>NW_027361796.1:4362500-5652500 GCF_039654945.1 Dendrobates tinctorius
ACCCTTTCACTCTCTATGACGGATACACATGTTGTGGAGCGTGTCAGGGACTTTGTAACGTGCTTAGAAGCAGAACCTGCTATACAGAGGGAAGATGCTGACTATATTATATAGCCGGCATCTGGTTCTGAAATCAGTGATCGGCTGCTGTTAACTTCTTAAGTACCATCGCCCGTCCTCCCTCAACAACACAATCGCGGGGAGCTGATGAGTTGCTATGAAATCTGGCGGCCAGCTGAAGGACCCTGTGTCTGTTTTGGGATCTCTCCTGTGATGTCCAGCCTGTGGCTGAGCGTTATAGAATACTATCATTTTGTACCGTATGCGTCAATCCTGTATTATTGCTGTATAAAGTACAAGCAATGAAATGATCTCAGGTTCAAGTCCTTTAAGGAACTAACAAATAAGGTAAAGAGTTGAAAAAATGTAAAACGATGAATACAAACTTGAATCACCGCTCTGTTTCCCAGTTACCAATGAAGAAAAGGAAAAAATTCACATATTTGGTATTGCTGTATCCAGAAAAGTATGATCTGCCAAAATATAAAATTAATTAAGGCAATCGGTAAGCGCTGTAATGAGAAAAAAATCGAAACACCACAATTACGGCCTTTCAGTCGCTGCAGTAAAAATGCAATAAGAAGCGATCAAAGCATATAATGCACTCCAAACTTGTATAGCTAAAAACACCAGCTAGTCATGCAGAAAACAAGCCCCTACACAGCTCCATTGATAGTAATAGAAAATGGCATCATAAACCAATTGTTTTAGTAAAAAAAACCTATACATGTTTCAAGAATAATTTTTAAATGTCATTTTTACTGCACAATTAAGGCTACTTTCAGACTAGCGTTCTGAGGCGCAGTGCCACCGCTAAGCTCCTCCCCTGGCCACGCCCCCTCCGGTCAGCTCCTCCTATGATCACATGACGCTGCTGGCGATCAGCGTACCCTATATTTAGCATTGGGTACGCTGGCCGTGCGCTGGTATGATTTTTCCGGCACTCGTGCCCTTTTGGCGCTGCGCCGAGCGCACAAAAATGCAATACGGTGCGTGACTGCACCTTTGAAACTCAGGCAGTGCGGACTCTGAACAACTGTATTTTCTTCATGGCATTTTATTGGTTATCCGGCAGCAGCCTTTACATGCTTTTATAGGAGTGGCGACTGTCACAACCCTTTCAGTGGAGCGTATCTACAATATTTTATTTCATTTGATTATCAGATCAGACACTATTTGCACTTTCTGTCACTCCAGCTTTATTATTTGATAAAGTTCTGTGAGGCACATGTGGGTTGGGTACTAACTTTGGACTGAAGTTCAGGTCGGGTACCAGAGCCCAAACTTGTACGGGTCCTCTCATCCCTATTTATATACATAGCCGTTGTAAAAACCCATATCTTGCAAGTTAAAAAAAGAAACACTTGTCCCTCATCATTAACAGGAAAAGTGTACAACATATTGACATTGTTTTTTCAAGTAAAACAATACTGTATGTGTGTCACGTTTATTTTACTATACACCCATATGTTAGTCATAATAAACTGGAATCTAATGTAAAGCCAGGTGCTAGGAAAGACCATTATATTATATGGTAACCTGTCACCTCGAGAAATGCTATTTACCTGCAGATATAGGGGTAATTTACAGGCAAACAGCACTGAAACCCTGTGTATCCGGCTAACTGTAAGAGCAGCTGCAGAGAGAAAGTGACATTTTATTCTTTCTGTAGCCGCTTTCTTCTAGTCATCGGGGCGGTCCAGGGAGCAGATACAGTCACCGCTCACTATACAGGAATGATTGGGAAAATGGCTATGGAAGTGAGTCCGATTGGTGATTATCACCTTCCTAATGTTGGCACTTTGGCTGTTGGAATGGCGGGCTGTGAGTGCAGATATGATGGTGGCAGAGATTGCAGCTTCTGTACAGCTAAAATAAGCTTTCAATAGAGTTAGTATTGATTGAAAAAAGGCAGAGAAGATGACTGCCATCACTCGCTCCTCCAAAGGTATCAGTTCCAGTACTCATATTATGATTTGTAAATTTCCCACTTTATTATGAGGTATAAGAAAAAAGTTAAACATCATATAGCCTAGTTTTATTTATCGGAATTAAGTAGCAATATAGATGAATAAATGGACACTCTATTACTCAACTAACCTGGGTAACTACTACTGTATATTTTCTTCCAGCTTACTCCTGTCATATTCAGAAGTATAATTTACCCTGCTAAATAACACATAGTAGGTGTGTGCTGCATCCACTATTACACCCAGTCGTGCCGTTCACCTGCGAGTTTCTTGTATGAAGTGGGTTGCTCAATTGTAGAGTTATAACTTCAGCTCTTCAGATTGATTTCCTGCACTTGCTGGGCACTATGCCAGAAGGAAAATGTTCTCACATCAGAGAGGTTCCTATTATTTAAATACATAATGCCTAATTAATAAATACAAACAGCAATTAAATATTTTACAATGAGATTTCTTGATTCCCTCCCTCAATTATCTTTTGTTGGACAGGCATCTTTAGAACTGAAAGGAATAGTAAAGGTGTAGAAATGCTTTCTATTAACAAGGTGTTGATTAAAAAAAAGTATTTTAGATGTATTTAAAATGTACCTGTTAACTGATTCATCGTTCCTAGGTTTTGAGCAGCATTAATCAAATGACAGGTTCCTTTTTAAGAGAATCTGTCAGCAGGTTTGTGCTATGGAATCTGAGAATAGCATAAGAAAGAGCAATAGAGTATTGACTTTAGGGATGTATCACTTACTGGACTGCTTGGTGCAGTTTTGATAGAATCCTTGTTTGCTGTAGAAGTAGCAGTGGTCAGAATGCTGAGCTGTGTATAACCCCTCCCATACCCCTGACCGGCATCTTCCTGTATATACTGTGCATTGTCTGCAAGCTGCTAATCAGTGGGCAAGGTTACACACATTAGCCTGACTGCTGTGCACGTGAGACCTAGTCAGGCAGTGATAACCTCCTGCTGATAAAACACTCATTGCACTGAAACTACAAAACACATCTTAATGAGTGATACATACCTGGTATAACGGGCCTGTTACACATAGCGATGTCGCAAGCAATATCGCTATAACGTCACTGGTTTTGTGACGCAGAAGCGATATTACTAGCGATATCGATGTGTGTGACACTTACCTCCTACCGGCTTCCCCGCTGCTTATCGCTGATCCATTTCTCGTCGTCTGCTTCCTGCTGGGCTTCCTGCTGTGGCGACGAGCGACACGTGGACGCGGGCGGGAGGACGTCTTCATCGCTTCGTCTGACAGGTAAGTAGCGACCGCTGCGATGTCGCTGGTGAGATCTGCCTGTGTGGCAGCTAACTAGCGACCACTTAGCGATGTACCAGCGATCCTGACAGCGTCATATCGTTGTCGGGATCGCTGGTGCATCGCTAAGTGTAACGGTACCATTAGACTATCTTGCTCGATATGATGCAGTTCTCAGCTTGACCCCTTCATAACCGGAGGTATTTTCCTTTTTGCGTTTTGTTTTTTTGCGCCCCTTCTTCCCAGAGCCATACCGTTTTATTTTTCCTTCAATATGACCATGTAGGACAAGTTGTACTTTTGAACATCACCATTGGTTTTAACATATCGTGTACTGGAAAATGGGAAAAAAAAATGTTTTACTATGTTCACTAAATGCTAAAACTGACATGCCATTATGATTCTCCAGGTCATTACGAGTTCACAGACACCAAACATGTCTAGGTTGTTTTTTTATTTAAGTGGTGAAAACAAAATCCAAACTTTGGTAAAAAAAAAATAAATCGCGCCATATTCCAAGACCCGTAGCGGCTCCATTTTTCGTAATCTAGGGCTGAGTGAGGGCTTATTTTTTGCGCGCCGAGCTGGCGTTTTTATTAATACTGTTTTGGAGCAGATAAGATCTTTTGATCACCCGTTATTGCATTTTATTGCAATGTAGCGGCAACCAAAAAACGTAATTCTGACATTTTTAATTTATTCTCATTACGCCGTTTAGCAAGCGGGTTAATTCTTTTTTTATATTGATCAGGCGATTCTTAACGCGGCGATACCAAATATGTGTATATTTGATTTTTTTATTGTTTTATTTTGATTGGGGCGAATGGGGGGTGATTTGAACATTTATATTTTTCTTATTTTTGTAATATTTTTAAAAACATTTTATTTTTACTTTTTGCTTGCTTCAAAAGTCTCCATGGGAGATTAGAAGCTGCAGTACTTTGATTAGATCGCCTGAATGTAGCAGAAATGCTCAGTTGCCATGAGCGTTGAACACCGGTCAGCGCTTATAGCAATCTGGCTATGACAACCATAGAGATCTGCTGGAGACCTCTGGTTGTCATGCCAACTCATTAGTGACCTGCGATCATGTGATGTGGTCACTGGTCATCTATGGGCGGGATTTCCGTCTCGCTTCCGGAAAGTGTGAGTTAAATGCCGCTGTCAGAGATTGACAGTCGCATTCACGGGATAACAGTCGCGGGTGGATCGCAATTCCACCCGCGGCTGTTAGAGGCACATGTCAGTTGTTCAGAACAGCTGACATGTGTTGGGGATGATATGGGCTCAGCGCTGGAGCCCACGTCAAAGGGGGGGATTCCGACGTGGGTGTTCTATTACACCCAACGTAGGAAAGGGGTAAAATAGCAAAAACCTGCTGATGGATTCCCTTTAAGAAATTAGCCCTGATCTCTAGATATCAGTGTCCGTCCTGGGCTACATCAGCTCACAAGAGAAATGCGACCTGTGCCTTACTAGTTTGGGGATATTTGATCATTTTTACTAGACACATCTAGGTTGATGCCATGCTTTTTTTCGGAATTGGTCTATGTTCACATCAAAAATGTCCCTATATTCAGTGGCTCTGTTAGGGCTTACATCCGAAATCCCCCAAAATGGGATTTGGTCATATGTGCTGATGGGGCCACTGACTATAATTTTGCAGATGGAGTCACAGTACGCCTGTCATATGTCATTTTTGACTGTATACGCCTATTGGAGTCAGGCAGCAAGTTTTGGTAGACTACATTTTGCTGCCAGCTTCAACTGGGTGTTTATTGCCAAAAATGATTTACGAAAGAGCACACTGTGACTCCATCTGCAAAATTATAGTCCATGGTGCTGCTGGCACATACGCCTGAATCCCACTTTTTTAAGGGTTTGGACATAAGCACAGAAGGAGCCACTGATTGTAAGGCCAAATGTGATGTGGTCCCCGCTTTATTTCTGACGGTATTGTGTTACTATGTTTCAGTGAACTTATTGGCTTGTTCCTTTGCTGGTCTGGAGAGTTATCACTTGAAATGACCACAAATCATTTCTCAAACATCTCGCTATGACATGGCTTACATTAGGAATTTCATCACCACATAACCAATCTTTTTTTATATCCACTTTTCCTGCTATAATTAGATTGGATGGGAAAAAATAGATAAATTGAGAATCTCATGTAATACTATATATTTGATTATCTGGGACTGCTATGGCACCCCATGTGAGAATTGCGTGACTTGAGGCAGACTGAATTTTGCTGCCTTTTTGAAAACAGAGAAATATCATTGCCTCTCTGTTTGCCATCCATCAATTAAACGTTTTAGACAAGCCGTGTACAAATAGAGCAGAGCCCAGTTACTTTTAAGAATTTTCTCTCACAATGAAAATTGTTAGTAGCCGACAGGTTAGCCTAGTCTTGACCGTTGCGACCATCCTTGTATTAATCTGCAGGTTTGGGCACTGTATTCTCATAGGTGGTGTTGTGGTTAAAAACTTCCCGTGTAGAAAGCCTGAAAGTAAGGTGGCGTTCCCACAGAGGAATTTCATGTCCAAAGGTTGGGGCACACAGATCAATATACATGTCCTGTCGAGAGTAATTTAGTGCTTGAATGCCAAACATTAACAAGAACACATCACCTTCTAGCACCTACTAAGGTAAATTTTAACTGAATTGTCTGTCAGCCCGAAACAAAGTCAATTCAGAAATAATAATCCTGCACATGAAATAAACGTATTGCCCAAGCTCGGTCTCTGTTGATGAAGTGACAGATTAATTATTATGGCTGATGTGAGCTATTATAAAATTTCCATCAGTAAATCCCCAGTGTAAATACTGGTGTCACAGCCACCACTGACATTTCCTGGTTGAATAGTTGGTGACTCCCTAAACTAAACTCTGAATATAGAGCGGTCTAATCCTGTCAGTTGTCCAGCCATGAAATCACAGTACATCGAACCTCAGAATTAGTGCTAGAGCCAATGAAGAATTAACAAGCCAGAGGATGACTGTTTGTACGGGTTCAGACTTCACTTTTACCTCCTCAGAAGTCCTGGTGTCAGGACCACTTGCATGGATGAGAACATGTGCTTCTTACGTCCATATTAGAGGGATTGTCGGAGATGTAGCAATTGATGCCACCATCAATATGAGATCAGAGGTAGTCTGGCACCCCCAGCAACAAGCTGAAGTCCGCTCCAGCAGCAGCCATATGAAAGCGATGCATGGAATGGAAAACCACAAACCCCTTCATTGCTTAGTGGCTTTTGCCAACTACTGGCCTTCTGCAGGAGCAGATTTCACCTGATTGGTGGGTGTGCTGATGTTGGACCCCCACAGATTTAATTTAATGACCTGTCCTACAGATAATTCATCAGTTAAGTTCTAGGTAACACCTTTTATGCTGTTTTATATATTATTTTGCCAAATGTCACATTCATCTTCAACAGCATTCTTAATTTCGGTGTGTGTTGTTGTAACTCTTACATTTTAAGGAAAAATAAATGTATTTGTAGCACGCCTTAAAAGGATTGTCCAGTCAGAATCTATTGATGGACTATTCGTAGGGTGGGTCATCCGTATCAGATATGGTGGTGTGCTGACTACGGCAACACTACAGATAGGCCAGATGGAAACACACAGAAGGAAGATGCACTGCGCAACTCCATTTATTGTATAGCTGATGCTGACACGTGCTGCAGGATGTCTCCCATGAGCCGCCCTTACGCCTTGCATGGGGCTGCACAGTGCAGCTCTGTTCCACGTGTTTACATCAGTCTGCCAACGGAGCTTGTAATGGCTGACCTGTGTGGGGTGCCGGCTTTCTGGACTCTCACAATCTGACATTGATGACCTTTCCAAAAAATAGGTCATCAGTATATTCTGGCAAGACAACTACTTTAAGAAAATTCTGTTCAATAGTCCCATGGTGAGTCTAGTAGAGACGAAGTTGGCAATCATACTAAATGATCCTGTTATTGGGACTCACAACATTTGACGGGTCATTTATTTTCATTGCAACTTCTATATTCAGAATGGCACATCGATTGAGACTGATTGTCATAAATATGGGCCTTATATAAAGGGGTCCCCTATTGGGAAATCCCTCTGTCAGCTATTGTTCTGACAGATCAAGCCTGTTCGTTAGAATGGCCATCATATAATGGTACGTAAACATATAGCCTGATGCTGTGGTTACAGATGAGTGGCGGAGCTAATAGAGCTGAATTTGGGACAATCAGATGTGTCCATGCCCGTTTCCATTTAAAAGAGTGATGGTTTGTGTGAGGCAGCCCCTATAAAAGGAGTCCCATCATTAAATGTCATATTCATTGCATAGATCATGAAAAGGAAATAGTAGATAACATTTGCTTACATACTATGGTCATAGTGTCACAATTATATATTGTACACTAATGTGCATATGAATGATCTGAGCGCTGATGAATATACAGGCTCCTTCACTTCTAACACAACCAGTTCTCATACTGATGTGAATCATAAACTCATCTGAGGAATGACATACTATGGATGTCTCACAGTAAAGTTTTACCATCTTGGCTCTAAATCACATGATACCGATGCATATGGTACAGATCAGCTGTTCGGCTGCTCGTTCGTCATGCTAATTGTAGTCTATTGGCCATTGGTCAACGGTGAGTTTTCCTCTGCGGATGTCCCCCTATTAGAAAAAATATCAAGCTACTCGTATTGGCCCCCTTATGTGTCCCACAACGGCTGACCCAGGCTCTGCCCTGGAAAAAATCAAATTGCTCCTATTGCCCCCCCCCCCAATGTGTCCCACAACGGCCTACCCAAACTCTACTCTGGGCTGCTGGAAATTTGCCTGTTTCGGCAGATTACCAGTTCGGACCTGTCTATACGTGAAGGCTAAGGAGAAACCCTTTGTTTTACACTGCACGGCAATGCGTCTTGTACTGAATCCAAATGAAAATCTTTGTAGAGAGCTGAAATCTGCTACTGCAAAAAGAAGCCAGAAAAGAGCTTGAGAAAAATGTAGTGGAAAAGTGGTATAAACTACAAGCGGACAAGTGCAAGAAGCTCACAAGTTATTTAGATGTTTGTATTGTTGCCAACATTTGTGCTACCAAGTATCAGAGAAGGGGGCATTTAACCCTGTCCATGTCATGTACTACTAGGGTTCTTCATTATTTAGTTTTGAAAATAGTGCATGTATTGTGACAGGTTAAGTGTTTGTTGGATGTATTTGGACATGCTATTAAAACATTCTAATCATACTCAGTACATACAGTGGGGAAAATAAGTATTTGATACATTGCTGTTTTTGCAAGTTTTCCCACCTGCAAAGAATGGAAAGGCCTGTAATTTTTATCTTATGTACACTTCAACTGTGAGATACAGAATCTAAAAACAAAACCAGTGTAATGGGGTCTACCCAGGCTGGGGTACCTCTTTCAGTACCACCCCGTGTTTTCGGAGGTCCGCTCTGCGTTGGCTGGAGTCTGAATGAATGACGCTGGCTGGAATTCCTTGTTACATGGGCGCATATAAAAGATCACTGCTTCTCTCCGTATTTCCAGTCTGACAATACTTTACTCACAGGACACAGAATATATCACACAGATACAGAGGGCAGGCCAATAGAAAAGCGGCAGGCCAGACATGCATTACAAAAGCCGCAGGTGGCCGGAGTCTGCCGATGTTTACTGTGGGAATTATGAAGGTGGGGGGAGGGTGGACAAAAGGAGAATATCGTGTCCCCTCTGCCCAGGGGTGCAGCCTGTGGGCTGATGCATTAGGGACATGCATCTCACATAGAACCTATTATACATACATATAACTGCACAACATATTCTGGGTGCTAAGTGGTTCTGTAACACGTAACAACCAGAAAATCACATTGTATGATTTTTCACAATTAATTTGCGTTTTATTGCATGAAATAAGTATTTGATACAATGGAAAAACAGAACTTAATATTCAGTACAGAAACCTTTGTTTGCAATTACAGAAGTCAGACATTTCCTGTAGTTATTGACCAAGTTTGCACACACTGCAGCAGGGATTTTGGCCCTCTCCTCCGTACAGATCCTCTGCAGATCTTTCAAGTTTCAGATCTGTTGCTGGGCAACATTGAGTTTCGGTTCCCTCCAAAGATTTTCTATTGGTTTCAGGTCTAGAGTCTGGCTAGGCCACTCCTGGAGCTTGAAATGATTTTTAATGAGCCACTCCTTAGTTGTTCTGGCTGTGTGTCTTGAGTCATTGTCATCCTTGAAGAGCCAGCCACGACCCAGCTTCAATGCTCTTACGGAGGTAAGGAGGTTGTTGGCCAAAATCTCATGATACATGACCCCATCCATCCTTCCTTCAAGACAGTGCAGTCATCCTGTCCCCTTTGTGGAAAAGCACCCCCAAAGTATGATGTTTCCCCCACCATGCTTTACGGTTGGGACCGTGTTCTTGGGGTTGTACTCATCCTTCTTTCTCCAAACATGGCCAAAATTGATACCAAAAATTTCAAATTTGGTCTCATCTGACCACATGAACTTCTATGCCTCTTCTGGGTCATCCAGATGGTCATTGGTGAACTTCAAATGTTCCCGGAAATGTGCTGGTGTGAGCAGAGGGACCTTGCGTGCCTTGCAGGATTTTAATCCATGACAGCATAGTGTGTAACTAAAAGTAACATTTGAGGCTGTGGTCCCAGCTCTCTTCAGGTCATTGACTTGGTCCATTTCTGGGCTGATTCCTGACCTTTCTTGGAATCATCCTTACCTTAAGAGGAGAGATGAGGTAAGATTCACAGTCATCTTGTTTTTCTTCCATTTTCGAATAATTGCGCCAATAGTTGTTGCCTACTCACCAAGCTGCTTGCCTATTGTCCTGTAGCCCATTCTAGCATTGTGCAGGTCTACAATTTAGTCCCTGGAGACCTTAGACAGCTCTTTGGTCTTGGCCATGGTAGAGAGGTTAGAGTATGATTGATTCAGTGTGTGGACAGGTGTCTTTTATACAGGTAATGAGTTCAAACAGGTGCAATTAATACAGGTAATGAGTGCAGAGTAGGAGGTCTTCTTAAAGAAAAACTGGTCTGCAAGAGCCAGAATTCTTGCTTAAAAATCATACAATATGATTGTATTTTTTTTTCTGGTTTTTACTTTTAGATTCTGTCTCTCACAGTTGAAATTTACCTACGATAAAAAATTAAAGACCTCTCCATTATTTGTAGGTGGGAAAACTTACAAAATCGGCAGTGTACTTATTCCCCACATGTTTACAAATGTTTTGATATATACATGCTAATTTTCTTTGTGTGTATTGGAACATGACAAAAAAAGAGAAAAAAAGGCAAATTGGACATAATAGATATTGATAGATTGATGTATATATATATATATATATATATATATACAGTATATATATACACACAGTTGAAACCAGAAGCTTACATACTGTACACAATATAAAAAGACACATGCATATTTTCTCAATATCTGACAAGAAATCAGAATAAACCTTTCCCATATTAGGTCAATTAGGATTACCATAATTAATATTTGTCAAATGCCAGAATAATGAGAGAGAGAATGTTTTAAGGCATTTTTATTACTTACTGCAAAGTCAAAAGTCTACATACATTTCATTAGTATTTGGTACCATTGCCCTTAAACTGAACAATTTGGGTGAAATGTTTGGGATATCCTTCCACAACTTTCTCACAATAGTTGGTCGGAATTTGGACCCATTCCTCCTGACAAAACTGGTGTACCTGATCCAGGTTTGTAGGTTGCCTTGCTCACACCTGCCTTTTCAGCTTTGCCCAAACGTTTTCAATAGGATTGAGATCAGGGCTCTGCAATGGGCACTCCAAAACATTGACTTTGTAATCCTTAAGACACTTTGTTACCATTTTGGCAGTATGCTTTGGGTCATTGTCCATTTGGAAGACCCATTTCCGCCCAAGCTTTAACTTCCTGGCTGATGTCTTGAGATGTTCCTTCAGTATTGCCACTTAATCTTCTTTTGTCATGATGTCATCTTTTGTTTGAAGTGCAGCAAAACAACCCCACAACATAATGTTGCCACCCCCGTTTTTCACAGTTGGGATGGTGTTCGTAGGCTTCCAAGCTTCTCCCTTTTTCAATGGTCATTATGCCCAATAAGTTTAATTTTAGTTTCATCAGACCACTATTCATCAGGTGTCTTGAAATTGTACCCAAGAATGAGCCAGACTTGTGCAAGTCCACAATTCTTTTCCTGATATCTTGGCTGAATTCTTGAGACTTTCCCATGATGCTACACAAAGAAGCAGTGTGTTTCAGGTGTGCATTAAAATACATCCACAGGTGTGTCTCTAATTAACTCAGATGTTGCCAAAAATCAGAAGCTTCCAAACACATGACATCATCACTGGGTTGTTCAGAATTGTTTAAAGGCATAGTAATCTTAGTGTATGTAAACTTTTGACTTTCCAGTAAGTAATAAAAATGCCTTGAAACATTCTCTCTCGCTCATTATTCTGGCATTTGGCAAATATTAATAATTATGGTAATCCTAATTAACCTAAATTGGGAAAGGTTGATTCAAATTTCATGTCAGATCTAAATTGGGAAAGGTTTATTTAAATTTCATGTCAGATATTGAAAAAACATGCATGGGTCTTTTTATATAGTGTATGGAAACTTCTGATTTCAACTGTATATACACACACATACACATGCATATTTAACAAATTTGGACTGCTGGGCTTTAAAGTAGATCTGTCACCAGTTTCACAGTACATAATGTGGAAATGAGTCCAAATCCAAAGTGAGAGCGCTCATGAGTTCAATTGTTTGCTGTCTCTTCCACTCAGCCTGACTGACAGTTGCAGCTTGTACTGAGCAGTGTGATATCTCAGAAACAGCAGGGAGGAAGAATACTGGGAAACTGTCAGTCAGGCCAGGTGGGCGCAGATTGAGTTAAAATGTTTCCAAAGAATTATGCAGTCATTATTTTCTTATTGTAATCATTTTTGTTAATTTTCTTTTAAGCAATATAAAGAACAGAAGAAAAATGAAAACAGTTTTACAATTACAGAAATAAAAAGATAATTACAGCTGAATAATGGCAATTTACCCCATTCACCCGCCCATTTACCATTCATGCCTAGGTGTTCCAGGCATTATTTGTTATCTTTATTGCTATATGCCTAATCCCAAGAATGCTGCAGATGACTCCCATGAACCAAATTACCATGGAATAACTGAGTATGTACACCACACCCATCAGGTCTAATGGATCTATTTAATAATGTGCTGTATATAGTTTATATTGTGAAATCTGGGGGCAGAGCCATTTTAATAAAGCATAGTCTACCATCTGATTAGACAACTAATCAGGACATTTTAGAAAAATAGCCAAAGCATCCAAACTATACCAGCTAATAAGTTCTGTTTTCTTTACCATATACTGGGCTGCCTAAAGGTAGTAATCTACCCAAGTAGGTCAAGTATCCATCTACTTAAAGGAGAATACGCTTTAATTATTACCATAATGTGCGTTACACAGTTACGGTACTTTTTATCACCTGTGAAGAACAGTTACCAACCGTAGAGCATGTCCATCACAAGCGTAGTGAAGATTAAAAGGCACATGACAAAAAAGGAATTAAGTTAAGAAGAAGGGGTACCAACTGTAATAGCTTGTTTTACTCCATGCTACATATCTATAGTGACATGTGACAATTTTAGAACCCCAGATACTTTGATGATTTATGACAATCTGTTGATTTATGAGTAGCACAGGTGTAACCAGAGGATGTGAGCTTCTATACACCCAGTCTATGAACACAAACAAATAGTGTCCCTCTACTCTGTTTTGACAATAAGTGTACCAGTATTAAAGAATCTCAATATTTCTCACTCTTGCAACATCCTTAAAGTCAATATACAGGAGGAAACGTGACTACAGGGAATATTAAAAGCACATTTCCTCTTGGTTTTTTTTAGCTTATGTTCGAGCAGAAGGAAAGTGTTCCACTGGGGCAATTAATAAGGGGTTGTCCAGTAGAAGACAACCCCTTTAGCACCACCCCAATGTAGGACATAATAGTACATCCCCGGTGCGTGGGCGGAGACTGTGCGTGTGTGTGCGGGCGGGGTCTGTACGGGCCTCTCGGGGGTCTGTGCGGGCCTGCCGAGGGTCTGTGCGGGCTGCCGGGGGTCTGTGCGGGCCGCTGGGGGTCTGTGCGGGCCTGCCGGGGGTCTGTGCGGGCCTGCCGGGGGTCTGTGCGGGCCTGCCGGGGGTCTGTGCGGGCCTGCCGGGGGTTGTGTGTGTGTGCAGGCATCGTCCGATGGGACTACAAGTCCCATCGGGCTATGCCTGCTACAATGACAGTGATTGACACATTAGCCAATGATGGGACAGTAGTAGTCCCATCATCCGGCTAATGTGTTGAATGTAAAAAAAAAACATACTACATACATGCTACATATATACAACATTCGAACAACATACATACATACTACATACATACTACATTCATACAACATACATACATACTACATATATACTACATTCATACAACATACATACTGTGATAAAACACACCGGGACCGCCTTTGTTGGGGTCAAAGGTCACGTGCGTTCAGCGGGAAACTCAGGCGCAGAAGCTGGGAGACGGGTATAACTGACACTGGGTCAGGTTTATTAAAGGTGAAAGCAATGCAAAAAAGGAAATAAAACATAAAACAAATCCTTGCCTGTCCGGCACTAACTAAACAATGGACAACCTAACTACCAACTGGCGGGCTTCTCCCGTCCAGCCAAACCACAGTTGCAGTGGGCACTGCTTTCACTCACGTGTGTCTCTCACACAGACAGGCTCTCTGTGTTCCCAGGCTGAGACACTCACACAACCACCTGGCATCCTTTTATATCCACCTCCCATTATTCATTAGCAAGCAGGTGCGATACTGACCAGACTAGGCCACATAGGAAAGGAATCTGGGCGAGATATACCTGCCCTCATCCACTATTCCCACATGATTCTCACAATACATACTACATTCATACAACATTCATACAACATACATACATACTACATAATACATACATACTACATATATACTACATTCTTACAACATACATACATACTACACATATACTACATTCATACAACATACATACTACATTCATACAGCATACATACATACTACATATATACTACATTCATACAACATACATACGACATACATACTTCATACAGTTGTGGCCAAAAGTATTGACACCCCTGCAATTCTGTCAGATAATACTCAGTTTCTTCCTGAAAATGATTGCAATCACAATTTCTTTGGTATTATTATCTTCATTTTATTTGTCTTAAATGAAAAAACACAAAAGAGAATGAAGCAAAAAGCAAAAAATTGATCATTTCACACAAAACTCCAAAAATGGGCCAGACAAAAGTATTGGCACCCTCAGCCTAATACTTTGTTACACAACCTTTAGCCAAAATAACTGCGACCAATCGCTTCCGGTAACCATCAAGGAGTCTCTTACAATGCTCTGCTGGAAGTTTAGACCATTCTTCTTTGGCAAACTGCTCCAGGTCCCCTTCTCCAAACTGCCATTTTTAGATCTCTCCACAGGTGTTCTATGGGATTCAGGTCTGGACTCATTGCTGGCCACCTTAGAAGTCTCCAGTGCTTTCTCTCAAACCATTTTCTAGTGCTTTTTGAAGTGTGTTTTGGGTCATTGTCCTGCTGGAAGACCTATGACCTCTGAGGGAGACCCAGCTTTCTCACACTGGGCCCTACATTATGCTGCAAAATTTGTTGGTAGTCTTCAGACTTCATAAAGCCATGCACACGGTCAAGCAGTCCAGAGCCAGAGGCAGCAAAGCAACCCCAAAACATCAGGGAACCTCCGCCATGTTTGACTATAGGGACCGTGTTTTTTTCTTTGAATGCCTCTTTTTTCTCCTGTAAACTCTATGTTGATGCCTTTGCCCAAAAAGCTCTACTTTTGTCTCATCTGACCAGAGAACATTCTTCCAAAACATTTTAGGCTTTTTCAGGTAAGTATTGGCAAACTCCAGCCTGGCTTTTTTATGTCTCAGGGTAAGAAGTGGGGTCTTCCTGGGTCTCCTACCATACAGTCCCTTTTCATTCAGACGCCGACGGATAGTACGGGTTGACACTGTTGTACCCTCGGACTGCAGGGCAGCTTGAACTTGTTTGGATGTTAGTCAAGGTTCTTTATCCAACATCCGCACAATCTTGCGTTGAAATCTCTTGTCAATTTTTCTTTTCCGTCCACATCTAGGGAGGTTAGCCACAGTGCCATGGGCTTTAAACTTCTTGATGACACTGCGCACGGTAGACACAGGAACATTCAGGTCTTTGGAGATGGACTTGTAGCCTTGAGATTGCTCATGCTTCCTCACAATTTGGTTTCTCAAGTCCTCAGACAGTTCTTTGGTCTTCTTTCTTTTCTTCATGCTCAATGTGGTACACACAAGGACACAGGACACAGGTTGAGTCAACTTTAATCCATGTCAACTGGCCGCAAGTGTGATTTAGTTATTGCCAACACCTGTTAGGTGCCACAGGTAAGTTACAGGTGCTGTTAATTACACAAATTAGAGAAGCATCACATGATTTTTCAAACAGTGCCAATACTTTTGTCCACCCTCTTTTTTATGTTTGGTGTGGAATTATATCCAATTTGACTTTAGGACAATTCTTTTTGTGTTTTTTCATTTAAGACAAATTAAATGAAGATAATAATACCAAAGAATTTGCGTTTGCATTCATTTTCAGGAAGAAACTGAGTATTATCTGACAGAATTGCAGGGGTGTCAATACTTTTGGCCACAACTGTATATACTACATTTATACAACATACATACATTCTACATACATACTACATATATACTACATTCATACAACATACATACATACTACATATATACTACATTCATACAACACATACATACATAGTACATACTACATACATACTACATACATACAACATACATAAAACATGCTACAGACATACAACATACATACTACATACAATACAGTCATGCATTCATGCAATACGTACATATAGACATACAGTACATATAACAGAGTACATACTCACCATCACTTGTCACTTTGATCCCCGAAGCCAGTGTCATCTGTAAAAAATATTAAAATAAAAAAACAACCACCAATATACTCCCTGATCTGCAGAAATCCACGAGTGTCCCACGACGATCTCCCGTGGAGAACAGCAGCATCAGCTGATGTGACCGCTCTCTAGGGGCACCAGGAATACAATGACGGGAGGTAGGTATCCTTCCGTACTGTATTCCTCCGCCACTGTAAAAAAATAGTCCCTAGTCTCACTTTTGGCATTGCTGTGTGAGAAAGTTCCCACGCAGCTTTTGCCATAAAGTGAGACCAGTGAACTATAGTAACCTCTCAGTGATGCACTGCAGGAGATCGTCATGGGACACTCGTGGATTTCTGCAGATCAGGGAGTATATTGGTTGTTTGTTATTTTAATATTTTTTACAGTGAGATGACACTGGCTTCGGGGATCAAAGTGACAAGTGATGGTGAGTATGTACTCTATGTTATAAGTACTGTATGTCTATATGTATTGTATGAATGTATGAATGTATTGTATGTAGTATGTATGTTGTATGTATGTAGCATGTTGTATGTATGTAGTAAGTATGTAGTATGTATGTATGTTGTATGAATGTAGTATATATGTAGTATGTATGTAGTATGTATGTATATTGTATGAATGTAGTATATACTAGTATATACAGTGGGGCAAAAAAGTATTTAGTCAGTCAGCAATAGTGCAAGTTCCACCACTTAAAAAGATGAGAGGCGTCTGTAATTTACATCATAGGTAGACCTCAACTATGGGAGACAAACTGAGAAAAAAAAATCCAGAAAATCACATTGTCTGTTTTTTTTTCATTTTATTTGCATATTATGGTGGAAAATAAGTATTTGGTCAGAAACAAGCAATCAAGATTTCTGGCTCTCACAGACCTGTAACTTCTTCTTTAAGAGTCTCCTCTTTCCTCCACTCATTACCTGTAGTAATGGCACCTGTTTAAACTTGTTTTCAGTATAAAAAGACACCTGTGCACACCCTCAAACAGTCTGACTCCAAACTCCACTATGGTGAAGACCAAAGAGCTGTCAAAGGACACCAGAAACAAAATTGTAGCCCTGCACCAGGCTGGGAAGACTGAATCTGCAATAGCCAACCAGCTTGGAGTGAAGAAATCAACTGTGGGAGCAATAATTAGAAAATGGAAGACATACAAGACCACTGATAATCTCCCTCAATCTGGTGCTCCACGCAAAATCCCACCCCGTGGGGTCAGAATGATCACAAGAACGGTGAGCAAAAATCCCAGAACCACGCGGGGGGACCTAGTGAATGAACTGCAGAGAGCTGGGACCAATGTAACAAGGCCTACCATAAGTAACACACTACGCCACCATGGACTCAGATCCTGCAGTGCCAGACGTGTCCCACTGCTTAAGCCTGAACATGTCCGGGCCCGTCTGAAGTTTGCTAGAGAGCATTTGGATGATCCAGAGGAGTTTTGGGAGACTGTCCTATGGTCTGATGAAACCAAACTGGAACTGTTTGGTAGAAACACAACTTGTCGTGTTTGGAGGAAAAAGAATACTGAGTTGCATCCATCAAACACCATACCTACTGTAAAGCATGGTGGTGGAAACATCATGCTTTGGGGCTGTTTCTCTGCAAAGGGGCCAGGACGACTGATCCGGGTACATGAAAGAATGAATGGGGCCATGTATCGTGAGATTTTGAGTGCAAACCTCCTTCCATCAGCAAGGGCATTGAAGATGAAACGTGGCTGGGTCTTTCAACATGGCAATGATCCAAAGCACACCGCCAGGGCAACGAAGGAGTGGCTTCGTAAGAAGCATTTCAAGGTCCTGGAGTGGCCTAGCCAGTCTCCAGATCTCAACCCTATAGAAAACCTTTGGAGGGAGTTGAAAGTCCGTGTTGCCAAGCGAAAAGCCAAAAACATCACTGCTCTAGAGGAGATCTGCATGGAGGAATGGGCCAACATACCAACAACAGTGTGTGGCAACCTTGTGAAGACTTACAGAAAACGTTTGACCTCTGTCATTGCCAACAAAGGATATATCACAAAGTATTGAGATGAAATTTTGTTTATGACCAAATACTTATTTTCCACCATAATATGCAAATAAAATGAAAAAAAAAAACAGACAATGTGATTTTCTGGATTTTTTGTTCTCAGTTTGTCTCCCATAGTTGAGGTCTACCTATGATGTAAATTACAGACGCCTCTCATCTTTTTAAGTGGTGGAACTTGCACTATTGCTGACTGACTAAATACTTTTTTGCCCCACTGTATGTAGTATGTATGTATGAATGTAATATGTATGTATTTTGTAGTATGTATGTATGTTGTATGAATGTAGTATATATGTAGTATATATGTAGTATGTATGTATGTTGTATGAATGTAGTATGTATGTAGTATGTATGTTGTATGAATGTAGTATATATGTAGTATATATGTAGTATGTATGTATGTTGTATGAATGTAGTATGTATGTAGTATGTAGTATGTATGTTGTATGAATGTAGTATATATGTAGTATGTATGTATTATGTAGTATGTATATATGTTGTTTGAATGTAGAATATATGTAGTATATATGTAGTATGTATGTATGTTGTATGAATATAGTATGTATGTATGTATGTTGTATGAATGTAGTATATATGTAGTATGTATGTTGTATATATGTAGTATGTATGTATGTTGTATGAATGTAGTATAAATGTAGTATATATGTATTATGTAGTATGTATGTATGCTGTATGAATGCAGTATATATGTAGTATGTATGTAGTATGTATGTAGTATATATGAAGTATGTATGTAGTATGTATGTTGTATGAATGTTGTATATGTATGTAGTATGTATGTTTTGTTTTTTTTCCATTCAACACATTAGCCGGATGATGGGACTAATACTGTCCCATCATTGGCTAATTTGTCAATCACTGTCATTGTAGCAGGCATAGCCCGATGGGACTTGTAGTCCCATCGGACGATGCCTGCACACACACACAACCCCCGGCAGGCCCGCACAGACCCCTGGCAGGCCCGCACAGACCGCGCATCATGATGACATCATTTCAGCAGCCAATCACAGCCATGCCATTAGTTAACATGGCTAACACAACTGGCTCATTGCATTATGGGAACTTCCGATTCCGGTATTCGATATTGTAAAAATATCGGAACTCGTTATCGGAACTCCGATACAGCGAATATCGGCCGATACCCGATATTTGCAGTATCGGAATGCTCAACACTAGTCCTAACCATAACCAGTGTTTTTTGGCTGAGTTATACAGCTGACACTTGTTTAATAGCAGAGATCTGAACTAGCTGCTGTTTATCCATTTAAAGAGAATCTGTCACCAGTTTTGGTCTATATGAGTTACAGCCACTGCCTTTCAGGCTTGATATACAGCATTCTATAACGCTGTATATCTGCCCCCAACCTATCTTTTATAATACTCACCTGCGGGACGATCCAGTCGGAGGGGTTTCGCTAGTCTTGGTCCGGCGCCTCCCATCTTCTTACGATCACCGCCCTCCTGCTTGCTTCGTCCCTGCGTCATCCACACAATCTTCTTGGCATCGCGTGCCTGCGCAGGCGTTCTTTGCCCTGACTAGGGCAGAGTAAAGTACTGGAGTGCACATGCACCGGGGCTCTTTGACCTTTTCCAGCGCCTGCGCACCGCAGTGCTTTGCTCTGCCTTCAACAGGGCAGCAGGAGGACGGCGATCGTAAGAAGATGGGAGGCGCCGGACCAAGAAGAACGACATCCCTCCGACCGGACTGCCCCACGTGGGAGTGTAATAAAAGTTAGTTTTCTTCTCTTGCAGGTCGGGTTGGGGCTTATATACAGCTTTATAGAGTGCTGTATATCAGCCACAAAAGGTGGTGGCCATAACTCATATCAGTCAAAACAGGTGACAGGTTACCTTTAAATGACAGCGACATGCCAATGCATTGTCAGCATGTCATTTTAATGACATTTTGATGAGTTGTCATGTCGGCCAGGGGTGATGGCCCCCATTGTTGCCATCTTTGTCATCCTATGACTATGAAAAGATAATTTTCTCTATATACTGCAATATTAAAGTATCACATTATATGGAAAAAAAAAACAAATACAAAATCCCCAGAATGCCTGAAGAATATTTTTTTACAAATATTTTAAAAAAAATTCTAAATGTAAAAATGTACCCCCCTATTTCCCAGTTTAAAAATAAAAAAATATGAGCGAATAAATAGCTGTGAAATCTATCAAACTATAAAATAAATGTCTCAGTGTGATAAACACTGTAAAGTGAAAAAAAATCAATGCGCCAAAATTTTTGTTTTTTGTTACCTCGCTCCTTGTGTACCTCAAAACATATATGGCTCATATATACGACACATGTCGGAAGCAGGTGTATGAAGCGGGCTCATGCAGTGCAGGTTATGGCTGAGTATTACAGCCAGGACCTGCTGCTAACAATTGTGGGTGGAGTGGAGCTCCTCCAGCAATTGTTAACCTGTTAAATGTCGCTGTCAATTTTTGACAGCGGCATTTAACAGGCACCAATGTGTGCGCGCGTCAGTACGTCCGTTCATCGGCATTAATGTGGCGTGATCGCGGGTCGCCGATGACTGATGATTTCTATGCTTTTCATCATGGAACTCCTTTGAAACCCTGACTGTGGCCGGGCTTTGGCATCGCTGCATATAGCACAAGCAATTGGACGATCGAATCTTCAGGAACTCTAAGGGGTCACACAAGATCAGTAAAAAAAAAAAAAGTTTTAAAAAATATGAAAAAAGAGCTAAACTAAAATTCATCTCCCTTTCCCCCCATTGAAAATAAAGACATTAAAAAAAATACACATGTGGTATCGCTGCATTGAGAAAAGTCCAATGTATCAAAATATAAAAACAATTAACCCGATCGGTAAATACCATAAAAAAAAAATTAAAGTATGCCAAATTTACGGGTTTTTTTGTCACTGCATTTCCCAAAAAAATTTTGTAACAAGAGATCAAAAAGTCTCATCTATCCCAAAATGGTACTAATAAAAACGTCGTCTCGCCACGTAAACAATAAGCTATATCACAACTCCACCAGACGAAAAATAAAAATTTTCCGGTGTAACAGGCCAGATTAACCCCCCACCCAGAATATACCCGGAGTTAAAGTGTCCTAGGCCAGATTATACCCCTCCGGCTCAGAATATACCCCAGATGCGGTAGATCAGGCAGTACACGGGGCCCCAGGCAGCACATGGGGGCCTCAGGCAGCGCACAGGGCTCCTGGCAGCACACGGGGCCCCAGGCAGAGCACAGGGCCCTCGGCAGCACACGGGGCCCCAGGCAGCACACAGGGGCCCCAGGCAGCACACAGGGCCCCTAGCAGCACACGGGGGCCCCAGGCAGAACACATGGCCCAGGCAACACACGGGGGCCCCAGGCAGCACACGAGGGCCCCAGTTAGCGCACAGGGCCCCAGGCAGCCCATGGGGCCCCAGACAGTGCACAGGGGGGCAGAGACAGCCCGCAGGGCCCCTGTATGCTGTCTCTGCCCTCCTGTGTGCTGTCTGTGACCCCCTGTGCGCTGTTTGGGACCCCCTGTGCGATGTCTGGGGCCCCGTTCTTGAGTATATCACTCAATCCTGTGCGATGTCGAGCCCCTGTGCGACATCTGGGGCCCCATTCTTGAGTATATCACTCAATGGTTCTCATAATCGTGAAAAATGTGAGCTACAGCAGCCGGGGTATATTCTGGCCCAGAGGAGTATAATCTGGCCTAGGCCAATTTATACCCCAGGGTACAGGTACTGGCCTAGGCTATAATATACCTATGGTCTATTCTCCTCTAGGGCAGAATATTAGTGTGTTTTTGCTGCTGTAGTGCTACAGCATAAATAGCTGCACATACACAAACCATATAACATTTGATGTGGCTTTTGTCAGATTTTGATGCGGTCTGCAGCACATTCCCCTCTTCCACGTGACACGGAGAAATCTGCTGTGATTCTGCACAAAAAATTCACATCATTGGGATGTGGATTTTGATGCAGATTGGCTGCTGATTTTTTTCACTGTGGAAAATCAGCAGCAAATCTAGTGCATTGGAACGGGTGGACTAGACTTACATCATGTGTTGGAAGCATTACATTGAACTGACAGTAGATGGTGCAGTTCCATCAGTGCATAGTTAATGTTATGTGTTGTAACTTGTTATGCATGTTTCTCCCTGCTCTCTATTATATGCACTTTAAGTTCTCCAGTGTGAGTTCCTATTCTATCCTGATAAGGTATATAAAGTGAACTTGGAACACCTCCAACCAAAAAATAAGTTTGCCAATTTTGACTGCAATGGAAGACCAACTGTATGATCAGCTTTTGAGATTCTACACTGCAACAGAACAAAAGTACCCCCAGTGGATCTACGATCTACCTCCAGAGAAACGTTCAAATGCCAAGTCCCAGTTTAGACAAACATCTAAGACATATCGAGCATAGAAAGGGATTATTTACTATGAAAAAAAGGAGGTTCTCACTACTACTAAATATCCTGAAGGCCTGTCACGACAACCCATCTTCTGATGGCCATTTTGGCAGAGATAAAACATTTGCCAAAATTTCTGACCGTTATTGGAAGGAAATGAAAAACGATGTTCACCAACATGTCAAAGCCCGTCAAAAATGTTTTGTCACAAGTCCCAAAATCAGCAAAGAAGCTACATCACTCAACAGTATACCAGTGCCTGGAAAAGTATGGAGCTTAGTTGGGACTGATATGATCGGTCCTCTTCAGGAAACATCAAATGGCAACAAATATATAGTTGCTGTACACTGATCATTTTTCAAAGTGGACTGAAGCAACAGCTGTTCCAGACGAGTGCTATGTCAGTAGCAAAATTTTTGTACACCGTTATTTGCCGCTTAGGCTGTATGGACACTTTGATTAGCGACCAGGGAAGAGAGTTTGTGAACTCAATCATCGACAACCTGATGGATCATTTTCAAACAGATCACCGCATTTCAACTGCCTACCCACCCACAAACAAATGGCCAGCGGGAACGTGACACCCAAAGAATCTCTTAGGCTACTTTCACACATCAGGTTTTCGCCGTCAGGCGCGTTCCGGCGTCGTGCCGGAGCGCCGGATCCGGCAAATGTTTTGTAAAACCAGATGTGACGGATCCGGTTTTCTGCCGGATCCGTCTTGCGCATGACAGCCAAAACCGGATCCGTCTCATCCGGTTCATCTGGTTTTCGATCCGTTTTTCGACGGATTACGCCGGATCCGGTTTTTAAAAACGCCCCTTGTGGCCTTCCGAACTGGATTGGCTACTGAAAAACTATATATACCGTGTTCCTACAGCCCTTCTTTGACAGGTTGTAGAGGAGAAAGTGCAGGTTGGAGAGAAGAGCAAGTGACTGGCGAAGATGGATGTTGTGATTGGAAATATTTTGAAGAATTTGACGGATTTTACAGCAGAGGCGAATCGTTTGAGGGTGATTGTTCTGGAGAAGGAGAGAGCGAGACAGCAGCGCATCAGGCATCGTAGACGATGTTTGTGGATCCACCCCATCACAGCCAAGAGAATGATGCGTGGGGTCTATTCTACACTCTGCATGGACCTTAGACGAAACCCGGAGAAATTTTTTGGATATGTTCGGATGAAAATGGAGAATTTTGATTACTTGGTGGAGCGCATTGCACACCTCATAAGAAAATTGGACACCTATTGCCGCTTCTCTGTTTCACCTGCAGAGCGTCTGATGGTGACTTTAAGGTAAGCCACATTTATTGGATATGCTCGCATCAGAGCACACTTTCACTGCAATCTTGTTGGTGGTAGTTTGTATCTCCAAGTGTTATAGCTGAGTTTTGGTATGTAATGCTGTTATTTTAAACTAATTGATTGTTTTTTAATTCCCCACAGATTTCTTGCAACTGGAGAATCCCTTACGTCACTGCATTTCCAGTACAGACTCGGGATTTCCACCATATCTGGAATAGTGAAGCACACATGCCGTGCACTGTGGGACTCCTTAGCTGAAGAGTTTTTACCAGAGCCCACAACAGAGAGGTGGATTGAAATTTCTGAAAAGTTTCAACAGATATGTCAGTTTCCGTACTGCTTGGGCGCTGTGGACGGGAAACATATCCGCATTGTAAAGCCAGCCGGATCGGGATCGGAATATTTCAATTACAAGAAATATTTTTCAATTGTCCTCATGGCCATCGCTGACGCGGAATACAAATTTATTGCTGTTGATATTGGGGCCTATGGTCGCTCCAATGACTCAAGTTTTCAAACTGTCTGCCATGGGGCGTAAACTGTATGGAAACACCTTCCAGTTCCCATCCCCTAGACCGCTGCCGCAAACATCTAGTCCACCTATGCCATTTGTCTGTGTAGGGGATGAAGCCTTCCAGCTGTCAGAACACCTTTTGAAACCGTACGGTAGCAGAGGATTGTCAAGAACAAAACGCATTTTTAATTACCGCCTCACAAGAGCAAGAAGAATGGTTGAATGTACCTTTGGTATTCTGACAGCCAAATGGCAGGTCCTATTGACTGCGATCAACCTCAAGACAGAAACTGTGGACGAGGTGATCAAAGCTTGCGTGGAACTCCACAATTTTGTTATCTGCAAGGAACCCATTTCCATTGAGGACACCTCTGAAGAAACCACCTTGCAAGATTACCATGACATTACCACTAGAAGTTCTGTGACGGTTTCAGTAATGAGGGACAATTTTGCACTATACTTTATGTCACCTCAAGGCAGAGTACACTGGCAGGATGACAGAGTGTGAAAGATTTGTGCCCTAACCAAACTTGTGTACCTTCTGTACCAACAGTATATACCTTTGCCAACCAAAGTTGGCTATCTTGTCATGGTCTTACTATTTTTACCTTTAGGCCACAGGTGTGTACTTGGTTGTGTTTTATGCAAAGTATTTCACCTTTTAACAAAAGTTGTGTACATTGTTAGGAAATCACCAACAATAAACACAACTTTTTAGGTGAAATACTTTGCTTCAAACACAACCAGGAACATAACTGTGGCAAAAAGCTAAAATTTATTTACCTTTTACCCACAGTTATATACCTAGTTTTGAATACCTTTTTTCCTTTTAAATACCCTGTATTTAACCTTTTTTTTTAACATATTTCGCCGCAGAAAGAAATGACAGACAACCAGTGTAAACAATAATTTAACTTTTATTTAAACTTTTTTTTTTAGTAAACTTTTTAAATTTAAATAAACTTTTTTAATAAAGCTTTGAAACCATAAAACTGGTCATTTTTATTAAAATACACACATATTATAAATTTGTGTAGTGTGGGGTGGAAATACTGCTGGAGGGGCTGCGGGACACTTCGACACTGGGAGTGTGGAGAGGGGACTGGGATCGTGGTGGGGAAGGAACAGTTAGAGGTGAAGGTGTGGAAAAAGCGAGAGAATGGGTGGACATGTGGGAGGCAGAAGAGGTGGTGGGTGGTGGAGTGGAGGGTTGGGCAGGGACTGTAGAAGCAGATGATGTTGATGGAAAGTTGTATGGGGAAGGAGTTTGGTACGGGGAAGGAGTTTGGTACAGGGCAGGTTGCTGGAAGTGGGGAGATGTCTGGTAATGGGGAGGTTGCTGGTACTGGGGAGGTTGCTGGTACTGGGGAGGTGGCTGGTATGTAATAGGAGGGGGAGGATGGAAAGTAGCTGGAGGGGGTGCAGGTGGAGGAACTACTGGGGTGGGAGGAGGAGGTTGGGAGGTAACGTGCTGGAGAGCACCGTGGCACGAATGCATTACATGCATCTGCTGGCTAGGAGAGAGCGGTTCCATGCGCTCCATAACAGACCTGAAAAAGGTGTGGTTTGGCGAAGATCTTGCTTCTGAATGCATGGTTTGCAGAAGTGTCTTCACCTCCAGAATGCTGGAGTTGATCTGCTGAAAGCCTGCGGAGATTTGCTCTGACAAGACTTTTAGACAGTTCTGGAAAGATGCATTCAGATGCAAGAACTCTGGTGCATAAGTCTTTTCCTGACCCCTCTGCCGCTAACGCCCAGTACCCGCAGGTGTACTAGAGGTGGCAGGGGCAGAAGGGTGGGGTAAAGGGAAAGCAATCTCCTCTCCAGCAGCTTCATGTAATGTTGTCGGCCACGATGCTCCTGCGCTGGTGGATGGGACAGATGGGTGTAATGTGTGGGAAGGTGCAGATGTACCGGGGCAGTCGAAGTGTCCCTCGGTGCCGGTCTCCTCAGGGATCGCCTCAGAAGGGTCCAATCGTGCAGGCTCCCGAGTGCTGCTCACCGTGCTGTGGAATAAAGAGAAAAAAAAACAATTAAAATAGTGACATGGCATGGCCCTGGCTGAAAAAATTTTTTTACATCTAAACATTTTTTTTTTACATGTGGTGTGTAATATTTACCTTCTGGTGACCATTGTATCCCGGAGGAACGACAGGGCTCGTGCGTACTTGTTCTTGCTCCTGCGTCCTCCAGATCCACTCGGGGCCCGCATCTCTTTATTGAACTCCTTCTTGAAACGATTCCTCACAGACCGCCACCGCTTCACAATTCTATCCCCTGAAACGAGAAAGGACAAAGTGGTTAGTATACAACATCAGTGTTTCCCAAACTCCAGTCCTCATGGTCCCCAGAGGTCATGTTTTCAGGATTTCCATAGTAAATAGAAATCCTGAACACATGATCCGTGGGGACCACGAGGACTGGAGTTCGGGAAACACTGGTTTACATCAAGCAACCGGTACTGTATATACTTACGTTCTTTAATCTGGGCCCGAGCATCGAGGTCCTCCCAGCGGTCCACAAGGAGCGAACAGATTTCCTCCCAGAGCCGTCGGGTAGCTATCAGGTCAGCATGGCGGCGGTCAGCCATATTCCATAGCGGCTCCCTTTCTCTGACGAGATTGATGAGGTGGTCCACATCTATTCCTCCATCCTCACTGTCAGAGTCGGGAGCACGCTGTGAAGGCTGTTAAAGTAAAAGAGAAAAATAGCAAAATTAGGCACCACACTTTAAGACATGAAATAAAAAGTGTACCAAAATTTAACTTAAATATTATACTTACACGCTGGTGACCGCCGCGTTGCTGTCGCCGACGACCCTGGGAGGCACTGCGAGGACCTCTTGGCCGAGCACCAGATTGGGAAGACTAGAGAAGAAAAGAAAAAAAAATTTATGTGTTTGGATGTTGGCATATTTGTTTGCTGTGTGATGTCTGCGGTACATTGTTTTCTATGTGTTGTTGTGTGTAGTGTGATGTTGTGTTTCTGCGTTTGATGAAAAAATCTTACCAATTGTGAGCCCACTCCAGGTGTCTGTCCACCCCTTCCTTCTTCTTCTGGGAGCTCCTCTTCAGCTTGTGATTCCTGTTTTGAAATAAAAGGCAATGAATAGACATATATTACAGAGATGATGGATTTTGGAAATAAAAACTTACCATCAAACGCTGATGATGCGACGGAGGGCTCCCAGAAGAAGATGTGGTGTCCTCTTGCTGGCCAGACTCCATGGCTGTGGGTGGTGCTGCTGCTGCTGCCAGTGCTGCTGCTGCATCTCTTGGGCGGCTGTTGAATAAAGAGAAACAAAGGGCCAATGAATATCTTGATATTCCATGGCCCTAGTTTTGAGGAATGGGGGATTTGATAATTACCGTCTCTCATCTGCTGGTGGACTCCCCTCCCGTTGTACAGCATGTTCCCTTTGCTGCTCCATTTGGGGTGGTGGTGGTGCTGATGGTGCTGCAGTGGTCTCCTGCCTTCTCCTGCGCCTGGTTCCTGTCTTGGGTGGCATGGTGGGTGTGGCTGAGGGTCCCACTGTCATGCTTTTATACAGTATATGTGTGCTGTGGGCAGAGCTACTGAGCATGCTCAGACCCAAAAAACCGGATCCGGCGCATTGCGGCGCTCATAGACTTTCATTGTGTGAAAAAGCCAGAAGCGCCGGATCCAACGTTACAGTTGCCGTTTTTTCAAGACGCCGGATTGCGACACATTGCCGGATCCGGCGAAAACCGGACGAAACGCATGGCCATCCGGCGCGATCCGGCGCAAATGCAAGTCAATGGGGGGGGGAACCGGATCCGGCATTGCATTTCGCCGGATCCGGTTTTTGTCAAAAGAGCCGGATCGCGCCTGACGGCGAAAACCTGATGTGTGAAAGAGGCCGTAGCAAGCTTGTCAATGACCAAGGAACCAAATGGGACCAATTCAACCCTGGTTTTTTGTTTGCCTATCACACATCTGTGCATGCCTCAACCAAGATCAGTCCATTTGAGGTCATGTATGGACGAAAGGCTAAGCATCCTATTGACCTCAATCCATCAGCAAATGACACTGTGGATGTCATGTCTCTTTCTGATGATGCCAACCCTGATGTGCTAAATACACTCACAACCATTCATAACAGGATCCACTCAACTGTAAGTACCAACATCCATTCTGCTCAGGAACACCAAAAGTGTGCCTTTGATCGCCGACACAACAGCAACAAAGAAATCACTGCTGGCACCATTGTTTATATCAGTAATCAACATCGTATACATCGCGTGGGTTCAAAGATGGAACCACACTGAGTTGGACCCTACGTAGATGTGGAATCCTTAACCAAGGGACGAGTAAAGCTTAAGAACAATAAGACTGGCAAGATACTAAGCAACACCTACCATTCCAGCAACCTTAAGATTTACCAGGATAAAGAGATGTGTGACTCTGCCACACAGAAACACAAGCAAACCAAGACTTTCCACCCACTACCAAGTTCAGGAAGGAAGTATCTTACCACCACTCTTGACCTTAGGTTTAGTAGTTGTGGACAACCACGGCATACATATAAAACCAAAGGTGATGGGAACTGCTTCTTTCAGGCCATCGGTTATATCCTGACAGGAACAGAGAATAACTACACCTTCTCAGAGCTAAAGTCATCTACCACATGAAAACTGACTTGTCCAAAAAACTACAGGGCTACTTCAATCAAGATGTGAATGAATATGTGAACACCTCTGGCATCTCTCGTGATGGAGTCTGGGCAACTGATGCAGAAATCATGGCCACAGCAAATCTGTTGAGTTGTGACATCGTCATCCACACAAAAGTCGGTGACACCATGGATTGGTTGACCTATCCCGCAAGCTTCAATCTGCAGTCAACAACAGAACATGCACTTTATCTTGAAAACAAGCATGATCATTTTAATGTTGTTATCAGTGTTTACCTTTGAACATTTATATTGTATTGTCCTGTCACCAGCCATGTGTACGATTATCGGCCAAAAGCCTCTCTGGAACCACTAATCGCCCCATGTAAAGGTATCTTTATAAGTTGAAGTTTCAGAATGTTATGACTTTTATTATATTCTGAACAGTCAAGTTTTTTATGAACCGTTAAGGTTTTCTGGTTGAAGTAAAAAAAAAGTCTGTGTGTTTAGAGTTTGAAACAATAAAATGTTCAAAAATTATGTAATTCTTGATTATAACACTCAATGGTGCTCATAAACATGTCAAATCTGTTCTTTAATATACTTTAATATACAGTACTTTAATATTTAATATACTCAAGAACGGGGGCTTCAGACGTCACCCAGGAGCCACAGACATCGCATAGGGACCCCAGACATCACACAGGATTGAGTGATATACTCAAGAACGGGGCCCCAGACATCGCACAGGGGGCAGAAACAGCGTACAGGGGGGCAGAGACAGTCTGTGTGCTGCCTGGGGCCCTATGCGATTCCAGGGGCCCTGTGTGCTGCCTGTGGTCGCTGTGCCTGGGCCCTGTGTGCTGCCTGGGGCCCAGTGTGCTACCTGTAGCCCCTGTGCTGTGCCTGGGGCCCCATGTGCTGCCGGGGCCCCTGTGCGCTGCCTGGGACCCCCATGTGCTGCTTGGGCCCCCATGTGCTGCCTGTGACCCATGTGCTGTGCCTGGGGCCCTGTGTGCTGCTTGGGGCCCCTGTGCACTGCCTGGGGGGTCCTGTGTGCGGCTTGGGGCACTGTGTGCTGCCTGTGGCCCCTGTTCGCTGCCTGGGGCCTTGTGCGCTTCCTGGGGCTCCCGTGTGCTGCCTGGGGCTCTGTGTGCTGCCAGAGGCCCTGCGCGCTGCCAGGGGCCCCTGTGCGTTGCCTGGGAACCCATTCGCTGTCTCTGCTCCAGTATGCTGCCTAGGGCCCCGTGTACTGCCTGATCTACAGCAGCTAGGGTGTAGTCTGGCCCAGAGGGGTATAAACTAGCCACTTTAACCCCGGGTATATTCTGGGTAGGGGGTTAATCTGGCCTGTTACACCGGGTCTCCCAAAGTTTCGACACAACTCCAAAAATATTTTTTTTGCAAACTTCAGATTTTTTTTTCACCAGTAAAATAATAAAAAACTGGACATTTTTGGTAGTCCTGTAACCATATAGATGAGCAGAATCATACTATCAGGACATTTTTACCACAAAATGTACACCATAAAAACAATTACCTAAAAACAATGTCAGAATTGTGGTTTTTTTTCAAAATTCAACCGCAATTGGAATTTTTTTTCCAGTACACTATGTGGTAAAATGACTGATGATATTCAAAAGTACAACTTGGTCCCGGAAAAAAAAAAACAAGTCATCATACATCTATGTGGACAGAAAAATAAATGAGTTAAGGCTTTGGGAAGAAGGGGAGGAAAAAAAGGAAATGCAAACACGGAAACTGGCTGCAGGGTGAAGGGGTTAACAAGTTAATCCCTTTAGATGCCATAACAATATTTACATTTTTTTTACCTAAAACCTGGATTTTCAACTAAAAATCCTTCGCCCATGGATGAGATGTCTGGGCCCTGCTCCCTTCCAGGCTTCAGACAAATTAGGCTGTGTGCACACGATGCAGATATCCAGCGGATCCGCAGGGGATTTTACCGCGCAGAAATGTTGCATATCCGCATTGTGATGTACAGTAGCATGTTAGTCAATTGAAAAAAAAAATGCTGTGCAGACGCTGCGGATTTTTCAGCGCGGTTTTCTTGTGGTTCAAAATATGCAGCATGTCGCTTCTTTTGTGTGGTTTTCCACCTGCTCCATTCTCCAAATCCGCAAGGGAAAACCGCACAAAAACCGCAAGAAAACCGCAAAAAAACAGGAAGAAATCCGCAGGAAAAATGCAGGTCATTTGACCTGCGGATTTCTTCAATTCTGCCCGGAAAAATCCACAGGGCTGAAAAGTACGTGTGCACTCAGCCTTAGGCTTCTTTTACACTTGCCGTGTTTTTGTGGGCCTTTTTTGTGGCTCCAATAGATTTCTATGGGGCCTCAAAAACGTCCCGCAAAAATTCGTTGGCCATGAGTGCCGTGTTTACATCCATGAAAAAATATCGAGCTTGCTCAATATTTTTCACGGCTTAAGGACACGGCCCCCATAGAAATTAATGGGTCTGCAAAAACAACGGAAGCTTGTTTTTGCGGTACACCGTAATTGCGGAAAGCCGTATTTTTTCCCCCAACTTTTCAAAACCACAGAAAAACGGCGATCCGAGAAGATTTATGCGGCAGACTGTGAAAATTATGGCAAAACCGGCCGCCAAAAACACGGGAAGTGCAAAAGAAGCATTAGTATGTATGTTTAATCTAGTGGAATTTACTTGTTAGTGACAAAGCCTTGTGAAACCTCAGCCTGCTGGTCTGTGTGTGACCCAGTGATAAGCATTTAAATACATCACTCTTATCTGAATGGAATGTATCTATCTTCCTTTTTCTATATAGATTGCTGTCCCTGTATTTGTTATGATCAGTTAATCATTGTGAGTGCAGATTACACCTGCAGTTATTATTAAGTGAGCAGTAAAGCATTTAGGTGGAACCTCACTGATACATCGCGCAATAAACTGGCTACAGACTTAGTGAATGGTGAGGAGAAAGAACACAATGTAAAATCAGTATTACATTGGTGCATGTCATTTTACAGAACATAAAAATGGTCTATTATGATAGTTTTCATGTGGATTTGCCGAGTGTAAGGCCGGTTTCACATGTCCGGATATTTCTGTACCTGAAATGTCAGTGTCCATGTGTGTAATACTTGCATCACATGTTTGGCCACCATGTGCCCCTCGTATGCCGCATCAGTACCACATGGATGGGCACCAGGAAAGCGCCACAGTAAGCGCTGTTCCCTGGCGCCAGGTGCTGAAGACAGCTCTCATCATTCTCCCCTGCTCTGCCGGTGATCAACACGAGCAGGGGAGAATAATGAGAGTTATATTCAAGTGATAACAATGACAGCAGACGGCCGATGGGACTATTACTCCTATCAGCCTGCACCTGCTGCCGCTAATAACAGTGAGAGCAGGAGCAGCTGATGGGAGTATTCATCAGCCGGCTCCTGCGCTGTAAATAAATAATTTTTTTTAAAAAACTGCATCGGTTCTCCTCTATTTTCTATAATCAGCCAGGAAAAACTCACAGCTGCAACCCTCAGCTGTCAGCTTCAGCAAGGCTGTTTATCAAGAGTAGAGGGGTCCCCACTCTGATTTTTGTAATTATTTACAGTAAATAAATAATTTTAAAAAAATGGAGTACCCCCTATTTTTGACAACCAACCTTGCTAAAGCTGACAGCTGGGGGCTGGTATTCTGAGGCTGGTAAAGGGCCATTGATATAGCCCCCCCCCAGCCTAAAAATACAGTCATATGTTAAAGTTTGGGCACCCCTATTAATGTTAACTTTTTTTCTTTATAACAATTTTGGTTTTTGCAACAGCTATTTCAGTTTCATATATCTAATAACTGATGGACTCAGTTATATTTCTGGATTCAAATGAGGTTTATTGTACGAACAGAAAATGTGCAATCTGCGTTTAAACAAAATTTGACCGGTGCAAAAGTATGGGCACCTCAACATAAAAGTGATATTAATATTTCGTAGATCCTCCTTTTGCAAAAATAACAGCCTCTAGTCACTTCCTGTAGCTATTAATGAGTTCCTGGATCCTGGATGAAGGTATTTGTGACCATTCCTGTTTACAAAACAATTCCAGTTCAGTTAAGTTTGATGGTCACCGAGCATGGACAGCCCGCTTCAAATCATCCCACAGATGTTCAATGATATTCAGGTCTGGGGACTGGGATGGCCATTCCAGAACATTGTAATTGTTCCTCTGCATGAATGCCTGAGTAGATTTGGAGCGGTGTTGTGGATCATTGTCTTGCTGAAATATCCATCCCCTGCGTAACTTCAACTTCGTCACTGATTCTTGCACATTATTGTCAAGAATCTGCTGATACTGAGTTGAATCCATGCGACCCTCAACTTTAACAAGATTCCCGGTGCCGGCATTGGCCACACAGCCCCAAAGCATGATGGAACCTCCACCAAATTTTACTGTGGGTAGCAAGTGTTTTTCTTGGAATGCTGTGTTTTTTAGCCTCCATGCATAACGCCTTTTTGTATGACCAAACAACTCAATCTTTGTTTCATCAGTCCACAGGACCTTCTTCCAAAATGTAACTGGCTTGTCCAAATGTGCTTTTGCATACTTCAGGCGACTCGGTTTGTGGCGTGCTTGCAGAAACGGCTTCTTTCGCATCACTCTCCCATACAGCTTCTCCTTGTACAAAGTGCACTGTATTGTTGTCCGATGCACAGTGACACCATCTGCAGCAAGATGATGCTGCAGGTCTTTGGAGGTGGTCTGTGGATTATCCTTGACTGTTCTCACCATTCTTCTTCTCTGCCTTTCTGATATTTTTCTTGGCCTGCCACTTCTGGGCTTAACAAGAACTGTACCTGTGTTCTTCCATTTCCTTACTATGTTCCTCACAGTGGAAACTGACAGGTTAAATCTCTGAGACAACTTTTTGTATCCTTCCCCTGAAAAGCTATGTTGAATAATCTTTGTTTTCAGATCATTTGTGAGTTGTTTTGAGGAGCCCATGATGCCACTCTTCATAGGAGAATCAAATAGGAGAACTACTTGCAAGTGGCCACCTTAAATACCTTTTCTCATGATTTGATACACCTGGCTATGAAGTTCAAAGCTCAATGAGGTTACAAAACCAATTTAGTGCTTCAGGAAGTCAGTAAAAAGTAGTTAGGAGTGTTCAAATCAAGAAAATGATAAGGGTGCCCATACTTTTGCACTGGTCAAATTTTGTTTAAATGCAGATTGCACATTTTCTGTTAGTACAATAAACCTCATTTGAATCCAGAAATATAACTGAGTCCATCAGTTATTAGATATATGAAACTGAAATAGCTGTTGCAAAAACCAAAATTGTTATTAAGAAAAAAGGTTAACATTAATAGGGGTGCCCAAACTTTAACATATGACTGTATATGGGCACTGGACTATGGGATGGAGGATATGTATGATGGGTATATGGGCATGGGCCTATGGGATGGAGGATACGGTAATTATAATTTGTTATAACTAACCAGTTAGTTACTATGCTCGGGCAGTGCCGGGCTCTTCAGCTAGTTTTTGTATAAATTTGCATACTTGTTAATCTGTTATATTTTGGCCTCTTGCTTTGTCCATTGTAAATGATATACTATATTGTGTCTCATTATGAGTGTGGGCACTTTCTTTGCTTTTAGTACCAACTTTTGTCTAAATAAAATCATGTTACATACTATTGCTCCATTCAGTGTGTTTGTTTCACATGCAGTTCACAGAGTGGACAGCAATGGGGGATACATCTATAAGGAGTTACGGTATACAGTATATGAATGTATTTAATGCCTTCTGTACAATATATCTTCATAGAACTCAGTTGTTCAGCAGTTCAACAGAATAGTAAGTTGCCACTTGTTATACACTGACCGCCACCATTCAGTATATGTGTATATATATATATATATATATATATATATATATATATATATATATACAGTCATGGCCAAAAGTATTGACACCCCTGCAATTCTGTCAGATAATACTCAGTTTCTTCCTGAAAATGATTGCAAACACAAATTCTTTGGTATTATTATCATCATTTAATTTGTCTTAAATGAAAAAACACAAAAATAATTGTCCTAAAGCCAAATTGGATATAATTCCACACCAAACATAAAAAAAAGGGTGGACAAAAGTATTGGCACTGTTCGAAAAATCATGTGATGCTTCTCTAATTTGTGTAATTAACAGCACCTGTAACTTACCTGTGGCACCTAACAGGTGTTGGCAATAACTATATCACACTTGCAGCCAGTTGACATGGATTAAAGTTGACTCAACCTCTGTCCTGTGTCCTTGTGTGTACCACATTGAGCATGGAGAAAAGAAAGAAGACCAAAGAACTGTCTGAGGACTTGAGAAACCAAATTGTGAGGAAGCATGAGCAATCTCAAGGCTACAAGTCCATCTCCAAAGACCTGAATGTTCCTGTGTCTACCGTGAGCAGTGTCATCAAGAAGTTTAAAGCCCATGGCACTGTGGCTAACCTCCCTAGATGTGGACAGAAAAGAAAAATTGACAAGAGATTTCAACGCAAGATTGTGCGGATGTTGGATAAAGAACCTCGACTAACATCCAAACAAGTTCAAGCTGCCCTGCAGTCCGAGGGTACAACAGTGTCAACCCGTACTATCCGTCGGCATCTGAATGAAAAGGGACTGTATGGTAGGAGACCCAGGAAGACCCCACTTCTTACCCCGAGACATAAAAAAGCCAGGCTGGAGTTTGCCAAAACTTACCTGAAAAAGCCTAAAACGTTTTGGAAGAATGTTCTCTGGTCAGATGAGACAAAAGTAGAGCTTTTTGTTCAAAGGCATCAACATAGAGTTTACAGGAGAAAAAAAGAGGCATTCAAAGAAAAGAACACGGTCCCTACAGTCAAACATAGCGGATGTTCCCTGATGTTTTGGGGTTGCTTTGCTGCCTCTGGCACTGGACTGCTTGACCGTGTGCATGGCAATATGAAGTCAGAAGAATACCAACAAATTTTGCAGCATAATGTAGGGCCCAGTGTGAGAAAGCTGGGTCTCCCTCAGAGGTCATGGGTCTTCCAGCAGGACAATGACCCAAAACACACTTCAAAAAGCACTAGAAAATGGTTTGAGAGAAAGCACTGGAGACTTCTAAGGTGGCCAGCAATGAGTCCAGACCTGAATCCCATAGAACACCTGTGGAGAGATCTAAAAATGGCAGTTTGGAGAAGGCACCCTTCAAATATCAGGGACCTGGAGCTGTTTGCCAAAGAAGAATGGTCTAAAATTCCAGCAGAGCATTGTAAGAAACTCATTGATGGTTACCGGAAGCGGTTGGTCGCAGTTATTTTGGCTAAAGGTTGTGCAACCAAGTATTAGGCTGAGGGTGCCAATACTTTTGTCCGGCCCATTTTTGGAGTTTTGTGTGAAATGATCAATGTTTTGCTTTTTGCTTCATTCTCTTTTGTGTTTTTTCATTTAAGACAAATTAAATGAAGATAATAATGCCAAAGAATTTGTGCTTGCAATCATTTTCAGGAAGAAACTGAGTATTATCTGACAGAATTGCAGGGGTGTCAATACTTTTGGCCATGACTGTATATATAGATAGAGAGAGACACAAACACCACAACACACACACACAACAGTGGTGGCTAGGGTACGTTATTGGTGGCACTCACCACCAAAGATCCAACATCTTAGTTCAGTCCATTCCTATACATGCACTGAATAAGGATGCGTATTGGACACGGATTTGTGAAGTCTCAGCCAAGTAGGTGGGTGTTGTCAGGATCTTGTCAGCGTCGGCAAACTGCCACGGCTGAGCAGGGTGACTTACCCACACTACGGGAGGGCCCGGGGTCCGATACTGCAGTGAAAGTTCAAGCAGACAGGACCTGCGACACTGAAAGTAGTAAGGAGTACAAGGACCTATGATCATGTGACTGCAGGGGGCGGGGCTTAGCGTCCTACTGCTGCAGATGATGTAATATACTTACTGCAGGGACAAGCAGAGGTCATACACGGAGAGGGCGGCGCGGTACCAGAGGGACGAGCAGAGAATAGTCAAGGCACAGGCAGAGAGTCATACACAGAGAGGGAAGCGCAGTACAAGAGTGACAGGCAGAGCTCGTAACAGGGACAGAACCGGATCAAAACCAAACAAGCAAGTAAGATATCAGGCACAAGGCACACGTACGCAAGATGTCAACTAACTCAGCCAAGGGCAGGAGTATAACTGACACCAGACCTAGGTCGAGTGGCCACTAAATAGCCGCCCTCTGCCAGAGAGAGGCAGAAACAATTAACCCCTGTCTGACCAGGACGGGCCAAAGACAAAACCCCATCCTGGATCATGACAGGTGTCAGTTGAACAATACGCATTCATTTTTTGAACTTGTTCAATGCATTGTGATTTATTCTTAGTATGCATTATTTATGCTCAGTTCACCTCTTATTAAATTAGTATTTTATACATGTTTAGTAAGATCTTATATTTTGCCTTTTTAAAGGTATTGGACTTGGGGTATTGGTTCGTGAATATGGCAAACTTTCCAATTTGGATAAGATTTACTTTGCATTCCCTGGAGAGATCTTGATGCGAATGCTAAAGCTCATCATTTTGCCATTGATTGTATCCAGCATGATCACAGGTACGTCATATAAAATGTTTTTGTTTAACATAAATGTGTCAGCCTCACTCTCCTAGCTGAATGTGCATATACAGTTAGATACAGAAATATTGGGACAGTGATGCATGTTTTAGCTGTTTACCAAAACATATTCAAGATACAGTTATATAATCAATATGGGCTTAAAGTGAAGACTCTCCGCTTTAATTTAAGTGATTTCACATCCAAATTGGATTAAGAGTTTAGGAATTACACCTCTTCAATATGTAGCAGTTTGTTTTTAAGGCCGGGGTCAGACTAGCGTATGTGATCTTACGCAAAAGCATCGGATGCAATTTACTAATGACCCTCGGCTCCTGCTCTGCTGCGAGCGGGAGCTGAGTGTCCTGCGTCTGTGCTCTGAGCATCTCGCACAGAGAGGATCGGAACACAGCTACGGAGGAGGTGGAGAAACTAATTTCTCCATCTCCTCCATTGCCGGGGTCAGCGTATATCGCACATCACTCTGATGATATCCGAGTGATGTGCGCTATGTCACTCGCACCTATAGACTTATATGGGTGTGAGTGAGCCGATACTCGGCTGAGTGTCGTTGACAATCGTAGCATGCTGCAATTTCACTCGCACGTTGAAAATGGCCGAGAAAAAAAACGCTGATGGGAGCTGCCCTATAGATGAAAACTGGTCCGAGTGCTGTGCCATGTTTTATTGCATAGCACTCGTCTGTATTCATCGTTAGTGGGACCCCGGCCTAAAGGGACTAAAAGCAACTGGACAGTGAACTCAAAAGCTCTTTAACTCCTTTACCCCCCCAAATCTGTTTGCACCTTCGTGACCAGACCAAATTTTACATTTCTGACCAGCGTCACTTTATGAGGTCATAACTCTGGCATGCTGCAATGGATCGCACTGATTCTGTGATTTTTCTTTCGTGACATATTGTACTTCATGATAGTGGTAAAATTTGTTTGATATGACTTGCGGTTATTTGTGAAAAAAGGAATTTGGGGAAAATTTAGCAATTTTCAAACTTTTAATTTTTATGCCCTTAAATCAGAGCGTTGTATCACACAAAATAGTTAAGAAATAACATTTCCCACATTTCTACTTTATATCAGCACAATTTTTGAAACATAATTTTTTTTGTTAGGAAGATAAGGGTTAAAAGTTGACCAGCGATTTCTCATTTTTCCAACAAAATTTACATAACCATTTTTTAGGGACCGCATCACATTTGAAGTGACTATGAGGGGTCTATATGACAGAAAATACCCAAAAGTGTTTACCATTCTGAAAACTGCACCCCTCAAAGTGCTCAAAACCTCATTCGAGAAGTTTATTAACACTTCAGGTGCTTCACAAGAATTAATGGAATGTGGAAGGAAAAAATGAACATTTAACTGTTTTTCACAAAATTTTTAGTTTAGACCCAAATTTCTTTATTTTCACAAGGGAAACAGGAGAAAATGGACCCCAAAATGTGTTGTGTAATTTCTCCTGAGCACGCCGATACCCCATATGTGGGGGCAAAGTACTGTTTGGGCGCACGGCAGGGTTCGGAAGGGAAGGAGCAGCTTTTGGCTTTAACGTAAAATTGGCTGTAATGGAAAGTAGACGCCATATCCCTTTTGAAGAGCCTCTGGTGTGCCTAAACAGTGGAAACCCCCACAAGTGACCCAATTTTGGAAACTAGACCCACTCAACGAACTTATGTAGATGTGTGGTAAGCAGTGCCCCTAGGTGCTTCACAGAAATTTATAACGTTGAGCCGTGAAAACAAAAAATCACTTCTATCCACAAACATGTTCTTTTATCCTGAATGGGTAATAGGAGTAAATGGACCCCAAAAATTGTTGTGCAATTTCTCCTGAGTACGCTAATACCCCATATGTGGTGGAAAAGTACTGTTTGGGCCCTCGGCAGGGCTCAGAAGGGGAGGAGCGCCATTTGACTTTTTGAACGCAAAATTGCTTGGAATCTTTAGCGGACGCCATGTCGCACTTGAAGATCCCTTTATGTGCCTAAACAGTGGAAAACCCCACAAGTGGTGCCATTTTGAAAACTAAACCCCTCAAGGAATGTATATAGATGTGTGGTGAGCATCTTGACCCCCCAGGTGCTTCACAGAAGTTTCTTACATTAACATGTGAAAAATAATTTTATTTTCAGAAGGGCAACAAGAGAAATTACACCGTAAAATTTGTTGTGCAATTTCTCCTGAGTATGCCAATAACCGATATGTGGGTAAAAACTACTTTTTGGGTGCACCTCAAGGCTCCGAAAGGAAAGATTGACATTTTAGAATGCAGACTTTGATGGAACTGTGTGCAGGTATCATGTCGTATTTGGAGAGACCATGGTGTGCCTAAACAGTGGAAACCCCCCACAAATGACCCCATTGTGGAAACTAGACCCCTCAAGGAATTTTTCTAGATGTGTGGAGAGCAGCTTGAACCCCCTGGGGCTTCACAGAATTTGACAACGTTGATCTGTGAAAATGAAAAAAAAAATTTCTGAAAAACTGTTTTAGCCCCAAATTTCTTCATTTTCACAAGGCTAGCAGGAGAAAGTGGACCCCAAAATTTGTTGTGCAATTTCTTGAGTATGCCGATGCCTTATATGTGTTTAAAAACTACTTCTGAGGCACAGTGCAAAGCTCAGAAAGAAAGAAATGCATATTGGAGATCAAATTTTGCTGGAATGGTTTGAGGGTGAAATTTCACATTAGCAGAGCCCCTGAAGTTCCAGAACAACAGAAATTTCAGAAGTTTCAGAAATTTGCACGGAAACCCCGCTGTAAGCGCAGAGCTTAGGATAACTGTTAGCCTTGATGCAATCTTTGGGAGGCAGAATGAAAAAATCAATAGCAGGTGAAGAATTGATTTTATTTATTTTTTACGCGTTTCCTCGTGCAGTATAAGTGATTAGGTGACTTTATTCTTCGAGTCGGTGCGATTACAGCGATATCGGATTTATATAGTTTTTTATGTTTGCCTTCTGTCACACACTACTAGTTTTTACATCACAATATTTTGAGAGATATAATTTTTCTGTATTTCTGCCAACAGAGTCATGTGAGAGCTTTTTTTTTTTTTGCTGGACGAGTTGACGGTTTAATTGCTACCATTTTTGGTCTCGTAATGTTTTTTTATCGCCTTCTATTCTGATTTTCAGGAGGCAGAATAAACAAAAAGCAGCAATTCAGAAATTGTTTTGGGTTTTTTTTTGGTCTTTTTTATGCCATTCCGCATGTGGTAAAATTAATTAGGCAGCTTTATTCTTCGGGTCAGTATGAAGAAATGTTGGTATTAAATACCCAGGCACCAAAATAAATGATGGGCATGCACGGCTTCCACTGACACTGGGTCGCTAGTGTTTATTGGTGATGACTGAAGACAGAAGCAGCCGCATGAATTCTGACTTGTACAGGGCGATGCTTTCTGCTCAGATTCAGCCAAATGCAGCAAGGTTGATTGGACGAAAGTTCACAGTACAGATGGACAATGACCCAAAACATACTGCAAAATTAACCCAGGTGTTTAAGGCAAAAAAGTATAATATTCTGCAGTGGCCGAGTCAATCATCAAATCTCAAGCCCGTCAAGCAGCATTTCACATGCTTAAGACAAATCTTAAGGCAGAAAGACCCACAAACAAGTAACAACTGAAGTTAGCTGCAGTAAACGCCTAGCGAAACATCTGAATGGAGGAAACCCAATGCTTGGTGATGTCCAGGCTTCCAGACTTCAGGCAGTCATTGACTGCAAAGAATTCTCTACAAAGAAATAAAAAAGGAGCATTTTATTTATGGTATGGTAGGCTTTGTAGAAAAATGGTTGCAATTACTAAACATTTCACAGGATATTTTTTTTCACCTTTTTGAATTAAACCTGAAAATATAGACTTAAATTGTATCTCAGTTGTTTCTTTTTAAATAAAAAATAGTGGCATGCAGAGCACAAATCATAAAGATCTGGTCACTAACTGGAAATATTTCTGGAGCTAACTGTACAACTTAATGGGAAATGGGGAATATTTTGCTGCTGGACACATTTTAGAGCCAAAAGGCCCAGGCATGTTAGATTTTAACATTTGCTTTCAGTACTCTTTGTGGATGGCCATGGTTAGATTTTAGTCCAGAACCCTGTGTTCCAAGTGCTAATTTCTGAGTAGTTGTAATTTCCTTTGTTAAATTCTTGCAGTAGGAACACACAATTAAAGGCCCTGTCTCACATAACGAGATCGTTAGCGAGATCGCTGAAATGTCACCGATTTTGTGATGCAACAGTGACCTCGCCAGCGATCTCGCCATGTGTGACACATAGCAGCGAAAGCACACCCCCCCCGCTGGATATCGCTGATCTTGTAGATTGTCCTGGGTCATTTTTTCATCGTTGGTGCCCCGCTGGCCAGCATGCATCGCTGTGTTTGACGCTGAAGAGCGACCTCATTGGCAATGCAGAACCTAGGGACGCAGACGTGAGTTATCAGAAAAGCTGCTTTGTGACAAGGTACCAACGACCGCCGAGGTCATTATACGGATGGCCGGATCGTTGCTGCGTCGTTGAAGAGATCTGCCTGTTTGGCAGCTTACTAGCAACCATGTAGCGACGCACCAGCGATCCTTACCAGGTCGTATCGTCGGGATTGCTGGTGCGTCGCTATGTGAAACGGGACCCTAAGGGGCCCATCACACAGTGAGGTCACTGATTTTGTGACGCATCAGCGGTCTCGCTGTGTGTGGCACGCATCAGCGACCCCCCCCGCCGGGTATCGCTGAGCGTGCAGGAATGTCCTGGGCCATTTTTTGATCGTTGGTCTCCCGCTGGCCAGCACGATCAGCGAGCTCCCAACGCTGTAAGCAGACGCTGGGAGCTGGTATCCAAGGTAAATAACGGGTAACTAAGCGAATGCAGCGCTTAGTTACCCGCTGTGTACCTTGGATACCAGCGTGCTCGCGCTGGGAACTGGTAGCCAAGGAAACAGCGGGTAACTAAGTGCTGCGCGCTTAGTTACCCGATATTTACCTTGGATACCAGCTCTCAGCGTGAGCACGCTGGTATCCAAGGTACACAGCGGGTAACTAAGTGCCGCGCGCCCTTAGTTACCCGCTATTTACCTTGGATACCAGCGTCCTCGCTGGTCCTGATCGCTGGTGTGTCTGCCTGTCTGGCAGCTCGCCAGCGATCATGTAGCGATGCACCAGCGAGCCTGACAAGGTCGTATCGTTGTCGGGATCGCTGGTGCATCGTTTGGTGTGACGGGACCCTTAGTCAAAGAGATGAGTAGATTAAGCTGCAGTGGCATGTCATGAGATCAGTCAGTTAATAGGCTTCTAGTCTCTTGCCAGCTATATTGGTATCTCCACTAAGCCCAGTGATTGGCTGCTACAGTCATTTGGCTGTTGTAATGTCACTGCTGCAACCTATCCACAAAGGTGGAGATCAACAGCAGATAGGCAGGGCCTGCGGTGGGTAAGTGAATCGTATTCTATTATTTTATAGTGGGCAAACCAGTGATAAAAAAAATCCTGGAAACCCCTTTAAATATGTGTTAAAACTTAAAGTTTTCCTCAAAGGTTTACTTACATTACTGTGATTTCAGCAGATTATTTGAAACTACTTTGGTTATTAATCAAAACTAGAGAAAACGGAGGACTATGTCCAGAGAGTGATATTAAAAAGTTACAAAAACATAAAAAGTATATCAATACATGTAACATAAAAGTGCATAGTGCTGCTTGGAACCAGAGAGACATTGTGAGGCAGTGGGACGGTAAATATGCCCCTTGAGGAATCCAACGCGAAACGCACGTTGGGGCTTGTGGTATGTCATCCTTTACATTCTATTATGGGTAGGAGCCTGTAGGGTATTGTGGGGTCTTATTGGATTGGGGCGGGACTTCTCCCAGACACCGTTTTACTTCCAAATATTATTTACCGCCCCACTGCTTCATAAAGTCTCTCAGCTTCTAAGTAGCACTATGCACTTTACTATGTAACTACCTGATGTAATAGGGCTGTATATGCCGCTATCTACTTGCTATCATCTCTATAATGTCCCTTCCACTGTTTCAATTTATGTTACATGTATTGATATACTTTTTATATTTTTGTTATAAACTTATACCTTTTTAATATCACTCTCTGGACGTAGTGCTCGGTTTTCTATAGTGTTGCTCAGTTTTGGAGCCTCCCCGTTATATGTTCTACACAGGGCCCTTCCACAGGGTTTTCGGTTCCTGGTGCAGATTAGCATTAATGTTTCTTGTTATGGTCTCTATTCATACTTTGGTTATTAAGTTGATACATAGATGTAAATACTTAAGTCCCCCCAAAAAATTGAGAATAGTATTCAAGCAGTGATACCTTTATTGGCTAACCATAGAAATTATATTTGCAAGCAAACTTTCAGGGTTCAGAAGGCCCCTTCATCAGGCTAGATTACAAGTGAATTACTGAGAAGAGATGGCAACATTTAAATAGAAATTACAACAGGACATGAGGTGATACAGTCCAAGGAAATCAAATTAAGGTTTTTGTTACACTTGTAAATGAGGTGGCAGTGTTCTATAAGAGGACCTTCTTGTGGAGGTGTGAACTGTGTCCCTGTAATGAGTCATGAATCCAGGTGTCAAATTCAGTCCTATTGCTAGAGATTGAAACATATTTATACATTTATACACCCAAATTTTTCTTTGTCTGTCACTATTAAAATGACCTTTCAATATTAGGACTTTTATATCTGCCAAGCTGTGTCCAGGTCTAGAGAAGCGTATTCCTACAGGTGTGTCCAGCTCATTATTTATTGTATGTCTATGCAGATTCATCTTTCTTTGAAGTTTTTGTTTAGTTTTTCCTATGTATGTCCCTGCATTGCACCTTGTACATTGTATCATGTACAGGACATTGGAGGATGGTCTCTAACAATAGGACTGAATTTGACACCTGGATTCATGACTCATGATTCATGACAGTTCACACCTCCACAAGAAGGTCTTCAGATCTCTAATAGAACACTGCCACCTCATTTACAAGTGTAACAAAAACCTTAATTTGATTTCCTTGGCCTGTATCACCTCATGTCCTGTTGTAATTTCTATTTAAATGTTGCCTTCTCTTCTCAGTAATTTACTTGTAATCTAGCCTGATGAAGGGGCCTTCTGAGCCCTGAAAGCATGCAAATATAATTTCTCTGGTTAGCCAATAAAGGTATCACTGCTTGAATACTTTTCTCAATTTTTTGGGGGGACATAAGTATTTACATCGTAAGTTGATACATAAAAAGTAAAAAAAAATGGTAGCGGGATTGAACAGTAGTATTACATTGAGTCTGTATTCCATAACCATTTGTCAGATCCGAGCCATCATAACAACCGTATTTTATTATTCACTCTACTCAGGTGTTGCTGCTCTGGATTCCAGTGTATCTGGCAAAATCGGTCTGCGTGCGATTGTGTATTATTTCTGCACCACCGTCATAGCTGTGATTCTGGGTAAGATTGTATGTTTTATTGGCTTATGTATTGTAGTTGTCACAGTTACGCTTGTAGGAATATAAAGAGCTTCTTTGCACGTATATAACATTATTAGGTTTTCTGTTACCTAAATTGACCTTCATTTTCCATCATAGCTAGTGGATGCTTCTCAGCGAGTGCTTGCTTTTACCTGGATCTCCTTTTGTCTATAATCTCACCCACTCCATCTACAGACTCCATCTTGTTACTAACATGTCTGAGAAATGAGCCCGCATGCAACAATAAAGGGAAAACTGATTGTCTCCCTGTGTACCCTGCTTTCTGCGTATTTCACGTCACATAGTCAAAACAGGAGGTAAAGGCGTAGCACTGGGTACAGAATAAGACAGGAGCCAGGGAAAGTTTGGACAGGCAATTACATGGCCCATTCTAATATCCACAAATAATAGCACTGCGTTACCGCAGTAAGTATTTTGGAGAATTCCTTTTTTTGGAGAAGGAATGCCTAGCACTCATTTTGGCATTGTCCTGGAAAACCCCTATAGCAACTTAGGTTTGAATGCTCTTAACCATCCACCAAATTCAGATGATGGTTGTGACTTTCATGTTATTCCAGGTAAGATAGCATATACCATGACTGATGGATGTGTGGATATCAACTCAAAAATATATAGAGTGTACAATAAAGTATATTTAAAATTGCAAGCATTTTTATTTTTAAATATATATATGTATATAGTAGAGATCCACCAAATGAGTGGACGGGGATTTACTCGCTTTGAGGCCAAGGACGCTGGGACACTCCGGGTTAAACAGTTCATTCGGTTTATTAGACATCAGCATAAACCGCTCTTCATGAGCATAAAAGCGTGTAGCTTCCAGTACAACGTCCATTAAACATGCAGCGTTACCACATAAAGCATACAAAGTCTCTTACTAACCCCGGTCAGCGTAACTCACAGTTTATCCCTCACGGGTTATCAGGGAAGCGGCCGCACTCGGATCACTGTTCCACACAGAACCTTGCTCACTAGGCTGTCTACAGTTGCAGACCCACAGCCGGGCAGTAGTTTCCCTACACAGAGCCATCACAGACTCTACCATGTCCGGGCCTTTCCATGTGCTCTTCCAGGAAGTTCAGTCCCAGACACTTCCAACACACACAGGCCTTCCGGGACCTTGCACTCTGACCACTCAGGATCAAACACACAACCCATGTGAGCAGACCTCAGTCACACTATATGGTACGAGACCACACCCACAAGTGAGGTATGGATCACATGGTCATGACCTCACTACAGGTCCTATTTCATACAGCCACAAATACGGGCTTTATCCTGGGCGTTCAGACACACGCCCACATGCATATTCTGAGTAGCATATACAGCGCACCCTAGCTTTAACAGAGGTTAAGCACCACAACATATATATATATATATATATACGGTATATATATTAGGATTTTTAGACTACAAACCTTTTTATAAAAGAATACTAAAAGATAAACAGAGAAAATAATAAGGAACATTTGTGCTATATTATAATTGAAGGGTCCATCTGTAACTAAAAAACACACTAGATAGTAAGCATACCTACAATACTGTTTCTAGTGGTATGCAATATTAATAAGGCCGGTTTCACATTAGCGCTTTTTAAGCGCACGCACGGCCGGGGGTAGCTCCGCCCCCGAGCCGGCTCTCTGCCCGGCGTGCCCGCCCCTTGCTTGTAGCGCCGCCTCCTAGCGGACAGCGGCGCCTGCGATCGGCGCACCCTATCTTTAGCATAGGGTGCGCAGATCGTGCGCAGGCCGTGCGCTAGTTGCGCTTTGACCTGCGCTGCGCACTTTTGACGGTGCGCCGTGCGCGCCAAAATCCGAAAAGTTCGATTTTGGCGCGCACGGCGCAGCGCAGGTCAAAGCGCAACTAGCGCACGGCCTGCGCACGATCTGCGCACCCTATGCTAAAGATAGGGTGCGCCGATCGCAGGCGCCGCTGTCCGCTAGGAGGCGGCGCTACAAGCAAGGGGCGGGCACGCCGGGCAGAGAGCCGGCTCGGGGGCGGAGCTACCCCCGGCCGTGCGTGCGCTTAAAAAGCGCTAATGTGAAACCGGCCTAAGACTGACACAAAAATTAGGTTATCATTATCTTAGTTGAAGAAGAAATATGTTATTCCAGTGTTGCCATCTTCCACTATATAATGGAATTGAGTGGTTTATTTTGGCATGTATAGATTCTTAAAGATTGTGTGAACATATTCTTTCATTAACTTCTGAAATGGAAAGTATTAAAGTAGATTTCAGTCTTGCTGCTATTAGATTTTGGACTACCCAAAAATAATGACAGGCTTATATGTTAGAAGTATATTGTCTAAGTTTAATGATAAAAGTGTGGTTTGGGTTTAAAAATTGCACGTATTATCCCTTTAGGAATTGTTCTGGTTGTGAGCATCAAACCTGGAGTGTCTCAAAGTGCAGATGATATTGACAGGACAGGGAGTACACCAGAAGTCACCACTGTTGATGCGCTGCTTGACCTGCTACGGTAAGAGAAAAGTACTTATTGTTACAAAAGTTACATTCATTCTCTTTACTTGTGTCCCAAAATATGCAATTTATTTTTTCAATAGCATTTAATCTACTAGATAGTTATAAAATAGTGTTTCAGGTGTTATTTTCATATTGCCCACACCGGTTACTTACCGGTTACTTACCACAGGTGAGTTTGAAGAAGCATCACATGCTTGAAACAAAATTGTTTACCCACAATTTTGGAAAGATGCTAACAGTTTTGTCCAGTTTATTTTGGGGATTTAGAGTGAAATTATGTCGTTTGCCCTTTTTTTTGTGTCCTCTTTTACTACACACAAAGGAAATAAGAATGTGTGTAACAAAACGGGTAATTGCAATAATTTTCTGGGAGAAATACTTCATTTTCGGTAACAATTTCAAGAGTGCCAACACTTTCGGCCATGACTGTATTGTTTAAATCAGGCTTTTGAGTTAAATGTATTTTGGAAACATTTTTGGCAACTGTTTTCTTCAATAGGACAATCTTTATTAAAAAATCAAAATGATAAATCTTACAATTTTTATAGTGGCCACTGGGGCTTTTGTAGACTTTAACTTCCTGTTGTTTCAGGAAATAACACATTTACATTAGCAGCGATGAATGGACCGCTGACTCTGTCTTTTTACTGAAGCATGTAATGAGCCTGTGCAAAGGTCATTATGAATGGAGGAGGCACAGGGTCAGCTGAGACATCACTTATTGTGAATGGTGAATCCTGTGTAATCAGCTGTGTATAGAGGTGTTATCAGTCATTGTTACCCTGCCAGTGCCACTGCTTATAAGGAGCCTTGCTGAAAAACTGTTCTTGAAAGGACAGAATGTATTAGTCTAAAATTGCCCTGGTGGCCAATGTGAAAAATGCAAGATTTCATTATATTTATTAAAAAAGAATGTGATATGAAAAAATCATAGCCAAAAATGAATGAATAGTATATATTTATAGTTCTTGTTAGCTACTAGGCCTTTATACCAGAATATAAATTGCAAAGTTCCTAGCACCGAAACCTACCTCCACAAAATGTATATTAAAACTCTGTGTACATACGCAATAGATAGCTGACAGCCAAACTCTAGGTCAGCCAGCAGTTATCTCTCCAACTGCCGTATGCACATGAATGCTTGGCTGAGCGTTCATGTGCTATCAATGAGAGGAGAGAAAGCCACTGTCAGACACCTCACATGTGACTTGTCATCAGGAAAAAAAACAAAAGTATCAGTGTTTTAATTTCACAATACCTGATTTTTCTCTCTCCATCATAACTTTCTGATGTTTGTGGTTATGACTTCTGGGACTTCCAATGATCCTGAAAATGTAGGGAATGCATGGGTTTCTTTAAAGGGTATATGCAAACAACGTCTCTTTAAGGCCCCGTCACACATAGCGACTCACCAGCGATCCCGACAACGATATTAACGTGTCTGGATCGCTGGTGAGTCGCTACATGATCGCTGGTGAGCTGTCAAACAGACAGCTTCACCAGCGATCAGGAGCAGCGACGCCGAGCGCGCGGCGTCGCTGTGTACCTTAGTTACCAGCGCGCTGATGCAGGGAGCTGGTAACTAAGGTACACATCGGGTATCTAAGGGACACACGTCCCTTAGATACCCGACGTGTACGTTAGTTACCAGCTGATCGCTGGTCTCCCGCCTGTCACACGCAGCGATACGTGATGGCCAGCTGGAGACCAGTGATCAAAGAAATATCCAGGGCTTTCCAAGAGCGATCAGCGATACCGGCAGGGGGGCCGGTCGCTGATCGCTGACACACACTGCGATCTCGCTGTTGTGTCACAAAACTTGTGACTCAGCAGTGATCTCACTAGCGAGATCGCTATGTGTGACGGGGCCTTTAGGCATATTCCGCCCGCAACCCACTTGAAAAAAGGTTTCAAAATGTAAATGAACATATGCACAGAAATATCAAAACGATTCACTGTGTATATGTTCCGTTTTCTGTCACTTCAGGCTTTGAAGGCCGTGAAGCAGCTAGAAGTGAACTGTCCATTCTTGTAGCTGCTTTGGCTTGGAAACCATCAGTGTTTATATATAGAATGTAAAAAAAAGAAGTTGGCGGCAAAGAGACGCAATAGATGTCAAAACGACACCAGGACGGACTTTTCAGGAAAACACCCCGACTTTTTCCTAAAGCAGCCTCTGCTTAAAGTGGTAACTCCGGCTTCTAATAGACGCTGTCTGTGCTTACTCTGGGCTGAACAGGAGCATATGTCCTGTAGGAGCATTTTCCCAGTGAAGATTATTCAAAGAGTATTTGAAGCATTTTTCTTGTTTCAAAATCCTCGTCACAAAACTCTGAACACGTCATGCAGAGGTTTGTGAACAGACTTTTTTTTGCAGATTTTGAAGCAGATTTGCCTCAAAATCAATTTCAAAGCTTTTTCACACACTTTTTGAAGTGGTATTTAGATGTGGATTTTGAAACACATCCACTTCCATATTCTTAGGGTATGTGCGCATGACGTCTTTCTCGGGTGGGTACACTCCATAAGCCGCCTGAAATAGCACTTAATAAACTCTAAAAAGAATGAACATATTCATTACAACGTAAAAACGACTTAATTTTCAGCTTTTTAAACTGCTTCATGTTTTCCAATGACTCGAAACTTGACAGGCATGCCCGCGTCTAAAATATGCCATGGTCACATTCCCTTAGAATTTTGAACATGGATTTTAGAGCAGATTCTGCTAATAAAAACACATCTAAAAACACGTAAAATACACATTGAGTGCACATTCTATTGACTTCAATGGGAAATGCTCTTCAAAAGGACAAATTATGCTATCCCCACTCTTTTTAGCATTTCCCATTAAAATCAAAGTTTATTCAGAGAGTATTCTAAACTACTACAAAATCCACGTCAAAAACGGCTTCAAATATGCTTTTGCACACTGAATCTTTTTGCTGAGTTTTTGGAGCATAAACTCTAAATCTTTGAGGAGTATTGAGAGAATTTCTGCTCCTGAAAAATCATGTGCCACATCCACTAAGATTGCTCTTCATCGAGCGACTTTTCTTTCCAGCAAGGTTTTGAATACTGTGACACATACAAAAAAGAAGTAAAGGAGACATATCACATCTTTAATGTGGGTGAGGGTAAAAAAATAATTGTTAGGAAAAAAAAGCTTGAAAAAAAAAAAACATCTGAAGTTGATGATTACTCTAGAAACCATGTGGTAAACCTACTATTACTGCAGAGTCAGCAAGAGGATAACCAATTTGTAGATTTTTATAATGGCTTTTTCCAAGTATCAATATGAATTTCAATGAATAATAAAGCGGTATAATATTTTATAAAGACAAGATGTTTTTCTTGTTATTTTAGGTAATGTCCAACTTAAATTACCTTTACTAGGAAAACGGGTACATTGTGCCATAAATTTGGCAATTGTGCCATAAATTCGGCAGACTTCTTTATCATATCTGCAGCGCTTGGCATGTTGTCCTATCTACAATCAGGAGATATGACTAGGTAATCTTAGAGATAATGGCTGATGAAAGCAGAGAGAGAGGCTGTGAGTAAAGGGCCAGTTACATTATCGACCGACGGCACTAAACAATCAGCTACTTGTTTGGCGGTTAGCGGTCATTTAATAGTCTGTTTACACGGGCAGGACGCGTTTCAGAAGCACACTCAGGCTATGTGATCACGTTGCGTGTTAGAACGCACACTGAAAACCGGATTCCTTCCCAGAAATCGCGCGTTTTTTTCCGCGCGATTTTACCGCGATTCTGTTTGCGATTTTGCCGCGATTTTCTCAAGCATTTTCCAAGCGATTTGAAGCATCGCTTGGAAAGTGATTGACAGGTTGGTCACACTCGTCAAACATAGTGTTTGACAAGTGTGACCAGCTTTTTACTAATGAGGCCGCCTATGCGGCATCAATAGTAAAAGATAGAATGTTAAAATGCTAAAAAAAATACAAAAAAAATCGGGGTATATTTACCTTCCGGCGTCCCGCGATGCCATCCCGGGCCACAGCGTTCCCAGTAATGCCTTGCGCGACCTGTGATGACGTAGTCTCGCGTTGCTATAGCGATCTCGCGAGACTACGTCATCACAGGACCTTGCCGCAAGACTTTACTGGGAACGCTTAGGCCGGGAATGCAGCGCGGGACGCCGGAAGGTAAATATACCCCGATTTTTTATTTATTCTTTTTTTTACAGGGGTATGGTACCCAGGGCCTGGAGGACAGTCTCCTCTCCTCCACACCGTGGGTACCAACCGCACATGAGACGCTTAACTTCCCGCATGGTGGGCATAGCCACATGCGGGAAGTAAGCGATTCTCATGCATTCCTATGGGTGCGGAATCGCGGCAACTCTTTGCGATTCCGCACAAAGAATGAGCATGCTGCAATTTTTTCCGCGATGCGATTCCGCCGCGGAAAAAAGCGCAGCATTAGCACAGCATGTGCGGAATGCCATAGGAATGCATGGGGGGCGTTCTGTACACGATTTTTAAACTTAAGCTTAAAAATCGCATGGTGGGCACACAGCCTGAATGATCAGTAAGAGTTCATTGTGTATAGGCTGCCATTGTCCTCTGCAGCACAGGTCCTGTTACACAGAATGTTGTGCTGCCGAGAATGATGATCTGTTATGCCTCTTGTTTACACCGCATGATTATCGTGAAATGATCTTTCCTTAGAATGCTTTCATGATAATCATGCAGTGTAAATGCCCATTAAGCAGTGACTGCACAAAAACAAGCTCCAATTAATTATTTTTATTATTATTATTATTATTTATATAGCAGCATTAATTCCATGGTGCTGTACATGAGAAGCACAGCGCATCGTCCGCATGCATGCGCCCCTATGTTTAACATGGGTGCGCATAGTCTAGCGTTTGTAAGCATTTTTGTGCGCATGCGTTTTTTTGCTGTGTGCGCCTATACTTGACTTCGGGAGTTATTATGACATGTTATTTGGATTTATTGCACCATTTTTAGATAGGACTGTGTCATTTTTCAACCTTGCTAAGTTTCAATAGTAGAACAAGTGTCGACATATCCATGTTGTTTGTCTATTAATAAGTCAATCTTATTGTTATATCGCTTTTAATTGAACATCCACTTATCCCGTAGGAATATGTTCCCAGAAAATCTTGTCCAGGCATGCTTCCAACAGGTAAGACAAAGCCCTGTATTTATTACTTATCAGTGCCGTATAGTCATTTCTTATTTGCTGTTACTATTTTAGAAGATTTTGTTTATACCATGTCTTGTTGTTGGCGAGCATAATGTGTTGTGAATGAACTTGATCATTCAAAGTTGAGGGTTATGCTGAGCTGTTGCCTAATGTGTTAATATCCATAACAAATGAAAACCAAACACAATGATTTTGAGAATCCATTACGCTTATATGTTTAACCCCTGACATTATGGCGTCTGTTCATCATTTGCGCTTTGAGTCACTTTTGATTTCTGTCTTGTGGTTCTCGTTTCTATTTTTTTCTAAACTGTTCAAAATGGCTTCACGGGTCCTGATACTTGTTCAAAAATCATCATTGTTTTTTGTTTTTAACCTTTTTGACAATTTTTAGTGCAAAAAGTTGCGTATTTCTCAAAATCCTACAAAAGTGCGTATATAAAATCATTCCAGGGGACTGGAGTAAACTTGCAACAAATTTTTGTGACTTTTCGAAAAGTCGGAAATGAGGAATTACGCGAAAGCATCTGGGAACCCTAAAACCTGCCCACATTAGAGAGAATATATATAAAAAAAAGGTGAACACAGATCAAATAGACTTTTAAAATGTGCAAATTAAAAGAAGAATTTAGGGCAGATGAAAAACAGGCCATAAAACACCAAAAACTTAGCCAAAAAAGGCACATAGGCCCAAAGTGAGCCACATTAAAAATATTCCAAGAGTAGAGATGAGCGAATCGATTCGTAACTAAACAAATTCATTACAAATTTACCCAAAATTTTACATTCTGGCAAATTTGACAGTTTCTGGATTTGGTTTGGAGGAATCTAGCAAAGCTGCTAAAATATAAAAAAATCACATTGTACTCACTAGTCATGGTGTATATATATATATATTTTGTGAGGTAGCGCTGTCATTCAAGTAGGGGATACTCCCTTGCAGCCACAAAAAAACAGATCCGGAAAGGGTTTTCCACAAAACAATCATAGTCCCTTCGGTTTATTCAGCATCATAAACCATCACAGCAACAGAAAACAGCATATAATCAGCATAGCGTCCATTACAGAGTTTCCCTCTGTTATCCTGTAGTCATATAAGTTATGCACTGTTCAATGCGCAGGCTTCCTAGCCTCAAGTTATCTCACCCTGTCAGGGTTTCCTCATGCTGCTTCACCATGCTGCACACGTTCATTCCCTCCAGGGAACTAACAGTCACACGTCGCCATTACTCACAGCCACTTCACAGGCTGTTAGCCAGGAAGCTCCATCTCGGCGGGACCTTCCACACTGGACCAACCGGGTCCCAGCATTCACCACATGTGACCTACCCTGGCCACCATATATGGTCCGTAGCCACGCCCACCGGGTCACATGGCTATGACCTCATCACAGGTCCTTGACCGATTCACGCACTCTTTGCCATAGCGTCCTTAAACACACCCCCTGGGTGGGTTTGTAGGTAACTGGGCTCGCCCGTCTCCCCAGTTACTTAGAGACTTCTCCCTGACACATTGAAACAACACCTGCTGATCAATACACACATCAGTCTCCATCTCAAGGCCACCCACCTTGAGATACATAATGGTCATTCATGACTTTGCCATTCATCCTCTCTCCTCGGACATACACACAGCGCCCCCTAGCGGACACAGTGTTCACTACACCACAATATATATATATATATAGCTCAATGAACTTGAGTGATGTTGAACAGTTTTTTTGTCATGTTTTCACCTACATGTAAGTATTTGCCACTATTTACAGACCTAAAAATGACTATTAGGAGCTCCGTCCCACCTGTCCACAGAGATTAGCCACAGACAATAGAGAAAACAAATGATCGATAGAACGATCATCCATAAGATCCCTCTCCCTTATCATCAGAGGTCCTCAGACAAATATCTGATTAACAGGAAGGATGTTTAGAGAAAGGTTTGACTTCTGAAACAGCCCTGTGATAAATAGAAGATCTTTCACATTGATGATGTCTGACAGGCTTGTGGGGAAAGATTCAATATCATTCTGGGCTTCGGAGTCCAGTGAGAGGTGCAACACTATGAATAACAGCTCTTACTGTGTGCGCCCTTATACAGGGAAGGCTGACACTCGCTGAGTAGGACCGCCCACGGGACTCCTAATCCCAAAGTCACTGAATAAATGACAGGTTATACTGAATATTTTCACACCACCTAGTTATAGGTCTGGCCAGCTCCTCCTGCTCTATGACATGATGTCGACAGGTTACACAGTAGTTCCAGGCTGATAGGTTCCCTTTGAGGTGCGTTGTTACTTTTGACATTGTGCCTTTATCAGCTGTGTTTTAATAAGTAGTTGAATGTAAATCTATACAAAAAGCTTTCTATACGCAGATGTGTGGCAACGGAGCAGTGTGGGGATGTAACTAATAACTAAACTGAAAAAGCAGCCTTTTCATTACCTATCATGTCTATAAAGATTATTACTGATAATCCGCCGATGTCCCAGAACGAGCCGTTATGTCAGCTTGCTCAAACACGACCATTATGTGTCTTATTAATAGACTATTGAAGAGCAAAAGACAAAGGACATTTTCTATTACAGTACAAGACCAAGCGTGAAGAGATCAAACCATCAAAAGAACCTGACAAGAACAGCACCACTGAGAAGAATGATACTTTCAGTCTGTTTGCGACAGAAGAACCGGAGGTAATATGCCGTTTCTATAAAATGGTTTATATTGATGTCATGGATGTCTAGGTACATGCATTAATGTGAAACCAGTTAGGATAATGAAGTATCTGTTTTTTGGGGGCTTACATGGTATATTATTATTTTTCATGTATCTTTAATAAAATGCAGAATGTAGATTCGCTGAAGTGGTATCTGGACTATGCAATAGTCAGTTTAAGGCACAAGTCCATTGTCACTGTGAATTAAGCAACTGTATAAGGAAAACTTGCTGCGTGTTCCTTGGTAGCTCTTGGGTGTGGGTGCAGTGTATATCATTATAAGGCCAGGATCACACATGCGAGGAATACGGCCGAGTCTCGCATGTTAATACCCGACACTGCCGCCGGCACTCAGGAGCGGAGCGTGCAGCCGCATAGTAATACATGGAGCCGAGCGCGCCTCTCCCGAGTGCCGGTGGCAGTGTTCGGGTATTAACATGCGAGACTCAACCGTATTCCTCGCATGTGTGATCCCGGCCTAAAGTGTATGATTTATAGATACGTCTTGTGATGATTGGACCTGACCGTCAGGTGACAGAAATGAAGAGTTGTCTCTATGGCATATAGCGCAGAATGCAGTATAGGCAGCATATATGAATAGGCGACGTGGAGCATACATTTATGTGTTTGATGAGTTATAACAGGCAGTCTTATACTTTTTTAAAATCAGGATTATTTTTGCATTTGCAGAACAAAACAAAGGAATACAAAATTGTTGGTCTATACACTGATGGAGTCAATGTCTTGGGCCTCATCGTTTTTTGTCTCGTATTTGGAGTGGTCATTGGAAAGATGGGAGAAAAGGGACAAGTTTTGGTGGATTTTTTTAATGCACTGAATGACGCAACAATGCAAATAGTCCAGATCATCATGTGGTACGTGATGGCCAAAATGGCTTTTCCTTAAATGAGTAGTCGTACGCTAGTATGTCAGTGGTGTAGTGATTTTGTCCCAGCATCTTTTCTGTATTTATGTGCAACAACAACATTTATATTTTTCTGCTAGGAAAAATGAAATCAAAATAAATCTTCATTCATAAGGTCCAATAAGGATCAAAGAGCAGGCAGCACAGAGGAGAATCTAGGTTTCCGTGGAACTAGGGCAAAAATTCAGTTCTATGCCCCCCTCCTATACATGGCTTTAGTGACTTAGGTAGTCATCATGTGACCACTCATATGAGATTTGTATACAAACTGACTAGCTACTCTTCCTAATTCTCTCACCGTTCAGTGAAAAACTATAACCCCTGTTTTATTGAGTGAAGCAAAAAGAGACGCTAGTTGGCACGTGAACATAAGTATGAAAATCTCATATGAGTGGTCACGTGGCGACTGTTGGAACCTGCAAGCAGATCCGACTTCTGACATTAGGGTTTAGCATGCTACGGTGCTTCATTTTATAATTAATGCTTCTAACATAAATACAGATGTAGTAACCCTTAGCTTGCCAGATGGCACAATACTTTATTTGGATTCATGTGTCATGTTATCTGACAAGTTATGGATTTCTACATATCTTCAGGGTCAGAATCAATAACAGTACATGAATACAGAACCTCTAACTGTACAGAAAAACATCACCTGAAGCACCAGCAGTACAGAAATACAGCAACAGAACCACCAAGAGGACAAAAAAAACTGTATCACAATCACCAACAGTACAGAAACACATCATCAGAAACACCATCAATATATGAATGCATCACCAAAACCACCAACCGGATGCTAGCGCCTCACTGCATAATGCATCTCTTGTTCCCTTCCCTCTAACATAGCCAGGGCAGAATTACTGCTCTCAGCCAACAATCAATTATTTCTCTGCATGATGGTTTAGCTATAGTCCTGTGGAAAACCAAAGGTAACAAAAGAGGAGCTGGGGGTGCCGGAAAGTAGGAGGCGGTTCAGACGGCACTCTCATCCAGCGGACATGGAATACTGACTTGGCTGCTGGACCAAGGTCCTGCGAATTTATTCACTAGTCTGTAATATAAATATATACCCACTAGTTTACATCAGACTGTCATTGTTACTACAAGGATAACTTTTTTTTTTTTAAATATATTTATTTCTTTGATACACTTTAGGTACATGCCCCTTGGTATCTTGTTTTTGATAGCAGGAAAGATAATTGAAGTTAATGACTGGGAGATATTCCGCAAGCTTGGTCTTTATATGGCAACGGTGCTCAGCGGGTATGTTTCCTATGTAATATTTATGAAACTGACATTTTAACTTTTCTGTTGATGGTAAAAATGTAAAAAACCTAACAAAATAGCATGTATACCTAATGCAATAGCAAGTAGTGCCCATAAAATGTATTCTTGTGCCCAAATATATTATTTTATGAACATGTACCTAGCTTCAAGTCTTGCTGATGGGTTAAAATGACTTTCATAGAAGCAGGTTAACACTTTCTTTATTTTGTGTCTTTTCTTACAGACTTGCCATTCATTCCATTATAGTGTTGCCACTTATTTATTTAGTAATAGTGCGGAAGAATCCTTTCCGCTTTGCAATGGGTATGGCACAAGCTCTCCTTACAGCACTTATGATATCATCCAGGTAAGTCATTCTTTTATTACATGTTCATTTTAGAAATCTTAGATGTTGTTTTTTGGGGTTTTTTTGCTTTTAACAGTATTAAAAAAAACAAAAGACTGCAGTGGAAATGCTTTATGACACTAATATGGCATAGAAGAGTTACAATATGAAGCAGCACTACAATTTGTGCCTCACTCATATTCGGGAAATCTTTGCATTAAAGCAGAAAGCATCACAAGTGAACTGAAAGATAGTTTTAGATGTCCTAATTGTGCAAAAAATGGAAGCAATATGTATACATCAGTACAAGATAAGTAAAGCTAAATTTGGAAATTATGCATTATTCTATGTGGATTTTAAGTGCAAACTGTTAAATGGGAAGCAGGTTTGTTGCCCCATCACTACCTTTACTGTAGGTTGTCTATAGCCGACCATGCTGGAAATCATGCTGAAAAGTATTGTTCTATAAAATTGGTACATCTTTTTTCCAACTTAATGTATATAGAATAATACATATGTCTTAGATCGACAAGGATAGGACTGAACCGGTCTGTACTGTGTGAGAAGTAGAGAGAACTAGTCTGATGTCCATAATGTGACTGACTAGCTACAATTAACTGCTTCTAGCAGTGCAGCCAAGCTCGGGCATATGTCTTTTAACATCATGTGTCAATGATTTTCAGCTCGGCAACTTTACCAGTAACTTTCCGCTGTGCTGAGGAAAAGAACCGGGTGGACAAGCGGATAACAAGATTTGTTCTACCAGTGGGAGCCACGATCAACATGGATGGCACAGCTCTGTATGAGGCAGTGGCAGCGGTGTTCATAGCACAGCTGAATGACATGAACCTGGACGTTGGTCAGATTGTCACAATTAGGTCTGTTGCATTAATCATGGCAAATCGCTTATGTGTTATTTGGTGGAAAGCCTTTAGCATGTCTTCATCATTAGCGCTAAAACACGATGTTCAGTCTTGACCCCTGGAAAGGTCGATTACCCGTGATCTACTACCATCCCACCCCCACAATAACAAACGACAGACCACATTTCTCTTGGATGTTAAAGGCCACAGAAGCAGCCAATTTCTTAATATATTTTCAATTAAAAGACACTTGGTGGGGTCCTCGAAATTCTAAAGTTGTAAGGTCTGGTGATTTCCCCCGGGCATTACCCCTTCTCCCCCACGCTTCCTCCTGCCTGTATTTTCTTTTAGCTCAGGAGCACCGTGAGTCCAAGGGGAAGAAGCTGCCTCCACCATTAACGGTATCACCCGAAATCACAACCATGTGACCCCGACATGTCATCGCCGGGTGTCACCCATTTCCATGTTAATGTGACCCCGACATTCCATCGCCGGGTGTCACCCGCCTATCACCAGACCACCATCACATAACCATCCAATGAAGGGAATTCATGCCTTTTAACGGATCCCCACCCCCAAATTTTTACCAACTTCAAGGACCCACCAACACCACACCGAGAGCACCCCCCATCAGGTGCTCGAGACCCCACCCACCAGCGCTGCTGTGGCCCTACGTATCCCTTCCTGCAATCCGCTGATCCACAGAGCCGTTCCAAAAGTGTTCAAGTGCACGCCGTCTGTCCTCCAAAATTCCTCCCCTTTCCCCTCCAAGTTCTCATGGCGTATTGCCACTCCCCCCCTATTTTCCACAAATCGTGATATTGCCTTATTAACCTTTTTTCCAGCTTTGCTAACCTTTTGCATCGACCTTGCCCCTCGCCAGACTTTTCTAGGTACGATGCTGGACCATACTATCTTCATTCTCGGAAAGGCTGCCCCCTGCTGTTTCAGGTCTTTCTTAATGCTGTCAATCAGTCCTTTGGCTGTGCGAGCCCCTAGGTCGCTACCTCCCAAGTGCAGCACAAGAATGTCCAGTGCCCCATGAAGCTGAACTGCTCTGCCCACCTCGTCACGTACCCTTCTCCATATCAGACCTCTAAAGCCTACCCACTTAATTACCGCCACTCCCTTTGGGTAACCTAACTGTCTGCCGCCGGCATGTCTGTCCACTTGTCGTGCTCCCCAGTACACGTAGGAGTGGCCAAATTCCAGATTATAAGTGGACCTTTTCCTGTAATAAAGCAAACATATGTGAGTGACACGGTTAGATACAAACTATGCACGCCAACCTCGCAATGTTGACTACTTTTCTTAAAGGACTCTTTCTGCCTCCGAATGTTCCTACTTGCCCCCTGACCTTTGCTATGCTGCCCCTGGCCTACTTAATGACCCGGAAGCCCCAACACCACCTTCCAAAGTCCGGGAGGACAGGGCATGCCCTCTTAGTCCGCTTCTGGAGCTAAGGCATGGAATCTTGCCCACTGGAAGCGGGAGAGTGCATCAGCTATGGAGTTAAATTCCCATGGTACATGCGACGCGGTGAATAGTGCATTGATTGACAAGCATTCCAATACCAGTTGCTGTAATACTCTAATTACTGGGGGTGAAGAGGCTGTTTTGTTATTTATAGCCATTACTACCCCCATGTTATCGCATTTGAAGCGGATTCTCCACAATGTCACCGCTACTAAAATAGGGAAAATCTCCAGTAATGCAATGTTCTTAACAAGGCCCGCTCCGACCCATTCCTTCGGCCATTCTGCTGCACACCATCGACCCTGAAAATAAGCTCCAAAACCGTAGCTCCCGGCTGCATCTGTGAATAAATCTATATCCGAGTTGCAGCAGACTTCCTCCATCATTAAAGATCGCCCGTTGTAATTCTCCAAGAATGTGCTCCAAACTGCCAGGTCTGCTTTGTTCTCCCATGACAATCGAACGTAATGATGGGGCAATTTTACTCCCGCTGTTGCTCCCGCCAACCTTCTGGAAAAAATCCTACCCATAGGCATCACACGACAAGCGAAGTTCAAGCTGCCTAGTAATGACTGCACCTCCCGAAGTCTCAATTTTTTGAGTTTCAAAGCCCGGTGTATCTCACTTCTCATGGCCAACACCTTATCTCCCGGAAGCCAACATTCCCACCGAACTGTATCAATAACTATGCCCAGGAAAGAAATACATGACGTTGGCCGTACCGTCTTTTCATGGGCCAAAGGGACCCCGAACTCCTTCACCACCCACTCTAGGCACCTCAAAATTACCTCACACACCTCTGAATGTGCAGGGCCTACACACCAAAAATCATCCAAATAGTGGATCAACGAGCTCCAACCAGAAATGTCTTTTACCACCCACTCTAAAAAACTGCTAAAGGCCTCGAACAACGAACAAGATAGAGAACATTCCATCGGTAGGCACCCATCAACAAAGAATTCCCCCTTCCAATAGCAACCGAGCAAATGCTGACTAACCGGATGCACCGGCAACAAACTAAACGCAGATTCAATGTCTGTCTTAGCCATCAGCGCGCCTTTTCCGCACTTCCTCACCCACTGCACCGCCTCATCAAATGATGTATATATCACCGAACATAATTCAGGGTCAATGCCGTCGTTCACGGACTTGCCACGTGGGTACAATAGGTGATGAATCATACGGAACTTGTTTGGTTCCTTCTTCGGCACAATGCCCAAAGGAGAAACCACCAAGTTCGACATGGGAGGAAGCTTAAACGGTCCTGCCATTCGGCCCAGCCGCACCTCCTTCTCTAATTTTTCTTTCACTACTCCGGATTGCTGATAAGCCGAATTCAGATTTTTTAATTTTCTTAACACTGGGAGAGCTGGGCCGGGAATTACAAAACCGTCTCTGAAGCCTCTGGTTAGTAGGTCTGCTTTGGGCTTATCAGGATACCTATTTAAATAGGGGAGCATCGCGTGCAGCTTGATTGGGGTCTGGCCCTTGACCATGGTTGGCTCCCTTCGCATTGGAGCTGTTCTTTTGGACACATCTACTAGCCCCGTGCGAGACTCCATTGCACCACGAACATTGATGTCTGAACTTGCTACTGGGCCCGAATATACATTGGCCCTCATTAAACTGCCAACATATGCCTTGTTTTTGGGTGCCGCTCCGGCCCTGCGTGTTCCCTGCCGTCTGACTACCTGTTCCGTAACCCCCTTGGCCGGTCCTGCCGGCCCCTCCCTGAAAGGGACCTCCATATCTGTTGCCATGGGCCATAATTTTTAACCAAAGTCCAATGTCTTTTTGATCCCATCTCATGGAAGGGTGAATAGCCTTCCGCTGACGAAACTGTTCGTCGTACCGTAGCCACGCTAGCCCCCCATATGCCCTGTACGCCTCCCCTATGGAGTCCATGTAACAAAATAGTTGCGAGCAGTTTTCTGGCGCTTTCTCCCCTATAATGCTGGCTAGGATCGCAAATGCTTGCCACCAATTTGAAAACGTTTGGAGAACCGACTGACTACGGCGCTTCTCTTCATCATCCTTTTTACCCCCTTCCTTACCTAGTCTCTCCAACCCCAGCCTATCCCTCAGTAATAATGAAAATATGTCAATATATTCCCCCCTCCAGATTTTTTTCTTTACCTCCCTCTTGGTGGGCACCTAAGGGGCCGGAAAATCAAATATACACTTGTCCCCGTGCCCTATCATCCAAATCACTATCGCCTCCCTCCTCTTCTGACGAATCATCTGACCCTAAAATGTAGCTCTCACCCTGGCTCTCCCCCACTTGTGGGGCGTATGGACGTGTCCATGCCGATAAGTGTGCTGGGCCTGCGTCTTCTAACTACTCCAGCGTCTTTTCTAGCCTTGATATCACCGCGTTTAACTCACTGCTAATTTGCTGAGGGGCTGACTCACTAACTTTTGCATTCTTTCCATGGGACCCTTGTCCGCCCTGCCCTTTCGACTACCCTTTTTCTTTCTACCCGTGCTGGCGCTGGGAGACAGACAGAACATGGAATGATTACCGGGCCACCGAGGCCCCGTTGTCCCTTCGGTCCCCACTACTCCGTCACCATCAGAGTCACTCTCCTCCTCCGATTGGCTCTGTGTCGTGTCCAGAAGTGGGCGTCCCGGCCATCCAACATCCCCGGCTGGCGTGGTTTCAGGCTCTGCACCTTCCTCATAATCGTAGTGGCAGTCCTCCCAGCGCAACAGGGACCCCCCGTGCTGGCAGGATCCCCCTCTGGATTTGACCCTCCCATTGGAATGCTGGCCCGTTACCTCCCTAGAGGGGCTCCTAGGCCGCCGCTGCGCCCGCACTGGCATTTCTAAGGCCAGCCTCTCTGGGGGCCTGGTCCTGCGTAATGGCCTTCTGGGCCTTGTGTCTTCAACCTGGTGCCCAGCGGTATCCGTTCTGCCTGTGCCGCTTTGCTGTCAGGCATTAGCTTGGCCTGCCCCCCTGAGTTGGTTCTTTTTTCAGGCACATTGGTGGCCAGCCTGACTTCCTGGGTCCTTAACGAAGGACCCTGGAAGCAAGATGGCGGCGCTCATAGCACGCAGGCCGGACGCCCTGCTTGGCTGCGCTGCGGCCGCCTGCTTTTTGTCCCATGGGCCCTGCCGGGGGATGGTCCTGGCATCGCGTCCCGCCCGCCCGTCTGCTTGTGAGTGCGGGCACATTTGTATCTTGGTTGGCGGCGGGGCTGCCGCGTTCCCCCCCTCGCCGTGGCCCGGCGCTGCCTCTTACCGGCCCGCCGGCGCCCCTGGCAACTGTGACGCTGCCTCCGCCTCCTTCCCTGCCTGCCCGTGCGTCAGGGCCCTCCGCTACTCTTAAGGGCGCGGTGGCGGCGGGAGCGCTGGCCTCCCCCATATCCACCCGCCCGCCTGCTTCCGCTGTGCCCTCCTGATTCCCTGCGCGGGAGTGCCCGACCTGTTCCCACTGGCTGACGTCAGAACCCACCCGCTGAAGGACGTTAACTGCTGCGTGTCCCTCATCTCTGCGAGCCCCCACCCTGCGTCCCAGGATGCCGCTAATCGCTGCCTTCAACCAACCCGGGGGTCTTGTCCTGGCCTCCGCCTGCAGTGTCCCAATAAGGTCCTCCATACCAGGTGAGTGGGGGGTTCCTTGTTGTCGTCTTGTTCCCTGAGTGTCTGTGGAGAAAGAGAACCCCCCTAAGCCCTGTCCCGTCCTTTTAACCCCTTCTTACAATGCCTCCTCCCCTTGCCCTGTGTCATATCCTCCTTGTCTATTATCAAATGCCCTTCTTCCTATCCCCCGCTGCCCACCCCCCTCCTTTCCCCTGGTCATTTACTCCCTTGCAGCGTCGTGCCCGTCTCCCACTATACTGTCCTTCACGTCCACCGGGTACTTTATCACTGCATAGCCTTACCAAAGTATAGTATGTAAAACCTAAGAACTTGCCAGTTATATCTTTTTTATACATCTTTTATTATTGATTATTGTGTTATCTTATTTACAGAATGCCAATTATTAAAAGATTTGCACCATGTTTGAAAGCTACTCACTATTCCTAGGATAGGGGATAATTTCCTGATCCCTGAGTGTCTGACCTCCCCATGAATAGGAGATAACTACCAAATTTGGAATACACCCTTTAAATCAAACTTGTGTTTTTACTAGCCACTTCCATTTTTTTTTACAGTGTGACAGCAACTGCAGCCAGCGTAGGAGCGGCCGGCGTCCCTCAGGCCGGCTTGGTTACAATGGTGATCGTTCTAAGTGCTGTGGGGCTTCCCGCAGAGGATGTCACTCTGATCATCGCTGTTGACTGGCTTCTGTAAGTGCACTGTATATTAGCATATATTTTGTGTACTGCTAACAATCTACATCTTCTGGGTCTGCAATCACTGTAACTTCTTCCTGCCGCTTATTTGAAGGTAACATCGGCACCAAAATATGAAGGACAACAATTCATTTCTCAAGTGACAGTTTATTGACTTCTGATCGAATAAACATACGACATTTCCACCACTATGGTCTTTGTAAAGAGTATCTGTGCAAAATGAAATGTAGATACATTATGTAAGCTGTACATACATGTAACACATGATCATAACTCGATTTAAACAGCATCCACTGTATATTCTTTTCTAAAATGAATAGTTACTGTACCTTTCTTGGAAATCTACTATATTTTGTGAAGATTCCTTGAATAAATATGATCATGTAAGCAATTCGCAAAGCCACTAAAAAAGACTCAAAGTCTCCAAAAATTCGATTTAAACAGCAGACAAAAAGGCAGCAACAATTACCTGCCCAGATCTTGGAACAAATGCACTGCAGGGTGCAGCCAGCCCATAAAGCAAGATGTCAGCAACACAGGTGCAAAATACCAGAACAACAGCCACTCTCCACATACCCATTCCTGGAGGGGGTGACTGCCCAGTATACAAATGCACAATAAAGGCCCGCATAGAGCGTTGTTCACACAAAGGTACCGCACAGTGTCTGGTTCACAGCCTATTAGTCACGCCCCTACTCTTCGATTAGGTGGGCTGGCTCTCAATGCATCCCAGTGTGAACACCCCTCATGCGAGACCACACGTTTTTGGGCTTGGCTGCATCCCGAAAAATACAATGCACAAAATACAAAAATAGTGAGGTATTAGCTGATATTTTGTCCCCACGCTTACAGGTCCCTACACTAAACCAATTAGCAAAGCCACTAAAGAAGACTCAAAGTCTCCAAAAATTCAATTTTTGTATTTTTTTGCACTATGTTTTTCGGGGTGCATCCAAGCCCAAACACGTCTGGTCTCACATGAGGGGTGTTCACACTGGGATGCATTGAGGGTGTGCTGACCAGCCCGCCTAATCGAAGAGTAGGGGCGTGACTAATAGGCTGTGAACCAGACACTGTGCGGTACCTTTGTGTGAACAGCGCCCTATGCGGTCCTTTATTGTGCAATTGTGTACTGGGCAGTCACCCCCTCCAGGAATGGGTATGTGGAGAGTGGCTGTTGATCTGGTATTTTGCACCTGTGTTGCTGACATCTTGCTTTATGGGCTGGCTGCACCCTGTAGTGCATTTGTTCCAAGATCTGGGCAGGTAATTGTTGCTGCCTTTTTGTCTGCTGTTTAAATTGAATTTTTGGAGACTTTGAGTCTTTTTTAGTGGCTTTGCGAATTGGTTACATGATCAGAATTATTCAAGGAATCTTCACAAAATATAGTAGATTTCCAAGAAGGTACGGTAACTATTCATTTTAGAAAAGAATATACAGTGGATGAAATAAGTATTAAACATGTCACCAATCTTCTACGTAAATATATTTCTAAAAGTGCTACTGACATGAAATTCTCCTCAGATGTCAGCAACAACCCATCCAATGAACACAGGCAAATCAAACTATAGATGGGCATAAATGATACGTTATGTGTAATAATGAGAAGTGAATAATTATGATCATGTGTTCATGTATTGTAAATTTATATATATTCTCTGTACAGGCCACACAATTTCTGTACACCGTATTTTGCACAGGTCGCCTTGACAAAGACAATAGTGGTCGAAATATCAGATGTACATGTCTGTTTATATTGGTTGGAGATCAATAAAACGTCACTTGAGCAATGAATTGTTGTTATTCATGGTTCAGTGCCGCAGTTACCTTCAGATATCACTGACCGAGGTTATTCTTCTAGGCACGAATTACATGCAGTAGCGCGTAACTAGCTCTTTCTTCCGGTCTGTGCCGTGTCTCATCTGTGCATTTTGTTTTTTTACTCCCTTTCATCCCAGAGCTAAGGGTACGTGTCCATGATCAGGAATAGCAGTGTTTTTTACGCACCTCACCTGCGCTGCGTCCAAAACGCTGCGTTCTACAAGCACAAGTGGATGAGATTTGTAGAAATCCCATGCCCATTGTGCTTCTATTTCATAACTCACCCGCGGTGCGGGATTACGAGCCGCGGCACGTCAGTTTCCACAGTAGCATGTATTGGATGCGGTAAATACGCATTGTTCAATGAACATATGCGGATTTAACTGTGTGAATAAACTCTGTGTTTTGGACACAGCGAAAATATGCTATTTCCTGATCGTGGGCACGTACCCTCACTTTTTTTCCCGCCATCTTTTGCTGGCCGAGATGTAGTTTTAAATTACACATTTTAATTTTACCAGACAGTGTCCAAAAAAATGGGGAAAAAAAATTACATGTACGGTAAAATTGGGAGGAAAAAAAAAACAAAAAAAAAAAACACACACTTCCGGTGTTGTTTTTTTTTATTTTGTTTATATGGATTTCATTGTCCAGTAAAATGACCTAATAACAAGATCCTTAAGATAAGAACGATTTTGGCGATACCACACTTGCTCCAGTCTGCTCTGTTAGGGTCATATAAATGAGAGCAAGATTGAACTGTAGTGCACAGACTGGCTGGTGGCTCTCCTGACCCGAGCTTGACAGCTTCATGGGGTCGGGAGAGCCGCCAGCCAGTCTGTGCATTGTGTTCTGAATTTGCTTTGTTCTATACGGCAGTCGGACTGCTGTGCCTTTAGTGGCAGTTATCGCAGCCAGCACCCACCCAGTATGGGAGAAGTTCAGTTGCTGAGCCTCTTCATAGACGTGCATTTAGCTCACGTCAGGAAGGGGTTAAAGCTGAAAATGACTCTCTAAAAACATAGGAAAAATAGCTGTGTTCCCAGGCAACTAGTCAGATATTATTGTAGAACATGGAAGAAAGCAATTTCATAATGCACTGGTGAGCCATGTAAAGAAGGTATTTCTTAAGTTAATTTTTAAATGTTCCATCCTTGACCTGTAGCTTGCAGGTGGCACATTATCACTCAGTTTATAACCCTGCTTATTACAGTATTACAGTCACTGGGAATTGTGCACAGTTATATTACTGAAGATAAAAAGGTCACAGACGTATCACCATGACCTCCAATTTCATTTCTTCACAGCTTAAAACATTTATATTTATGACTGAGAATAACAGTTGCAACATTAATATTTAAGGGCTGCAAAGTCAGTAGATGTAAGGTTTTTATTTGTAGCAACTTGGATGTGTGTATAAAGTTGTCTACACATAGTCACACATGTGAAAGAGGAAAGGGAACAGATCCGACCATATAGTCCAATACAAAGGGGTGGTGAAAAAGTTGTAAGTTTATTAACAGTCAGGTGATAACAAGGAAAATCAGAGCAATGCCGAATAAACTTAAAAACAGTGATAAAAACAAGGGGCGCAAATGGTAACAAATCAGTGTTTAGGGGAAAGCAAGGGTACATACAGTCATGCTGTAGTCAATTGAGAACTAAGGGTGTATAATCCATGTGGAGAGGATACCATAGCCATAGCATCCTCACACAGTATAGGTCAAAATGTATTGCAAAAAAGTTGCCAAAAAGTGTAGATGCAAGTGACTCGCCCCCAGAGGCCGTGGGGTACTCGGTGCCGGGCCCATTGATTTCAATGGGAGATGTCACAGTGGCAGTGACCCGGTCCGTGGCCTCAGGCAGTCAATGTAAAAGGGGTAGAGTGATGGGGATAAAGTTATTGAGATGATTCATGACGCCACCTGTGGTTTCTGGTCAGTTTGGCCAGCGCTGCAGGGTTCCTTCTCTGGGACAGATGGTGTGGTGCAGCAATGATGTTGAAGCTCCCCACAGGTGGAGCTGTAGTCCCAGGGCAGTAGTAATAGGTGTGGAGGTAGATGATGCAGTGTTAAGCACAGAGATGTAGCAGGGCTAGACGAGTGGCGCAGGAATACGTGGAGGACACAAGGGCTTGTAGTTCCAAGGCTTTACTCACAGTCTGTTGCGCATACAGATGCCCACTTCGGTGCTGTCTCCTTCAGGTCAGGGGCTCAGCCAACTCCCAGGCAAGATAGAGTACACCTTTCCAGAACTCCTCCAACATATGCCTTTCCTGAACGTCTCCTCACTAGCGCCTAAACTGAAGTACTTGTAGTTGTGAATTAAACGCAAGTTCCTCCTTCTAGATGTTACTTGGAACTCCACTCGTATGGCAGATAGCTGTAGCCCGCTTCAGGGACTTCCTACTCTCAGGTCCCGACTCACACACGTTGCTATTGTGCCCACGAGTCTTAGGTGGGAAAAAAGTGATGACAACTTCTATTCCTCCAGTTTCTGCTGCAGGACCATCAGAATCCATACAGCTTCGGATACCGGACTCCGAACCATGCGCTTTAACTTAAGGAAGGGCTCTGCGCTCACCCTTGTCCCCAGTTCTCTTCTCCCCACATTCCGTACTAATCTATCTTCCTTCTGAAGAATTAGGCTCTTGCTCTTTCTCGTGTGAACAGCTCCAGATCACAGGAGTCTGCTGCAGCACTTGCTTTCACTCCATCCCTCTTTGGGGATCTTCTCTCTCTCACTGACACTTTCCTAATCTTCTTCCGCTCTCTGTGCAGTCTAAGCTCCACCCGCTTCCCCAGCACCCTTCGTGAACCAAAGCAGCTGACTTACAGGGTGCTCCGCTATTCTAAAGTGTCTGTGCTGAGTTCAGGTGTTGGAGTGTGGTCAGGCGTCTCCACCTTATCTGGATAGTGGAGGATGTGTTTTTAATCCATTTTTTCCCTTGCTTTTGCATGGTTTGAGAGACCCCACCCCTCTCTTGTGTGACATGCACATAAAGAGCCGCCTTACACCACGTGCCCATATAGGAAGTGCCTGTCTTAATCCTGTTCATTTAGACACTGTTCATATGTTCAGGTTTTAAATACATTAGATAGGGACTGCTCCAAAAAGGGTTACCTTGACGAGGTGGAGTGGCTTGGTATACACTTTTTTTCAAAAAAAGTATTGACTAAATACCCTGTATTTGTTGTCATCTTTTTACCAGCACTTGCTGATCATTGTCATATTTTTTACTGCAGGGTATTTTTGCACATTTTTTGTTCTGTGCTTTCTTTTTGTGTTTCAGTCAGTGGGTGGTGTGAACACTGTCCGACCGACTTGTTCAGATTTGTGCATGTCACATGTGTTTTTAATCCATTTTTTTCCTTGCTTTTGCATGGTTTGAGAGACCCCACCCCTCGCTTGTGTGACATGCACATAAAGAGCCATCTTACACCACGTGCCCATACTAGGAAGCGCCTGTCTTAATCCTGTTCATATGTTCAGGTTTTAAATACATTAGATAGGGACTGCTCCATTAAGGGTTACCTTGCCGAGGTGGAGTGGCTTGGTATACACTTTTTTGCAAAAAAATGTATCGACTAAATACCCTGTATTTGTTGTCATCTTTTTACCAGCACTTGCTGATATTCATATTTTTTTACTGCAGGGTATTTTTGCATTAGGAACATACAAAATTTTAATTTAACAACAGTACTGCCAGCAGTAAACATTACTTATATTACTATAAAACATCTTCTCCAAAAGAGAGACACTTTTCACTTTTAACATTACTTAAAATAACTTTATTTTTGCTACTACTGTCTGAAGTGCTACGTTGGTGACGACCGCTGACCCTGGTTCGTCACTTGGATTCAAATCTTCACATTTTTATTAAGCATTGTTCCTAAGCTGGATTCTGCAAGATATTCACTCCTAATCAGATAGCTAAACATTGCTACCAACATTGTTTTATAAGGCACAATATAAAAGACTTCACGGTAAAACAACAATAATTCTTGCAAGAGCTGGACACCGCTCCCAGCCGGGATTTCTTGCAGTGTCCCTGGTGCTGAAGCAGAACTTCAGGTCTGAGGTAGTCCTTTGTTGAGGTTTGAGTAAAACCAAGAGGGAGCACCTTAAGAGGCGCAAACTATTTACAGGAAAGTTTTCATGATCGCTCAGTCTCTGTATCAGAGCAGATTAATGCCAAACTGAGGCTAGAAAAACAGAATCAAACAAGGAGGGCACAACAGTGCCCATACCCTCCTGGGTAACAGTTCAGTTCAGTCACTTTGGAATGTACTTAGGGGTTTCCCCCCTGGGGTGGTGGAAGCAGGTTTCTTTTGCTTCCAGGGGAGTTTGTCAGGGTGTCCACTCCCTGGCGGCATAACATATTGTCCATAGTCCTCCTGTTGGGCTTGGGGAATGGCTGCCCTGGTCTTTGGCTTGACAGCCGGTAGAACCACTGCCTGTTTCACAGCAGGGGCAGCCACTTGAACCAGAGGGTGTTTCACTTCAATGGATGTGGCCTGCTTGGCTTTGGTGGATACAGGCACCACTGTAGGAACTGCCTCTGCCGGAGGAATGTAAGCCTGTCCTTTTTCATAGGCCACTCTGAACTCCTCCGGGATGCAGCGCACATTCAGGGCATACCAGCCGCGTAGCCCCTCATGGCAGGTAAATGTCACATAATCTCCCCGGTGTAGATCACGGGCGGGGTGTCCCCTCCGGAGGTGGGACTCTACGACTCACGAATAGGTCCGAGATTCTTTGGGGATCCGAGATGAAACCAAATCCCCTTTCCAGATTAAAATTCAGGACCTGACCCCATCCTGCCAAGTCCCGGGGACCATAGTGCCCAGCACGGGCCTTTTGTCTCTTGTCAAGGTCAGGGCTCAGTACTGCCAGCCTCCGTTGCTCCTGCTCCCGCTGTTCCGCTGCCAGCTTGCGGATCTGCTGCTGGCAGTAGGTTTCTTCCTCCTCTCGGGACCGGCCTCTGCCAACAGTGGACAGAGGCACCACTGCCAGGGGTTCTGGTGTTTCCCCCCAGGGACTAGTATCCCAGTCCCAGGCCAGATCCAGCACAACCTTCCCGGACGTTAGGGCGGACGGGAACTCAGGGGTCTCCCCAGCTGCATGGGCGGCGGTCATACCTGAAGCTTCCCGGTGGTGTTTTGGCTCTGGTGCAGGCACTGGACGGCAGCCAGTGGCAGCGGTGGTTTTTGGAACTGCCCGGTCAGCGGGCGGCGACTGGAGTGGAGCTGGTGCCGGATCTGGGTCTGCGGAGTCCTTCGGTGGGACCTGCGGCCAGGTCCGGGCAGGAACACAGTCTCTGCTTCATAGTCAGCTTTTGGGCCCTCAGGTAACTCCTCCTGGCAGCCAGCACCCAGCGGCGGTATCAGCGTGGAGGTGCTGGCGGGCACTGCCGGTGGCATCGCAGCGGCTGTAGGTTTCACAGATGCTGCTTGGGGAAAAACTGTTGCAGCCGTGGCAGGTACCGTTTCTGCAGGCCCCTCCTGGGTGCACTGCTAATCCAAGGTCTGCAGAGCCTCCTGCTTCAGCCGCAGGCTGTGGTTCAGCATAGCGATCTCCTCTTCTAATTGCTGACGGTCCATCACGGAAGCGGGGCTGGAGCCTTCAACTAGTGCGCCAGGGAAGGCAAACTCCTCTTCCTCGCGCTCTTCAGGTCTCCGTCCTTCCATCATGGCGTCCTCTCTTCTCTCTGGGCTCCCTTCCCGCCTCACATCTCTGCTCCTCCTTCCTGGGGCGGCACCTCCTTCCTCTTCCTCCATACCAAGCCAGTATACAAACCCCTCTGGGGGTGGGCCATGTTGCTGTTGCATAGAAGTTCAGGCAGGGGAGGCCCAGGACAGTTCACACTCTTTTCTTAGGGCCACCCATGTTGTCACGCCCTTCTTCACCGCGCTGGCGGCCATTTTGAGAGTCCATTTTACAGTCTATCATTTTGGTTCTTTCGCACATTTTCAGCAGTATCCAATGTAATAAATCTTCAGCACAAAGGACCCGGTGGTACCGGGTTTCGTCATCCTGTTCGTGACACCAAAGTTTGACTCGCCCCCAGAAGTCATGGGGTATTCGGTGCCGGCCCCGTTGATTTCAAAGAGAGATGTCACAGTGGCAGTGACCCGGTCCGTGGCCTCAGGCAGTCACAGTAAAAGGGGTAGAGTGATGGGGATAAAGTTATTGAGATGATTCGTGACCCCACCTGTGGTTTCTGGTCAGTTTGGCCAGCGCTGCAGGGTTGCTTCTCTGGGACAGATGGTGTGGTGCAGCAATGATGTTGAAGCTCCCCACAGGTGGAGCTGTAGTCCCAGGGCAGTAGTAATAGGTGTGGAGGTAGATGATGTAGCAGGGCTAGACGAGTGGCACAGGAATACGTGGAGGACAAGGGCTTGTAGTTCCAAGGCTTTACTCACAGTCTGTTGCGCATACAGATGCCCACTTCGGTGCCATCTCCTCCAGGTCAGGGGCTCAGCCAACTCCCAGGCAAGATAGAGTACACCTTTCCAGCACTCCTCCAGCATATGCCTTTCCTGAACGTCTCCTCACTAGCGCCTAAACTGAAGTAGTTGTGAATTAAACTCAAGTTCCTCCTTCTAGATGTTACCTGGAACTCCACTCGTACGGCAGATAGCTGTAGCCCGCTTCGGGGACTTCCTACTCTCTCAGGTTCCGGCTCACACATATTGCTATTGTGCCCCCGAGTCTTAGGTGGGAATAAAGTGGTGACAACTTCTATTCCTCCGGTTTCTGCTGCAGGACCATCAGAATCCATACAACTTCGGATACCGGACTCCGAACCATGCTCTTTAACTTAAGGAAGGGCTCTGCGCTCACCCTTGTCCCCAGTTCTCTTCTCCCCACATTCCATACTAATTTATCTTCCTTCTGAAGAATTAGGCTTTCTCTTGCTCTTTCCCATGTCAGCAGCTCCAGATCACAGGAGTCTGCTGCAGCACTTGCTTTCACTCCATCCCTCTCCGGGGATCTTCTCTCTCTCACTGACCCTTTCCTAATCTTCTTCCGCTCTCTGTGCAGTCTATGCTCCGCCCGCTAATCCCAGCACACTTCGTGAACCAAAGCAGCTGACTTACAGGGTGCTCCGCTATTCTAAAGTGTCTGTGCTGGGTGCAGGTGTTGGAGTGTGGTCAGGCGTCTCCACCTTACCTGGATAGTGGGGTACCACACCTCAGGAGGAGGTGCAGTACCTCTGTGGTGACTGAACCCTCAGGGGCACCACACAAGCGTAGCTAGAGTATGGCAGGTATATTGCAAAATATTATGGGCAAGCTGGGCTGTCAGTGTTATGAGTGACAGTCCAGCCGCCCAATCAGAGGCAGGGATGTGCTGGGCTGTCAGTATTTTGAGTGACACCTCAGCTGCCCAATCAGCTGAGCCTGCAGGGCAAGATTTTATTCAGGTGTTACCCTTCAGGGTGATTACCTGGCTATTTAGCTGGCTGGCAATAGTCAGACCATTAGCAGTCGTAGCCTTGCTCGGTGGTGTGTTTGCTCTGTGTTCTGACATTCTGATCTTTGTTGCCAGGCCTCAGATTTGCCTAGATGATTACTTTTTGTATTACCCCTTTATCCTTTGACTTAAGGCCCCGTCACACACAGCGATCTCATTAGTGAGATCGCTGATTTTGTGATGCCAGCGAGATCAGTGTGTGTGACAGGGATCAGTGACCGCCCCCCCCTGCAGGGTATCGCTGATCGTGCTCGATCGGCCTGGGCCATTTTTTGATCGCTGGTCTCCCGCTGGCCAGCACGTGTGGCAGCGAGAGACCAGCGATCAGCGACGCTGGACGCTGGTTTCTAATGTAAACGTCGTAAACGTCTAATGTAAACGTCCGCGGCTCCTGGATACCCGATATTTACATTAGAAACCAACTTGCTTGCTGGTTCTGATCGCTGGAGGGGCTGTCTAACGATGTCCCAGTGATCCCATCCATGTCGGATCGTTGGTGGGATCACTGGGACATCATTATGTGTAACGGGGCCTTTACTCTGATCTTAATTGTTTGACCCCGGACTTTGACCGTTCGTTTAGATTATCCCTTTTGTCTTTGACATACTTTTCTAGCATTTGACCTTGGACTCCTTGACTTCCCCACCTCACGGCTTGTTCATGAGAAGTGACTCAGCTTCTCACAGGAAAGCTGGCATTGAATTTACGATTTTTTTGCACTTTCTTTCGTTTAAAGTAATGTTACTTAGACCTTATTTCTATAAGTAGTATCCAGTTTTGGCTAACAAATAGTATAAGATATACAAAATAAGAAACGGTTAAAGAGTCGGGAAAATAAGGTGAAAAGTTTATAAAGATTCAAACAAATAGATGTAAATTAAAGGGAATCTGTTAGCAGTTTTTTGCTATGTAATCTGACAGCAGCATGATGTAGAAATAGAGACCCTGATTCTACCAACATATCATTTAGTTTAACCCCTTAGTGACCACCAATAAGTCTTTTTACTGACCTGAGATATGGGAGCATAGCACACCCATACAGATGACAATCCAGCAGCTGTTGGCTGTACACCATAGCTGACAGCTTGCTGCATCACTCACTATCATTGTTGGCACCCGACCATAGCGGTTTAATTCCTTAAATGCGGCGGTCAATAGTGACTACAGCGTCTAAATGATTAAGAGCGTGCAGGGGCTTCCTCTTTGGCACCCTGAGATCTTGATTGTGTGGTCCTGAGGTTTGCCATGGTAGTTCGTGGCCAAATAACCGCCTTAGAGTCTGGCGGCTACAGTGGCCTGTTCAGAAGTTATAAAAATTTAGTTGGTAAAAATAAACTTTTTCAATTCTGTCATGCTACTTTGCATTAATTCCTGAAAAAGCACCTGAAGGGTTAATGAAGTACTTTAAACCAATTTTGAATATATTGAGGTGTGCAGTTTTCCAATATGTAGGACTCCCAAAATCACTTCAAAACAGAACAGGTCCTAATAAAAATAAGTTTAGTAAATTTTCTTGAAAAATTACTGCTAAAATGCTAACAAAATAAAACATTTTACAAATGGTGCTGATGTAAAGCAGACATGAAGGAAACTTTATTCAGGTTTTTGTGTGGTATAACTATTTGGATTAAAGGGATAATCAATCAAAGTTTGAAAACTGATCATTTTTTAAAATGTTTGTAAAATTTTTGATATTTTTATAAATTTAAGCAAAACTTATCAACTTAAATTCATCAGTATCATGAATTATATTGTGTTATAAAAAAAAATTCTCAAAATTCATGGGATACACACGTGGTCAAAATTGTTGGTACAAGAGGAAAAAAAAAAAAATTGATCCAGCTTGAGACGGAGGCGGCTGCAATTTTACAAAGCTTTATTGGACAACTTAAAATATGTTGGTTCTTTAAAAATCTCTTATAGCAAACACCAAGCACACCAGTGAGGAGGATCAACGCGTTTCAACTAAAAAAAAGTCTTAGTCATGATTGTTGGTACCACTTGTTTAATGACAAAAAAACCCACAATGGTGACAGAAATAACTTGAATCTGACAAAAGTAATAATAAATCAAAAATCTATGAAAATGAACAAATGAAAGTCAGACATTGCTTTTCAACCATGCTTCCACAGAATAAAAAAAATAAATAAATGAAACTCCTCAAATAGGCCTGGACCAAAATGATGGTACCCCTGAAAATAATGTGACAAAAGGGACATGTTAAATCAAGGTGTGTCCACTAATTAGCATCACAGGTGTCTACAATCTTGGACTCAGTGAGTTGGCCTGTTTAGAGGACTACAGGTGCTCACTGTGCTGTTTGGTGACATGGTGTGTATCACACTCAACATGGACCAGAGGAAGTGAAGGAAAGAGTTGTCTCAGTAGATTAGAAAGAAAATTATAGACAAACTTGTTAATGGTAAAGTTATAAGACCATCTCCAAGCAGCTAGATGCTCCTGTGACTACAGTTGCACATATTATTCAGAAATATAATCTCCATGGGACTGTAGCCAACCTCCCTGGATGTGGCTGCAGGAGGAAAATTGATGAAAAGTCAAAGAGATGGATAACACGAATGGTAACAAAAGAGCCTAGAAAAACTTCTAAACAGAATGAAGGTGAACTTCAAGCTCAAGGAACATCAGTGTCAGATCGCACCATCTGCCGTTGTATGAGCCAAAGTGGACTTCATGGGAGACGAACAAGGAGGACACCATTGTAAAAAAAAGAAAATCATAAAAAAGCCAGACTGGAATTTTCCAAACTACATGTTGACAAGCCACAAAGCTTCTGGGAGAATGTCCTATGGACAGATGAGACACAAATTGAACTTTTTGGCAAGACACATCAGCTCTATGTTCACAGATGCAAAAATGAAGCATATCAAGAAAAGAACACTGTCCCTACTGTGAAACATGGAGGAGACTCATGTTTTGGGGCTGCTTTACTGCATCTGGCTCAGGATGTCTAGAATCTGTGCAGGGTACAATGAAATCTCAAGACAATCATGGGATTCTAGAGAGAAATGTGCTGCCCAGTGTCAGAAAGCTTGGTCTCAGTCGCAGGTCATGGGTCTTGCAACAGGATAATGACCCAAAACACACAGCAAATCACCCAAGAATGGCTAAGAGGAAAACATTGGACTTTTCTGAATAGGCTTTCTACGAGCCCTGTCCTAAATCCTATTGATCATCTTTGGAAAGAGCTGAAACATGCCGTCTGGAAAAAGCAACCTTCAAACACGAGACAACTGGAGCAGCTTGCTCTTGAGGAGTGGGCCAAAATACCTGTTGAGAGGTGCAGAAGTCTCATTGACAGTAACAAGAATTGTTTGATTGCAGTGATTGCCTCAAAAGGTTGTGCAGCAAAATATTAAGTTAAGGGTACCATCATTTTTAACCAAGCCTATTTCATGTTTTATTTTTTTTTTAATTCTTGTTGAAAAGCAATGTCTGATTTTCATTTTCATAGATTTTTTTATTATTAATTTTGTCAGATTCAAGTTACGGTATTTCTGTGACCATTGTGGGTTTTTCTGTCATTGAACGAAGGGTACCAATAATTTTGACCACGTGTGTATGTAGAAGCATTTCAGAGTTATTAATGCATAAACTGACAATGGTCAGATTTTTGAAAATTTAGCCCGGTCACTAAGAGGTTATTGGGTTCAAAAGTTGTAATAGAATCAGAGTTTACTCTGCTAAAGATTTAACAGAGCTCGGAATGTTGAGACCTGTTTATCTCCCCCCCCACCACCACCACTGATTAGCGGCTTTTTTAATTCACTGTATATTGAAAGGAAACTGTTAATCGGTGGTTTGGACAGAGTTGTACTAGGAGGCATGAGGCCAGCTTGTCCTGTAGTGATAATAATCTCCTACTGAAAAAACACTGATGGTACTTAAACAGGAAAATACAGCCCAGTAAGTGACACATCACTCTAATCAGGGCCTGTTCCCCTGCATCATGATGCTCTCAGATTACATTAGGCTCCATCTTGATTTTCCTCTGACTTGGCTACATATTAAGTGGAGACTAGCTATCTATAACATCACACAGAGAGGAGGAGATCCTGCTCCCCTGTGTCTCCGTAGAAACCTATCTAAGGGTACCGTTACACCTAGCGATGCACCAGCGATCCCGACCAGCGATATGACGCGGTCAGGATCGCTGGTGCATCGCTAGGTGGTCGCCAGTGAGCTGCCACACAGGCAGATCTCACCAGCGACATCGCTGGGGACGGGGATCGCTACTTACCTGTCAGACGCCGCGATCCTGCGTCCTCCCGCCCGGCTCCACGCGTCGCTCGTCGGCGCCACAGGAAGCGCCGCAGGAAGTGACCGACGAGGAATGGTCCAGGAGCTTCTCGCGCGATCAGCGATAACCAGCGGGGGGGAGCTGGTCGGAGGTAAGCATCACATGCAGCGATATCGCTAGTAATATCGCTGCAACGTCACAAAATCGGTGACTTTACAGCGATATTGCTAGCGATATCGCAGTGTGTAACGGGGGCTTAAGCAGTAGCAACATGGAGAACTTTAGGACTGACTCCCTCCAGCAACTCCTCTCTACTTCTCCCCCTTTCACCCTCTCCTCTCCATAGACTTCTATGTGGAGCAGCTATAACCTGATCCCTCAATGAGCTGCTAACCTGGATTTTACCAGTGACTTGAGAGTAAGTGATCAGTACAGGAGGCAGGGAAAGGAGTCTGATATGTGGCGAAAGTGGTATTTTCCTATAGTAAATATTTTACAATGTTTATTTTTGCTTGTATTGAAAAAAAGATATTCCAATGATTAATCTCTAACTTAACGTAATGCAGTTCTCTGTGTAGTTACTGACCATCAGTACGCAATGTAAGTAAACATTTTTGTTTTGTAGGGATCGATTTAGGACCATGGTAAATGTTCTTGGTGATGCGTATGGAACTGGGATAGTAGAGAAGCTGTCCAAGAAAGAATTGGAGCAAATGGATATCACATCAGAAGTCAACATCGCCAACCCTTTTGCCATTGAGCCAAGTATACTGAAAAACGAGGAGGACAGCGAGGTGAAAAAGTCTTATGTGAACGGAGGATTTGCTGTGGACAAGTCGGATAATATATCTTTTACTCAGACATCACAATTCTGAATGAGCGAGGGGAGCTGAGCGCACGTGGACTTTATGGAACATTAAGTGTAATAAAATGACATTTTCCTCTTCAATATTTGGACTAGATTGCCTCTTGCCAGCAGGAGAAATGGAAAGGAGATCTGTAAAATACTGTACTTTTTCTTTTATAAGGGGGCATGACGTGCCCAATATTTTGGAATGTATTACGAGTTAGCATGTTCTTTACCTGGATTATGGCATCTAGGTCAGTAATGTGAATCTTTTGCATTAGCTCTTTTGAAGCACAGCCTCATGTCCTTTTTATCTCTCGTGTCCTCTACATTTGGAATAACTGGCCATCGAGGTAAGATGGGAGATGCCTTAGGTATATCCTATCCTGTAAACTTTCACATGGATAAGGATCCAGAGAGTGTGTGTTTGTACCTTACTGTGGTTTCTCATCATGGTTGTTCCTTAAGCATATGGCTACCTATTTACCCCTCATTATTAATCTTTAGCATTTTTCTAAGCTTATTGACACTTTTTGAGTATTGGCTCGTAAAGGACCAGTGTCAAAAAAACACCATCATGGGATTATCAGATGTTTACATTACACCTTTCCATACCAGGTCTTATCTTTTATACCTTGTGGACCTTTAAACAAAAATGCCTTGAAAAAGTGTCACACACTGCAACATTTTCTGTATACTGTGGTCATATTTAATTTTTATGTCCAAAGAGAAGAAAGATTCACTTTTATGCTGTCTTCCAATTGATCTTTGTGGAGAAAGACGGGATATTTGCTTGTCTAGAACCATGCAATACGAGGAAAATGATCATACATGCATCTTTGGGAAGCATGTACGCGTTGAGGTAACCCACTGTAGAGCGTGCCAGGTTGGGGATTGGAGATGTGCTCTTCTCATACTGTTAATGATTCTCATTACAGTTAAATGTGCCATATAAATGTCTCCGCAGAAAGCCACCAGCCCTGATATCTATTCTACACGTCAATAAGACATGAGGTGGGCGGAAGTAATGACCCATCTCGTGTTTGCCGATTATAGCCGGTAAACTCACAGCAAAACACGCATGTAAAAACTATAAAAAAAATAACTATTTACAACAGTATATAACCATTGAGAAACATATTAATCTGTATGTGTGCACTTTAAGAGTTCAGATGAACAAGACCAGATGTATCTAGGATTGTTCTTCTGGTCTTAGTTTGATTTGTATGGATGATGATGATGATGATGATGATGATTTCTATAGATAATCTGAAATGACTGTAATTACATAGCTGGTCTATACTTCTTTCTTTGAGTTTTTAATAGGAGATTTTTTTTTCCACGACAGAGCTGAGAAGTTGTGGCCGTTTAGAAGGGGTTGAATAATTCAGTATTAGCAGGTCGTATACTACTTTGCCTTAGCATGGTAGACATGCCAATATAAACTTTTGCCAAATAAACCTGAATCGTTTATAATAAAACACCTATGAGAAAAGAGCTCCTTCTATGCCGATCCTACGGGACCACCAGCGTCTACAACAGTAGGACACGATTCTCGAAGCCTCCTCAATTTCCATTCTTGTTGTCACAGGATGGAGATTATGTCTTAGGTTTCTGACTGGTGACAAAAGATTTTACATCTTTAAAAAGTGTTCATAACGACTCAGTTTTGTTGAGTTTCATCACTGTGAAGATAAATGTGTCAGGAAAGAGAACTTAGCACTTCAAGTCCAACACTGAAAAGACGAACTAACCACCGAGATGGCAAATGCTCTCTTTTACTCATGTGAACCTATTGAAATTAGGATACGTGCTTTAATATTTTCTGTAAGAGAGCTATTTATAATTATACATAGCTGATGTGATGGAAAAACTATGGATTTATATCTATAGTTTTTTTTATTTAATTTAGCATAATCCATTTTCTTGTCTTCTGTATCATAAAAATTGCCCTTTTTTCATAGTGCCTCCAAAAATGTGAACGTTTTCTCAATATTAAAACATTTTGATGTGCATTATTTCTCTTTAACCCCTGTAAGGACTAGGCCTAGTTTGGCCTTACGTCTACACATCTTTTTTGTTTTCTCATTGTTTTGTTCCAGGAGCCATAGAGTTATGAAAGCCTGTTTTTCGCAGGATGAGTGACAGATGTCAATGGCGGCATTTTGAGGTACTTAAAGGGAATCTGCCACCCCTTTTTTGTGATATCATGTAAAGATATCACCCTATTGTGCGTCCCATAAGGATTCTTTTAGGATTTTTTATTTCCCCCCGACCCCGCACCTTTGATGCAAAAATACCTTTGTTATGTTGGTGAAGAGGTATGCAAATCGCCGCGGCCCCCTCCTCGGATTGCTGAGCGTAATCTTCATCTGTGAATATCACAGATAACGTTGTTTGCAGTGCTTGTGCATTCGAAGAGGCCTCTGGCGCCTGCGCAGTATGCTTTGCCCAACTGTGGGCGAAGCATATAAGCGGTACTCCGCATGTGCTGGGATTTTCAAGCGCGGTCTATGGCCCCGGAAGTGTGTCCTGCATGTGAAGACTTCCGGGGCATAGTCCGCGCTGGAAAATCCCGGCGCATGCGCAGGACCACTTATATGCTTAGCCCACCGTTGGGCAAAGCATACTGCGCAGGCGCCAGAGGCCTCTTTGAATGCACAAGCGCGGCAAACAACGTTATATGTGATATTCACAGATCAAGATTATGCTCAGCAAGCAGAGGAGGGGGGGAAAGAAGCAAACTAAGCCACGCCCATCGGACCGGACCGCGGCGATTTGCATACCTCTTCACCAACATAGCAAAGGTATTTTTGCATCAAAGGTGCGGGGTTGGGGGGGGAATAAAAAATCCTAAAAGAATCCTTAAGGGACGCACAATAGGGTGATATCACTAAAAAGGGGTGTGACAGATTCCCTTTAATATCTAAGCTTTTATTAGCACTTTATGGGAATGGGAAAAAAATTGGAAAAAAACAGCAATTATGTTTTTTGACAATTAAAATGATACGCTTTTCGTTGGCTACATAGATGAAGATTTCATTTAATTCTGCAGGTCAGCATGATTATGAGGATTCCAAATTGATGTAGTTTTATCCATATTTTATTACTTTTGTACAAAAAGTATTGTTTGAAACAAAAGTCATTATTAGGTTGCCATATGCTGAGAGCAATAAGTTTAAAATTTTTCTGTCAACTGAGCAAAAAACAGCAATTCTGGCTTAGTTTCCTGTTTTTCTTTTTTCAGGGGGTATCGTGCTCAGAATGTAGGGTAAATACATTAGTGATATAGTCTTACAGTGTTCATCGCTATAATTGCAGTGAAGACCCAGTTTAGAACTTTTCATGTTTTACTACTTTTAAAATCGCTTTTTAAAAAAGTGAATATTTTAACTTTTTCATTTTCTTACAGATCTATGTAAGGACCTGTTTTTGTGGAATAAGCTGTAGATTTTTTGTATATTATTTTATGATACGTAAGACTTTTTTGATTATTATTTAATTTTAGTTATAGTTTTACATATTTTTTGTGACGTTTATCATGTGGGATAAATAATTATAGATATGTTGTACTATTATACGGCTGCAGCTAAATTAGAGTTTTTTGAGGCGGGGTGTTTTTATTTTTAAATATATGGGTTTTTTTTCTTTTTTTACACTTTAAGCGTTTTTTTTTTTTTTTTTTACAGTATTTGTTAGTCCTACAAGGGGGCTTGAACGTGCAATCCATCGATCACATAGATAATGTGCTGAACTACATATGTAGTGCAGTGTACTATCAAGCCTAGCAGTGTTACACTGACAGGCTGCCTAATACACCTTGCCCTGGTACAATCTATGAGGCTGCGTGCACACGCTGCGGATTCCGCTGCGTTTCCGCAGCGGTTTTGGCCGCTGCGGACCCGCAGCAGTTTTAGCTGCTGTGTACAGTACCATTCAAATGAATGGGAAAAAAAAAACTGCTGTGTAGACGCTGCGGAAAAATCCGCGCGGATTTGCTGCGGTTTTGAATCCGCAGAAAGAATTACATGTCAATTCTTTCTGCGGAAACCGCTGCGGGTTCCTATCTCCACCATTGTGGAGATAGTGAATCCGCAGGACCAAACCGCAGGCAAAACCGCAGATAATCCGCAGGTCTTTGGACCTGCGGATTATCTGCGGTTTTTGCAAAATCCGTGCGGATTAATCCGCAGCGGATTCCGCAGCGTGTGCACGTACCCTCAGGCTAAGTGCACACGTTGCAGAAAATTTCTGCTCAAAAACCTGAATCCCTTCCCAGAAACCGCACCTATTTTTCCGTGCGGTTTTGATGCGTTTTTTTCCGCAGCGGTTTCTAAACGCATGGAGGAAGCCAAAACCGCGGAAAAATCCACAAAATTAGTGTGCATGCTGCGTTTACCGCAATGCGTTTTTTCGCGGTAAAAAAACGCATCAATGTGCAAAATGCATAGAAATGACTGTGCAGCTTATTTTTAGCAGTTTTATAGTGAAAACCACGGTAAAAACCGCTAAAAAACGCTCTGTGTGAACACAGCCTAAGGCTTTGATCTATGGCTGACTGCGCTGTCTGTGCTAGCGGTGGGTAGTGAGTACTATTATCTGTAGGGTGCCCCAGAATCACATTCCTGGGGTGAAGATGAATGTCTTTTTCATGACCGTATAGAAACTGGCATGTTCTATTAGGACAAGATAAAGCAGTGGAGTGAAGGGACCTAGTTAAAATTACTTTACCCTATGAGATTTGGAAAACCACGAAAAGGCTCCTGAAAGCACATAATAGTGGATTTTAAATACCATAGTTAGAACTAAAATAAATTTGGTAATTCTACTATTCTTGGACTCACACTGAACGGCTGAGAGCTGATGTGAGTGATGGGCAAAGAAAAAGGCTGTTTTTGTGTTCACTCCAAAAACACAATGATGAGTTAACTTGAACTTAGATTATGAGCCCCTTTGGGATCAGGGACTAATGTGAGTGGCAATCTTTGTACAGCACTGTGAAATGTGTTGGTGCCATATAAATTTGTAAAATAACTCAGTATTGGGGAATCTGTAAGAAGGCTTAAAAAGAGCTTCCACCCTGGCATAAAAAAGTGACTATACATTTGCAGTATATAGTCCTCTAAGTCAATTAACTCCTGCTGCTACATCTTTGCTGAGGCTGTTCTTCCAAACCTTCAGATTTACTATTGCTCTCACACTGCCGTCTTAGCCATTTACTTTACCGTAATGTGTAGGCATAGTTTAGACTGCAGTGACCATCTTGGATGCAAGAGTACTGGGACACTGGAGGTGTCAAATGGAGGCCACATAGGGTGACTTTACATTACTTTTTAGTTTCAGGGTAGATGCTCACTTTAATGAATGAAATTCTGTATAAATTGTACCAGCGGTTCTCAACTGGCTTTTACCACCTTCCCATAGTACATAACAGTATGTCCCATGCCTCTTGTAGGTGTATGGAGTCAGCTAAAGAACTAAGCTTGTACCATACCCGACAGATTCCACCTCTGCTATACAGCCTGCAACAGCAGCAGCCTTAGCTAGCTCCTTTCGCTGCTGTTTTGCCGTTAGGTTGGTTTCATGGGCTTCAAAGGATAACTTAATTTTCACAATATTTCTGCAAAACTGCAGTATATAGAAAAAACGATCACGCGTCATAGTAAGTTCAAGTCCCACAAGGGGACTTAAAAGTAGGAGTAAAAAAAACACAAATCACTGGTCCTTTTCTTAGTTTAAAAATAATGAAATGATGAAAGTAAAATTTCATATTTGGTATTACATCCTTAAAAGTTCGATTTATCAAAATATAAAACCAATTAAACCACATGGTAAACACTGTAAAGAGAAGAAAAAAAAACCCAAAATATCAGAATTGATGTTTTTTGGTGACTGCGCCTCCCTAAAAAAAAAAAAAAACATAAAAAGCATTTAAACCTAATACGTACCCCAAAATGAGATGAATAGAAACATTGTGCATAAAAACAAGTCCTCAAACAGCTGGGAAAGTAAAAAGCTAATGGAGAATAAAATAGTAGTAAAGGACATGAATTCCTTTGGTGACCATTTGAAATAGTTGAATCATCGATCTGTCTCACCATTGTGATTTCCACAGCTATGACTCTAGTGTGAACAGAGCTTTGTAGACATGGTTTGAACGTATCCAGCCTTCTACTTCAGAAAAGTATGTAATTAAGAAACAGTATAGAGATTACCATGTTGTAATAAATGAATGCAATAAAATGGAATCCTAGTGGAATATTAAGGCCCAGAAACCTTTTCAGCCACCACAAGAATAATAAAGGAACATGAATCACCTGTATGTGAAATTGAGTTGACTTGAGCTTCAATCTTTTCAGTGTTGTGACTCGCCAATGACCAAACTGAGGTAACATTATTATCTGTATTATAACTGTTATAGTACGATGAATCATATATTGTGCCAATATACTTCAGCCATACTCCCCATGTCAGGCGCTTTTATTCAGTAACTTTTATCAGAATATTACAGTAGATTTCCAGATTACTATATACATATGCAAGCAGTTCAATATGTCCAAATTCTAAATAAACTTTTACACTCAACGTAGACGGCTCAAAGCTAACGAATGGAAGACGTTAGTTCACTTTGGTCTCAAACCTTTAAGTCATGTGCCAAATATATGTAAATTTACTTATTTGAGTAAATGATTTACATTCAAGAAATATGTCAAACTGATCTTTGAACTGTATATGTGTAATATAAAAAGCTTTGTAAATCTGCAAGCTTTGGAGTACCAATATATCATTCTGAAGATAATAAAATGTGTGCAGTTGCATAAATTAATAATTTACTGTTGCCTGATGACTGGTTTCTGGTGGCATGAAGATGGTAGTGTGTGTCGATGGGGCATTTACACTACACGATTATCAGGAACAAGTTTCTTAGGAACTCCCTTTCCCTAATTATCTTGCAGTTTAAAGAGGTTGATGATCACCTTACGAATCAGCTAAATGCTCATCTGTTGGGCGAAATAATCTTTCAGCTGGTTTAAAAGATCATTTTTATGGGCAGCATATCGTTCTGTACAGTCATGGCTGAAAGTGTTGGAACCCTTAAAATTGTTCCAGAAAATAAAGTATTTCTCCCAGAAAATTATTGCAATTACACGTTTTGATATACATGTTGATATCATGTTGTGTATTGAAGCAACACAAGAAAAGAGAAAAAAAAGGCAAATTGGACATTTTGCACAAAACCCTTGAAAATTGTTGGCACCCTCAACTTAATATTTGGTTTCACACCCTTTGGAATAAATAACTGCAATCAATCACTTCCTATCAACAAGCTTATTACAACTCTCAACTGGAATTTTGCACAACTCTTCGTTTGCAAACTGATCCAAGCCTTCCATTTGAAAGGTGTCTTGTCCCAGCATCAATTTTAAGATCTCTTCACAGGTGTTCAATGGGATTTAGCTCCATACTCATTGCTGGCTATTTCAGAACTCTCCAGCATTTTGTTTACACCCATTTCTGGATGTTTCTTGAAGTATATTTGGGATCATAGTCCTACTGGAAGACCCATGACCTAGGACACAAACCCAGCTTTCTGACAATGGGCACTACAATTCGACCCAAAATCCTTTGTTAATCTTCAGATTTCATGATGGCTTGCACACTGTCAAGGAACCCAGTGCCAGAAAAAAGAAAGCAACCCGAAACCATCTTTGTACCGCCACCATATTTGACTGATGGTACTGTGTTCTTTTCTTTGTAGGCCTTATTCTGTTTTCAGTATACATTAGAATGATGTGCTTCACCAAAAAGCTCTATCTTGGTCTCATCTGTCCACAAGATGCTTTCCTAGAAGGACTGTGGTTTATTCACATACATTTTTACAAACTGCATTATAGATTTTTTTTCTGTGTTAGCCTTAGGGTCCTCCTGAATCTCCTGCTATAGTTCGCACTGACACTGAGGGCAACCTGAGCCTACAGGACAACTTGAATTTCTTTGGAACCTGATTGGGGCTGCTTATCCACCATCTAGACTATCCTGCGCTGCAACCTTTCATCAATTTTTCTCTGCCATCCACGTCCATGGAGATTAGCTACAAAGTCTTGGGTTGTAAACTTCTTGATTATGTTGCTCACCATGGACAAAGGAACATCAAGATCTCTGGAGATGGACTTGTAACCTTGAGATTGTTGATATTTTTCAACAATTTTGGTTCTCAAGTCCTCAGACAGTTTTCTTATCTTTCTGTTTTCCATGCTTAGTGTGGCACACACAGACACATAATCAAAGATTGAGTCAACTTTTCCCCTTTTTATCTGGTTTCAAGTGTGATTTTTCACATTGCCCCTACCTGTTACTTGCAACAGGTGAGTTTGAACGAGCATTACTTGCTTAAAAAAAAGTTGCTTACCCACAATTTTGGAAAGGTACCAACAATTTTGTTTGGCCATTTTTTGGGGTTGTGTGTGAAATTATGTCCAATTTGCCTTTTTTTCTGTTTGTTTTTTTTTGTGTTGTTCCAATACAAAATTTTCTGGGTCATATACTTCATTTTCTGGAACAATTTCAAGAGAGCCAACACTTATGGCCATGACTATATAAACAGGGCTTGTACTGCTAAACATAATGACAGTTATTGCACAGAATCATTTACTACTGATAACTCTGTGCCAATATTAAGTTTGGTCTAAACAGATTATTCAGTTGCCGCAGAGTGCATAATCTAAAAGCACTTTAAGTATATATTGAGTTTGCATGTTGACAAAGGAAAGTGAAAGATACTGCCTGAAAATCATCAGTTTTCTTGATACTGTATGTCAAGTAAAACAATTGGAGGCTGAAAAAAAAATGGACAAAATCAGTATAGAACACCCTATCATGCTTGCTTTGCCTTGAGCTGACCCAGTGAGCATGCCGATTTATTGATTATTTTTAATGAAACAATAAAATTGAAGATTTTGTGGGAGCTGGAACGTCATCTTTTTTTTCGCCATGTTGTACGCGCTTGATCTGGCTGAGTTCCGTGCACCCGTGGCATACCGGTGAGCTGGTTTTACCTTGTTTTTCTCTATGAATCAGAAACTCCTGTCACCTTTACCAAAGTTCTTACTCTTCCTAAGGAAAATAAATGTGATAACTGGGCCATGAAGTGGCCTTCTTTAACAAGAATATTAGTAACTAGATTATTACCAGAATCATGTCTGGAGACCAAACATAGTGCACAATATTGAGTTTTAATATGTGTTAAAGGGAATATGTCAACAGGAGATAACCGTTACCGTTTTAGATTTTTTTTTAAAGTATTAAAAAATGAAAATGTATAACTTTTATATCACTATATCGTTAAAAAAAAATATATATTGCAAATTTCACAATGGTCAGTAGGCCTTATATTAGACTCCTACTTCCTGTTCTTCACGTGGATATTAGCAGCTACACTAACCAGGATTCTATTTGTATAGAAGCATAAACTGGGCATGCTTTATTCGGGGCAACGATCACTGTGACGTCACCTACTGTTTTATCTACTGTATATAAAGGCGTTCCCTTTCATTAGAATCCTGTCCATGATGATTATGAGACTGCTGAAACATCATCTGTGCAGAAAAAGAAGTATGAGTCATTATTAGACCTAGTGGCCAATTTAAAAAGTTGAAAGTTTTCAGATTTTTTTTTACAGATAATTATATGGAAAAATTTAAAAAAATATATATATACATTTATATATATATATATATATATATATATATATATATATATATATATATATGTATGTATATATAATCAATTGTCTAGAAAACAGACAAACATTAAATAATGTCTGAGTAAAAAGTGGACAATATCTTTTACCTAGACTTAATGATAAGATATTGTTATCACTGAATTGTCGCATAGTAAATGTTATCTCATGCCATGACATTATCTGAATTTTTGATTATTTGTACAGCTATTCTGAACTCTGACCGACAATAATGCTTATAAATCAAGTGCATTGGTTTTAAAGGAAAATACCTAACATTTAACTCATATGCGCATTTTATTAAGAAGAGTTTCACACGACAGTTTAAAAATAAAAATCATTGGAGTGAATTGTGCTAAACTGAACCGTCCTAAGGCCAGAAAATGAAAATTTCGCCTTCTGACAGCTAATAGGATGGATTTGTAACGCCATAAGAGTGTGATTACAAAAATATTGTTTTGCCTCTTAGGATATTACAGCCATTTTTCACATGGTAACTTTTAAAGGTTCAAAAGTAATTAAAAGGTTGTGATTTGCATAGTTACAACAAAGAAGTTGAGTGCACGTGCTCAGGGTCATATCCAGAGGTTGTCTTTTCAAAATAGATATATGAGTGCGAACAGCAATGTTGCAGAAGTTAAAGGGGAGGGAGGTCAGCCTGTCAGTGCTCAGACCATACGCCGGACACTGCATCAAATTGGTCTGCGTGGCTGTCAGCCAAGAAGGAAGCCTCTTCTAAAGATGATGTACAAGAAAGCCTGCAGACAGTTTGCTGAAGACAAGCAGACTAAGGGCATGGATTACTGGAAACATGTCCTGTGGTCTCATAAGACCAAGATAAACTCATTTGGTTCAGATGGTGTCAAGGGTGTGTGGTGGCAACCAGGTGAGGAGTACAAAGACAAGTGTGTCTTGCCTATAGTCAAGCATGGTGGTGGGAGTGTCATGGTTTGGAGCTGCATGAGCGCTGCCTGCAGTGGGGAGCTCATTGAGGGAACCATGAATGCCAACATGTAGGCCGGAGTCACACTGGCGAGGAATACGGGTGCGTGAGAGGCGCAAAAAGCACGCATTAGACACGGACCAATGATTCTCTATGGGGGTCACTCGCACCAGGCGTATATTTCTCCTCCGTATCCTCCGCTCCGTGCCACTCACAGCATGCTGCGATTGTCAGCGTACTACGCCCGTAGCACGCCAATGCAAGTCTATGGGTGCGCAAAAAATACGGATTACACACTGAACACACGTGTGACCTGTGAGCAATACGCAGGTCTTTTGGCTGGTGAACAGGAAATGGGCCAATCCATCATCAGGAAGCGTAGACATGCAAATGAGCTCAAAAAGCGCTCCAGACATCCAGGAAGTACGCCTCCATGGAGTACAGCAGCAGCATGGCGTCCACTTACATAAATGTGGAGATGCTAATTGTGCTGGTGCAGGAGCGTCCAGAAATATGGGACCCACGCGACGCAAACTATGCGAACCGCACAAGAAAGGAGGCGTCATGGAGGCGCATCTGTCGCCAGATGTACCATGACTTCGGTGACAGACCACGTGATGAGCAGCAGAAAATTCGTAAGTGCAACCATAAAAATATAATTAACGTTAGCGCGCGCTATAAAATGACTCTACAATCAGCCCCCCCCCCCCTTCCTGGGCATGTAATTTTAGCCTCATGAGGCCGTTACATTAGGATGTGACACGTGGCTTCACACAGCCATAATTAGGGGTTAGGCCACAAGCTCCTCATCCTCCTAGCCACTAAAATTAGTTTCAGGGGAGCTAATGAGACCCTGGGTATCGGCCCAATTACATATGCCACCATGGGTAGAACGCACACCCCAGAAGGCCCCATGCCTAGACTACTGTTTGAAAATGTGACCTCTCAAATATGTGATTTTGACAATCTTTCCTGTCACATTGCAGTGGAAGATGTGATGAAACGGTGGAGAAGCATCCGGGACCAGTACCGCCGGGAACGCCAGCAGCGGTCCAGGAGTGGGGATGCTGGCCATGTCAAGCGGAAATATATATGTTATGACCGGCTGAACTTCCTCGCCCCAATTCTGGCTCTGAGACCGTAAGTACATACCTCACACCACATGACACAAAAACATTACACAAATACTTTACAGGGACAAAAATATTGATGTATTTTTGCCTCTGTTCTATTTCATAACAGAACTCAATCCAACCTTACGGATCGAGGAACGGCCTCAGAGGCAGAGCCCATTATTGATCCTGTAGGGGATGAGGTGGCTGGCCCATCTTCTCCCCCTACAAGAAGGAGGTCTGAAGAGGAGGCATCACAAGACCACCCAATGGGTGCCCGACACAACACACCACCAGGACGGTCTGCAGCTGCAACCTCACCCATCCTGGAAGAGATGGGCAACTTGAGCAGCAGCCCAACTGCCCAGATCAGGCCCTCCCCACAGGCTGCTCTTGCATCACGGCGAATAAGAAGAAGGCGCCAGGTCGCCATTCAAGAGAGCCGGACCCATGTGGATACTGGGGTGCTGAATTACTTGTCCAGAGTCACTACAGATGATGGTGAGGAGGCCTATGCACGTAGCCTCACCCTTTATCTCTGTGCCCTTACCCGTGAGGTCAGGCTCCGTATTAGGGGGTGTATTCAGATCCTGCTTGATGCAAGCACCCCCCCCAGTACCCCATATGAGGTGTTTGAATTTCTGGAGAGGTGGCAGCTCTCACCAAGAAATTTAATGCGCATGAGACCATCCACACAGATGCTTGCTCAAGCAGGGTCTGAACAGCCCCTAATACGTGGGCCAACACCTCAACCCCTTCCTCCCCCTACCCATCCTTCTATTCCGCAGCCCCAAATGTCTTCATCAAGCCAACCCCACCAATATGGCCACTTGTACCCACCCAGTGTTGGAGGCTGGTCCCAACCTGGTTGGGGACGATCTGGCTATCTTGGTGGGTATGAGCCACGGGCCTACCAGAGCCAACAAGAAGCCCCTCACCATCATCATTATTACTCTGGGCAGTATCCCCAACAGGCCCAGGAGGCTGGACAACAACAGCATCATGGGCAACAGTATGGCCCCACACAGGGCGATGTTGGCCACAATGTCCAGCAGCACCCACAGGCTGTTCCTCCCCGTTCCCCTTCCCCTACATATGAGGATTTATGACTCTAAAATTTGGAGATGTCCAGTGACATGTAACTGGTGCTTCTAATCTAGACAAAAAAACAGGTGTTCTCCTTCACCAACATTTAGAACATAAGTTAACACTCACATTTTTAAACAATGTTTTCCAAACATATGAAACAATCCATCATAACAGGCAACGCTACCTCACGCCTTTCACACAGATATTACATGTGTGTATAAAAGAGAATATTTAAATGCGCAATGCTGTTTTACATGAAAAGATGAAAATACACTAATCACTTGCTAATGCATAGGAAAGGCGTGCTTGCCTTTAGTTAAGTAGTCAACTTTGTTATTAGCATTCTCTAGTAAACCAATTTGAGGCGACCAGCATTCACAATATCACGCTCTCTCTATGTCTTAACAAGTGATTTTTGTATTTTCATCCTTTCCAGTATAGCATGCTTAAATATTGTCTGTTCTACAGACAGGTAATATCTGTGTGAAAGATGTGAGGTAGCCTTGCCTGTCGTGGTGGAATCTTTCTATGATTGGAAAACATTATGAGGAAATGTGAGTGTTATCTTATTGACTTTATTTAGGTGATGGAGCTCACCCTTTGTTGCCTAATCAAGGTTAATGTAGGCATGCAGCAATGTTGTAATTGCATAATGTTTGGTGCATTTTTTTTCCGTAATGTTAATGTTACAACAAGTTAAAGAAGGCCCAAAAGGTCATTTTGGCCATTGCCAAATTTGTGTTCTGGCAAAATTATGTTTGCCTTTAAGCAAAACAAACAAAAAAAAGGCAAAACTAAAAATTTGTCTACTCTATTTAACGTCTCTGTGTGATTTCTCACTATCCATCACAACATACTTACAGACACCAACCAATGCAAAGAAACACTCATAGAATCATAAAAAGGCTTGAGTAATATATATTTAGACACACTTTGAAAAACATAAATTAAAACATAGACACAGCATTCTCTTGCCAAGACGTTGCCCCCTCAGGTGAGATAAAGTAATTCGTGAATATATCACGCACTTTGAGGCCAGAGAGCGGTCTACGTTGAGGGATGATAGGTGGTCTCACCCTGCGCACATTGGCCTACGCACAACACCATCAGAGGAGGAACAATCATGGATCCTGGTGAAGTTATGCAGAACAACACAGGCTTGCACAACTTCATTCACATTTTGCTCACTCAACTGAATGGCAGACTGGAGTACCCGCCATTTGGCACAAAGAATCCCAAAGGAACACTCCACCAGTCGCCTAGCACGTGATAGGCGCAAGTTAAAAATTCTGCGCCTGTGGTCAAGGTTGCGCCGGGGATATGGCCTCATGACATTACGTGATAACTGAAAGGCCTCATCTGCCACAAGGACATAAGGGACTGATTGTTCGGGGGAGCCTGGTAGCTGGCGTGGTGGTGGTAGATCCAACTGGTTGGTGCGTAGCCGCCGACCCATTATGGAAGTATTGAAGACTCGAGAGTCTCCCGTCCTTCCATAGGCCCCAATGTCAACAATTATAAACTTGTATTGAGGGTCTACCAGAGCCAACAATACAACAGAAAAGTATTGCTTATAATTGAAGAATTGGGACCCTGAGTTCGGCGGCTTACGCACCCTGATATGTTTGCCAACCAGGGCCCCAATACAATTTGGAAACTGGCAGTCCTCCTCAAAGTCCCTTGAAATCCTTAACCAGTCTACCATCCTGGGTTCGGGTAGGACCACCTGATGGAGTCTTGTCCAGATTTCTGCACATGTAGACCTCACTATGCCTGAAATGGTGGACTTTCCAATGAGAAACTCATGGTGGAGGGCGGCATAAGACAGGCCAGTGGACAGGAAGCTGTAGAACAACAGAAATAGTACAGGTTAGAATGGCTAAAGTAAAAAAAAATCAGTTACATGCCGACCAAACTTGGTAGGAAATGAGGGATAACAACAAACACATATGTGGTGGCACAATGACTAAGTGATATGCAGGACATATTAGATGTAACATTCTGCTGTGTCAGGTGAAACATATTTTGAGTAAGATGAGGGTATTAAACATTGTCCAAGAAGGCCAAAAAACATAAATTAACACACACATTATGAACATAGAGAATGTGGTTGTGTAGTACATACCGTATTGTGAGTAGAAGTCGCTCCTCTGCAGATATGGCTTTGCGCATCCTAGTGTCCTGAAAGGTGATCCCAGGGCGCACTGTCTCCAAGAGGCGATCAAATGTGGAAATGCTCATTCGACAGTACTGGTAAAATTTGTTCGGATGCTCCCGCAGAGACGAATAGAGGCGGTGAAAATGCCCTCTTGTGAGTCGTTGCCTCAAAAGTGGATGTACCCACATGCGTCTCCTCCTCCGCGGATCCACTATCACAGGATATGGTTGCCCAAAGCGCCGTGACAAAAGCCAGGTAAAGAGAACCTGCTCGGTTGTATTGAATGTCAGACCCTCTGCCATGCTGCACAAAGAACACCAACACACCTCGTGAAAGCAAGGTGAGAAATGTACAGAATGTAGGCATCCACCTGTTTCTGAGTGTCTAAATAGGGTGCAGGCTAATGATTTAAATTGTTTGCAGGCCTCAAAACCGTTAAATGTCCATTTTGCAAGGCTGCGAGAAAATCTCGCCATACGGATTGCATACGGATTACGTACGGAGACACACATGCGCAAAATACGCGACCTCACCTTGCTTACGGATGACCTACGGACCACTATTTAGTGGTCATTGATCCGTATTACGCATGTAAAATACTGACCGTACTTTGCGCAGGTTAGTGTGACTCCAGCCGTACTGTGACATACTGAAGCAGAGCATGATCCCCTCCATTTGTAAACTGTGCCACAAGGCAGTATTCCAACATGATAATGACCCCAACCACACCTCTAAGACGACCACTGCCTTGTTAAAGAATTTGAGGGTAAAAGTGTTGGACAGGCCAAGCATGTCTCCAGACCTAAACCCTATTAAGAATTTGTGGGACATCCTCAAATGGAAGGTGAAGGAGCGCAAGGTCTCCAACATCCCCCAGCTCCGTAATGTCATGTAGGAGTGGAAGAGGATTCCAGTGGCAACCTGTGAAGCTCTAGTGAATTTCATGCCCAAGAAAATATTGGTGGATGCACAAAATATTTACACTTTGGGCACAATTTGGCTATTTTAAACTTGTACTCACTGTTGTTGCCAGTGGTTAGACATTAATGGCTGTGTGTTATTTAGAGGGCACACCAAATTTTCAGTGATATACAAGCTGTACATTGACAACTTTACATTATATCAAAGTGTCAATATTTACAGAAATGTGAGTGGTGTACTCACATTTGTGTGTGTAACCCCTTCACAACCAGAGGTATTTGCGCTTTTGCATTTTCATTTTTTGCACCCCTTCTTCCAAAAAACACATTTGAAAGGTTAACTCACCAAACCCTGACTAATGCACTAGCAGGATGCAGTAGACCTCCATTGATAAAGGCTTGGGCAGCACAGGTGCAAACCACTGATGAGAACAGCCAGTAACCCAATATGGTCTGGCTGCCTAGTGGAAAAAAAAATGCACACAAATAGGGCTTGTATAGGACATAAGTCACATAGATAAGTGTGGTGCAAAGTGTCCAAACAGCCTATTAATGACGCCCATAGTATTAGCAGGCGGGCTGCTCAGCACTGTATATATACATCACACAGAAAAAACCAAGCCAACATGAAGAGGTCCAACTGCATCCTGAAAATGATAAAAAGTGCAAAAAGATGAAAAGATACGGGGTATTAGTTACTAATTTGACCAAAGTAGATTAGCTCACAACCCAACGTCAAGGGTCCCCAGATAGTGTGAGTCCCTAACACTAAATCTGAACAGCGCACATAAGGAAAAAATTCCCAAAAATTCAAAAAAACATTTGAAAGGTAACTCACCAAATCCTGACTAATGCACTAGCAGGATGCAGCAGACCTCCATTGATAAAGGCTGGGGCAGCACAGGTGCAAACCACTGATGAGAACAGCCAGTAACCCAATATGGTCTGGCTGCCTAGTGGAAAAAAAAATGCACACAAATAGGGCTTGCATAGGACATAAGTCACATAGATAAGTGTGGTGCAAAGTGTCCGAACAGCCCTTCTTCCCCTAGACATAACTTTTTTATTTTTCAGTCAGTGTCCATGTGAGGGCTTGGTTTTTGCTGGACAAGTTGTACTTTTGAATGACACCATTGGTTTTAACTTATCGTGTACTAGAAAATGGGGGAAAAATTCCAAGTGCGCTGATTGCAGAAAAAGTGCATTTCCACATTTGTTTTTGTTTTTTTGCCATGTTCAGTAAATGCTAAAACTGACCTGCCATTATGATTCTCCATGTCATTACGAGTTCATAGAGACCAAACATGTCTAGGTTCTTTTTTATCTAAGTGGTGAAAAAAATCCAAAATTTGTTAAAAAAAAAAAAAGTGTCGCCATTTTATGAGACCTGTAGCGTCTCCATTTTTCATGATCTCGGGTTGGGTGAAGACTTATTTTTTGCATGCCAAGCTGACGTTTTTATTGATACCATTTTGGTGTGAATACAATCTTTTCATCGTCCGTTATTGCATTTTATTGCAGTCTAGCGGCAACCAGAAAGCGTAATTCTAGCATTTTTAATTTTTTTCTTGTTACGCCATTTAGCGATCAAAAAAAGAAAAGAGAAGCCAGCGTTGCCAAGGTCAGAACGCATAACATAAAGTGCATTTGCACATAACATCTAACTGTATTCAAAATGAGATATTTAGCAAAAAAATTGATCAATTCAATTGAGCCACCCCGCCGCGCCAAGGCAATCTCATGTGGGGGGTCCTACTCTACGTTTTTAATAAACACTGTGCCATTACGGCCTCCTAGATACATTAAAAGCAAGACCACTTTAAATGCAATCCGTACCTGAGCATTTCTGGATCGCTCCCATGATGCCAGAAAAGGCATGTGCGGATGAAGGCCAACCAGGTCTGAATACAGACGTGTCAGGTTTTAGCCTCCACACATTGCCCGACCAGCAAGCATAGATGAAGGGCAATGCAGGTTCAGATACAGGTGCACAATTAAATAAAGCTTGGGGCAGGGTGGGGCTGCTGTGTATGTGTGCACAGCAGCCTAGATCCATCACAGTGAACACAGAAAAAATGACGAACACAACCCAGCGCGCACGGCAACAGTGGTGGTCAACCACATACCAATGTACAAAAAAAGAAAAGAGAAGCCAGCGTTGCCAAGGTCAGAACGCATAACATAAAGTGCATTTGCACATAACATCTAACTGTATTCAAAATGAGATATTTAACAAAAAAATTGATCAATTCAATTGAGCCACCCCGCCGCGCCAAGGCAATCTCATGTGGGGGGTCCTACTCTACGTTTTTAATAAACAGGTTCATTTTTTTAAATTTTTATACATCGGGCAATCCTGAGTGCCGACCACAGGGTGGCGCTCAAGCAATATGGCAATGACAACCATAGAGGTCTGCTGGAGATCTCTGGTTGTCTTGCCAACCTATCGGTGGGTGACCCGCGATCATGTAACGAGGTCACCGGTGGGCGGGATTTCAGACGCTCTTCTGGTAAAAGCGAGTTAAATGCCACTGTCAGAGGTTGACAGCGGCATTTACACTACCGTTCAAAAATTTAGGGTCACTTGGAAATTTCCTTATTTTTGAAAGAAAACCACAGTTTTTTCCAATGAAGCCAACAATAAATGATTCAGAAATACACTCTATACATTGTTAATGTGGTAAATGACTATTCTAGTTGCAAACATCTGGTTTGTAATACAATATCTTCATAGGTGTATAGAGGACCATTTCCAACAACCATCACTCCAGTGTTCTTATGGTACTTAGTGTTTGCTAACTGTGTAAAAAGGCTAATGGATGGTTAGAATACCCTTGAAAACCCTTGTGCAAGTATGCTAGCACAGTTGAAAACAGTTTGACTGATTAGAGAAACTATAAACCTGACCTTCCTTTGAGCTAGTTGAGAATCTGGAGCATTACATTTGTTGGTTCCATTAAACTCTCAAAATGGCCAGAAAAAAAGAACTTTCATGTGAAACCCGACAGTCTTTTCTTGTTCTTACAAATGAAGGCTATTCCATGTGAGAAATTTCCAAGAAACTGAAGATTTCCTACAACGGTGTGTACTACTCCCTTCAGAGGAGAGCACAAACAGGCTCTAACCAGAGTAGAAAGAGAAGTGGGAGGCCCCGCTGCACAACTGAGCAACAAGACAAGTACATTTGAGTCTGTAGTTTGAGAAATCGATGCCTCACAGGTCCTCAACTGGCAGCTTCATTAAATAGTACACGCAAAACGCCAGTGTCAACGTCTACAGTGAATAGGCGACTCAGAGATGCTGGCCTTCAGGGCACAGTGGCAAAGAAAAAGCCATATCTGAGACTGGCTAATAAAAGGAAAAGATTAATATGGGCAAAAGAACACAGACATTGAACAGAGGAAGATTGGAAAAAAGTGTTATGGACAGACGAATCCAAGTTTGAGGAGTTTGGATCACACAGAAGAACATTTGTGAGATGCAGAACAACTGAAAAGATGCTGGAAGAGTGCCTGGCGCCATCTGTCAAGCATGGTGGAGGTAATGTGATGGTCTGAGGTTGCTTTAGTGCTGGTAAAGTGGGAGATTTGTACAAGGTAAACGGGATTTTGAATAAGGAAGGCTATCACTCCATTTTGCAATGCCATGCCATACCCTGTGGACAGCGCTTGATTGGAGCCAATTTCATCCTACAACAGAACAATGACCCAAAGCACACCTCCAAATTATGCAAGAACTATTTAGGGAAGAAGCAGGCAGCTGTTATTCTATCGGTGATGGCGTGGCCAGCGCAGTCACCAAATCTCAACCCCATTGAGCTGTTGTGGGAGCAGCTTGACCGTATGGTATGCAAAAAGTGCCCATCAAGATAAACCAACTTGTGGGAGGGGCTTCTGGAAGCATGGGGTGAAATTTCTCCAGATTACCTCAGCAAATGCCAAAGGTCTGCAATGCTGGAATTGCTGCAAAGGGAGCATTCTTTGACGAAAGCAGAGTTTGAAGAAGAAAATTATTATTTCAAATAAAAATCTTTTTTTCGAACCTTGTCAATGTCTGGACTAGATTTTAAATTCATTTGGCAACTCATTTAATTAATAAAAGTATGAGTTTTCATGGAAAACACAAAATTGTCTGGGTGACCCCAAACTTTTGAACGGTAGTGCATATACTACACAGATATACAACCTTTATACATACAGCAACCGGGACGTCACTTAAGGGGTTAACGAGACTTTACAACCCCTTACAGATATTTAACGAACATAAAAAACGAAATGTGCATTTGTCCTTCATAATTGTTATGAAGCAAAAAAGACTAAAAATAATGGAAACCTTTTAAAAAAAAATGTGACTTACTATCATTAAAGAAGGTACCCTAAAACCCCAGAACGATAAACAGTTGAGCAATTAAATGGTTAAATGACCTGTGATACCTTGAGTAATAAATCAGCAGCAGAGCAGCAGATAATGGAGGTAGTAAACAGACAACAGACATAGTATTGGGACATGAAGGGAAGCAGTGGACTATAATCACTCCAAGTGGGGTATGTTGATAGAAACAACAGGGGACACAGGAGTTGTCAAACAAATTAATAAGCAAATATATTTAATACTAGCTGAAGAGCCCAGCGCTGCCCGGGCATAGTAACTAACTGTGATTAGTTATAGCAAATTATAATTATCCTCCATCCCATAGTCCCGTGCCCATATACCCATCATACATATCCACCATCCCATAGGCCCGTGCCCATATACCCATAATACATTTCCTCCATCCCATAGTCGAGTGCCCATATACCCATCATACATATCCTCCATCCCATAGTCCAGTGCCCATATACCCATCACACATCCTCCATCCCATAGTCCCGTGCCCATATACCCATCATACATATCCGCCATCCCATAGTCCCGTGCCCATATACCCGTCATACATATCCACCATCCCATAGTCCAGTGCCCATATACCCATCACACATCCTCCATCCCATAGTCCCGTGCCCATATACCAGTCATACATATCCACCATCCCATAGGCCCGTGCCCATATACCCGTCATACATATCCTCCATCCCACAGTCCAGTGCCCATATACCCATCACACATCCTCCATCCCATAGTCAACCATTATGACATCATAATGCGCTCATGGCATCAGCATCGCCATGGCAACCATTTTGACATCATAATGAGGGGCGGGCTTGATACGCACAAACTGTTTCCCCATTATGTAGATAGGGGCAAAATTGTTTGGTGAATTGAAACGAGCGGGGTTAAAATTTCGCCTCACAACATAGCTTAGGACGCTCTCGGGGTCCAGACGTGTAACTGTGCCAAATTTTGTGGCTGTAGCTGCGACGGTGCAGATGCCTATCCCGGACATACACACACACACACACACACACACACACACACACACACACACACACACACACACACACACACACATACAACACACTTTGAGTTTTATATATTAGATTCAAACTTTAAACGTTAATAATACAGAGGTATCAAAGACACCAGAGTTGGAGTGAACAGTTAGGCATTGAATAGTTAATGTCCTGTACTCCTGCCCTGAGTAGTGAGTCAGACTCAGAGCTGCAGATGACAGTGATGGCTGAGGGACAGGTCACTGCTCCACAATGTCTGTTTCAGCTGTAGGAGACCTTAAGTAAAGTGTGACAAATGGCTGTTAGTTACTTATGGTAAATAATTGGTATATAAATCGCACAAGGGAAAAACATACACAGCATGAAAACATCTTGAGCAGCCAAAGTTACAACATAAAAATGCCACGTTGAAAAATTATCAGGAACCTGTATGTCCATGTATTGGTGGAAATAACACCAGATTTACTACAGAAAGTAAAAACATCAAAAGTAGATTGACTGACAGAGGATACAATATATCCACCATTAATCGTGCATTTGAACAGGTCAGAAGTATCCCACATAAGAACTTATTATACGGTCCTGGAAAGAGCCACGCATCCTTTTCTCCCTCAATTTTTCTCAGTGCCATTTCTGACAATTCCCTCCCCCCAAATAAAAACAAGCAAAAATAAAAACCCTGCAATAAGTAAATATTAATAATTCATGTAAATACATTTTTTGGGGGGTTAAATGTTCAAAGTCACTTTTAACACATGCGTGCCAGCATATCTTTGGATATGGGCTCCAGGTTTTCAGGGATGCGCTGTCGCAGGTCAATTCTGCAATGTTGCACTGGCCTTTATGATCACCAGATCTAAAATCCTGTGATTTCCTCCTGATGGACTGGGGCTTTATTGAGGTCTCAGTGTAGCTGCCTGACCAACAACAGGATCTGAACAACCTGAAACAACACATCACTGAAATACTCGAGTCCATATCCAAGGATATGCTGGCACGCATCAGAACACAACTGGACTACTGCCTATACATCTGTCATGTCACCAATGGAAATCAGTCTGCACATTTGTAATGTTCAGATAATGGTGATGAGCCCAGTTGATGAGCCACGGTGATCTCACTTACCGCACCTCTGCTGCGTAGAACTTTCTCACGCAGCGGTACCATAAGTGAGATCACGATGAACTCCGGTGATGTCACTTACTGCAGCTCAGTGCTATATACTGCAGGAGTGATTGCACATTCATTCAGTGTGTTGCCGGCTGCCGGGTAGAGCAGTCACATCAACTGATGTAACTGCTCTACAAGTGATCTGAATCATTGTGGGACAGTATACATTACGGCAGATAGGTGAGGGATATGGTGGTTTATTATTTTTTCTCTTTTACAGGTGACATGGGCATTGGGGATTAGGTGTTAAGGTGAGTATATGGTGTTTTTTCATTTTTTATTTCTTACAGTAGACAAAGGCTTCAGGGATTATGTCTAAAGGTATGTACTGTGTGTCACGCAGTGATACGGAGGGTTAAACAGAGTACACAAACTCCTCTAGATGGCAGCAGAGATGAAAGAGAGTTGAATATCAGCTCAAAAGCAGACCAGCAGTAATACAGCAAAACAACCACTAGGTAGAAACAAAATGGTCACAGAGCAAAGTCATAACCAGAGAATACATAGTACAAAGGGGAAATCCAAAACACTGTGTCAGGAGAGACCAACAGGTCAGTACCGGTCAGAAGCAGAGGTATCAGAAGGGAGAGACAAATCAAGTCTGGGATGAGCCAAAGTCAAATACCGGGGAATCCAAAACACACAGAAAGATAAGAAGCAGGGACGTGCAGAAGGGAGCTAAAGAGACACGGGTAGGGTCTGATGTACGCAGCAGGACAAATCAGAAACTCACCAGAGCCAGCTACACATGCCAAAGGCAAGCAATATAACTGGCCCTGCACACAGGTTGCAGCACAGATATATAGGAACGAGGCAGGAAAAATTAACCCCTGACATGACCAGTCCGGGAAAGGAGAGACAAAACAAAACACGGCCTGGATCATGACAGTACCTTCCTTTCAAGGGGAGGCCACCGGACCCCAGATTTCCCAGGAAACCACGTATGAAAAGCGCGAACCAACCAATCAACTTGGACTGATCATGCCGGGACTCAATCTAAAAATATATTCTTATATTTTAAGAATTAGATGCATCTACTATCCTAAAGCAACAGACATCCAAGCATGACTGGCTACCAGAGATTCACATTTGGTAAATAAATATATTTATTTAAAAAAAAATTGTATTAAGTGATTTAAATTACTAGTGTAGGAAAATATTTGATGATCCCTTTGATTATTAGATAAAACGGGCCATGAACAGAAAATGTAGCAGATTACATTATTTCTTAGCATTAAGAATAGCTGACCTTGAAACACCCACAATGACAAATATCACTGAAACATCCACAATGACAAATATAAGGTAACAAAGTGATCAGCATTAGCAATTCCTTTCCCCAAATTGTTAGAGAAGACAGGACAGGATTCTAAAACCCTAACCTGACAAATGATCTCTATTTCCTTCGGTGACAATGCTATTTAGGCTCAGTAAACCATGACAAAGTAATTCTGCCGAACATAAATATTGTAAGATGTATCGTCTCTTTCTAGAGATACAGTATGTACAGTTCCTATGTGTGTGTATTTTATTATAGAGCTGAGCAGTAGATTTGAACCAAAAGATTTGCAGAACCCTTTTTGTCCATGGCTGACAAACCAAGCTCTGAGAACTTCCTACCACCTGCAGCATATCCACCGCCTTTTCCAATTAGTAGGCTGCTGTGATATCATTAAATTGAGGCATGACACGTGCAACCTTGGATGTTGGAACAACTACAAAATGTCTTTATAGTTATGGTCATAGTAGGTATAGGAAAGTTGAGAAGTTTTAGTTACAATTATCATAAACAACTATGTGGAGGTGCCCATAGACATAAAAGTACATCACTATGCAGTGGAGTAGTAGGCTGTAAATGCACTACTCCCATCTAAGACTTGGGGCACAACAGCAACTGATTAGAGAGTCGGGACTCAGGAGAAGGGAGTCCCCGAAGTAAGCTACAGCTGTCTGTCATACGAGTAGAGTTCTTGGGAACATCAGACAGGAGGAACTCCAGGGTGCCACGGTACTGGAGATCTTCACACTTTAAGGCGCAATAGAGGAGTCGTTCAGGAAAGGTACATGTTAGCGGAGTGTTGGAGAGGAGCTTTCCATCTGGCCTGGAGGTTGGCTGAGTCTCTGACCCGGAGGACACGGTCCGGAGGCAGGCACCCTTGTGTACCGCAGACTTTGACTAAAGCTTTGGAACTGCAAGCCTCGGTGTCCTCCATTCATTCTGGCGCCAACCCGCTCAGCACCGCTACATCTGGGTACCATCCTTTACACTGCCTGTGCCTTTCCACAACCATTACAACTACACTGCCCTGGGACATCAGCCCTGCCTGTGGAGGGCTATACCATCCTTGCTGCATCCTACCATCTGTCCCGGAGGACCTGTCTGCAGCGTCGGCTTAACACTTCCTTTGCCGAGCACCACAGATGGCATCACGAACCATTCCACTTAAACTACATTACATTCCCCCATTACTTGGGTGCCCAGGGCCACGGACCGGGTCACCGCTGCTGTGACACCTTCCCCTGACACCAGCCCGGTACCGAGTACCTCACAGCCCTGGGAGGGCGACCCACATAGACTTCCATCAGTGTAACTCATCGTAACGCATGTCAAATTTGGCATGCGTTTGCAATATTCTGTTATTTTGTGACGCACCTTCCAATGCGGACTGCAGCGTTTTCGGGTCTGGTACAGCAAACGCACAGGTAACGGAAGCGTTCTTTCTGCCATAGAAGTCAATTGCAAACGCAGGCAGACGCAAATCATGCAAAATGTCCAAATTAAACCATGCGTTGGATTGCGTTCATGAGGGTTTTCCATGTGGTCATGTGACAGGAAATATGATTTCATCCATTTTGGAGCATACAGTACACTCTGCAGTCTACAAACCCCAGCTACAGTATGTGCACCGTGTGACCGGCCTGAGGCAATGTAAGTACAATTATATATGTAGTATACAAGTATATATGTATATACATCCTTTGAGTGTGTAGAGGCCGGCCGATGTATGTGTACTAAATGAATGGTTTTGTATATACACAGATGTCGGATACTGAGGGATCTACCCGCAGCAGCGTGTTGGCCACCACCTTCTTGGAATCGGTAAAGTCATGCCATTTATAAAAAAAAAACCTAAAAAAGTGTTGTGTGGCACTCTAGTGTATTGAGGGGAATCATGTGTAATCATGTTTTGATTGAAAATTATAGGAATCTTGAGAGCCGAAGCCAACCAGGCCACCGGCCAAAGAACAATCGAATAAACTGACAAAAAAGATACATGCAAAAAAAGTTGTCCTTTTTATAAGTAAATTGCGACGCGAATCGTAACTCATCTTTTTTTAAAATTGAAGGTTCCAACGAAAAAGAAACAGCCTCGCTGTGTTGCATCACCTCCTGTCGCCGTGGTAATTATCACACAAAGTATATATTTTGACACAATTTTTTTTTTCACAAAATCATTGTAGAAACAAAACATAAACATTTAAAAAATACATAAAACACCACAAAATAGAAACTTTTTAAAACTTTTTTGTATCGTAACAAACTACATTCATTTAATTACATTAACAACCAATAATACATGGAACCCCCAACAAGCATAGTATGATAAATGAATAACATTACAATCTAGTTTAAAAAATCTCAAAGTGTTAAAAATTTAAAAATTGCTGAAAAAGGGGGCTGGAACATATTGTGGCCTAGGGGATGTGATTAATGCAATCTGATCATCCAATTTTTTTAAAAAACTTTGTGATTACATAGTCCAAGCAGCCAAAAAAAAAGAAGACACATTGATGTTGATGAAGAGCCCTTGCACATTGAAAATGAGACTTTAAGGCTGAGCTCACACGTGGCGTTTTTTTCGCGTTTCCGCGGCGGTTTTAATCGCGCGATTTTGCCGCGAAAACGCGAAAAATAAGCATCCCATGCATTCCTATGGGATTCCACAATGCTGTGCTAATGCTGCGGTTTTTACCGCGGCGGAATCGCTTCGCGGTAAAAACCGCAGCATGCTCATTAATTTGCGGAATCGCGGCGATCCCGCACCCATAGGAATGCATTGTTCCGCTTATTTCCCGCATGTGGCTGTGCACACCATGCGGAAAGTAAGCAGAACATTTGCGGATGGTACCCACGGTCCGGAGGAGAGGAGACTGTCCTCCGGGCTTTGGGTACCATATCCCTGTAAAAAAAAGAATTTAAAAATAAAAAATATTGTTATTCTCACCCTCCGACGTCCCGCGCAGCCTTCCCGCTTCTCTCCACGCTCCCGTTCCCAGTAATCCTTTGCGAAAATACCCGCGATGGCGTCCGTTCTCGCGGGATCGCGAAGTCTCGCGGTCATTCGCGCGACAGCATCGCGAATTACCACGAGACATCGCGATCCCGCGAGAACGGACGTCATCGCGGGCATTTTCGCAAAGGATTACTGGGAACGGATGCGCGGGACGTCGGAGGGTAAGAATAACACCATTTTTTTTTTTTTTTTTGCATTTTTTCTTTTACTACTGATGCTGCATAGGCGGCCTCAGTAGTAAAAAGTTGGTCACACTCGTCAAACACTAATGTTTGACCAGTGTGACCAACCTGTCAATCAGTTCTCCAAGCGATGCTACAGATCGCTTGGAAAACGCTAGCATTTTGCAAGCTAAATACGCTTGCAAAATGCTAGTTTTTCCGCGGGAAAATCGCGGGAATTTAAAATGCGATTTTCCCGCGGACTGGAATTCCGGAATTCTCGCGGTAATTTCCGCGAGAGTTCCGGTACGTGTGCACTTAGCCTAAGGGTGTGTGCACACGCTGCGGATTCTTCTGCGGATTGATTTTGCAAAATTTGCAGGTAAATCCGCAGGTCAAAAGACCTGCCGTTTTTCTGCGGATTAGCCTGCAGTTTTCCCCTGTGGTTTATCACCTCTACAATGGAGGAGATGGTAAACCGCAGCGGAATCCGCAGAAAGAAGTGACATGTCAATTCTATCTGCGGATTAGAAACCGCAGCAAATCCGCACGGAAAAATCCGCACCGTCTGCACTGCGGTTTCTATTTCCCATAGGATATTATGGTACTGTACACCGCAGCAGAAACTGCTGCGGATCCGCAGGGCCAGAACCGCTGCGGATCCGCAGCAGAATGCGCAGCGTGTGCACACACCCTAATAGCATTGGTGCATGCAAATCCTTCCATATGGGATCAGAGTGACAGCTTGCATAATGATATCATCAAACACCGGAGATTGTGGGAGAAAATAATTTGCGAGTTGGATCCTCGTTATCTTGAAAAGTCCACCTCCTCTCAAAAAAAATTGGTAATTATTGTTCAACTGAAATATATGTTACTTCATTAACCCCTTAGCGACAGAGCCAGTTTGCAGCTTTTAATGACCAGGCCAATTTTTACAATTCTGACCACTGTCCCTTTATGAGGTTATAACTCTGAAACGCTTTAATGGATCCTGCTGATTCTGAGATTGTTTTTCTGTGACATATTGTACTTCATGTTAGTGGTAAAAAAAATTTTGTTAGGAAGTTATAAGGGTTAAAAGTTGACCAGCGATTTCTCATTTTTACAACAAAATTTACAAAACCATTTTTTTTAAGGACCACATCATATTTAAAGTCATTTTGAGGGGTCTATATGACAGAAAATACCCAAAAGTGGCACCATTCTAAAAACTAGACCCCTCAAGGTGCTCAAAATCACATTCAAGAAGTTTATTAACCGTTTAAGTGCTTCACAGGAACTAAAGCAATGTGGAAGGAAAAAATTAACATTTAACTTTTTTTTGCAAAAAATTTAATTCAGAACCAATTTTTTTTAATTTCATAAGTGTTAAAAGAGAAAATCAACCACAAAATTTGTTGTACAATTTCTCCTGAATACGCCTATACCCTATATGTGGGGGTAAACCACTTTTTCAGCACACGGCAGAGCTCGCAAGGGATGGAGCGCCCTTTGACTTTTTCAACGCAGAATTGGCTGGAATTGAGATCGGATGCCATGTTGCGTTCGGAGAGCCCTTAATGTGCCTAAACAGTGGAAACCTCCAACAAGTGACCCCATTTTGGAAACTAGACCCCCCAAGGAACTTATCTAGATGTGTGGTGAGCACTTTGAACCTTCAAGTGCTTCACAGAAGTTTATAACGTAGAGCCATGAAAATAAGAAATCCATTTTTTTCCACAAAAATGATCTTTTTGCCCCCAAATTATTATTTTTACAAGAGTAAAAGGAGAAATCATACCCCCACAGTTATTGTGTGATTTGTCCTGACTACGCTGATACCCCTTATGTGGGGGGGAACCACTGTTTGGGCGCATGGGAGAGCTTGGAAGGGAAGGAGTGCCATTTTGGAATGCAGACTTTGATGGAATGGTCTGCGGGCATCATGTTGCGTTTGCAGAGCCCCTGATGGGCCTAAACAATGGAAACCTCCAACAAGTGACCCCATTTTGGAAACTAGACCCATTAAGGAACTTATCTAGATGTGTGGTGAGCACTTTGAAAAGTGCTTCACAGAAGTTTATAACGTAGAGCCGTGAAAATAAAAAATCCATTTTTTTTCCACAAAAATGATCTTTTCGTCCCCAAATTTTTATTTTTACAAGGGTAACAGGAGAAATCATACCCCCACAGTTGTTGTGCGATTTGTCCTTACTACGCCGATACCCCATATGTGGGGGGGAACCACTGTTTGGGCGCATGGGAGAGCTCGGAAGGGAAGGAGTGCCATTTTGGAATGCAGACTTTGATGGAATGGTCTGCAGGTGTCATGTTGCATTTGCAGAGCCCCTGATGGGCCTAAACAGTGGAAACCCCCCACAAGTGACCCCATTTTGGAAATTAGACCCCCTAAGGAACTTATCTAGATGTGTGGTGAGCACTTTGAACCCACAAGCGCTTCACAGAACTTTATAAATGCAGAGCCGTGAAAATAGTCTTTTTTATTTTCACAAAACTGATTTTTTAGACCCAATTTTTAGACCCCCAAATTTGGTGAATAGTGGAAACCCCTCAATTCTTGCTCCAACCCTAACCCCAACACACCCCTAACCCTAATCCCAACCCTAACCATAATCCCAACCCTAATCCCTAATCCTAATTCTAACCCTAATCCTAGTTCACCCTAATTCTAACCCTAGCCCTAACCCGAGCCCTAACCCTAGCCCTAACCCTAACCCTAGCCCAACCCTAACCCTTGCCCTAGCCCTAGCCCTAACCCTAATGAAAAACTGAAAAAAAAATATTTTCTTTATTTCGTTATGTTGGCCTAACTAAGGGGGTGATAAACGGGGGGGGGGTTATGTACTATTTTGTTTATTTTGATCACGATGATAGTTTATCATCGTGATCAAAATGAATGAATGGAATCTGCCAGCCGGAGCCGGCAGATTCCAGGCGGGAGCACTGCGCATGCGCCAGCCATTTTCCCCGGATCCAAGATGGCGACGCCCACCGGAGGACGTCGGCGGGACGCAGGACCACCGGGAGGGGACAGAGGACCACGGAGAGGTACCGGGGGGGATCGGGGACCCTCTTTCTCTCTCCTCTGATGTGCAATCACATCAGAGGAAAGAGAAATTAAATGTAAAATTGCGGCTTTTTTTTTTGCGGTCGCCGTTATAGGATTAATAAAGGCGATTGCAAAAGCGGGATCGGTAAAAACTGACCGATTCATGTTCTCTGGGGTCTCGGCTACCCCCCAGCAGCCGAGACCCCGGAGAAAATCCGACACTGGGGGGCGCTATTCACTTTCTCCACAGCGCCGTGAATTAGCAGCGCTGTGGTTTTAGTACAGATAAATACCGCCGTTAAAAGGCGTATCGGCGGTCGCTAAGGGGTTAAATATTGTTAAAAGAGAAATAATACTTGTTTTTGTTTTGTATTTTTGATTGTAGCCGATGCATTCCATACCCGTTGGAGATCAATAAGAGATAGATTTGAACATGACTACCGGCACAGCCAAAACACCCTAAGTGGATCTTTAGGCAAACGAATCATCTCTTATGTTCACTATGAGCAATTGAGGTTTCTGCAGAAAACTTTTGTCCCAGCGATCGTAAGTAAACAGTAATGTTATTGTTTGTGTTGGAAAAAATGTGTGAGAGCAACAAGTGTTTCTGAAAATCCCTTTTTTGTTTTTTTGGGTAGAACGATCTGCAGTACAGCTGCGCCTCAAGAGCCAGAGGCACAGGAGCCATCTCGCCAGGAAACAAGCCAACAGACGGGCACTGAAGATGTGTCTGTCCTAAGCGAGCCACGGTCAATGGACAGTAGTACTGTGGCTCCTGTTGTCAGTGCCCGTTTGCAAGCACAGCGCGAACGCAAGCGATCATCTGCCAAAGATGAAGTTGATGCCATAATTGTTGATGGACTCCAACGGTTAGAGGATCTCTGTCGCAGCGAACACGGAGATATAAGGCGGGAAAGACTTGCAATCACGAGAATCAGTGTACGCAGCCAATGATTGGAAGCTCCTGTTTTTATCTTATGTTCCTTTAGTTAAAAACATACTGCCGCACAGAAATTTACTGTTTCGTCAAAGATTTAACGATCTAGTAGAGGAATTTTTGGACCCTCAGGAACCCACTTCCTCTAAAACCAAAACAAGTGCAAGCCATTGTACCATGAAGATGCAGTCGTACCAAGCGACAACACAACTCAGAGGCCAGGGTGAACCTGGTCTGGAAATGCACCGGCAATGTAGCAGTCCAACTTTTAGTTGGACAGAAAATACACCCGCGCAATACCACAATCTCTAAAAATTATAAAAAATTTCCATAGTACGGCAATATAGCCTTGAAAATTTTTGTTGGACTTTACACAAGACTTCAATTTGAATATTTTTGTAAATCCCCATGGGATCGCATATGTTTAAAATGACTACGAACATTTTGAGTGGGAGACTATTGTATTCCTGATTTGTCATTAAACTGTTTTATTATGCAAAATAAGATTTGAAAATTTAATTAGATTTTTAATAAACTATAAACCTAAATTGCAAATTACATAGGGTAACAGACCATTAACCAATAGAACCAAAAATAATACAAGAATCACAATCTACACACATTGCACATACTGTACGTCAATAAAATACAGATTCCGAAAAAGTATCACATGTCTGTTTTGGCATGGAACCTGACCTTCATTGACAAAATATTTTGCAAATTGATCATGTATTTGTATAGCCTCAACTGGCGAACGAACAGTAGTCAGCTCAATGCTTATCAGGTTCGACTCACAGTCATCGGGGTCAACTAGCAGGAGTTCATGTCTGGACACAAAATTGTGCAGGCAGATACAAGCCTTCACTACACGGTCCACATTTTCTGGTTGCAGTTGCATACAAGATAGTAAAATCTGACATTTTGTTGTCAAAATACCAAATGTGCATTCCACATAACGTCTTGCCCTGCTCAAGCGATAATTAAAAATGCATCTGGTGTAGTTTAGACTGCAGCTTGAGTACGGCTTGATAAGATTTCTTCCTAGTTGGAACGCCTCATCCCCAACTAAACTTTGGCCTTCCGTGCCTGGTATAAGTCGTGCAGAGGGTATGCTGAAGCTGTTGCTGTACAAACATTTCCCCATATTGGACTCTTTGAAGACTAGTGAATTGTTCGTCCGTCCATATGCACCGATATCAACTGCAACAAAGCGGTATTTAGTATCCGCAATAACCATTAACACAACTGAAAAGTATTTTTTGTAATTGTAGTACAGGGATCCACTATGCATGGGTTTTTGAATCCAGATGTGCTTCCCATCCACGGCACCAAAGCAATTGGGAAAATTTGCCACATCCTCAAACTTTTGCCAATCGATAGCCACATTTCTGGTGTCGGTAGTACAAGTGGATGTAAGTTGTTCCAAATGACATCACAGGTTTCCCGAACAAGTTGGCAAATGGTCGATTTCCCCAGTCGAAATTGGAAGTGCAGTGAGGCAAAAGTTCCTCCTGTAGCCAGGTATCTATGAACAAAAAAAAAATGTTATGACTAAAATGGACATATGGTACAGATTTTACGAAAGCAAAGATTTTGTCTGACAACAAACAAAAAGGCAACTAAAAATGGACTATGACAGTAGGCTATGTGTAGGAAATAACAAGACATGTGGAGCGCCCTCACACGCCAGGGCAGTGGGGTACTCGGTACCGGGCCGGTTGATCTTCTCAACGGGAGTTGTCACGGCAGTGGTGACCCGGTCCGTGGCCCTGGGGCTCCATTGTAAAAGGGGTTGTTTCAGTGTGCTTATGGTGATGAAAGTTTATAAGTGATTCGTGAGGCCAAATGTGGTGTTCGGCAATGAAGATGTTAAGCCGACGCTGCAGACAGATCCTCTGGGACAGATGGTGGGGTGCAGCAGTGGTGTTATAGCCCTCCACAGGCAGGGCTGTAGTCCCAGGGCAGTGTAGATGAAGTGACACATAGATGGTGTAGTGTCAGGCACAGGGGATGTAGTGGTGCTGAGTAGGTTGACACAGGAATAAGTGAAGGACACCAGGGCATGTAGTTCCAAAGCTTTACTCACAGTCTGTTGTGGTACTGGTGCCCGCATCCGTGCCGTGTCCTGCGGGTCAGGAGCTCAGTCAACCTCCAGGCAAGATGAAGTATTCCCTTCCAACACTTTGCCAACATGTGTCTTTTCTGAACGTCTCCTCTTATGGCGCCTTTAAAATGAAGTACTCCAGCACTGAGTTACACTGGGGTTCCTCCTGTCCGATGTTCTTATGAACTCTACTTGTACGGCAGACAGCTGTAGCCTGCTTCGGGGACTCCTTGCTACTAAGTCCTGGCTCACTATCGTTGCTGTAGTGCCCCCAAGTCTTGTGTGGGAATAAAGTGGTGACTACTTCTATTCCTCCGGTGTCTGCTGCAGGACCATTAGTATCCATACAACCTCGGGGACCGGACCCCGGCCTTGCGCTGTGAACTTGGGAAGAGTTCTCCTCTAACCCTAATCCTTAGTCCTCCTTTTCTCCTTACGTTCTGTACAATCCTTTCTTTCATATGGAGAATCAGGCTTTCGTTCTAATGTCTCTTCCCTGTGCCAGCGGACCCAGATCACTGAGGTCGGCTGCAGCACTTCCTTCATCCATCCCTCTCAGGGCATCTTCTCTCTTTCCTCTGTCAGACTGACTTACTGACTAACCCCTAAACTCTTCCTGCTCTTTTGAGTGCCAACTAAACTCCACCCGCCTCCCAGCAAGCTTCGTGTTCCAAGCAGGGAGCCACCAAAGGGTGCTTTGCTACACTACTATGTTGAGTGGGATGCAGGTGTTGGAGTGTGGTCAGGTGTCTCCACCTTACCTGGATGGTGGGAGATACCACACCTCAGGAGGAGGTGCAGTACCTCTGTGGCGACTGAACCCTCAGGGGCGCCACACATGCACAACGATAAATTACATCTTGTATTTGCCACTGGGACAATGTAAAGAAATCAAAGGAAAATTACCTCGGGGTCACCACTAAACGTTCTTCTGCAGAAATACTTTCCCGGAAAGTGCTGCGTTGATGACGTATCTCATCCTTCACATGCGACAGCCGAATATCAAACGTTTCAATTGTCATTCGAAGATAACGCTGAAACTTAAAGGGATGACCACCAAGTTGAACTTAGAGGGTGTGAAAGACAACCATGTGTTTTCCAGAAAAAATTAACTTCATGAATCCAATATCTCCTTCGGGAAATATGCCTTTTCTGACGACGTCGCAACTGCATCAAGCGAAATCTTACAAGCTGAGACACAAACATCTTGCTTGCAGCAGAAGTACACTCAATGCTTCCAAAATGGAGAATGTGTGTCCACCCACACACATCGCTGACAAAAAAAAAAAAAAATTTGAACAACTTTATTGACAATGTCTGAATGCCCCCCAAACGGATGCTTCAGGAACGGACATCAAAATGACATAACGCAGTCACATGAGGTAACGCAAGCGTTAATGCAATGGCAAATTTACACCAAATTTGGCTAATTATCTGCACATCCATTTAACAGATCCGTTAAACGGATTGTACTAAGCGCAACGTGAACCTAGCCTAAGCCCTGAAAGGCAGCAGCCGCATCTTAGGCTGTGTGCACACGCTGCGGATTTGGCCGCTGCGGACACGCAGCAGTTTTAGCTGCGGTGTACAGTACCATTCATTTGAATGGAAAAAAAAAAAACGCTGTGCCGACGCTGCGGAAAAAACCGCGCGGATTTGCTGCGGTTTTGAATCCGCAGAAAGAATTACATGTCAATTCTTTCTGCGGAAACCGCTGCGGGTTCCTATCTCCACCATTGTGGAGATAGTGAATCCGCAGGACCAAACCGCAGGCAAAACCGCAGATAATCCGCAGGTCTTTGGACCTGCGGATTATCTGCGGTTTTTGCAAAATCTGTGCGGATTAATCCGCAGCGGATTCCGCAGCGTGTGCACGTACCCTTATAGTGGCTAAAACAGCTGAGAGGTTCCCTTTAATGGGTTCCCTTTAATGGGTTTAATATTCGACGAACACAGCTGACAGTCATTAGAGTCAATGGAAGTAGAAATGAACGAATATGTTTGGAATCATCAACCATAAATTCGGCACAAATATGGCAAATTCAGATTCGGCAACCGATTCCGAACATATTCGCTCAACTTTATAATAAAAACATGAAAATATCGAATGCATTTCATACTGACCCCATTGTTACACAAAATGGATCCTTTTTTCATATGTGTGGATGAGAAAGTATAAAAAAAAGCACATCAGATGGCGTTTTTCTTTTATCCTGTAAACATTTTTTGAAGCAGATATGTGCAAAAACGTATGTGCACATATGTCAAATGGACATCTATTTGTTGTACGTTTTTTCCATTATATTTTATGTAAATTAAAATACATTTGTGCCGTAAAAATGGATAACCATAATGTGTATACAAGACAAAAAACTGCGAAACAGATCAGCCACTAAATGAACCATGGAAACACATCCTGTAAAAAATGGATATTTAAATAATTTTCTATGGGGGTTTTTTTTCCAAGCAATTAGTAATGAGCCGTTCCTAGAATAAGCACATATATTCCGCATTGATTTTAGGTACAAATGTGGATGAATCATCCAGCTCCAAGGTTAATTAAAGTCTTATTTTAGAATGTCCTGACATACACAGTCCAGTGAATGTTCACTGTGGTGGAATGAAGTGAAAAGAATAAGAAGCGGTGCTTTCCGAACCCTGCGCCTCTATACATCACCTGCTGCACAGAGCTGATTGCAGAGTATCTCTCATACTAACAGCACATTTTACCATGAGGACTTCAATCATTTCCTAGTTGAATGACCATGACTTCTACTTAAAGAGGTGGTCCAGCATGTTTGTCTTATCGCCCTATCTATTTAGTCCCATAATCTAATCTATTTTCTAATATACTTTCTTTAAAAATTCCCTATTCTTCCCTAACTACACTATCTACCTTTTATTGTATTTTTTTCCTCTCTGATGACAATTCATTGGAGTGTCACCAGTGCATTCTGGGATACTCCAGCGACGCATTACCAGGTGGCAGAGGCTGTGGTCACTATATGCAAAACTAAGAGCTATATTATGGCGCACATGAAGAAACATATACCAGGTGCCTCAGAATTGCATGAAAGACACAACCGTAAGCTGTCACAGGACACAAAATATCTCCCCCTAGTGGGGGAATGTTGAACAGTAAACAGATTAGCACATGAAGATGATGCAATGCAAAACAGGTTAGCAAAAAGGCTTAGGCCAGGATCACACATGCGAGAAACTCGGACGAGTGTCTTGCATCTTAATACCCGGCACTGCCGCCAGCACTCGGGAGTGGTGCATGTGGCTGCATAAAAATACATGTAGCCGCACGCTCCGCTCCCGACTGCCAGCAGCAGTGCCTGGTATTGATGTGCGAGACTCGTCCGAGTTTCTCACATGTGTGATCCCGGCCTTAAGGCCCCGTCACACATAGCTGCTGAGTCACAACTTTTGTGATACAACAGCGATCTCACCAGCGAGATCACTGTGTGTGACAGCGATCAGCGACCGGCCCCCCTGCCAGTATCGCTGATCACTGCAAGAAACCTCTGGACATTTTTTTCGTCACTGATCTCCCGCTGGCCAGCACGCATCTCTGCGTGTGACAGGCGGGAGACCAGCGATCAGCTGTAAAATAATTAAAAAAATGAAAAATATAGTTATTCTCACCTTCCGACGTCCCGCGCAGCCATCCTGCCTCTCTCCACGCTCCGGTCCCAGTAATCCTTTGCAAGAATGACCGTGAGACTTCGCGATCCCACGAGAACGGACGTCATCGCGGTCATTCTCGCAAAGGATTACTGGGACCGGAGCGTGGAGAGAGGCGGGAATGATGCGCGGGACGTCGGAAGGTGAGAATAACAATATTTTTTATTTTAATTCTATTTTTTACATGGATCCATGGCATCAGCGCTAACGAACACAGTGATGCCGCGCTCTCGGCATCGCTGTGCTAATCGCTGGTGAAGCTGTCTGTTTGACAGCTCACCAGCGATCACATAACGACTTACCAGCGATCCTGGCACGTTGATATCGTTGTCAGGATCGCTGGTAAGTTGCTATGTGTGACTCCAGCTTTAGAAACAACATTTAATGTGAAGATGTAGACTACTCCAGATAGTGCCACATAATATAGAATTAATAAAGTGCTAGTGCAATAAACATAATAGTGGCAAACTACTGGGGCAGGACAAGCAAAGGCACACATATTTATCAGGCACATCCCAGTGAGATGAGTAAACATGTACAAAGAAAACACATTAGACGGTAAGTACATGATAATTACCACAATAGACAAACTGGGTCTATGTAGTGGCGGCTGGGACAGAGGTGGAAGGCATTCCAGCAAATATCCTACCACCAGCGAAGATTGTTAGACGTTTCTAGGTACATGTTGCCTCCTTCTCCTACTCTGCTCCTTCCACAACCTCCTCATCCGGTCACAGTGAGCCATGCACCACCAATTTTAGCACATCCAGGGGGAAACGACAGCAGGCTGTTCTGCATCTCATTTGTTTGGGGGACAGATCCCACAGCACGCAGGAGCTGTGGACAGGGATTAAACAGCAGACAGATGAGTGGTCGGTGCTCGTGATCCTCAAACATGGCCTGGTGGTTTGCGATAACAGGCAAAATCTGGTAGCAGCTCTCGGCCTAGCCGTTTTGACACACATTCCTGGTGCATGTGCGGAACTTGATGGTGCAGAGCTTCTGAAGAACTACCCAAATATGTTGGAAAGTGCATGCAGTGTGTTCACTTTCGGCGTTCTCACCGTGCTGCTGCTCGCATGACTGCGCTGCAGCGTCATTTCTGCCTTCAAGCTCACCATCTCATATCTGACGTACCAACAAGGTGGAACTCCACCTTGCATATGCTGGAGAGACTAAACAAGCAGCAGGCAATAGTGTAGTTTCTGCTGTAGCAAGCACCACTCGCTCGGCAGAACACCACTTCACCATGAATGAGTGTGCCTCCCTTCAGGACGTTTTGTGCCGTGTTGCGCTGCTTTCAATATTATACCAACATGGCCAGCGCTGAGGGCGCCAGCATCAGTGTTAGGCCGGAGTCCCACTGGCGAGGAATACGGGCGAGTGAGAGGCGCAAAAAGCACGCATTAGACACGGACAAATGATTTTCTATGGGGTCACTCGCACCAGGCGTATATTTCTCATCCGTATCCTACGCTCCGTGCCAATCGCAGCATGCTGTGATTGTCAGCATACTACGCCCGTAGTACGCCAATGCAAGTCAATGGGTGCGCAAAAAATATGGATTACACACGGAACACACGTGTGACCTGCGAGCAATACGCAGGTCTTTTGGCTGGTGACAGGAAATGGGCCAATCCATCATCAGGAAGCCTAGACATGCAAATGAGCTCAAAAACTGCTCCAGACATCCAGGAAGTACGCCTCCACGGAGTACAGCAGCAGCATGGCGTCCACATACATCAATGCTGAGATGCTAATTGTGCTGGTGCAGGAGCGTCCCGAAATATGGGACCCACGCGATGCAAATTATGCGAACCGGACAAGAAAGGAGGCGTCATGGAGGCGCATCTGTTGCCAGATGTACCATGACTTTGGTGACAGACCACGTGATGAGCAGCATAAAATTCGTAAGTGCAACCATAAAAACATCATTAACCTTAGCACGCGCTAAAAAATGATTCTACAATCAGCACCCCCCTTGCTGTGCATGTAATTTTATTAGCCTGATGAGGCCGTTACATTTGGATGTGACACGTGGCTTCACACAGCCATAATTAGGGGTTAGGCCACAAGCTCCTCATCCTCCTAGCCAATAAAATTAGTTTAAGTGTAGCTAATGAGACCCTGTGTATCGGCCCAATTACATATGCCACCATGGGTAGAAAGCACACCCCAGAAGGCCCCATGCCTAGACTACTGTTACAAAATGTGACCTCTCAAATATGTGATTTTGACAATCTTTCCTGTCACATTGCAGTGGAAGATGTGATGAAACGCTGGCGAAGCATCCGGGACCAGTTCCGCCGGGAACGCCAGCAGCGGTCCAGGAGTGGGGATGCTGGACATGTGAAAAGAAAATATATATACTATGACCGGCTGAACTTCCTCGCCCCAATTCTGGATCTGAGACCGTAAGTACATACCTCACACCACATTACACAAATACATTACACAAATACTTTACAGAGACAAAAATATTGATGTATTTTTGCCTCTGTTCTATTTCATAACAGAACTCAATCCAACCTTACGGATCGAGGAACAGCCTCAGAGGCAGAGCCCATTATAGATCCTGTAGGGGATGAGGTGGCTGGCCCATCTTCTCCCCCTACAAGAAGGATGGCTGAAGATGAGGCATCACAAGACCACACAATGGCTGGCCTACACACCACACCACCAGGACGGTCTGCTGCTGCCACCTCACCCATCCTGGAAGAGCCGGGCAACTTGAGCAGCAGCCCAACTGCCCAGATCAGGTCCTCCCCACAGGCTGCTCTAGCATCACGGCGAACAAGAAGAAGGCGCCAGGTCACTATTCAAGAGAGCAGGACCAATGTGGACACAGGGGTGCTCAATTATTTGTCCAGAGTAACTACAGATGATGGGGAGGAAGCCTATGCACGTAGCCTCACCTTTTATCTCCGTGCCCTTACCCGTGAGGTCAGGCTCCGTATTAGGGGATGTATTCAGATCCTGCTTGATGCAAGCACCCCCCCCAATACCCCATATGAGGTTTTTGAATTTCTGGAGAGGTGGCAGCTCTCACCACGAAATTTAATGCGCATGAGACCATCCACACAGATTCTTGCTCAAGCTGGGTCTGAACAGCCCCTAATACATGGGCCAACACCTCATCCCCTTCCTCCCCCTACCCAACCTTCTATTCCGCAGCCCCAAATGTCTTCCTCAAGCCAACCCCACCAATATGGCCACTTGTACCCACCCAGTGTTGGAGGCTGGTCCCAACCTGGTTGGGGACGATCTGGCTATCTTGGTGGGTATGAGCCACGGGCCTACCAGAGCCAACAAGAAGCCCCTCACCATCATTACTCTGGCCAGTATCCCCAACAGTCCCAGGAGGCTGGACAATTCCAGCATCATGGGCAACAGTATGGCCCCACACAGGGCGATGTTGGCCACAATGTCCAGCAGCACCCACAGGCAGTTCTTCCACGTTCCCCTTCCCCAACATATGAGGATTTATGATTCTGATGGGTGGAGATGTCCAGTGAGATGTAACTGGTGCTCCTAATCTAATTGAAAAAACAGGTGTTCTCCTTCACCAACATTTAGAACATAATTTAACATTCACATTTTTAAACTATGTTTTCCAAACATATGAAACAATCCATCATGACAGGCAACGCTACTTCCCGCCTTTTAGACAGATATTACATGTGTGTAGAAAAGAGAATATTTAAATGCGCTATGCTGTAAAATGAAAGGATGAAAATACACTACTCACTTGCTAACGCCTAGGAAAGGCGTGCTCGCCTTAGTTAAGTAGTCACCTTTTTTGTTAGCAATCTCTAGTACAAAATTTCGAGGCGACCAGCATTCAGAATATTACGCTCTCTCTATGTCTTAACAAGTGAGTTTTGTATTTTCATCCTTTCCAGTATAGCATGCTTAAATTTTGTTTGTTCTACAGACAGGTAATATCTGTGTGAAAGCTGTGAGGTAGCCTTGCCTGTCATGGTGGAATCTTTCTATGATTGGATAACATTATGAGGAAATGTGAGTGTTATCTTGTTGCCTTTATTTTGGTGATGGAGCTCACCTTTTGTTGGCAAATCTAGGTTAATCTAGTCATGCAGCAATGTTGTTTTTGCATAATGTTTGTTGCTGTTTTGTTATGTAATGTTCATTTTACAACAAGTTAAAGAAGGCACAAAGGGTCATTTTGGCCATTGCCAAATTTGTCTTATGGCAAAATTATGTTTGCCTTTAAGCGAAAAAAAAAAAAAAGGCAAAACTAAAAATTTGTCTACTCTAGTTAACGTCTCTGTGTGATTTTTCACAATCCCTCACAACATACTACCAGACACCAACCAATGCAATGAAACACTCATAGAATCATAAAGGCTTGAGTAATATATATTTAGACACACTTAAAGCAACAAATTATAACATAGACACAGCATGCTCTTGCCAAGAAGTTGCCCCCTCAGGTGAGATAAAGTAATTAGTGAAAATATCACGCACTTTTAGGCCAGAGAGCCGTCTACGTTGAGGGTTCATAGGTGGTCTCACCCTGCGCACATTGTCCGGCCTACGCACAACACCATCAGAGGAGGAGCAATCATGTATCCTGGTGAAGTTATGCAGAACAACACAGGCTTTCACAACTTCATTCACATTTTGCTCACTCAACTGAATGGCAGATTGGAGTACCCGCCATTTGGCACAAAGAATCCCAAAGGAACACTCCACCAGTCGCCTAGCACGTGATAGGGGCAAGTTAAAAATTCTGCGCCTGTGGTCAAGGTTGCGCCGGGGATATGGCCTCATGACATTGCGCGATAACTGAAAGGCCTCATCTGCCACAAGGACATAAGGGACTGATTGTTCGGGGGAGCCTGGTAGCTGGCGTGGTGGTGGTAGATTCAACTGGTTGGTGCGTAGCCGCCGAGCCATTATGGAAGTATTGAAGACTCTAGAGTCTCCCGTCCTTCCATAGGCCCCAATGTCAACAATTATAAACTTGTATTGAGGGTCTACCAGAGCCAGCAATACAACAGAAAAGTATTGTTTATAATTGAAGAATTGGGAGTCTGAGTTCGGCGGCTTACGCACCCTGATATGTTTGCCATCCAGGGCCCCAATACAATTTGGAAACTGGCAGTCCTCCTCAAAGTCCCTTGATATCCTTAACCAGTCTTCCATCCTGGGCTCGGGCATGACCACTTGATGGAGTCTTGTCCAGATTTGTGCACATGTAGACCTCACTATGCCTGTAATGGTTGACTTTCCAATGAGAAACTCATGGTGGAGGGCGGCATAAGACAGGCCAGTGGACAGGAAGCTGTAGAACAACAGAAATAGTAAAGTTTAGAATGTCTAAAGTAAAAAAAATCAGTTACATGCCGACCAAACTTGTTAGGAAATGAGAGAGAAGAACACACACATATTTGGTGGCACAATGACTAAGTGATATGCAGGACATATTACATCTAACATTCTGCTGTGTCTGGTGAAACATATTTGGAGTAAGATGAGGGCATTAAACTTTGTCCAAGAAGGCCAAAAAACATAAATTAGCACACACATTATGAATATAGAGAATGTGGTTGTGTAGTACATACCGTATTGTGAGTAGAAGTCGCTCCTCTGCAGATATGGCTTTGCGCATCCTTGTGTCCTGAAAGGTTATCCCAGGGCGCACTGTCTCCAACAGTCGATCAAATGTGGAAATGCTCATGCGACAGTACTGGTAAAATTTCTCCGGATGCTCCCGCAGAGAAGAATAGAGGCGGTGAAAATGACCTCTTGTGAGTCGTTGCCTCAAAAGTGGATGGACCCACATGCGTCTCCTCCTCCGCGGATCCACTATCACAGGATATGGTTGCCCAAAGCGCCGTGACAAAATCCAGGTAAAGAGAACCTGCTCAGTTGTATTGAATCTCAGACCCTCTGCCATGCTGCACAAAGAACACCAACACACCTCGTGAAAGCAAGGTGACAAATGGACAGAATGTAGGCAGCCACCTGTTTCTGAGTGTCTAAATAGGGTGCAGGCTAATGATTTAAATTGTTTGCAAGCCTGAAAACCGTTAAATGTCCATTTTGCAAGGCCGCGAGAAAATCTCGCCATACGGATTGCATACGGATGCCACACGGATTACATACGGATGCAGACATGCGCAAAATACGCGACCTCACCTTGCTTATGGATGACCTACGGAGCACTATTTATTGGTCATTCATCCGTATTACGCAAGTAAACTACGGACCGTATTTTGCGCAGGTTAGTGTGACTCCAGCCTTAGAGGTAACATCATTCTGCTGAGATTGAGAAGAGCGATGATTCAATAACATCAGCCACTTCCTCCCCACTGCTATGCTTGCTGGCCTATGTTTGGCAGTGCTACTGCCCACATGGCTGGTGCCAGTCATGATGGTGGTCCTTTTGCTGTTGTTAGGAATTTTGACATTCTTAACCATGGTATGTTTTTTTTTCTTTTACACTACCCCATCCATTACCATTGCCCCTTTTTCTTTTACCATACATTTTGTTCAACACTATAACTAACTTTTGACCCTCTTTTCATGCTTTTCAACCCCAATTATTCAACTTTTGACAAAGGAATGCAATAAGAAATGATTAGTGAGTAGTTACATGTACAAAATATGACAGCAGACTGCGGTATAAGTATGACATGTAAATTGTTAAATTGGACTAGTAAAACAGGTGTGCAAAAACAGACATGCACAGATAAAGGTCTACATTTTTTTCTATTTTTTCATCAAATTTCAACCCTCTTAATAAAAAATTGACAAAATAAGAAATTATAGGTTGGTAGACAACATCCAAAGGCTAGCACCTGTAAGATGGTGATGTATTGGTAACATGTGCATGGATGTTAAATTTGACTAGCAAAAAAAAAATATTTATTACACAGGCACACTTTGCGAGGCAGACAATTATAATTAAATGTCTGAATTTTGGTTAATTTTCTGGACCCTGAGAGCGTCCTAAGCTATGTTGTGAGGCGAAATTTTAACCCCTCGCGTTCCAATTCACCAAACAATTTTGCCCCTATATACATACTGGGGGAAAAAGTGTGTGCGCGTCAAGCCCCGCCCTCATTAAGATGTCATAATGGTTGCCATGGCGACGCTGATGTCATCACAGGCTGCAAGCCCCGCTGCTCATTATGATGTCATAATGGTTGACTATGGGATGGAGGATGTATGATGGGTATATGGGCACTGGACTATGGGATGGAGGATATGTATGAAGGGTATATGGGCACGGGACTATGGGATGGAGGATGTGTGATGGGAGTATGGGCACTGGACTATGGGATGGAGGATATGTATGACGGGTATATGGGCACAGGACTATGGGGTAGCGGATATGTATGATGGGTATATGGGCACGGGACTATGAGATGAAGGATGTGTGATGGTATATGGGCACTCGACTATGGGATGGCGAATATGTATGATGGGTATATGGGCATGGGACTATGGGATGGAGAATGTGTGATGGGTATATGGGCACTCGACTATGGGATGGAGGATATGTATGATGGGTATATGGGCACGGGCCTATGGGATCGTGGATATGTATGATGGGTATATGGGCATGGGACTATGGGATGGAGGATGTGTGATGGGTATATGGGCATGGGACTATAGGATGTAGAATATGTATGATGGGTATATGGGCATGGGACTATGGGATGGAGGATGTGTGATGGGTATATGGGCACTCGACTATGGGATGGAGGATAGGTATGTTGGGTATATACCTATACCTATATGTTGGGCTTGACACGCACACACTTTTTCCCCAGTATGTAGACAGGGGTAAAATTCTTTGGTGAATTGGAACGCGCAGGGTTAAAATTTCGCCTCACAACATAGCTTAGGACGCTCTCGGGGTCCAGACGTGTTACTGTGCCAAATTTTGTGGCTGTAGCTGCGACGGTGCGGATGCCTATCCCGGACATACACACATACATACACACATACACACTTTGAGCTTTATATATTAGATATACATATATGCATATATATGCATGTTAGTGACAAATACAATTAGTATAGTGTTGGTTCAAAATTATGGACATGTATTTAATTAATCAATGATTATTTCAAGGAACAAAATGGTGTGGGGTCCCCATATAATTTATAGATAGCAACACTACACTAAGTGTACTTGTCACTGACATATATATATATTTTTAAATAAATATATATTTTATATGTATAGATTATATATATATATATATATATATATATATATAAAGTATAAGCAACAGTTTTCCCAAACTGGGAGAGATCTAGCATAAGCTCCCAGCCATTGTCTGCCCCAGAAAGGAGCAGAGAGCACATGACAGAAATGAATCACCCTCTCCCTGCTCATATACCCATCACACATCCTCCATCCCATAGGCACATCTTCCCTCTTAAAGGGATCCCCGGTATGGAAGACAGGGCAATTGCCTTCAAATTTTCTGGTACTGACCCCAGGCCTCTATTAAAGGGATCATTGGTATGGAAGTCAGGGCAAATCCATCCAGCGCTTTGGCTTTGACCCCAGGCCTCTGAATGTGTTGCAGGCCTGCAACACAGCTTACTTGCAGGCTATGCAGCAGAATCGGTACATGAAGTCAGGATGCGTTAGTTTGGGCGTCCTCACTTCAGCATGACACCAGGCCTGGGTATTGTAGAAGTTGTATAAACTTTATTATGTCTCCAGTCTGCATTTAAACTCAAGCCACAGTGATGATACTACACATAAAATTTATAGTCACAGGGTCATGTGTCATAAAGAGTGACGGATGCTAGTGCATCCCCAAATCACTATTTGTAACATCAGGCCATGTGACACAAATATTAGTTGTATTATCTCCACCGTCGCTGCTAATTGAACACACACTGTAGAGATGATAAAGGTCATACAACTTGTGTGTGTGTGAGTGTGTGTGTATAGTCACCTGGTCAGGAGCACTAGTAAATTCATGATGCACAAAACACAGCATCATTAATTCACTGGTACACCTGACCAGTTGATTATTGTATTGAAGTGTAAAAAGACAGAGTGCACTCAGTACAAGTATCAAAACAGGTTTTTATTAACATACACACAAGAAAACATTTTTACACCATTTGATCTTGCCATTCCACCCGTCCTACATCTGAGTTGAAGTAGGCCACAAATTGGTCCCTCATTTGGCCAACTTCAACGGATGACCTGAGAGGGTGCTGAGTAAATTCAGGCAATGGGTTAGGAGATGCATCATCGAGCTCAAAGTTCGGGTGCTCTCTAGCCATCACAAAATTATGTAGAACCACAAAGACCTTCACCACTTCATCCACTGTTTCCAGTTTCAGATTAATGGCTGTGCCGAGAATGCGCAATCTGGAGACAAGTATACCAAAGGCACACTACAGTTCTTCTGGCCCTGGTCAGTCTGTAATTAAAAATTTTTTTGGTGTGGTCCAAATCCCGGCTGGAGTAGGGTTTGAGCAGGTTTTGGCACATCTGGAATGCCTCATCCCCAACCATTACAAATGGCTATGGTGGACCTTCGGTGTTGGGAAGAGGCCGTGACATGGGGAAATTCAACTGGTTGCCATACAACCTCCGGCCCATGTCCGAGTTAAAAGCCTGGGAGTCATTCCCATGGCCAAATGCCCCAATGTCCACTGCAACAAACATACAGTCTGCATCCAAAATGGCCATGAGTACTGTAGAAAAGTACTTTTTGTAGTTATAGTACTCAGATCCAGTTCTTTTTGGTTTGATAATCCAGATGTGTTTCCCATCAACCACTCCCAAACAGTTGGGGAAATTGCAGACTGTTCAGAATTTTTCTGCTATTTCCATCCACTTTTCGGCGGTGGGCAGGGGCATAAATTCAGGACAGAGAACGCTCCACAAAGCCCGGCAGGTTTCCGCAACAATTTCAGACAAGGTGGATATTCCAAACCAGTACTGGAAGTGGAGTGAAGAGAGGCTCTCTCCAGTAGCCAGGAATCTGGGAAACCAAGAAAAAACAAAAATTAATATTTATGTATATGGATTTTTAAAACATAAAAAAAAATAAAAAATAAAAATACATGGCATAAAAATAAATCTGCAGCCTTTTGTTTACTACATGGCATAAATATAATACTGCAGCCTTTTGTTTACTACATGGCAGAACAATAATTCTGCCAGATTTGGAGTAGTACATGTCACAACAAAGAAAATTATGCCAGCATTGGTTGTGCAATACTATGTACCATAATGTGACCAGGAGCCGTTCCTCAGGAGGAATCGCACAACGGAGCTGTGTGTCCTGTCTCCGGATGGCTTCTTGGACACGACTAAGTAAATCCCTGAAGCTTTGTTGGGACATCCGGGCATAATCAGTAAATTTCTCTGGGTTTGCCTGGAGCTCGCTGTAGAGGGTGTGGTCCGCTCCACGGCTCTCCCGGAGTTCAATAATAGAATGTATCCACAAACGTCGCCGCTGCCGTCTTTGCTGTCTCTCTTTCTCCCTTTGTTGATGGCAAGCAACTGCATAAGCCTGAGCCATCCTGATTCCAGATCCAAGTTGAAGTGAAAACTCTTCCAGCGCAGATCCATGGTTTACAAAGGAAAATGCAAGCAAATGTGATGAATTCAGCTGTCAACAGGGTCTATATAAAGAATTCCCATAACACACGCCCACTGATGTCCCAATGGTGGACTGTTGCAAGAATTTTTCAAGGATTTTCCTCCTGAGAAATGTGAAACCTAGACTACCCATGCGCATAAAAAACGCAAACGCATGGAAAAACGTTTGAAAATGCATACAAATGCTGCGGTTTTTTGTCGTAATGCGCACAATGACGCGACGAAAAATCGCAGCGTTTACAAGCATTTGCAAGGGTTTTTTGCATGCGTTTCATGTGCGCTCGAAACGCTGTGCAGAACGGCGCAAGTGTGAAACTAGCCTAAGAGAAACGGGACCCTAAGTCTCTTTCCTATGCACACTGGGCCCTATCTCTCGTCCTAATAGGAAACTGTCTCTGTCCCTTCTTAACCCCCTCCCACTCTGGGCTTGTCATAACTGTTAACCCTAACGCTCCCTAACAATGGACAACACACAATGCCAACATCATTAACACATATCACAATTCACATTACACAATATAATATTTATCTTGCTCTTCAAGCGGTAACGAGGGTAGTATGTTCATCTCCATACACTAGGACCGTTATATAGCAGAACTCTACAATGGTGAAGCTGAGTTGAGACAGTCTAGGCATTATGTAGCAGAGTTGAGGCATCGGAAGTTCACCACACTATGTAGTGGCAAGACGCCAACTACCTATATGTTCTTAGCTGGTATATAGGGCTTGGGTAGATGACATAACAACCCAACGAGCAGGGGATTGAGGATGGAAGATTCAGCACTCTACAATTTTCTAGGACCCTGTTCCTATTCTTGGTAAGAGTTTTACTATAGTAATCTCTCCTCTGCATCTGCCTATCCTTTTCAGAAATGAACCTTAATTGAACTCATAGATGACTCCACTCGTTTTACTGGTTTGGTGCCTCCGGTCTGATGCCTGTATATCAGTGTTGCCTCTGCAAATTAGATAAAAATGCATTTTTTTGTGAAATCTTATGGATAAAATATTACTTTAGTCACTGAATGACATTTGTATTACTCATCACTGTTCGTCTGGCTTTTTTACTTTGAGATTTTGATAAACAGAGTCCGATAAGACAATTATATATGTTTATTTGTATGTATTTTTATTGAATGTAATACAGGAGATTAACCACTATATGATTTGATAACGTGAGGTTTTATTCTCTGCCCGGCTTACTGCCAAAGTCCACAGCCTCCCTCCTCTGACAGCTTATTAGAGGAGTGATGCTTACAGTGCTTACTGATAGGACTTGTGGAATACAGGAATACAATTATCAGAACACGATTACCAAATGGAAGATTACTCAGTGGCTGATTGCCTACAGATGTCTGACAATAAAAAGGGTTTCCAGTGTTATGGAGATGAAGCTTCATTATACTGCGGGATGCTTCTTTATTCTCCCATGTTAAAGATGTGTGTTTTGTACATACCACTTACATCTAATATTTCAGCATTTTCTAGACTTGTATTTCTTGCTGCTCTTCTACCACCTCAACCTTTCATGAAGATAACTTCTAGAGTCAGGATTGCGACTTGGCTGTGCATTATTTTCTGTCCCTCGGTGAAATAGTAAGCCAGTCTGACATGTAGGCCACGTTCACACGTTCAGTATTTGGTCAATGTTTCACATCAGCATTTATAAGCCAAAACCAGGAGTGGGTGATAAATACAGAAGTGGTGACGTGTTTCTATTATACTTTCATCTGATTGTTCCTCTCCTCATTTAGCTTACAAAAACTGATGTAAAATACTGACCTTGTGAACATGGCCGTATACACATAGCCGTGCTCCGGGGGTTTGTCTCTTGTTTGTAATATAATAATGTTTCTCCCAGTGGAGAGTGACATGTCAGGCCTGGCATGTCAGAGTGAGGAGACTTATATGCCATGCAATGCTTCTCTGGGAAATTAAGTATGCAAATTGTCTCTTCAGTAAGGAGGAGGACATGAACTCTAGTGCCACCTATAGGAAATAGTAAACCTATAAGTCAATATCGACCCTTGCTATGTGACTTTTGCCATGTTTTTGTCTCGCAGATTTGTCATAAAACCTGAAGGGATTCCTGATGTCAGCAAAGTGAATGAGAAACCTGTAGTCTCATGCACACGTTGCTTATTTGTGACTTACAGATATAAATCTGCAGCATGTCAATTCTTTCGGCGATTTTGCTGCATCTCTTCACCCATTGACTTCAATAACGTCAGTAAAAAACGCAATAAAAATGATTGTGTACTTGCTGTATTTTTGTAGTTTTTTTTTTTCCTGCATTTTTAGACAGCAGTAACTGCAACAGAGATAGATAATAATAACCTATTTGGCCTCAGTGTCAATATGAGAGTCAAATGCCTCAGAGCGTCCCTGAGGCACATTCATATGGTAACACATGAACCAGGGAAAGTGTTGAGAGGTGTTTAATTAAATAAAGATTTTTTTATGTACGGTATTTTTTTTCTTATTATTTACCGAGTTAGTAATGGGGGTGTCTGACAGGCAACTGTCTATTACTAACACCAGGGCTTGATGTCAGCTGTGTTTTTGGACTCTTCACAGCTGATATAAACTACAAGCACCATTAGGCTATGTGCCCACATGGCACAAATGCTGCGGAAATTTCCACAGCATTTCCGCAACTCCCCGCCGCAGGTAAAACGCAGGCGGAATTCGCATGCGTTTTCCCGCAAAACACTAGCGTTTTTAGCTTGCAGAATGCTTGCACTTTTCCAAGCGATTTGAAGCATCACTTGGAAAAGTGATTGACAGGTTGGTCACGCTTGTCAAGCATAGTGCTTGACAAGTGTGACCAACTTTTTACTATTGATGCTGCCTATGCAGCATCAATAGTAAAAGATAGAATGTTAAAAATAATTAAAAAAAATATGGAGATACTTACTCATGCATTGCGCGAATGACCTCTGATGACGTAGCGGTCTCTTAACAGGAATATGGTACCCAGGGCATGGAGGAGAGTCTCCTCTCCTCCAGACCCTGGGTACCATCCGCACATGAAGTGCTCACTTCACGCATGGTGGGCACAGCCACATGCGTAAAGTGAGCGTTTCAATGCAATCCTATGGCGGCGGAATGGCCGCTATTTTGCAAAAATAATGAACATGCTGCGGATTTTACCGCTATGCGATTCCGCAGCAGAAAAATCCGCAGCATGGGCACAGCAAATGCAAAATCCCTTAGGATTGCATGGGGATGCATTTTATTAGCGTTTTTTAAGCGTTTCCGCTGCGGCAAAAACGTGGCGGAAACGCATAAAAAACGCAATGTAGGCACACAGCCTGAGAGTTCAAGTCCATTTCCTTACTGAAGAGACAATTTGCATATCTCTTGCTTGTGTGACACTTATTTCTCTGAACAAAATATTATCTCCCCTCTCCCCTACATGTAGTACTGGACATCACACCTGTCTTCCCTACTGTCTAATTCTCATCATTTCTTCCATCTAAGGAGGAATCATGTTTCACATGCTGGACAACAGATAGTGCAGAATCTAATAAATAGGTGAAAACTGGGTGAAGTAGGTATATAGCTGTGAAGACAGTAATCCCAGCACTGTTCTACACCATGTAATAGAGGGGCATACATGCGCTTTAAACAGATGCGATATTTATCAAGGGTTGAAGAGTAATGGGAGTTGTCCAACACACTGGCACAATCCCACCTATCAAGGTAATAAAAATTAAAATATAATTAGTTCTCAGCTATAGTGGCCTAATCTAGTAAGCATTCATACACTGTTAACTCCTTTATCATACTTTCTCCATTTCAGTGCCCCTATCTCATTGAATTTTACACTGGGTATTGTGAAAAAGTCACTGCTAAAGTACTGGATAGAATATGTTTCAATGAGGCTGTTAGCTTCAGTGATTGGAAACCTAGAAGTTTGCTCCAGCATGTTATATGCTGAGATCGGTTTATCGGCCATGTTTAGGGCTTGGTTTTTGTGGACGGCTGAAGAGTGGATGGGAGACCGTACACCATAACTCCACCCCAAAGTGGTGTCTAGAGGGTAAGCACACAGCCCTCTGACTTATAGGTTGTTCAGTATGCCTGGAGAGGCTGACTCCAGAGTGGTGCTCATGTTGGTCATAACTGAACCAAGTTTTTTTGATATTCCTCACTGGCAGCAACACAGCAGAAGAAATGCTAGTCTAAGGGGGTCAGATTCCTGTGGGAATGCTTGGACCTGACACCCATAATGTGGTGGTGCACCATCTTGCTGGAAAAAACTCGGTGAACGCGCCATCTTCAGTGCATAAAGAGGGCAACACATCATCATGCAGCAATTTCAGATATCCAGTGGCATTGAGGTTTCTATTGATGAAGAATGGCCCTACTATCTTTGTACCTCATATACCACGTGAAAACCTAAAAAAGAGGAAAAAATCCTCCAAAAAATTCTGAAACAAACCAGACAGGCCTAAATGCATCTGCACTAATACAGGGTGCAGCGGACCCAAGTAAAATGGCAGCTGCACAGGTGCATAAATACCAAATGAAACAACCAGCCTACAATCAGGGATTGGCCGTGTGGTACACCAGTGCAGAAGAAATAATCCACATGTGGCAATGTTCACACAGGGAATGCAGGGCTTCTGGCTCACAACCTCTTAGTAACACCATATAGGGGGGCTGCCCAGTGCCAACTAGAATGCATCCCATGTGAACAGAGGCCACAAGTTTGCAGAACCATTTGGGCCCAACTGCACCCTGAAAGAAATATAAAAAGTGCACAAAAAACATATCAATATATGTAAGGCATTGGTTGATATTAAGGCCTTAATACGGAAGCTGACAAACTGTGTCAAAGTTCCTTACACTTGCCAGTCCTACTCTAACATGAAAACCTCAAAAAGAGGAAAAAATCCTCCAAAAAATTCTAAAACAAACCAGACAGGCCTAAATGCATCTGCACTAATACAGGGTGCAGCAGACCCAAGTAAAATGGCAGCTGCACAGTTGCATAAATGCCAAATGAAGCAGCCAGCCTACAATCAGGGTACCTCATATGCCACACCATACCATCAATTATGGGTGTCAGGTTCGGGCATTCCTACATGAACAGTTTCCTGGAAAGTGGATTGGTCATCGTGAGCCAGTTGAATGACCACTAAGGTCTCCCGATTTGACCCCTTTAGACTTTTCCCTTTAGGGTCATCTGAAGGCAGTTGTCTATGCTGTGAAGATACGAGATGTGCAGCATCTGAAACAACGGATACTAGAAGCCTGTGCTAGCATTTCTTCTGCAGTGTTGCTATCAGTGTGTCAAGAGTAGGAGAAGAGGGTTGTATTGACAATCCAACTCAATGGGCAGCACTTTGAATACATTTTATAAGTGGTCAAAAACTTGCAAATAACTCACAAAAGATTAAAGTTACGTTAAAACCAAGCACGCCATTGTTTTTCTCGTGAAATTCTCAATAAGTATGATGTGTCACATCACCCTCTTCCCATTGAAAAAAATAAAGTTGGATCCAAAATGGCCGCCATGGTCACCACCAATCTTGAAAAGTTCCCCCCCCATATACTAATGTGCCACAAACAGGAAGTTGATATCGCCAACCACTCCCATTTAATTTAGGTGTATCCATATAATCCATATAAATGGCCCACCCTGTGTGTATATATATATATATATATATATATATTTTGCTCAAAAAAATAAAGGGAACACTTCTTAAATAACAGAATATAACTCCGAGTAAATCAAACTTCTGTGAAATCAAACTGTCCACTTAGGAAGCAACACTGCTTGACAATCAATTCCTCATGCTGTTGTGCAAATGGAATAGACAACAGATGGAAATTATTAGCAGTTATCAAGACACCCTCAATAAAGGAGTGGTTCTGCAGGTGGGGACCACAGACCACATCTCAGTACCAATGCTTTCTGGCTGATGTTTTGGTCACTTTTGAATGTTGGTTGTGCTTTCACACTTGTGATAGCATGATACGGACTCTGCAACCAACACAAGTGGCTCAGGTAGTGCAACTCATCCAGGATGGCACATCAATGTGAGCTGTGGCAAGAAGGCTTGCTGTGTCTGTCAGAATAGTGTCCAGAGGCTGGAGGCGCTACCAGGAGACAGGCCAGTACACCAGGAGATGTGGAGCGGGCCATAGGAGGGCAACAACCCAGCAGCAGGACCGCTACCTCCGCCTTTGTGCAAGGTGGATCAGGAGGAGCACTGCCAGAGCCCTGCAAAATGACCTCCAGCAAGCCACAAATGTGCATGTGTCTGCACAAACGGTTAGAAACCGACTCAATAAGGATGATCTGAGTGCCCGACACCCACAGATGGGGGTTGTGCTGATGTGGCAGCATGGTAATTGCAGGTTGTAAGCTTTCTTGAAGATATAGATTTTCAGGTTCTGTCTGAAGTATCCGAATGTGGTGGATAATCGGACGCGTTGGGGCATAGACTTCCATAGGATGGAGAATATTTTGGCGACGTCTTGAAGGCGATTGTGTGAGGAACAAATATGCATGGAGGAGAGGAGGTGGTCTTGGGAAGACTGGAGATTAAGTGAAGGAAAATATTGGGAGATTAGTTTGGAGATGTACGGAGGAGAAAGGTTATGCATGGCTTTGTAGGTCAGTATTAGTAGTTTGAACTGGATATGCTGGGGAATTGGGAGCCAATGAAGGAATCTGCAAAGGGAGTAAGAGGAGGAATAGCAAGAAAAGAGATGAACTAGTCAGGCAGCAGTTAAAGATGAACTGGAGAGGTGCAAGAGTGTTAGCAGGTAGTCCACAGAGGAGGATGTTTCAGCAGTCAAGACGGGAGATGATATGGGCATGCACAAGCATTTTAGTAGAGTGAGGGTTGAAGAAAGGACAGATTCTGGAAATATTTTTGAGCTGGAGGCGACAGTAGGTGGCGAGAGCTTGGATGCACAGTTTCAAGGTCAGGGCAGAGTCAAGGGTTAATCCGAGGCAGTGGATTTCCTGTACAGGGAAAAACGTGATGTTATTTATTTTGATAGCTCATGCAGGGAAGATACCTAAGATGGATGAAAGATAAAGAGTTCAGATTTGTCCACACTGAGCTTGAGGAAGCGAGAGGAGAAGAAGGAGGATATGGCTTATAGACAGTCACTCCAGGATTTTGGACAGCAGAGAGGTGACATCTGGGTTAAATAGGTAGATCTGAGTGTCATCAGCGTACAGATGGTACTGGGACTGAGTTGTCCCAGGTCAAGCGTATAGATGGAGAAAAATAGGGGTCCTTAGATAGAGCCCTGAGGCACTCAAACAGAGAGAGGGAAGGATGAGGAGATATTGTGAATATGGGAGACACTAAATGTGTGGTTGGAAAGCTATGAGGAGATCCGGGGTAGGGCAAGGTCTTTGACACCAAAGGAAGAGAGGATGTCTGGTAGGAGGCAGCGGTCAACTATGTTGAAGGCAGAGTACAGGTGTAAAAGGAGGAGTATAACGAATTACCTGATGGCTTCGGCTGTAAGTCATTAGCAATTTTAGTTTGAGCAATTTCAGTGAAATGGTGGGGGGTGAAAGCCAGATTGTAGGTTGTCGAAGAGTGAGTTAGATGAGAGGCTGGAGGAAAGTTAAGCATGAACATGCTGCTCAAAGAGTTTGGAAGCGAATGGGAGCAGTGATATGGGGCGATAGCTAGACATAGGGGTTGGGTTGAGGGATGGCTTTTTGAGGATAGGCGTGATTGTGGCATGCTTGAAAGCAGAAGTGAAGGTACCAAGAGTTAGTGATAGGTTGAAGAGATGGTTTAGGGATGGGATAAGTGTGATGGTGAGATTGAGGAGGAGATGGGATGTGTCAAGTGCACATGTGATGAGGTGTGATTTGGACAGGAGCTGAGTAAACTCTCCTTCAGTGATGTTGGAGAGGGAGGTTATGGTGTTAGGGCATTGGTCTGGTATACAAAGGGGTTGTGGTGGTCAAACAATAAAGATTTGCCTTGTTTGCTCGATCTTATTTTTTAAGTGTGTCCTCAGCAGAGATTATGCAAGTCGGAGGTGGCAGTGGAGGGCAGAAGAGGGAGTTAAAAGTTTTGAATAACTGTTTGAAGTTGTAGGATAAGGACGATATGAGGGTAGGCATGTTTAGTAGAGGTGAGGGCGGATTTGAATCTGAATGTTGTTTGAATGCAGTGAAGTCATCTTGGGTATGTGTTTTCTTCCAACACTGTTCCGCAACCCTGGACACTTGCAGAAGTTTTTTAGTGAGGTTATTGTCCCAAGGTTGTCTATTCATTCGTGGCACTCTGTGCCATGCACAGGAGGGGCAATAGTGTCATTATTAGATGATGCGAGAGTGACATTGTAGAAAGCAGTGGCAGTGTCTGTGTTGTGGAGTGAAGATGCCAGTGGTAGAATAGAGTCTAGATGTGCGAGGCTTCTTCGGGGTGCGCTAGTTTCTGGACGTGTGTGCGAGGTTTGAAGGACAGGGATGAGAACATAGATGATGGTCAGATAGGGGGACAGGGGAGGTTGTGAGGTTAGATAGGGAGCAGAGTCCAGTGACGATAAGGTCTAATACATGTCCTTCTGTGTGGGTGGCTGAAGAGGACCACTGAGTGAGTCCAAAAGATGAAGTAGGCGACAGGAGTTTGGGGCTTGCTGACTGGCGGGTGTCAGTGGGGATGTTGATAATCACCCATGATGAGAACGGTAGAGATGGGATTGGGTTGAAGGTGCAGTTGGCAGAAAGGGGAAGACCAACTCCTCCACCATGTCTGTTGCCAGGGTGAGAAGTGTGGGTGAAGTGGAGGCCACCGTAACACAGTGCAGCAGGGGAGGAAGTGTCGGAGGATGTCAGCCATGTTTCCGTGAGGCCCAAGAAGAAACAAATTGCACAAGGTAAAGAGGTTGTGAATCACATGGAGCTTATTGCAGAATTAGTGGGTGTTTCAGAGTGCTCCAGAGAGAGGGAGCAAGGGGTTGGGTGTCAGGGGCACATGTTTTACATAGGAGAGACTGCAGTAATTCATATTGTGTAAGAATGGATAGGAGGGGAGGAATTTAATGGGAGGCATCAGTTGTGGGGGTCCAGGATTGGGACACGTCACCAGCAGTGAGGAGCAATAGAGAAAGGGAGAGCTGGTGGGAGAAAGAGAGTGGCAGGTTTGATTTATGATTTAGTAGGAGAGATCTAAGGTTGAGGAGCTGCAGATGAGGTCAGGTAAGAGGGTGCTGGGGTTTGGGGATAGCGAAGGAGAGTGAGGATTAGTGGAGCAAAAAATAAGTAAGTGTGGGGCAAAAAGAAAAGCTAAGTACATTTAATAAGCAGTGGTTACTCATACCTTCTGTTCACTTCTGGTCCATTTCTGGTATGGCAGATGTCAAAATAGTGTCTGGAAGGCCAAACAAAATTTCAGTGGGAGCTGCTCGCAGGAGTGCTAGAGAGGCAAATCAGAACAACCGCTTGACCGCAAAAGACCTTCAAAAAGATTTAGCACACTCTGGAGTTGTGGTATATTGTTCTGCTGTTCAGAGACACGTGTGTTATGATTGAGTCACTGAGGAGGAAAAAACAAAACACAAGCTCAGCCCAGAAAAACAGAGGTTGGAAACTAGCGGATTGCAGACCCCTAATCCTATCACACAACTAGCAGTAGCTGTGGAGTGTTCCTACGGTGATGTAATGTTTTCGGACTTTTATGCTAGATCCATTATCTTCGCATTTAGTGTGTCGGCCATCTTGTTTCCTGGACTGTGCATTGACTTTTGCCCTCAACCAATATGGAGTCCTCAGCTTGTCGTTGGCCATCTTGTTTCCTGGCATGTGCAGTGACTTTGCCCTCAAATAACATGGAGTACTCAGCTATGATGTCCCTGCCCTGTTTCCTGCCAATTGTCCTTTTAATCAGCTCCAGCTGATTCACCTGTGCTCCTGAATCAGCTCTATTCCCAGTTTGTGACTTGGTCTGTGAAGCCTGGATCTCCTCTGCTTGGAACCATTTGTGGACACAGAACCCTTCTGCTTGCCAGCTACTTCTGACAGGAAAGTAATGGACTCTGAATATCGTTGGTTGTTTGCCTAACTCTGCAACTATCCTGCTACTGCACTACTTGTATGAAGTAATACAAGAAATGCTTAAGAAGCTTATGTCTCATGTGTCTTATTATACCCATGCGTTAGACTCTAGATAGACTGTATACCATATGACATATTCAGGAGCCATGATAGAGTCTGCTGGGTCTGAGACACCGCTGCAACCTGTATAGAGATTTTTTATTTTTTTTTTTTGGATCTTTGCCGTTGGGGAGCCGCTGCAGGCTGTGGATCCAAGATATCGATATATGTGATAGTGGTGGTGGCTTCTCACAACCTTTCCAGGTGAGCACATTCCCTTCTTTTAAGTCAGGAGTGTTACCACAGGTAAACACTATTGTGCTCCTTTTCTTTCTTTCCAGCCTCTCTGCCATACATCTTCGGGGAATATGGAGGACTCTGTTAAACATCTGTGCGAAGTAACCAATTCAATCCTTGCCGATCTACAGGCAGTAAAGGACAGCTTTGCAAGTCTGCGGGATCGGAGTGATCATAATCTACAGGTGTTCGGACAGACCACTCAGGACTTACGAACCCGGATTGAGGTTCTGGAGCGACAAGTCCAAACCCAAACTTCCACCCCGGCAATGGGAATCCCCAAGCTACCACCATTCCGCTTTGGCGGTGAACGGGAAAGATTCAGAGGATTCATTAATCAGTGCAAACTGTTCTTTGCGGCTCATGCGCCTCAGTTCCTTACTGAGCGATCTAAAGTATTAACAATAATTATGCTGCTCTCCAACAAAGCTCTCGCATGGGCAAACCCTCTAATTGAGACTGACGACGACTGTCTAAATAACCTTGATGCTTTCATTTCAGCTATGGGGAAGGCATTCGATGATCCGAACCGCGGTGCTACAGCGGAATCAGCTATGTTGACTTTAAGCCAAGGTAAGCGCTCAGTAGCAGAATATGCTCTGGATTTCCGGAGATGGGCCCTCGACACCACTTGGGATAGCTCCGCTAAAAGATCGGTTTTTCGGAGAGGATTATCCTCTGTAATTAAGGACGAACTTGCTCGTGTCGACCCACCTACAGCATTAGGAGATTTTATCAACTACTGTATTCGGATCGATGCTCGGCTTACTGAACGCAGACAGGAGAGGTGGTCGGAGCTAAGGCACTCTAATCATTTATTCTCTCCCTCTCCAGCCAAGGAGTCCTTGAGCAGGATTATACGAGAACCAAAACCCGAGCCTATGCAGGTGGACTCTTTACAGAGACGGGTCAGTGATGCACGTAAGGAACAGCGACTAAAGGAAAATCTGTGTTTCTATTGCGGTAAGTCAGGACATTTCATCATCAACTGCCCCAGTCGTTCTCGTAAGACAACTGCAGCCATCATACACTGCGAGTGCTGTGAGAGGGGTTCTGTCAGGTCCGCACTACAGACCCCAGAGGGAGTAGAAGATACAGACATTGATTACTCGGACTTGAACTCCGTTATCTCTGAGCCCGATGCAGGTGTTACTGCAGCAGTTTTTCCGGTCCTCTCAGCGGTTTCCCAGCTGAGCTGCAAGAACAACAATTCTCATTGCTTCATTCCCCTCAAACTCAGGGTTCACTCCGTTTGGGTATCTACCTCCGCTATGATTGATTCAGGGGCAAGCGGCAATTTTATGGACATCTCCTTTGCCCAGAGACATAACGTACATTCAGTAAAGAAGGCTACTCCTGTACAGATGGAGACCGTGGATGGCTCACTGTTAAACTCGGGACCAGTGGACCAGGAGACGGAACCCCTGAAGGTCCTCATGGGTAATGACCATCAAGAGAGTCTGTCCTTTATGCTCATCTCTTCTCCTCATTTCCCTATTATTCTAGGACTGCCTTGGCTGCAGGCTCAGAATCCTACGATTAATTGGGAGACTAAAGAACTGCACTTTCCGAAGACACAGATAAGTCCAGAAGCTTCAGTCTGCTCCATCCCTAAGGGACCACCATCAGTCTCAGAGCTACCAGCAATATACCGTGAGTATGCTGATGTGTGCGACAAAAAGAACGCAGACCTACTACCCCCTCACCGTCCATATGACTGTCCAATAGACCTATTACCAGGTGCAGGGATACCGTTTGGCAAGATTTACCCTTTGGCAGGGCCAGAGCTAAAGGCGCTAAAGGACTATATAGATGAACAGCTAGCCAAGGGCTTCATACGCCATTCTTCATCTCCCGCTGGTGCACCAATCTTCTTTGTGAAGAAGAAAGACGGATCTCTTAGGCCCTGCATAGATTATCGGGAGCTCAATAAGATCACGATCAGAAACCGTTACCCACTACCTTTGATTCCGGAATTATTGGAGAGAGTACGGCATGCAAAGCTCTTTACTAAGTTGGATCTCCGTGGGGCCTATAACTTGGTCCGCATTAGACCTGGGGATGAATGGAAGACTGCTTTCAGGTCACGCTACGGACACTTTGAATACCTGGTAATGCCATTCGGTTTATGTAATGCCCCAGCAACTTTCCAACATTTGGTGAATGACATTTTTAGAGATCTCCTGGATACATTCATTGTAATTTATTTGGATGATATCTTGATTTTTTCTAACTCCACAGAGGAACATCACAGACATGTGAAGATGGTCTTAGAACGCCTTCGACAAAACCATCTGTATATCAAACTAGAAAAGTGCGAATTCCATCGGACGGAGATCCAATTTCTGGGGTATGTAATGACGTCACGAGGAATTAGTATGGATGAGAGTAAGATCCAAGCCATTAAAGACTGGCCGGTCCCCAAGAATGTAAAGGAGGTCCAGCGCTTTATAGGGTTTGCTAATTTTTATAGGCGTTTTATCAGGAACTTTTCTGAGGTAGTGTCTCCCATCACACGGCTTACCCGCAAGAACTCTGCTTTTACCTGGACCCCCCAGGCTCAAGAAGCATTTTCCCGCCTGAAACAGAAATTCACCACGGCACCTATTCTGGTGCATCCTAACCCTGAACGTGCCTTCATAATAGAGGTGGATGCCTCAGACAGTGCCATTGGAGCTATCCTCTCCCAGAGGACAGGCGAGAAAGAAGTCTTACATCCCTGTGCTTTCTTTTCTCGGCGGTTGTCTCCTGCAGAACGAAACTATGACGTGGGTAATAGAGAATTGTTGGCCATCATCGCAGCCTTCAAAGAATGGAGACACCACCTTCAGGGAGCTGCACAGCAGATAATCGTCTTGACTGACCACGGCAATCTCGAGTTTATCAGATCGGCTAAGTGTTTGACTCCTCGCCAGGCTCGTTGGAGTCTTTTTTTTAAACCAATTCAGTTTTGTTATCTCTTATAGACCAGGATCGCGTAATGGAAAGGCCGATGCGTTGTCTAGACTCTACTCAGATGAAACTATCCCACTCACGTTTCATAAGACTGTTATCTCTGATTCCAGGTTCCTGGGGGTGATCCATAATCAAGACTTGCTTAACGATATCAAGGAAGCATACCATACGGATCCCTGGTTGGCACAACCATCTTGTGAAGTAAGTCTTGTATATAAGAATGGTGTGTGGATTCAGGGGCAACGCCTGTATATTCCTGAAGCGGCCAGAGGGAAAGTACTGCAACTCGTCCACGATTCTAAAATAGCGGGGCATAGAGGAGTTCTGAAGACTCAAGAATTCCTGTCTCGCTTCTTTTGGTGGCCCACGTACAGAAGAGACGTTCTGGATTATGTCACTTCTTGTGAAGTCTGTGCTAGATGCAAGACTCCACGTTCGTCGCCTACAGGTCTTTTACAACCCCTACCCATTCCCACCCGTCCATGGGGATCCATATCAATGGACTTCATTGTGGAGCTGCCAACTTCTCAAGGGAAGAACACAGTTCTAGTGGTGGTGGATCGGTTAACAAAGGCAGCCCATTTTATTCCGTGTGTGGGTTTACCCACTGCGAAACACACATCGGACTTGATCATCCAAAATGTGTTTCGTCTGCATGGCGTACCGGATGAGGTTGTATCTGATCGAGGGGTGCAATTCACTTCAAAGTTTTGGCAGCACTTCTGTGCTGCGTTAAACATCAAAGTTAATCTATCTTCTGCCTTTCATCCGCAGACAAATGGACAGACTGAGCGGACTAACCAGACCCTAGAACAGTATCTCCGCTGTTTTATCTGCCACCTACAAGATGACTGGGTGGATTTGCTCCCACTGGCTGAATTCTCTTACAACAATTCGCAGAGCGCTTCCACTAAGTTGTCACCCTTTTATGCCAATTTGGGTTATCATCCTAACATCCTTCCTCGATTTCCCATAGACACACCTCTCCCAGCTGTAGCCGACAGAATCACATCTCTACAACAGAACCTTGATCTACTTAAGAGGAATCTGGAATCCGCTCAGGACAGGTATAAAAAATCGGCAGATAGGTTTCGTAAACCTGCACCAACCTTCAAGGTAGGAGATTTGGTTTGGCTGTCAACTAAGAACCTTAAGATGAGAGTACCATCATCCAAATTGGGTCATAAGTACATCGGGCCTTATAAGATTACTAAGCTTGTCAGTAACGTTGCCTGTCGCCTTCAACTGCCGAGATCTATGAGGATTCACCCTGTGTTTCATGTTTCTCTACTGAAGGCTGCAACTCCCAATTCTTTCCCTGGTCGTTCTTCTTCCCCTCCTGCTCCGGTCCTCATCGATGGCCAGGAGGAGTTTGTCGTGGAAAGGATCCTGGACTCCAGCTTGCGTAGAAACGGGGTGCAATACCTGGTACAGTGGCAAGGCTATTCTTCTGAGGACAACTCGTGGGAACCAGCCTCCAATCTCCATGCGCCTCGTTTACTCCGCCAGTTCCATCAGAGGTACCCGGGAAAGCCTGGACTGGGGCCATCCGGAGGCTGTCCTTAAGGGGGGAGTAATGTAATGTTTTCGGACTTTTATGCTAGATCCGTTATCTTCGCATTTAGTGTGTCGGCCATCTTGTTTCCTGGACTGTGCATTGACTTTTGCCCTCAACCAATATGGAGTCCTCAGCTTGTCGTTGGCCATCTTGTTTCCTGGCATGTGCAGTGACTTTGCCCTCAAATAACATGGAGTACTCAGCTATGATGTCCCTGCCCTGTTTCCTGCCAATTGTCCTTTTAATCAGCTCCAGCTGATTCACCTGTGCTCCTGAATCAGCTCTATTCCCAGTTTGTGACTTGGTCTGTGAAGCCTGGATCTCCTCTGCTTGGAACCATTTGTGGACACAGAACCCTTCTGCTTGCCAGCTACTTCTGACAGGAAAGTAATGGACTCTGAATATCGTTGGTTGTTTGCCTAACTCTGCAACTATCCTGCTACTGCACTACTTGTATGAAGTAATACAAGAAATGCTTAAGAAGCTTATGTCTCATGTGTCTTATTATACCCATGCGTTAGACTCTAGATAGACTGTATACCATATGACAGGTGATCCTAGACACCTCGTCACAGCCGGAGATCTACATAAGCCTAAAGAGAGAAAAGCGAAAAACTGACTGCCCCAGAGCAGACCCCAAAGCAATAGGCAGCCCCCAACATATAATGACGGTGAAGCAAGATGAAAACACTAACACAGATAGAAAGATAGGTTGAGCAAACGATGGGGCCCAAGCTAACTAAAAAGGACAGGATAGAAAAGTTGCTGTCTGCAATCCGAGAAAACCCTGCTAAAAATATTACCAACACAACTGATAAGCAAAAAGGACCCTGAAGTCACTAGACTTCAAACCCTATATCAGCACTCAGAATATTCTGGAAGCAGAGCAAAAGAGAACACTGATCAAGGAAAAAGAATCCAGCACACCCCCGGCCGGGGATGGCTGAACTCCAAAAAACAAGGTAAACAAAACCAAAACTAATAAGTTCAATAGCAGAGCAAAAACTTATCTTTGGGAAGCAGGAATCAGACTGGTCTCCAAGAATCCAGCAGAGAAATCACCAGCCACTCAGAAGGGCATCGGCTGCCTTATATCCAGTCAGAAGTTCCCGTTACCCAGTCACCATCCACCTGATCAGGTGTTTGGTAATCAGCCTCACTACCTTCCTTCACCAGAAGAGGGAGCTCCTCGGACACAAAAGATGAATGAACAGATGAGCTCACAACACACGTGCATAATTATGGCCTTTGTGGAAGAGCCATCAGAAGAAAACCTCTCCTGCGCCCTCTCCATATAATTCAGCATCAGAAGTATGCAAAAGAACATCTAAACAAGCCTGATGTATTTTGGAAACAAGTCCTGTGGACAGATGAGGTTAAAATAGAACTCTTTGGCCCCAATGATCAAAGGTATGTATGGAGAAAAAAGGGCATATAATTTCAGGAAAAGAACATCTTGACAACCATTAAGCATGGGGGTGGATCAATCATGCTTTGGGGTTGTGTTGCAGCCAATGGCATGGGGAACACTTCACTGATAGAAGGAAGAATGGATTCAATGAAATTTCAACAAATTCTTGATACAAATATAACAGTATCTATAAAAAAAAGCTCAAGTTGAAAAGAGGATGTGCTGTGAATCTTTTTGACCTGGCTTCTGAGTTTGGGCTCCCTCTGGAGGTTGCTGTGGGTAGTGGAGTTGGTCTGGCTGACAAAGGTCGATCACCTGAAGATGATGATTGGAGGTCAGGTGTTACTGACTGGGAAGACTTAAGTGAGCAGCCTTCCCTTGGTTCTTGCTGGTGATTTGCTTTTCTTCCTGTGCACTTTGGAAGTCTGTCTGCCTCCTGCTTGTCCTGCATCTTTCAGATGTCATTTTGTCAGTTTTGCCTTTCTCTGATTTTTGCTTTGCTGCTGTGAGTTCAGCTTTGTCCCTGCTGGGACCAGGGCTGGATCCCTTTCCATATGCTACAGCTCATGTCAGTTCTTTCAGTCCCCTGCTAGGTCAGTAGCTTTTGCTTTGCTTCCAGTTCACACCAGAATTCTGATCTAATGGGGGAGAGGTCGTGTGGCCTCAGTATTTTTGCATATCAGACGTGTTGGATTTTTCTGAGGGCTTTTTTGCGTGATTGCAGACAGTGTTTTTTCCTATCCTGTTCTATCTAGACAGTTTGGGGCCCATCGTTTGCTTATTCTATTTTCTGCCTGTGTTTTGTGCTTCATCTTGTCTCACCGCCAGTATATGTTTGGGGGCTATCTATTCCTTTGGGGTTCTACTCCAGGGCAGTTTAGCTTTCCCCTTTCTTCCTTTAGGCTTAGTTAATTCTTTGGCTGTGCCGAGGTGTCTAGGGCATCGTACGTGCGTCCCACGGCTAATTTTAACTGTGTTGTCAGTTTAGGGGTCTGCAATCCGCTTAGTTACCAACCTTTCTGGTTATCTGGTTGCTTAGCGTATACCCCGGTTATCCTCCTCGGTTACCATATCATAACAAAGATGGTTTCCACATGTGGATTATGATCCTAAACACGTCAACAGCCATAAAAGATTACCTCAAATGATGCAAGCTGAAGGTTTTGCAATGGCCTTCACAGTCTCCTGATCTGAACATCATTGAAAATCTGTGGCTAGACCTCAAATTAGTAGTGCATGCAAGATAACCCAGGAATCTCATAGAACTGGAAGAATTTTCCACCGAAGAATGGATGAAAATCCCTCAAACAAGAATTGAAAGACTCTTGTCTGGCTACAAAAAGTGTTTACAAGCTGTGATACTTGAAAAATATATGTCTTCACAGATACAGCTCTAACAAAAATTAAGAGACCACTTTCAAATGTTCAGTTTGTCTGATTTGTCTCTTTACAGGTATATTTTTGAGTTAACCTCTTCCCGACCGCCCACAGTAGATAAACGTTGGCGCTTGCTGGGCTTTGTGCAGCGCCGACGTTTATCTACTGTCGGCGGTTTTGTGCCCCCCGGGACCCCCACATACCTTAAAACGCGGGGATCCCGGTGCACAATGCATGCTAGGACCCCCGACGTCATCGAGACCTGATTGGTTCAGGTCCTGATGATGTCAGCATCACAGCAGCCAATGGGAGCGATCGCTGGGAAAGCTGCTTATTTCCCGGCGATCTCACTCATTGTAACGCGGCTTCTCCTCTGATCTAACACTGACAGATGATCAAAGGTGAAGCAGCGTTACTGTGTGACTAGATCGCAGCGATCTTGTCACACAGTAACGCTGCTTCACCTCTGATCATCTGTCATTGTGAGATCAGAGGAGAAGTTGCGTTATTATGTGCCAGGCAGCGATCTTGTCACATAGTAACGCTGCTTCACCTCTGATCATCTGTCAGTGTGAGATCAGAGAAGTGGCGTTACTATGAGTCAGATCGCAGGGCAGCGATCTTGTCACAAAAATAAAAAAAGTAAAGAAAAAAAAGCAGGTACACAGGTTAGGGCTAGGGTTAGGGTTAGGGCTAGGGTTAGGGCTGGGATTAAGGTTATGGGTGTGTTGATGTTAGGTTTGTGGTTAGGGTTATGGTTATGGCTGAGATTAGGGTTAGGGGTGTGTTGGGGTTAGGGTTGGAATTAGAATTGGGGGTTTCCACTGTTTAGGTACATCAGGGGCTCTGTAAATGCAATATGACGCCCGCAGACCATTCCATCAAAGTCTGCATTTCAGAACGTCACTACTTCCCTTCCGAGCCCCATCGTGTGCCCAAACAGTAGTTTTCTCCCACATATGGGGTATCAGCGTACTCAGGACAAATTGGACAACAACTTTTAGGGTCCAATTTCTCCTGTTACCCTTGTGAAAATAAAAATTGGGGGCTAAAAGATCATTTTTGTGGAAAAAAAATGATTTTTTTATTTTCACGCCTCTACATTATAAACTTTACTGAAACACTTGGGGGTTCAAAGTGCTCACCACACATCTAGATAAGTTCTTTGGGGGGTCTAGTTTCCAAAATGGGGTCACTTGTGGGGGATTTCCACTGTTTAGGTACATCAGGGGCTCTGCAAACGCGACATGACACCCGCAGACCATTCCATCAAAGTCTGCATTTCAGAACGTCACTACTTCCCTTCCGAGCCCCACCGTGTGCCCAAACAGTAGTTTTCTCCCACATATAGGGTACCAACGTACTCAGGACAAATTGGACAACAAGTCTTAGGGTCCAATTTCTCCTGTTACCCTTAGGAAAATAAAAATTGGAGGCTAAAAGATCATTTTTGTGGAAAAAAAATGATTTTTTTTATTTTCACGGCTCTACATTATAAACTTTAGTGAAACACTTGGTTCAAAGTGCTCACCACACATCTAGATAAGTCCCTTGGGGGGGGTCTAATTTCCAAAATGGGGTCACTTGTGGGGGGTTTCCACTGTTTAGGTACATCAGGGGCTCTCCAAATGCGACATGGCATCCGATCTCAATTCCAGCCAATTCTGCATTGAAAAAGTCAAATGGCACTCCTTCCGTTCTGAGCTCTGCCGTGTGCTCAAACAGTGGTTTAGCCCCACATACGGGGTATTGGCGTATTCGGGAGAAATTGCACAAAAAATTTTGTGGTTCGTTTTCTCTTTTTACACTTGTGAAAATAAAAAAAAATGGTTTTGAAGTAAAATTTTTGTGAAAAAAAGTTAAATGTTTATTTTTTCCTTCCATATTCCATTCATTCATGTGAAGCACCTGAAGGGTTAATAAACTTTTTGAATGTGGTTTTGAGTACATTGAGAGGTGCAGTTTTTAGAATGGTGTCACTTTTGGGTATTTTCTGTCATATTGACCCCCCAAACTCACTTCAAATGTGAGGTGGTCCCTAGAAAAAAATGGTGTTGCAAATTTTGTTGTAAAAATGAGAAATCGCTGGTCAACTTTTAACCCTTATAACTTCCTAAAAAAAAAAATTATGTTTCCAGAATTGTGCAGATGTAAAGTAGACATGTGGGAAATGTTATTTATTAACTATTTTGTGCGATATCACTGATTTAAGGGCATAAAAATTAAAAGTTTGAAAATTGCAAAATTTTCTAAATTTTCGCCAAATTTTGATTTTTTTAACAAATAAGCGCAGATCATATCTAAAAAATTTTACCACCATCATGAAGTACAATATGTCATGAGAAAATGTCAGAATCAGTAGGATCCGTTGAAGCGTTCTAGAGTTATGACCTCATAAAGTGACACTGGTCAGAATTGAAAAAATTGGCCCGGTCACGAAGGCAAAAACAGGCTCGGGTGCGAAGGGGTTAAATGTAAATTGTTCTTTTAGTCTATAAACTTCTGACAACATGTGTCCGAATTTCCAAGCAATAAATTTTGTATTTTTTTCTGACAAAGAAAAATGGTCAAAATGAAAAAAAACCCCAGTGCTTTTGGCCCTCAAAAATGCAGAGAAAACAAGTTCATAATCATTTAGAAACAACAATACTAATGTTTTAACTCAGGAAGAGTTCTGAAATAACCATGATTTTTAAAAACATCATTTATGTGTCTTTGCATGCTTTCCATCAGTTTTTCACACTGCTTCTGGCTCAAAAATTTAAGCAGCTCTTCTGTTTGATGGCTTCTGACTATCCATCATACTCTTGATTACATTGCAGAGGTTTTCAATGCCCATGACAGGGTTTTGATGTGGTGGTCTCTTAATATTTTCCAGAGCTGTATATGCCACCAAGAGTCCATACATTCGAGGCTCAACCTCACAGACAGAAACAGACAGCCCTCCATTCACATCACTGGCCTGTCTGTGTCATACGTACAAGACAGGTCCTCCAGCGTGATTCTGAAAACAAGACTCCATACATTAATTAAAAATTATCTAAACAAGTTTACTAAGATAGGTTTTACAAACTGAAGAGTCAGTAAAAATGTTTTCATAGGATCATCTGCTTAAATGTAATTTTTAACAAATATACATCATACTAAAGTCTATTTTACATGAAAAAAGGTTAAATTTGAATTAAGCACCATCCTGGTGTTCCAAAATCCCCATGACAACACTTCCAGTCTTTTGTTGAGATTATCCAATTTTTCGTTTGTTTTTCCTCCCGTTCTTCCAAGCGCTATAACTTTTTTATTTTTCCGTCAATATAGTCATATGAGGGCTTGCTTTTTGTGGGAAGAATTGTGGTTTTGAATGCCACTATACATTTTACCATATAGTGCACTGAAAAATAGTAAAAATAATTCCAAGTACGTTGGAATTACAAAAAAAGTGCAATTTCACAATTTTTTGGGAGGGTTTTGTATTTACCATGTTCACATTATGGTAAAACTGACCTGCCATTATGATTCTCAAGGACAGCATGAATACTAAGATACCAAACATATATAGTTTTTTTATTTAAGTGGTGAAAAAATTCTCAAACTTTAAAAAAAAAAAAATGTTGCTTTTGTTGCCATTTTCCAAGCCTGTTAACGTTTTTAATTTTTGAGATATGGGGCTGTGTGAGGGCTTATTTTTTGCTTCCTGAGCTGACATTTTTACTGAAACCATTTTTGATATCATGTTTTCATCGCCTCTTACAACATTTTATTGCAATGGCTAAAAAAAAAAAATGTAATTCTGGCATTTTTATTTTTTTTCTCATTGCGCCCTTTTCCAATTTACTTTATATTTTGATGGATCGGACTTTTGTGAACGCAGCAATACCAAATGTGTATTTTTTTTTAATCATTTTATTCTTAATGGGGCAAAAGGGGGAGATTAGAACTTGTGTTTAAAAACATTTATTTTTTTTACTGTATTTATTAGTCTCCACAGGGAACTTGACGCTGCAATCGTCTGATCGCCTGTGCTATGTATAGAAGTGCATCAGCCCTACTACTGAATCAACAGCAGAAATCACGATCTTCTATGAATGCAAGCTACAGACCCGTGTTCACTGGACGATTGTAATGACAGGCATGGGGGTCATCAGCAGACCCTCGTGCCTGTCAGGGCAACCTATCGGCACCCCATAATCATGGCACAGGCATTGGTTCATGGAATTGCGAGCACCCCTGATGGTGCGTGTTAGATGCCACTGTCAAAAAATTGACAGCAGCATTTAGCAGGTTAACAGCTGTGGGCAGAGCACCACTCTACCCGTGGCTGTCCTAGACTGTTATCAGTGAAGCTCCTACTGTAGATGATGGGTGCCCCAAGGGAGTGGGGGCTCTGGACAATTGCCCAGTCTTCCACCCCACCCTAACGCAAGGGACAGATAATGACAAACATGCATGATGAAACTTCCCAACATTTTATTTTTAGAAAATGAATACTGTGAAATAAAAGACAATCACCCTAAGGCCATGGGCACACTTGCGAGAAACTCGCACTAGTCTCGCGTCTCAATACCCGGCAATGCCGACGGTACTCGGGACCGGAGTATGCGGCTGCATGTATTTCTATGCAGCTGAGCGCTCCAGTCCCGAGTACCGGTGGCAGCGCCAGGTATTCAGATGTGAGACTCGTGCGAGTTTCTCGCAAGTGTGACTCGGCCTAAGTCATCAAGACTGGCGTTTTCTATGCCAATCTTGATGAAGTGTGAGCTGGATGAAGTGTGAGCTGGATTAAGCTGTATCACAGTCATTATAAGGAGGTGCACCTCTTAATGAATTTGGCACATTTTTCAGCAGCTGTGTGCCACAGCAAGAAATGCACTTCAATCAGGGAATAGAAGGCATTTCTATCATTACTTATGCCAATTTTTGGTGTAAGTTATGATGAACATGTTGGTCACACCCCTTCTTGATTAGGCCTTTGAAAAAGTTGGTTAACCTGACCTGGTGTTTTAAATGCCAAAGGTTTTTATATTTTTGCGAAATTACAAGTTACACAAAACTTTAGTAACAGTTCAAGCAGTTTCACAACAGAAAACTTGAAAAAAAAAAAATCAACTTAATGAACCGGGCCACTGTCCGAAAATCAATGTGTTTATTAACGTATTAACTTTCTTTATAAATAGTTGAGATATTAACGTTTGAATGTTGCAAATACTATACATTTCAAGATAGGTACAAAGCCGGACAATACTTCCAGATGCAAGAAACACAGTACTGAGCGAAATATGCAAAGTTCAATGCCATTGTTTTTAGTTTGTTCATGTGTGTGTTATTTTTTTCTTGTATTGTTCATGACTGACTGCATTAACCCTTAACTACCGCTGATATGCCTTTTAACGGTGGCTGATAAGGGTACTTAAGGTACTGTCACACTTAGCGATGTACCAGCGATCCCGACCAGCGATATGATGCTGTCAGGATCGCTGGTACATCGCTAAGTGGTCGCTAGTGAGCTGCCACACAGGCAGATCTCACCAGCGACATCGCTGGGGACGGGGGTCGCTACTTACCTGTCAGACTAGGCGATACTGCGTCCTCCCGCCCGGCTCCACGCTCGTCGCTCGTCTCTCCACAGGAAGCGCTGCAGGAAGCTGACGACGAGAAACAGTTCAGGACGTTCTCGCGCGATCAGCGATAACCAGCGGGGGAGCGGGTCGTAGGTAAGTATCAGACACAGCGATATCGCTATAACGTCACAAGTTATAGCGATATTGCTAGCGATATCGCTTAGTGTGACAGTACCTTTATTCCTCAGCACTGCTTTTTAACAGCACTGAGAAATAATGTTATAGTCCCCCCCCAGCGTCGGAAAATGATTCAGGTTGATTTTTACCATCCCCATTATTCAAGGAATAACGGCGACCGCAAAAAAAAGTTTTGATTTCCTATTTATTTCTCTCTCATCTAACATGATCTAGCACATCAGAGGAGAGAGAAATGGGGTCCCCTGAGCCCCCTCGGTACCCTGTCACTTTGGCTGTGTCCCCTGGCACTCGACATCTTCTTCGGGAAGAAAATGGCGGGTGCATGGGCAGTGTACCTGCCGAGATTTGCCGGTTAGCACCCGTCAATAATAGGAGATTTCTCCTATTGGTTCATTTTGATCACTGTGATAGGGTCTATCACAGTGATCAAAATAAAAAAAATGTAAATCAAACCCTCCTTTATCCCCCCCTTAGGTAAGAATAATAAAATAAATGTATTTTTTTCCACTAGGGTTAGGGTTGGGGTTAGGGTGGTGGTGTTGGGGTTAGGGTTGTGGTTAGGGTTATGGTTAGGATTGGGATTAGAGCTGTGCTAGGGTTCGAATTAGAATTGGGGGGTTTCCACTGTTTAGGCACATTGATTCCAGCTAATTTTGGGTTCAAGAACTGCTAACAGTGTGTCAAGAGTGGGAGAAGAGGGTTGCATTGACAATCCAACACAATGGGCAGCACTTTGAACACATTTTTATAAGTGGTCATAAACTTGTAAATAACTCATGAAAGGATAAAGTACGTTAAAACCAAACACACCATTGTTTTTCTTGTGAAATTCTCAATAAGTACTGTATGATGTGTCACATGACCCTCTTCCCATTAGAAAAAATAAAGTTGGATTCAAAATAGCCAACTTCAAAATGGCTGCCATGGTCACCAACCATCTTCAAAAGTTTCCCCCCTCCCATATACTAATGTGCCACAAACAGAAAGTTGATATCACGAACCATTCTCATTTTAGGTGTATCCATATAAATAGCCCACCCTGTAGTGAACATAACTAATCCATACAATTATGAAAAGCGTAAACAACTCTTGATCCTATTATGCACACACAGTATATCATATCCAAAAAAGTGTGGCATGCTATAGGCACCCACAAGGAATATTTTTAATAGAGCACATAAATGAGCCCTTATTTTATAATAACAGTAATGTTGCAAGCAAAAGACTTAAATAATAATAGGGCACATAAAGATAATATCTTGACTCATGTGGTATCGGGCTCTGATAGTAAGGCTAGTTTCACATTTGCCTGCTGCAGTTTGGTTGCGCTCGGCGCACCGTGAAAAGGACGCATGCGCCGCCAAACGCATAATGCGCACGGCCTTCGCCCCCAGTGATAAAGATAGGGGACGCAGGACGCATGCAGCATCATGCGCCGGTAGGCGTAGCTACCGGCGGAGGTGCGGCAGGGGGCGGGGATTAGCGGCGGCCGTGCGCAGGCCGTCGCTGCGCTCAAAAGCGCAAATGTGAAACTAGCCTAAATCCACATATAACCATTATAGATACACTTAGAAAATGACATAGTAACTGGACATAGTAACCGCAAACATGTGCATGGTATAGCTACCTGGAACAATGAGACCCGGGAGACCCACCACATCCGACGCACGTTTCGCATGGAAATGCTTCGTCCAGACAGATGTATGTTCAGCGTCTGTTTGGAGACTTTCTTTCAAGGAGAACTCACCACCTCTCGTGGCAGCCTGTTCCACTCATTGATCACTCTCACTGTCAAAAAGTTTTTTTCTCATATCTAATCTGTGTCTCCTCCCATTTAGTTTCTTTCAATTGCTTCTTGTGTTTCCATGTACAAATGAGAATAAAGATGATCCTTCTACAATGTGACAGCCCTTGAGATATTTGTAGACAGCTATTAAGTCTCCTCTCAGTCTCCTTTTTTGCAAGCTAAACATTCCCAAATCCTGTAACTGTTCCTCATAGGCCCTGCTAGGTGTAGCACAAGTGATCAGAAGATCCTAGCTTCAAGTCTCCTAAGGAGACTACTGAAGTAAAAAAAAAAAAAAAAGTTACCGTACATTTATTTAAAAATTGAATAGTTCATATCACCCCCTTTTGCACCATTCAAAATAAAACAATAATAAAAAACTAAAATCAAAAATACAAATACTTGGTATCACTCCGTTCAAAAATGTCCGATCAAAATATAAAAAGAATTATTCTGATTGGTAAAAGGGGTAACAAGAGAAAAAAAAATCAAACAGCCAGAATTATATTTTTTTGGTTGCCGCAATATTGCAATAAAATGCAATAACAGGTGATCAAAACATTGTATCTAGTTCAAAATTGTATCAATAAAAACGTCATCTCGGCACACAAAAAATAAAACTCTCAACCAGTCCCAGATCCAGAAAAATGGAGATGCTACATGTCTGGGAAAATGACACTTTTTTTTTTTTTTTACTTTTTTACAAGCTTTGGATTTTTTTCAATAAAAAATAACCTAGACATGTTTGGTATCTGCAAACTCAATGACCTGGAGAATCATAATGGCAGGTCAGTTTTAGCATTTAGTGAACATGGTGGAAAAAAAAAAAAGTTTTGGAATTGCACTTTTTTTGCAATTTCACTGCATTTGGATTTTTCTTTCCTGTTTTCCAGTACACTATAAGGTAAACTCAATGGATTTATTAAAAAGTAAACTGGTCCTGCAAAAAAACAAGCCCTCACAAGGCCATATTGACTGAAAAATTCAAAAGTTAGAGCTGTGGGAAGAAGGGGAGCAAAAAACGAAAGTGCTCAAATGGAAAATACCAAGGTCGTGAAAGGGTTAAGGATATCAACACCCTTTATCAAGGTGTGCATAAGTATTAGGCCGGGGTCACACTTGCAACTGCAATGCAAGAAACACGCCTCAATACCCGGCACTGCCGCTGGCACTCGGGACCGGAGAGTGCGGCTGCATGTATTTCTATGCAGCTGAGCGCTCCGGTCCCAAGTGCCGGCAGCAGTGCCAGGTATTGATGCGAGTTTCTTGCATTGCAGTTGTAAGTGTGACCCCAGCCTTAGTCAGTTTGTTCTCCTTAGGCAAAATGGGGTAAAAGGGGATTTAAATGACTGAAAAGATGATTAAAAGTCTATCAGAGGGATGCAGCACTCTTCGCAGCAAAGAGACAACATGGTCTCAAAAAAACATGTTGAGAAAAAAAAAATGCACATTATCTGCGAAAGATTTTTGAGAAGAATCAAATGTGAAGTGACCAGGAACCCATTTTTCTCCAGTGCAGTCATATTCCAGAACTGAAACCTCCCTGGAGAGCCCAGAAGTACAAGGTGCTCAGAGACATAGCCAAGGTAAGGAAGACTGAAACCAGAGCACCACTTAACAAGACACAGAAGGTGAAATAAGACTGTGCCAAGAAACATCTGAAGACAGATTTTTCAAAGGTTTTATGGACTGAGGAGATGAAAGCGACTCTTTATAGACCAGATGGATGAGCCTGTTGCTGGATCAGCAATGGGGACAAACCTCCACTTGCACTTCCATGCCAGCAAGGTGGAGGTAGGTTACTGCTATGGGCTGATGTCATTAAAGATGAGCTAGTCTGACCTTTTTTTATGTTGAATAAGGACTCAAAAACAACTTCCAAAACTTACTGCCACTTCTTAGAAGACGCTTTCTTCAGCAATGTTACAGGAGAAAGTCTGCATCTTTCAAACGTGTGTAAAACGTGAACATTTTCTGTAATATTTACACCTTGTGTTGTAGATGAGTATTTTTTTTCTTTCAAGTTTACTGAGTGTCAGCACGAACCTCTCCCCTCCCAAACCTGCTCAAACCCTTCACCACACCATGCACTAGTCTCTTTCATTTTACAGATGAGACTAGCCATAGAACTTGATAGTTGTTTTAACACAATTACACCTACAGGACCCCATCAATCAACAGGACAGAAAACGTATCCTGAGAACTTGTTCCAAACATCCTGGAGCAGTGAAGACACCATTAATCTTGACTTACTGTAACCCCCAACTGCATTTACTGAAATTCAGCCACAATTTGCAAGGAACCTCCACCATGCCTCACTGTTGCCTGCAGATACTCATTTTTGCACTGTTCTCTAAACCTTCACGAATGAATTGTTTTCTGTTACAGCTAAATATTTCACATTTCATCTCAGTCCAGAGCACCTGGTACCATGATTCTTCCATAAAGAACTTCTAGCCAGATCTCTTCAAACATAAGATGGTGTAGCTGGGTTCCACTGGTTGCAGCTATTTCTGATCTGATAGCATTGTAGACATCTTCTGAGTTCTAAAATAAGTAAGTAAGCATGATGTGTCTTTCATCATCTGCACTAAGATCCCTTGGCCTACCACATCTGATCATGACCTTAACTATGCATATCGCAGCAGGAACACAGGGAAATCCTGAAAGTGCGCATATTACTCATTATCATGGCTCGACAGTCTGCAGTCAGAGTGATAGGGGACGTTATATTTCAGCCCAGTCAAATCCATTTAATTAACACATCAGGGCCAAAAATGGTTTGTATATTTTTATTATAATTCAGCATTGATTGTGACATATAAAACATATTTCAAATAAAAAAGATACAAATGTGACATGCAGACAAAAAATATTTCTATTCATTAATGACCACAGTTTTTTTTATTTTTACTTTTCCACATATTCATGTTATGCAGTTACAGATTTCTGTCTTCGGTAATCATTTCAGTCCTGAGCAAAAGAAAAACAAAATGTATTAGTAACATTAACCTTATTTGGGACTATTAACACCACATTTTTTCATCCTGTTAAGAGCTGCTCCTTTCTTCAAATTCACCTTCAGAACAGGAATCAACAAGACACAAAATGCAGCAAACTCCTAATTTGAGCTTTAAAGACTCGTATTCCAGAGAGCTATGACATCCATATTCTGCCATGAACAAAACCACATTAGACACAGTGGCTGCTATCATACATACTTATTTTGCATAACAATAGTAGGAAAGCAGAGATATGTATGATTTTGGTCCAATTTGCAAACCAAACTTGTATATTTTAATGTCCGTAATGTGAATGGACAGCACACAGATCAGCCACCATTCATTCGACATCCGTTACAAACATGGATGAGTAATTTTGAGATAACTATTTTTGTGAGGTCGAAAATTATATGAAAGATATAAGTGTTTTTTTGTCGTTGTTATTCACCACATGTTACTTTATTACTTTGTAGGACTTTAACTTATATTTAACAAACAGGGGGCACTTGCGGATGCCGGGGCCTCATCCAACCCTCATGGAGTCTGTTTCTGACAGTTTGAGCAAACACATGGATGTTATTGGCCTGCTTGGGGTCATTTTGTAGGGTTCTGACACTGCTCCTTCTATTCCTCCTTGCACAAAGGAGGAGGTAGCAGTCCTGCTGCTGGGTTGTTGCCCTGCTACGGCCCCTTCCATATCTTCTGGTGTGCTGGCCTGTCTCCTGGTGTCTGCTCCATGCTCTGGACACTACTGACAGACACAGCTACCCTTCTTGAGACAGATCGCATTGATGTGCCATCCTGGATGACCTGCACTATCTGAGCAACTCCTGTGGGTTGTAGACACCACCTCATGCTACTCTACAGTACCTAGAAGGGTGAGAGCAATTAGAAAATGCAAAAGAACTAAAACAGCCAAAAACGTTTAGGACAGAGAAATGGTCTATGGTCACCCCTTGCGCAACTACTCCTTTATAGGGGTTGTCTTGCTACTTGCCTATCATTTCTACCTGTTGTCTGTTCCATTTGCACAAAAGCAGGAGTTATTGATTCACAATCAGTGTTGCTTCATAACTGGACAGGCTGATGTAACAAAAGTGTGACTGACTTGGAGTTACATTGTGTTGTTCAAGTTTTCCCTTTATTTTTTGAGCAGTATATCTGTTAATATATGCGAAGAACTATGTTTTGTAATACATACTCAGATGAGAGAACCTATGAAGAGTCTGACTGTAGGGGCTCATACTCATACCCGGCACTGTATGCCGGCGGCAGTGCCAAGTTTTCATGAGAGACTTCAATGAGAATTGTGCGAGTCTCTCGCAAGTGGGTATGAGCCCTTACTAGGAGCAATGACCACAGTAAGAGAATACATAAATTATTGACGTTCATCGAATCTGTAGATTTTGGTTATTGACTGAGGAAAATTCAGTGTACACCTCTTTGAGACCACTTCTAACAAATAAATGTGTATATGCCAAAGGACTATGTCTTGAAATCCATACTGAAATGAAAAAGGCTTCTCAGTCAAAAAGAGCCTGATTATTACAAGTAGTGCCCCCCATAGATTATTACATACATCATTGCCTGCATGTAGCAGGGCCGATCGGGTTATGGCAGCTTCTAGTCTCCCTAGAAGACTATTGAAGAATGTCAAAAGTAAAAAAGAAATATTTTTAAAAATATAAACATTCAAATTACCCCCCTTTCGCCCCATTCAAAACAAAATAAAAAAGAAACCCACACATATTTGATATCACCGCATTCAGAATCGCCCGATCAATATAAAGAATTAACCCGATCGCTAAACAGCGTAACAAGAAAAAAAGTCAAAACGCCAGAACTACGTTTTTTTTGGTCGCTGCAACATTGCATTAAAATGCAATAATGGGAGATCAAAAGATTGTTTCTGCACCAAAATGGTAATAAAAACGTCAGCTCAGCATGCAAACAATAAGCCCTCATCCATCCTGAGATCATGAAAAATTGAGACGCTACAATTTTTTTTTTTTCTAACAAACTTTGGAATTTTTTTTCACCATTTAAATAAAAAAAAGAACCTAGACATGATTGGTGTCTGTGAATGAGCAATGGCCTGAAGAATCATAATGGCAGGTCAGTTTTAGTATTTGGTGAACATGACCAAAAAAAAGTGGGATTGCACTGTTTTTGCAATTTCACAGCACTTAGAATTTTTCCCATTTTCGAGTACACAACATGGTAAAACCAATAGTGTCGTTTAAAAGTACAACTTGTCCCGCAAAAAAACAAAGCCCTCACATGGCCATTTTAACCAAAAAATAAAAAAGTTATGGCTCTGGGAAGAAGGGGAGCAAAAAATGTAAATGCAAAATAAAAACCTTTGGTCGTTAAGGGGTTAATACAATGGTGGCCCGTCTTATAGTCTGATGCGCCCCTATGCTAGTACATTGTGAAAAGGATTGTCCAGTTTTTTACGAAAAGTCTGCAGTCAAGCGTATGATATCTACACCTCCAATTCCAATGCATTGAATCTACATATATAGCGCGGTACAATCACTCCTAATAACTAGTAGCTGCCACCACCAATAGTTTATACAGGCTGAATGGCTTCAGGGGTGCTGAGCAAGAGGTACAGAGTATTTCATTTTTACATATCTAATCAGGAAAGGCAGGCAGTGTTTATAAAAAAATATACAACAATGATACTAAATGGAAGTATACGATATATACAATTACATGAAATAAAAGGGATAACAAAAAAGCATTACTAAACCTGTGTCATGGAAATGGTTCAGAGCTTAGCGGAGGGAGCTACTCCTTAGGAACATGGACATGGAACTATAGAAAGTTGTACCATCCAGGACTGAAAATACAAAACCCCAAATTCTGCTTTTTATTATATCAAGATTAAGCCCGCATACCTCCCCTTAGAGAGCTCATATGGGGGACGGTTGTGGGATGTGCTAGTTCTTTTAGAAAAAAAACTCAAAAATTGAGCCCGACTTCAGTTAGTACACATGCAGAACATAAACGCACGTTCACATTGGCCACAAAACATAAAACCTACACGAGAAAAAGTGAGCAAAAACTCTGTGTAAGGCAGCTGTAGCACCGTACACCGTGATGAGGCAGTGACCCACAAAATTCAAACACAAAAGTCTCTTTAATGTGTTATCTCCACACAAGTGCATATAACTTCACTGTATAAAACTGGTATCCATTTCACCATTGCAGACTATATATTATACAGCATCCTTCATTTTGCAGACACTGAACACGCCAGTCTTCCTCTGATTAGTTTCCATGGCTGTCTATGCACCGTATAAAAGACTCTATTCACACAGCATTACATGTTGCAGGCACTACACACGCTAGTCCTCCTCTGACCAGTTCCCGTGGGTAATATCAAGAGAAAACTTGGCACTCAACTTTTGATGATTATGAAAATTTTAATGCAGTCCAAAATCAACAACGTTTCAGTCCCAAAGTGACCCTTCATCAAGTACTGCAACAAATGTGTATCATATACAATAAGTAAACGACATATCTCAAATACATGATACTTTGAACATAAACATGAGACAGAAAAATATAAATGTCAAAGCTGAAAATTATCAACAGCCAATCAGGCATCATATACGTGCTTAAAGTGCAAAAGAGAAGTTGGGAAGGAAAAGAGGGGTATGGGGATACTTACCCGACTGCTCAGTGTGAACACACTCCAATATGTTGGGATAGAAACCAGCCTGAAAATATTAAATAAAGATATACAATGTATATATTCCACTATATATATTGGAACAATATGCAAATGCAGGATTGATTGACTTCAGATAACCACAATAGTTCTCAGAGATATGCATGCTCATACATATCTCTTCCTTTTACAGATTGTTTGATACCCATGGTAGTGGATGCTCATTAGATGCAATTTATACAAATGAGCAATTTGGTTGGTACCATTGCTTTGAAATGATTACTGACACATACCCCTCACACTCAATATGATATGTCAGTCTATTTATTTATCTCCATAGGGTCAATTTACCCACTGATCATTTAACTATACCTCTTGAAGGTGCACCCCAGTCTACACGGTACATTCACTTACCTGAGATACTTACCTCAATCTAGTATTCATGACCACTCAGGTTGATTATTTAATATTTTCAGGCTGGTTTCTATCCCAACATATTGGAGTGTGTTCACACTGAGCAGTCGGGTAAGTATCCCCATACCCCTCTTTTCCTTCCAAACTTCTCTTTTGCACTTTAAGCATGTATATGATGCCTGATTGGCTGTTGATTAATTTTCAGTTTTGACATCTATATTTTTTTGTCTCATGTTTATGTTCAAAGTATCATGTATTTGAGATATGTCATTTACTTATTGTATGTGATACACATTTGTTGCAGTACTTAATGAAGGTTCACTTTGGGACCGAAACCTTGTAGATTTTTGGACTGCATTAAAATTTTCATAATCATCAAAAGTTGAGTGCCAAGTTTTCTCTTGATATTACTCATGGGTTGGGATCCTACTTAGGCACCACTCACAGCAGTGCCACGTTATATTTTCTACTAGCTGAAGAGCCTGACGTTGCCTGGGCATAGTAACCAACTGTGGTTAGTTATAACAAATTGTAATGATTATATTGCACATAAAAACCGTGCATCTAATCCTATCCTGTGTGATACTGACTGCTAAGCCATGTATCTAATCCTATCGTGTGTTACTGACTGCTCAGCCGTGTATCTAATCCTATCCTGTGTGATACTGACTGTTGAGCTGTGTATCTAACCCTATCCTGTGTGATACTGACAGCTGAGCTGTGTGTCTAATCCTATCCTGTGTGATACTGACTGCTGAGCTGTGTATCTAATCCTCTCCTGTGTGATACTGACTGCTGAGCCATGTATCTAATCCTATCATGTGTGATACTGACTGCTGATCCGTGTATCTAATCCTATCATGTGTGTTACTGACTGCTCAGCCGTGTACCTAGTCCTATCCTGTGTGATACTGACTGCTGAGCCTTGTATCTAATCCTATTCTGTATCCATCAAAAATTGAAAGCAGCACATACCAAACTTCTAAGGTTTGGTATATGCCTGGGAGCGTGCACCCCCTTTTTTTCTTTTTGTGCTGCTTTTTCATTTTTTTCATAGTAATCCTATTCTGTGTGATACTGTCTGCTGAGCCGTGTATCTAATAGACAATAACACCATAGAAATGATAAGAATAATAGGCCTCAGTTACCACAACTGTCTACAAAGAAAACTGTTGCTGATAGCAACCGATCACAGCTCATTTTTCATCTTTTAAACAGCTCTGGGACAGCGTGGCGAGTTTTGAGTGTCGACTTTTGTGTTTCGACTTTAATGTGGCGAGGTTGGTGTATGTGTGGTGAAATGTGTGCTGAGGGTGGTATGTGTTGAAGCACGTGGTAGTGTGTGGCGCATTTTGTGTGTGTGTTCATGTGCGGATGTACCCTGCTATTGCCACATGGGCACATGGACCTACACATCGAGGAAAGAATCAGGCCCTCGCACTGGTGCAAGAATTCTACTGGGCCCCGGTTCTCCAGTTGGCCGGAAGCATTCCCTGTTACCAACATGACTGCAAAAACTACAGCGAAGAAACTGGTGATGGAAGTTATATGCAGATATGGGGTTCCAGAAGTTGTTCTGACAATGCTTGGATCCACTGTAGCCCTCCATACTCCGTACCACCCACAATCCAGTGGGGAAGTTGAGAGGTTGAATGGCACACTGAGGGGACAATTGACCAAAATGATCCAGGAGACTACGGCTCCATGGCCAGAGCTCCTACCCATTGTACTATACCACATCCGTACTACCCCTATTGCAAAACATGGCCTGTCCCAATTTGAGATATTGTTTGGTACTAGGCCCCCAGTTGCAAATTTCCAGCCTCAGCAGTTATCAGAAGAAACTGACCGTGCTGTTCAATGTGTTATTCAGCTTAGTAAAAATATTGCTAACACCTATGTTCTAGTTTCCTCTTCTTTTCCAGATTCAGCAGAAACCGACACCTGTTAAAACCTGAAGCCTGGTGATTTGGTAGTCGTGAAGAGGCATGTCAGGAAGCACGGACTAGAACCCTTGTATGACAGTCCCTATCAAGTTCTCCTCATCACCCAACAAGCCAATAGCAAATAAGGGGACATAATGTTTTGGTTTTTCGCATTTTCCATATTATCATTGGTAGAAGTTAAAGTTAGAAGATATTCAAAGACTCAGAGATCAATACGATAAAGATAATGATCGTAATAAGGACAGTTGGTGGTCAGACACCTTCTCCTTTCTCAATCCAGCCAATTGATTTAAGGGAATTGGGGGCTGGATAGCTGGGATCTTACAAAGCTTGTTACACATTGCTGCCTGTATCCTTGTTGTATATGTGATACTAAACCTTGTTCTTTGGTGTATTTCTGTATGTATTAGGAAATTCTACACTAACCCAGCTAATGATGATACCAAAGGTGTCGTTGCCCCTGCTCTTCTCTGCACCGATCTCAAAAGGCTACTTGATGAAGATGTTGAAGCCAAGCGCATGGCTACCTACAAAAGTTCTCCACCACCGTCATCAAAAATTGTTATTCGTGAACTGCAGTATACAGGGGGGACGGGTGCGCCGCGACAGCCATGACTGGTAACACGGCATTAGTCATGTGAAGACCAGTACCCCTCAAGCTGTTAGCTTGGGATAGCACCTCTGATGCTGCATATGTGTTGAAAAATTTATCTAGGGGGGAATGTGAAGGGTTAATACTAAAATCAGAGTTGAAGTTTCGTTTTGTTTTGTCCATTCTCTGAAGGTTTCGTTTCTTCATTTTTGTTGCTGTAAGATACATTTTTGTAATTAGCATGGGCTGTCATGAAACCAGACTGTTCCCATCAGGTGCAAGATAAGGGAGGCGGGAGTGTAAAACTCTGAAGAATATGCCATTATACTACTTTCTATGACGGACATATATGCAGTTCCGGTTTTCTTGCAATATTATTGGCTTACAAAGTGAAGCATTACCATGATGTTATTGGTAGTTGAGAACCTTGCATAATTAAGCAAAAGATTATAAAAGATGTGACTAAAATAAAAGGGCTTAGTGATCTGCCTCGATCCTCCCGTACACAGACCCCAGTCTCCATGTGGTCATTTGAGTTGCTAGCAACACTGTGGAGTAATTTGGAAATCACTGGCTCAACCGTGAAGGGTTAATTTAGCCCTCCCTAAATAGCTACCTTGACATTCATATCCCCGTGTGTGGTGAGTATCCCATGTCAGGGCCCCACCTTAGCAACTGTACGGTATATACTCTTTGGCGCCATCGCCCTCATTCTTTAAGTCCCCCTTGCTCACATCTGGCAGCTGTCAATTTGCCTCCAACACTTTTTCTTTCACTTTTTCCCCATTATGTAGATAGGGGCAAAATTGTTTGGTGAATTGGAACGTGCGGGGTTAAAATTTCGCCTCACAACATAGCCTATGACGCTTTTGGTGTCCAGACGTGTGACTGCAAAATTTTGTGGCTGTAGCTATGACGGTGCAGATGCCAATACATACATACATACCCTTTTTCCCCATTATGTAGATGGGGTAAAATTGTTTGGTGAATTGGAACGTGCAGGGTTAAAAGTTTGCCTCACAACAAAGCCTATGACACTCTCGGGGTCCAGACATGTGACTGTGCAAAATTTTGTAGCTGTAGCTACGACGGTGCAGATGCCAATACATACACTTTTTCCCCATTATGTAGATAGGGGCAAAATTGTTTGGTGAATTGGAATGCACGGGGTTAAAATTTTGCCTCACAACATAGCCTATGATGCTCTCGGGGTCCAGACGTGTGACTGTGCCAAATTTTGTGGCTGTAGCTGCAACGGTGTGGATGCCAATCCCGGACATACACACACATACATACACACCCACATTGAACCTTATATATTAGATAGTTACCGTGGGCGTCTTGCAACGCTGCATCACAGTCTCTTTACTCACACAGCCGTACACAGTCCAGGAAATCCTCCGGATCGCAACCGGGCACCATATCTACCTGATTGGCAACCATTACATACACTAGTCTTCTTTTGGGCACAGGACTGTCCACATCTGAGACCAGTCACCGTGGACAACTTGCATCTCTGTACACTGCGGGTTGCCAGGCCTCACTCTCGCCCTGACACACCTGAGTCACACTAAACACTCACTCAGCTCTCACTAACCCTTTCCTGCAGGCTTTTATCACAGAAACCTGTGGCTTTAAGCCACATGGAAAACCTGGGTTCGGAACAGAACAGACTGCAACAACTATCATACTGCAATCTGTTTCATACACAACATCCAGAGCAGGTTTTCCCTACCTCTTTCTTGGACGTTAACATGTCTAAGACTAACACTTTTATTATCAGTTTGCATTGCAGTCACAGCTACTCCTGTGACAGCCATGCACACCTATGGCCTTCATATGCCTCCATGCACATCCTGGGGAGGCTGCACAGCGACCCCTACCTGTGACATCGGTCACTGCTTCACCATTGCAATCCCAGCTACGCCTGTGACCGCAATGCATCCTCGTATCCTCAATAAGCCTCTGTGCGTATCCTGGGAATAAAACACAGCGCTCCCTAGCTGTAACAGGGGTCACTGCCTCACACCTGCTGTAACTAAGTAAATAAAAAGCAAAAGTGTATTTAAATAAGAGTTTTTAGTAATAAATTTTTTTTATCCAAAAATAGCATAAAAGCCATCCCACCAAGACAAGGTAACTCTGATCGGGACAGCCCTACACTGTCAAATATTAAAAACCTTATCATGTGTCAATGTTGACGTCAGTGTGTGAATAAGGGCAGACAAAAGGACTGGGCCCAACCAGTGAACCACCAGTCTGGTGAAGCCTTATATGCAATTGCCAGAGCAGGAGAAGGAGGCCACATCCCGACTTGCACAGAATGCAATAATACAAAGAAAAAACACAAAAATTGAGCCTGATTTGAGTTGGTACACATGCAGAACATAAACGCACATTCACATTTGTCATAAAACCTACAAGAGAAAAAGTGAGCAAAACCCTGCTGTAAGGCTGGTTTCACACAAGCGTTTTATCCCGCAGCACATCGTGCGTTATCGGGCGCATGCACAATGGTCCCCTATCTCTAACATGGTGGGCGCAGGGTCTAGAGCTTGCACACGTTCATCAGCGTTTTCATGCGCTGCGCATTTTCCAGGTGTGCGCCGACGCGCCAGACACTACATGTTGCATTTTTTTTCCGCCGAACCTCGTTAAAAAATCGCATGTGCACGTGTGCGTACGGAATGCACAAAAAAATAACAATACAGTCTATGGGGTCGCTGGCGTGTGCATGGATATGCGCACGTCAGCGCTTTTTGCACGCACGCGATTTTACAGTAAACAATGTCTAGACACTTGTTTAAACCACCCCCTACACAAGCAACATTGTTTGGGAGGAGTCTAGATAAAAGAAGGTGTCTGTACGGTCAGACCACTACTATACAGACAGCCTGGAAGAGACCAGAGACCAAACAGCCAGAGCCCTTTGGATCCAAACTGCAGCAGCCAAAAATGTGAGTATTCTTAAATCTATATGTCTGCCTGTCCGTTCAAATGTATTATGTACTAAAGTTTGCTTTTTTTTTTACTTCCAGCATGTCTTCTGAGGATTAATACAACCCGTCCCAGCAAGAACTGGACCAAGCAGAGCGTGAGGTGATTATCTTCCTGCCTTTGGGTAAGTATAGCTGCCGCATCTAAAAATGTGTAATAATTTCTGTTCTTTTTCAGACATCATCGGTACGGCCAGTGAGCCCAAACAGCGGGAGCAGCCAAGACAAGTCCCGGTGGTGAGATGGAATGTAAGAATATAATGACTTTGAATGTCCCTTTTTTTTTTCTTTAAATTTCTTTTTACTCTTCCTTTTTTTCTGTCCTGTTTTTTATCTTCTATCTTTCTTCTTTTCTGTTTCTTTTTCTATCTTTTTCATTCTCCAAAATATCCCAGATTATAATTTTTTTTTTCTAGGTTCCACAACGGGATGAAGACGTATACTTGGACAACGACGCCCTGATCCGCCTGCTCCAGGAGCGTGTCCTGTTGTGGGACAGCCGTGACCAGCAGTACAAGAACACTGTGGTGACCCGGCGGCTACAGAAGGAGGTGACCGCAGCATTGATGGATGGTTGGGATAGTGCCTCTCTAAGTTCAAGAAAGGCGTTTAGTAGGTATTTTCCCTGCTCTGTGATGCTGCAGTGACTGTTTTTCCTGATGGCACTGTTGTGTTTCCTGCTAGCTATATTCTAGCTGGAAACATAACAGTGTCATCAGGATCAACAGTGACTGCATTGTGTATTGTATTGCTTTATTGTGCCGCATTGACTCTTGTTCCTGATGGCACTGTTGTGTTTCCTGCTAGAATATATTCTGGCAGGAAACACAACAGTGTCCTCAGGATCAACAGTGACTGCATTTTGTATTGCACTGCTGTATTGATCCTGCTTTGACTCTTGCTCCTGATAATACTGTTGTGTTTCCTGCTAGAATATATTTCTATCATGAAACACAATTGTATTATCAAGGCGAACGATCAGTGCATTGTATATTGAATTCTTTAGTGATGCCGCATTGACTGTTTGCCATGTTCACTCAGGTGTGTGTGATGATACAGATTTTGCCATGAGTGCATTGTATAATGTTTTTTCTTTGTTTTTCCAACAGTGAACAAAGTCCGAACACGTTGACGCTCGATGAAGGACCGCTTCAACACTGATGTTCGTGCTGAGGGACAGGTCCGCAGTGGTTCAGCGGCAAGGACCAGAACAAAATACCGCTATCATCGCGAGTTGGCGTTCCTAAGACCGGTCCTTGCCACCGCAAGTATTTAAACTTTCTTTTTTTTTTAATCTGTGCTTTTCTATTCCACATCTGATGCTTCTTGTAAATGCATGATACTAATGTTTTTCTTTTCTTTCCACAGCACCTGGAGCACCCTGCAACCTGTCCCTGGAGCGGTCCTTCATCGGACGACCTCAGACCCGTCCCAGTCATCCGACAGCCAGGAAGCAGCTTGCAGGTCAGCAACACGGACAGCTGGTGACCAGGAAGCTGGTCAATCAGGTGTTCCTCTGTCCCAGGTCTCTGCCACTGGTTATGCGGGCACTTCCCTTCAGTGGCAGAGGGCCTCGGACAGGCCTGTCTTGCCCGACTTCATGCACTTGAGCGAGGCCTTTCATGCCAGCCTCAAGTCGATGTCAGACAGATTGGAAAGCGGTTTTTCACTCATGGAACGCGGTTTTACCCACATGGAACACCGCTTCCACTCTGTTGACCAGCGCCTTGACCGGCTGGAGGCCGACCTCAACAGACCAGCGCACCATTTTTTCAGTAAAATTGAACGGGCATGGCGGAATACCTTAGTCCTGTGCAACAGCTGAGTGTGTTGCAGGCTATGCAGCAGAATCGGTACGTGCAGCAGTCAGTGGTGTCATTTCCAACTGTGCCACCACTGACTTGCTACACCTCACTACCAACTTCTGCTGCATACCACTGCACAGCCAAGCCAAGCCGGACACCACTACACCACCCCGAGTGCTGCTGGACACTCCGCCGCCACCACCATGGTAAGTGCTGCTCCTTTCTGGAGCACCGCCACCGCTCTACCTGCTCCATCATCTTGGAGAACCGCCACCACAACACCTGCTTGGAGCACCGACACGGCACCACCTTCTTCGAGCACTGACACCTATTCTCCTCCCAGGAGCACCACCACGACTCCTCCTAGGAGCACCACCACCGCTCAACCTGCTTTGAGCACCGCCACAGCACCACCTTTGAGCACTGCCGCATATTCTCTGTCTAGGAACACCGCCACCACTCCTCATCCTGATTGGAGCACCGCTACCACTTCTCCGTCTAGGAGCACCGCCAACACTCCTCATCCAGATTGGAGCACCACTACTCCAACTAGGATCACTGCGACCACTCCTCATACTGCTCGGAGGACCGGTAGCGCTCCTCCTCCTAGGAGAACTGCAACCACTCCGCATCCTGCTCAGAGCACCGCCAGCGCTCCTCCTCCTAGGAGCACCGCCACCACCACCGAGTATCATCATCAGAGGGATGACCCTCATTCCTTCTTTTTTCAGTCAAGGCAAAGGTTCAGCAGCTCCAGGCGGTCAAGCACTTTAAGTGATTCCAGCCAGGAGACTCCAGTGCCAAAGAAAATAAAAATTAAAAAAAAAAGAACATTGTATGTGGCTCCCCCTCTCCTCCTAATGTGTCTCACCCTGCCTCCAATTCCATCCCTGAGCTCCCTTCCCCCACTACATTCATCGCCCCTTCCCCTAGAACCCCTTCCTCGCCTTCCAGCCGTTCCTCGACTCTCCCAGCCCCAAAGTGCACCCATCTTCCCCCAGCCGTCATTCACAATAACCCTTTTATTTTTTTTTTTTTAAATAAAAGTCAAATTATGGTTTACCATAATACTGTTTGGTTACTGAGTCTTTCGCCACCTACACACACTGCGCCGTACACACACTGCACCGTACACTTTGTGTTTTTGCCACAACATAACTCCAGGAATGACACATGTTTCTTGTGTCATTCCTGGAGATATCTGTAGTCAAAAACATAAATATATGACTTGTATTTTCACCACCATTACTGTCTTCAGTCTGCTAATATTGCACAGACTGAATAGAGGGTGGTGTTGATTGCAAGGCATATCTATTGTTACCTTGCCAGGTACTATAAAAAGTTAATTGAGGATGGTGTGTTTTTACCATCATCAATTGACTATTTGTAACACAAGGCCGGGGGATTGTAGATATACCTTGTAATTAACCACATCCTCTATTCAGTGTGTGGTGAATGAACTGAGGAGATGATGGGGAAAATACACATCATGTCATATCTACAATACCGTGGCCTGGTATCATAACTATTTATCACACCTGGGCAGGTGAATACACATGAGTTTTAACCTGCAGCGTCGCTTCAGTCTGCATATATTTCATGCAGACTGTAGCGATGCTGCAGTTTACCTCATATGTGTATTCACCTGCCCATGTGTGATAACATTCTGAAGTCAGGATGCGTTATTTTGGGCGTCCTCACTTCAGCATGACACCAGGCTTGGGTATTGTAGAAAAAAAAAAAATCTCTGAGGCAGAGATTTAGTGATCGCGGGTACAGCAACAGAAGCGTCAAGAAGGGCTATCTGAGAGCGAAGAATACCAAGAGAGTTGAGCTTCTAGCCGTGCAAAAAAATAGGAGGAAGGACAAAGATGGTGACGGTAAAATCAGATATATTTCCACTTATAATCAACAGTGGAATATGATGCGAACTGTCCTTAAAAAACATTGGTCGATCCTTATGACGGACCCAGTACTTAGTCAGGGACTTTCTCCTGTTCCACTGATGACAGCACGCAGAGGCAAAAATCTAAAGGATATGTTGGTTTCCAGTCATTATACTGCAAAGTCGCGCTTTCTCTTTGGATTGAGGGGTAGTAACACTGGCTTCTTCCCATGCGGGAAATGTTTGGCCTGCAGAAACCATGTCAGATCCACATCCTTCACATCATCCAATGGCCTACGTATGTTCCAGATTAGGGACTATATAACATGCTTGACCACACATGTGGTCTACTATGCCACGTGTAGCTGCAAGTTGATCTATGTTGGACTAACTTCACGCGAGCTACGTGTTAGAACTCGGGAGCATGTACGAGATATTGAGGCTGCTCGGGATGTGGAGGATGTGGGTCTGTTAAAACCTTACCCAGGCATTTTAAATTAAAACATAAATGCAATCCTGATTCCCTTCAAATTAGAGGCATTGACCATGTAAATATGGGAATTCGTGGCGGTTATAGTGTACACTCTCTTAATCAAAAAGAATGCCGGTGGATTGTGACACTGGGGACTATGGCTCCTGCGGGCCTTAATGAAATGTTGAGTTTCTCCTCCTGTCTGTGAGCGGTTGTCATTCCTGTACTGATGGTCACTCTTTTAATCATATTTGTTTTTAATTTGGTGTTTTTCCTTCTGTTTATTTTTTCAGTCTATGCTGCAATATTTACATCCTTCCTTATTTGGTGCTCCGGTGAATCCTTGTGGAGGATGAAGATATTGCTCTGATCCAGTAATTAAGTGATGATACATCTCTAACCTATGTATGACGATGCAGACATTTCAAATGTAGTGACTATCATTATATGTGGTCCTATTATTATTATTATTTTCTCTATAGGTCTTAGATTGTGCTAAAAATATATTATTAGTGCTAATGCTGACAGATATTTGTACTTTTTGGACTTATCCCAGCATGTCTGTAGTGCGCATGTGTGTTATATGTGATGAGCAGTATTTATGAACTCTATATACCTTTTATATAGCATTATGTCTTTATTAACACCATAGACGTACTTGGGCGATATTGCACTATACATACACCTTTTGTGGGCAAGAATGGGGAGTTGGTATTAGCGTTAGAAAAGGTCGCCCCCTGCCCACAATCAAGATGGTGCCTAGTACTGTGGTCCACTAGTGAGCATGTCCCCGGTCTGGTTGCGCCGCCGACAGCACTGCCGGTATCGCGGGATGGCGGGTGATTCTCGCCGACATTCTCGTGTCTCGCGGGATTTGCGTCGCCATCTTGACGCCGGGACGGCTGACTGGCGCCGCCTCCACATGCTGGTAACATGCACCAATTAATGTGAACCTGAGCACGGTATTTAAGGGGGTTTGGAGGGACACCAATGACATCAACACCCCCCGAGGAAGCTTTCGCGAAATGCGCGTAGGGGTACGCGCTTGCACATGGACACCAGCACGGGTAATGGCTGAAACCTTTTGTTAACTATTGATTCCCCTCTTCCCTCCCTCTGTGGATTAGATATGGATGTAACTTTTAGAACATAACCTTTGTTACTTTTGGCTATAGATGAGGGGGGTTTTAAAGGTGGAGGAGGGATTTGATCCCATGACATCCCATGTATTTGGGTCATTTGATGTTACTGTCCTTCTAGGACGCATTATACAATTTTTTGGATATACATGTGGGGTCTTTAGGGTAATGTGTTGGCCTTATCCGGTTGTTTTGGTGCTCATTTTGCAGCACGTTTTTTATCCGAACTTGGGTGCATTCTGACCTGTGTCAAATGGCTTTGTCTTTGTTTGTTAATGTTTTGTGATGACTTTTAAACGACTCTTTGTATTAATAAAAGCATGTTTTATTTTGACTTGTCATGTTTTTGGACTTTCTGCTCCGTTTCCTGTGTTTTCTGGGTATTGTAGAAGTTGTATAACCTTTATATTCTCTACAGTCTGCATTCAAAGTCAAGCCACAGTAGTGATCCTACAAATAATATTTATAGTCACATGGTCAGGTGTCATAAAGAGTGACAGGTACTAGTGCATCCCCACATCACTATTTGTAACATCAGCCCAGGTGACACAAATATTAGTTGTATTATCTCCACCTTCGCTGCTAATTAAACACACACTGTAGAGATGATAAAGGTCATACAACTTGTGTGTGTGTGTATGTATAGTCACCTGGTCAGGAGTACTAGTAAATTCATGATGCACAAAACACAGCATCATTAATTCACTGGTACACCTGACCAGTTGATTATTGTATTGGAGTGTAAAAAGACAGAGTGCACTCGGTACAGGTATCAAAACAGGTTTTTTATTAACATACACACAAGAAAACATTTTTACACCATTTGATCTTGCCATTCCACCCGTCCTACATCTGAGTTGAAGTAGGCCGTAAATTGGTCCCTCATTTGGCCAACTTCAACGGATGACCTGAGAGGGTGCTGAGTAAATTCAGGCAATGGGTTAGGAGATGCATCATCGAGCTCAAAGTTTGGGTGCTCTCTAGCCATCACAAAATTATGTAGAACCACACAGACCTTCACCACCTCATCCACTGTTTCCAGTTTCAGATTAATGGCTGTGCCGAGAATGCACCATCTGGAGACAAGTATACCAAAGGCACACTCTATTATCTCCACCGTCGCTGTAAATTGAACACAAACTGTAGAGATGATAAAGGTCGTACAACTTGTGTGTATGTATAGTCTCCTGGTCAGGAGTACTAGTAAATTCATGATGCAAAAAACACAGCATCATGAATTCACTGGTACACCTGGGCAGTTGATTATTGTACTGGAGTGTATACAAAAAGACAGAGTGCACTCGGTACAGGTATCAAAACAGGATTTTTATTAACAAACACACAAGAAAAATTTTTTACAACATTTGATCTTGCTGTCACGGTCCACTTTTGGATCCGTGGTAGAATGTGGATTCTTATAGAAACCTTTTTCCTTTTTCCCCCGGTGGCCGCTGGGGTTTACTACAACTGTAGTTGTTTTGGTGCTGGTTTTGCCCCCCGGTGGCCGCTGGGGTTACTACACGTTTGAATTAACCAACAGGTGATGACTACTCCCCCCTCCTTTCTATAAAAGGTCGTCATGTGCAGGAAATCACTGTTGGTAATATTGTTAATTTGTTATCCAACCGTGGTGAAGACTGGACATACCTGGTGGAGAGGGGGTTCAGCTTATCTGGAGCAGTGGAGTTGCTGCTGGATGCTGATCGGATCCTTACTCTGTTGCTTGGAGCATTTGCAGCAGATCAAAGCTAAGTTTTGGGTTTTAGTTGCTTTAACCCCGTGGTGTCTGTTTTATTTTCCTTTGTGAGTTATTGGGTGCAGTTCACTTTATTCCCTGTCTCACCTCCTGGGGAGGGGGTTGGTGGTTTAGCTCAGGGCTAAACAGGAGATAGGGACAGGTTGGGGTCTTGGGCCTCACTACCTTCAAGTGTACCCCCAAGTTAAGGAGAGTCAGGGCACCCCCTTAGCCTGAGGGGCAGTTCAGGGGCACAGGTTACACGTCTCCTGCTTTGTCCCAACTGCCCCGTGACATTATTACCAACGCACCCATTTTTTCCTGGTGAGCCTTGGCCCTAATGCAGACCTGTCTCCAATTGCTGCAGACCCTCACTGAGGAGCGTGGGGTGCTGCGTGGTGTGGTGGAACAGCAGCTGCAGCAGTGGGAGGGGTACGGGGCCTCAGCTCAGATGCAGGCTCAACCAGAGCCCAAGTTATCTCTCCCAGACAGGTTTTCTGGAGGGAGAATTTTTTGTTTTTTCAGGAGGCCTGCAAGCTACACTTCAGGCTCCGCACTCGTTCATTAGGGAACGAGGTACAGCGGGTGGGATTCATTATAGCCCTCCTTGAAGGTGATCTCCTATCTGGGCCGTCTCCCTGCCGGCCGATTCACTATCTCTACAGTCGGTGGACGAGTTTTTTGTGGCTTTGGCGAATATGCCCCCTGGGGTCCTTGCTGAGGACTCACAGGTGCAGGTGGATGTGCCCAGGCAGGTGGGAGGAGTTGGTTCCCCAGCGGTGTTGCCTGCGGATCGTCGTGATGTGGGGGCATGTTTTAGCTGTGGGCAGACTGGTCAAGTTTTCAGGGTCTGCCCAGCATGCGCCAAATCTTCTGTACCATCTAAGGAACCGCGCCCCCCTGATCGTGTGGAGGGAGGTGACCAGGGAGTGTATATTTCCTCCATTTTGCCCTTTCAGTGTACTATGTCAGCAGAGGTGGTGGTTGGCGGGGTACCTGAGGGCATACCGGTGTTTGTGGACAGTGGAGCGGGAGTCAATCAGGTGGACGCTCACTTTGTACAGACACATGGCCTGAAGTGTAGAACGCTGGCCAAACCTCTAAGCGTCCAGGCCATTGACTCTGTCCCACTGAGCCAGGGGAGGTTGACCCAAGTCGTAGAAAATATACATCTGCGCATAGGGACTCAGCATGAAGAGTCCCTGTCATGCTACGTCTTGGAGGGAATGCCATCACCTATCATTTTAGGCATCCCTTGGTTAGAAAGACACAACCGGTCATAGATTGGCGGTCTAGGGAAGTAGTCAGCTGGGATCAGTCGTGTGAGGGCTGCTGCCCAGGGGCTATTGTCTCTGCCGTCTTTCTACAACCATCCCCTTCTTCTCCAGTGGGGGCAGCAGAGGTGCTGCCAGGGAGTAGGGGCAAGTCTCTACCCTCACCACATGCTAACCCTGGGTGTCGGAGCACTCATAGGAGGAGGGGTCGGAGGAGAGTGGTGACTCCTTCTGAGCATTGTGGGGTGTGAGTATGACGACACAGGGGGATGCATCTGTTGTCAGTCCTTTGAAGAGTTCACCATTTTGTGGAAAACGCATGAATGGTAATAAATGTTCAGGTCCGGACCTGTGTGTGAACGAGTATGTATGGGTGGCCACCAAAAACATCCAGTGGAAGTGTGTAACTGGGGTCTGGAGTTCTCGAGTGATCGGGCCGTATCGGGTGTCGGCCATCCTCAGCCCGGAGACTTACCAGCTGGAGTTACCCCCAATTAAGCCCATACACAACTCGTTCCCCAGGTTGGCGCTCTGGAGATCTGTGGTGCCTCCGAAGCATACATTGCCATTTCCATCTGCCCACGTCTTCCATAAACCTGCGAGTCAGGTGGTCGCTGAGGTAAACTCTGGTGGAACTAGGCGTCCGCACCGTAGGTGTTTTTCGGGTAAGGAGCAGTGTTGAGGGTCCAGAGGCCCCTCATTGAAGGAGGAGTACTGTAACGGTCCATTTTTGGAGCCGTGGCAGAATGTGGATTCTTATAGAAACCTTTTTCCTTTTTCCCCCGGTGGCCGCTGGGGTTTACTACAACTGTAGTTGTTTTGGTGCTAGTTTTGCCCCCCGGTGGCCGCCGGGGTTACAACACATTTGAATTAACCAACAGGTGATGACTACTCCCCCCTCCTTCCTATAAAAGGTCATCATGTGCAGGAAATCACTGTTGGTAATATTGTTCATTTGTTATCCAACCGTGGTGAAGACTGGACATACCTGGTGGAGAGGGAGTTCAGCTTATCTGGAGCAGTGGAGTTGCTGCTGGATGCTGATCGGATCCTTACTCTGTTGCTTGGAGCATTTGCAGCAGAGCAAAGCTAAGTTTTGGGTTTTAGTTGCTTTAACCCCGTGGTGTCTGTTTTATTTTCCTTTGTGAGTTATTGGGTGCAGTTCACTTTATTCCCTGTCTCACCTCCTGGGGAGGGGGTTGGTGGTTTAGCTCAGGGCTAAACAGGAGATAGGGACAGGTTGGGGACTTGGGCCTCACTGCCTTCAAGTGTACCCCAAAGTTAAGGAGAGTCAGGGCACACCCTTAGCCTGAGGGGCAGTTCAGGGGCCCAGGTTCCACATCTCCTGCTTTGTCCCAACTGCCCCGTGACACTTGCCATTCCACCTGTCCTGCATCTGAGATAAAGTAGGCCGCAAATTGGTCCCTCATTTGGCCAACTTCAACGGATGACCTGAGAGGGTGCTGATTGAATTCAGGCAATGGGTTTGCAGCAGGTTCATATAGTTCAAAGTGAGGGTGCTCTTTAGCCATCACAAAATTATGTAGAACCACACAGGCCTTCACCACCTCATCCACTGTTTCTAGTTTCAGGTTAATGGCTGTGGCGAGAATTCGCCATCTGGATACAAGAATACCAAAGTCACACTCTTCAGGCCCTGGTCAGCCTGTAATTAAAAATTTTTCTGGTGTGGTCCAAGTCACGGCTGGAGTAAGGTTTGAGCAGGTTTTGGCACATCTGGAATGCCTCATCCCCAACCATTACAAATGGCAGTGGGGGACCTTCGGTGTTGGGAAGAGGCCGTGGCATGGGGAAACTGAAATGGTTGCCATACAACCTCCGGCCCATGTCAGAGTTCTTAAAAGCCTGGGAGTCATTTCCACGGCCAAATGCCCCAATGTCCACTGCAACAAAAATACAGTCTGCATCTGCAATGGCCATGATTACTGTAGAAAAGTACTTTTTATAGTTTTAGTACTCAGAGCCAGTTCTTTTTGGTTTGATAATCCGGATGTGTTTCCCATCAATCGCTCCCAAACAGTTGGGGAAATTGCAGACTGTCCAGAATTTGTCAGCTATTTCCATCCACTTTTCTGCGGTGGGCAGGGGCATAAATTCAGGACAGAGAACGTCCCACAAAGCCCGGCAGGTGTCCGCAATAATTCCAGACAAGGTGGATATTTCAATCCGGTACTGGAAGTGGAGTGAAGATAAGGTCTCTCCAGTAGCCAGGAATCTGTGAAACAGAGAAATATCAAAATAGCTTAGTTACTCACCGATAACGGTGTTTCTCGGAACCCATGACAGCACCACGGAGAGAGGGGGTCCGCCCATCAAGGACAGGAACCTACAGATAAAAAGGCGGCACCTCTCCTCCACCCCCAGTTGGTTACAGAGCATCAGAGGGTCTCCAGGTTAGCTAACAACAAAAGTATATACATAACATAATATCGCATATTATAGAGAAGCACCGTGTCTAACAAACCACTCTATACATATTAACTCGTGCTCACCGCACACGTGAAGGGGGGGGAATAAGTGGGTGCTGTCATGGGTTCCGAGAAACACTGTTATCGGTGAGTAACTAAGCTATTCTCTCTCACCCATGACAGCACCACGGAGAGAATTTCAGAGATTGGTAGCTTAGGGAGGGACCACCGCCTGAAAGACCCTTCTCCCGAAGGTCAGGTCAGACGTAGAGGCTAGATCTAAGCGATAGTGCCTGAAAAAGGTAGAAGGTGATGACCAGGTGGCCGCCTTACAGATCTGCTCTATTGATACCTCTGATCTTTCTGCCCATGAGGTCGCCATTGCTCTTGTAGAGTGAGCTTTTAAACCCTCCGGGATGGTATTCCCACTGGATGAGTATGCCAGGGCAATCACATCCCTTATCCACCTTGCTAAGGTACTCTTGGATGCCTTGAGCCCCTTCCGAGGTCCCTGGAAACACACAAAGAGAGACCCTTCCTTCCTACATCCCTTGGTGGCCTCTAAGTACTGAACTAGGCACCTCTTCACATCTAGGGTGTGAAATGTTTAGGGCCACTAAGAGTATAGTCTTTAATGATAAGGTTTTCAGGGGTGTTGACTGGATGGGCTCGAATGGGAGCCCTGTTAGGGCAGACAACACTAGGTTTAGATCCCATGATGGTATCTTCTGGGTGGTTATTGGTCTAGATCTGGCTGCGGCCCTCATAAACCGTGCTACCCAAGGGTTGCCCGCCACATCTTGGTTATAAAGGGCGCCTAGAGCCGCTACCTGTACCTTCGACGTATTAGTTGCCAGCCCCTGTTCTAACCCCCTTTTGCAAGAATTCGAGAATTTTGTCAATTTGTACTCCATCCTGAACCCTTACCCCGGAGCTGGATAAAAATTTCCTCCAAGTTCTACCATAGGCCTGGTTGTGATCAGTTTCCTACTCTTTTGTAGCGTGGAAACCAGGTTTTCTGAGAACCCCTTCCCTCTCAGCAGTGTCCTTTCAAATTCCATGCTGTTAAATGGAGGTTCACTGCCCGAGGGTGCAACACGGGACCTTGGGACAGAAGGTCGGGGAGATCTGGTAGAACCCAGGGGTCGGTTATTGACAGTATTCTCAGCCAGGAAAACCAAGCTCTTTTTGGCCAAAACGGGGCTATGAATATCATTCGTGCCCTGTCTTCTCTGACTTTCCTTATTACTGCCGGGATGAGAATGGGCGGCGGGAAGGCATACATTAGGCCCTGTGTCCACGGAAGCATAAACGCATCCAGGGTCCGGGGATTCCCCCTGGGGTCTAGGGAACAAAATGCTTCCACTTTTTTGTTTTTGTGGTCGGCAAACAAATCTATGTTCAGGGTCCCCCACATTTTTACGATCTTCCGAAAAATGGACTGTTTTAGAACCCACTCCCCTTGATGTAGCTGGGTGCAACTTAGAAAGTCTGCTGTCTGGTTCTCTGCTCCCCGTATGTGTAGTGCCGATAGGGATAGTAGGTTTTTCTTGGCTAGCGTGAATATTTCGGAGGATGTGTTCATTAGTGTTCGGGACCTGGTTCCCCCCTGATGATTTATGTAGGCCACCGTCACTCGATTGTCCAAAAATATGCGGACATGATGGACCCTTAATATCGGTAGAAAGTGTGTTAGGGCGTAGCCTACTGCCAACAGTTCCTTTTGGTTCGAGGAGGCTTTTAGTTCCTGACCTCCCCATTCCCCCTGAGCCACCCTGTTGCTCATATGTGCTCGCCATCCCTTGGGACTGGCGTCCGTGGTGATTATGTGTGTGATATTTATCACCCAGGGAATCCCTTTGGACAGGTTGTCTCTGTTCCCCCACCAAGCTAGGGGACGAATAGTTTTGGAGTCTAGTGTAACGTAACCTTCCAAGTGACCTCCTAATACCGACTGGTTGGCTAAAACATCCCATTGGAGATCTCTCGTATGTAGCTGCGCCCACTGGACCGCTGGCAGGCAGGCGGAGAGGGACCCTAGTAGTGACATTGCTTTTCTTAGCGTCATGGAAGGGTTTTGTGTCGCTCTTGCTACCATCTGAGCGATCCTCTCTTTTTTGTGGTCTAGTAGGTAACAATCCTGGGTGTTTGAGTCCAGAGTCAGGCCTAGGAACTCCTGGACTTTTCTGGGCTCCAGCCTTGATTTTTTCAGGTTCAGGAGCCAGCCAAGGTTTTGTAGAGTGACCATCACTCCGTCCCTCTGTGCCCTGCATCTTTGGGCCGAGTTGCTCGCTATTAAAAAGTTGTCCAGATATGGAACTATTAGAACATCTTGTTCTCTTAGGTGAGCCATCATCTCTGCCACCAATTTCGTGAAGATTCGCGAAGCTATCGAAATCCCAAATAGCAAGGCCCTGTACTGAAACTCCCTTACTTTGCCTCCTATGGAGACCGCCAGTCTGAGGTATTCTCGGGAGTCTTTGTGGATGGGGACGTGATAGTATTAGATCTCAGCGACGTGTACTACCATGAAGCAATGTAGAAAGAGAATTTTGGTGTTCGACTTGATCGACTCCATTTTGAATTTCTCGTTTTTGACATAATTGTTTAGCCTCTTTAGATTTATAATTGTCCGGAAGGTACCCTCCCCGGTTTGGTTACTAGAAAGAGAGGCGAGTAGAACCCTCTGCCTTTCTCCCGTGGGGGAACCTCCTGGAGGACTCTTTTGTTCAATAGGCTTAGGACCTCTTTTTCGAGAGCTTCCTGTTCTGACGCTGATGGTCTTAGTGGGGTCACTATATATTTTTGAGGTGGGAGAGAGAGAAAGTCTATTCTTAACCCTGATCCTATCAGATTTAGTAACCACGGGTTGTTCGATATTTTCCTCCAGGCTGGGAGAAAAAAGCTTAGCCTCCCTCCCACCCTGGGCAAACAGTCACTTGGAGGGCTTTTTGTCCCGGGACGAGTTACCAAAGAAGAACCCCCTGTCTCTCCTTCTGTCGTCCCATTTCTGTTTTCTCGGGGGTCTCCTTTGAAAAAACTTTTTGTTCCGAAAGGACCTTTTAAAACCTGTAGGACCTAAATTTGGGAATCCCTTCTTTTTATCCCCCGCCTTTTGGAGGATATCATCCAATGTCTCTCCGAATAGGAATTTCCCTTCACAAGGGATGGCACATAGTTTCATCTTAGTTTGTAGGTCCCCAGGCCAACATTTAAGCCACAGTGTTCTTCGGGCTGCGTTTGACAGGGCTGCCACTTTAGATGACAGCCTTACTGAATCAGCCGATGAGTCGGCTAAGAAGGCCGCCGCTCCCCTTATCATTGGAATGGATTCCAGGATCTTCTCCCTGGGTGTACCTTCCCTTAGCTGTGTCTCTAATCGGTCCACCCACACCATGAGGGCTCTGGAGGCACAAGTTGCCGCTATTGCTGGCCTAAGATTTCCTCCTGCTGATTCCCAAGTGCCCTTGAGGAAAGTATCAGCTTTTTTGTCTAATGGGTCCCTTAAAGTACCCATATCCTTGAAGGGGAGTGCAAATTTTTTGGAGGCTTTCGCGACCGCCACGTCTAACTTCGGGGCTTTGTCCCAAGACATGGACGCCTCCTCATCGAATGGGTATTTTCTTTTAAGAGAGGGAACCGTTGAGTTCTTCCTATCTGGTCTCTCCCATTCTTTCTTTTATAAGGCCCTGTACATTCTCGTTCAGCAGAAACACTCTGCGCCTCTTTTGGCCTAGTCCCCCGAACATTATGTCCTGGACTGATCTATCTGGCCGAGGGTCTGCATCCCACATGGTAGACCTTACCGCCTTTACTAGCATGTCTACCTCGTCCAGGGGAAAGCAATGACGACCTTCTGTTCCCTCATCTGAGGATGACACGTCGGTGCCTGAGGTATGTGATGTAACTTCCCCTGACGTCGAGGCCTCTGACTGGGAGGCTACTATTGTGTCCCTTTTCTTTCCCCTTCCTTTGTGCTCTAGGGATGAAAGGGCACTTTGAAACTCCGATCGGACTACCGCTGTTAGATCCGAGGCGTAATCCGGGGTTTCATCACAAAGAACTTCCTGTATGCAGGAATCTCAGAGCTTTTTATCCCAAGCTGGTGGTAGCGGTCTGCTACAGGTGGGGCATTCCCTGTTGTTTTTTCTTTCTTCTTTCCCTAAGTGAAAGAAGTCTATTATAATGGGGGACATTCACGTAGATCACTTACCCCGTTGTGCGCGGATGCAGGTACCGGTTCAGGAGGTGGATTCGGATCCCTCACGGACTGATCCATGGAAGGTGACTTGCTCCTCGCAGTCGACTTGCTCCGCTGCGTGGAGTGGCTACTGGACCAGTCCTCGCGCCCGTCCTTTTCTTTTTGCCAGCGATGGTGGTGTTGCCTGTGGTGCTGCTGCTTATGCTGCTGCATTGGCTGCTCCTCGTGCTGGTCGCTGTCCTCCATATTTACAGGACGCTTCCAGCAAGGAGCAGCTCCTGCGTTCTTCTTTTAAATCTCCCGCCATGACGTCACCTTCCTTCTCCCAGCCTGCACCGCTGAGCCCTAGGGAGCACGCACTGCGCATGCGCCGACCGCAGGGACCCGGAAGTCGTCGTTCCATTTCCGGGGCAGCGCCATGTTGGTATTCCTTTGTACCGCTGCGCTTCCCCCTCATTTGCTGGTGTCCCCCAGCCCCATTCTCCTTTCCGGAGCGGCGGCTCGGTCCTCCCCAGCCCGCTCACCCTGTACAGCCCTTCGGCTACAGCGGTGGCGGCTTCAGGCACCGACCCCGCCGCTGCAGGGGTCTCTCCATTGCCAGAACCGCGAACGGGACGGCCCTGGTCCTTTCCTCAGGTAAGCTGCTGCCGCCGCTGCTGCAGGATCCACGGGTCACCCGTCAAGGACAGGAACCCAACTCGGGGCGGAGGAGAGGTGCCGCCTTTTTATCTGTAGGTTCCTGTCCTTGATGGGCGGACCCCCTCTCTCCGTGGTGCTGTCATGGGTGAGAGAGAAATTAATATTTATGTATATGGTTTTTTGAAACAATAAAAGAAATAAAAAATTAGTACATGGCACAAAAATAATTCTGCAGGCTTTTAATACATGGCAGAACAATAATTCTGCCAGCTTTGAAATAGTACATGTCAGAACAAAGAAAATTATGCAGGCATTGGTTTTGCAATACGTACCGTAATGTGTCCAGGAGCCATTCCTCCGGAGGAATCGCACAACGGAGCTGCGTGTCCTGTCTCCGGATGGATTGTTGAACACGAGCAAGTAAATCCCTGAAGCTTTGTTGGGACATCCGGGTATAGTCTGTAAATTTCTCCGGGTTTGCCTGGAGCTCGCTGTAGAGGGTGTGGTACGCTCCACGGCTCTCCCGGAGTTCAATAATCGGATGTATCCACAAACGCCACCGCTGCCGTCTTTGCTGTCTCTCTCTCTCCCTTTGTTGATGGCAAGCAACTGCATAAGCCTGAGCCATCCTGATGTCCAGATCCAAGTTGAAGTGAAAACTCTTCCAGCGCAGATCCATGTTTCACAAAGGAAAATGCAAGCCAATGTGAAGAATTCAGCTGTAAATAGGGTCTATGTAAAGAATTCCAATAACACACGCCCACTGCTGTCCCATTGGTGGAGTCTGTTGCAAGAATTTTTCAAGGATTTTCCTCCTGTGAAATGTGACACCTAGACAACCTATGCGCATAAAAAACGCAAACGCATGGAAAAACGCTTGAAAATGCATAAAAACGCTGCGTTTTTTTGTCGTAATGCGCACGATGATGCGACGAAAAATCGCAGCGTTTACAAGCGTTTGCAAGCGTTTTTTGCATGCGTTTCATGTGCGCTCAAAATGCTGTGCAAAACAGCGCAAGTGTGAAACTAGCCTAAGTAAATGAAAAAGCAAAAAGTGCACTTAAATAACACAGAGATTTTAGGAATACTTTTTCTCTTGTAGGTTTTATAGTTCTTTTAGAAGTTTAAGACAGCCCCAACTTTCAGGATATCTTTGCCCCTGGAGGTCCAGGGTAGATATTGTCGTCATGTTTACTACTGCGATTTTACATTTCTATAGAGATATGAATCAGCAATTGAGAAAATCATAAAACATAACTTTTAATAAGTAATATAAAACGCTACCACTAGATAAAGTGAGGATTAAAACATACTAAATCAAAAGGTCACAGACCATATCAGAGAGTGTCTGTATAAATCAAAAAATAATACACCCAGCATATGTACATGTAACCATTCCAAGTCCAAGAATTGAAGGACTGGACAGATTTAAACTAGGTCTGAGATTTTACTGCTCAAAACCAATACAAGCAAAAAAACAGGTTCATTATAAGAGGTAATGTAATACAGCAAATTTTATGAAAAACCTCTCCCTTATTCAAATCACCAGAAAAGGACCTATTCATGCCCACAAAAAGACATCATATATAAATTCCATAAGCATAACATTGAAAAAAATGGAAAGATCTCACCGCATATATGTGGAAGATGTCTAGAAGCAGATGTCCCATCAAATTCGTGTGAGGTCAGGAAAAAAGGTAATGACCCTAATCAAGCCCTGTCAGAGCTAACAAACCTGACCCCCATGACTCCTGCCCTGTGTGGGCAGTCCACATCTGACCCTCAAAATAGAAGCCCTATTATGTCCCTGTGCATCCCGACGCGTTTCGTCAGTAATTGACTCTTCAGGGGACCTGTCAGCACTAAATGGGAATATTGACCAAACATATGGGCTGCCTCCTAAGATGATAATGAACCTGTTTTATCGTTTTATATTACTTATTAAAAGTTATGTTTTATGATTTTCTCAATTGCGGATTCATATTTCAATCGTGAGATTCTTGGGCGTTATATTCCCGCTGTGCTGTTACTTTCTATAGAGATGAAACATGGCATGCATAGCAAAGTCGATATTAAGTTAGGGGTTAGAATGGTCTTAGGGTGATGTGAGTGAATGTGTTATGTTCATCCCTTCGCTACGATGCCGAATATATACATCTCCCATAAATATTGGATCGATGCAAACCCCAATATTCATCACTGACCACTGGCTCCAAACCATCTGGGACCAGTGCTTTGAACAGAGGAAACTCTTGCCTTATAGTCCTAAAAGTTGCAGCAGGAGAGTAACTTTGTATTATAGCAGTGCTCCCTGCCAAACCTTCTGAATACAGTTGACAGTACATACAAGATCCCTGCGGTTAAAGACTTCACCTGCCAGCAACAAATATACAGTATCTGCATCTGGTTGTTAAGTTGTTAAAGTTAGCTTTGGAAAAAAAAGTACATTTGAGTGCTATATAAATGAGTCAAATAAATAAGTCAGAAGCAAAAACATGGTGTGAACCTTGTCTTAATGACAAGCAGGTGTTGTTATCAGATACATTTTCCATTGATTGCTCTCAGGCAACATATAGGCGAATACATTATATAAATATTCTAATTTATCTACATTTTATCTTACATTCTTTAAAACAGTTTTTCTTCCAAACTGCTGTTCAGTAATCTCCTAGATGATCGTTCAAGAATGCGATCCACTTCGCCCTTTGATAGATCCTAAAATTACATGCGAAATGGAGTATGGTAAAATATATGGCGCTCAGTAGTTCGTGAACCTGCATCACCGGCCCACATTTTTATCAGATATGTGTGGGTAATATTAGACCCAATATAACTGGGTAGGTGGTGTTTCTCAGTAATAAATTTTGCAATATCAACGCCATTGTGCGGCACATGATTAGCAGGAAGAAATTCTTAATACTATGTGTAAGAAAAGTATACAGTCACAGGGGTTGCCCAAGAGTTGTGTTTAAAAATGGCCTCAAATCAGAGAGTGTGAGAAAGTAACAAATATCACCCCTAAGGCCTCTTTCACACTTCCGTTTTTGACAATCAGTCATGATCCGCCGATTTGGAAAAAAACGGATCCGCCATTTTTCTTTGCGGATCCGTTTTTTTCCCCATTGACTTTCATTATTGGCGGATCTTGACGGATTGCCGTCCGTTGCATCCGTTTTTGTGAGGATCCGCCACAATGTTGCTGTCCGTCAACATCCTCAAAGATTTCCAAACGGAGCTTGCAATGTTTTTTTTGGGCGGTGGCTCTCTCTCTCTCTCTCTCCCAGCGGTTCAATATCCTCATTTTGCGGATCCGTCAAAAAACGGATCCTGTGCCATCCGTTCACATCAGTTAGGAACGGATCCGCTTGTCCGCCTTTTTGGTGGATTTTAACTGACACAAAAAACTGAAGTGTGAAAGAGGCCTAAGGGGGTTTTCCCATAAACAAAAGTTCATTTTATTCACTACAATAAGAAGGGATTAAAAATAATGTTCCTCACACCATGTTGCTGCACAGTCAGACACAGCCATTACACAGTACACAGCAAGAGCACATTTATAAGATTATCTCAGAACAGGAACATTTTTTTAATAATTTCCTATTGTGGACAATATTTTCATTCCAAAAGCTAGTGAATAAAATGAACTTTTGTTTGTGGGAAAACCCCTTTAATCTAAATTTACTAAAGCTCCGACGCTCCAGTCAGTCTTGATTGAGTTACCGTGCAGTGATGATATATATAATTTACTATGTATATGTACTGTACTCTGCAGCCGTTTTTTGCAAATAGTGTGTCTAAAAAAAATTCTACTCTGCAGCCGTCTCTCTGCCATTTGTAGGCCCAAAAAAAAATATTCTACAGCTGTGTCTAAACGAGTAGTGTTTCTAAAAGATGATTCTTCTCTGGAGCCATCTTGTCAGGAACACCACACTGCACTTGCTCACTGAGCCAGTGCGCGTGTCCTGAGTAAAACAAACTGTGCTCAGAGATACCTGTGGAGCGGGCAGCAGCAGAGAAGATGCGTGCTTCAGACCCACAGGACCTGAAGCACGTGACTGCTGGGGGCGTGGCATAAACTCCAGAGAGCTAGGAGCTGCAAGAAAACTCCTAGAATGGTAACTACGGAACAAAGTTACTAATTGGCATAGACAGGGACATAAGCCAGATCAGGCCGGGGTCAAAGCACGACATAGCATGACAATTACCAAAGGGCAAGGCAGAACGGATAGTCAAGATGTAGCCAAGAAGTCAGAAACCAGCGAAGCAGATATACAGTACAGAATCAACAGGCAAACTCACAACGGGGGACTGTTATGAATGGGTCACCGAGGAGAAAAAAGCAAAACAAGCTAAGTCACAGAAAACCAGAGAGGTTGGTAACTATGCAGATTGCAGATCCCTGATACTACCACACAACTAGCAGCAGCCGTGGAGCGTACATACAATGTTCCTAGATGCTTCGTCACAGCCGGAGGACTAAATAAGCCTGAAGCATGAAAAGGGGAAAACTAACTGCCCCAGAGCAGACCCCAAAGGAAAGACAGCCCCCACACATGTAGTGACGGTGAAACAAGATGAAAGTACAAACACAGGCAGGAAAATAGGCTGAGCAAACGATGGGGTCAAAACTAATTAGAAAGGAAAGGAAAGACACTGTCTGCAACCTGCAAAAAACCCTACAAAAATAATGTCCAACACTTCTGATAGCAAAATTAACCCTGAAGTCACTAGACTTCTCCCACTATATCAGCACTATGAAATATTCTGAGACAGAGCAAAAAGAGGCCAAACTAGTAAGGGACAAAAATCAAATTGGCAAATACAGATAAATAAGAGTGGAAATTCAGCGCAACCCCAGCCGGGGCTGCCTGACCACACAAAAAACTGAATAGACCAACAAAATCAAGTGTGAACATTAGCAGAAAAACTTAGCTTTAGATGACTGGAACAGATCTGAAACCCCAGACCTGACAAGCCAGAAGGAATCACCAGCAACAGAATAGGGCGTCGGCTGTCTTAAATCCAGTCTGAGATTCCTGAGGTCCAATCGTCATCCTCACTATCAGGTGGCAGATCTCTACTGATTAAATCAGCCTCACTACCTCCTGTTACCACCAGAGGGAGTCTGGAAGGAGAACTCACAACTGGTGGACCAGAGAATGAACTCACAACAGGGGACAGAACCGGATCTGAACCATAAAAGCAAGCTATAAGACAAAGAACAGGCACACAGGGGTCACAACACTCGGCCAAAGGCAAAAGTAACTGACAGGGATTGAAGTTTCTCAGGGCTATAAAAAGCTCTGCCTGAACCAAAGAGAAGCCACAATAATTAACCCCAGGTGTACAGGTCAAAGCCTGCACTGAGCTCAAGACATTAACCCCTGACGTGCAGGTCAAAACCTGCACTGGGATCATGACACATCTCTCTGCCATTTGTGGGCCAAAAAAATAATTCTACTGTACACATGACCACTGCAGCCAATCACTGATCTCAGGCAGTTATGTCTGAGTTTAAGACACAATGCACCTGAGGCCAATGATTGGTTCCAGTAGTCATAAGTAAATGTAAGGAACATCATCGCTACAGGATGAGTCAACGGTCAGCGGTTGACAGGTTTATTTTTGTTTTAACTTCACTCTATAAATTTGCACAAAGCTACTTCTTATGGCAGCACCATCGATGAATAACTTTATACTTACCAAGGATAGTCTTTGCTTGGCACTGTGAGTGGATAACAGATTACGTACTCGATTGTGTATCGATTCCCAGGTGTTATTCTCAGATCTCAACCTAAAATATACCAAAAAATGGAAACTTATTGAACTTTGCCACATGACAACGAGGAATGGGTCCATTTATGCTGGAATAGTAAATTAATGAAAGATAACTGCGCCTATGACACCACTCTACGATAGTGACCTCAGGATATCACGTTACTTCATAACTAAAATTATGACTTTGAGAAAAGTGAATACAGACCTTTCGCTTAGAGAGCCTCTGAGAACTGGACTTGTTCTTAAATCCTCCAAGGAATGGGCACCGGAAGTGAACTGGCCATCCAGAGATGATTCGGTGTTAAGGTCATCTATATTGAGGCAGTCCTGAGTAATACATTTAGTATTTAGATTTTGGTAAGCTACTACAAGGAGATACACCTAAAAATGTTGTCCAAGATGCTAAAGACATAGCAGTATTCTTCCAAGAACAGCATCAGTTCTCTCTACAAGATGTGTCTGGCATTCAAGCAGAGCTCCATTGAGGTGAATGGTGCAGAACCACACACACACTGTACACAGGGGTGACGCAGCTTTTTGAAGGCAGAGAGTTTTATATTATAAACTGCAGTACAAATGTACAACTGCATTTCCAGATATAGTAATGAATCATGGTATCCTATAAGCCACAATCTGGTCTTCATAGGAAAACCATCATAGAAGACACAGGGGTTTTCAGTAAACTCCCAGCTGTGGCACCGGGGAAGCAATGGGCGTATGGGCCCCAGGGGTGATCGCTTTAAATGCCGGTCAGAGGTTAACAGCAGTGGGGAGAGCTCGGCAGATGATAGCTGAATAAGACACCTATTGTGTGGCAGGAATGGGGCATGCTCAACTCCTGAGCCTGCTCCATACACATGCCCCCACCGAGCACTGTACGTGTCCGATACTTGTTGCCAAGGGGCTAACATATTACACATCTCGTACCAGGAAACAGAAATCATTTAGTGTTACTGTGAAAAAGAGGAGTTTAGATATTTATATGTATAGTTGATTAGCTCATTTTAAATAACAAGAGCGGACGCTTCATTCAGTAATGTCAGAAGGAATGCATAACATAAAATATAACATCAGCTGTTGAGTACAAAGTCTGGCAGATACCGAGTAATACTTTTTATTATGTTTCGTGCTATTCCAGAAATTTTGAGGGGGTATTGATCCAGCCAGTGCTGCAAAATCAGTTTTCAGTTTTCTGCCCATTTGCAGCATCCTGTCTACGGCTAGTATTTCACTCTTTGTTGTAGGTATACTATCTATCCAAGACTACAGAACAACAGACTAGGCTATATAGTGAGGTGAAGCGTTGTGCGAGTAATATCTGAATGTCGAAAACCCCATGTGTTTCCCCCCCCCCTCTACTAACCTATTTAAACCTGAAATTGCCATTACCATAATTCCCAAGCAGTGTGCTGGCTGAATTGGAGTTCTATTTGATTCCAAGCATTCATTCATTCCTCACATCCAATCACTCGCTCGCTTATGACACCTACACCTCAAAAACGTCTCTAGAATTCAACCTTTTCTTACTTTGACTCTGCAAACACTCTTACTGTAGCACTTATGCATTCTCACCTGGACTACTGCATCTCTCCACTAATGGGTCTCCCCCTTAATAAACTCTCCCCTCTCCAATCCATCCTTAATATAGCAACCAGGGTCATATTATACTAACCACTACACTGATGCCTCTACCCTGTGCCAGTCATTGCACTGGTTGCCCATCCACTACAGAGTACAATTTAAACTTATCACTCTTACCCATAAAGCTATATACGGTTCTAAACCACCCTACATCTCCTCCCCCGTGTCTGTGTACCACCCTACCTGTACTCTTCGTTCTGCTAATGACCTGAGACTAACATCCTCTATAAGCCGAACCTCCCACTCCCAAGTCATGTGTCGGAAATGACAGCGGATCTGTATCATTATTATTATTATTATGCATTTATATAGCGCCATTTATTCCATGGCGCTTTACATGTGAAAAGGGGAAATATAGACAAGTATAATAAACATGTGTAAGACAAGGGACACACAAGTACATAAGGAGAGGGGACCCTGCCCGCGAGGGCTCACAGTCTACAGGGATGGGTGAGGATACAGTAGGAGAGGGTAGAGCAGGTCATGCGGTGGTTCAGCAGACCGAGGATCATTGCAGGCTGTAGGCTTGTCGGAACAGGTGAGTCTTCAGGTTCTTCTTGAAGGTTTCCGTTGATGGTGAGAGTCTGATGTATCATAAGCACACATACTGGTGAGCTGCTGAAGAAGGGCTGTAACAAGAGAAGAAATAAATTTTCTCCTAGGCTTACTGAGCACAAAGTATTTTTTACACCAGCCTCAGGCCTTCCTGCACAGTTAGAAGAGGTGAAGATTTATTTCTTCTGCCACAGCCCTCCTCTGGCAGCTCACTGGTATGTGTTCTACGATACAGCGCCTCTGCTAACTGAGACACAGGACTTGGCAGCTGTGTTTCTTTCATTTCATTGATCATATGAATTAATTCAGCAGAAAGGTTTAGACAATGAAGAAATAGAGAATTACAAGCCCCAGTTTGTAGAGGAAGTCTAGAATCCTGTATACACTATGCAACATGTATAGATGTGATAACCTATGTGCCTCACTTAAAGATATCTTAGGAATTATTTGTACTGTAGTGCTTTCCAAACATTGGTTAGTTTCTATAGGTTCAATGTCTGCTTCCCATGTATCTTTTAGATATGAACATGATTATTCCATGTATCTGTTAAGTGGCTATATACAGTGGGGAAAAAAGTATTTAGTCAGCCACCAATTATGCAAGTTCTCCCACTTAAAAAGATGAGAGAGGCCTGTAATTGACATCATAGGTAGACCACGACTATGAGAGTCAAAATGAGAAAACACATCCAGAAAATCACCTTGTCTGATTTGACAAGATTTATTTTTCAAATTATGGTGGAAAATAAGTATTTGGTCACCTAAACATGCAAGATTTCTGGCTCTCAGAGACCTGTAATTTGTTCTTTAAGAGGCTCCTCTGTCCTCCACTCATTACCTGTAGTAATGGCACCTGTTTGAACTTGTTATCAGTATAAAAGACACATGTGCACAACCTCAAACAGTCACACTACAAACTCCACTATGGTGAAGACCAAAGAGCTGTTGAAGGACACCAGAAACAAAATTGTACCCTGCACCAGCCTGGGAATCTGCAATAGGCAAGGAGCTTGGTGTGATGAAATCAACTGTGGAAGCAATAAAAAGAAAATGGAAGACATACAAGACCACTGATCTCCCTCGATCTGGGGCTCCACGCAATATCTCACCTCGTGGGGTCAAAATGATCACAAGAACGGTGAGCAAAAATTCTAGAACCACACAGGGGGCCCTAGTGAATGACCTGCATAGAGCTGGGACCACCATAACAAAGGCTACCATCAGTAGCACACTACGCCGCCAGGGACTCATCCTGCAGTGCCAGACATATCCCCCTGCTTAAGTCAGTACATGTCCAGGCCCGTCTGAAGTTTGCTAGAGAGCATTTGGATTATCCAGGAGAGTATTGGGAGAATGTCGTATGGTCTGATGAAACCAAAATAGAACTGTTTGGTAGAAACATAACTCGTCATGTTTGGAGGAGACAGAATGCTCAGTTGCATCCAAAGAACACCATACCTACTGTGAAGCAAGGGGGTGGCAACATCAAGCTTTGGGGCTGTTTTTTTGCAAATTGACCAGGACGACTGATCCATGTACATGAAAGAATGAATGTGGCCATGTATCGTGAGATTTTGAGTACAAACTCCTTCCATCAGCAAGGGCATGGAAGATGAAACGAGGATGGGTCTTTCAGCATGATAATGATCCCAAGCACACCACTAGGAGAATGAGGGAGTGGCTTTGTAAGAAGCATATGAAGGTCCTGGAGTGACCTACCCAGTCTCCAGATCTCAACCCCATAGAAAACCTTTGGAGACCTCGGCCATGTCGGAGTACATTCGGGAGAACTTGGCTAAGGGTTTCATTCGGAAATCGTCCTCCCCTGCGGGTGCTGGTTTTTTCTTTGTGTGGAAGAAAGACGGATCCCTTCGCCCATGTATTGACTACCGAGGTTTGAACAATATCACCATCAAAAATAGATATCCTCTTCCGCTAATTCCTGAGCTCTTTGACCGCCTGCGGGGGGCCCGGATCTTTACCAAGTTGGATCTGCGGGGGGCCTATAATTTGATCCGAACCTGTGCTGGGGATGAGTGGAAGATGGCCTTCAATACACGAGACGGCCATTATGAATATTTGGTCATGCCATTTGGACTCTGCAATGCCCCTGCGGTGTTCCAGGAGTTTGTTAACAAAATCTTCCGGAACTTGTTGTACTCCTGTGTCGTGGTATATTTAGATGACATTCTCATCTTTTCACCCGATTTATCCTCCCATAGGAGAAGTGTTCGTCTGGTTCTGCAACGCCTAGGGGAGAATCGGCTCTACGCTAAGATTGAGAAATGCCTGTTTGAGCAAACTTCGTTGCCCTTTTTGGGATATATTATCACGGACTCCGGGTTGAAGATGGATCCCGAGAAGCTTTCTGCCATGCTCAAATGGCCTCGTCCAGTTGGAGTAAAAGTCGGAGTAAAAGCCATTCAGCGGTTTCTTGGCTTCGCAAATTACTATAGGCAGTTCGTTCCACACTTTTCCTCGGTGACAAGCCCATTTCAGCCCTGACCCGAAAAGGAACAAGATCGAATGTTTGGCCTCCTGAGGCTGAAGACGCTTTTCTCGCCCTGAAACGCTCTTTTGCGTCAGCTCCGATCTTACACCGTCCAGTAGCCAGTAGGCCCTTCGTCCTAGAGGTGGATGCCTCCTCCACCGGAGCCGGGGCGGTCCTCTCCCAGCGGGCATCTTCGGGGCATCTGGTTCTCTGTGGGTTCTTCTCTAAATCTTTTTCCCCCGCTGAACGCAACTATTCAATTGGAGATCGGGAGTTGCTGGCCATAAAAATGGCTCTGGAAGAGTGGCGGTACCTTCTGGAGGGAGCGGTCTACCCCTTTACAATCTTCACTGACCATAAGAACTTAGCTTATCTTCAGTCAGCCCAGAGGCTTAATTCCAGGCAAGCCAGATGGTCTTTGTATTTTTCCCGGTTTGATTTTAAACTCCATTTTCGACCCGGGAACAGAAACACCAAGGCAGATGCACTTTCCAGGTCGTTGCAATCGCCTGAGACGGAGGAGGTCCCATCACATATCATCGAGCCTGCAAAAGTTATCTCCCGTGAATCTCTCCTCTCTCCCGCCGGGCAGAACTTTTGTTCCACAAAGCAAAAGATTGGAGGTGCTAAGCTGGGGGCATTCCTCCAAGATCACAGGACACGTTGGGACCAAGAAGACCCTCATCCTCCTCTCTCGCTATTACTGGTGGCCTTCTCTTCGCCAGGATGTGATGGATTTCGTAGCCTCCTGTACGACCTGTACTCAGAATAAGGTACCGAGAGTTCTACCTTCCGGTCTTCTTCACCCACTGCCTCTTCAGGAAGCTCCTTACTGATTTGCCGCACTCCTCTGGATGTACTACTATCCTGGTGGTAGTAGATCGTTTCTCCAAGATGGCCCATTTCTTCCCATTGCCCGGCTTGCCTTCGGCACCCGAGTTAGCCGAGATCTTCATCCATCAGATTTTCAAACTGGATGGTCTCCCGCAACGGATTGTATCTGATCAAGGAGTCCAGTTTACCTCCCGATTCTGGAGAGCTCTCAGTCGGCTCATGGGTATATCTCTGGATTTCTCCTCCGCCTATCATCCTCAGACCAACGGGCAAGTGGAACGGGTTAACCAGGTACTGACATCCTACCTGCGTCACTTTTCTAACGCCCATCAAGACAAGTGGGTTTCACTCCTTCCTTGGGCAGAGTTCACCCATAACAATCATCCTAATGAATCCACCTCCAAGTCACCATTTTTTGTGGTTTCAGGCCAGAACTCTGGTGTTCCGCTGCCCATTTCCACGTCTTCGGGGGTTCCCGCAGCAGATGCTCTCGCATCAGAATTTTCGCAAGTTTGGAAGGAGACCAGGGAAGCTCTCGTAAAGTCCAGTGTCCGGATTAAAAAGCATGCGGACAAGAGACGGATGGCTCTCCCACCATATCATCCTGGCGACAAAGTCTGGCTCTCAACCAAGCATATCCGCCTGAAAGTCCCTTCTTACAAGTTGAGTCCCCGGTACATCGGTCCCTTTGAGGTACTTGGACGTATTAACAACGTGGCCTATAAACTGAGGTTGCCGGCTTCGCTCCGGGTCCCTAACGCCTTCCATGTCTCCCTCCTGAAACCTGTCGTTCTTAATCGCTTTCGCCCTGCACCTATTCCTTCCCCTCAGCCAGTTGGGGCCGATAACGTCTTTGAAGTAAAAGACATCCTGGCTATGAAGAGAGTCAGGAGAAGAACCTATATCCTCATCGACTGGAAAGGATTTGGTCCTGAGGAGAGGTCCTGGGAGCCTCAGAAGAATGTTACCGCACCAAATATTCTGAGAAGATTTTTGACCAATCTCAGAAATGGGAGACGTAAGGAGGGGGGTACTGTCACATTGGTGGTAGTGCCCGCCGCCGCTCTGTCCGCCGCTGCCTCCACTCACCGGGCCGCGTCCTGCCGCGCTGCACTCTCCCCTCGCGCGGTCCCGCTCCTTGCTTCCTCACCTCCTCCCTCTCGGCCAGCGGCTGTGCCGTGCATGCGCCTGAGGCCGCGAGTGCGCGCACTGCAGGATTCTTAACCCTGCAGTGGGCGTCCACAGCCTTGCCGTCTAATCAACCATCAGCGCAGGGTTTATCAGGCGGCTCCTACCTATGGGGGACGCCTGATTATCGTGTCTCACTCATGCGCTAATCTCGGCCGACTTATAGGGACCCTATAAGTTATTCCTCCTGTCCTGTTTTCCGTCTTGCCCTCTGGCCTGGTGTTCCTGCCTGTGTCCGCTCTGCTCCTCGCCCTGTTCTCTCGTTCCTGTGTCCGTCCTGGTCCTCGCCCTGGTTCTCTTGCCTTGTGCCTGTCACTTCCGTGTTCCTCTCCGTGTCTTTTGCGCAGTATTCTGTGCCCAGTCCTGTACCCACCACCCGGTACCTGCTGTACTCTGTACCTCGGCCATTACTCCGGTCCCATTCCGCTGTGCCCTGTCTGGTACTCCGGTCCTGCCTATAACATACCCCGGTCCTTTGAGCCGCCCCTCTTGGTACCAGCTGTCACGGTGTCTGACTCCCGCGGGCTTGCCCCAAACGGTCCCTGTATAGGAGTCGGCTCCACCTGGTGCGCTCTCCCCCGGGGGCCTCAGTTCCGCGACCCAAAGGTCCACTCTCGGACGCTGCCTATCCCTGTCGCGTCACAATCTATAGCAGAAGCCTACTCTAATACAGACTGGCTGTCACGGCGAGAGGGAACTATAATACTAATGCTTTAAAGAGGTATTACACTGGCAGTTCCAACTCCACAGATCCGAAATTGATGATATATCCTGGCGATATGCCAGCGCTTACTATGCTGGGGATAACCATTTCAGAAACCTACCTTTCCTACTGATGTATCACAGTGCAGGTCGTCAAATGTTAATGCTGTAAAAATATAAACAAAAAACATTAATAATTTGCATTGTTACTTTGTCCGCAAATGTTAAACATAAAATGTAATTATAATGTAATAACACTTTTTGGTACCAAGTAATACCGAAAATCATGACGAGATCCATAGAAAATTATTAAAATAATTGGATGGAGGCCCATAATGTCACGATGGGGGCAGGCTTTACAGCGTTGAGAATCTCTCCCCCCCATGTGCTCACCCACTTAACCACCTAACCACTCTCTCTTTCCCCATGTGCTGACTTCTCCCCAGGGGAGGAAGCAAAAGACAATACTGACATTACAGCAGGAGATCGCAGAGGATACATTTTGTGAGGTAATATATTGTTTAAAAACAGTCAGTGAAATATTTTACCTCATGAATCCTCTGTGATCCCCTGCTGTAATGTCAGTATTGTCTTTTGCTTCCTCCCCTGCCCAGGAGCTGTTGTATGGTCTGTACAGGGTCAGACACAGACAATTTTTAAAATGAACTTTCGTTCGTCGGAAAACCCTTTAATGTGAGCGGCTTCCTCTGGCTGTAGACACGTCGCGCATCTGCCGCCGGGATCAGCCGAATGATGCACTGCACCTGCGCGGAATTCGGGCAGGCACAGTAAATCAGGTCGCCGCCATCTTTGTGCAGACAGATAGCGGCGGTCACATTAAAACTGTGCATGCACTCATCCTGTACAAAGATGGTGGTGGTCAGTGAATCATTTGGCTGATCGCGGCGTGTTCGCGATGGTGTTCCGCTGGTGGTACCGCGCAAGAGACTCCATACGGCATATACAGTGTGTGTGTGTGTTGCGTACAGCATATACAGTGTATGTTTGTGTGTGGTGCGTACGGCGTATACAGTGTGTGGGTGTGATGCGACGGTGATCCGCTGGTAGTACCACGCAAGAGGCTAAATACGACGTATACAGTGTGTGTGTGTGTGTGTGTGTGTGTGTGTGTGTGTGTGTGTGTGTGTGTGTGTGGTGCGTACGGCATATACAGTGTATGTTTGTGTGTGGTGCGTACGGCGTATACAGTGTGTGTGTGTATGTGAGTGATGCGACGGTGTTCCGCTGGTGGTACCGTGCAAGAGGCAGGTACCACCAGCAGTTTCCATATTGAGACACCCATCACTTGGGTGTCCCAATATGGCGGTTGGTGAACTTCCGCCGCTTGGAATTCTGGGATCCGGACACATCTGGACAGAACAGGATGTGAAGACATTACAAGGTAAGTATATATTAGATGAAATAATTAATAATCCAATAAAATTACTGTAAGTTTAAAATATAGCAAAGTGCCTCAATGGGGAAGACCACGATAATAAACCAATATTAAAAGCTTATTAAAGCACCATAAATAACTAAGAAGAGAGTAAAGTGCAGAGGACCATAGAAAAAGAGGGCTATAAAATATAAAGGTGCAAATTCACAAATAGAGGGGAGGAAGAAATGGAACAAGTCTTAAAAATCCTCACTATAAATAACCCCAAATAATGACCATAGAAACCTCAAACTTAGTCATATCACTGCCATTTAATATATCTTATACAAGTCTATCTCCACAGTCACAACTATCAACTCTATCATAAAGGGAGCATAAACATATCAGACAAATGGTGCCATAATACAGTACCTCAGAAAAAGTAGAACCGTGGACTCCCCACACCCCGACGCGCCCCCTGGAAGAAGCCAGCGGCAAAACGTGCGTATATATAGCATAGCTGATTGGCCAACACTGAACAGCTGAGACCTTCAAATCAGGAAAGCTCCAGGAGCTCTCAACTAAACAGATTAACCTCTGCACTGCTAGTAGAAACCTGCACCAATTAATACGATGGTGAAGTGCTTCTAACCATTGCAGGAACACGTGAAATCAGACACCGCAGTCTTCTGGCCCCTCTCTGTTGCGGTAAACCCATGACATTGTCATTATAGGAATATTGGCAGCTTGCTGACAATATACACAGGAAGCTGCCGTTCAGGGGTGTGGGCGAGGTTATACACCGCTCAGCATTCTGACCACGACTACATCTATAGCAGAGACTAGAGGGATTCAAAACTGCACCAAGCAGTCCTGGTAAGTGATACATCGCTGGAATCAGGCTCTCTGACCAGACATTATACTGCTGTCAGATTTTGTAGCAAAAGCCTGCAGAGAGATTCCCTTTAAATACCGCATATACAGTGGGGCAAAAAAGTATTTAGTCAGTCAGCAATAGTGCAAGTTCCACCACTTAAAAAGATGAGAGGCGTCTGTAATTTACATCATAGGTAGACCTCAACTATGGGAGACAAACTGAGAAAAAAAAATCCAGAAAATCACATTGTCTGTTTTTTTTTCATTTTATTTGCATATTATGGTGGAAAATAAGTATTTGGTCAGAAACAAAATTTCATCTCAATACTTTGTGATATATCCTTTGTTGGCAATGACAGAGGTCAAACGTTTTCTGTAAGTCTTCACAAGGTTGCCACACACTGTTGTTGGTATGTTGGCCCATTCCTCCATGCAGATCTCCTCTAGAGCAGTGATGTTTTTGGCTTTTCGCTTGGCAACACGGACTTTCAACTCCCTCCAAAGGTTTTCTATAGGGTTGAGATCTGGAGACTGGCTAGGCCACTCCAGGACCTTGAAATGCTTCTTACGAAGCCACTCCTTCATTGCCCTGGTGGTGTGCTTTGGATCATTGTCATGTTGAAAGACCCAGCCACGTTTCATATTCAATGCCCTTGCTGATGGAAGGAGGTTTGCACTCAAAATCTCACGATACATGGCCCCATTCATTCTTTCATGTACCCGAATCAGTCGTCCTGGCCCCTTTGCAGAGAAACAGCCCCAAAGCATGATGTTTCCACCACCATGCTTTACAGTAGGTATGGTGTTTGATGGATGCAACTCAGTATTCTTTTTCCTCCAAACACGACAAGTTGTGTTTCTACCAAACAGTTCCAGTTTGGTTTCATCAGACCATAGGACATTCTCCCAAAACTCCTCTGGATCATCCAAATGCTCTCTAGCAAACTTCAGACGGGCCCGGACATGTACAGGCTTAAGCAGTGGGACACGTCTGGCACTGCAGGATCTGAGTCCATGGTGGCGTAGTGTGTTACTTATGGAAGGCCTTGTTACATTGGTCCCAGCTCTCTGCAGTTCATTCACTAGGTCCCCCCGCGTGGTTCTGGGATTTTTGCTCACCGTTCTTGTGATCATTCTGACCCCACGGGGTGGGATTTTGCGTGGAGCACCAGATCGAGGGAGATTATCAGTGGTCTTGTATGTCTTCCATTTTCTAATTATTGCTCCCACAGTTGATTTCTTCACTCCAAGCTGGTTGGCTATTGCAGATTCAGTCTTCCCAGCCTGGTGCAGGGCTACAATTTGGTTTCTGGTGTCCTTTGACAGCTCTTTGGTCTTCACCATAGTGGAGTTTGGAGTCAGACTGTTTGAGGGTGTGCACAGGTGTCTTTTTATACTGATAACAAGTTTAAACAGATGCCATTACTACAGGTAATGAGTGGAGGAAAGAGGAGACTCTTAAAAGAAGTTACAGGTCTGTGAGAGCCAGAAATCTTGATTGCTTGTTTCTGACCAAATACTTATTTTCCACCATAATATGCAAATAAAATGAAAAAAAAACAGACAATGTGATTTTCTGGATTTTTTTTTCTCAGTTTGTCTCCCATAGTTGAGGTCTACCTATGATGTAAATTACAGACGCCTCTCATCTTTTTAAGTGGTGGAACTTGCACTATTGCTGACTGACTAAATACTTTTTTGCCCCACTGTATACAGACTGTACTTACCTCTAATTAAAGAATTCTTACTATTTGAATGTCGTCTGGACTTGGGAGATTGAAGCTGCGAAGATGTTTTCTCACCTACAGGCTTGGAATGATTGATCTAAAAATAATGGTTCATTATTAAAATGATACCAATTTTATAACATGACCATAAAGAACCAATTGCAAACACGACAACTTGGCACAGAATGTTATTATGTGAAAGACGTTTTATCTTGGTTTAACCCTTTAAGAAATATAGACAAAATAGTAGCAGCAAATACAATTAAAAAGCAGCACTTTTTAGACATTTATTTGCAACCTGGAAGCAATGATTTGACCATGTGACCATTGCAGACAATCATTGGCTTCAGCGGTTACGCCAGTAAGTATGAAACGTGACCACCAAGGTCTATATTCAGCTGCAGTGATTATAAATATGGACCGCCAGAGCTGTGGTGCTGGAGTAGCAGGGGATTTAAAGAGGACCTGTTAACCAGACCAAATGTAGCCTTTTTTTTTGCTCTTATTTTATTCCTGATGAGTTTTTACTGTTTTCATTTTAAATATGCCATACAGTTGAAAAAATATTGGCTTTTATAATAGCATTATTTTTATAGTCTTTACTAAGGGGGAGTTGCGCAAATGGTAATAATGCAGATCAGCCTAAACATACCCTCCCCAGAGAATCCTGTGAGTACAGCTCCCTTGTGGGGTATAGTTGGTTTGGTAATGCTTAGCGATACTGACCCTAAATAGGTTGAATCTATTACTTACTGTATCTTATCTAGTAACCACTAAGTTTTAATATACATATATATACAGCTCTGGCAAAAATTAAGAGACCACTGCACAGTTTTTTAAAAATCAGCTTCTCTACATGTCTGACAGCCATTCCATTCCAGTGTCAGTTGAATTCCAACCATAGTACACCTCATTCTACTTAATGTGCTTCTGATTAGGTGATCACCTGAACCAAATCTTATTTAACGAAGGAAAGTATAAAAAACCCTGCTGTGGTGTTCACAATCCTCTTGCAATAGGACAAGCTGGATGGCTAAACAAGTATTAGTAATATCCCAAAAGTAATAGGAATGAAAAACTAACTTTTAACCATGCCAAAGGAGTTGAAAATTCTTGAATGAGGAAAAGAAGGGCTCAATTCTGGCTTTACTAGGAGAGGGATACAGTGAGCATCATATTGCCTCCATCCTTAAAATTTCTAAGATGGCAGTCCATTACAACAAGGTCAAGCAGCAGACATTGGGGACAACAAAGCTACAGACCGGCAGAGGGCAAAAATGACTCTCCACTGACTGGGATGACCGTCATCTTATTCGATTGTCACTCAGCAACCGCAGGATGACATCAAGTGACCCACAAAAGGAATGGCAAATGGCAGCTGGGGTGAAGTGCATGGCAAGAACAGTTCGTAACAGGCTACTAGAGGCAGGGCTTAAATCATGTAAAAAAGCCTTTCATCAATGAGAAGCAAAGAAAAGCCAGGCTGAAGTTTGCCAAAAACCATAATGATTGGACCATAGACGACTGGAGTAAAGTAATCTTCTCTGATGAGTCTAATTTTCAGCTTTGCCCAACACCTGGTCATCTAATGGTTAGATGGAAACCTGGAGAGGCGTACAAGCCACAGTGTCTTGCACCCACTGTGAAATTTGGTGGAGGATCTGTGATGATCTGGGGATGCTTCAGTAAGGCTGGAATTGGGCAGGTTAATCTTTGCGAAGGACGAATGAATCAAGCTGCATACAAGGTTATCCTGGAAAAACAGTTGATTCTTTCTGTTCAGGTAATGTTCCCCATCTCTGAGGACTGTTTTTTCCAGCAGGACAATGTGCCATGCCACACAACTAGGTCAATCAATGTGTGGATGAAGGAACACATCAAATCCCTGTCATGGCCAGCCGAATCTCCAGACCTCAACCTCAATGAAAACCTCTGGAATGTAATCAAGAGGAAGATGGATAGTCACAAGCCATCAAAGAACTGCTTAAATTTTTGTACCAGGAGTGGCATAAGGTCACCCAAAAGCAGTGTAAAAGACTGGTGGAAAGCATGCCAAGACGCATGAAAGCTGTGATTAAACATCATGGCTATTCCACAAAATATTGATTTCTGAACTCTTCCTGAGTTAAAACATTAGTAATATTGTTTCTAAATTATTATGAACTTGTTTTCTTAGCATTATTTGAGGTCTGCAAGCACTGCATGTTTTTGTTATTTTGACCATTTATCATTTTCTGAAAATAAATACAAAATTTATTGCTTGGAAATTCGAAGACATGTTGTCAGTAGTTTAGAGAATAAAAGAGCAATTTACATTTTACTCAAAAATATACCTATAAAGAGACAAATCAGACAAACTGAAAATTTGCAGTGGTCTCTTAATTTTTGCTAGAGCTGTACATATATTTGTCTTCCATTTTTGCACCCATTAGGACTACAACCATTAATCATTAAAATAACTGTTCTACACCATTATTATTTTTTCTATTATGGGACTTTGGCATGTTATTCTAATAAATCATTGGCATTTTTCCAATCTATTCTGGTTCCATTTTATCTATTACGGTATTTTCCATCCTACTCTGGTCTAAGTCTATTTATCATGGTATTCAGCCACTCCATTCCAGTGTAATTCCAGCTTATTATAGTGCTTTTTGTTAATCAAGTAAGTCATTGGGTGATACCCAGAGATTACACTGTATTCTTAACAAAATGTATGTATAAAAAACTATATTTGCCTTGCAGTAGATGTTTTAGACAAAGTTGCCTAAATAAGGGGTGCATGTTACTTTATCATAATGCCTGTGCTTATACCATCCACAATAACCTTCTTATAAGTGGGGCTTATCTTTATTTCAACTTTTCAATGATATTACATCTGTATGACATATATCGGTTTACAATTGTGTGATGCATCCTCCAGTTTGTTTCCATTAACATTAATATATCCAAACCAAGTGACCAATAAATAAAAGGCACACATTCAGGTCAAAGGGTTAATCCTAAAATAGGGTAGAGAATAGGGGATAATGTATGGATTGCTGGGGGGTCTGACCACTGAGGTCCCAGAGATCTTGAGAATGTGGTTCCATAGAGCTTGTCGTGAATAGAGTAGAGGTGCATACACATGCCCTCAGCAACATTTTTTGCCATGTAGCAGGTTTCCCCTATCTGTGGACGGGGAGTACTCACTTGGCTGGTCTTCGAGGAATATGCTGGGACACTCAGGGTTAAAAACAAGACCAATCGGTTGATTAATAAACAGCATGGACTGAATCTCAGGTACTTGGTAACATGCAATCTTTCGCTTTCATAGTACCCACGATCCTCGCTGAGCCTGATGTGCCCAACACGGATTAGTGTCCATTGACTGTCCGTGAGGAGCGCACAGGTTTCCCGATACCTCTTATTCTCAGAGGCGTCCTCTCCGGAGGTATATTACAGGCCTCCTTACTCTGGCTCAGACTAGCCAGCACTGCCGCCCGTGCAGAAACACACTGGCTCCATCTTGGGTGTTCAGACACACCCCCTTGGTTGGGGTATGTAGGTGACTGGACCCACCCATCTCTCCTAGTCACCTGGAAGCCTCCCAATGTATAATACAAACCATCAACAGTAGATCTGCTGAGCAAAACACGCCCAGGATTCCATCACAGGGCCACCCACCTCTGTGATACATACCGCCCATTAACCACATAACTAGTCGCCATACCACAGCCATAATTAGCTGAGCGCTTTATTTAGTTTTCTCCTATAGTCCCATTGACATTGAATGAAGCATAAAGACCTGTACTCGATCCAAGACAGGGCTCTGCAGAGCCTGACTTGCAGGTTCCAATGCCCCATTCTCAAGATGGCTGGGGGTTACAGAGCGGTCAGACACCCACAGATCACGAAGCTATTCCTTATCCTAAATAAATCCTTGTATAATGATATAGATTTTTATTTAAAAATGAATAATTATAGGAGACAACTCACTATTTTGAAAATAACCCTTTAAGTGTCATGAGGGTGTCACATTACCCTGGAAGACCTGGAGTTAGATGGTCACGTCAGGTAATGAATCGCGGGTCTCCTTTAGAGATGATGTGATTCATGCCCTGTTTTAAATGGATTTCCTTTCCTTCGGTGCTGAGAGGGTTAAGGACTCTTTCCATGTTGGCTGAGACCATACAGCCTTGGTTGTTCTCAACTGCAACTGCTTATCATTTACTCCCCCTATATATACTGGCTCTGGGCGTTTATTCCCTGCTTGTGAAAGATTTGTCTTCCTGTATTCAGTGCTAAAGCTGAGAGGTTGGAGTGGAGTTGTTGTAGTGATGAACTGTAGTTTGCTGTACTACGTGTGTGTTTATCTCCTGGTTCCTATTCCCATTTAGTTTATTCCTTCCTGTCACTATCCTCCTCCAAATTGTTGGTTAGTGCTTTTGTATGATAGAGGTTTTCTGTTATCCCTGTTTTGTCTTTGTGTCTTGTTTATCCTCCAATTCTGTCCCATGCCTCATGGGGTTGGGGAGGGAACAGATCGGGGTTTAACAGGAGCATAGCAATGTAGGAGATGTCTCTATGTTCAAAAGTACCCCCGGGACAGGATAGTTAGGGTCCCAGTTCCAGAGACAGTTTGAGGCCCCTCTCCCTTACCAAATACCGACGCAGCGTGACATTAAGTCAAATATAACTGAAGTAACATGGATTTGGCTTCCACAGTCATCTACAGCACAACATGCAAGTGGATTGATGAGGTTGAGTATGTACAAGTATCTGTAACCTGCTGAAAACATACATGTCTTACTATAAAAGGAGGCCTTGTCTCGGCATCAGACTTGAACTCATAGTTGCCAAGGTGTAATTGAGCGAGCCGCTGCTGATTGTCTTTGTTCAGTTCACACATTCGCCTTCGTGTATAGGGTGATGGAGAACGGGACTGTGAAGACCTAGTAGGGCTGTTGTAACCCTTCTCCGGAGAGGAGTAACTTTTAGATGGACTCTTTGATCTCCTATTACGAGAGTTCTGCAAAGACCTCCGGGATTGTGTCTTCATGGACTAGACAAACAAAGCAGAGCAGAATAAAAGGATTGTGGAGAAAACTGGTTAAATGCTCAAAATATAGGGAACCTTTCACATGGTAAATGCAGTCCTATCTGTTGGCAGATTGTTATAGAGCAGAAGGTTAGTGGGGAAGATGTAGTATTTTACTTGAATAAATATATCCACTTTTTATGTTTTGGAGTCCAGTGGGCGGTCCTACTTAGAGATGGACAGTTATTTCTGTATGCATGATCATATAACGAGGCTGTCAATCATTGATTAGGACTGACTATGCACTAAAATATGGAAACAGCAAGGATTTAAATGAAAAAAAAAATTATAACATTTATTGCTACAATACTATATAAAATCAGTTTAATGACCTTTGATCAATGAAGCGCTGCCCACAGGTCAGACTGGATGGATAATGTGATAGATCCCATCAAAACTAAATTTTTAACCACCCTCTATTCACTTCTTAGAATATGCAACATACGTCATATCGTCTCCGGGAACCATTTGCTGTTTCTTTGATGGTCGTCGTAGTGGAAAACTCAATTTTAGGTGCAATTCCCTTTAACAGAAGAAAATAGAAAACATGGATTAAATGATGACAAATTGTATGTGAACTGTCACATTGCTATGAAAACAACAGCGAGATAATGATAGGTTAGCATATAAATGTATAGGGCGACACAAAAATTGCGCTTACATAAATATCTGGTATTAAAGACATGAAGTATAGACTATACAATATAATATGTACCGTATGCAAATTAGTTGCTTTGCCAGTTCTACCTAGTGAAAGCAGCTATCATGTAAGTCAATGTTTGACCCACTAAAGGAAATTTGTCACCAAGTTTTTGGCACCTAATCTGAGAGAAGCATAATTTACTGTAGGGATAGAGACCCTGATTCCAGCGATGTGTCATTTACTGGGATGTTTCCTGTAGTTTTGATAAAATGACAGCTTTATCAGCAGGAGGAGCTAGAGGATAAGTGTCATGATCCAGAGTGGATCTGACAGGTTAAATGTACATAATGAACTTTTTTTCCTTTGGCTTGGTGCCAAAGTGGGTTAATTGCCCCCGGTGGCCATTAGAATTATTACACGTGGTGTCGTTTATTCTAAGTTGGCCCGGTGGTGGTGAGTGGTAGTGCACTTTAGTTTCTTTGGTTTAGTGCACGTAATTATAAATCAGGTGTGAGGCTCTATAAAAGAGTTCAGGTGTGTTTGATGACTGTTGGTGATATTGTGAGTTAGTCATTCTCAAGGAAGCCTGGGTGAAAGAAGGAGCTGAACATGAGTCCTACGCAGCCCAGCCAGAGGGGACGAGTGGCAGCTATGTGGTCTGCAAGAAGGGCTGGCATGGCGTGGTGGAGTCACAGTTTATGGTGTCAGCAGGAAGTGCTGGCATGGCTTGGTAGAGTCGCGACGATGGAGAGAGTTGCACTCAGCATGCTGGACTTGGTTGCTGAAAACTGGACTCAAGCATGCTGGGCTTTTTGGCAGAAGCTGGACTCATCTTTGGGACTCTGTTTACTGGGCAGCTGCAACTCGTGGTGGACTCTGCTCCAAGGCTGCACTATGCTGAAGGATCCAGTTATGGTGATGGATCCGGGTGGAGGAGAAGATGCACACAGGTGGGCTCTGTTGCTAGGAGCGTACGCAACAGAGCAAAGCTAAGTGGTGTTTCCCCTGTACTGTCATTTTCCCTCATGAGTGTTTAGTGCAGTGGTGGGATTAGTTTCCGCACCGACCAATTCCCTAGTGAAGGTTTAGGTTCAGGGCGAGCTAGGGTTTTTAGGTTCCTGTGCGTTGCTCAGTGCGGAACCGGCATAGGGAACGTTAGGAGTGCAGGAACACTGGCTCAGGGGAGTACAGGAGGACTCCACGTCCCTATTCCCTATCGCAGGGCCCAACATTGTTAATGTTACCCAGGTTCCCCTTTATTATTTAAATTCGCCTTACTGGAGGCGGGGTTTCCAGATTTACGTGTAATACCTAAATTCGCCTGTTGGAGGCGGCGTATCCAGCTGCAAGTCTTATTATTTAAATTCGCCCAACTGGAGGCGGTGTATCCAGGGTCACGTGTGTCATATGGGTTCGCCTTGCGGTACTTGCTGCGTCCAGACACACGTGACCGTGACAATAAGTAAACCTGCTATCTTGTAGTCACATCAATGATTGGAAGATTTCTGCCTATGCACAGGGTAAACAGAAAGCTGCCAATCAGTGGTGTAGGCGGGGCTATTCAGAGCTCAGCATTTGGAGAACTGGTAGCTGTAAAGCAGATAAAACAGGGATTTGGCCTCTACATCATGCTGTTCTCAGATTGGGTAGGAAACATCTGGTGACAAATTCCCTTTAAATATGTTTTCCTATCTGATATATTGATAAAGGGGACAAAGTGTTTGTTTGGCTCTATGTCCCAAGCACTGACGTGCTTATATCCTTCCATTTACCAATGATTATATGCTACTGTACTTTTGATCGCTTAGCAGAAAGTAGAGTATCAGGGTTTCTGCCCCAACATCATGTTGCTCTTAGATTATACAGCAAAAAACTGGTGACATTTTCCCTTTTAATGAGCTTTGTAGCATTACTAAGGATAGGATGCTATAAGTCGCTGGCTAAGCAAATACTCCTAGAAAAATGGAACAAATTGAGAGTCCTCAGTGGTTGATACCATCGCTTCAGTTAGCTATTAAGAAGATGTTGCAAATTTTTGGGACTTGATTTGCACCAATCCAGCAACATACTGGATTCATACTGGATTCTTCAGGGGCCGCAGGTGGGGTAAACGACCCGCAAAAAGAACCAGATTTGAGAGAATATGCCTAAATGAATTTTTGGCTTATTGCTAGTAATAATGTTTCTGCTGCACGGGATATCTTTTAGAATATTATCAGACCTCTCCATTGGGAAGCCCCAGTTGTCACTTTGTAATTAGAAAGCAATGAATCTTGCTACTTATCATAGTACCCTGCTGTTATTCCTAAAGGCTCCTTCAGACGTCCGTTCTTTGGTTATGAGTGATAGCACCCGTACCTATGATAGTCTACGGGCTAGTCACATGTCCAATATTTTTCGAGACATGTCCAATTTTGATATGTGGGTTGGATCAAAATTGGCAATGCAGGTCAACAGGTCTTTGAAAAAAATCGGACTGCTCTCGGATCTGATTTTCTCGGACTGTCAGAAGGGGACGGTAGAGAATTTGTTTTTGTTTTCGAGAAAATCAGATGACACTTGTACCACGCTCTGATCAGAGTTCTAGATCCAATTTTCTCATATGTGACAAAAAATCGGACGTCTGAATGAGCCCTAAAACTCGAGTACGGGTAGATCAGGAGTTCCTAACCTTTGCGAGCCACTTTAAAAAATGATAAATAGTGCTGAGGCGGACGTTACGTGCTCAACGCTCAATTTGTACATCGAAGATGAGGATCAAGTAAAAAAAAGACGCAGGGAAGAAAATGTGCACCCCTAGGGTTTTCTGTAAATTACCGTTCTAACTAATTTATAACATTTCAACTGAAAACCTGGCCCTGGATTAGGATATCAGTCACCTTTTAGCATTTTTCCTTTCTATTTTTCCACTTTTCTCTTCCATTGCAAAGGATATTTTAGCAAAACTATCAATAGGACATGATCCCATCAGCTGATACATTTTTGGACATCATATGTTATCCCCCTTTGCAGACAATGTGCTGTACGCGTTCCATAGCGTCTTTCTATAATATACACTGCTTACATGATAGAAATGGAAGCACAAGGAGGGTCAGTAGGTCAATGTCAGACAGACACCAGTAAGTACCAAGCGTATCTCTTCCGTGCTGAGATTGAAGGGTACAGTGATTTACCATCTCATTAAATACATCACCAAACCATAATATCCTACTGTGGCAGGACGGAGGTCTAGCAAGCAGGCTGTAAATTAAGGTGGAAGCACTGCCTGGATGAGAAACAATTACCGCAGTAAATAATGTGACATCTGTTCAGTCAAGGACATAAAATCTTTTGAACATCTCAGGTAAAAAGCTGACTTCAGAAATCAGAAACCAAATGAGAGTCAGAAAAGCAGAAAATCTGCATGGTACGCACATAGAGAGGTTTGTGAGATCAATACAGTACAGAGCAGGCGCTTCCCAGTCTGGTCCTATACTGTTAAAGGGAATCTTTCAGCAGGATTTTGCGGTTTAAACTAAGAGCAGCATGATATAGAGACAGAGACCCTTATTCCAGTGATGTGTCACTTACTGGGCTGCTTGGTGTAGCTATTATAAAAATCATTCTTTTATCAGCAGGAGATTATCACTAGAGGACTAATAAACCTGCTGCCAGGTAGTCCTCCATATTCATGAGCTCTGTATAACCCAGCTAGTGTTGTGAGAAAAAGTCCCACAGTGCAGAGGTGAGTTCACAACAGTGAAATTCTCCCGGTCAACTTGCCTCTGTGATCTCACCAACGTCACTGCAGTTCATTTGCCCCGCTGGGAAAGCAGCCTCAGTGACCGGAGGTAACTTCATTGACTTCACCGCAAGTCACTGACGCTGCGCTCGCAGCAGCTCGTTCAGTGGTTCTCAGCCTGGACGGTCACATCTTGGCACCATCCAGGTTGAAAACTATCCCCCAGACAAGGATTACAGCGTTGGACAGAACGACCGACAGGTGAGGGATAGTGGGTTTTTTTATATTTGTATTCTTACAAATGACAAGGGATTCAATGGAATGGGGGTTGACGTGAGTATGGTTTAATTTAGGCCGGGGTCAGACTTATGAGAAACTCGCACGAGTCTTGTATCTCAATACTCGGCACTGCCGCTGGTACTCGGGACGGAGTGTGCAGCTGCATGTCTTTCTATGCAGCCGCAAACTCCAGTCCCGAGTGCCGGTAGCAGTGCCAGGTATTGAGATACAAGACTCGTGCGAGTTTCTCATAAGTCTGACCCCGGCCTAAATTAAACTATACTCACGTCAATAGATGTGCCTTTTATGGGCGGCAGCTGGCTGCTTATTTTTGGTTGGAGGGGGCCTATATCAATGGCCCCTTTCAGCACGAGAATACCAGCCCCTAGCTGTCTGCTTTAGCAAGGCTGGTTGTCAGAAATGGAGGGGACCCCATGCCCTTTTTTTAAATTATTCATCTAAATAATTTAAAAAATCAGGGTAGGGAAACCTCTATTCTTGATAACCAGCTTTGCTGAAGCTGACAGCTGAGGGTTGAAGCCCCCAGTTGTGAGTTTTGCCTGGCTGGTTATTAAAAATACAAGGGAATCCACACCATTTTTTTTTTTAAATTACTTATTTACAGCGCAGGTGACAAATAATGAATACTCCCATCATCCGCTTGTGCTCTTACTAATATTAGCGGCAGCAGGCATCGGCTGATGGGAGCAGTAGTCCCATTAGCTTACACCAGTAACTGGAGGTAAACTTTGTACCTCCCATCACAGCTGCACGCTCACGCTGTCTTTTGACAGCATGGTAACCGCGGCTCCCTGATTTTACCGCCGATTAGAAGCGATGCTTGCCACGCTATCATGCACATGACAGCATGGCAAACACTGGATGTTTGGGCCCCCCATTCAAGTGAATGGGGTCTGGGTTCAGGTTTGGGTCCAGGTACTGTTCTCGTACCAGAACTTTTTGTAACTGTTCGGCCGAACCTGCTGGACCCAAACATCCAGGTGTCCGCCCATCTCTACTTGTAACCTAGAAGGCAGCGTTTTCAACACAGCACAAGTGTGCTGCATCCAAAGCGCTGCTATTCCTGATCGTGGGCATGTACCCTTATTTGTCACTGTAGCTGAACTAAAGCCACTGCAGAGATGAGCAACCAATGTTATTAAGTGAATGTGTTCACAGAAATATCAAGATAGGCTATTGATCTTGGGATTATTCAGTTTGGAAAAATTAATTTACAAATATATGAGCGGACAGTAGAGAGGTCTTTCAAAGGATCTTTTTACACATAGACCTGCAATGATAATAAAGGGGTCTACATCTAGAGGAAAATAAGTATCCTCCATCACAGATGGCAATTCTTTAGGCTGGATTCATATGTCCATATTTTCGGTACCAGATAAAAACGGTACCAGAGATGTAAGTATTACACACACGGACAGGCACCTGGGAAGCAGCGGTAGAGTAAGCGATGTTCCCAGTGCTGAAGACCGCTCTCATCATTTTGCCCTGCTCTTCCGGAGATCAGTATTTCTCTTAAGTAGCAGCACACGTGACTGCCGGCAGCAGCAGGAAGCCAATGGCTGACACTACGCGCTACTGAAGAGCAATGATTACTCACTGCTCTATGGCACACACAGTCCCGGCGAGTATTCCGGCAGCTGTGCTCTGCTTGTGAGCTGACGTACCTGCCATATACAAGCATTAAGCAGCTGCTGACACCTGAGCAGGATGCTGAGAGGGAGCGCATAGTAAGTAAGTGTAATGGTTTGTTTTTCTTAATGTTTTCTGATGTATTTTACGGAGTTCACGACAGCACCCACCAAGAGAGAGGAACCGCCCACCATCAGGACAGGAACCTACAGATTAAAAGAGGGCGGTCCCCCTCGCCTCCTCAGTTGTGTTTCAGAGTATGAGAGGCACCGCCGTCGGATTAGTACACAATAATCATTATGTTTATACTACAAAATACCGTCACCTCTATAGAGAGGAAAGTTTAATAACACACTCTCCCACAGAATGCAGGAACAAATCAGTGAATAATTACCGGGGGGAACGTGCGGGTGTTATCGTGGACTCTGTAAAATCCTATTACCGGTACGTAATGACCAGTTTTCCTCTCGCCACGACAGGACCCACCGAGAGACTTTCAGAGACTATCACCTGGGAGGGACCACAGCACTAAGTACTGATCACCCGAAGTCTAGACTGGAGGTGGATGACTGATCAAGACAGTAGTGTCTATGAAAGGTGGAAGGTGACAACCACGTTGCCGCCTTACAAATTAAGTCAATGGAGATGTCCTCCTTTTCCGCCCATGAAAATGCCATGGCCTGCGCAGAGTGAGCCCTTGCTTCCTCTGGCAGGAATTCCCCTTTGGCCGAATACACAAGGCAGATCGCATCCTTTATCCACCGGGCGATGGTGTTCTTTGTGACATTCAACCCCTTTCATCCATCCTGAAAGGAGATAAACAGCGCCCTACTCTGCCTCCGAACCTGAGTCCTTTCTAAGTACCCTAATACTGCTCTTTTTATATCTAGAGTATGGAACCTTTGCTCCTATACCGTAGCGGGGCTATCATAGAAGGATGGCAAATAGATCTCCTGGCTCCTATAACACTTAGTATCAACTTTAGGTAAATAGGCTGGGTCAGGTTTTAAAACTATCTTGTCTTGATAGACTCTTAAGAAAGGAGCATCCACTGACAATGCCTGAATATCACTGACTGATCACGGCGGTCTTTAAGGTCCAAACCTTAGTTGATGCTGAGTCTAAGGGTTCATAGGGGGACCTGTCAATGCATCTAGAACAAGGTTTAAATCCCATGGAGGTAATCTAGCAATATGCACCGGGTTACTGCGCTCACAGGCCTTTATGAATCTAGCGACCCATCTGTCCCCTGCTACATTATGGTTATATAGTGCTCCCAGTGTTGACACCTGCACCTTAAGGGTATTGACAGATAATCCCAATTCTCAGCCTTTCTGTAAGAATTCCAATATCGCCGGAATGGAAACCTGGTCTGAAAGTGGAGCCGAGTAAAATGACAAAATTTTTTTCCAGCTCTTACAATAAATTTCTGTGGTAACCTTCTTCCGACTCATAAGTGGATCAATATTCAAAAAAGACCAAAGGTTATAACACAGAGGACCGTGAAACCAAATACAAAACCACAAAAGAAAAGGTCCTCCAATGAAGTTTAAAAAGTTAAATTTTTATTCAAATAAATACATGATAATAAAATGAGAAATGGCAAACCATAAAGTTGATCATATGCTCAGCTTTTTTATGAGCATGATTTTTTGTTATGAACCAATATATGAAAATAAAATGTAGCATTGTGGATTTATTTAAACATCTTTGGAAATAATAGATTTAATACCTCTGCACTAAGCACTTTATGTATTTTTTCATATAAATTCCCTTTCATGTGCTTTCTCATGTGCTCCAATTAATGTAGTTTTTTTACAAGATAATAAGGCTGTGTGCACACGATGCGGATTTTGCTGCGGTTCCGCAGCGGTTTTGGCCGCTGCGGACCCGCAGCAGTTTCTGCTGTGGTGTACAGTACAATGATTCCCTATGGGAATCAAAAACCGCAGTGCAGACGGTGCGGAATTTTCCGCGCGGATTATCTGCGGTTTTCAATCCGCAGAAAGAATTGACATGTCAATTCTTTCTGCGGATTCTCCTGCGGTTTGCCATCTCCTCCATTGAGGAGATGAAAAACCGCAGGGCAAAACCGCAGAGCAATCCGCAGGTAAAACCGCAGGTCTTTTGACCTGCGGTTTCACCTGCGGATTGCACAAAATCCGCGCGGATGAATCCGCACCTTTTCCGCAGCGTGTGCACACAGCCTTACTGTGTCACCCAGTGTGTTTGTTCGTTCTTTGCTATTCCATTCCTTTATGGTTTGTCGTTTCTCATTTTATTATCATGTATTTATTTGAATAAAAATTTAACTTTTTAAACTTCATTGGAGGACCTTTTCTCTTGTGGTTTTGTCATTAGTAACGTAGCAATTAGGACCTCTGAAAACCATCTACGCTTCAGCAGCTCCCTCTCAAATTCCACGCCGTCAAGTGGAGACCCTCCATCCGTGGATGACTGAATGGGCCCTGAGAGAGAAGCCCCGGGGTCGTTGGTAGTAGCTGTAGGGATTCTACTTGCTTAGGTGCGACGGGAGACAGTCAGGAGGCAGGTTCCCTTGAAGTTCATATGGTTTATTACGTCATAAACCAAACAGCATGTCACCAAAATAAACAGCCTTCAGTTCAGGCGACAAAATAACATCAAAATGTCCTTTCCTTCAGGCTCAGTCCACGAGCCTCAGCGCACACAGGAGGTGTATACCCCCCTCACATACAGCTGCCTTGTTCATGAGCAGACCACATTATAAGGGTGGAGCCACACCCACGAACCCAGCAGCTGACTGGTCACATGACTATGAAGAGGAGGATGAATGAACTCATGGAGATCAACATCCGACACTGCGGAGACACCATCACGTGTTTCTTAACGCAGTGATTCTAGAGCACTGCCCCCATCCCTTATGGGAAATATGCAAAACATGCAAAACAGAAGCCGCGGAGACACCATCACGTGTTTCTCAACGCAAGCAATGACCAGCCAGGTCTTTGTCCGGGAAGGAACAACCACGGGAAGGGCAGTCTCCAATGAAGGAAACCACCTATGCCAAAACATGGTATCCATCCACATACAGCTGTTTCGGGGTATTGCCCCTCATCAGTGTGGAGTAGGAAACTGGCTGGTAGGAGCAATGCCTAGTAAAAAGACTATGAAGAGGAGGATGAATGAACTCATGGAGATCAACATCCGACACTGCGGAGACACCATCACGTGTTTCTCAACGCAGTGATTCTAGAGCACTGCCCCCATCCCTTATGGGAAATATGCAAAACATGCAAAACAGAAGCCGCGGAGACACCATCACGTGTTTCTCAACGCAAGCAATGACCAGCCAGGTCTTTGTCCGGGAAGGAACAACCACGGGAAGGGCAGTCTCCAATGAAGGAAACCACCTATGCCAAAACATGGTATCCATCCACATACAGCTGTTTCGGGGTATTGCCCCTCATCAGTGTGGAGTAGGAAACAGGCTGGTAGGAGCAATGCCTAGTAAAAAGACTATGAAGAGGAGGATGAATGAACTCATGGAGATCAACATCCGACACTGCGGATACACCATCACGTGTTTCTCAACGCAGTGATTCTAGAGCACTGCCCCCATCCCTTATGGGAAATATGCAAAACATGCAAAACAGAAGCCGCGGAGACACCATCACGTGTTTCTCAACGCAAGCAATGACCAGCCAGGTCTTTGTCCGGGAAGGAAGAACCACGGGAAGGGCAGTCTCCAATGAAGGAAACCACCTATGCCAAAACATGGTATCCATCCACATACAGCTGTTTCGGGGTATTGCCCCTCATCAGTGTGGAGTAGGAAACTGGCTGGTAGGAGCACTGCCTAGTAAAAAGACTATGAAGAGGAGGATGAATGAACTCATGGAGATCAACATCCGACACTGCGGAGACACCATCACGTGTTTCTCAACGCAGTGATTCTAGAGACTGCCCTTCCCGTGGTTGTTCCTTCCCGGACAAAGACCTGGCTGGTCATTGCTTGCGTTGAGAAACACGTGATGGTGTCTCCGCGGCTTCTGTTTTGCATGTTTTGCATATTTCCCATAAGGGATGGGGGCAGTGCTCTAGAATCACTGCGTTGAGAAACACGTGATGGTGTCTCCGCAGTGTCGGATGTTGATCTCCATGAGTTCATTCATCCTCCTCTTCATAGTCTTTTTACTAGGCATTGCTCCTACCAGCCAGTTTCCTACTCCACACTGATGAGGGGCAATACCCCGAAACAGCTGTATGTGGATGGATACCATGTTTTGGCATAGGTGGTTTCCTTCATTGGAGACTGCCCTTCCGGTGGTTGTTCCTTCCCGGACAAAGACCTGGCTGGTCATTGCTTGCGTTGAGAAACACGTGATGGTGTCTCCGCGGCTTCTGTTTTGCATGTTTTGCATATTTCCCATAAGGGATGGGGGCAGTGCTCTAGAATCACTGCGTTGAGAAACACGTGATGGTGTATCCGCAGTGTCGGATGTTGATCTCCATGAGTTCATTCATCCTCCTCTTCATAGTCTTTTTACTAGGCATTGCTCCTACCAGCCTGTTTCCTACTCCACACTGATGAGGGGCAATACCCCGAAACAGCTGTATGTGGATGGATACCATGTTTTGGCATAGGTGGTTTCCTTCATTGGAGACTGCCCTTCCCGTGGTTGTTCCTTCCCGGACAAAGACCTGGCTGGTCATTGCTTGCGTTGAGAAACACGTGATGGTGTCTCCGCGGCTTCTGTTTTGCATGTTTTGCATATTTCCCATAAGGGATGGGGGCAGTGCTCTAGAATCACTGCGTTGAGAAACACGTGATGGTGTCTCCGCAGTGTCGGATGTTGATCTCCATGAGTTCATTCATCCTCCTCTTCATAGTCTTTTTACTAGGCATTGCTCCTACCAGCCAGTTTCCTACTCCACACTGATGAGGGGCAATACCCCGAAACAGCTGTATGTGGATGGATACCATGTTTTGGCATAGGTGGTTTCCTTCATTGGAGACTGCCCTTCCCGTGGTTGTTCCTTCCCGGACAAAGACCTGGCTGGTCATTGCTTGCGTTGAGAAACACGTGATGGTGTCTCCGCGGCTTCTGTTTTGCATATTTCCCATAAGGGATGGGGGCAGTGCTCTAGAATCACTGTGTTGAGAATCACGTGATGGTGTCTCCGCAGTGTCGGATGTTGATCTCCATGAGTTCATAGAATCATAGAATCATAGAGTTGGAAGGGACCTCCTGGGCCATCTGGTCCAACCCCCTGCTCAAAGCAGGATTCGCTAAATCATCCCAGTCAGATGTCTGTCCAGCCTCTGTTTGAAGACTTCCATTGAAGGAGAACTCACCACTTATCGTGGCAGCTTGTTCCACTCATTGATCACTCTAACTGTCAAAAAGTTTTTTCTGATATCTAATCTGTGTCTCCTCCCATTCAGTTTCATCCCATTGCTTCTAGTCTTTCCTTGTGCAAATGAGAATAAAGTTGATCCTTCTACAATGTGACAGCCCTTTAGATATTTGTAGACAGCTATTAAGTCTCCTCTCAGTCTTCTCTTTTGCAAACTAAACATTCCCAAATCCTGCAACCTTTCCTCATAAGACAGGGTTTGCAGACCGGTCACCATTTTGGTCGCTCTTTTCTGAACTTGCTCCAGTTTGTTGATGTCTTTTTTAAAATGTGGTGGCCAAAACTGGACACAATATTCCAGATGAGGTCTGACCAAAGAGGAGTAGAGGGAAATAATGACTTCACGTGATCTAGACTGTATGCTTCTGTTAATACATCCTAGAATTGCATTTGCCTTTTTTGCTGCTGCATCACACTGTTGACTCATATTCAGTCTGTGATCTATTAGTATACCCAAGTCTTTTTCACATGTGCTGTCACTTAGCCCTATTCCTCCCATTCTATATATGCTTTTTTCATTTTTATTGCCCAGATGGAGTACTTTGCATTTCTCCCTGTTAAAAACCATTCTGTTAGTTGCTGCCCACTTCTCCAGTTTATTTAAATCTTTTTGAATCCTCTCTCTCTCTTCTCTAGTATTAGCTATCCCTCCTAGCTTTGTGTCATCAGCAAATTTAATCAGTTTACCCTCAATTCCTTCATCTAAATCGTTGATAAAGATGTTGAACAATACAGGGCCCAGGACAGAGCCCTGTGGTACCCCACTTGAGACATTCTTCCAACTGGATGTGCAGCCATTTACGACCACTCTTTGGGTCCGATCACTAAGCCAGTTATGAATCCACCTAACAGTTGCCTTGTCCATTCCATACTTAGTCATTTTTTCAATAAGGATTGTATGAGAGACTTTGTCAAATGCTTTGCTGAAGTCTAGATATACTATATCTACAGCATTTCCTTGATCCACCCAATCAGTGATACCGTCATAGAAGGAAATTAAGTTAGTCTGACATGACTTATTAGTTACAAACCCATGCTGACTCTGTTTAATCACTTCATTCTTATCCAGGTACTGACATACATGTTGTTTAATAATTTGTTCAAAGATCTTTCCTGGTATAGAAGTCAGACTCACCGGCCTATAGTTGCCTGGGTCCACCTTCTTCCCCTTTTTGAAGATAGGAACAACATTTGCTCTTCTCCAGTCTTCTGGCACTTCTCCTGTTCTCCAAGAATTTTCAAAGATTATGGAGAGGGGTTCAAAAATTTCTTCTGCTATCTCCTTCAGTACTCTGGGGTGTAATTCATCTGGACCTGGAGATTTGAATTCATTTAGGTTACCTAAGTGTTTCCTCACTATCTTTCTGTTTATAGATATCCTGGATTCTTCTATTCCCTTAATAGGACAGTGAATAACAGTTGATGTTACATTTCCTTTCTGAGAGAAAACAGATGCAAAATAGGAATTTAAAAGTTCAGCCTTCTCAACATCCTGTCTTACCATTTCATCATTTTCATCCTGTAAAAATCCTATAGCATCTTTGACTGTTCTTTTACTTTTGACATATCCCCAAAATCCTTTATTATTGCTTTTGACATCTCTTGCAAGCCTCAATTCATTTTCAGCTTTAGATAATCTGATTTGTGCCCTGCAGGTTCTGCAGACAGCATTATATTCTTCTTTAGATATGCCTCCCTCTTTCCATTTTATAAACATTTTTTTCTTCCTTTTTAGCATGTGCTTAAGTTCTGTGTTCATCCATCCTGGTTTCCTTAAATGCTTCCTATTCTTCCCTCTTTTCGGAATTGTTAACAACTGTGCTTTGAGAATTTCATTTTTCAAGATTTCCCATCCTTCCTGGACATTTTTGTCTTTAAGGATATCCAGCCATTGGATCCCTCCAATTCTCTTTCTGAATCCCTTAAAATCTGCCTTTCTGAAATCTAACCTTGACGTCTGAGTCTTCACAGGTCTTCCGCCTCTAGTTATCCAAAATTCTAAAATAGCATGGTCGCTACCTCCTAGGGTCCCAGCCACTTTTACCTCTTCAACCATTTCCTCCCTGTTTATAAGGATTAGATCCAAGGTAGCAGTTCCCCTTGTTTTCTCATTTACCTTTTGGAAGATAAAGTTGTCAGCAAGAGAGGATAAGAATTTCCTTGACCTGTTGGTTTTGCCTGAGAGAGATTCCCAACAAATGTCTGGATAATTGAAATCTCCCATGACAACTATGTCATATTTTTTGGAGAACTTGGCCATTTGATGCATGAAGAGTTCATCCATATCTTCAGCTTGCACAGGCGGCCTGTAGTAAATGCCTACAATGGTGTCCTTTCCATTGTTCTGTCCTTGTATTCTTACCCAAACAGTTTCTACAGAACTCCCGGTCTCTGAAGCTTCAATCTCTGTGCAGATATACGCGTTTCTAACATACAATGCGACACCTCCTCCTCGTTTATCAAGTCTGTTTCTTGTAAATAAGTTGTATCCTTCTAGTCTTGTATTCCAATCATGTGTATTGTCCCACCAAGTTTCAGTGATTCCAATGACATCATATTTCTTTTCCTGTGTTAGTAGTTCCAATTCTCCTTGTTTGTTGCCCATGCTTTGTGCATTAGTATAGAAACATTTTAGTTTGTGATTGGTTTCTCTTTCTCCAATATTTTTATTAATTAGATTATTTCGTCTTTGTTCTTCCTTTCCACTTCTAATAGCAGAGTTCTCAATAGCATTTGTCAGGTGTATGGCTTTTTCTGGTCTTTTGCTTCCCTTCCCATGTTGTTCTAGTTTAAAGCTCTCCTTACAAGTGTAGCAAGGCGACTTCCAAATACATGCTTTCCAGTCTTCGTAAGGTGCACCCCATCTCGAGCAAGTAGTCCATCGTATAAGTAGTTCACTCCGTGATCCAGAAATCCAAATCGTTGCTGACGGCACCATCGACCTAGCCAGTTGTTCACCTGCAGAATCTTATTCCACCTCCTTGTTCCATGGCCATCCACTGGGAGGATGGAAGAGAAGACCACCTGTGCTCCCAGTTCTTTCACTTTCTTGCCTAAGTCTTCAAAGTCTCTGCAGATGGTTTCCAGGTCGTTTCTTGCATTCATCCAGGTCGTTTCTTCATTCATCCTCCTCTTCATAGTCTTTTTACTAGGCATTGCTCCTACCAGCCAGTTTCCTACTCCACACTGATGAGGGGCAATACCCCGAAACAGCTGTATGTGGATGGATACCATGTTTTGGCATAGGTGGTTTCCTTCATTGGAGACTGCCCTTCCGGTGGTTGTTCCTTCCCGGACAAAGACCTGGCTGGTCATTGCTTGCGTTGAGAAACACGTGATGGTGTCTCCGCGGCTTCTGTTTTGCATGGTCACATGACTGTGACCTCACCACAGGTCCTTCAAAATAATAATAATAATAATAATACAGCAATATTTGTTATGCCTTACATTATGGAGACAAGCCATTTATGAGACACATCTCCCATCGATTACACGACAATTAGCCCTGCCACATACCTCCCCCCTCAGCCTAAAGCCATGGGGCTTGGCACCTTCACCTACCAGGCAAGGGATTCTGGAGAGGGCATCGGCATTCCCATGTAGCTTCCCGGCCCTATGCTCTACGCGGAAGCTGAAGTCTTGTAGGGCTAAGAACCAGCGGGTAACCCTAGCATTCTTACCCTTTGTTTCCCTCATCCACCTGAGTGGGACATGGTCGGATATTAATCTAAACTTCCGTCCCACCAGGTAGTACCGTTATGTATCCACTACCCATTTTATGGCCAAACACTCCTTCTCTACAACTGAGTAATTTCTCTCACAAGAAGTCAACTTCCTACTCAAGTAGAGAACAGGATGCTCCTCCCCACGTATCCCTTGGGAAAGGACTGCTCCTACCCCAACATCTGAGGCATCTGTCTGGAGGACAAATTCACGTTTAAAGTCCGGGGCCACCAAACCGGGTTGCTTACAAAGAGCTCCCTTCATTTCTTGGAAGGCTGACTTGGCTTCTTTGGACCAGCTGTCCATCACTGACTTTGTCCCCTTAAGCAGATCAGTTAGAGGTGCAGACATTGTGGCAAAGTTTGGGATGAACCTCCTGTAATATCCCACAATCCCCAGGAAGGCTTTAACTTGCTTCTTTGACAGAGACCTCGGCCATGTTTGAATTGCCTCCACTTTATTAATTTGAGGTTTGATCTCGCCACGCCCCACTACATATCCGAGGTACTTGGCTTCTTCTTTACCCAAGGCACACTTCTTTGGGTTTATTGTAAACCCTGCCTTTCTTAGCGCATCAAACACTGCTTGAACCTTTTCCAGGTGTGTCTCCCAGTCTAGTCTGGGGTAAAGATGACGATATCATCCAGGTATGCGGTAGTTTATGAGACGCAAGGATTCTATCCATAGCCCTCTGGAATGTTGCTGGAGCTCCCTGCAGGCCAAACGGCATCCGGACATACTGGAAGCACCCGTCTGGTGTGGAAAATGCCGTCTTCTCCTTGGCTTCCTGTGCCATTGGGATCTGCCAGTTACCCTTTGTCAGGTCCAAGTCTCTCGATGAGCTCATCAACGCATGGCATGGGATAAGCGTCGAACTTGGAGAACTCATTCAGCTTCCGTAATCGTTGCAGAACCTCCATTCACCATCAGGTTTTGGGACCAGGACAATCGGGCTCAACCAGCCACTCTTGGATTCCTCAATGATCCCGAGCTTCAACATACACTGCACCTCCTTGGAAATTACATCTCGCCGGGCCTCAGGAATGCGATACGGTTTCACGTTCACCCGCACATGTGGCTTGGTCAGAACTTCGTGCTCCACCACCTTCGTGCACCCCGGCAACTCTGAAAACAGGTCCCTGTTTTTCTGGAGTAACTCCCGGCACTGCTGTTTCTGGGCTTTCGATAGTGTCTCCGCTATGGTAACCGCTCCAACCTCCTCTTCTAGGTGGCCTAGCAAGCACGGAATTACCGCTGGCTCTCTATCTTGCCACGGCTTGATGAGGTTGCATGGTAAACCTGGTATGGCTTCAGTCTTCCGGGTTGGTGGATCTTGTAGTTTACGTCTCCCAGCTTCTCCACCACCTCATATGGCCCTTGCCACTTGGCCAAGAACTTACTCTCCACCGTCGGGATTAGCACGAGAACTCGGTCTCCCGGATTGAACTGCCTCACTCTGGCTGACCGGTTGTAGACCCTGGTCTGAGCCTCTTGTGCCTGGCGGAGATGTTCTTTAACAATGGGCATCACCTTCACAACCCTCTGCTGCATCAGTGCCACTTGCTCAATGATGCTTCTGTGGGGCGTGACTTCGGCTTCCCAGGTTTCCTTGGCTATATCTAGGAGACCTCGCGGATGTCAGCCGTACAGAAGCTCTAAGGGCGAGAACCCCGTGGAGGCCTGGGGGACTTCACAAATAGAAAACAGCAAATACGGTAAGAGACAATCCCAGTCTCATAGTAACATAGTTATTAAGGTTGAAGGGAGGCTTTAAGTCCATCTAGTTCAACCCATATCCTGTCCTAACCTGCCCTAACATACTGAACAAGAGGAAGGCAAAAAAACCCCATGTGGCAAACAGTAGGCTTCACATTGGTTAAAAAAATTCCTTCCCGACTCCACACACGGCAATCAGACTAGCTCCATGGATCAACGCAATATTAAGGAAACTTGTGTATATACCCTGTAATATTATACTTTTCAATAAAGGCATCCAGGCCCTTCTTAAATTTTAGTAGGGAATCACTCATTACAACATCATATGGCAGAGAGTTCCATAGTCTCACTGCTCTTACAGTAAAGAATCCGCGTCTGTGAGTCTGCTTAACACTAGAACTACTGAGGTAGTCATTTTGACTACTTCGCACTGTGTATTTCTATTAGGTGTCACGAGTCCAGTAGTTCTAGTGTTAAACCTTCCTTCCTCCAGACGTAGAGGATGCCCCCTTGTCCCCGTCACAGGTCTAAGAGTAAAAAGATCATTAGAAAGGTCTTTGTACTGTCCCCGCATATATTTATACATTGTAATAAGATCACCCGTAAGCCTTCGATTCTCCAAAGTAAATAACCCCAAGTATAATAACCTGTCTTGGTATTGCAGACCCCCTAGTTCCCTAATAACCTTGGTCGCTCTTCTCTGCATCCGCTCCAGTTCAGCTATGTCTTTCTTATACACCGGAGACCAGAACTGTACACAGTATTCTAAGTGTGGTCGCACTAGTGACTTATATAGAGGTAAAATTATGTTCTCCTCATGAGCATCTATGCCTCTTTTAATGCATCCCATTATTTTATTTGCCTTTGCAGTAGCTGCCTGACACTGGCCACTAAATGTGAGTTTGTCCTCCACCCATACACCCAGGTCTTTTTCAGTGACAGTTTTGCCCAGTGTTTTACAATTAAGCACATAATTATACATCTTATTCGTTCTACCCAAGTGCATGACCTTACATTTATCCCCATTAAAGCTCATTTGCCATTTATCAGCCCAAGCTTCTAGTTTACATAAATCCTCCTGTAATATAAAATTGTCCTCCTCTGTATTGATTACCCTGCAGAGTTTAGTGTCATCTGCAAATATTGAAATTCTACTCTCTATGCCCCCTACAAGGTCATTAATAAATATGTTAAAAAGAAGCGGCCCCAAAACTGACCCCTGTGGCACCCCACTGCTAACCGTGACACAGTCCGAGTGTGCTCCATTAATAACCACCCTTTGTTTCCTATCCCTGAGCCAGCTCTTAACCCACCTACACATAATTTCCCCTATCCCCATTGTTCTCATTTTATGTATCAACCTTTTGATACAGTCTCTACCATCTTCCTCTATGACTTTTCTCAGCATGCTCTTCAGTGTCTTGTTAAACCTCTCAACAAGGCCATCTGACTGTGGATAGTACACTGAAGTCCTCAACTGGGAGATTTGCAAGACTCTGCATAATTCCCTCATCACCTTGCTCATAAAAGGTGTCCCCTGGTCGGTCAGGATCTCCTTCGGCAAACCCGTCCGGGAAAACACATGGACCAGCTCGTGGGCTATACTCTTCACGGAGGAGTTTCTCAGGGGAATGGCCTCAGGATAGCGTGTGGCATAGTCCAGGATGACTAATATATACTGAGGGCCCCGAGCTAATTTAACTAAGGGACCGACCAAGTCCATGGCAATTCTCTCAAATGGCACCTGAATAATGGGCAGTGGCACAAGAGGGTTCCGAAAATGAGATGTGGGGGCAGTTAACTGACATGTCGGGCAGGACCTGCAATAGTTTGCTATTTCCCGGTGACACCCAGGCCAATAGAACATCTGTACAATCCGTTCCTGAGTTTTTTCCACCCCCAGGTGTCCCCCCAAGATGTGTGAATGGGCCATGTCCAACACTTTCCGTCTATAGGGGCCTGGTACTATTAAATGCTCTACCACTTCCTCCCTTATTTTCGTGACCCGGTACAACATTTCCCCACTCAACATAAAATAGGGAAACCTTGTGTATGCTCCCGGCTCATGTGCAACCCCATTAATGACGGTGACATTGTTAAAGGCTTCACTCAGCGTGGGGTCCCCTATGTTGAGCAGTCCCAAAATTCTCCCCGGCCACCCCTAACTCTGGGATGTTAGGGACAGGGGACCCTTCCTCTTCATCCCCAACAAGGACACATAAAGGAAACCAGTCTGCCTCTGGTGGTGGCGATACCTCATTGGGGTGGATTGGTTCCCTGCTCTTGCTAGCACACTCAGAACCCTTCCCCCACAAATCCCAAAACAGACAGAAATCCCGGCCAATAATTATAGGATGCAACAAGTCTCAAACAACGCCAACTTCAAGCGACTCGGTGCCATACGCCGTTTCAATATTCACCCTAGCCATAGTGTAGTCCTTTGCATCGCCATGTATGCACCAAACACCAATCTTTTTACCCGGGAGTATGTTGAGAGGAAAACTGGCCCTCACAAGGGTCACCAAGCTCCCGGAGTCTAGAAGCGCCATTGCTGCTCGCCTGTTCACCTTCACGGGACACGCTTGTGGCCCCTCGTTAGGTGGCGAATTCACACTGCAAGCTGGATATGCGTAGTATGAACTACGGCGTCCCATGCTGCAGTCCATCTGCTCGGTGGTCTGGGAACAACGGGCAGCTATATGTCCTGGCCTGTGACACTTCCAGCAAATAATATCACCCGATGGGACCTTGGGCACCGCCTCCCCCGCCCCTTTTGACCTTGGACGCACCACCCCTTTTTGGGACTCCGTCCCCTGCTGGGTCCCCCAATACGGAATGGGCTGCTTCCCCAAGGAACCTTCCATCCCCTGGTATCTCTCGACCAGCCCAACCAGTTCATCAGCATTTTGGGGATCACCCTGGGCCACCTAAGTCTGTAGGGGTCTCGGCAGAGAATGCACAAACCGATCCACGACCACTCGCTCTACCATTTGTGCCGGGGAAGACGACTCTGGCTGCAGCCATTTCTGGACCAGGTGCAACAGGTCGAACATTTGGGAGCGCGGCGGTTTGTCCCGGTGATAGGCCCAGCGATGAACTCACTGTGCCCTGGTAGTCATTGTTACCCCCAAGCGTGCGAGAATTTCCGCTTTTAATTTGGGATACTCTCTGGCGTCTTGTACAGTCAGGTCAAAGTACGCCTTCTGGGGCTCCCCCGTTAGGTATGGGGCCAGTACCTCTGCCCACCGCTCTGGCTGAAGTTTTTCCCTCTCAGCCACCCTCTCAAACACCGTCAGGAAGGCCTCCACATCATCCTCAGGGGTCATTTTTTGCAATGCACGTCTTATCGCCTTCGTGACGTGGGTGGCATCAGCCGGACCTGGGGTTGGGGCGCTCGTCCTGCCCTCCTGGATGGAGGTTGCCAGAAGCTGCATCAGCTGCCGTTGCTCCTGCTGGCTCTGCTGCCATTGCTCCTGCTGGCTCTGCTGGAGCTGCTGTAAGAACAGCCTGTTGGCCTCCTGTTGCTGTGTCTGGGCCTGGACCAGGTGTTTCAGCAGGTCCTCCATTATTCCGGGTAGAACTTGCTGCCTCGCTGAAAACTTTACCCAGGACATGCAGCAACGGTCTCAAGTCTCTGCTGGGAACTCTGCCCGCACGTCTAGCACCAATTGTAGGGATTCTACTCGCTTAGGTGCGACGGGAGACAGTCAGGAGGCAGGTTCCCTTAACCTCTTACCTACAATTGACGTAATATTCCGTCCATGTGACCCTGGACCTAATTACCATGGACGGAATATTACGTCACCGCGATCAGCGGCGCCCACGTGGTGAGCGCCGCTGATCGCGGCCGAGTGTCAGCTAATTATCATAGCTGACACCCGGGACAATGTGTCAGGGGCGGTCACGGACCGCCCCCGACACGTTAACCCTTTGCACACAGCGATCAAACACGATCGCGGTGTACCGGGGGTTAAAGGGAAGCATCGGCAGGGAGGGGGCTCCCTCCTTGCTTCCCTGAGCCCCCCACGGCAGCGCAATGTGCAGCGCTGCTGCGGGGGACTCCTTTCCTGCAGGTCCCCGGATCCAATATGGCGACGGGGACCTCCGGGGGTCTGCAGGAAGCTGGCTTCCTCAGTGCCTGCAAAGCGCAGGCATGAGGAAGCCTGTGCAGTGCCTGTGATGTGACAGATCAGTGATGTGACAGATCAGCGATCTGTCACAGGACAGTTATGCCCCCCTGGGACAGTGTAATAAAGTAAAAAAAAAAAAAAAAAGTGTAAAAATAATTTTAAAAAAAATCGCTAAATAAATTAAAAAAAAAATATATATTCCCCAATAAATTCATTTTTTGGAAATAAAAAAAAAAAACACAATAAAAGTACACATATTTGGTATCGCCGCGTCCGTAATGACCCGCCCTATAAAAACTGTCCTAATAGTTAACCCCTTAAGCGAACCCCTTAAAAAATAAAAATAAAAAACGAAGCAAAAAATAATGATTTATTATCATACCGCCGAACAAAAAGTGCAATAACGCGCAATCAAAAAGACGCATATAAATATCCATGGTACCGCTGAAAACGTCATCTTGTCCCGCAAAAAACGAGCCGCCATACAGCATCATCAGCGAAAAAATAAAAAAGTTATAGCTCGCAGAATAAAGTGATGCAAAAATAATTATTTTTTATATAAAATTGTTTTAATTGCATAAAAGCGCCAAAACATAAAAAAACTACCTAAATGGGGTATCGCTGTAACCGTACTGACCCAAAGAATAAAACCGCCTTATAAATTTTACAGCACCCGGAACGGCGTAAACGCACCACCCAAAAGAAATTCATGAAACGCTGGTTTTTGTAAATTCTGCGTCCCAAAAAACGAAATAAAAAGCGATCAAAAAATGTCACATGCCCGAACATGATACCAATAAAAGCGTCAACTCGTCCCGCAAAAAATAACACCTCACATGACTCGGTGGGTCAAAATATGGAAAAATTATAGCTCTCAATATGTGGTGATGCAAAAACTATTTTTACAATAAAAAGCGTCTTTTAGCGTGAGACAGCCACCAAACATAAAAACCGCCATAAATAGTAAATCAAACCCCCCGTTATCACCCCCTTAGGTAGGGAAAAATAATAACATTAAAAAAATGTATTTATTTCCATTTTCCCATTAGGGTTAGGGCTAGGGTTAGGGCTAGGGTTAGAATTGGGGGTTTCCACTATTTGCGCACATCAGGTGCTCTCCAAACGCAACATGGCGTCTGATCTCAATTCCAGCCAATTCTGCGTTGAAAAAGTCAAATGGTGCTCCTTCCCTTCCAAGCTCTGCCATGCACCCAAACAGTGTTTTACCCCCTCATGTGGGGTATCAGCCTACTCAGGACAATTTGCAAAACAACTTTTGGGGTCCTATTTCTCCTGTTGCCCATAGGAAAATAAAAATTTGGGGGCAAAAATATCATTTTTGTGGAAAAAAAAAATTATTTTATTTTCACGCCTGGGCGTTATAAACTTCTGTGAAGCACTTGGGGGTTCAAAGTTCTCACCACACATCTAGATAAGTTCCTTAGGGGGTCTAGTTTCCAAAATGGTGTCATTTGTGGGGGGTTTCCACTGTTTTGGTACATCAGGGGTTTTCCAATCGCGACATGATGTCCGATCTCAATTCCAGCCAAAAACGTCAAATGGCGCTGCTTCCCTTCCGAGCTCTGCCATGCGCCCAAATAGTGGTTTACCCCCACATGTGGGGTATCAGCGTACTCAGGACAAATTGCACAATAACTTTAAGGGTCCTGTTACCCTTGGGAAAATAAAAATTGGGGTGAAAAGATCATTTTTGTGGAAAAAATATGATTTTTTAATTGTACCGCTGTACGTTATAAACTTCTGTAAAGCCCTTGTGGGTTCAAAGTTCTCACCACATATCTAGATAAGTTCCTTGGGGGGTCTAGTTTCCAAAATGGGGTCACTTGTAGGGGGTTTCCACTGTTTAGGTACATCAGGGACTCTCCAAACGTGACATGGCGTCCGATCTGAATTCCAGCCAATTTTGCATTGAAAAAGTCAAACGGCGCTCCTTCCATTCTGAGCTCTGCCATGCACCGAAACAGTCGTTCCCCCCCACATATCAGGTATCAGCGTACTCAGGACAAATTGCACAATAACTTTTGCAGTCCAATTTCTCCTGTTAACCTTGGTGAAATAAAGAAAATTAAATCTGAAGTATTTTTTTTGTGAAAAAAAGTTAGATGTTCATTTTTTTTAAAATATTCAAAAAAATTCCTGTGACGCACCTAAAGGGTTAATAAACTTCTTGAATGTGGTTTTGAGCACCTTAAGGGGTGCAGTTTTTAGAATGGCGTCACTTTTGGGTATTTTCTATCATATAGACCCCTCAAAGTGGCTTCAAATGTGATGTGGTCCTAAAAATAAAATGGTGTTGTAAAAATGAGAAATCGCTGGTCAACTTTTAACCCTTATAACTTCCTAACAAAAAAAAATTTTGGTTCCAAAATTGTGCTGATGTAAAGTAAACATGTGGGAAATGTTAGTTATCAAGTTTTTTGTGTGCCGTATCTCTGTGATTTAAGGGCATAAAAATTCAAAGTTGGAAAATTGCGAAATTTTCAAAATTTTCGCCAAATTTCCGTTTTTCTCACAAATAAACGCAAGTTATTTGAATGAAATTTTACCATTAACATGAAGTACAATATGTCATGAGAAAACAATGTCAGAATCACCGGGATCCATGGAAGCGTTTCAGAGTTATTACCTCATAAAGGGACAGTGGTCAGAATTGTAAAAATTGGCACGGGAGTGAACGTGCAAACCACCCTTGGTAGTGAAGGGGTTAAAGTTCATGGGGTTTATTACGTCATAAACCAAACAGCATGTCACCAGAATAAACAGCCTTTAGTTCAGGTGACAAAATAACATCAAAATGTCCTTTCCTACACCCACGAACCCAGCAGCTGACTGGTCACATGACTGTGACCTCACCACAGTTCCTTCAAAATAATAATAATAATACAGCAATATTTGTTATGCTTTGCATTATGGAGACAAGCCATTTATGAGACACATATCTCCCATCGATTACACGACCCTTAGCCCTGCCACATAGCCAAGTGTTGGTTACGGACATCGCCTTTAGCAAGGAAGACCAAGGCCTCCTGGGCCAGAAGGGAGCTATTAGTATCACTCTTGCTATCTCCTCCCTGATCTTCCTGAGCACTAGTGGAATCAGACACCTTGGGGGGAAACGCATAGGCCAGAGTTTAATCCCACTGGTGTTAATTAGAGGCTGTGAACCAGAAGCCCTGCATTCCCTGTTTGAACACTGCCACATGCGGATTATTTTTCTGCACTGGTGTACCACACGGCCAATCCCTGATTGTAGGCTGGCTATTTCACTTGGTATTATTACACCTGTGCAGTTGCCATTTTACTTGGGTCCGCTACACCCTGTGACTGTAGATGTATTTAGGCCTGTCTGGTTTTATCTTGATTTTTTTGGAGGATTTTTTCCTCTTTCTGAGGTTTTCATGTAATCCCACCGGACCTGAAGTGAGTCTACTATATCTGGATGGTCTGATGCCCGTAGAGACGTGAACCTCCTGACCTGTCTGTTGCTTCTCGTGGCAAAAGATCTGTTTCCGGGAAGCCCCATAAGTGTACAATTCGCCTGAAAATCTGCCGGTCTAGAAACCATTCCCCTTGATGCAAGAATGTCGACTGAGATAGTCCGCCTGAATATTGTGCTCCCCTCTGATGTGAAGTGCCGATAGGGAGAGGAGGTGATTTTCTGCTAATGTTAGTATATCGCATGCAGTGGACATCAGTAATTGTGATCTTGTCCCCCCTTGATAGCTTAAGTAGGCTACCAACGTAGTATTGTCGGTGTGAATCCGTACATGTGAATTTTGCAGAGTCGGTAGGAACTCTAGAAGCGCATACTTCACCGCCCTGAGTTCTTTCAGGTTCGAGGAATATTCTACCTCCCTGCTCGTCCACCTCCTTTGAGCTATATTGTCTCCCATGTGGGCTCCCCACCTCAGGGGGGCTGGCATCGGTCGTGACTATACTGTCGGGTACTATCCTCCTTGGTACCTCCCTGGACAGATGTATCGGTTCCAGCCACCAGGATAGGCTGCTGACTGTGGCGACCGATATCCGCAATCTCCCTCCAAGGTGGCCTCACAGCCCTCTTTCTGCCTTGAGCACTTCGCTCTGCAGTGTTCTGGTGTGAAACTGGGCCCACTGTATGGCTGGCACGCAGGCTGTTAAATAACCCAGCAGGGACATTGCTTCCCTTAAGGCAGTGGTCCCCAACCTTACTGACCTTGAGAGCCACATTCAGCTTAGAGAGAGAGTTGTGAGCCACATTTAGGACTGAGAGATGGTCGCGAGCCACATCCAGCTCCCACCCCCTTCAAAGTAGTGCCAATCAAGGTCCCCATTACAGGTATAATGATAACCAAAGCTTTTCCACAGAAATCACTCCAAAGCAGTACACTGAGATCCAGGGATTCCCACAATACCCCCATCAGTATTCTCCCAACACACTATCATATACAGCTTTGAGCACCTCCTCTAATAGGTAGTACCATCCTCCGCGTACCATACCTAAAACATCTCCAAACCCCTAAGACCAGTATATGTGCATCCATATCTGCACTTCTGTGCAGGGCTACTCACAAAATTCACCATTTTGAGATGTACTCTTCATACCTGTTTGCTAGACATGGAGCTAACACACCAAGCTGGCAGACAGTCGCGAGCCATAATTCATGGGACCGCGAGCCACGTGTGGCTCCCGAGCTACAGGTTGGGGACCCCTGCCTTAAGGATAAATCCGGATTGTCCACTACTCTTCTGACCTTGCGGATGATGCCTGATTTTTTTGTCCTCTGGGAGAAAACAATGCTGAGCTACTGAGTCCTAGTAGGATGCCCAGGAACTTTAGACAGGTGGCGGGAACTAGCCTTGATTTCTTCAGACTGACTAGACAACAAAGATACTGCAGGGATGATATTACATGGTTCAGCCGAGTATTACACTGGAAGGCCGACCCCCCCCCACTATCAGAAAATCATTCAGGTATGGTATGACAAAGGTATCTTGTTCTCTTAAATGGGCATCACCTCTGCAATCACTTTGGTAAATACCCGCAGTGCCATGGAGAGACCAAATGGCATGGCGGCAAACTGAAAATGCCTAACTTGATCGCCCAGTTGAACCGCCACTCTGAGGTATTGCTGGTGGTCCTGGTCTATCGGCAGATGGTAGTAGGCATCTTTGTGATCCAGGCACCGTCGAGAAACACCTGGGAAATAGAAGCTTGGTTGCAGACCAATGGGCATCACCTCTGCAATCACTTTGGTAAATACCCGCAGTGCCATGGAGAGACCAAATGGCATGGCGGCAAACTGAAAATGCCTAACTTGATCGCCCAGTTGAACCGCCACTCTGAGGTATTGCTGGTGGTCCTGGTCTATCGGCAGATGGTAGTAGGCATCTTTGTGATCCAGGCACCGTCGAGAAACACCTGGGAAATAGAAGCTTGGTTGCAGACCTGAAGGATTCCATTTTAAAGGTATGACATTGCAGGAACCTATTCAGCTTACATAAATTAATAATGGTTCTGAAAGAACCATCCAGCTTGGAAATCAGGAACAGAGAGGAATAAAACCCCTTCCCTTTCTGGTTTCTAGGGACCTCAACCAGGACCCGTTTTACCCTCAATTGCAGGATCTCTAATTTCAGGGCCCACTGCTGGTCAGGGCAGTTTCTCAAGGTTGTTAACAGGAAGGAGTCTGGAGGGATACTCCGAAACTCCAGTCTCAGCCCGGAAGATATTATGCTGAGAACCCAGGAGCTGGATGTTATACGGAGCCACTGATTTTAAAAATGAGGCAATCTACCACCCACTGGAAGATCAGGGCTAACGACAGTCGCGCCTACGAACCTTTCCGCTTCGGTTCCGCCGGCTCCAAGTCTCGGCCTCTATACCTCTTCCGGAATGATGACCGCGTCCTAGAGGTGCTCCTAAAAGTAGGTGTAAACAATTTAGGAAACCCTTTCTTCCTGTTGCATGCCTTTGTGAGGATTTCATTCAGCACGGGGCCAAACAATTCCTCACCCCGGCATGGTATGGCACATAATTTTGCTTTTGCATGAGCATCCCCCTTCCAGTCTTTTAGCCAGAGTGCTTGTCAGGCAGCATTCGACAGCCCCGCAGATCTGGCATCTAACCATAAGGAATCAACTGACGTATCTGTCAGGTAAGCCGCCCCTCCGCGGATCTGCGAGAAGGAGTCCAGCAACCTCTCTCTAGGCACACTAGCCCATATCTGATTCTCCAGTTGGTCCAGCCAGATTAACATGGTTCTGGCAGTGCAGGTTCTTGCGATCGCTGGCTTAAATGCTCCAGCCGAAAACTCCCACACTCGCTTTAGGAGCATGTCTGCTTTCCTATCAGACGGATCTTTCAAATGACCTCCATCCTCTAGGCGCAACGCTGACTTCTTAGATGAGGAAGCCACAGCCGCATCAACTTTGGGGATTTTAACCCACTCCTCCAGCACGTCTTCTTCAAACGGGTATCTCCGCTTTGAGGCAGATGGCAGGAATTGTCGGTTTTCCTGCCTATCCCACTCCCTCTTTACCAGGTCTTTTACTGAATCATTCACTGGATAGGCCTTACGACTCTTATGACATAAGCCTGCAAACATCAAGTCCTGAGCAGACCTGGGTTCTTTACTATCCGCGACCCCAATGGTGGCTTGTACCAACCTCACCAAAGCGTCTATATTTTCAACTGGGAGGCAAGGTCTTCCATCTTCGTCCAGAGACGAGGGGAATTTTGAGGATTCAGACTGCTGTTTCTCTATTGACGGACTAGACTCGATAATGTTAGGCTTCCTTTTACGGGTGTTCCCCCTAAGGGAGCACTTAACCTGTTCTCTGATAATTGATCTTAGCTCCGATACACGCACTGGGGCCTCCTCTTCCAGGGTTTGGCATACACACACCTGACATAGCCTTTTGACATAATTGTCAGGCAGGGGTGCTGTACAAAAGGCACACTGCTTGTGCTTAATTTTTCCCAAGTTCTTCACCTGAGGAACACAGAGCACAGAAGGGGGGTATTCAGCTATCAGGTGATCATACATACACTCACCATTAAAGCCGTCTCTCAGCAGGGTACCGATTCAGGAGGCGGGGATCAAGCGTGCGACATAGGGGCCCTAGATGACTGATGCCCCTGTCCACTTCGGCTCCCAGTGGTCTCGCCCTCTCTGGAACAACCGCTGCCGCTGCTTTTCTTGCGCTCCGGCAATACCACCGCCGACGGTGAGTGCTCCTCCAGGGTCTACCGCAGACATTTTCGCAGCACACTTCCTGCTGCCCCATGCCTGCACAAGAAGGCCTGGCCATGCCCCGGTCCCTCCCGGAAGCTCGACTTACTACTTCCGGATTACGGGCGCTTCTATTGCCTCCACATGTCGCCGCCAAGAGTCTATATTCGGCGCTGGTCGGCACATCTGGATGAATGCAGGGAGCCTCACCTGCGGTGCACCCGCGCGACTCATGGCGGCTTCACCCGGACCCTGTGTCCGCGACATCATCCATAGCACCGAGGAGGGGTCTACGTGAAGAACACCCCCGATGCGGCTTCCGGCGCCCCAGGCTCTGCCGTTCTCTGAGGACACCGCACAGAGGCTGCTTGTACCTGGGTAAGCTCTGCAGGTTCCCATCAGGACAGGAACCCAACTGAGGAGGCGAGGAGAACCGGCCCCTTTTAATCTGTAGGTTCCTGTCCTGATGATGGGCGGATCCCCTCCTCGGTGGGTAATGTCATGGCGAGAGGAAAACTATGGTATATGAAGTACAAAACAGAAATCTATTTTATATTGACTCAACAAGCAGTAAAATGGAAATAAAACAATGTCACTCACCGGGAAGCCTGGAACAGTTTTCATCAGCACCTCTCGGTCCACTCCTGGGTACGGTGGAGTCAGCTTTGGTTCAGGGAACAGGAAATCTCGATGGTTCTCTTTGTATGTGGCTAAAACATCTTCACCTGTATGATCAGAAAAATGAGTTTAGAAACCACGAGAAAGAAGTGATGCTAACGATGGATGGAAGATCATTTCATAATTGTAACATTGCCGATACAATGGAAATCAATTAACTTTTTACTAGAAGAAGCCAAACGTATTTTCTGTTATAAATGTGTAGCATATGGTTGTGTGCACAGAGACTTCGTTATGATAGTGTAGGAACTCACTCATCAAAATAGGTAACACACTAAAAACTGCAACTGACCCTGCCAGTTCCTTGTCTTGTGTTTTGCTTTTGGTTTTCTCTGTGTAAAGGTCATGTGTTCATATGCAATTACATTTTGCATGCACATTAATTTACTTTTTCTGCTCAGACCCAGTTTCTCATTTGTTTCATTGTGCATTCTGTGCATATAAGGGTGTGACCGCCCTGTTTCTGAGTTGGAAAATCCATCCTGTCTGGCCTATACTATTACTGGTGGTTCAGTCCCTCTGTCCTTGTTCACATTTAAGTCACTTGACAAGTGGAAAGGTTTTAAATACAAGAGTTAGGACTGTCCCACAAGGGTTGCCGTGACGTGGCGGGATGGCTTCTACATTATTTTGATCAAAATTATGTTAACTAAATACCCTTATTATTACTATTATTACTACCTTCATGCAATTTTTGCAATATATTTTTTTACTTTTTTATTCCAGGATATTTGTCTTGTGTTTTGCTTTTGGTTTTCTCTGTGTAAAGGTCATGTGTTCATATGCAATTACATTTTGCATGCACATTAATTTACTTTTTCTGCTCAGACCCAGTTTCTCATTTGTTTCATTGTGCATTCTGTGCATATAAGGGTGTGACCGCCCTGTTTCTGAGTTGGAATATCCATCCTGTCTGGCCTATACTATTACTGGTGGTTCAGTCCCTCTGTCCTTGTTCACATTTAAGTCACTTGACAAGTGGAAAGGTTTTAAATACAAGAGTTAGGACTGTCCCACAAGGGTTGCCGTGACGTGGCGGGATGGCTTCTACATTATTTTGATCAAAATTATGTTAACTAAATACCCTTATTATTACTATTATTACTACCTTCATGCAATTTTTGCAATATATTTTTTTACTTTTTTATTCCAGGATATTTGTCTTGTGTTTTGCTTTTGGTTTTCTCTGTGTAAAGGTCATGTGTTCATATGCAATTACATTTTGCATGCACATTAATTTACTTTTTCTGCTCAGACCCAGTTTCTCATTTGTTTCATTGTGCATTCTGTGCATATAAGGGTGTGACCGCCCTGTTTCTGAGTTGGAAAATCCATCCTGTCTGGCCTATACTATTACTGGTGGTTCAGTCCCTCTGTCCTTGTTCACATTTAAGTCACTTGACAAGTGGAAAGGTTTTAAATACAAGAGTTAGGACTGTCCCACAAGGGTTGCCGTGACGTGGCGGGATGGCTTCTACATTATTTTGATCAAAATTATGTTAACTAAATACCCTTATTATTACTATTATTACTACCTTCATGCAATTTTTGCAATATATTTTTTTACTTTTTTATTCCAGGATATTTGTCTTGTGTTTTGCTTTTGGTTTTCTCTGTGTAAAGGTCATGTGTTCATATGCAATTACATTTTGCATGCACATTAATTTACTTTTTCTGCTCAGACCCAGTTTCTCATTTGTTTCATTGTGCATTCTGTGCATATAAGGGTGTGACCGCCCTGTTTCTGAGTTGGAAAATCCATCCTGTCTGGCCTATACTATTACTGGTGGTTCAGTCCCTCTGTCCTTGTTCACATTTAAGTCACTTGACAAGTGGAAAGGTTTTAAATACAAGAGTTAGGACTGTCCCACAAGGGTTGCCGTGACGTGGCGGGATGGCTTCTACATTATTTTGATCAAAATTATGTTAACTAAATACCCTTATTATTACTATTATTACTACCTTCATGCAATTTTTGCAATATATTTTTTTACTTTTTTATTCCAGGATATTTGTCTTGTGTTTTGCTTTTGGTTTTCTCTGTGTAAAGGTCATGTGTTCATATGCAATTACATTTTGCATGCACATTAATTTACTTTTTCTGCTCAGACCCAGTTTCTCATTTGTTTCATTGTGCATTCTGTGCATATAAGGGTGTGACCGCCCTGTTTCTGAGTTGGAAAATCCATCCTGTCTGGCCTATACTATTACTGGTGGTTCAGTCCCTCTGTCCTTGTTCACATTTAAGTCACTTGACAAGTGGAAAGGTTTTAAATACAAGAGTTAGGACTGTCCCACAAGGGTTGCCGTGACGTGGCGGGATGGCTTCTACATTATTTTGATCAAAATTATGTTAACTAAATACCCTTATTATTACTATTATTACTACCTTCATGCAATTTTTGCAATATATTTTTTTACTTTTTTATTCCAGGATATTTGTCTTGTGTTTTGCTTTTGGTTTTCCCTGTACATACTAGAGATCCTGACCCCGCAGTCTCTAGTGGTTCGTGCGTGAGCTTAAATAGCCCTAACAACACACTAAACCAAGGGACTTAAACACGCGGCCCCCGAGGCTGTTTCATGCGGCCCACAGGCACTGCAGACCCCTTTGACGAACGTGGTTTGGTCCAGGAGACTGCCGACGGCAGCACTTTATTTCAAATGAATGTTCTTCCTTGAATGCACATTCAATTGAAATGTGTTGGTATTGCTGTATAGAGAGCTTTGTCTCTGCATGGCAATACATTTCAACTGAATGTGTCTGAGGGCTGCATGTGCAGAAAATACGCCAAAGGAGACAGGTGAGAAGATTTTTTATGGGTCCTGGATAAAGACATTACTCTTGGATGGGGTCCTGGATAGGGACATGGGTTCTGGATGGGGACATTACTCTTGGATGGGGTCTTTACTCTTGGATGAGGAAATTACTCCTGGATGAGAACATGGGTCTTGGATGAGAACATGGGTCCTGGATGGGGACATGGGTCCTGCATGGAGACATTACTATACATTTCTACTATATGGGGAGATTGCTACAAGATGGAGAACACGATGGGGCATTAGTACAAGAAGGGCACCAAGATCAGGCATTAGTACAAGAAGGGAACCAAAATGGGGCATTATTACAAGAAGGGGACCAGGGTGGAGCATTAGTAAAAGAAGGGAACCAAGACAGGCACATTACTACAAGATGGGGACATTGCTACAAGATGGGGAACAGTATGGGGCAATACTACAAGAAGAGGATAAGGAAAGGGATATTACTACAAGATGAGGGCCATTATAGGAAGATTACTACAAGATGAAGACCAGGATAGGGACATTACTACAAGATGAGGACCAGAATAGGAACATTACTAAAAGATGAGGACCAGGATAGAGACATTACCACAATAAGGTGACAAAGATGGAGACATTACACCAAGATAAGGCATTACTACAAGATGGTGGACATTACTACAATATGGGGACCAGTATGGGACATTACAATTGCAGGACACTAAATTGTAAAAATGTAAAAAGAAAATTCAAAATAAAGCACAAAAATTATTTTCCTGTTAAAAATGCTGTTTTATATATTGTGGTACAGTAACCTCTGTAAAAGCTAGGGGCGCTGTATATGCTACTCAGAATATGCATGTGGGCACATGTCTGAACGTCCATGATAAAGCCTGCATGTGTCCGGCTGTATGTAATAGGACCTGTAATGAGGTCATGACCATGTGATCCATACCTCACTTGTGGGTGTGGTCATGTACCATATGGTGTGACTGAGGTCGGATCACATGGGGTTGTGTATTTTGATCCTGAGTGGTCAGAGTGCAAGGTCCCAGAAGGCCTGGGTGTGTTGAAAGTGTATGGGACTGAACTTCCTGGGAGAGAACGTGGAAAGGCCCGAACCTGGTAGAGTCTGTGACGGCTCTGTGTAGGGAAGCTACTGCTTGGCTACGAGTCTGAAATCATAGACGGCCTAGTGAGCATGGCACTGTCTGGAACGGTGATCCCAGTTATCCCTGATAACTCGTGAGGGATAAACTGTGAGTAATGCTGACCGGGGTCAGTAAGAGACTTGGTTTGCTTTATGTGGTAATGCTGCATGTTTAACGGACGTTGTACAGGAAGCTGCACGCTATTATGTTCACGAAGAGCGGTTTATGCTGATGATTAATAAACCGGATGAACTGTTTAACCCGGAGTGTCCCCGTGTATGCCTCAAAGACCGCGAGTAAATCCCCGTCCACTCATTTGGTGGATTTCTACAATATCAATCCAACCCATAAAACTACCATAACACAACAATGAATGTCATAGAAAAAATTAAAATAAACAAGGCAAAAATGTAAAAAAAAGGATCAAAAGGTGTATAGAAAAAAATGGTATCACAAAAAATGTCATTTTGTCCTACAAAGAATGCGACCCCCCAAATTCAAATTTTTTTCTATGTGCATCCCAAATACCCAGCCGAGTTTGTGACCCCTGGACTAAACGATGGCATCTCGGACCAATGCTGCCTGAAAGGCAGTCAAGCTCTTCACGTTTCCCCTAAAGAACCGGAGGGCAGAACAGAGTGCAAATTACCTACACAAGGGAAAGTGTGCTGAAATAGAAAGAGATCCCAGAGTGAGTAAAATAAACCAAAAAATAAAGGTTTAAGTGCGTACTGAACTGTTATAGAATAAGCTGCTACTTCCTAAAAAGAAACAGAATATAGGTGCAGGGTACAAAATAAACAGCAGAGAGATAAACCCTAGTTGGTCTATCACTGACTGGCTTAAACTACAGCAGTATGGCTGGACATCCAAATGAGACTATCACCAGCAGGAAATACCAGCAGGGGTAATTACAAAGACATACTTATAGGGAATTTAGATTGTGAGCCCCATCGGGGACAGTGATGATAATGTGTGCAAACTGTAAAGCGCTGCAGAATATGTTAGCGCTATATAAAAATAAAGATAATTATTATACAGTTGTGGCCAAAAGTATTGACACCCCTGCAATTCTATCAGATAATACTCAGTTTCTTCCTGAAAATGATTGAAACGCAAATTCTTCGGTATTATTATCTTCATTTAATTTGTCTTAAATAAAAAAACACAAAAAGAATTGTCCTAAAGCCAAATTGGATATAATTCCACACCAAACATAAAAAAGAGGGTGGACAAAAGTATTGGCACTGTTTGAAAAATCATGTGATGCTTCTCTAATTTGTGTAATTAACAGCACCTGTAATTTACCTGTGGCACCTAACAGGTGTTGGCAAAAACTAAATCACACTTGCAGCCAGTTGACATGGATTAAAGTTGACTCAACCTCTGTCCTGTGTCCTTGTGTGTACCACATTGAGCATGGAGAAAAGAAAGAAGACCAAAGAACTGTCTGAGGACTTGAGAAACCAAATTGTGAGGAAGCATGAGCAATCTCAAGGCTACAAGTCCATCTTCAAAGACCTGAATGTTCCTGTGTCTACCGTGCGCAGTGTCATCAAGAAGTTTAAAGCCCATGGCACTGTAGCTAACCTCCCTAGTTGTGGACGGAAAAGAAAAATTGACAAGAGATTTCAACGCAAGATTGTGCGGATGTTGGATAAAGAACCTCGACTAACATCCAAACAAGTTCAAGCTGCCCTGCAGTCCGAGGGAACAACAGTGTCAACCCGTACTCTCCGTTGGCGTCTGAATGAAAAGGGACTGTATGGTAGGAGACCCAGGAAGACCCCACTTCTTACCCGGAGACATAAAAAAGCCAGGCTGGAGTTTGCCAAAACTTACCTGAAAAAGCCTAAAACAATTTGGAAGAATGTTCTCTGGTCAGATGAGACAAAAGTAGAGCTTTTTGGGCAAAGGCATCAACATAGAGTTTACAGGAGAGAAAAAAAAGAGGCATTCAAAGAAAAGAACATGGTCCCTACAGTCAAACATGGCGGAGGTTCCCTGATGTTTTGGGGTTGCTTTGCTGCCTCTGGCACTGGACTACTTGATCGTGTGCATGGCATTATGAAGTCTGAAGACTACCAACAAATTTTGCAGCATAATGTAGGGACCAGTGTGAGAAAGCTGGGTCTCCCTTAGAGGTCATGGGTCTTCCAGCAGGACAATGACCCAAAACACACTTCAAAAAGCACTAGAAAATGGTTTGAGAGAAAGCACTGGAGACTTCTAAGGTGGCCAGCAATGAGTCCAGACCTGAATCCCATAGAACACCTGTGGAGAGATCTAAAAATGGCAGTTTGGAGAAGGCACCCTTCAAATATCAGGGACCTGGGGCAGTTTGCCAAAGAAGAATGGTCTAAAATTCCAGCAGAGCATTGTAAGAAACTCATTGATGGTTACCGGAAGCGGTTGGTCGCAGTTATTTTGGCTAAAGGTTGTGCAACCAAGTAGTAGGCTGAGGATGCCAATACTTTTGTCTGGCCCGTTTTTGGAGTTTTGTGTGAAATGATCAATGTTTGCTTTTTGCTTCATTCTCTTTTGTGTTTTTTTCATTTAAGACAAATTAAATGAAGATAATAATACAAAAAAATTTGTGTTCGCAATCATTTTCAGGAAGAAACTGAGTATTATCTGACAGAATTGCAGGGGTGTCAATACTTTTGGCCACAACTGTATATGCTGTGGCTTGGCAGACAGAGAAGCTGACCACAAAGCACAGGCTCACGAGTTCAAAACGAGATGCATGAGACTTTCATTTTTTCTCATAATAGAAATGGTTAAGCTTAAAGAGTTCTTCTGAAGTTGTGCTATGAGCAGCACACAGCTCTGCAGTCTCTTCACTTCCTTGTAGCATTAGGGGCAGGCACTTTCCCTTGAGTGAAAGTTCTGGTTCAGTAGATTCATTCCACTGCTGAGCTTATTCTATTGTAAAGGTACTGTCACACTAAGCGATATCGCTAGCAATATCGCTATAACTTGTGACGTAGCAGCGATATTGCTAGCGATATTGCTATGTCTGATACTTACCTACGACCCACTCCCCCGCTGGTTATCGCTGATCGCGCGAGAACGTCCTGGCCCGTTTCTCGTCGTCAGCTTCCTGCTGGGCTTCCTGTGGAGAGACGAGCGACGAGCGTGGAGCCGGGCGGGAGGACGCAGGATCGCCTAGTGTGATAGGTAAGTAGCGACCCCCGTCCCCAGCGATGTCGCTGGTGAGATCTGCCTGTGTGGCAGCTCACTAGCGACCACTTGGCGATGTACCAGCGATCCTGACTGCATCATATCGCTGGTCGGGATCACTGGTACATCGCTAAGTGTGACAGTACCTTAACACAGTAACCATCTGTCAGTGCTTGTTCTGTCACCTACACTGTTACCACTATATTTCCAAATGAAGATAAAAATGCCTTTGAAGAAAACAGTTAAGAGAACTGCTCAGACTGACAAAGGTGGTGAATTGTGATTTTGCAAGACTGATAACAGGTCAGGAGCTAATAGAGATGGGGAGGAAGGTGAGCAGCCGAGAAAAAAATCAATGAACTGGAAAAGGCCAACCGCGTTCTCAGGAGTTAACCTGCAATGTAGTTACAGCACAAACACAGCAAGGCGATGATGGATCTCCATGCCAACAATCTGTACATGATATAAGATAAAAGCTCTCATATCAGGAGATCCACAGCAAACAGAAAAAAAGCAAGTCAACTGCAAAGTTACCTTTTTCATGCTGTCTAACTAATTACACCAATTCCATGACATGAGAACACCCTTTTTAGCTGGTATAAGTGGCATAACTTGAAGATTATAGGTCCCAATGCAGAATCTCCGAGTCCCAACTATCATAGGTCTTTTATAGTATATGGGCCAAAGGGACCTTCTGGGCTCTATGGCCGAGTATGTGAATAGAACCCCTATACCCACTAAAGTTACTCTCCTGGCTGGTAGTAATACTTTTTGGGATCTGTTAGTATTAATTGGCACACCTCTAAACATCACAGGGTTATCCCTGTTGCAGAGAAAGCACATCATTTTATAGCTGTCAGTTATCCATGGTTGCCTCTCTCACTTATGTTTGCACCTTATAACGTAATAGAATTTAATGTACTTGCTGCACATATTCTGTCACCACATACAGTGGGGAAAAAGAATTTAGTCAGCCACCAATCGTGCAAGTTCTCCCACTTAAAAAAATGAGAGAAGCGTATTTGGTCATTAACAAAAGTTCATCTCAATATTTTGTTATATATCCTTTCTTGGCAAAGACAGAGGTCAAACGTTTTCTGTAAGTCTTCCCAAGATTGGCACACACTGTTGGTGGTATGTTGGCCCATTCCTCCATGCAGATCTCCTCTAGAGAAGTGATGTTTTGGGCCTGTCGCTGGGCAACACAGACTTTCAAATCCCTCCAAAGGTTTTCTATGAGGTTGAGATCTAGCTAGGCCACTCCAGGACCTTCATATGGTTCTTTCGAAGCCAATTCTTCGTTGCCTTGGCACTGTGCTTGGGATCATTATCATGCTGAAAGACCCATTGACGCTTCATATTCAATGCCCTTGGTGATGTAAGGATGTTTGCACTCAAAATCTCACGATACATGGCCCCATTCATTCTTTCATGTACACAGATCAGTCGTCCTGGTCCCTTTGCAGAGAAACAGCCCCAAAGCATGATGTTGCCACCCCCATTCTGCACAGTAGGTATGGTGTTCTTTGGATGCAGCTCAGCATTCTGTCTCCTCCAAACACGAGTTTTGTTTCTACCAAACAGTTCTACTTGGGTTTCATCAGATCATATGACATTCTCCCAATACGCTTCTGGATAATCCAAATGCTCTGTAGCAAACTTCAGACAGGCTCGGACATGTACTGGCTTAAGCAAGGGGACATGTTTGGCACTGCAGGATCTGAGTCCCTGGCGGCATAGTGTGTTACTGATGGTAGCCTTTGTTACGGTGGTCTCAGCTCTGTGCAGGCCATTCACTAGGTCCCCCCGTGTGGTTCTGGGATTTTGCTCACCGTTCTTATGATCATTTTGACCCCACGGAGTGGAGCCCCAGATCGATTGAGATTATCAGTGGTCTTGTATGTCTTCCATTTTCTTATATTGCTCCAACAGTTGATTTCATCACACCAAGCTGCTTGCCTATTGCAGATTCCGTCTTTCCAGCCTGGTGCAGGGCTACAATTTTGTTTCTGGAGTCCTTCGACAGCTCTTTGGTCTTCACCATAGTGGAGTTTGGAGTGTAACTATTTGAGGTTGTGGACAGGTGTCTTTTATACGTTATATAAGTTTATAAGTTCAAACAGGTGCCTATTGTTAATTCACTTTCTGGCCTGCCTCTGGTTGCTAGTGAAGGTAGTGGAGCTGGTTGTATTGACAGAGGAGTTGCGAGTTCTCTTTCCGGGCTCCCTCTGGTGGTTGCAGGAGGTAAAGGAGCTGATCTAATTGACAGAGGCCTGCCACCTGATAATGAGGACGACGATTGGACATCTGGAGTCTCTGACTGGATTTAAGACAGCCGACTCCCTCTATCCCTGCTGGTGATTTTTCCTGCCTCCTGAGGTCTTAGCTTCCAGTTCAGTCCCTGCATGCTCAAACTAAGTGTTCTTTGCTATTGTTCACATTTGACTTGGTTTTGTCTATTCAGTTTTGTGCGGTCAGCCAGCCCTGGCTGGGGCTGTGCTGAATTTCCATCCTTATGTTACTGTTTTTTGTCCCCTATTAGATTGGCCTCTTTTTCCTCTGCTTTCAGAATATGCCAGAGTGCTGATATAGTGGGAGAAGTCTAGTGACTTCAGAGTTTTTGCTATCAGAAGTGTTGGAAATTTTTGCAGGGTTTTTTTGCGTGATTGCAGACAGTGTTTTTCCTTTCCTGTCCTTTCTAGTTAGTGTGGGCCCCATCGCTTGCTCAGCCTATTTTCCTACCTGTGTTTGTGTTTTCATCTTGTCTCACTGACAATATATGTTTAGGGGCTGTCTATTCCTTTGGGGGTCTGCTCTGGGGCAGTTTAGATTTCCCCTTTTCTTGCTTTAGGCTTATATAGTTCTCTGGCTGTGTCGAGGCGTCTAGAATCATCGTAGGCACGCTCCACGGCTACTGCTAGTTGTGTGGATAGGATCAGGGGTCTGCAATCCGCTTAGTTATCAAGCTCTCTGTTATGAATGAGTCACCGTAGGAGGCAAAAACAGAAATGCTAGCTAAGTCCAGAAAACCAGAGAAGTTGGCAGCTATCGGATTGCAGACCCCTCGATCACAGCCGGAGAATTAAATAGGCCTAAAGAAAGAAAGGGGAAATCTAAGCTGCCCCAGAGCAGACCCCAAAGCAATAGGCAGCCCCCAACATATAATGACGGTGAAGCAAGATGAAAACACTAACACAGACAGAAAGATAGACTGAGCAAAGACGGGGCCCAAGCTAACTAGATAGGAAAGGACAGGAAGGCTGCTGTCTGCAATCCGTGAAAAAACCTATGAAAATAAGAGCCAACAGACTGACAGTGAAAAAGGCCCTGAAGACGCTAGGCTTCAAAAAAGCTATGTCAGTACTCAGGAATATTCTGAAGACAGAGCAACAGGCAAAAGGAGATTCAGCTCACCCCAGCAGGGAATGGCAGAATCCAGAAAAGCAAGGAAAACAAAAACAAAACGCAAATGCTAACAGGCAAAGCAGAAAACTTAGCTTTAGAGGAGCAGGAATCAGACTGGTGTCCTAGAAGTCCAAAGAGAAATCACCCGCAGGGCAGAAGGGCGTCGGCAGCCTTATATCCAGTCCGTGACTCCACTCAGCCAGTCATCCTCATTAGGCTCAGGTGCTTGATAATCAGGCTCATTACCTTCCTTTACCAGAATAGGGAGTTCACCAGACCTCAGTGACGAAGGGGAAAATGAACTCACAACACTCTGGTTTTCTGTAGCTTAGCTTGGTCTTGTTTTCCTCCTTGGTGACTCAATCAAAACAGGTGCCATTACTACAGATAATGAGTGGAGGACAGAGGAGCCTCTTAAAAAAGAAGTTACAGGTCTGTGAGAGCCAAAAATCTTTCATGTTTCTAGGTGACCAAATACTTATATTCCACCATAATTTGAAAAATAAATCTTGCCAAATCAGACAAGGTGACTTCCTGGATTTGTTCTCTCATTTTGACTCTCATAGTTGTGGTCTACCTATGATGTCAATTACAGGCCTCTCTCATATTTTTAAGTGGAAGAATTGCATAATTGGTGGCCGACTAAAAACGTTAAACTGTACCTAGTACAGGTATCTGCTGATACTTACAGTGTGTATCATTTATCGTACTGAGTTAGTATAAATGTTTATATGTCTTATTAATGGCCATCATTAATGATGTCATTATATTTGCATGTGTCCTGGGTGAGTGACACTGAAACACTTATTGGATTGTCTTTTTGTTCAAAGTTGAGCACCATCTCAAGGGTTGTTATCCCGGAAGTCACCAGCAATATTCCAACAAATTGTGCTGGCCATTAAGTATTCAGTTGTCCAATATGTCCCTTTGTTTGCTCCTACAGAAACCTGTCAGAGTATTTAAAAGGGTCCTTCACTCTAGTGACATTAATGAGCTATCCTTAGGGTAGGTCATCTCTAAAAAGTCGTGGCTCTCCAACACCTGACACCCCCACCGATCCCCAGATGGACCTGTGGCACACCTGGTACCGGTAGGTACACTGCTAACATCTGGGTAACAGCTAATCGGTGGGGCTGCCAGGTTTCGCCGTGCGCGCCAAAATCCGAAAAGTTTGATTTTGGCGCGCACGGCGCACCGTCAAAAGTGCGCAGCGCAGGTCAAAGTGCAACTAGCGCACGGCCTGCGCACGATCTGCGCACCCTATGCTAAAGATAGGGTGCGCCGATCGCAGGCGCCGCTGTGCACTAGGAGGTGGCGCTACAAGCAAGGGGCGGGCACGCCGGGCAGAGAGCCGGTTCGGGGGCGGAGCTACCCCCGGCCGTGCGTGCGCTTAAAAAGCGCTAATGTGAAACCAGCCTAACTGATCCTGAGGATATGTCATCATTATAGGACATCAATGTCATTGCATTGGCGAACCCCTTTACTTAACAGTACATTTGAAGGTTGAGGCCAGAAGTGGCTGTTATTTTGAGAAACGATGAAAATCGCAAGAAAAATCTGCATCATGTCCAAAAATTCATACAGACCTTTTCTTTTTTTACTATATGGATGGTGTTTTAACTGTAATCTGTACAATTGTTCCTCAGTAGCACCTTTATATGAGCCATGTAAGCTTGGCCTACAGCTTCTGATCTGCTTGCTCTTTCCTTACCATTTGTTACAGCCTGTAACTACTAAACCAAATCACTGAGGGTGTTAAAAATATAACTTCTGAAGTCTTTAGCATTCTTACAATTCTAAAATAATCAGGAACCATGTACATGTTAACAGAAATGATTTTAATAAGTAACTAGCTACTCAACGAGACAAGGAAAGCATAGCGAATACTGGATAGAGATCTGAACAACCTGAATTGGATTAAATAAGGTTATTGCGCCACCTAGTGTCTGCATGAAACATGGTCGATTCTTAGTCGTTTAGAGGGTTGTATGGTGCACATAAAAGCAGCCCTCCCGTGATATCCCCCCCCCTCCCCCGTAGATCTCTGTATATGTGTATGTAGTGTACTATCAGTGTGTTGAAGGGGTTGTCCGGTGTTAAGCTGCAGACTTTTTGCCTCTTGTCAGTGACATCACTTCTTTCTGGCTCTCTTCATGCTGTATGTGTGAGCTGAAAGTCTCTTTTAGGCCTCATTCACACGCCTGTGTTGCATGTACATGTTGTATCCATTTTTTTCTATGGATAAAGCACATAACTATTATCCACTATGGAGCTATTCACACATCTTTTTTTCATGGACTATGTTAAGCACACGGAGACATGTCTGTTTTTTTTACGGCAGCACTGATGAAAAAAGGCCAGTACAAGTCCATGAAAAACACATATAGCATAGAGATGGCGTCAGAGTGTTATTCATGTGCCGTCCGTGTGCTGTGCGTGTTTAATACTGCAAAGTAAAGGAGAAGCTTTGGAACTAATTTCTTTATCCATCTGTGAAAAACACTAAATGACAAACTGATAGTAAAAATGGAAACAGACACACTGATGGTAAAAATGGACACACTGATCGTAAAAACAGACAGATGGATAGTAAAAACAGGCATACTGATGGTAAAAATGGACACACTGATCGTAAAAACAGACAGATGGATAGTAAAAACACGCATACTGATGGTAAAAATGGACACACGGACCATACACTGATGGTAAAAATGGACACACGGACCATACGCTGATGGTAAAAATGGACACACGGACCATACACTGATGGTAAAAATGGACACACGGACCATACACTGATGGTAAAAATGGACACACGGACCATACGCTGATGGTAAAAATGGACACACGGACCATACGCTGATGGTAAAAATGGACACACGGACCATACACTGATGGTAAAAATGGACACACGGACCATACGCTGATGGTAAAAATGGACACACGGACCATACACTGATGGTAAAAATGGACACACGGACCATACGCTGATGGTAAAAATGGACACACGGACCATACACTGATGGTAAAAATGGACACACGGACCATACCCTGATGGTAAAAAGGGACACACGGACCATACACTGATGGTAAAAAGGGGATACACTGACCATACACTGATGGTAAAAAGGGACACCACACACGGACCATACACTGATGGTAAAAATGGACACACGGACCATACACTGATGGTAAAGAGGGACACACGGACCATACACTGATGGTAAAAATGGACACACGGACCATACGCTGATGGTAAAAATGGACACACGGACCATACACTGATGGTAAAAATGGACACACGGACCATACGCTGATGGTAAAAATGGACACACGGACCATACACTGATGGTAAAAATGGACACACGGACCATACACTGATGGTAAAAAGGGTATACACAGACCATACACTGATGGTAAAAAGGGTATACACAGACCATACACTGATGGTAAAGAGGGACACACGGACCATACACTGATGGTAAAAATGGGATACACGGACCATACACTGATGTTAAAGAGGGACACACGGACCATACGCTGATGGTAAAAATGGACACACGGACCATACACTGATGGTAAAAATGGACACACGGACCATACGCTGATGGTAAAAATGGACACACGGACCATACACTGATGGTAAAAATGGACACACGGACCATACACTGATGGTAAAAAGGGTATACACAGACCATACACTGATGGTAAAAAGGGTATACACAGACCATACACTGATGGTAAAGAGGGACACACGGACCATACACTGATGGTAAAAAGGGGATACACGGACCATACACTGATGGTAAAGAGGGACACACGGACCATACACTGATGGTAAAAAGGGTATACACAGACCATACACTGATGGTAAAGAGGGACACACGGACCATACACTGATGGTAAAAATGGACACACGGACCATACACTGATGGTAAAAAGGGTATACACAGACCATACACTGATGGTAAAAAGGGTATACACAGACCATACACTGATGGTAAAGAGGGACACACGGACCATACACTGATGGTAAAAAGGGGATACACGGACCATACACTGATGGTAAAGAGGGACACACGGACCATACACTGATGGTAAAAAGGGACACACGGACCATACACTGATGGTAAAGAGGGACACACGGACCATACACTGATGGTAAAGAGGGACACACGGACCATACACTGATGGTAAAGAGGGACTCACCGACCATACACTGAAGGTAAAGAGGGACACACGGACCATACACTGATGGTAAAGAGGGACACACGGACCATACACTGATGGTAAAGAGGGACACACGGACCATACACTGATGGTAAAGAGGGACACACGGACCATACACTGATGGTAAAAAGGGACACACGAACCATACACTGATGGTAATAAGGGACACACGGACCATACACTGATGGTAAAGAGGGACACACGGACCATACACGGATGGTAAAGAGGGACACACGGACCATACACTGATGGTAAAGAGGGACTCACCGACCATACACTGAAGGTAAAGAGGGACACACGGACCATACACTGATGGTAAAGAGGGACACACGGACCATACACTGATGGTAAAGAGGGACACACGGACCATACACTGATGGTAAAGAGGGACACACGGACCATAAACTGATGGTAAAGAGGGACACACGGACCATACACTGATGGTAAAAAGGGACACACGGACCATACGCTGATGGTAAAGAGGGACACACGGACCATACGCTGATGGTAAAAAGGGACACACGGACCATACACTGATAGTAAAAAGGGACCATACACGGATGGTAAAAAGGGACACACGGACGATACACTGATGGTAAAGAGGGACACACGGACCATACGCTGATGGTAAAGAGGGACACACGGACCATACGCTGATGGTAAAAATAGACACACGGACCATACGCTGATGGTAAAGAGGGACACACCGACCATACACTAATGGTAAAAATGGACACACGGACCATACACTGATGGTAAAAGAGGGACACACGGACCATACACTGATGGTAAAGAGGGACACACCGATCATACACTGATGGTAAAGAGGGACACACGGACTATACACTGATGGTAAAGAGGGACACACGGACCATACACTGATGGTAAAAAGGGACACACGGACGATACACTGATGGTAAAGAGGGACACACGGACCATACGCTGATGGTAAAGAGGGACACACGGACCATACGCTGATGGTAAAGAGGGACACATGGACCATACACTGATGGTAAAGAGGGACACACGGACCATACACTGATGGTAAAAAGGGACACACGGACGATACACTGATGGTAAAAAGGGACACACGAACCATACGCTGATGGTAAAGAGGGACACATGGACCATACACTGATGGTAAAGAGGGACACACGGACCATACGCTGATGGTAAAGAGGGACACATGGACCATACACTGATGGTAAAGAGGGACACACGGACCATACACTGATGGTAAAAATGGACACAAAGACCATACACTGATGGTAAAGAGGGACACATGGACCATACACTGATGGTAAAAAGGGACACACGGACCATACACTGATGGTAAAGAGGGACACACGGACCATACACTGATGGTAAAGAGGGACACACGGACCATACACTGATGGTCAAAATGGACACACGGACCATACACTGATGGTAAAAATGGACACAAGGACCATACACTGATGGTAAAGAGGGACACACGGACCATACGCTGATGGTAAAGAGGGACACATGGACCATACACTGATGGTAAAGAGGGACACACGGACCATACACTGATGGTAAAGAGGGACACACGGACCATACGCTGATGGTAAAGAGGGACACACGGACCATACGCTGATGGTAAAGAGGGACACACGGACCATACGCTGATGGTAAAGAGGGACACACGGACCATACGCTGATGGTAAAGAGGGACACATGGACCATACACTGATGGTCAAAATGGACACACGGACCATATACTGATGGTAAAAATGGACACACGGACCATACACTGATGGGAAAAATGGAGACATGGACCATACACTGATGGTAAAGAGGGACACACGGACCATACACCGATGGTAAAGAGGGACACACGGACCATACACTGATGGTAAAAATGGACACACGAACCATACGCTGATGGTAAAGAGGGACACACGGACCATACGCTGATGGTAAAGAGGGACACACGGACCATACGCTGATGGTAAAGAGGGACACACGGACCATACGCTGATGGTAAAGAGTGACACATGGACCATACACTGATGGTCAAAATGGACACACGGACCATACACTGATGGTAAAAATGGACATACGGACCATACACTGATGGTAAAAATGGACACACGGACCATACACTGATGGTAAAAAGGGACACAAAGACCATACACTGATGGTAAAGAGGGACACACGGACCATACACTGATGGTAAAAATGGACACACGGACACCATACACTGATGGTAAAAATGGACACACGGACCATACACTGATGGTAAAAATGGACACACGGACCATACACTGATGGTAAAATGGACACACGGACCATACACTGATGGTAAAGAGGGACACACGGACCATACACTGATGGTAAAGAGGGACACACGGACCATACACTGATGGTAAAGAGGGACACACGGACCACACACTGATGGTAAAAGGGGATACACGGACCATACACTGATGGTAAACTTGGACACACGGACCATACGCTGATGGTAAAGAGGGACACACGGACCATACGCTGATGGTAAAAGGGGATACACGGACCATACACTGATGGTAAAAATGGACACACGGACCATACACTGATGGTAAAAATGGACACACGGACCATACGCTGATGTAAAGAGGGACACACGGACCATACGCTGATGGTAAAAGGGGATACACGAACCATACACTGATGGTAAAAATGGACACACGGACCATACACTGATGGTAAAAATGGACACACGGACCATAAACTGATGGTAAAAATGGACACACGGACCATACACTGATGGTAAAAAGGGACACACGGACCATATACTGATGGTAAAAATGGACACACAGACCATACACTGATGGTAAAAAGGGACACACGGACCATATACTGATGGTAAAAATGGACACACAGACCATACACTGATGGTAAAAACAGGAAAACTGATGACACACTGCCACAACCATTTGCTACCTTTCTGTAGCAAAAAACACAAACCTTTTGTATTTTTTTCTCTAGTGCATCTGGAGCTCTTCATCAGCATTAAAGGTCAATTAACAGTGCAGGATTACTGAGAACAAGCTTTCACAGTTCGTTGGGTGAAATTATCTTATGTGCTGCACAAAAGATCATCGTTCTCGCCATCGTTTCATCCCGAGTCAACCAAAGTCGCACTACTGAGAACAATGGCAGCGTATGCGCACTAAATGATCTATTACAAATTGCCCAGTGGGCATTATTAAGTTACTGATGAATGGTCTATAATGCCTAGAGTCAGGTGGTGTAAACCCACTGTAATGCTAGGGCTAAGAGGCAGCTTTGGCGCATTGCAATAATGCATCTAGTTGTAAGTGTGGTTGTTTTGCAGCATGTCCTTTAGCTTGTCACAATTTACATCGTTGCGCCTACCTATGATCAATATCTCCTGGATTTTTGGTTGCAAATCGCATGGAACGTTCCCACGGTAGACCACAATACAAGTCACAGAACACCATGACTGCTGCCATGTAGTCCTCGTCTAATATTGAGCAAACTAACATGAAAAAGAGTAGTGGACTGAAAATATGAATTCATACAAATAATTAACACCACTATAACAGAATACATATGGTTTGGGATCAGGAAATCATGCATTATGGACCCCTGGCAAACTCATGAATGTGTAAACGTGTGAATGATTCCCAGATGCACATAAAGAAGCATTATGTTCTTAATCTGTGTCTCTGGCTTGCCTACATATTGAAAAAATTAAAGAAGTGGTCCTTTCAACATTGCTTTGAAGTAGGTTTGGGTAAGCCTCAAGCAATAGATGAACTCGTATTTTATACAAAATGGCTTCCTTTAATCCATATAATCCCTTTGATGAAGCACGCTTCCATTAGTCAGAAGACATGTTGTAAAGATACCTACACGTAATCTACTGTGATTGATCACGGAAAGGGGATTCACATGGAAAAGAACAGAAAGCCCCACATTATATGTACAGATATAGTGGGATGCATCAGGATCAGTCCTAAAAGAAGCCACAAAATGTACAATGAACGTCCTGCAGGGTAAGAAATATTACAATGTAAGTGCCATAGAGTCACCAACTTGTGGAGGATTCCTTGTGATGCATTTGCTCCTGCATGCGGCTGCCACTTTGGCATCTAGGGCACCATCCTCTGTAGGACAATCCCTTTAAAAAAGCTCTTAACTTGTCACTAAAGTCATTATTATAACAGTAGGTTAATAAGACAGGGTCTGGGTAATAGCACATCTCTGCCCACAGCTACATATAGATGTGCCTCTAGACAATGAATGACACAGTGGCCCAAGAGGTAAGGGAGTCCACCTCTACCTCCAAAGCAGATAGAATCATGCATTATGATGAGCTATTGCACTGTAAAGGGCACAAATATTGTTCTTTTCGGTATGTGTCCGCCATTGTGGCAGTGCACTACTATACTACTGCTGTATTCAAATGTGACCCTCTCCCAGTCAGTGGTGGTCCAAGTAATGGGACGTCCAGTAATCAGCAGGTTTCTTGTGATAACTTGCAGTCGTGGTACAAACCCTTTAAAGAAGCACTTCCATCAAAGTGTTTATCTTCTTAAATATATTGCAGTTATCATATTATATAGCTCTGTGTACTTACAATTGCTCATTTTACCTTCTACCCAGATAATTCTTCTCTTTTCCATTAGGTCTCTGACATCAAATGATTATGACTAGCTGAATCCTACTAAGCTCTATGTAGAAACAGGAGGTCAATTTTCCCTGTATGAGTCACTAGTCACTGCAAAAGTCTCTGGCCGGGGCAGGAGGGAGCAGCTGGGTCAGGAGTTGGAGAGGGAAATGATTTTTGCAGGGACAAAAGACTTCCTGTATCTACAGGGTGGGCCATTTATATGGATACATATGTGAAAAAAAGAAAGTAGATGGCACTCACTGTCTTAAAATTCCAATGCGGTGTTGCTATCAGTGTGTCTAGAGTGGGAGAAGAGGGTTGCATTGACAATCCAACACAATGGGCAGCACTTTGAACACATTTTATAAGTGGTCATAAACTTGTAAATAAATCATGAAAGAATAAAATTACGTTAAAACCAAGCACACCATTGTTTTTCTTGTGAAATTTTCAATAAGTTTGATGTGTCACATGACTCTCTTCCCATTGAAAAAAATAAACTTGGGTCCAAAATGGCCGACTTCAAAATGGCCGCCATGGTCACCACCCATCTTGAAAAGTTCCCCCCCCCCCTATATACTAACTAATATGCCACAAAGAGGAAGTTGATATCACCAACCATTCCCATTTTATTTAGGTGTATCCATATAACTGGCCCACCATGTACACAGAGCAGAGAAAAGAGAAGAATTAGCTGGGTAGAAAGGTAAAATGAGCAATTGTAAGTACACAGAGCTATATAATATGATGATTGCAATATATTAAGATGATAAAAACTTTGCTGGGAGGAGGCGTGCTGCTTTAATTTCCACTGCCATGTGTGAATCTTCACATAATACATCAAGAGAATTTCCAGGCTTAAATCTTACCTAATGGATTAAGTTGTAACAATTCAAAACCTGCAGTGCGCTCTGGAAAAGAAAAAAGAAAACATGCCAAAGTGTTAGTGGTAAAATACTGGTGGGGAGGTAAAATAGATAGAAAAAACAATTATTACGTTTCATAAATATAAAAAACAACATATAGCTAAGGCCTGTTTCACACTTCAGTTTTTGTCCATCAGTCAAGATCCGCCGTTTTGCAAAAAAAAAACGGATCCGCTATTTTGCTTGGCGGATCCTTTTTTTTCCCATTGAGTTGCATTACCGGCGGATCTTGACGGACGGCCATCCGTTGGATCCGTTTTTTTGCGGATCCGACAAAATTTTGCCGTCCGCCGACATGCCCAAATGGAGCATGTAACATTTTTTCGGGCGGCAGGATCTGCACTTCACACTGCGCATGCCCGAAAGACTTCACTCAGCCTGAAATTTAACCCTAGAGTCTGTTCTGGCGCCTGGAAAAAAAAAATCGCTCTCTCTCTTCCGTCAAAAAAACGTTCCAGTGGCATCCGTTCACATCAGTTAGCAACGGATCCGCTGAATTTGAGAGAATTTTTTTCGTCCGCCAGAAAGGATTTCAGGGTTAAATTTCAGGCTGACTAGCTTTCTCCGGGCATGCGCACTGTAAAATGCGGATCCTGCAGCAAAAAAAACGTTGCAGGGACCGTCCAGGCATGTCGGCGGACGCAAAAAATTTGGCGGATCCGCAAAAAAACAGATCCAACGGATGGCCATCCGTCAAGATCTGCCGGTAATGCAACTCAATGGGGAAAAAAACGGATCCGCCAAAAAAAATGGCGGATCCGTTTTTTTCAAAAACCGGTGGATTTTGACTGATGGTCAAATACGGAAGTGTGAAACAGGCCTTAGACTGTCTATTGCTGGCTGGAGAATGAGTAATATAAGTATCTGTCAGTGAGTTCCTTCTGATGGACTAACTGGAAAGTTTGTAACTCATCTTTTTCTGAGCTGTTCTCAGCTGATTTATGACCACAGACAACATCGAAGATGAATGTCAGGAAACAATTAGCCTGCAAAAGCCAAACTGTGCACAACTGTTATTGAGATCCAATTCCAGGCTTTTTTTAATTCCGAAATTAACCCCTTTCTGCCATCCGACGTACTATTCCGTCCATGTGATCTGGGACTTAATTCCCATGGACGGAGTAGTATGTCATTCCCTTCAATGCGACACCACGACTTAAGTCACGGCGATCGCATTAAAATTCCGACGTCATCTTACCTGTAGGAAGATGGTGTCGGCATCCCTGGCTGTGTCCTCCCCCCATCCGACCTCCCGATTGCTGTGATTGGATGTTTAATCCTGAACAGCCAATCACAGGCTTTCTCATTGGCTGAAACAGTGAGGTCCCAGGCTAGGATCAAGTACCGATGTACTCGATCCTAGGCCGGTGCCTAGCAACACCAGGCATCGGCAAAAACAACTCGGATTGGCGCGATCGACGATCACATCGATCTCACCAATCGTAGGGCATTACTGCGCTGTGCCCTGCCGATACCTGCTGGATCAGTGCTGTAATAGCACCGATACTGAAGAGAGATCTTCAGGACAGGCCTAGCAGGGCCTGCAGGAGCTGATTGACGCGATCAATGTCATCGTCGATCGCGCCAATCACAGGGCACAGCTGCGGTGTGACCGTGCTGTGCCCTGCTGGTGACCTGGCTGTGACCTGCCTAGGATCGGAGCTGTGAGCTCCGATCCTAGGGCTGTTGCCAGGGTGACCAGGAAAGCTCAGGCTGGTTTCACACTTGCGTATTTTTGCGGTGTGCTTTAGCGCAAAAAAAGCATGCGTTTTTTCCCTATACTTTAACATGAGTGCGCATATGGGCGCATACACACGCGTTTGTACGCGCATGCGTTTTTTTGTAGTGTGCGCTCGGACGCACAAAATGCATCCTGTTGCATTTTTTGTGCGTCCGACTTGCCCCAAAAAAAAGCATGCGCACGCAATGCGTTTTTTTTTTACAGCAAATCACCCATTCTAGTCTATGGGTGCGCATACATGCGCATTGTAATGCGCACGTATGCGCAAAAAAAGCATGCTTTTTTTTAAAAAAAAAATGCTCCAAAACCCGCAAAAAAACGCACACAAACGCATGATGCATTTTTTTCATACGTTTGTGTGGGCAAAAAACGCACAGCAAAAAAACGCAAGTGTGAAAGTAGCCTCAGATTGGTGGGATCGATGTTATGATCGATCCCACCAATGACAGGTCACGGCTACGGTATGACTGCTCTGTGATCTGTCTGTCACCTGCCTGTGACCTGTGTGTGACTGCTCTGCAGGGGTCCTCACACTAGCTGAGGATTCCTGCAGAACGGTCACACTGCCAGAGCTCTTCCTGTGCTGGGCCTTGTTCCTGCTGAACAAAGAAGACAGAAGAAAGAAAAAAGAAAAAAGAAGAGAGACTACAACCGTAATTGTTGATCCCTAATCCCTGCCCAATCTTTCTTTGTCCACCCCAATACCCCCATCCCCCTCTTTTTACCCCCCTCCACCTCCATGCGCACATTTAGCAGCCGCCGAGCGTTGATTGGTGACGTAGTTCACCGATTAACACTCGTGTTCGCTTTTTTCTCAGCCCCCTATGCGCCACCTCCGTGTGCACATCCCGCAGCCGCCAAACTTTGATAAGTGACACAGTTCACTTATCAGAGCTCGCACCTGCCGTTTTCCTTTTTTTTTCACCCCCACTTTGCGCCACCTGACTACAACCGTAATTGTTGATCCCTGATTCCTGCCCGATCTCTCTTCATCCACCCCAATCCCCCCCTGTTTACCCCTCTCCACCCCCCTTTGCGCCGCTTCCATGTGCACATTTAGCAGCCGCCAAATTTTGATAAGTGACACAGTTCACTTATCAGAGCACGTGCCTGCTGTTTTAGACTTTTCTTTTCACAAGCATTTTTTTCTCCCTATTTGTTTTTTTCTTTTAGCTTTTTTCTTTTCAGAATAGTTTGCACAAATCACTATCCCCCCCACACATACAGTTATCAATAAAGTACACACAAAGCACCATATTCACAAAAAAAGTTCCGCTCGTCACGTTCGTCCCAACAGCACTATTCATTGGAGGAGGCATATGTTTTCCTTGCCTCCGCCACTGATAGCGAAAGAGAGGATCCCACATTTCTTTACTTTTCTTCATCCTCACCCTCTTCCTCCTCCTCATCTTCTTCCTCGGGTCCTGCGGAACCACCACACAGACGCCCCAGGACAGAAGATGACACAGCGCTTGCCATTCCAGAAGCTGAACCAGCACACCCCATTGAGGACCCTGTGTAGACCTCGCCCCCCAAAAATTACGAGCCACTGATTCCTGATTTTGTGGCAGAATCAGGACTCAAGTTTAACACCACCGGCCTCACAGAAATAGACTTTTTCAAAGTCTTTATCTCTGAAGATTTTATTAAGCTCATGGTGGAGCAAATTAATTTGTACACGCGTCAATTTTTGGAACAAAACCCTGGTTCATCATATTCTAACTGGTCTCCTGTAGACGCAGTTGAAATGATGCAGTTTTGGGGCCTGGTCCTTCACACGGGGATCCTGAAGAAGCCAGAACTTAGGCAATATTGGAGTATTGATATTTTATATAACACTCCAGTGTTCAGAATGGTCATGGCCACGCGTTTTGAAGTCATCCAGAAATTCCTGCATTACACAGATAATACACAGTGTCCTCCACGAGATGACCCCAACTTTGACCATATGTTCAAAGTTCGGCCGGTCATCGAATACTTCAACAAAGAGTTTGCTGAAGTGTACGTGCCCCAAAGGGACATCTGCGTGGATGACTCCTTAGTCCATTTTAAGGGAAGGCTCGGTTTCCGTCAGTACCTGCCCAGCAAGAGGGCCGTGTAAGGAATCAAACTCTGCAAACTGTGCGAGAGTACCTCAGGGTACACCCACAGGTTTAGAGTTTACAAAGGAAAGGACACCAGAATTGAACCCCGTGAATGTCCTCCTGTCCTGGGAGTGAGTGGGAAAATTGTGTGGGATTTGGTGCACCCACTGCTGGATAAAGATTATCACCTCTACACTGATAACTTTTATAACAGTGTCCCACTCTACAAGTCCCTCTCTGCGCGAGGTACCGCAGCCTGCGGTAATGTCCACAAAAATCAGAGAGGCCTCCTGAAGACGTTAGTTTGGCAGATGCTCAGAAGGTGTGACAGCAGAGCCCAATGTAGCGACCACCTGCTGGTGGTCAAGTACAAGGACAAGAGGGATGTCCTTCTCTTGACCACCATACATGGTTATGGCAGCACCCTCGGCACTGTACGAGGTACCTCTACACAGGTCTGCAAACCGGACTGTGTACTGGGGTACAAAAAAAACATGGGGGAGGGGGTTGATCTCTCCAATCAAATCCTCCAACTGTACAGTGCTTTGAGAAAGGCCAGGGTGTGGTGCAAAAAGCTGGCCGGGCACCTCGTGCAAATGGCAATGCTCAACGCTTTCCTGCTGTGACGATGTGCACGCCACACCGATACGTCGTACCTTCAGTTATAGGGGGGTAGTGGTTAAGGCTCTGATGTTTGGCAATCAGGAAGGAGCAGGCCCCAGCACTTCCGGAACTGAAGATGCTCGTATCGTACCAGGTCAGCAATTCCCGGGGGAGGTCCCGCAAACTGGTAAAAGATGTAAGTCGCAAAAAAGGTGCCGAGTGTCTTACAAAAGGGGAATACGCAAAGATAACATTTATCAATGAGACACCGGCCCTTAAAAACCTGGCCTGTGTATGAAGGATTGCTTCAAATTGCACAGCACCTCCATGCACTACTAATGTACTTTCCAGGAAACCGTAGATTAGTTCCAAAAAGGGGGCGCATCTAGATTAGTTACTTGGGGGTCTAGTTTTCAAAATGATGCAGGTTTTTTTTTTACTGTTTAGGCTAGATTCACATTGCGTTAGTGCAGTCCGTTCAACACATGCGTTAAACGGACTGCGCTAACGCAAGTGTCTTGTAAAGATCGTTTTATGAGATCACGCTAGCGCAGATGATCCATCTGCGCTAGCGATGACAGACCCCCGAACGCTGCAGACCGCGTCTGAGGGTCTATCACAGAATGACGGCACATCGCTAACGCATGCCGATTATGACATGCGTTAGCGATGCGCTACATAATTGCAGTCAATGGGTGCGCTAACGCATCTGTTACATAGCGTTAGTGCCGCTATGTACCAGATGCCGTCAGCGCATTGCCATTAACGCAATGTTAACCCAGCCTTAGGCACATCAGGGGCTCTGCAAACGGAACATGACACCCGCAGACCATTCCATCAAAGTCTGCATTCCAAAACGTCACTACTTCCCTTCTGAGCCCCGACATCTGTCCAAACAGTAGTTTTCTCCCACATATGGGGTACAAGCGTACTCAGGACAAATTGGAAAACAACTTTTGGGGACCAATTTCTCCTGTTACCCTTGAGAAAATAAAAAAATGGGGACTAAACGATCATTTTTGTGGGAAAAAAATAGGATTTTTTATTTTCACGCCCAGGCATTATAAACTTTAGTGAAACACTTGGGGGTTCAAAGTTCTCACCACACATCTAAATAATTTCCTTAGGGGGTCTAGTTTCCAAAATGGGGTCACTTTGTAAGAAGTAACCTTGCGAAACGGCGCTCGTCAGGCGAGGGGACCACTATGCAGCAGTTAACGCCACACATGCTGATATTGGCAGTACTACTCCCAACATCCATATAGTAGCAGGTAAAACCCTTTGCAAATTATCCTGTGAATCGCCTGGTATTCCTGCATACTTTATTGCACAACTATATGAGTATTCCATTAATATTAGCACTTCTTATCTGTTGATTATCAGCATTCATGCCTTCACCAATTGGTCAACTTCTGAGTGTTCTCATCACCCTTTTTCTTTCCCCCACCTCATGCGGCCAGCATAAATATTGCTTTTTGCAAAACTTGGTAGCAGCACTCAATTATAAACTTTTGTCTTCAACATGTTGCCCTTCGACATGCTGACCCCAGTGCATGTATAGATGGATTCCATCATATACTATGGCCACTTAGAAAGCCCTTTTTCGATTTGAGTTGTATTTACAATGCTGTTACTGATTTCAGCTGCAGACCTTCCCCTTTAATTGGAGGCTTTCTGCCCTCTTTTTTAAAGTTTATTTTTTATGTATTGTTATTCAATAAAGATAATACATTTTACCAAACTTTTATTTTGCTCATTTTCACTTCCTTTTGTATGGTACCCACCATTACAAAATATGTTGGACTAAGTTCCTTAGGGGGTCTAGTTTCCAAAATGGGGTCACTTGTGGGGGGTTTCCACTGTTTAGGCACATCAGGAGCTCGCCAAATGCAACATGGCGCCCGATCTCAATTCCAGACAACTTTAGTTTTGAAAAAGTCAAACAGCGCTCCTTCCCTTCCGAGCCTTACCGTGTGCCCAAACAGTGGTCACCCCCCCACATATGGGGTATCGGCGTACTCAGGACAAATTGGACAACAACTTTTGGGGTCCAATTTCTCCTGTTACCTTTGAGAAAATAAAAAATTGGGGACTAAAAAATCATTTTTGTGGAAAAATATGATTTTTTATTTTTACGCCCGAGCGCTATAAAGTTCTGTGAAGCACTTGGGGGTTCAAAGTGCTCACCACATATCTAGATAAGTTCCCTAGGGGGTCTAGTTTCCAAAATGGCATCACTTGTGGGGGGTTTCCACTGTTTAGGCACATCAGGGGCTCGCCAAACACGACATGGTGTCCGATCTAAATTCCAGCCAATTTTAGTTTGAAAAAGTCAAACAGCGCTCCTTCCCTTCCGAGCCCTGCCGTGCACCCAAACAGTTGTTCCCCGGGTATCAGCATACTCAGGATAAATTGGACAACAACTTATGGGGTCCAATTTCTCCTGTTAATCTAAGGAAAAAAAATTGGGGACTAAATGATCACATTTGTGGAAAAAATAGGATTTTTTATTTTCATGCCTGGGAGTTATAAACTTCTGTGAAGCACTTGGGGGTTCAAAGTGCTCACCACACATCTAGATAAGTTCCTTAGGGGATCTAATTTGCAAAATGGGGTCACTTGTGGGGGGTTTCCACTGTTTAGGCACATCAGGGGCTCGCCAAACGCTACAAGGCATCTGTTCTCAATTCCAGACAATTTTAGTTTGAAAAAGTCAAACGGCGCTCCTTCCGTTCCGAGCCCAAACAGTGGTCCCCCCCCCCCACATATGGAGTATCAGCGTACTCAGGACAAATTGCACAATAGTTTTTGGGGTCAGTTTTCTCCTTTTACCCTTGGGAAAATAAAAGATTGTTGCTAAAAGATCATTTTTGTGACTAAGGCCGGGGTCACACTAACCGACGCAAAATACGGTCCGTATTTTACATGCGTAATACGGATGAATGACCCCTAAATAGTGCTCCGTATGTAATACGTAAGCAAGGTGTGGTCGCGTATTTTGCGCGTGTAAACATCCGTATGTAATCCGCATGGCGAGATTTTCTTGCAGGCTTGCAAAATGGACATTTAACGGTTTTAAGGCCTGCTAACTATTTAAATCATTAGTATACACCCTATTTATTGGCTCTGGAACAGGTGGCTGCCTCCATTCTGTCCATTTGTGACCTTGCCTTCACTATGTGTGTTGGTGTTGTATGTGCAACATGGCAGACAGTCTGAGTTTCAACACAACTGAGCAGGTTCTCTTCAACTGGCTTTTGTCATGCCGCTTTGGTCACCCATACCCAGTGATAGTGGATCCGTGGAGGAGGAGACGCATGTGGGTCCATCCACTTTTGAGGCAACGACTCACAAGAGGTCATTTTCACCGCCTCTATTCTTCTCTGCGGGATCATCCGGAAAAATGTTACCAATACTGTCGCATGAGCCTTGCAACATTTGATTGATTCTTGCAGACAGTGTGCCCTGGGATAACCTTTCAGGACACAAGGATGCGCAAAGCTATATCTGCAGAGGAGCGACTTCTACTCACATTACGGTATGTACTACACAACCACATTCTCTATGTTCATGATGTGTTGCCCAAAGTATGTGTATTTTCGAATTCTTTTGGTTGGTTTTGGCCTCATCTTAGTCCAGATAAATTTAAGCTTACAGACCAGAATGTTATGTGTAATATGTACTGAGTATCACGTAGTCATTATGCGAGCAAAAATATGTGTGTTAGTAGATATGAAACAATAAAAAGTTTGGTATGTATGTACATGGTTTTTTTTTATTTTTGCATTCTAAAATGTTCCATTTCTGTTGTTCTTCAGCTTCCTGTCCACTGGCCTGTCTTATGCCGCCCTCCACCATGAGTTTCTCATTGGAAGGTCTACCATTTCTGGCATAGTCAGGTCGACATGTAGTGAAATATGGTCAAGACTACATCAACTCGTCATGCCCGAGCCCAGGATGGAAGACTGGTTGAGGATATCAAGGGACTTTGAGGAGGAATGCCAGTTTCCTAATTGTATTGGGGCCCTTGATGGCAAACATATCCACCGAACGTAAGCCACCGAACTCTGGCTCCCAATTCTTCAATTATAAGCAATACTTTTCTGTTGTATTGTTGGCTCTGGCCGACCCTCAATACAAGTTTATAATTGTTGACATTGGGGCCTATGGAAGAACGGGAGACTCTAGAGTCTTCAATACTTCCATTATGGGTCGGCGGCTACGCACCAACCAGTTGGATCTACCACCACCACGCCAGCTGCCAGGCTCCACTCAAGAATCAGTCCCTTATGTCCTTGTGGCAGATGAGGCGTTTCAGTTAACGCGCAATGTCATGAGGCCATATCCCCGGCGCATACTGGACCACCGGCGCAGAATTTTTAACTTGCGCCTATCACGTGCTCGGCGACTGGTAAGAGTGTTCCTTTGGCATTCTTTGTGCCAAATGGCGGGTACTCCAGTCTGCCATTCAGCTGAGTGAACAAAATGTTAATGAAGTTATTAAAACATGTGTCGTTCCTCACAACTTCACCAGGATACATGATTGTTCCTCCTCTGCTGGTGTTGTGTGTGGGTCGGACAATGTACGTAGGGCGAGACCACATGTCAACCCTCAACATAGACGGCTCTCTGGGCTCAAAGTGCATGATATTTTCACAAATTACTTTATGTCACCTGATGGGGAAACTTCTTGGCAAGAGCATGCTGTATCTATGTTATAAATTTTTTATTTCTGTCTGTGTAAATATATATTTCAAGGCCTTATGATTCTCTGACTGTTTAATTGCCTTGGAAAGCGTATGTTAGTATGCTGACACCTTTTTTTTATAATTGAGACAGAGACGTAAAATGTAGTAGACAAATGTTTACTTTTGCCTTTTTTTTTTGTTTGTTTTGAAAAACATATTATTGCCATATGATAAATGTGGCAGTGGCCCAAAGTGGCCTTTTTGCAGACGTGAAAATTTTGAAACAAAACATTTTCAGAAAAACAAAAATATAACAAAACCATTATGCAAGACCAAAATTGCTACATTACAAATTTTGGTAGGTCGGGGGAGGAGAAGGCGGAAGACCAGACTGTGTTTGCTGCTGGATACTTTGCCCAACTTGGCCATCGCCCTGTGTGGGAGCATACTGTTGCCCATGATGTGGGTAGTGTACTGCCTCCTGGGATTGTGGTGGGTACTGGGCTGACTGAAATTGTAGAGGGGTCTCTTTACGGGGGCTGGTAGGCCCGTGGCTCATACCCACCAAAATAGCCATGTCGTCCCCAACCAGGTTGGGACCAGCCTCCAACACTGGGTGGGAACAAGTGGCCATATTCGTGGGGTTGACTAGAGGCAGACATATGTGGCTGCTGTGGGAAAGGTTGGGTAGGGGGAGGAATAGGGTGAGGTGTTCGCCCACGTATTTGAGGATCCTCAGAGCCTGCTTGAGCAAGCATATGTGTGGGGTGTCTAAGGCGCATCAGATTCCTTGGGGAAAGCTGCCACCTCTCCAGATATTCAAATAACTCATATGGGGTATTGGGGTGTGTGCTTGCATCAAGCAGGCTCTAAAAATATCCTTGAATACGTAGCCTCACCTCACGGGAAAGGGCCCGAAGATAACGGGCCAGGCTGCGTGAGTACGCCTCCTCGCCATCATCATTATTGACTCTAGCCAGATAGTTCAGTACCCCTGTGTCAACATTGGTACGGGTATCTTGAGCAGGGATCTGGCGCCTTCTTCTTCCTCGCCGGGATGGTCCAGCAGGCTGTGGGGAGCCCCAGATCTGGGCAGTTGAGCTGCTGCTGATGTTGCCCTGCTCCTCCTGTATGGTTGATGGTGCAGCAGCAGACGGTCCTGCTTGTGGATATGGTCCTGGTGGTGGGGTATGTGGTGCAGGCACTGGGTTTTCCTGAGAGGAATCTTCACCCATGCTTCTTTGAGGAGGAGAAGATGGGCCAGCCACCTCTTCCCCTACAGTCCCAGGATCTATAATGTGCTCGGTATCTGAGCTAGTTTCTCTCTCCGTAAGGTTGGACTGAGTTCTGTTATGAAATACAACAGAGCCAAAATGAAAGACATTTTTGTGGCCCTGTAAAGTTGCATTGGCATACTACGGGCGTAGTACGTTGACAATCGGAGCATGCTGCGATTGGCACGGACCGTAGAATACGGACGAGAAATATACGGCTGTTGGGAGCTGACCCATAGAGATTCATTTGTCCATGTGTAATGCGTGGTTTTAACGTCTCTCACTCGTCCGTATTTCACTGTAGTGTGACCCCCGGCCTAAAAAGTTAAATGTTCACTTTTTTCTTCCACATTGCTTCTGCTGCTGTGAAACACTTGAAGGGTTAATAAACTTCTTGAATGTGGTTTTGAGCACCTTGAGGGGTGCAGTTTTTAGAATCGTGTCACTTTTGGGTATTTTCATATAGACCCCTCAAAGTGACTTCAAATGTGAGGTGGTCCCAAAAAAAAAATGGTTCTGTAAATTTTGTTGTAAAAAAAACCCTTATAACTTCCTAACAAAAAAAAATGTTGTTTCCAATATTGTGCTGATGTAAAGTAGACATGTGGCAAATGTTATTTATTGACTATTTTGTGTGACATATTTCTCTGTTTCAAGGGCATAAAAATTCAAAGTTTGAAAATTGCAAAATTTTTCAAATTTTTGCCAAATATCCATTTTTTACACAAATAAATGCAAGCTATATCTAAGAAATTTTACCAATATCAAGAAGTACAATATGTCACAAGAAAAGAATCTCAGAATCGCCAAGATCCGTTGAAGCGTTCCAGAGTTATTACCTCATAAAGAGACAGTGGTCAGAATTGTAAAAATTAGCCCGGTCTTAACGTGCAAACCACCCTCGGGGGTACAGAGGTTAAATTAAGCTGAAAAAAATCTGCACGTGACCACCAGGAATAACACAATACACAACATGTTCCTACTCAAAGGAGCGCCAATTCCACATGCAAAAGAGAACTGAACAATGATGGAACCACTAGCTTTTTTTAAAGGAACCCTGACAGCTGATACATAGTGCCCAATCTGCCCAATCCACAGGGAGAAAGTACCATGATCTCGGCCACGTTTTTTCAACCCTGAAATGGTGCCGTGTTTCAGAGAGAAACGTTTTAAAAGCTGCCTGAGACCAAGCTTCAACAGAGACTAGTTGGACAGGAGGGTTCCTGAGGTTTTGTCCCCGGTGGTTTCTCCTGGTCCGCTGCCCTAGCGTGACAGGTCTGTCTCTCTGTGTGTAGAAAGAGATTTTTTTATGCCAGCGGGTGAGAAGCCGCCAGGGATCCGCCTGTCTGACTGGTCTACCGTGCGGCTCATCCCCGGCGGCGGTTAAACTATGTTTTTAATCTGAAAAGTTGCAACAAATTCAGAGATCATACAGTCAGGGACTGTTGTATGCTGCCCGTGGATCAGCTGTCAGGTTCCCTTTCAGCAAAAACTTTCACAAGACGTCCTAAAAGGTCACTTGCAATTTTTTGATCTTTCCTATTAACTTCCATGCAGAAAACACATGAAGATTGGATAGGTCACTACTTTTCACCATTTGACGTTTATAGAAATCAGGAGAGTTTAAAAGACATTCAAAAGCCTGGACTTACATACAGAAAATCATTCTTATAAGATATCGTGGCAACTACTGGAGCAATTAGATTCCATTTACTAAGACATAGAGTGAGAATGAAAGACGACTGAAGGAGAGAAATAACAGGAAAGGGGATGGAAATAAGTGAGGAACCTTCTTAATCCCAGCTCAGACACACATTCCCACTCACTTTCTAGTAGTTCCACCACCGTTGCTGGGTCTACTGCCTTCTGAAAAACCTGAAAAGGAGAAGAAAGTAATCAAGTTATTTGCACCGATGAAATAGTGCCAGAAGGTAAAGAATAGAGATCAGCGAATATTTCAATGTTCGGTTCGGCTCACGACCGACGAATTTGCAATATTCACCGATTTAGTCGTCGATTTAATCGCCGAATATAGCCGAACATGCACAGCACAAAAGCCGGTGTTTCCCACACTGTGAGGGATATTTCTGACAGGTGAGGGATATAGTTTTGTATTTTTTAATTTTAGTTTTATTACAGGAGAACGAGGGCTTCAGTGGAATTAGGTGTTAGATGAGTATAATTGTGTTTGTTACTTTTAAATAAAATGGAAAACTATGTTTTGCTTTATTTCTAATAAAAGACTTTATTCTAGCCATGTCTTTATTTACCATGCAACTCAGGGGCGGACCTACCGCCGCTTCAACCGCTGCACTGCACCGGGGCCCAGAGGTGGAGAGGGGCCCTTGCAGGCGGAGGCGTACTGTCAGGGGCCCAGCTTTCTGCTGCTTCAGTAGATCGGTGCCGGCACTGTATTAGATGAGGACAAGCGCCGGTCGACATCCCCATAGTGTAGACACAGCAGGCTGTGTGTCTGCTGATCTGACATCGCCTGTGCACCTGTTTCACTCTGCCGGAGAGGAGAGATGAGGTCATCAGAGCCAGGGGCCGGGGCAGGAGGTATGTGATGGGATTCATTTGTTCCTGCTATCTTATCTGCTTTCTATAGAGGCTGTATCTGCACTGAGAGATATTTATTGCATCATCTTAGGCTGGCGTCACACTAGAGAGAAATACGGACGAGTGAGAGGCGTAAAAATCACGCTCATGTCATTGAGACACACACACACATATATATATATATATATATATATATATATTTACATTTCATAGAGTTCTACATGGTAGAATAGCCGCAAAATCAATTGCCGGCTTCTGTAAAATCATTCTATAAGATGCGCCTTTTCTGGCACTTATCCTCTCTATTCCCATTGCCCTGTAGCGGTGGCTAATGGGTTAATATTAATGGGTTAATGTCATCTTGCAATTGGAAGATGACATTAAGCCGATTAATAATGGAGAGGTGTCAACTAGACACTTGTCCATTATTAACCCTAGACTATTAGGCTGAGTTCACACATGGCGGTTTTTTCGCGTTTCCGCGGCGGTTTTAACTGCGCGATTTTGCAGCGAAAAATAAGCATCCCATGCATTCCTATGGGATTCCGCAATGCTGTGCTAATGCTGCGATTTTTACCGCGGCGGAATCGCTTCGCGGTAAAAAATGCAGCATGCTCATTAATTTTGCGGAATCGCAGCGATCCCGCACCCATAGGAATGCATTGTTCTGCTTACTTTCCGCATGTGGCTGTGCACACCATGCGAAAAGTAAGCAGAACATTTGCGGATGGTACCCACTGTCCGGAGGAGAGGAGACTGTCCTCTCCATGCTCTCGGTCCCAGTAAGCCTTTGCGAGCGATGACGTCCGTTCTCGCGGTCATTCGCGCGACGACATCGCTGTAATTGTCGCAAAGGATTACTGGGACCGGGAGTGTGTGGAGAGAGGCGGGAAGGCTGTGCGGGACGTCGGAGGGTGAGAATAACAATATTTTTTTTATTATTATTTTTTACATTCTCTCTTTTACTATTGAGGCCGCAGAGGCGGCCTCAATAGTAAAGTTGGTCACACTCGTCAAACACTATGTTTGATGAGTGTGACCAACCTGTCAATCAGTTCTCCAAGCGATGCTACAGATCGCTTGGAAAACGCTAGCAATTCTGCAAGCTAATTACGCTTGCAAAATGCTAGTTTTTCCGCGGGAAAATCGCGGGAATTTAAAATGCTATTTTCCCGCGGAATGGAATTCTGGAATTCTCGCGGTAATTTCCGCAAGAGTTCCGCTACGTGTGAACCCAGCCTTAAACGGTTAAAAAACACACAGACATTAATTAAAAATTATTATAATGAAATAAAGACACCTAGTTTTTGTAGCCAGGGGGGCCAAAAACAATGGTCCCTCTCAAGGCTATTAAAATCTGACCTCACTCACCTGCTTTACCTCTCTGGTTGTGATTTTAACGCGGGAGCCCATGCATTTTTTTCCAACGAATTAACCCCTTAATTTAACACCTAGACATCCCAAATTTTACACACAAACCCTAATTTAATTATTAGTCACGGACATATAAAAAAATACATGAAAATAAATGGTTTACTGTATGTTCCATTTCATGTCGGGTTTTGTATTGATTTTCCAGAGGCCAGCAATTGAATTAGTGGCTATTCTGCTCTTTATATATGTGTGTGTGTGTATCCATGACATGTATATACACCACGTTGCAAATTATTATGCACATTGTTTTTAAGTGTCATAGCCTTTTTTTTTTCTTCAATGAAACCCATTGATGGTATTGTGTCTCAGGGTTCTTTGGATGACTGAAATTAATCTCAGATACCTGTGATAAGTAGTTTGCCATGTGAGCCCAATAAAAGGAAAACTGGATGTTCCACACTTCAGTTTTTTCTGTCAGTTAAAATCCACCAAAATAGCGGAAAACGGATCCGCAGGCGGACTGACAGAAACGGGGGTTAGCGGATCGGCGGATGTACGGATCCGCTGAAGGTAAAAATTTAAAGGAAGAGAGAGAGAGAGAGAGATCAGCAAGGAGGTGGAGGAGTCATGTTTTGGGCCAGAATCATGGGGAAACAGCTGGTAGGGTCCTTTAAGGTTCCTGAAGGTGTGAAAATGACCTCTGCAAAGTATATAGAGTTTCTGACTGACAACTTTCTTCCATGGTATAAAAAGCAGAAACGTGCCTTCAGGAGCAAAATCATCTTCATGCATGACAATGCACCATCTCATGCTGCAAAGAATACCTCTGAGTCATTGGCTGCTATGGGCATAAAAGGAGATAAACTCATGGTGTGGCCACCATCTTCCCCTGACCTCAACCCTATAGAGAACCTTTGGAGTACCATCAAGCAAAAGATCTATGAGGGTGGGAGGCAGCTCACATCAAAACAGCAGCTCTGGGAGCTATTCTGACTTCATGCAAAGAAAAACAAGCAGAAACTCTCCAAAAACTCACAAGTTCAATGGATGCAAGAATTGTGAAGGTGATATCAAAGAAGGGTTCCTATGTTAACATGTAACTTGGCCTGTTAGGATGTTTGGGAGTTAAATAGCTTTTTTGTTCTGTGAATGTGACCTCCTAATGCTGCAAATTCCACAAATGAGCATTTTCAGTTCTTTAAAACATATCAAATGTTTAGAAATTCTACTGTGCCTAATAATTTGGAACAGTGCATTTTGAGTTTTTAGTCATTTTGGAGATTATACTGTTATCATTGGGAGGTGATGACTTTTATTAGACTGACTGTCATTTGCACCAACCATTTAGGAGAATCAGAGGAAAAATATCATTTGCATAAAAATTTGGAACATGGTGTATATATATATATATTTTTTTTTTTTTGTCTTATCATGTCTGTCTGTAACCGAAATCCTGCGCCGCCGATTGGTCGCGGCAGTTAGGCCGTGACCAATCAGCGACAGTCGCTTAGTCGTCGCGGCAACACGGCCGCATCGCTTATTGTACAGGCACATTACAGCCATTAAAGGCATCACTGCTGCGTCGCTCATTACACAGCCACAGTCCTGTACATATACAATACATTAGGTAAGAGCAGAACAGTGACTGCAGTTCTGGGTGTAACAGGAGTATATTAGGTAACAGCAGAACAGTGACTGCAGATCTGGGTGTAACTGGAGTACAATACATTAGGTAACAGTAGAACAGTGACTGCAGCTCTGGGTGTAACTTGCGTACAATACATTAGGTAAGAGCAGAAAAGTGACTGCAGCTCTGGGTGTAACTGGAGTACAATACATTAGGTAAGATCTGAACAGTGACTGCAGCTCTGGCTGTAACTGAACTACAATACATTAGGTAAAAGCAGAACAGCGACTGCAGCTCTGGGAGTAACTGGAGTACAATACATTATTTAACAGCAGAACAGTGACTGCAGATCTGGGTGTAACTGGAGTACAATACATTAGGTAACAGCAGAAGAGTGACTGCAGCTCTGGGTGTAACTGGAGTACACTACATTAGGTAACAGCAGAACAGAGACTGCAGCTCTGGGTGTAACAGGAGTATATTAGGTAACAGCAGAACAGTGACAGTTACACCCAGATCTGCAGTCAAATACATTAGGTAACAGCCGAACAGTGACTGCAGCTCTGGGTGTAACTTGAGTACAATACATTTGGTAAGATCTGAACAGTGACTGCAGCTCTGGCTGTAACAGGAGTATAATACATTAGGTAAGAGCAGAATGGTGACTGCAGCTCTGGGTGTAACTGGACTACAATACATTAGGTAAAAGCAGAACAGCGACTGCAGCTCTGGGAGTAACTGGAGTACAATACATTATTTAACAGCAGAACAGTGACTGCAGATCTGGGTGTAACTGGAGTACAATACATTAGGTAACAGCAGAAGAGTGACTGCAGCTCTGGGTGTAACTGGAGTACACTACATTAGGTAACAGCAGAACAGAGACTGCAGCTCTGGGTGTAACAGGAGTATATTAGGTAACAGCAGAACAGTGACAGTTACACCCAGATCTGCAGTCAAATACATTAGGTAACAGCCGAACAGTGACTGCAGCTCTGGGTGTAACTTGAGTACAATACATTTGGTAAGATCTGAACAGTGACTGCAGCTCTGGCTGTAACAGGAGTATAATACATTAGGTAAGAGCAGAATGGTGACTGCAGCTCTGGGTGTAACTGGACTACAATACATAAGGTAAAAGCAGAACAGTGACTGCAGCTCTGGGAGTAATTGAAGTACAATACATTAGATAACAGCAGAACAGTGACAGCAGCTCTGGGTGTAACTGGAGTACAATACATTAGGTAACAGCAGAACAGTGACAGCAGCTCCGGGTGTAACAGGAGTATAATACACTAGATGATGGCCCGATTCTATCTCATCGGGTATTTTAGAGTCTCTGTTAAAATAAAAAATCGTTATAAACTCACCTTCCGACAGCCCCCGGACTCTGTCACTCCTCTCACCATGTGCCCGGCATCTTCCGGTTCCAGTAATGCTTAGCGAGTAGGGCTGATGATGACGTCATTCTTGCGAGAGCGCGACATCATCAGCGGTGTTTCGCGCAAAGCATTACTGGAACCGGAAGATGCATGGAGAGGAGAGAGAGTCCGGGGGCCGTCGGACGGTGAGTATATAACTATTCTTTATTTTAACAGAGACTCTAGAATACCCGATGCGATAGAATAGGGCAACCATCTCGTATATATTTATATATATATTAGTGTGTGTATTCTATGTGTATATATCTATTCTTTCGTTTGCATTTTAACCTGTCATAGGGATCAATTATATGTCCATTTTGCAAGCTTGCGAGAAAATCTCGGCATACAGATGCTTACATGCGCAAAATACGCGACCACACCCTGACAACGGATGACAAACGGATCACTATTTAGGGGACATATCTCCGTATTACCCATGTAAAATACGGACCGTATTTATTGTCGGTTAGTGTGACCCCGGCCTTACACTTACATACAGATCAGGTTGCTCTGTCAGTGGGGTCATCGGCTCCAGCGTCACCCGATCTGTATGTAAGCTCAAGCTGCAGCAATAACTCACAGTGATCCTCAGAGTGACTGCACTGTCTGACCCTGAGCCCGGCTCCAGGACGTCCTGCATTATATATCAGATATACATTATAATGGGAGGTCCTGCAATCTGGTCAGTGCATGTAACACTGTATATATGTGTACAAAGAATAGTACATAGCAACCAGTACACAGATTAGTATATGGCTCATATATAACAGACCTGGGCAAAATGTGGAAATCGGACCGGACTTTCTGTGATAGCCAAACGCTGTCCGCAGGTCGCACCATACGACCGACCTGCATCCAAATTTCACCTTCATCTGCATCTTCAGGATACACAGAGCAATGAATATAATGGTAGAGGACAGAACCACGGGCTCCTTCCACCAGTCGTAGCGTGTGCGACTGAGACAGCAGACACGATGATGTCACTAGATTCCCTCTGCTGCGTGGAGAGTCAGTGCACACAGCAAGGACCGGAGCAGAGTGTCGGGGGATGCGAGCGAGGTGAGTATGTTTTTTTTTTTTTATGTGTGTGTGTGTGTGTGTGTGTGTGATTTGTTCGTGTATATAGAGGATACATGATGGCTCATACTGTATATAGGGGGCTATGTGGGAAATCATGTTGTATATATTGAGGCTCTGTGAGGGCTCCTGCTGTATATAGGGAGCTCTGTGAGGTCTCACACTGTATATAGGGGGCTATGTGTACAGTTTTGGGCACCGGTGCTCAGGAAGGATATAATGGAACTAGAGCGAGTACAAAGGAGGGCAACAAAATTAATAAAGGGGATGGGGGAACTACAATACCCAGAGAGATTCGCAAAATTAGGATTATTTAGTCTAGAAAAAAAGACGACTGAGGGGCGATCTAATAACCATGTTTAAGTATATAAGGGGACAATACAAATATCTCTCCGAGGATCTGTTTATACCAAGGAATGTGGCGGTCACAAAGGATGACTGTTACAAGGGGGGGCATTCTCTGTGTCTGGAGGAGAGAAGGTTTTTCCACCAACATAGAAGAGGATTCATTACTGTTAGGGCAGTGAGAATCTGGAATTCCTTGCCAGAGGAGGTGGTGATGGCGAACACAGTCGAGGGGTTCAAAAGGCCTGGATGTCTTCCTGGAGCGTAACAATATTGTATCTTACAGTTATTAGGTTCTTTAGAAGGACATAGATCTGGAAATTTATTCTGACAGAATCTAGGCTGAACTGGATGGATTAATGTATTTTTTTCGGCCTTGCTAACCATGTTACTATGGGATATCATGCTGTATATAGGGGGCTTTGTGAAGACTCCTGCTGTATAGGGGGCCCTGTGAAGGCTCCTGCTGTATACAGGGGGCCCTGTGAGGGCTCACACTGTATATAGGGGGCTTTGTGAAGACTCCTGCTGTATAGGGGGCCCTGTGAAGGCTCCTGCTGTATACAGGGGGCCCTGTGAGGACTCACACTGTATATAGGGGGCTCTGTGAGGGCTCACACTGTATATAGGGGGATCTGTGAGGGCTCACACTGTATATAGGGGGATCTGTGAGGGCTCACACTGTATATAGGGGGCTCTGTGAGGGCTCACACTGTATATAGGGGGCTCTGTGAGGGCTCCTGCTGTATATAGGGGGCTTTGTGAAGACTCCTGCTGTATATAGGGAGCTCTGTGAGGGCTCCTGCTGTATATAGGGGGCTCTGTGAGGGCTCCTGCTGTATATAGGGGGCTCTGTGAGGGCTCCTGCTGTATATAGGGGGCTCTGTGAGGGCTCTTGCTCTATATAGGGAGCTCTGTGAGGGCTCCTGCTGTAAATAAGAGGCTATGTGAGAGCTCATGCTGTACATCTGGAAACTATGTGGGTACTCATACTGTATATAGGAGGCTATGTGGAGGCACATCTAATATATAAAGCTCAATGTGGGTGTGTATGTATGTATGTCCAGGATTGGCATCCGCACCGTCGCAGCTACAGCCATAAAATTTGGCATAGTCACACGTCTGGACCCCGAGAGCGTCATAGGCTATGTTGTGAGGCGAAATTTTAACCCCGCGCGTTCCAATTCACCAAACAATTTAGCCCCTAGCTACATAATGGGGAAAAAGTGTATGTATTGGCATCTGCACTGTCGTAGCTACAGCCACAAAATTTTGCGCAGTCACACATCTGGACCCCGAGAGCGTCATAGGCTATGTTGTGAGGCGAAATTTTAACCCCGCGCGTTCCAATTCACCAAACAATTTTGCCCCTATCTACATAATGGGGAAAAGTGTTGGAGGCAAATTGCCAGCTGCCAGATGTGAACAAGGGGGACTTAAAGAATGAGAGCGATGGCGCCAAAGAGTATATACCGTACAGTTGCTAAGGTGGGGCCCTGACATGGGATACTCACCACACACGGGGATATGAACACACACACAAAATGCGCCACACGCTACCACGTGCTTCAACACATATACCACCTTCAGCACACATTTCACCACACATACACCAACCTCGCCACATAAAAGTCGAAACACAAAAGTCGACACTCAAAACTCACCACGCTGTCCCAGAGCTGTTTAAAAGACGAAAAATGAGCTGTGGTTGGTTGCTATCAGCAAGAGTTTTCTTTGTAGACAGTTGTGGTAACTGAGGCCTATTATTCTTATCATTTCTATGGTGTTATCGTCCTTCTGTAAAGCTGGAAATAACACAATTTATTACCGTGCCAACACAGACCACCCTCTGACACAGACTGCAGGGGGAGCCCAGTATCACACAAGATAGGATTAGATACACAGCTCAGCAGTCAGTATCACACAGGAGAGGATCAGACACATGGCTCAGCAGGCAGTATCACACAGGATAGGATTAGATACACGGCTCAGCAGGCAGTATCACACAGGATAGGATTAGACACACAACTCAGCAGTCAGTATCACACAGGAGAGGATTAGACACATGGCTCAGCAGGCAGTATCACACAGGATAGGATTAGACACACAGCTCAGCAGTCAGTATCACACAGGATAGGATTAGACACACAGCTCAGCAGACAGTATCACACAGGATAGGAATAGATACACGGCTCAGCAGACAGTATCACACAGGATAGGATTAGATACGCAACTCAGCACATAGTATCACACAGAATAGTATTAGATACACGGCTCAGCAGACAGTATCACACAGAATAGTATTAGATACACGGCTCAGCAGACAGTATCACACAGAATAGGATTAGATACACGGCTCAGCAGACAGTATCACACAGAATAGGATTAGATACACGGCTCAGCAGACAGTATCACACAGAATAGGATTAGATACACGGCTCAGCAGTCAGTATCACACAGGATAGGATTAGATGCACGGTTTTTATGTGCAATATAATCATTATAATTTGTTATAACTAACCACAGTTGGTTACTATGCCCAGGCAACGCTGGGCTCTTCAGCTAGTATTGTATATAGGGAGAGCTGTGGGGGGGCTCTCCCTGTCTTTTACAGGATACTGTTGTATGGAATAGTGCAGTCTACTACACTATACCATACTTTTATTTGTAGTATACTATCAGATACCAGACATATAATGTAATATAATACATACATGGTTGGGCTCTGCCGATTCCCACAGTAATCACATAACCACAAGGAGGAGCTCTGCACACTTGCTGTCATCTACCAACTAAAGTGTCAGCCGCATCTGCAGTGTTCTATTCACTGACAGCCGACACTAGTTGTCACCTGACTGCAAGTCTGACTGAGCTGGAATCAGCAGAACCGAATCTTAACCAGTGCTTTGATAATGAGGGCAATCTGGCTTGTTTCTCGAAGCCAGATTGCCCTCATCATAAGTACCATGCCGGGTACGGAGGGGGCCCACACAAATTTCTTGCAAAGGAGCCCAAAGCTGTCAGTGTCCGCCACTGATAAAACTATAGAATTAGTAATGGACAGGTGTCTTATAGACGCCTCTCCATTACTAAGCCGTGTGCTTAACGTCACCTGACAATACAAAGGTGACATCAACCCCACAAATATGAACCCCACTTGCCACTGTGGAAAGAGCTGGGCAAAGCGCCAGAATTGGTGCATCTAATAGATGCGCCTTTTCTGGCAGGCTGCGGGCTGCTATTTTAAGGCTGGAGGAGGCTATACCCATGGCCCCTTACCAGCCTGAGAATACCAGGCCCCAGCTGTCTGCTTTAGCAAGGCTGGTTGTCAAAAAATGTGGAGGACCTCACGCTGGTTTTTTAATTATTTATTTAAATAAATAAAAAATATAGCGTGGTTACCCCTCTATTCTTGATAACCAACCTTGCTGAAGCTGACATCTGAGGGTTGCAGCCCCCAGCTGTGAGTTCTGCCTGGCTGGTTATCAAAAATACAGGGGAACCCATGCAGGTTTTTTTTTAATTATTTATTTACAGCGCAGGAGCAGCTGGTGAAGGCCGGCGTCACACTATTGTAGAATACGGGCGAGTGTTATGCAAGAAAACATCGGGGCAGGTCACATCAGCGTTTATTTTCTCAACTGCATTCGACGTGCGTGTTGCGATTGTCACTGAGACTCACCAATGCAAGCCTATGGGTGCGAGAAAAATAAATGGCACAGCACTCGGACCATATGAGTGCTATCTGATTTTTACGCACCAATGTCCTTTGAAAAGCTGGCAATTCATGTGCCGTGTACAATAAAATCACACTGACAGGTTAAAATAGAATAGATAAAATATATATATACACATAAAATACATAGATATATAGATGTCAGTGACACACACATATATATAAATATGTGTATATATTACATGCATAGATAGCAGAAAAGCCGGCAATTCAGCAGCCGTGTAGTGTAAAATCACTGCAGGTGCTGACAAGATAGAAGAGATGGATTACATACAGTAAATACAGGGTGGGCCATTTATATGGATACACCTAAATAAAATGGGAATGTTTGGTGATATCAACTTCCTGTTTGTGCCACATTAGTATATGGGTGGTGACCATGGCGGCCATTTTGAAGTCAGTCATTTTGGGTGTATCCATATAAATGACCCACCCATGTGTATCCATATCAATGTCCGACCCTGTACAAATAGAATAGGTAGATATACAGATGTCTGTGACACATAATTAGTACAGCGTGTGCAGATTACTGTCCATGTATTTAATTAATAAAAGATTATTTTTCAGGAAAAAAATGGAGATAAATATTAAACCATTCCCCCGATGCCCTCGTCATCTGAAAAAGAGGTTAAAAACATAAACAACAATATTCCTCACCTTTATGACAGGTCCTGAGATTTCACAGCCAGCAATCTCACTTCACCTGTGTGACAACAGCGCGAGCGCTGTGGGAAATTTGCACATGGCGCTCACATTGAAGTCAGAAAGGTGAAGTGAGTTCATTGGCTGTGAACTCGCAGGTCATGTCTGACAGCACTGCGAGCAGCAGAACTTTCTCATGCTCCCTCAGACAGGGAATAGCAGTTCATAGGCAGACACTGAGCACACTGTGCTCAGTGTCTACTGGATGATAGGCTGCATGGTCGCATCATGCAACCAACCATGCAGCTTGCCATCTAGATGTAGCAGAGCTAGACCAGTCGTGGGACAAATGGATTAAAAGCATCTCTTTGGAAAGGTGAGGAATATTGATTTGTTGTTTTTTTTTTACCTCATTTGCAGATGACGAGGGCATCGGGGGAATATCCAAGGTCATAAGTATGGTTTAATTAAGAAAGGAGTCTGTGTCTTTCTTTCAATTAAAGGACTTTTTTCTGGGTGTCTGTGATATCAACCCCCCACTTCCCCAACTATCATTCTACTTGCCACCGCTACAGGACAAGTGGGAAGAGCGAGGCTAAGTGTCAGAATTGGCGCATCTTAGAGATGCGCCTTTTCTGGGGTGGCTGAGAGATGATGTTTTTAGACTGGGGGGCTTCCAAGGCTATTAATATCAGCCAGCAGCTGTCTGCATAGTGTTTGCTGGGTATTAATTATAGGGGGACCCTATGTCATTAATTTTAGGGGTCCCCCATTTTAATAGCCAGTAAAGGCTAAGTATACAGTTGTAGCCTGAGAAGCTCCATGGGTATTACTCCCTTCCCAGGCATTAAGGCTAAGTGCACACGTACCGGAACTCTCGCGGAAATTACCGCGAGAATTCCGGAATTCCAGTCCGCGGGAAAATTGCATTTTAAATGCCCGCGATTTTCCCGCGGAAAAACTAGCATTTTGCAAGCGTAATTAGCTTGCAAAATGCTAGCGTTCTCCAAGCGATCTGTAGCATCGCTTAGAGAACTGATTGACAGGTTGGTCACACTCGTCAAACATAGTGTTTAACGAGTGTGACCAACTTTTTACTACTGAGGCCGCCTATGCAGCATCAGTAGTAAAAGATAAAATGTAAAAAAAAATAAAAAATAGTGTTATTCTTACCCTCCGACGTCCCGCGCATCCGTTCCCAGTAATCCTTTGCGAAAATGCCCGCGATGACGTCAGTTCTCGCAGGATCGCGATGTCTCGCGGTAATTCGCGATGACGTCGCGCGAATGACCGCGAGACATCGCGAGATCGGACGCCATCGCGGGCATTTTCGCAAAGGACTACTGGGAACGGGAGCATGAAGAGAAGCGGAAAGACTGCGCGGGACGCCGGAAGGTAAGAATAACAATATTTTTTATTTTTAAATTCTTTTTTTTACAGGGATATGGTACCCAAAGCCTGGAGGACAGTCTCCTCTCCTCCGGACCGTGGGTACCATCCGCAAATGTTCTGCTTACTTTCCGCATGTTGTGCACAGCCACATGCGGGAAGTAAGCGGAACAATGCATTCCTATGGGTGCGGGATCGCCGCGGTTCCGCAAATTAATGACCATGCTGCGGTTTTTACCGCGAAGCGATTCCGCCGCAGTAAAAACCGCAGCATTAGCACAGCATTGCGGAATCCCATAGGAATGCATGGGATGCTTATTTTTCGCGTTTTCGCGGCAAAATCGCGCGGTTAAAACAGCAGCGGAAACGCGAAAAAAACGCCACGTGTGAACCCAGCCTAAACATCAGCCCCCAGCCGTTGGCTTTCCCTCTGCTGATTATGAAAATTACACAGAAGCCAACAACATTTTTTTTCAGAAAAATAATCTTTCATTAATTAAATACATGTACACAGCTTGGAGACACAGGGCAAGCAGGCACGACTTGGAGACACAGGGCAAGCAGGCACGACTTGGAGACACAGGGCAAGCAGGCACGACTTGGAGACACAGGGCAAGCAGGAGTGGTATATGAGGGAACAGGTAGAGTTCCTTTCACACAGCAGGTACCAGTACTGATACAGGCAGGAAGGAGTGGAATATGAAGGAACAGGTTTGGACCTGTTCACACAGGAGGTGCAGGTATGGATACAGGCAGGAAGGAGTGGAATATGAAGGAACAGGTTTGGACCTGTTCACACAGGAGGTGCAGGTATGGATACAGGCAGGAAGGAGTGGAATATGAAGGAACAGGTTTGGACCTGTTCACACAGGAGGTGCAGAATAGGCAGAGCCGCAGGAGTGCGGAGTAGGCGGAGCCGCAAGGTCCGCAGGGAAAAGCTGCAGCAAGAGGTTCTGCAGCGGCAGCAGGAGCGAAGCAAAGCTGAACCACAAGGTCTGTGGAGAGAAGCTGCAGCAAGAGGTTCTGCAGCAGCAGGAGCGGAGCAGGCAGAACTGCAAGGGTGCAGCAGCTCAGACAGAGCTGCAAGTGTGCAGAGGCTCAGACAGAGCTGCAAGTGTGCAGAGGCTCAGACAGAGCTGCAAGGGTGCAGAGGCTCAGACAGAGGTGCAAGGGTGCAGAGGCTCAGACAGAGGTGCAAGGGTGCAGAGGCTCAGACAGAGCTGCATGGGTGCAGAGGCTCAGACAGAGCTGCATGGGTGCAGAGGCTCAGACAGAGCTGCATGGGTGCAGAGGCTCAGACAGAGCTGCATGGGTGCAGAGGCTCAGACAGAGCTGCATGGGTGCAGAGGCTCAGACAGAGCTGCATGGGTGCAGAGGCTCAGACAGAGCTGCATGGGTGCAGAGGCTCAGACAGAGCTGCATGGGTGCAGAGGCTCAGACAGAGCTGCATGGGTGCAGAGGCTCAGACAGAGCTGCATGGGTGCAGAGGCTCAGACAGAGCTGCATGGGTGCAGAGGCTCAGACAGAGCTGCATGGGTGCAGAGGCTCAGACAGAGCTGCATGGGTGCAGAGGCTCAGACAGAGCTGCAAGGGTGCAGAGGCTCAGACAGAGCTGCAAGGGTGCAGAGGCTCAGACAGAGCTGCAAGGGTGCAGAGGCTCAGACAGAGCTGCAAGGGTGCAGAGGCTCAGACAGAGCTGCAAGGGTGCAGAGGCTCAGACAGAGCTGCAAGGGTGCCGAGGCTCAGACAGGGAGGACACAAGGAAAGACACAGCAGGGAAGGAAGCCAAAGACAAGGAGGCAGGGGTAGGACAGAGTTCAGACAAGGTACAGGGACAAAGACTCAAAAACCAGGATATTCTGCCTCCTGGAAGGCGGAAGGACAAGTAAACACAAAGCTAGGACCAAGACACAGAGACCAGGAAATGCAGCCTCCTGGAGGGCAGACAAAGGACACAAGCAAGGCTAAAAGTATTTCTCCAGAGAAGGAGATACACAGAACAGGGCCTGGCTTCCTCAGCAGCAAAACACTAACTGAGTCTAGACATTGCACAGGCAATGTTCAGTGGGTGTGGCAGCCCTATATAGTAAAGGGCTCCAGGTGATTGGTCAGGGATATATTATACAGGTGCTCCCTGACTGCATAAGAACCAGAGAGTTCTGGTGCCGCCCCCATATACACACATAGCCAGGAAGCATGCAGGAGAGCAGAGGCACAGAGCATAGGACTGGCAGCAAACAGAATTCACAGTATGACCCGGAGCAGTGAGTAAGTTGGTGTGCGGGGGATGGGAGGCCATGCAGTGATGCCAGCAGGGTTGTTACAACCTTTTAGCCTCCTAGCTCCGGTGCATCTGCAACCACTATAGTTACGACCCTGGTACACAGCCTCTCCCACCACAACAGGCTCTTCATTGCCCAGAACGCAAGGTCAGAATTAGTGATGGGCAGTCCGGCTCTTTTTGGTGATCTGGCTCACTCGGCTCCGCTCACCAAAAAGAGCCGGCTCTTTTTGGCTCAAAAAGCGGCTCTTCTTGCAAAAAATGCTACTTTCCCCACTTTTATCACTCCTGTCCCTTCACTAGAAAGCCTGAGCCTCATTATACAGCTGTACAGGGGTCTAGTGAAGGCTTTTTAGCCATTTTCTCAGAGTGTAAGCTCCTGGGATCAGGCTCTCACTCCTGTCCGTATTGCTGATTTGTGTTATCCTCTAATATCGGATATTCGTCCATGTGTTCTACATTAGTCAGTGCTGTGACATCTGCCGGCACTGATTATTCTAAGGCTATGTGCACACGTTGCGGCTTTGCTGCGGATCCACAAGTGATTTACAGTACAATGTTACTGTATGGGGAAAAAAAATGCTGTGTACATGCTGCGGAAAAATTCAAGCGGACACGCAGCAGTTTATTTTCTGCAGCATGTCAATACTTTGTGCGGATTCCGCAGCGTTTTTACACCCATTCCATTATAGGAATCCGTATGTGTAAAAACGCAAGTGAAAACCGCACAAAATCTACAATAAATCTGCATAAAAACCTCACAGATTTAGACCTGCGGATTCTGCCAAGAGATGCAGATTCCGCACAGAAAATTCCACACAGCAATCCGCAACATGTGCACATACCCTTATAGGTAAATCCTTGGAGACATGTTCCAGGTTCTTACAGAGTAACTCTGATATCTGCACCATACATGGCACCCCTTACCTACCAATTCTGGTATGCATGGTCCCCTCATCCCCCCCTGGTATGCATGGCCCCCTCATCCCCAATCCTGGTATGCATGGCCCCCTCATCCCCAATCCTGGTATGCATGGTCGCCCTCACCCCCCTATCCTGGTATGCATGGTCCCCTCATCCCCAATAATGGTATGCATGGTCCCCTCATCCCCCAATCCTGGTATGCATGGTCCCCTCATCCCCAATCCTGGTATGCATGGTCACCTCACCCCCCCAATCCTGGTATGCATGGTCCTCTCACCCCCCCAATCCTGGTATGCATGGTCCTCTCACCCCCCCTATCCTGGTATGCATGGTCCCCCCTCATCCCTATCGTAGGATGTATGGTCCCCTCATCTCCAATCCTTGTATACATGGCACCCCTTACCTACCAATTCTGGTATGCATGGTACCCCTCATCTCCCTATCCTGGTATGCATGGCTCTCTCATCCCTATTCTGGTATATATGGTCCCCTCACCCCCCCCCCCCAATCCTGGTATGCATGTCACCACATTCCTCATCCTGGAATGCATGGCCCCCTCTCCCCCCTATCCTGGTATGCATGGTCCTCTCACCCCCCCTATTCTGGTATGCATGGTCCTCTCACCCCCCCTATCCTGGTATGCATGGTCCTCTCACCCCTATATCCTGGTATGCATGGTCCTCTCACCCCTATATCCTGGTATGCATGGTCTCCTCACCACCTCTATCCTGGTATGCATGGTCTCCTCACCCCCTCTATCCTGGTATGCATGGTCCTCTCACCCCCCTAGTCTAGTATGCATGCTACCCCTCACCCCCCAATCCTGGTATGCATGGTCCTCTATCTAACCCCCTTATCCAGGTATGCATGGCGCCACAACCCGCCCTCTACTGACTTCATGGTGAATACCCGATCGGTAATCTTTTGTGCCGTGATGTGAGGAGAGGGCGGGTTGTTGGGCCGGAATTGGCGCCTGCACATTCCTCTCTTTCTGGCACCATTTTCTTGAAGACACGCTACAGTGTGTCTTCCACAAATTGGCGCCGGAAAGCGCGGACTGCGCATGCGCCGATTCCGGACAAACAACCCACCCTCTCCTGTCATCACCACCAGACGCAAGACCCCGTGGCAACACCGAATCGGTAAGGTGTTGTGCCGGAGATCGCGGTATGTGTTCAGTGCTTACACATACCGCGATCTCCTGGGGGGGGTACGTCTACCGCGATCTCGTGGGGGATGCGTCACTCTGTCTGGAGCCAGACTGCGCAGGTGCGTCGCACTTGTGCAGTCTATAAAGGCTTCAGACAGAGTGATGCTTAGAGAGTTATATTATACATATACACCAGACCTGTCCACAGAGTTTCTCTGCCTCAGATTTATATTATTACTTTCCCACTGTAGAGCAGCAGGAACTACAGAAAATAATGAGAGGGATAAGATGGCTGTCAGTGCCTGACCTCAGTGCCTGACCTCAGTGCCTCTGCTCTGCTCATCCTGCAGCTACGGGACATCCACTGTTATGTCAGACAGTGACAGTCTGTGTAACTGCACATTGTGATCTATCACAGATCATGTGTGTGCACTCACTGCACTGAGCAGCCAATCACAGTACAGCTATGTGTTCATGTGGGAGGAGCCCAGTCGCAAGTCAAAGTCTTGCCAGTCACTCCCCACTTGTACACAGGCTCTAAGGGTGTGTGCACACGCTGCGGATCCGCAGCGGATTTGGCCGCTGCGGATCCGCAGCAGTTTCTGCTGCGGTGTACAGTACCTTTATACCCTATGGGAAAAAAAACGCTGTGCGCATGCTGCAGAATTTTCCGCGCGGATTTGCTGCGGTTTCAAAACCGCAGAAAGAATTGACATGTCAATTCTTTCTGCGGATTCCGCTGCGGTTTGCCATCTCCTCGATTGTGGAGATGAAAAACCGCAGGGCAAAACCGCAGGCCAATCCGCAGGTAAAACCGCAGGTCTTTTGACTTGCAGATTTACCTGCGGATTTTACAAAATCCGAGCGGCCAAATCCGCAGAGCATTCCGCAGCGTGTGCACACACCCTTAGTCTCCTCCTCAGCTCCTCCCAGCCCCCAGCCAGGCAGGAAGAAGCTACGCAAACAGCAGGGGAAAAAAATAAAAATTGGCTCAGCTCCCAGTGGTGAGCCGACTCCCATCGGTCACATGAAAGAGCTCTTTGTCTCGGTTCGTTCACGAACGACACATCACTAGTCAGAATCAAGTCCCTATGTGTGGTGGCACCTACAGGGTCCTGACGCCAAAAAGCAACAGTATATTATGTGCTCTATTACATACATCCAGTATGCAGGACCCCGACTGATCTAGGGTCAGGACCCTCACTTTAGGGTTTGACTGATAAGATTGGTGTCTGTCTTAGAGTACTGATTACCGTATTTTTCGGACTATAATTTGGGGGGAAAATGGGGGTGCGTTTTATAGTTGGAATATACTTACAAATACTGTGGAGGAGTGGTGGTGCAGGAGTCGGGTGATTCTGCAGCGGTCCCGGTCCGACCCTGCTGGGTGATGATCACACTCCATTCCCAGGCTGGTTCTGTGTGGCAGTGGTGGTCTGTGGTGAGGGGGAGCTCCGCCGGCATTTTGTGAAAGCCCAGAGGCCCCGCATATCCATTGCTGCGATGTGGTGGCCTCCGGGAAATCCCATCCCAGGATGATGCAGCAGGTTCGGTGGTGGTACTCTGTGGTGTGGGGGGGAGTCCGCCGGCATCTTGTGAAAGCCCGGAGGCCCCGTATATCTATTGCAATGCTGTGGCCTCTGGGAATAAGGTCGCCTCCCGGAAGCCACTGCATCGCAGCAGATTGAGATCTCTGCAATGAGATCTCGTCCCAAGATCTTGGGAGATGAGATCTCAGGACGAGATCTCATTGCCGAGATCTCAATCTGACCATGAGCCGCCCATGGCAGCCATTTCCCCGGAGGCCACCGGCCACCTCCGGCAGAGCTCCGAGCACCACGCCGAACCTGCCGCATCAGCAGCGGATGGGATTTCCCGGAGGCCACCGCACCTGCCTGGGATGGGAGTCATATCGCCAGACCACCGAACACCCCCTGAGACCCCGCTCCACCAGCGCTGCTGATACCCCTTGGTAAGCTGAATTCGGACTGTAAGACGGACCCCCATTTGACACATTAGTTTTTTTCCCTATTTTCCTTCTGAAAATTTGGGGTGCGTCTTATGTTCCGGTGTGTTTTATAGTCTGAAAAAAACCTGTATTTTAGGGGTCTGAGATACATGACATGTCTGATGTATTAGGTCTGTTTTAATTTTGGGGTCTGACACCTTGGGTGTTAATTCAATTTGCAATATGGTGCCTGAACTAATTTCATATTTGAATTTCTTCTTTTTTGCCTTTTTTCTTTTTCAAAATAAGAAAACATTTAGTACGGATTTCATAAGAGAAACATTTTTCAAGTTTCCTTATCCTAGAATGATTGGAAACTAGGAACCAAACTAACTGGTGATAGAAAAAAACATGACAAACATAAAAATAACATCCTTCTCACCTTCTCAAACCTCATTTTTTCATGAAACAGAAGTGGGAACACTGCAGGAAGGCATCTGGTCTCCTTAAATTGGCCCAATATACCAACATTGAGAAATACATCATCTTTATCGGGCAAGAAGACTCCGGGGCACGTGACCTACAATGGAAACAGATGAGATGTACATTTGTCATGGCTATTACAAGATCTTAGATACAGAACATAATTGTACAATCACTTACTGCATGGACCTGCAGCTCCACCACAACCTTCAACGGCATGTTCCTAGAAAGGAGCAGCAACAACGCTCTACACTATTAGATGGGATGATAGGGCGCTGACATCAATGAGACATTTCACACAAGGTTACTTCGGAGATCTGAAAAAAAAAAATCACAACAAAAACATTTATTATAATACATAACATACAGTATATTTTAAATAACTACTTTTACATCTATAGTATATATAGTTAGGTCCAGAAATATTTGACCTATATAGTGACAGAATAATTTGGGATCTTCATGATTTGGGGTCTTCATGTCCCTAATTTTTATTTATAATGAAACAACTGAGAGGCAATTGAAGTGTTGCCTTTCAGGTTCAATTAAGGGGGTTTAACAAAAATATCCTGTGAAACGATTAGGAATTGCAACCATTTTTCTACAAAGCCTCCTCATCTCAGGGGCTCAAAGGAATTGGACAAATTAACTTTACCTAAATAAAAGGTTCATTTTTCATACTTTGTAGAGAATCATTTGCAGGCACTGTTGTCTTCCATGGATGTCCTGGCCTTTTTGAGTTTCCAAGCTCATCAATCTACTCTTTTTTTTTTTTTTTTTTTTTGCAGAATGTACCAAACTGTTGATTTGGCCACTTCTAAAATTTCTGCTATCACTCTAATGGATTTCTTCTTTTTTTAGCTTAATGATGGTCTTTTTCTCTTCTATTGAGAATTCCTTTGACTGCATGTTGTGGGTTCACAGTATCAGCTTTCAAATGCAAATGTCACATCTGGAATCAGCTTCAGACCTTTTACATGCTTAATTGATGTTGGATTCATGAAGAAATAGCACATGCAGCCAATTTAAGAGCTTTTGAGATAACTGTCCAATTAGCTTTGAACCCTTTAAAAAGAGGCAGCTACATATTAACCCCTTCTCGACCATGTCCCTGCCTTTGATGCTGGCTCTGGCGCTGAGCCCGCCTCTTTCCCAGTACTTAATGGCTGATTTATTCAGCCATCAAGTGCCTCTAATAGCAGTGAGTGGGTCCGAGATCCACCTGTGGCTGTTAACCAATTAAATGCTGCTGTCAATCACTGACTGCAGCATTTAATATGTGCAGGCTGGAAGTGCGTCACAAGTCCCGCCCATCGGCACCCTTGTCACGTGATCGCAAGGCGCCCATGTGTTGTCATGACAGCAGGGGGTCTTCATAGGAGATTGTGATTTTTGCTATATTTTTGCTGAAGCACTGCTATGTATGTGCAGCGGGCAGGGAGAGATCCCTGCAGCTCTGCTGTCTGCAAGAGAAAATGGCAGCGGAGTGGAGCTGCAATGATGCATCCTGCTCCGTGCCCGCGCTTCCTGTCTCTCACACAGTTAGCAATGCAGCTGGATGACATCATCATTCAGCACCACGGCTGTGCCAGAGAGAGGAAGATGCCGACGATGGTGATGCTGCAGGAAAGCGTGCGTAGAGGTGAGTGTGTGTGTGCTGCTGCGGGGGAATGTGCAGAGAGGCGAATGGTGCTGTGTGTGTAGGTGGAGGAGAGGGCAGAGATGTGGGAGAAAGCAATGTTGGAGGTGGTGGGGGAGAAGGCAATGATGGAGGTGGTGGAAAGGGTAATGATGGGGTGGTGGGGGAGAAGGCAATGATGGAGGTGATGGAGAGGGCAATGATGAGGGAGGTGGGGAAAAAGCGATGATGGAGGTGGTGGAAAGGGCAATGATGGGGTGGGGGGGAGAAAGCAATGATGGAGGTGGTGGAAAGGACAATGATGGGGTGGTGGGGGAAAAAGCAATTGATAGGGTGGTGGGGAAAAGGCAATAATGGTGGTGGAAAGGACAATGATGGTCGTGGTGGGAAGGGCAATAATGGGGGTGGTGGGGGAGGAGGAAATGAAAGAGGTGGTGGAATGGGCAATGATGGGGGTGGTAGTGGAAAGGTCAATGATGGTGGAATAGGCAGTGTTAGGGTGGTGGGGGAGGAAGAAATGATGGAGTTGTGGGGAAAAGGCAATGATGGTAGTGGTGGAAAGGACAATGATGGTCATGGCGGAAAGGGCAATAATAGGGGTGGTGGGGGAGGAGGAAATGAAGGAGGTGGTGGAATGGGCAATAATGGCGGTGGTTGGGGAGAAGGCAATGATGGAGGTGGTGAAAAGGGCAATGATTGGGGTAGGGGGAGAGGAGAATAATGGGATGCGGGGGAGGAGGACAAAGAGGGGTGTGGGGATTGGGATGGGAGGAAGGGGGATTTATAATAGATTTAGGAACAGGGAGAGGTGGAGGAAGACATTATTATTGTTTATTATGTCTAACACAGTCCCTTAGTATATAGTGTATTGCTTATTATGTATAGTGCCATCCCTCAGTATATAGTGTAGTCACTTTTTAAGATGCCATCCCTTATATAGCTTCCTCTGCTGTTATGTACAGTACTGTCTCTTATTACATAGTGATTTCTTGTTATTTTTATTCATAGTGCCCTCTTTTTTCACATAATCCCCTCTCTTGTTAGATATAAAATGACTGCTGATGGAGGAACCGGTGACCAGACAACCTTTCCATCAGCTCCTTTATTAGAAAGGAAGCTTTCCCATGCTTCATCTGCCATCATTGCATTATACAGCTTAACAAGACAGGACGATATCTAATAAAAAACAGGGCTCTATATAATCCAATATGTAAAGGACGGTGCTGTACATAACAAGAGGGGGCACTGTACAAAATATACATACTAAAGGAGAATATGTAATAGATAGATAGACAGACAGATAGGTTTGTCAACATAGAAGGAGAGGGGCTCAGACAGATTTCTTGCACATGGGCCCCAAGCTGTCAGTGTCCGCCCTTGAGATAACAGATAGATAGACAAATAGATAGATAGATAGATGGATGGATAGATTTGGAATGGATGATAGATAGATAGAAAGATAGATAGATAGAGATAGATATGAGATAGATAGATATGGGATAGATAGATAGATAGATATGGGATAGATAGGTAGGTAGATAGATAGATATGGGATAGATAGATAGATAGATATGGGAAAGAGAGATAGATAGATATGGGATAGATAGATAATAAATATAGAAATTATAGATAGATAATAGAGAGATGATGATATACGAATATACCATACACGCAGAATTGGTGGATCTTCCCCGTAGCTTCCCACTTGCATAGAAGCGTCGCGTCTCCATGGAAACCCAAACATTGTAATCTACAAGCAACTGCTCTGTCGTCATCATTCAGTGCAGCCGCACGTGCTCCCGTCGCGCTTGCAGTAACGTACACACAGTAAGTACACTAAGAGGACGCCATCTTAGTAGAGGCGGAAGTAACCAGTGTCTGGAAGGTTGAGCTGTAGGCGTCATTGGCTGCTGTACTTGCCAGAGGCCAAAGGGAGCGAGGTGTCAGCACAACGCAGCTTCCTGCTATCGGGTCTTTTCAGGACTGAATGAGGCCCCGCCCCTTCCGGTGACATCATTACCTCAAAAAATCAACTCCGTTCTAGTCGCTTCCGTGCCTTCTCATGTTATTTGCTGGCAGGTAAGTGAGGACTCATTAAGTGGATACTTCCAGACCCATCGGATACTTTGTATGTCACAGAAGGGGCACAATCCCTGCCCCTTCCTCAACCTGCCTTCAACAACGTGCTTGTCGTGCTGTGTGGGCTAGATCGCTGGTGTCCGGTCACACTGCTGATCAGCAGCGTGTTGTCAGTGAGCACACGTGTGATAACCGGCATCTCCGGTCATCCACATAGCTGGGTGTGAAGAGTTAACTACGTCTGTGATGGCAAGGACCTGATCTGTGTGTTGAGATCCCTGGTGCTACAGATACATGAGGACACTAAGAGTACAGCACCTGATCTGTGTGTTGAGATCCCTGGTGCTACAGATACATGAGGACACTAAGAGTACAGCGCCCCTCCTGATCATGGCTGTGTCTGGTATTACACCTTAACCTGATTCAAGGAGCAGAGCTAAGGTGCAATACCAGCTACATCCTATAGGCCCTAACAATACGCTCAGAGAGCCCTTGGTGCACCATACTGGGGCACTGATTGCCTAGCTGGGCATCAAGATGGGACCAGTAGTGATGAAACCGCAGTGGCCATACTTTGTGGTGGCCCTCTGTAGCAAATTACACAGCTGCGCTTTCCTATACTGTATAAACTTTTGGCCTCTGTGTGTGAATGGTCGCCGATGGCGATGTTACAGTATACAGCAGGAAAAGCCCCCAATTGATATTGTAGTATGGTGCATAGACTTATGCTCTTAGCCTTAGGGAAACCTTTTCTGGTCAGTGATTGATGGCTATGTGCAGGCACACCGTATCTGTCAGTCGCTGGGGAGCACCCAATTATAAGTCCCTTGGACTGCTAATCTTATGATTCCTTATGGCACGCCGACATATGTTGTGCCTGCTTGGGGAATTTGGCGCTAGAATCGTAGTTTCTGCTTAGTTCCTGGCTAGTCGCTTTGCACAATGAATATATATGTGTTTCTCTCCCAGGATAATCTAGGTGGCATGGACTATCCCTGCCAGCAGCAGTACGAGGGTGCCCAGAGCTCCATGGCATGCACGTGGAGCTTGGCAGAGGCTCAACAAAAACTGACCAGTTTGGCACTTCATAATTCGGAGTCTATAGACCAAGAACATGCCAAGGCTCAGGCTGAGGTGTCCGAACTGCAGCGAAGCGAGGAAGAGTGGAAACAGAAAGAAGCTGCTCTGCCACCGGGTGAGAACTGGGGAATGTCTTCTTCGGATGCCTTTAGTCAAGATGTTTTTAATAAGGTACTGTAACCTGTCACTAAGTATTAAGTACACCAGCATGAGAAGCCATCTTGTAAAGAAATCCCAGTCACTAGCCCATGGCTTCACTCTGTGTAGCTGTTCCAGTCAGGGTTCACCTCACTGTGAGACAAAACCTCAAACTTTTCTGTATTATCACAGGATAAATACAGGCATGTAGCTTTATCAAAATATCTGCGTCTTATACACTGGTGCAGGGATCAGCACTCCCACTTGTGGGAAACTACAACTCCCAGCATGCCCTGGTAGCTTGCAGCTGGCAGAGATTGCTGGGAGTTGCAATTTTACAACAGCTGAAGTGCCGCAGGTTGCTCAAGGGTAACTACATTAGATTTTCCAATCCTTCACAACAGTATTAGAAAATGTCTGTGAAACCTTACACCACACACACCAAGGCCACGTTCAAACCTTCAGTATTTGGTGAGTTATTTACCTCAGTATTTCTAAGTCAAACCCAGGAGTGTATGATAAATACAGAAGTGGTGACGTGTTTCTATTATACTTTTCCTATGACTGTTCCTCTACTGGTTTTGGCTTACAGATACTGAGGTAAAATACTGAGTGTTTGGTGAGTTTTTTTTACCTCAGCATTTGGTCAGTAATTTACCTCAGTATCTGTAAGCCAAACCCAGGAGTGGATGATAAATACAGAAGTGGTGACGTGTTTCTATTATACTTTTCCTATGACTGTTCCACTCCTGGTTTTGGCTTACAGATACTGAGGTAAAAATTCACCAAATACTCAACGTGTGCACGTGGCAATAGAGTGTTTGTGGTTTCCGAACCCTGAAGCGGTTAAAGAAGTAACCAAAGACTGAACTTAATTTGACTGTAGTCGCCACGCTGCAACTTCACCCACTTTGTTGCAACAAATCCAGTAAAAGGTCCCATGTAGTGCCAAATGTGTGAATGCACCTCTAGGGGTAACAAGATGCCCTTCACTGATCATCCGCTTTTTTGTATGTATGGTAAACATATGCTTCTTTTCCATTTCCACAGAGCTATATCAATCGGGCTAAAAACCAAGAAGATAAAGACGAATCATTGTCTTTTATACAGAAATATGAAGTAAAAATTCGACATTTTGGTATGTGGAATTATTGTATCATTTTATGTTGCTTCTTGTACAGTAATGGCGCTTATTTATAGCGAAGAGAAGTCATAGATATACTTGCTGTATTTACACCTTAATCCCATCATAAGTATTTTATTTCTCTATCGCTTCATTGGGGGACACAGAGACCATGGGTGTACGCTGCTGACACTATGCACAAAAAAAGGTTAGCTCCTCCTCCGCAGTGTACACCCCACCGACCGGCAGGAAATTCCTCAGTTTAGCTTAGTGTCAGTAGGAGGTGGACACGGGTCATTCATTAGACCCTTATCTACCTTGATGTGCGTCGTTCCCTTTCAGGTTTCCGGAGGGATACAGTGTGAATAGTCACAACTGTACTTCCACAAAGAGACTATGAGTACGGCGTGTACTGCCACCCCGTATCCTCATAGCTCTCCACAGCAGGACCAAGAGCTCGGCACGGGTGCGTGCCAGCGATCCAGATGGTCCTCGCCCCCCTGTCTCCCACCCACTCGCCCACCAGAGCCTGTCGGTTTGGATGAGATGCGGACACAACAAAAGACGGATCAGACAGCGTGGGATAATGAGGTACCTTTATTGAATGCAAGACGGAGGTAAGTATGGGGTCCGAGTCGCGTCCTCCTCATCCCTAGATGGGCATCTCGGCGAATTTTCTTCAAAGCGGCCACGGCAGCGGCCGCAGTTACTCCTGGCCCTGGCGTCAGTAGGGGCCTTGCCCGGCGGTTTCCCCCCCCACCTTCAGTCCTAGGCGCAGCAGATATCAGCGGCATTCTTCAGAACGGGTGCTGCGGGACCTCCGCGCCGCCCCGCGCTGACAGGCGGCCGCCAATAACTATTAATTTAGGCCCCGGCTTCATTTTGGGCCTTCTTCTGTGTCGCGGCCTCGCCCCCCCGCCCCTTCTCGTAAGCGGGCTTCTATCCCGCCCGTGCTAGGTCCGCCCACCGCTCTCTCTTTGATCCTAGCCTGTTCTGGCCAGCGGGTGGTGCCTCCTTCGGCTGCTAGCTCCGCCCTTCTTCCTCTGAAAGAGCGTGTTCCTCTCAGGCGGCCGCCATCTTCGCAGCCTGTCAGCCGGACACCGCTCTTCGCTGCCCTACATCTTCAGACAAGTCGTGTGGCACGTTTTCTAGGGACACCAGACCGTGAGTAGCTCTGCATCTGCAGACTGACACCCTCCTCTGCCTTTCTGTCCCCCAACCTTCCGGCATTTCTTCAGGGTCCTTATTTCCTTCCTTCATTATGCCTAACTCTAAGGCTGAGCGTGGCCGTCCGCCGGCCCCCACGGGCTCTTTAGTCCAGTTCTTCGCATGCTCCTCTTGCAATCGCAAACTTCCCTCAGGTCAGCCTACTCCCCTCTGCCTGGACTGCAGCAATCCCATTCAGCAAGACCCCGTCCAGGAGCCATCTATTGCGCCACGTGGAAGCGAATCCCCCATTCCTGGTTGGGCCTCGTCTCTTTCACAATCTGTGGCAGACCTCACCAGGGTGTCTCAGTCCCTAATAGCCATCCTTGATAAGTTGCCCCTGGAGACTTCTGCAGGGTCCAGCAGGTCACATGAATCTCCATCTGAGCCAGCCAGCAGAAGCCGCAAAAGGCCCAGACAGGACCTTCTGCCGGGATCCTCTCCTAGCCTCACATCCCCACATAGTCCTTCCCAGCAGTCGCCTTCCCGTGCCTCCTCACCCGAGCTAGGTGTCATCCGAAGAGATCTTAGAGCTGGATTCGGACCAGGACGCGGACATGAAGGTTACGGTACAGAACCTCATTGCTGCGATTATCCACACCTTCGAAATCTCAGACTCCCCTGCGAAATCCTCAGAACAGGAGGTTTCGTTCAGACGGCCAGAAAAACCTTCCAGGGTTTTCGCCCCCCCTCTCTGAGTTTGGCAAGATCCTTACCAGGGAAAGAGAAAATCCGACCAGGCGCTTTCAAAGAGGGAAGCGCCTTGGAGTGCTGTACCCGTTTGCCAAAGAGCTCACCGACAACTAGTCTGCTTCCCCCTCGGTAGACGCACCCGTGTCCAGACTTTCTAACAACACGGTCCTCCCGATTTCAGGTTTGGCGTCACTAAAGGATTCTAATGATAGAATTATAGAATCTTTAGCAAAGTCAACATTCGAAGCGGCTTCAGCAGTGCTAAGCCCAGCCTTTGCTTCATCTTGGGTAGCGAAGGCCATAGCCACTTGGGCAGAGGATCTCCGCAAGGGCATCCTAGATAAAGCCCAACCAGAGCAATTGGCCGAACTGGCCAACCAGATCTCCCATGCAGGGGATTATCTGCTCTCTGCCTCCTTGGATGCCACGTCTTGCACAGTTCAGGCGTCAAGCAACGTGGTAGCAATCCGACGTACAATTTGGCTCAAGGCTTGGCAGGCGGATTTGTCTTCAAAAAAGTCCCTTACCAATCTGCCTTTTCAGGGGGCGCGTCTCTTCGGACCAGATTATTAAGGACGCCACTGGGTGCACGAGTTCCCTCCTCCCTCAGTCCAAGCCTCACAGACCTCTGCTAAGACGTCAGTTTCGGCCCTTTCGGACTATCCGCCGCTTCAATGCGGCAGACAACTTCTCTAACCAACAGAGACCGCAGGCACGCCAGGATAGTAAAAAGGTGTCCTTCAGACCCACACCCTCCTGGCGATCTCACAACTCCCAGGGCAGATCCTCCAGATCTGGACGGTCCACATCAGCATGACTATCAACGAACTCCCGAGGGTCCTTCCCTATTGGGAGGTCGACTCCTTTTCTTCAGAGACGTCTGGCTTGCCTCAGTAGAGGACGCTTGGGTCAGGGAAGTTGTATCATCAGGATACAAGATAGAGTTCGTTTCTCGTCCCCGGGATCGTTTCTTCGAGTCCCGACCCCCAAAAGATCCTGCCTTAGTTCCGGGGTTCTTTGTGTCCATCGCCTCTCTCCTCAGTTCCGGAGTGATTGTGCCCGTTCCCGAATCAGAACGTTTCACAGGGTTTTATTTAAACCTGTTCGTGGTGCCGAAATAATGCGGTACAGTTCGCCCCATCTTGGACCTCAAGTTACTCAACAAGAGAGTCCGACTGCGTCATTTCCGAATGGAGTCTCTTCGGTCGGTAATCGCTTCCATGGAAACGCAGGAGTTCATGTGTTCAATAGACATTCAAGATGCCTATCTACATGTTCCCATATTCTCCAGCCGTCAGAAATTCCTGCGTTTCGCCATTCGCCAGGAACATTACCAGTTTGTTGCACTGCCGTTCGGTCTCGCCACCGCACCCAGAGTATTTACAAAGATCATGGCGGCGTTGATGGCCTTGTTGAGAATCAGAGGTCTCGTTCTTTTTCCTTATCTCGACGACCTCCTGATCAAAGCTCCATCCTTTCATCAAGCTCACCAAAGTCTTACCATCAACCTCGACACCCTGTCCAATTTCGGGTGGCTCATCAACAAAAAGAAGTCCTGCCTTGTTCCGACACAACGTCTTGTGTTTCTGGGTCTATTGTTCGACACTCGTCGATCGAGGGTTTTTCTCCCACAAGAAAAGATTTGCTCCCTGCAGCGGGATTTACTATCGCTGCAGATCTTACGACTTCCATCTCTCCGGACAACCATGAAAGTCCTGGGAAAGATGGTGGCGGCGACAGAGGCGGTCCTCTTTGCCCAATTTCACTCCAGACCTCTCCAACACGCCATCCTGTCTCGGTGGAACAGGTCTGTTCTTTCCCTGGACCACCCATTTCGTCTTTCATACCGGGTCAAGCAGTCCCTCAATTTGTGGCTGACGTCCTTCCCATTCACTGGCAGATTGTGGTAACGGATGCCAGCCTTCTCAGCTGGGGGGAAGTGTTCCGCAATCACACGGTTCAGGGTCGATGGTCGACTCAGGAGTCAGCTCTGCCGATCAATGTCCTCGAGATACGAGCTATTTATCTGTCTCTCGTTCACTGGGAGAGACTTCTCAAGGGCCTGCCTATCCGGATTCAGACAGACAATGCCACAGCGGTGGCATGTCAACCGCCAGGGGGGGGACACTGAGTGTCTCCGCCCTGGCAGAACTATCCAAGATTCTTCATTGGGCAGAGGTTTCAGTCCCGGCAGTATCCGCGGTGCACATTCCTGGCGTGGACAACTGAGCCGCCGATTTTCTCAGCCGCGAGGGTCTCGCGGCGGGAGAGTGGTCCCTACATCCGGAGGTATTTCTTCAGCTTTGCCGTCGTTGGGGAACCCCGGACGTAGATCTGCTAGCTTCTCGCCTCAACAGGAAAGTCCCACAGTTTGTGTCCAGGGCTCGAGATCCTCTCGCAGTGGGCGCCGACGCTCTGGCCATTCCTTGGTCGCAGTTCGAGCTCCCCTACCTGTTCCCTCCCCTGCCTCTTCTTCCCAGGCTGTTGAAGAAAATCAAGGCAGAAGGAATTCCAGTCATCCTCATCGCCCCGAATTGGCCCAGAATGTTTTGGTTCGCGGACATCGTCAACCTTCTCGCGGACGCCCCCTGGAAGCTTCCAGACAGAGCAGATCTGCTGTCTCAAGGTCCGATTTACCACCCCAATTCTCGGCCTCTCAATTTAACGGCGTGGCTGTTGAGACCGAGGTTTTAAAACAATCAGGCTTTTCGGATCAAGTTATTCAGACCATGATCCGGGCCAGAAAGCTATCGTCTTCCAAAATTTATTACCGTACCTGGAAGGCCTATTTCACTTGGTGCGAGGCCAACGACATTCCGCCCATGCATTTTTCGCTCCCTTCTGTCCTGGCGTTTCATCAGGCAGGGCTTGATGCAGGTCTTGCCCTCAGCTCTTTAAAAGGTCAAGTTTCAGCGCTGTCTATTTTTATTTCAGAAGACGTTGGCCTCCCGTCCTCAGGTCAAAACCTTCCTTCAAGGAGTGGCTCATACGGCTCCTCCGTACCGAGTGCCTGTAGATCCTTGGGATCTTAATCTGGTTCTTGAGGTTCTGCAAGGTCCTCCCTTTGAACCTCTCAGGGAAGTTTCCCTAGCCCTCCTTTCATGGAAAGTAGCAATCCTAGTAGCCATCACCTCCATCCGGCGCATGTCGGAATTGGCGGCCCTCCCTTGCCGCTCTCCATTCTTGGTACTCCACCAGGACAAGGTGGTTCTGCGGCCTCCGCTCTCTTTCCTTCCTACGGTGGTGTCCACTTTCCACCTGAATGAGGATATTGTTCTCCCTTCCTTTTTGTCCGGGTCCAACTCATCCTCAGGAACGCTCCTTGAACAAGCTGGACTTGGTCAGGGCGATGAAGGTCTACCTAGCTAGGACGACTTCTTTGCGGAAGACTGACTCTCTCTTCATCATTCAAGATGGGGCGCGGAAAGGTCAGCCGGCCTCCAAAGCTACTATTGCTCGCTGGATCAGATCGGCAATTTTGGAGGCCTACCGGGTCAAACATCGATTGGCCCCTCCGGGAATTAGAGCTCACTCTACCCGGGCAGTGGGTGCCTCCTGTGCGGTGCGCCACAGAGCCTCCGCGCGGCAGCTTTGCAAAGCTGCAACCTGGTCATCGGTTCACACATATGTGAAATTCTGCAAGGTCCACACCTACGCTTCGGCGGATGCCAGCCTAGGTAGAAGGATCCTGCAGGCAGCGGTGGTGAGTCCACAGGCCTGATGGAAGTTTGCTTTCCCTCCCCAGGGACTGCTTTGGGACGTCCCATGGTCTTTGTGTCCCCCAATGAAGCGATAGAGAAAACAGGATTTTTGGGTTGCTTACCGTAAAATCTGTTTCTCGGAGCCTTCATTGGGGGACACAGCACCCTCCCATGTTCTACAACTCCTGTTCTTATGTTTGTTGGTTATTTACAGTTGAGTTGCCCTGTGGTGTTTTTTTTTTTTTTTTCAATCTATTCTGTTACTTCTCCTACTGCTTTCTCACTAACTGAGGAATTTCCTGCCGGTCGGTGGGGTGTACACTGCGGAGGAGGAGCTAACCTTTTTTTGTGCATAGTGTCGGCCTCCTAGTGGCAGCAGCGTACACCCATGGTCTCTGTGTCCCCCAATGAAGGCTCCGAGAAACAGATTTTACAGTAAGCAACCCAAAAATCCTGTTTTTACTCATTTACGTAGGGCCATTAATTGTGCAGCACTTTACAGACATCACCACTGTCTTCAGTGGGGCTCACAATTTGGATTTCCTATCAGTATGTCTTTGACGTATAGGTGGAAACCCACACAAACACAAGGAAAACATACAAACTCTTGCAGATGTTGTCCTTGGTGGGGTTTGAACCAGGACATAAAACATAACAATTATCAATGTAAATTAATATCCCATGGAGGTCTGGGTTTGGAATGAAACTCAAAATCAAAGTGGAAAATCAAATTACAGGCTGATCCAACTTCAGTGGAAATGCCTCAAGACAGGGAACTGATGCTCATCAGTGTATGTGGCCTCCACATGCCTGTATGACCTCCCTACAGTGCCTGGGCATGCTCCTGATGAGGCGGCGGATGTTCTGAGGGATCTGTGGTGTTTAAGTGTTCCCTTTTATGTTTTTGAGCAGTGTATATACAGTTGCAATCAGAAATATTCAACCCCAATTGCAAATTGGGCTTATTAGAAAAATTTACAAACTGTCTGATGTTTGAATAAACCAGTGAAGCAACACAACTAATATATCATGTGGTTTCTTCAAATTGAACTCAAAATACCACATTAATGAATACTGCAGTCTCAGATTTATTCAACTCCTTCATGGCAAGCATCATTACAACCTAATAGACCATCCTTTTGGTTGTTATGACATGCTGCAGACATGATGCATAGCTAGGCACTAACTTCTAGCAGCACCTTTTTACAAATCTTAGCCCATTTCTTTGTATCAGTGGCCACAACTTCATTCATCTTGGGTTGTCAAGAGTTGATCAAAAACTTAGTGCTCTTTCAGACGTCCATGATCATCAGTCCCATCTCGGATCACAATCCACAGACTAGATGCCCATCTCCCTTATAGAAATATATGTGGCTGTCACGCTCTGGGTCGGGATACAGGCAGCCAGTCCGTGCATTGTGATCAGAGATCGGATCAATGACTACAGTCGTCTGAATGAGCCCTTAAGGGGAATCTGTCAGCAGGTTTTTGCTACCTCATCTGAGAGCAGAGTAATGTAGGCAAAGAGAAGCTGAATCCAGTGATGTATCACTTAAAGTTAGGTCCATATATATTTGGACAGAGACAACATTTTTCTAATTTTGGTTGTAGACATTACCACAATGAATTTTAAATAAAACAATTCAGATGCAGTTGAAGTTCAGACTTTCAGCTTTCATTTGAGGGTATCCACATTAAAATTGGATGAAGGGTTTAGGAGTTTCAGCTCCTTAACATGTGCCACCCTGTTTTTAAAGGGACCAAAAGTAATTGGACAGATTAAATTATTGTAAATAAAATGATCATTTCTAGTACTTGGTTGAAAACTCTTTGTTGGCAATGACTGCCTGAAGTCTTGAACTCATGGACATCACCAGACGCTGTGTTTCCTCCTTTTTGATGCTCTGACACGCTTTCTCTGCGATGGTTTTCAGTTGCTGTTTGTTTGTGGGCCTTTCTGTCTGAAGTTTAGTCTTTAACAAGTGAAATGCATGCTCAATTGGGTTGAGATCAGGTGACTGACTTGGCCATTCAAGAATATTCCACTTCTTTGCTTTAATAAATTCCTGGGTTGCTTTAGCTTTATGTTTTGGGTCATTGTCCATCTGTAGTATGAAACGACGACCAATCAGTTTGACTGCATTTGGCTGGATCTGAGCACACAGTATGGCTCTGAATACCTCAGAATTCATTTGGCTGCTTCTGTCCTATGTCACATCATCAATAAACACTAGTGACCCAGTGCCACTGGCAGCCATGCATCCCCAAGCCATCACACTGCCTCCACCGTGTTTTACAGATGATGTGGTATACTTTGGATCATGAGCTGTACCATGCCTTCGCCATACTTTTCTCTTTCCATCATTCTGGTAGAGGTTGATCTTGGTTTCATCTGTCCAAAGAATGTTCTTCCAGAACTGTGCTGGCTTTTTTAGATGTTTTTTAGCAATGTCCAGTCTAGCCTTTTGATTCTTGATGCTTATGAGTGGCTTGCACCGTGCAGTGAACCCTCTGTATTTACTTTCATGCAGTCTTCTCTTTATGGTAGATTTGGATATTGATACACCTACCTCCTGGAGAGTGTTGTTCACTTGGTTGGCTGTTTTGAAGGGGTTTCTCTTCACCATGGAGACTATTCTGCGATCATCTACCACTGTTGTCTTCCGTGGGCACCCAGGTCTTTTTGCATTGATGAGTTCACCAGTGCTTTCTTTCTTTCTCAGGATGTACCAAACTGTAGATTTTGCCACTCCTAATGTTGTAGCAATTTCTCGGATGGGTTTTTTTCTGTTTTTGCAGCTTAAGGATGGCTTGTTTCACCTGCATGGAGAGCTCCTTTGACCGCATGTTTCATTCACAGCAAAACCTTCCAAATGCAAGCACCACACCTCAAATCAACTCCAGGCCTTTTACCTGCTTAATTGAGAATGACATAATTAAGGGATTGCCCACACCTGTCCATGAAATAGCCTTGTAGTCAATTGTCCAATTACTTTTGGTCCCTTTAAAAACAGGGTGGCACATGTTAAGGAGCTGAAACTCCTAAACCCTTCATCCAATTTTAATGTGGATACCCTCAAATGAAAGCTGAAAGTCTGAACTTCAACTGCATCTGAATGGTTTGGTTTAAAATTCATTGTGGTAATGTCTAGAACCAAAATTAGAAAAATGTTGTCTCTGTCCAAATATACACTCACTGGCCACTTTATTAGGTACACCTGTCCAACTGTGTGTTAAGACTTAATTTCTAATCAGCCAATCACATGGCGGCAACTCAGTGCATTTAGGCATGTAGACATGGTCAAGACAATCTCCTGCAGTTCAAACCGAGCATCAGTATGGGGAAGAAAGGTGATTTGAGTGCCTTTGAACGTGGCATGATTGTTGGTGCCAGAAGGGCTGGTCTGAGTATTTCAGAAACTGCTGATCTACTGGGATTTTCACGCACAACCATCTCTAGGGTTTACAGAGAATGGTCCGAAAAAGAAAAAAAAAACAGTGAGCGGCAGTTCTGTGGCCGGAAATGCCTTGTTGATGCCAGAGGTCAGAGGAGAATGGGCATACTGGTTCGAGCTGATAGAAAGGCAACAGTGACTCAAATTGCCACCCGTTACAACCAAGGTAGGCAGAAGAGCATCTCTGAACGCACAGTGCGTCGAACTTTGAGGCAGATGGGCTACAGCAGCAGAAGACCACACTGGGTACCACTCCTCTCAGCTAAGAACAGGAAACTGAGGCTAAAATTTGCACAAGCTCATCGAAATTGGACAGTAGAAGATTGGAAAAACGTTGCCTGGTCTGATGAGTCTCGATTTCTGCTGCGACATTCGGATGGTAGGGTCAGAATTTGGCGTAAACAACATGAAAGCATGGATCCATCCTGCCTTGTATCAACGGTTCAGGCTGGTGGTGGTGGTGTCATGGTGTGGGGAATTTTTTCTTGGCACTCTTTGGGCCCCTTGGTACCAATTGAGCATCGTTGCAACGCCACAGCCTACCTGAGTATTGTTGCTGACCATGTCCATCCCTTTATGACCACAATGTACCCAACATCTGATGGCTACTTTCAGCAGGATAATGCGCCATGTCATAAAGCTCGAATCATCTCAGATTGGTTTCTTGAACATGACAATGAGTTTACTGTACTCAAATGGCCTCCTCAGTCACCAGATCTCAATCCAATAGAGCATCTTTGGGATGTGGTGGAACGGGAGATTCGCATCAGGGATGTGCAGCCGACAAATCTGCGCCAACTGTGTGATGCCATCATGTCAATATGGTCCAAAATCTCTGAGGAATGCTTCCAGCACCTTGTTGAATCTCTGCCACGAAGAATTGAGGCAGTTCTGAAGGCAAAAGGGGGTCCAACCCCTTACTAGCATGGTGTACCTAATAAAGTGGCCAGTGAGTGTATATATGGACCTAACTGTAGATGAATGAGTGCAGTTGTTCTGACACAATTGTAGCTTTTAGATTTAGAATGAAGCAGAGCTGAGAAAGCTAATCCCACTCACACCAGGAACTCTATGTAAAAAGGTTATAGACAGTGAGGTGCTCATCACAGGAGGGGGCGTTGCCAGACTAGTGTGGTCCAGCAATGTTAATCTCTTAGTGATAAAATCCTTCACAGTTAGTAAGCAACAGCAAGTGACACATTCCTGAATTCTGCTTCTCAGCCTCTATCTCCTGCGTTCTTCAGATTACATAGCAAAAAATTGCTGAAAGATTTCATTTACGAGATAAGACCATTGCCTTGAACAAACAATTAAAATGAAGCAAAAAAAGATAGTAAAGGCATTGAAGGTTTATAGACACACACCTGGAAGCATAGTATGCAAGCTCAAACTTAAAGGAACCCCGTCTACACTACCTGAACGTGGCCGAAAGCAGAAGCTATTACTGGCTGCCACTACATTCCTGAGGAGATAGCCAAAATCCTCAAGTGACTGCAAATGAACCATGGCAAGAGGCACTGATGTTTCAGCTTGCACAGTAAGGACCACACTAAACACAGAATGTCTCTATGCCTGAACTCCTCTCTGCTGACACAACACAAGAATAGTTGGCTTCAATATTCTCCAAGCCATAGAAACAAGTTTTAGGATTCTGTTCTGTGTCACAAAACAAAACTGGAACTTTTTTATGTCAAGAGGAGGAATAATGAATAATAGCACCCTACCTATAGTGAAGCATGGCGGTGGCTTTTGTGATGCTGTGGAGCTGATTTTCTTCTTTTGGTGCTGGAAACTTGCAGTGTATGGATGGCAAGATAGTTTTAATGAAGTCTCAGGAAATTTTAAGAGACCTCATCGTGCCTTTTGTTAGGAAGTTGCAGCTTGGGTGTCATTTTACCTTCCAAAAGGACAATGATCATTTTGTTTTGAGGTTAAATAAATTAAAAAAAAAAAAAAAAAAAAAAAGGACAATGATCCCAAGCATATCTAGAAGTAACAAAGACTTGGTTTCAGAATTCCTGAAAGATTCTGAAGTGGCCATCACCTGACTTAACCCCTTAGAAAATCTTTGATGGGATTTGAAGAAATTGGTTTCTGCACTGAAAACCAAGATTATTAGTGAACTGGGGGTCATTGCTAGTCAATAATTTAAGATTCCTCAGGAACAGTTCCAGAAGCTGGTGTCTAGTTATGTATCACATTTGTAGCAGGTCATAACAGCCAAAAGTGCTCTACTAAGTACTAAACATGCTTGTCATGAAATAGTGGAATAAGGCCACGTTCACACATTCAGTATTTGACAAGCTTTTTACATCAGTATTTGTAGGCTAAAACCAGGAGTGGAACAATCAGAGGAAAAGTATAATAGAAACACGTCACCACTTCTGTATTTATCACTCATGCCTGGTATTGGTCTTACACATATTGAGGTAAAATACTGACCAAATACTGAATGTGGCCTAATTCTGAGTCTGCAGTAGTCATTAAAGTGGCAATTGTATTGAAGTTGGAGAAACCACCTGTTTTATATTAGTTGTGTTTTATATACCCCTTTTTTTTTTTTCATTGGTTTATTGCAAACCGCAGAAAGTTTGTTCCTTTTGCTATTAGCATTTTTTTATTCTTATAGCGTTAACCTATTCCACAGCACTTTATAATTCAAAAGGGACTTGTACTGTGTGTTACTCTGTAATGTCTTAGCATCTACCAAGAGGAGTGAGGGCCCTTCTCGCAAGCTTACAATCTATGAGGGAGATGGGGGAGGGGGGGGCGGCGGCAAACAAAGTAAAAATAAAGTGCTTGTCCTGTAAGGTCCAGCCATCATTATAATAAATATGGGTCTTTAAATAACGCTACCTGAACTGGTCACCAGCCAGTACAAGTATAGGTACAGGGTGCTACTGAGTGCATGGGTGGGAGAACAGGGGATAGTTGGTCAGATTAGTGAGGTGAGGCCATTACCCAGTCCAAAGACATGTATTTTTAAGAGCTGATTTGTGTTGATCAAGTTGGAAATATTTTAATTACAACTGTGAAATATATATTATACAGATATACACTCATCAACATCTAAATTACAACACCAAGAAGGAAAAGGCGCGGACTTATGGAAATCACAGCATCGATTGATGTGTTAATGATATGCAATGATGAAAAAAAAAAAACTGGAAGCAAAATATTCAAAACATCACATTTTATTAAGTATCAAGTATGAGCACCACGTGCAGAAATACACACATTTACATGCCTTGGCTGCTATCAGTACTGTTGTTAATGGTTGTCTGTGGCATGTTCTGTCAGGTTGAATGCAGATGGACATGCAAATCATCAAGATGCTCCCTTTGCAATTCCCAATCAATGATGTCCAAGATGTGTGTGATTTTAGCAGTATGGAAATGCTGCAGGCCATGGTAGCACGTGTAGACCACAGAAGCTGTTCAGTTATACAAGCAACATTCGACTTGGTGTTATATTGAAAAACTGGTCCTGGGACACTTTGCAGAAATGGCCACATCACTGGTTCTCTTGACCAAATCAATGTAACACTGAGCTGTTAGTGTACCTAGGCTGGAATGGAGACTAGAGCAGTTTGTAGATTATGCCACACCACAATCTTGAGTGTTGGATCTGTGTGCAAGTGCGTGTTTTTTTGCACGTGGCACTCATACTCAATACTGAATAAATGGACATGTTTTTGTATATTTTGCTTCAATTTTTTTTTTCATCATTAACATATCTACCCTCTGATTTTCCAGTATATTTATAATTGCCTGTATTGTACTAGGCAATAAAAAATGGCTACTCTTGCTGCATTGCCCTAACTCAAAGTACATGTTACTGACCCCTGGTGCCCACTTTTCCAGGAATGCTCAGCAGATGGAATGACAGCCAATGTTTCCTGTCTGAATACCCCGACCTTGTCTGTGAAGAAACTGCTAGATATTTACTACTGTGGTGTTACCATCTTCAAAGTGAGCAGGTATTATTTCCGTGCTACCACTTTGGATTACTTATGGCAGACAATTTTTATATATCGGCTTTAGTATGCTAATTCAAGAAATATTGGAATTAGAACTTGTCCTTAACATCTGTATATGGACACCATTTATTACAGCGATAATGACTGACTCAAATGGTTTGATTAGAATTAATCATCATGTTGGAATGTGTAGACCGAAGAGGGCTACTCTCTGACATTCCTGAACTACCACACTGCTGTACGGCGATCCTATTGTATTTTGCATGCGGGTATAAATTAAACGAGTTGTTTATTACAAGATACAATTATATTGCCCATGTGACAATTCTTAGGTTGTAATTTAAGGTACCGTAAGTATACCTGCCATAATACCACCACACCTGGTTGTGCTATACATCATGAGCAATATACCAGTGTATACAGACAGCTGCATCGGCTCTGTACAATAAAGGCACAAACACCCTCGGACAATGGTCCGTACCGGTTATATACAAGTGCATCCAAGTATGTTCATGAGGAGCCTGTTATACTCTTAATCAAATCCCCTCATCCCCATGTCAGGTGGGCCAGAAATCAATCCAGATTGTGGAAGCAGGATGGGTGGCTGAAGGCAAACCTATGTAGGCTGAGATCCTGCTTAACCCCTGATAAACATGGGGAATTCTCAGTCTCTTTGGCACATAAGGTTGTGGTGATAACAAGCAATGAATAAACGTTCTGCATAAATTATAACTTTTGATGAGCGAATGTTTGATATTTTTCAAACAGCTGCGTGACATGTCACGGGGACTCTAACATATTATTTGAGCACCCTGTAGACACTTGGTTAGCACCCAAGCATGGTCCGATAACGCCTTATCCCTGCACATTCGCTCATCAATACTTATAACCTTTGAAACCAAAATACTTTTAAAAAGAAAATGTACAAGATGCAAGTCTGGCATTTAGCGAATGTATGGTATATCCAATTTTAATGGCACCCTCTTTGAAATTCCCACAAGGTTTACAGACCAGTATTATCCTGGTGAGACAACCCCTTTTAAGCATATAGTCAGTGAATGAGATTGTGACCGCTCTCCTTTGTATATGTATTCTCTGTCTCATATTTGTGTTGTTTTGCAGAAGAATGCACTTATGGAACAAGTAGCTCATCAAACAGTTGTTATGCAGTTCATCATTGAGATGGCAAAGAGCTGTAATGTGGATCCTAGAGGATGTTTTCGGTTATTTTTCCAAAAGGCCAAAGTAAGTGTGTTTTTTTTTTTTTTTGTTCTATGGGTTTGTATGCTGTTTTTTGGGGTCATCTTGTATTAAAGGCGTTGCATGCGAAGAGAAAATATACTTCCCTCTAAAATAGTTGTGCTGGTTTCTTACACAAAATAATCCCATTTCCTTATTCTGCAGATATAATGCAGACATTTCTGCAAGAAATCTGCTTTAATTGAATAAACCCTATGGCTTCTATAAAGAGTGAACAGGAGCCAGTTATGATTGAGTGCAGATTGGGGAAGATGGGCAAAATATTGCGTGCCTTGCTAAACCAGTGGTGCACCAGCGCCTTATCAAGTATATAGGAAATAATGTTCCATAAAATTCTTGATGCAGACATTGTATAGAATATAGTGTGGAATACAGGCTGAACTGGATGGACAAATGTCTTTTTTCGGCCTTCCTAACTATGTTACTATTCTGTATGGTGAAAGCATGGCTTCCTATACACTTGGAAACAAGTAAGGCTGTGTTCACATATTTTTTTCCTTTTTTTTTCATAGGTACACATTGGGAGAATTTCCCGATGCATAGTTCTTGTATAAATGTGTATAGGAAATTACAGCAGACTTTCTTCAGATTGGTGATAAAGGTCTAATATGTTACACCCCTTCTAATATGTACCCTTTAACACCACCTTGTTTTTAAATTTGAATACGTTCCAAATCTCTGTGCTAAGTTTTGACAGAGCTTTACTGGTTGGAGCACAGACTTTTTACAGATAGAGCTCCCAATCCTGTGCATAAGCAATTTTAAAACCTGCCACTCTGTGTATATGCAGCTGCCACTAGAGGGAGTCTAGCAGCTCAATGCATACTGTCATATGTATCAGCTCCCTCTAATGGTAGCTGCATGTAATTACCGTACTATTATATATTTTAATAGCTATGTCTTTCACAAATGGAGATCTGAACTCCCACTACTATAGAAGGAATTTGTTTAAATGGATACTCCTCCAGGAAGATGAAATTTATTCCTATCGATATAACTTCATAAACAATAAAGGTTTACATCTGTAGTGCTGCATTCCCTTGTCATGGTATCTGGTATCCAGAACTATTCACTGTGATGGAGGTGCAGCTGCTGAGCGCTCCCCCTCCTGGTTGGGATGTTATATTACATAAGGAAGAGTGGCCTGGTCCCGGCTTCTAACACAAGCCAGCCCCCTGATAACAGCTTCTTCTATGCAGTCACATCAGCGGCCGTGTCTTGTCATATTTATAATGCAAGCAACGCCCCGAGTGAGCCTGATCTCCTGTGATTTTGTGCACTGCCTGCTGTGAAGTCAGAACTTCCCTTTACAATCCTGTCACCAAGAAGCTGTGCAGAGGCAGCCTATGTCTGTGCAACGCTGCTCTCCCTCAGGAGTCCTTATGTCTGCTGCACAGTCTCTTACTGACACAGACTGTCAGACATATAACCCAAGGAGTTCCCGCTAGTATGCACTGTCCTCAGGCTGGGGAGGCACGTGTGATACAGGAGGATTACTAAGGGATGGGCAAGTAGTGCTTGGATAGACATAGGCTGCTTCTGCGCAGCCTCTTAGTGACAAGAGCTCACAGCAGCTGTCTCCATTGCGGTGAATAGTTCTGAATAGGAGATACTGTAACCATATGTGAGCTTTTATGATGTGACGTTATATCGATGGGAATACATTTTTATCTTCGCCCAGTTACCCCTTTTAAAGGCTTGAACCAATTTATAATAATAGTCTTTGGCAATTTTTTTTTTTTTTTTTTAAGTTTTGGCTTATAATTCGTGTTTTTATGTTTCTTATGGTTGGTAGGCAGAGGAACAAGGGTATTTTGAAGCTTTTAAAGGTGAACTTGAAGCATTTAAATTAAGAGTTCGGATGCACACAGAATCTCAGAGGTGTTCTGCAGCAATGGGACAGAATGCATCTTTTCACTCAGACTTTGGAAATGTGAGAACAATGAGAACACCATGTTTAGGCCTACCGGTATGTATGTTTATTGCCTGTGCATTCAAACCTTTTACTCTATAGAACCAATAGTGACCCGAAATACGGTCATATGTTAAAGTTTGGGCACCCCTATTAATGTTAACCTTTTTTCTTTATAACAATTTTGGTTTTTGCAACAGCTATTTCAGTTTCATATATCTAATAACTGATGGACTCAGTTATATTTCTGGATTCAAATGAGGTTTATTGTACTAACAGAAAATGTGCAATCTGCATTTAAACAAAATTTAACTGATGCAAAAGTATGGGCACCTCAACATAAAAGTGACATTAATATTTCAGTAGATCCTCCTTTTGCAAAAATAACAGCCTCTAGTCGCTTCCTGTGGCTATTAATGAGTTCCTGGATCCTGGATGAAGGCATTTGTGACCATTCCTGTTTACAAAACAATTCCAGTTCAGTTAAGTTTGATGGTCGCTGAGCATGGACAGCCCGCTTCAAATCATCACAGATGTTCAATGATATTCAGGTCTGGGGACTGGGATGGCCATTCCAGAAGATTGTAATTGTTCCTCTGCATGAATGCCTGAGTAGATTTGGAGCGGTGTTTTGGATCATTGTCTTGCTGAAATATCCATCCCCTGTGTAACTTCAACTTCGTCACTGATTCTTGCACATTATTGTCAAGAATCTGCTGATACTGAGTTGAATCCATGCGACCCTCAACTTTAACAAGATTCCCGATGCCGGCATTGGCCACACAGCCCCAAAGCATGATGGAACCTCCACCAAATTTTACTGTGGGTAGCAAGTGTTTTTCTTGGAATGCTGTGTTTTTTTAGCCTCCATGCATAACGCCTTTTTGTATGACCAAACAACTCAATCTTTGTTTCATCAGTCCACAGGACCTTCTTCCAAAATGTAACTAGCTTGTCCAAATGTGCTTTTGCATACTTCAGGCGACTCTGTTTGTGGCGTGCTTGCAGAAACGGCTTCTTTCGCATCCCTCTCCCATACAGCTTCTCCTTGTGCAAAGTGCGCTGTATTGTTGACCGATGCACAGTGACACTATCTGCAGCAAGATGATGCTGCAGGTCTTTGGAGGTGGTCTGTGGATTGTCCTTGACTGTTCTCACCATTCTTCTTCTCTGCCTTTCTGATATTTTTCTTGGCCTGCCACTTCTGGGCTTAACAAGAACTGTACCTGTTTTCTTCCATTTCCTTACTATGTTCCTCACAGTGGAAACTGAAAGGTTAAATCTCTGAGACAACTTTTTGTATCCTTCCCCTGAAAAGCTATGTTGAATAATCTTTGTTTTCAGATCATTTGAGAGTTGTTTTGAGGAGCCCATGATGCCACTCTTCATAGGAGAATCAAATAGGAGAACTACTTGCAAGTGGCCACCTTAAATACCTTTTCTCATGATTTGATACACCTGGCTATGAAGTTCAAAGCTCAGTGAGGTTACAAAACCAATTTAGTGCTTCAGGGAGTCAGTAAAAAGTAGTTAGGAGTGTTCAAATCAAGAAAATAAGGGTGCCCATACTTTTGCACCGGTCAAATTGTGTTTAAATGCAGATTGCACATTTTCTGTTAGTACAATAAACCTCATTTGAATCCAGAAATATAACTGAGTCCATCAGTTATTAGATATATGAAACTGATATAGCTGTTGCAAAAATCAAAATTGTTATAAAGAAAAAAGGTTAACATTAATAGGGGTGCCCAAACTTTAAGATATGACTGTAATCTGTGGCAATAATGAAGTAATAGTCGAGCTATAGGAATTACATTCAGGGTCCCAAATCTTATAATGTACTCACTGTAACCTGTGGCAAAGACTGTTATTTTACTAGTGAAGTGTTTGTAAAATCCACAAAACATCACCTGCTGTGGTTCTCTAAGGACTAGGATTGCAATTGGGATGAGAAGTAATGCTAGGACTACAGTGTGACATGTAGATCACATTGTCCCATAGCAAACTTACATCTACTATTTGCAACCCACGACCATGACCGGACAAAAGAAATCCAACACTCGCATGTGACTTCTCTGTGATTTGATTCTGTTTTACAGTAAAACCACAGCTCTAAAATGGTCTTTCAAGTAGATCAGGCAAAATTTGAATTTACCTGTTTACGCAGATTTTCCCATGAAATGTAATGTCCTTTATTAAGCCCTGGGGTCTTTCCAGGCCCCAGAGCATAATAAACATAATGTGTATAAAAAAAAATTCTTATACTTGCCTCTCCTGCCCCTCCATGCCATGATCAGGCAGAGTCCCATCTCAATGTGAGAGTCTTGGGGATCAGAAGCTGCAAAGAGGAGCCATAGCAGTGAATGGTATGGTGAGGTAGAGGTATTTAAAAAAAAAAATAAATAAACTTTTCATGGATCTTTATGGTTCAGAAAAATGGTGTCCAGCAGTGTAATAAGTCTGCTCAGAAACGAATTACAAAAATTTGCCATTTTGGTAAGAGCTGATTTTTGTAAAATTCGAGTAGAATTTATTTGCTCATCTCTTAACAGCCAGTCTCGGGCAAGTTGAGCAAATGTTTTTAACCCCTTCCTTACCGATGACTAAATAGTACGTCATTGGTAAGGAACCCCTGCTTTGAGGTTGGCTCCAGCGGTGAGGCCACCTCAAAGCCGCAACATGTCAGCTGTTATGAACAGCTGACATGTGCCCACAATAGGTGCGAGCGGAATTGCCATCCGCCCGCGCCTATTAACTAGTTAAATCCTGCTGTCAATGCTGACGACTGGCATTTAAATAGCACTTCCGGCCGCCTGCGCGAAGTGAGCTCATCGCCGACCTCCGTCACATGATTGGGGGTCGGAGACGCGTTGCCCTGACAACCAGAGGTCTCATAGAGACCTCTATGGTTGTTGCAGGCAGATCCCTTTGAGTGCCCCCCCAGTGGCCAGCGCTCAAAGCACAGCAGTAAATCTTCTACATATGGGCGATCTACTCATCGCCCATATGTAGCAGAGCCGATCGAGTTGTGCATGCTTCAAGCCTCCTATGGAGGCTATTGAAACATGCCAAAAGTAAAAAAAAAAAAAAAAAAACCTAAAAGTTCAAATCACCCCCCTTTTGCCCCAATCAAAATAAAACAATAAAAAAAAACAAACACACTAGGTATCGCCGCTTTCAGAATCGCCCGATCTGTCAATAAAAAAAAAAAAAGCGTTAACCCAATCGCTAAACGACGTAGCGAGAAAAAAAATCAAAACGCCAGAATTACGTTTTTTTGGTCGCCACAATATTGCATTAAAATGCAATAACGAGCGATTAAAAGAACGTATTTGCACAAAAGTGGTATCATTAAAAGCGTCAGCCCGGCACACAAAAAAATAAGCCCACACCCAACCTGAGATCATGAAAAATGGAGACGCTACAGGTCTCCAAATAATTGCGCAACTTTTTTTTTTTTTTTCACCACTAAAGGCCCCGTCACACTAAGCGAGATCGCTAGCAGTATCGCTTAAGCGTCACCGATTTTGTGACACAGCAGCGATATTGCTAGCGATATCGCTATGTGTGATACCTCCGACCAGCTCCCCCGCTGTCTATTGCTGATCGCACGAGAACGTCCTGGGCCGTTTCTTGTCGGCCGCTTCCTGCTGGCGCCGACGAGCGACGCGTGGATGCGGGCGGGAGGACGTCTTCATCGCCGCGTCTGACAGGTAAGTAACGACCGCCGACCACTGCTGCATCGCTGGTGAGATCTGCCTGTTTGGCAGCTCACTAGCGATGCACCAGCGATCCTGACCGGGTCGTATCGTGGTCGGGATCGCTGGTGCATCGCTAAATGTGACGGTACCCTTAGATAAAAGAGAAATGAACTCGTAATGACCTGGAGAATCATAATGGCAGGTTAGATTTAGCATCTAGTGAACCTAGCAAAAAAGCCAAGCAAAAAACAAGTGTGGGATTGCACTCTTTTTAAAAATTTCACCGCACTTGGAATTTTTTTTACCGTTTTTCGAGTACACGACATGGTAAAACCAATGGTGTAGTTTAAAAGTACAACTCGCCCTGCAAAAAATAAGCCCTCACATGGCCATATTGATGGAAAAATAAAAAAGTTATGGCTCTGGAAAGAAGGGGAGCGAAAAACGGAAAATCGAAAAAAGCTCCAGGAGTAAAGGGGTTAAATATTCCATTTAGAAGCGTCGCAATATAGCCCCTATTCTAAGTCCTAGCAATCCTGTTATCCAGCAGGTAAAGGAAAAGTTATATTATTGGTGGTTGCTAATTTTGTTATATAATACACACAAACTTTTTATTTTATTTTTTTCTTCATATAATTATTTTCTTACCAAAGATTTTCTAATTCAGTTTTTCTCTCTGACCACAGGATATACAACAGTTGGATCAAGTCCACCTTACAGAGCAGATGGGGGAAGAGGACACCAAGATGATGGATGTGCTATAATTTCTTCTTCAGACAATATTGCTACATGACCTGGGTGGCTGCGTTCTTATCAGTGACAATTCTAATACATGATGCTGCACTTTATTTATTGATGTTTCTGTTTTCCTTCCAATGGGCAAAATCTCGAGAACTGTTTAAGGTGTCGTTAGCGTGACTATATTGCTGCTATTTTATCAGGTCAGACGGGAGAATGGAACTGAATGCAGTGCTTCTGCCAATAGTAGTTTTGCCTTCAAACCTCACCATGGTTTTTTTATGAGGACAAGTATTAAAAACTTGAATAAAGAGATACTGAGCTATGTACAGTACTATCTGCTCATTTGGAACATTTTTTTTTTCTTTTGATACCATTATGAACCTGACTATTATGATTTGTTTTTTTTTGTTACTACTAGAATCCAAGTCCTAACAATTACAGGAACTGAAAAATATAAGCCTTACCTCTGTGAGATAATGAAAGTCTGACATCATATTAATGTAGGAATCTCTTGGAATAAACATTACTGTGTTGCCTTTTGAACATTTTATAATAGTAATTTATTTCACTTAAAGGGAATCTGTCAGTGGGATCAACCCTGCTAAGACCTCTATATGACCATGTAGGTCATAGGAAGCTGAATAAAATTATACCTTGATAGCTGAAGTCTGATGTTTTATTCCCCAAAAATCCATGTTTTTCTTAACATGTACATGAGCTATTAAGATCTATGGGTCAGAAATGCAAAAAATAAAAAGAGAGGGAGCGCACTAAGGCGGTAAATGAGGGACACCACACCAGCGTGTTTAACAAAGGTAATCCACTCACCTGATGTGGTAGTGAAGCGTCACAACCACTTAAGGAAGTTTTGGCCGCTGCAGATTAAACAATAGAGAAGAGAAAAGCCGGGGTTCGTCTCCGCTAGACCACAAGGAACCAACCGAAGATGCAAGCAAACCTTTATTCACATTCAAGCCAACGCGTTTCATGGCCTCCTGGCCACTTCATCAGGGCAGCTGCCCTGATGAAGTGGCCAGGAGGCCATGAAACGTGTTGGCTTGAATGTGAATAAAGGTTTGCTTGCTTCTTCTGTTGGTTCCTTGTGGTCTAGTGCGGACGAACCCTGGCTTTTCTCTTCTCTACTGTTTTATGGGTCAGAAATGGATGTCCCTGAAAGTCTGCCTCTAGAGTATATTTTACATGAAACTGGCTGTTACGAGTGTGAGACATGTAGATCAGGAGGGCAGGCTGTCAATCATTACATGTCTCACTCTGGTAACACCCCCTTTCATTTTAAATACGCTCTGGAGGCAGATTCTAGAGCAGATCCGTGTCCGGCCCAGAGATCTTAAGATATCTTTTACTTATAAGAAAAACGTGGATTTCTCTGTAATACAACATCGTATCTCGTATATCAATGCATCGTTTGATTCCGTTTTCTATGACCTTCATAAACGTATAAAAGGCCTAGGAGGGTTGCTCCTACTGACAGATTCCCTTTAATCCCTTTACGATGTTGAAATCCCTCCCTTTTATGTGGGCTCCGGAGGTGAGCCCACATACTTCCTGGCACATATGGCTTTTTTGAACAGCTGATGTGCCCGAAACAGCCCATGTGTTTCTGGCAAACGTGCCGGAAAAGCAGCCCACCGGTGACCCCCGTCACGTGACCGCGGATCACCGATGGGTTGGCATGACAACAAGAGGACTCCTGGAGACCTCTATGGTTGTCAGTGCCGGATTGCTATGAGCGTCGCCCGGTGGTCGGCGCTCATAACAAGTCAGCAATTCTGCCACATACAGATGATCGGCTCTGCTACATAAAGGCGATGATCAGATCGGGTTATGTCAGCTACTAGTCTCCCATTGAGACTAATTAAAACAATTTAAAAAAAAAAAAAAAAAAAATCAAACCTACACATTCAGTATCGCCACGTTCAGAATCGCCCGATTTATCCATAATAAAAAAAAAAAGGATTAACCTGATTGCTAAACGTCGTAGCAAGAAAAAAAGTAAAAACGCCAGAATTACGTTTTTTGGTTGCAACAACATTAAAATGCAATAACGGGCGATCAAAAGATGGTATCTGCATCAAAATGGTATCATTAAAATAGCTCGGCATGCAAAAAATAAGCCCTCACCCAACCCGAGATCACGAAAAATGGAGATGCTACGGGTATCGGAATATAGCGCAATTTTTTTTTCACCACTTAGATTAAAAAAAAAGTTCAACTTTTTTATTTTCCCGTCAATATGGCCATGTGAGAGCTTGTTTTTTGCAGGACGAGTTGTACTTTTGAACGACGCCATTGGTTTTATCATGTCGGGTACTCAAAAACGGGAAAATTCCAAGTGCGGTGACATTGCAAAAAAAGTGCAATCTCACGCTTGTTTTTTGTTTGGCTTTTTATTAGGTTCACTAAATGCTAAAATTGATCTACCACTATGATTCTCCAGTTCATTACGCGTTCATAGACACCAAACATGCCTAGGTTCTCTTTTATCTAAGTGGTGGGAAAAAAAAATCCAAAGTTTGCTAAAGTAAAAAAAAAAAAAAAAGCACAATTTTCCAAGACCCGTAGCGTCTCCATTTTTCGTGATCTGGGGTCGGGTGAGGGCTTATTTTTTTGCTTGCCGGGCTGACGTTTTTAATGACGCCACTTTTGTGCAAATACGTTCTTTTGATTGCTCGTTAATGCATTTTAATGCAATGTCGCGTCGACCAAAAAAACGCAATTCTGACGTTTTGAATTTTTCTCACTACACCGTTTAGCAAGGTTAATCCTTGCTTTAATTGATCGGGCAATTCTGAACGCGGCGATACCAAATGTGTATGTGTGACTTTATTTTATTTTGTTTGGGGCGAAATGGGGGTGATTTGAACTTTTAGGTTTTTTTCATTTTTAAAAAATTGTTAAACACTTTTTTTATTTTATTATTATTTTTTTTTTTTTTTTTTTTTTTACTTTTGGCATGCTTCAATAGTCTCCATGGGAGGCTAGAAGCATGCCATAATTGATCGGCTCTGCTACATATAGATGATGCTCAGATCACCTATATGAAGCAGATTTACAGCATTGCTATGAGTGAAGACCCCAGGGTGGCGCTCAGCAATGTGTCGGCATCAACCATATAGAGGTCCATAGATCACGTGACGGGGTCGGCGATGTGCTCACTTCCGGCCCAGTGTCCGGAAGTGATAGTTAAATGCCCGCTGTCAGCTCCTATTGCGGGCACATGTCAGCTGACATGTCGTGGCTTTGAGGTGGGCTCACCGGAGTCCACCTCAAAGCAGGGGACACCGACCGCTGACTTACTATCCCGTCAGGGGTCGGAAAGGGGTTAATGTCCTGGTGGAGGGACTGAGGTTGTCACTCAGGATTTTACAGTACATGACTCCATCCATTCTCCCATTGATGTGGTGAAGTAGTCCTGTACCCTTAGCAGAGAAACACCTCCAAAACATAATGTTTCCACCTCCATGCTTGACAGTGAGGACGGTGTTCTTTGGGTCATAGTCGGCATTTCTCTTCCTCCAAACACAGCGAGTTGAGTTAATGCCAAAGACCCCAATTTTTGTCTCGTGACCACAGCACCTTCTCCCAATCACTCACAGAATCATCCATGAGTTCAATGGCAAACTTCAGACGGGCCTGCACATGTGCCTTCTTGAGCAGGGGGACCTTGCTGGCGCTGCAGGATTTTAAACCTTAGTTTATGGCGTAATGTTACCAGTGGTTTTCTTGGCGACTGTGGTCCCAGCTGCCTTGAGATCAGTAACAAGTTCCCCCGTGATGTTTTAGGCTGATCTCTCACCTTCCTCATGATCAAGAATACCCCACAAGGTGAGATTTTGCATGGTGCCCCAATTCGATGTCCATTGACAGTCATTTTGTATTTCTTCCATTTTCTTACTATTGCACCAACAGTTGTCTCCTTCTCACCCAGCCTCTTACTTATGGTTTTGTAGCCCATTCCTGCTTTGTGCAGGTTTATGATCTTGTCCCTGACATCCTTAGCAAGCTCTTTGGTCTTGCCCATGTTGTAGATGTTAGAGTCTGACTGATTAGTTAAAATTAACCTGCCCTTAATTATAGACTGCTCATGCCTTTGTCAGTGGGCAAACTTACAAAATCAGCAAGGGATCAAATACTTATTTTCTCCACTGTATAGCCTAATCTGTTGATCCAGTGGAAAGGAAAAACCTTCAATGTAGATGCTACTTGACCAATTTTAGGGGAAAAAAATCCTTCCTGACTCCATGTACAACATTCAGACTAGTTCCCTGGATCAATGCCATATCACAGAATCAAGTACCCATAATCGGTGGTGTTATATTTTACAAGAAAGGATTCCAGATCCTCATTGAACTTTTGCAATGAATTAGCTATGACAATATCATGTGGCAGAGAGTTCTATAGTCTCACCGTTCTTACTAGAGTTGAGCGATACCGTCCGATAATTCAAAATATCGGATCGGAATGGATCGGCCGATCTTTAAAAAAAGTATCGGTATCGCCGATGCCGATACCGGAAGTCCCATTCAAGTCTATGAGACTTCCGGTATCGGAATTGGAAAAACCCTTTCCTGCCCTTGTACAGCCTCCCGGGGGTCTGTACGGGCCTTCCGGGGGTCTCTGCCGGGGGTCTGTGCGGACTGCCCGGGGTCTGTGCACCCTGTGGGGGTCTGTACCGGCCTGCCGGGGGGCTGTGCCGGCCTGCCGGGGGGCTGTGCTGATGTCCGGGGGGCTGTGCAGGCATCGTCCGATGGGACTACAAGTCCTATCTGGCGATGCCTGCTACCATGACAGTGATTGACACATTAGCCAATGATGGGACAGTAGTAGTCCCATCATCCGGCTAATGTGTTGAATGTAAAAAAAAAAAAAAAATACTACATGCTACATACATACTACATATATACTACATATATACTACATGCATGCTACATACATATTACATATATGCTACATACATACTACATACATACTACATGCTACATACATACTACATATATACTACATGCATGCTACATACATACTACATGCTACATGCATGCTACATACATACTACATGCATGCTACATACATACTGCATGCATGCTACCTACATGCTACATACATACTACATGCTACATACATACTACATATATACTACATGCATGCTACATACTACATGCTACATACATACTACATACATACTACATGCATGCTACATACATACTACATGCTACATATATACTACATACATACTACATATATACTACATGCTACATATATACTACATACATACTACATACATACTACATGCATGCTACATACATACTGCATGCATGCTACATACATACTACATACATACTACATATATACTACATGCTACATATATACTACATGCATGCTACATACATACTGCATGCTACATACATACTACATACATACTACATGCATGCTACATACATACTACATGCATGCTACATACATACTACATACATACTGCATGCATGCTACATACATACTACATACATACTGCATGCATGCTACATACATACTACATACATACTGCATGCATGCTACATACATACTACATGCATGCTACATACATGCTACATACATACTACATGCATGCTACATACAATACATTCATACAATACATACATAGACATACAGTACATATAACATAGAGTAACATACCAATACTTGTCACATTGTTCCCCGAAGCCATTGTCTACGGAATAAATATTAACATAACAAACCACAAAAATACTCACCCATGATCCGAAGCAGTCCACGAGTGTGTCCCACGACGATCTTGGGTAGAGAACTGCAGCATCAGCTGATGCTGCCGCTCTCTACGGGCTGCAGGAATCCAATGACGGAAGGTAGGTATCCTTCCGCACTGTATTCCTCCGCCACTTAAAGTGAGACTAGGGACTTTTTTTTTTTAAGTGGCGGAGGAATACAGTGCGGAAGGATACCTACCTTCCGTCATTGGATTCCTGCAGCCCGTAGAGAGCTGCTTCGGATCATGGGTGAGTATTTTTGTGGTTATGTTAATATTTATTCCGTAGACGACAATGGCTTCGGGGAACAATGTGACAAGTATTGGTAAGTATGTTACGCTATGTTATATGTACTGTATGTCTATGTATTGTATGAATGTATTGTATGTAGCATGCATGTAGTATGTATGTAGCATGCATGTAGTATGTATGTAACATGCATGTAGTATGTATGTAGCATGCATGTAGTATGTATGTAGCATGCATGTAGTATGTATGTAGCATGCATGTAGTATGTATGTAGCATGCATGTAGTATGTATGTAGCATGCATGTAGTATGTATGTAGCATGCATGTAGTATGTATGTAGCATGCATGTAGTATGTATGTAGCATGCATGTAGTATGTATGTAGCATGCATGTAGTATGTATGTAGCATGCATGTAGTATGTATGTAGCATGCATGTAGTATGTATGTAGCATGCATGTAGTATGTATGTAGCATGCATGTAGTATGTATGTAGCATGCATGTAGTATGTATGTAGCATGCATGTAGTATGTATGTAGCATGCATGTAGCATGCATGTAGTATGTATGTATGTAGTATGTATGTAGCATGCATGTAGTATGTATGTATGTAGCATGCATGTAGCATGCATGTAGTATGTATGTATGTAGTATGTATGTAGCATGCATGTAGTATGTATGTATGTAGTATGTATGTAGCATGCATGTAGTATGTATGTATGTAGTATGTATGTAGCATGCATGTAGTATGTATGTATGTAGTATGTATGTAGCAAGTATGTAGTATGTATGTAGCATGCATGTAGTATGTATGTAGCATGCATGTAGCATGCATGTAGCATGTATGTAGCATGCATGTAGCATGTATGTAGCATGTATGTAGCATGTATGTAGTATGTATGTGGTATGTATGTAGTATGTAGCATGCATGTAGTATGTATGTATGTAGTATGTATGTAGCATGCATGTAGTATGTATGTATGTAGTATGTATGTAGCATGCATGTAGTATGTATGTAGTATGTATGTATGTAGCATGTATGTAGCATGTATGTAGTATATATGTAGTATGTATGTAGCATGTAGTATGTATGTAGCATGTATGTAGCATGCATGTAGTATGTATGTAGCATGCATGTAGTATGTATGTAGTATGTAGCATGCATGTAGTATGTATGTATGTAGTATGTATGTAGCATGCATGTAGTATGTATGTATGTAGTATGTAGCATGCATGTAGTATGTAGTATGTATGTAGTATGTATGTAGCATGCATGTAGTATGTATGTAGCATGCATGTAGTATGTATGTAGCATGCATGTAGCATGCATGTAGTATGTATGTAGTATGTATGTAGCATGTATGTAGCATGTATGTAGTATATATGTGGTATGTATGTAGCATGTAGTATGTATGTAGCATGTATGTAGCATGCATGTAGTATGTATGTATGTAGTATGTATGTAGCATGCATGTAGTATGTATGTATGTAGTATGTAGCATGCATGTAGTATGTAGCATGCATGTAGTATGTATGTAGCATGCATGTAGTATGTATGTAGCATGCATGTAGTATGTATGTAGTATGTATGTATGTAGCATGTATGTAGCATGTATGTAGTATATATGTGGTATGTATGTAGCATGTAGTATGTATGTTGCATGTATGTAGCATGCATGTAGTATGTATGTAGCATGCATGTAGTATATATGTGGTATGTATGTAGCATGCATGTAGTATATATGTGGTATGTATGTAGCATGTGGTATGTATGTAGCATGCATGTAGTATGTATGTAGTATGTATGTAGTATGTATGTAGCATGCATGTAGTATGTATGTAGCATGCATGTAGTATGTATGTATGTAGTATGTATGTATGTAGTATGTATGTATGTAGTATGTATGTATGTAGTATGTATGTATGTAGTATGTATGTATGTAGTATGTATGTAGCATGCATGTAGTATATATGTGGTATGTATGTAGCATGTAGTATGTATGTAGCATGCATGTAGTATATATGTGGTATGTATGTAGCATGTAGTATGTATGTAGCATGCATGTAGTATATATGTGGTATGTATGTATGTAGTATGTATGTAGCATGCATGTAGTATATATGTGGTATGTATGTAGTATGTATGTAGCATGCATGTAGTATATATGTGGTATGTATGTAGCATGTAGTATGTATGTAGCATGCATGTAGTATATATGTAGTATGTATGTAGCATGTAGTATGTATGTAGCATGCATGTAGTATATATGTGGTATGTATGTAGTATGTATGTAGCATGCATGTAGTATATATGTGGTATGTATGTAGTATGTATGTAGCATGCATGTAGTATATATGTAGTATGTATGTAGCATGTATGTATGTAGCATGCATGTAGTATATATGTGGTATGTATGTAGCATGTAGTATGTATGTAGCATGCATGTAGTATGTATGTAGCATGTATGTATGTAGCATGCATGTAGTATATATGTATGTATGTAGTATGTATGTGGTATGTAGTATGTATGTTGCATGTAGTATGTATGTAGTATGTATGTAGTATGCATGTATGTAGTATGTATGTAGTATGTATGTAGCATGCATGTAGTATGTAGCATGTAGTATGTATGTAGCATGCATGTAGTATATATGTGGTATGTATGTAGCATGTAGTATGTATGTAGCATGCATGTAGTATATATGTAGTATGTATGTAGCATGTAGTATGTATGTAGCATGCATGTAGTATATATGTAGTATGTATGTAGCATGTATGTATGTAGCATGCATGTAGTATATATGTAGTATGTATGTAGCATGTATGTATGTAGCATGCATGTAGTATATATGTGGTATGTATGTAGCATGTAGTATGTATGTAGCATGCATGTAGTATATATGTAGTATGTATGTAGCATGTATGTATGTAGCATGCATGTAGTATATATGTAGTATGTATGTAGCATGTATGTATGTAGCATGCATGTAGTATATATGTAGTATGTATGTAGCATGCATGTAGTATATATGTAGTATGTATGTAGCATGTATGTATGTAGCATGCATGTAGTATATATGTGGTATGTATGTAGCATGTAGTATGTATGTAGCATGCATGTAGTATGTATGTAGTATATTTTTTTATTTTTTTTTTTAACATTTAACACATTAGCCGGATGATGGGACTACTACTGTCCCATCATTGGCTAATGTGTCAATCACTGTCATGGTAGCAGGCATCGCCAGATAGGACTTGTAGTCCCATCGGACGATGCATGCACAGACCCCCGGACATCAGCACAGCCCCCCGGCAGGCCGGTACAGACCCCCACAGGGTGCACAGACCACCGGCAGGCCAGCACAGCCCCCCGGCAGGCCGATACAGACCCCGGGCAGTCCACACAGCCCCCCGGCAGGCCGGCAGAGACCCCCGGAAGGCCCGAAATGACGGTGCATCATGATGCGCACACACCGCGCATCATGATGACGTCATTTCGGCTGTCAATCAACTTTGAACTTCCGATTCCGATGCCCGATATTGAAAAAATATCGGATGTCGGTATCGGAATTCCGATACAGCAAGTATCGGCCGATACCCGATACTTGCGGTATCGGAATGCTCAACACTAGTTCTTACAGTAACTCGCCATCTGTGATCATAATTCAAAAAAATCATTAGAAAGTTCTCTGTACTCTCATATTTTTTCAAAATTGTTAGGCTGAGTTCACACGTCGTGGTTTTTCGCGGCGGTTTTAAAAGCACGATTTTGCCGCGAAAACGCGAATAAGCATCCATGCAATCCTATGGGATTCCGCAATGCTGTGCTAATGCGGTTTTTTCAGAGGCGGAATCGCTTCACGATAAAAAACGCAGCACGCTCATTAATTTTGCGGAATCGCTGCGATCCCGCACCCATAGGATTGGATTGTTCCGCTTACTTCCCGCATGTGGCTATGCCCACCATGCGAAAAGTAAGCAGAACATTTGCGGATGCTGCCCATGGTCCGGAGGAGAGGAGACTCCTCCGGGCTTTGGGTACCAAATCCCTGTAAAAAATAGAATTAAAATAAAAAATATTGTTATTCTCACCTTCCGACGTCCCGCGCAGCCTTCCCGCCTCTCTCCACGCTCCCGGTCCCAGTAATCCTTTGCGAGAATGACCATGTTGAGATCTCGCGGGAGCGCGACGTCTCGCGGTCATTCGCGCAAAGGATTACTGGGACCGGGAGTGTGGAGAGAGGCGGGAAGGCTGCGCAAGACGCCGGAAGGTGAGAATAACAATATTTTTTATTTTTATTACTTTTTACATTTTACCTTTTACTACTGATGCTGCATAGGCAGCATCAGTAGTAAAAAGTTGGTCACACTTGTCAAACACTATGTCAAACAATCAGTTCTCCAAGCGATGCTCCAGCTAATTACGCTTGCAAATCGCTAGTTTTTCCGCGGGAAAATCACGGGAATTTAAAATGCGATTTTCCCGCGGAATGGAATTCCGGAATGCCTTCTTTTTCCAAACTGAATAACCCCAAGTTTGATAGCCAGTCTTGGTAATACTGTCCACCTATTCTCTTAAAGGAAAACTGTCAGCAGATTTTTGCTGTGTGATCTGATGGCAACACAATGTAGGGACATAGACCCTGATTCCACGATGTATCGCTTAGTTTACTAGGTGCAGCAGTTGTGATAGAATCAGTGTTCTCTGCTGCAGATATAGCAGGGTTCGGATGATTGAGTTGTGTATAATCTCGCCTACACCCCTGATTGGCAGCTTTTTGTAAATGGACAGAAAACTGCTAATCAGTGGTGTGGCCGTGGTTGGAATGTGGGGCACGAGACAGCTAGTCCTCTGGTGATAAAAATGATTTTATTGAAACTGCAAAACACACCCTAGTGAGTGACACATCACTGGAATTAGGCTTCCCGCCCCTGTACCATGCTGCTCTCAGATTACATAGCAAAAACCTGCTGATAGATTCCCTTTAATAACCTTGGTCGCTCTTCTTTCCACCTGCTTTAGTTCAGCTTTTTCAGTGACCGTTTTACAATTTATTACATAATTAATACATTTTATTTCCTCTACCCAATTATGAATCTACATTGTACTTCAATTGCCATCTCTCAGTCCAAGCCTCAACCTTGCATAAATCTTTCCATAATATTAACCCATTTCCGACATCAGGTGTTATAGTAAGCAGATGTCGGACTCCCTCTGATGTGGGCTCCGGCAGTGAGCCCACATCTTTCCCGGGATATGCCAGCTGTTTGAACAGTTAAGATAGTAAAGAGAGAGAGAAAAAAAAAAGAGGTACAATAATAGCGCACACATCTGGAATGAGTGTAAACAGCAACTTTATTGGTAACAAAAGATAGTGCACGTGCTAGATAAAAGAACTTAAAACCACTAAAACAATGGATACAAGGATTCACAGTGCCATATAGATTCAAAAATATGCCTATTGCACTCTAGCCAATAAAAATAATGTCTAGTATCATATATTAGTCATATAGCAAAAAAAATGCTGTTTCATAGTGTAAATACATATACATAGATTAAAAGACTGCAAAAAATTGGAATAGGGATCTCTACAATGCAAATCAGCAAAACGGTATAATGTAAACAAGTTCATATAATCATTTTTACTTATAATAAAAGCATAGAACTCTTTAATGCAAGTCAGAAACCCAATTCATCTATTGGCAAGGAGACTATAGGCTCTGAGTCCTGGTCATATCATGTAATACCACTGCAACATCTTAAACCTCCCATAAATTGTGGTCACACAGTGTGATATAAGAATACTGTCTATACTTTGGTTGTTTTGGGTACATTTGTAGCACCATGGTTGTCTCATACATGACATTATAAGTGGTGCCCGCAGTCTCTTTCTTTCTTGCATGAACTGTTTTGAACAGCTGACATGTGCCCGGAACAGCCACTGGTGGAATCGTGATTCACCTGCGACTAATAACCAGTTAAATGCCACTGTCAAACGCTGACAGCGCTAAAAAGGAACCCGGTCTAATGGAGCGCACACACTGGAAGTGCACAGTGCACTGCCACCTGAGGAAGACAGCTTCTGTGTCAAAACGCATTGTGGATATTTAATAACTGTAATTTTATACTTCTAACACCCTTCCAGTGTGTGCACTCCTTCAGACCGGGTTCATTTTTAGCTCTGCAATTTTTTTTTTCTTCCTCTGTTGAGGTTTCCCGCTGGAGCTGCACCTTTTCCTTAATCACACCTGGCTGGCGCTCCTCTTTGGACTGTCTCACTTATCGCTGTAAGGTAGCGCTTGTTATTAAGGTTGGGGATACTCGCTTTGCAGCCAAATAACCAGATCCGGCACGGGTTTTCCATAAAACAATAAGAGTCCATGCAGTTTTATTCAGGCATCATAAACCCAAAGCAATAGAAAGTTCTATCAAACATCATAGCGTCCATGACAGAGCTCCACTCTGTTAACCCTGTAGTCACACAGGTTTATGCAATGTCCAATACGCAGGCTCTCTAGCCTCACAGTTATCTCATCTCGTGGCCAGGTTACCTCATGGTTGCTTCACCACACTGCAGACGTCCATTCCCTCCTCTGGGATCTCTCAGACTCGTGCAGCCCTTACACACAGGCACTTCAGGAAGGCAGACACATCTTCCAGCGAGACCTTCCAAACGGACCAACCGGGTCCAAGCATTCACTCATGTGACCTACCCTGGCCACCTTATATGGTCCGTAGCCACGCCCACCAGATCACATGGCTATGACCTCATCACAGGTCCTACAAGCACACTCACAGTCTTTACTATAGGCGTTTTTAAACGCACACCCCTGGGTGGATTTGTAGGTAGCTGGTCCTACCCGTCTCACCAGCTACCTGGAAAGCTCTCCTTGACACAGTGTAGCAAAAGCTCAGCAGTACCTATGCTGATCAACACACATACTCAAGCTTCCATCCCAAGGCCACCTACCTTGGGATACATAGCGATCATTCAGCATCCTGCCACTCATCCTCTCTCCTGGGACACCCACACAGCGCCCCCTAGCGGACACAGTGGTCACTACACCACATAGTCTAAACGCTGACAGCGGCATTTAACATGTACTTCCGGCAATCGCTCCGGAAATCCGCCCACCAGTGACCCCCATCACGTGATCGCCGGTCACCCGTGGGTTGGCATGACAACCAGAGGTCTCCTGGAGACCTCTATAGTTGTCAGTGCCGGATTACTATGAGCCCCATCTGGTGGTAGGCACTCGTAGCAAGTCAGTAAATCTACTACATACAGGTGATCTGATCATCGTCTGTATGTAGCAGAGCAGATAGGGTTATGGCAGCTTCTAGTGTCCCATGGAGACTATTGAAGCATGCCAAAAGTTGAAAAAAAATGTTTTTAAAAATATAAAAAAAAAATATAAAAGTTCAAATCCATCCCCCTTTCGCCCCATTCAAAATAAAACAATAAAAAAAAAAAAATACACATATTTTGTATAGCTGCTTTCAGAATCGCCAGATCTATCAATAAAAAAAGGATTAACCTGATCGCTAAACCAAGTGGCGAGAAAAAAGTCAAAACTCCAGAATTTCGTTTTTTGGTCACTGTGACATTGCATTAAAATGCAATAACGGGTGATCAAAAGATCGTAGCTGCACCAAAATGATATCACTAAAAACGTCAGCTTGGCACACAAAAAATAAGCCCTCACCACACCTGAGATCACGAAAAATGGAGACGCTACGGGTATCGAAAAATGGCGCAATTTTTTTTTTTACAAAGTTTTAATTTTTTTTTTCACCACATAGGTAAAAAAATAACCTAGACATGTTTGGTGTCTATGAACTCGTAATGACCTGGAGAATCATAATGGCATGTCAGTTTTAGCATTTAGTGAACCTAGTAAAAAAGCAAAGAAAATTTTCAATTTCACCACACTTGGAATTTTTTCCCCGTTTTCTAGAACACGATATGGTAAAACCAATGATGTTCAAATGCACAACTCGTCCTGCAAAAAACAAGCCCTCCCATGGCCATATTGATGGAAAAATAAAAAGTTATGGCTCTGGGAAGAAGGGGAGAGAAAAACAAAAGCTCAAAAACGAAAATACCTCAAGGGGGTTATGTGGTTATATTGTGCTACCATGTGTTGATTACCTTTCAGAGTTTATCATCATCTGCAAGTATTAAAATTCTACTCTTTATGCCCTCTATAAGGTCCTTTAAAGCAGGGTTCCCCAACTCCAGTCCTCAAGGCCCACCAACAGATCATGTTTTCAGAATTTCCTTTGTATTGCACGTGAAGCAATTATCATCTGAGCAATACTAAGGAAATCCTGAAAACATGATATGTTGGAGGGCCTTGAGGACTGGAGTTGGGGAACCCTGCTTTAAAGAAGTGTTCCGCTACTCACTTAAAAGGAGTTCTCCGGTCCAAATCAATAAGTCTTTAGTCACTCTGTGCAACTGCAGACTTATGAATCCCCCCAGTGCACGCACTATGTGGTTTCTGACCTGGGACCGGAGGGTATATATGAGTTATACATACTTATATATTTCTAGAATTGAATGCAAATGTATGGAGCGAGGCTACACCCACTAGATGGGCCCTGGCCGGGTGTATAACTCATACGTACCCTCCAGTCCGGGGTCAGATAATTTCCATAGCGCACAGTGTGTGCGCTGAGGGGATTCATAAGTCTGCAGTCACACAGAGTGACTGCAGACTTATCGATTTGGACCGAACAAACCCTTTAATTCCTTTTCATACGTTCTGACTCTTGCTAATAATTAGTTTTCTAAGGCTAGTTTCACACTAGCGTATGGAGGAGCTGCGGACTTCCTCCGTGAAGCTCCGCCCATGGCTGCACCTCCTCTGGTCAGGTCCACCTCCGTCGGCATGCGGCCTGCGTACCCTATCTTTAGCATTATGTATGCAGGCCGTGCCGATTTATGCAGATGCCTCCGCATGCGTCATTTTGACTGTGCGGTGACCTGCGCCAAACGCAACGTGTTGCATTTTGGTGTGGTCGCCGCACTGTCAAAATGACTCATGTGGAGGCATCTGCATACATCGGCTAAATGCTAATGCTAAAGATAGGGTACGCAGGCCTCATGCAGACGGAGGCGGAGTTGACCAGAGGAGGTGTGGCCGTGGGCGGAGCTTCATGGAGGAAGTCCACAGCCCTCCGCAGCTCCTCCATACGCTAGAGTGAAACTAGCCTAATATACTTTGATTACTCAGCTGTAATCTCAGCTCTGTGTGGGTCTTGTAGCTCTTTGGTGATACTGTGGGGAGGAGGACTCCCAGGCAGTGACCGGGCAGGTACCCAAGGGACCGCCATCAGGGTTCCTGAGGGAACGATACTGGGAGGACAGTAAAGGGAGAGACTTGACTGAAGTTGTCAGGGAAACAGGGGGCGGGGCAAGGATAAAAAGGAGCAGGGGGCGCACTGAAGTGGCAGTTGGGAGAGAGTAGGACAAGAGGCAGGAAGCCGTGTGAGACAGAGAGGACCGAGGAAGCGGACGGTGTGTTCTGGAGGTACCGAAAGGGGTCTGTGAAAGGAAAGCTGCGCACACACCGACAAGTGACACGTGAGGGACTCTCACCGCATACGGACGCATACAGCCGCCCCCGCTGTTTACCGCCCTGCTGTGACAAGTCCGCGACCTCCAGACCATTCCGTTACAGCGGTCAGGACACTGCCCCCCTGCCTTCTCCCACAGTTGCAACCCTGTCATCACCGGCCCCTGGGGGCGCCACATCGCTACAGGCGGCCGTAGAGGCCCCCGTCCGGTTTGCTAAGGGACCCTGAGCAGAGGTTGGTGAACGGTTATATTTAGAGACTGCGTCAAAACTCCGCAGTGAGACGAGAGCCGCAAGGAGACGCCTGTTGGGCCCATTGGCATTGTTTGTTCAGGGCCTGTTGCGCCCCACCGTCATCGTTTCTTCAGGGCCTGTTGCGCCCCACCAGCATCGTTTCTTCAGGGCCTGTTGCACCCCACCGGCATCGTTCCTTCAGGGCCTGTTGCGCCCCACCGGCATCGTTTCTTCAGGGCCTGTTGCGCCCCACCGGCATCGTTTCTTCAGGGCCTGTCGAGCCCAGTTTCATCCCGGAATATCGAGGCGTCAAGGCAGCCGCATTAGCGACCTCTACGCGGCCACGCCTGTGATCCTGACAGATCCCTGGAAGGATAAGTTACTATAGGAGATAAGGTCCCCCAGTTTGGTCATACATGGCCTATAGCACCTGGGCCAACCGGGTTAGTCGCATTTACCATAAGAAAATGTTGTTAGGTTTGTGAGTCCCTGCGTGGACTGGTTGTTGTTAACATTTTTTTGTTCGCTCAATATAGCCCCAGCGGCTACAGTTTATAAAAGTTATTTCCACAAACCACACTCAGTCTCGTGTCTCGTCACTGCATCCTGCGAACCTGCTGAACCCTACAATACTACCAGTGCTACTTCCAATCTGAGGTCAGGAATCAGACGAACTGAGTAGCGCACGTAATTGGTGGGGGCAGGGCTATCTCTTAGTAAGTGACAGCAGTCTGAGTACTCATGCTCAGATCAGACTTCACTCTTCTCTGCCTGGATCCTGTCAAGCGCTGTTCCTACAGCTGACAATCGCAATGTGTTGCTGATCACTAGAAAGCATATCACAGGGCTTGTCCGCAGAAAGAACAGCACTTCAAAACATTGGCAGGATCCAGTAAGAGGAGAGTGAACTCTGATCTGAGCTTAGTCATGCGTGGAGCACACTGACTTCAGCGAAGATTTGAAATGCCAACCTTTTAGCTGAAAAGACCCTATGATATGCTTTGTAATGATCAGCAGCACATTGCAGAACTTGTTAGCTGAAAGGACAGCATTCCAAAGCATCAGCAGGATCCAGGGGCAGGTAATAGAAGTATATCAGAAAACTAATTATTAGGAAGAGTTAGAACTTAAGAAAGGGGGTTATATTAGCTGTGGAAAACCTCTTTAAGAAGTGCTAAAAAGAAGAGGGCCTAATACTGACCCCTATGGTACACTGCTGTTAACTGTGACTCAAGCCAAGTGTGTTCAGTTAATTACCACATCTATTTCCTATCCCCGAGCCAGTTGTTAGCCCAGTTACACATAATTTCCCTTTGTCCCATTTATCTCATTTTATGTACTAACCTACTGTGTCACCATATCAAATCAAATACCTTTGAAACCTCCAGATAGACAACTTTCATGGTACTGCCCTCATCCAGTCTGAAATGTACCATCCTCACAGAAGTTGATTAATGATTGATTGATTAATTGATGCTGTTTTATGAGGCTGTATTTATTGACATTCTCCAGGATAGCATCTCTTAGAAAACTCTCAAAGATTTTACCCACAGTAAAAGTTAAAGAGTTTTTGTCGACAGGTTGTCGCTTACTCATCTGAGACCATGATAATGTAGGAAAAGGAAACCCTGATTCCAGTGATGTATCACTTAGAACAGCTGCTCCCAGTAAACTATCACAATCATAGCTTTTAGATTTAGAATATAGAAGAGCTGAGAAAGCTAACCCCGCCCACACCAGGATCTGTATAAACAAATGGCTATTAACTATGAACTGCTTATCACAGGAGGGGGCATGGTTGGACTATAGTAGTCCTGCAATGCCAATCACAAGTGATAAAACCTTCACTACACGTAAACATCACACAGGGTAATAAATGACACATCATACAATTCTGTGTCTCAGCCATTTTCTCTTGCTGTTTTGAGATTACATAGCAAAACCCTGACAGATTCCCTTTAAAGTGAACCTGACATGACAAAAACCGCTATTAACCTGCAGATATGAGCATGAGCAGGCTATCTGTCAGTACCGTGATGTGGTTACAGACGCTACTCACTGTATACTAAGTGGTGACTAAAGTTGCGTCTCTATGACAGAGCAGGAGGCTGTCGGGAGGAATACAGTTCATTGCCTCCCAGTAGCTGGGCTTTTACTGCAGTGGCCAGGCAGCTTTAGAATGCTATTAACATGCCTTAGCCTTGTCGTTTAGCGGCAGTGTCCACGCCGCGCTGCAGTAGCAGCCCCTTTGCGTTTGCAGTTGTGACGCTCCGCACACGGTAGGTCTAGACGGACGTAGTGCCGCCGTCTAGGGCTACTCCTGTGACCTGATACCGTGTGTGCGTTTTTACTGAGTACTGTGACTTCAACAGGCTCAGTCTTTTGTGTTTGTACTTATTTGGCATCTCTGTGAATTAACTGAGATTGCTCTGCGCACCTGGGTGAAGTTTAACCCTGTGTGCATTTCCGCCATATTGCTCCTGCCACCACTTAGCAGCGGTTATATCACCTACTGCACGGTGGACCCCGAGCGGCGAACGCACTTTATTATTATTTTTATTTAGTGGGTTCCGCCGTTCCTAACACCCCCACAAATGACATCATTTTGGAAACTAGACCCCCAAGCAACTTATCTAGATGTGTGGTGAGAACTTTGAACCTCCAAGGGCTTCACAGAAGTTTATATCGAACAGCCATAAAATAAAAAAAATTATATTTTTTCCACCAACATGATTTTTGGCCCCAATTTTTTTATTTTCCCAAGGGTAGCAGGAGAAACTGGACCCGAAAAGTTGTTGTCCAATTTGTCCTGAGTGCGCTGATATCCCATATGTGGGAGAAAACTACTGTTTGGGCACACGTCGGGGCTCGGAAGGGAAGTAGTGACGTTTTGGAATGCAGACTTTGATGGAATGATCTGTGGGTGTCATGTTGCCTTTGGAGAGCCCCTGATGTACCTAAACTGTAGAAACCCCATTTTGGAAACTAGACCCCCCAAGGAACTTATCTTATGTGTGGTGAGCATTTTGAACCCCCAAGTTCTTCACAGAAGTTTATAACGTAGAGCCATAAAAACAAAAAAATCATATTTTTTTTCCCACAAAAATGATATTTTTGCCCCCAATTTTTTATTTTCCCAAGGATAACATGAGAAATTGGACCCCAAAAGTTGTTGTGCAATTTGTCCTGAGTAGACTGATACCCCATATATGGGAGTAAACCACTGTTTGGGCGCAGAGCTTGGAAGGGAAGGAGCACGGTTTGACTTTTTCAATGCAGAATTGGCTGGAATTGAGATCAGACGCCATGTTGAGTTTGGAGAGCCCCTGATGTGGAAACCCCCCAATTCTAACTCCAACCCTAACCCCAACACACCCCTAACCCTAATCTCAGCCCTAACCCTAGCCCTAATGGGAAAATGGAAATACCTTTTTTTTAATTATTTTTCCCTAACTAAGGGGGTGATAAAGGGGGGTTTGATTTACTATTTATGGCGGGTTTTTATGTTTGGCAGCTGTCACACACTAAAAGATGCTTTTTATTGTAAAAATTGTTTTTGCATCACCACATTTTGAGAGCTATAATTTTTCCATATTTTGAACCACAGAGTCATGTGAGGTCTTATTTTTTACGGGAGGAGTTGAAGTTTTTATTGGTACCATTTTCGGGCATGGGACATTTATTCATCGCTTTTTATTCTGATTTTTGGGATGCAGTATATATATATATATATATTTTTTTTTAATTTTTTTTTACTTTATTTTATTGTCTCGGGGGGACATCACTGTAAAGTTTCAGATCACTGATCTGACACTTTGCAATGCACTGTGTCAGACCGCGATCTGACAGGCACTCAGGAGGCTTTCTCAGCGCCTGCTCTCAGCAGGCACTGAGGAAGCCGCCTTCCTGCAGGCCCCCGCGGCCATATTGGATCCAGGGGCCTGCAGGGAGGAGGCCCTCGGAACAGTGCGATCACATCGCTCTGTTCCGAGGGTCTCAGGGAAGCACGCAGGGAGCCCCCTCCCTGCATGATTCTTCCCTATGCCCCGGTACACTCGAATCATGTTTGATCGCAGTGTGCCGGGGGTTAATGTGCCAGGTGTCAGCTGTGATAATCAGTTGACACCCTGCCGCGATCAGCGGCGCTCCCCCCATCCCCCCTGATTGCGGTGTCATACTATCCCGTCCCCGGTCATACGGGCCCGGGTACCATGGACGTAATAGTACATCGGATGTCAGTTGAAATTCCGCGCAGTTTTGATTAGTTTTTCATGCGGATTTTTATGTGTTTTGTAAGCTAAATAAAGACATTATTTAAAAAGAAGAAAAAAAAAATTGCAATGTCATTTCATTGTTCAACCTCATAAATATATACACATAGTGGGTATGGAAAGTATTCAGACCCCTTTAAATTTTTCACTCTTTGTTCCATTGCAACCATTTGGTAAATTCAAAAGAGTTCATTTTTTTTTCTCATTAATGTACCATCTGCACCTCATCTTGACTGAAAAAACCCCCCGGAAATGTAGAAATTTTTTGAAATGTATTAAAAAAGAAATACTGAAATATCACATGGTCATAGGTATTCAGACCCTTTGCTCAGACACTCATTTAAGTCACATGCTGTTCATTTCCTTGTGATCCTCCTAAGATGGTTCTACTCCTTCATTGGAGTCCAGGTGTGTTTAATTAAACTGATAGAACTTGATTTGTAAAGGTACACACCTGTCTATATAAGACCTCCTAGCTCATAGTGCCTGTCAGCCGAAATGAGTATCATGAGGTCAAAGGAACTGGCCAAGGAGCTCAGAGACAGAATTGTGGCAAGGCAAAATATCTGGCCAAGGTTACACAAACTTTTATGCAGTACTCAAGGTTCCTAAGAACACATTGGCCTCCATAATCCTTAAGTGGAAGAAGTTTGGGACCACAGGAAGTCTTCCTACACCTGGCAGCCAAACTGAGCAATCGTGGGAGAAAGGCCTTGGTGAGAAAGGTAAAGAAGAACCCCAAGATCACTGTGGCTGAGCTCCACAGATGCAGTAGGGAGATGGGAGAAAGATCCACAAAGTCAACTATCACTGCAGCCCTACACTAGTCGGGCCTTTATGGCAGAGTGGCCCGACAGAAGCATCTTCTCAGTGCCAGACATATGAAAGACCGCATAGAGATTGCTAAAAAAACACATGAAGGACTCCCCGACTATGAGAAATAAGGTTGTCAGGTTTGATGAAACAAAGATAGAACTTTTTGATAATTCTAAGCGGTATGTGTGGAGAAAACCAGGCACTGCTCAACACCTGCCCATTACAATCCCAACAGTGAAACGTGGTGGCAGCATCATGCTATAAGGGTGTTTTTCAGCTGCAGGAACAGGATGACTGATTGCAATTGAAGGAAACATGAATGTGGCCAAGTACAGAGATATCCTGGATGAAAACCTCTTCCAGAGTGCTCTGGACCTCAGACTTTGTCAAAGGTTCACCTTCCAACAAGACAATGACCCTAAGCACACAACTACATTATCAAAGGAGTGTCTTCAGAACAACTCTGTGACCATTCTGGACTGGCCCAGTCAGAGCTCTGACCTAAACCCAATTGAGCATCTCTGGAGAGACCTGAAAATGGCTGTCCACCTACATTCACCATCCAACCTGATGGAACTGGCAATGATCTGCAAGGAAGAATGGCAGAGGATCACCAAACCAAGGTGTGAAAAACTTGTTGCATCATTCCCAAGAAGATTCATGGCTGTACTAGCTCAAAAGGGTGCTTCTACTCAGTACTGAGCAAAGGGTCTGAATACTTATGACCATGTGATATTTCAGATATTCTTTTTTAATAAATATGCAAAAATTTCTACAATTCTGTTATTTTTTTTCAGTCAAGATGCGATGCAGACTGTACATTAATGAGAAAAAAATTTACTTTTTTGAATTTACCAAATGGCTGCAATGAAACAAAGAGTGAAAAATTTAAAGGGGTCTGAATACTTTCCGTACCCACTGTATGTAATACGAAGCCCTAAGTTTATTAATGAACAGGTTTCAGCCAGATACCATCATTAATAAAACGTTAAAGAGTTAAAGACACACACATACATGAAATCTGCGTGAAATGCAATGGGTTTTTTTCTCAAAATATTGAAAAAAAAAAAAAATTGTGTGAGCTCCTGCGTAATTTTCATAACCAACAGAGGGAGAGCCGACAGCTGAGAGCTGATGTTACTATTCTTAGAAGCCAAAAGTCATTAAGGTTCCCAGGCTATTAATATCAGCTCACAGATGTTTGTTTAGCATTTACTGGCTAGTTTACAGAACCCCAGAAAAAAAATGACATGGGGTCCCCCTGAAAAAATTGAACCAGCAAAGGCTAGGCAGACAACTGCGGGCTGATGTTAATTGCCTAGGAAGGAGCCATGGATCAGGCTACAGACATCAGCTCTCAGCTGCCCCAGAAATGGCGCATCTTATAGATGCACCAATTCTGGCACTTAGCCTTACTTTTCCCACTTGCCCTGTAGCAGTAGCAAGTGGGGTTCATGTTTGTGGGGTTGATGTCACCTTTGTATTGTCAGGTGACATCAAGCCCACGACTTAGTAATGGAGAGGCGTCTATAAGACACCTATCCATTACTAATCCTATATTTATATGGTAAATAAACACACAGCCAGGATAAAGTCCTTTATTTGAAATAATCACACATACTCCTTTATTGAATCTTAATTTACCCTACTTACTGAACACCTAATCCCTGTCTCTTGCAACAAAACTAAAATAAACCAGCATATAATACTCCCTGTCCGACATTTACGATCTCACGTGTAGAACAGTCACATCGGCAGATGTGTCTGCTCTACCCAGCCTCCGGCAGTACACTGACAGAAGGTAATCCCTCCCGTAGTGTATCACTGCACTGCCGTGAGAGTTCACCGAAGTTCATCAGCTCCGGTGCTCTCATGGCACTACTGCTGTGTGAGAACTTTCTCACGGAGTGGTGTCGTGAGAGCATCGGAGCTGATCAGCTGATGTACTCCATTGAACTCTCATGGCAGTGCAGTGATAAACTATGGGTGGGATTATCTCCTGTCAGAGTATCGTCTGAGGCCGGGTAGAGTTGTAAGATCTCCCAAAGTAACTGTTCTACACGTGAGATTGTCGTGGGACAATCTGGATTACCTGGACTACGGCGAACAGGGAGTATACGTTGGTTTATTATTTTACATTATTTCTAGGAGGTGAGGGCGTCGGGGATTTGGTGTGAGGTGAGTACCAAATGGTTTTTATTTTTATGTGAATATGTAATTTTATTTATTATTTTTTTTTAACTATGAGCACAGGCGCCAAGATCATACTACTCTACCATCAGCGGCACCTGCTGTCACTGTTATCAGTGACAGCAGACATAGCCTGATGGGAGCAGTAGTCTCATCGGCCAAAACCTGCTTTTTCACCACAGGTCACCTTTGTGGGTCACAGTCAGCTGCGGGATCACGCTGACATCTGCCAGCATGTTCCCACAGCGCTGTGACCAACAGTACTGGCGGTAGCATTACTGCGGGTGACAGTCACAGCTGCGAGGTTACGCTGACATGTGACAGCATGATCCCGGAGTGCTGTGACCGACAGTATCGGCGGTAGTGTTACCGCACACAGCTGCAGACACCTGCACACATACGCACATATTCTCCGCCCACACTCTTCCTCCTTCTGACATCATTTACTTTTCTGCAGCATTTTTTCCAGCACATCCACAGTAAATTCGCAAACCTTTTTTCACCTGCGGTTGTGCTGCGGATTTGACTGACGCAATAAAAATCAATGGGTGCAGAAACGCTGCAGATACGCAAAAAGAATTCACATGCTGAGGGAAATAAAACTCTGCAAATAAGGATAACAATTCAAGAATGCCTTTAACATTGTTTAAGTAATCACTTGCGTTTTTGGAGCATTTCCACAAGGCAAAACCGCTGCGGAAACGCAACAAATCCGCAACGTGTGCACAGAGGCTAAGCTGTACACACACTGTACTAATCGTATTTGTCACGACATCTGTACATCTACCTATTCTATTTGTATTTACTGTATGCAATCCATCTCTTCTATCCTGTCGGCTCCTGCAGTGATTTTATAGTACGCGGCACATGAATTGCCGGCTTTTCTTGTATCTACCTATGCAATATATACAGTACAGACCAAAAGTTTGGACACACCTTCTCATTCAAAGAGTTTTCTTTATTTTCATGACTATGAAAATTGTAGATTCACTCTGAAGGCATCAAAACTATGAATTAACACATGTGGAATTATATAATAAACAAAAAAGTGTGAAACAACTGAAAATACTGTGTGTCTTATATTCTAGGTTCTTCAAAGTAGCCACCTTTTGCTTTGATTACTGCTTTGCACACTCTTGACATTCTCTTGATGAGCTTCAAGAGGTAGTAGATTTGAAGCATGACTTGGAATGTGATTGACAGGTTGGTCACACTCGTCAAACATAGTGTTTGACGAGTGTGACCAACTTTTTACTATTGAGGCTGCCTATGCAGCCTCAAAGATAGATTATTAAAAATAATTAAAAAAAATAAAAAATCCTGATAAACTCACCTTCCGGCATTCCGCACAGCGTCCCCAGGCCTCAGCGATGCTCCTGTTCCCAGCAATGCCTTGCGACAATTACCTTTGATGACGTAGCGGTCTCGCGAGGCCGCTACGTCATCACAGGTCCTTGCCGGCCACAAGGCATTACTGGGAACGGGAGTTGGCGGGAGCATCGGTAAGGCTGCGCGGGACGCCGGAACGTGAGTATAACCCGATTTTATTCTTTTTTTTTTACAGGGATATGGTACCCAGGACCTGGAGGACAGTCTCCTGTCCTCCAGACTGTGGGTACCATCCGCAGATGAGCCGCTCACTTTGCGCATGGTGGGCATAGCCACATGCGGAAAGTAAGAGGATCTCATGCATCCCTATGTGTGCGGAATCGCGTCGATTCTTTGCGGAATCGCGTCGAATCCGCAAAAATAATAAGCCTGCTGAGTTTTTTTCCACTATGCGATTCTGCTGCGGAAAAAAACGCAGCATTAGCACAGCAGGTGCGGAATGCCATAGGAATGCATGGGGTGCGTTCTGTATGCATTTTTGCAGCGTTTTCGCGGCAAAAACGCATACAATTCGCAATGTGGGTACACAGCCTTAGGCTACAGCCACTCTATCAGTATTTAGTCAGTATTTCACATCAGTATGTAAGCCAAACCCGGAGTGGGTCAAACATGCAGAATTGGGGCACTTGTTTCTATTCTACCTTGTCCTCTGATTGTTCCTCACCTGGTTTTGGCTTACAAATGCTGAGAAAAAATACTGAACAAATACTGATAATGTGGCCGTAGTCTAACAGATGATACACGGGATGCTAAAAAAACATAAACAACATCAAGCAAGGACGGTTGAAAATCTGATCCAGTGCCCCCCAACCCTCCTCCCACCGCATGGGAAAAAAAAATCTGATGTGTGAATTCAGCCTTAGGCAATGTTGGACCCTTTATCAAGCCTTAGGGTACCGTTACACCTAGCGATGCACCAGCGATCCCGACTAGCGATATGACGCGGTCAGGATCGCTGGTGCATCGCTAGGTGGTCGCTAGTGAGCTGCCACACAGGCAGCTCTCACCAGCGACATCGCTGGGGTCGGGGATCGCTACTTACCTGTCACACTAGGCGATCCTGCGTCCTCCCGCCTGGCTCCACGCGTCGCTCGTCGGCGCCACAGGAAGCCCAGCAGGAAGTGGCCGACGAGGAATGGTCCAGGAGCTTCTCGCGCGATCAGCGATAACCAGCGGGGGAGCCGGTCGGAGGTAAGTATCACATGTAGCGATATCGCTAACAATATCGCTGCAACGTCACAAAATCGGTGACTTTACAGCGATATTGCTAGCGATATCGCAGTGTTTAACGGGGGCTTTACAATGGGACCAGGGATATTGGCCAGCTGCATTTCATTCTTTTCTGTAGTAGGAGGGATGTCGCTTGCACAGATTATGGACTTTATGCAAATGAATATTTAGCATCTGAAACCAGATGTCCGGATTGCAAATCACAGCATCAGCAGAATGAGACAAGGAAACAAATTGGCCATCAACGTTATTTTATTGACAACTTCACATCTACAAACTGACCACTGATGTGTGGGGTATGAATGTGCTTACTAACATTTAAAAGTTAAGGCACACATTTCATAAAACATTCTTCAGAGTCGGGGAAAAAAGTGACAGAATTTCATACATTTTTTTTCACAGTTGTTCTGAACATATTTCACATGTAGTTCTAAAAATGAACCATCTAGGCAAAATGTAACCGCACGCATGCATCAAACACACTGGGCAAAGTCATTTTCCTGTTTATATCCTCTTAGCTTTATGGATGTTTTGTACAACAGTTACATAGCTACATAGGGTGAAAAAAGACCAAGGTCCATGAAGTTCAGCCTTTCTCCACCAACTGTACATTTTGTCACTAAATTAACTATACGTTATATCAGCAACTGCATTATTACCAGCACCCTTTGGGATAAATCTTATATTTCTTAACACTTTAAGTTTGGATTTATTAGAAAAATGTTCCTGTGTCTAGAGATTGTCATTACATATTTATGGATCCCAAGGAATTTTTTCTCAGAACAACATCTACTTAATGTGCTCAGTGCTGATAGTAACACTGCTCAGTAGCTCAGTCCTACTGTATGGATCCCATTGTACTCAAGAAGGGTATTTATGTCAATAAGAGTCAGTGGACACATTAAAATGGTCATCTCAAGGGGATATAACCCTGTAACGCATCATAACGCCATCAGCTCCCTGAGGAAGATCATGTGAAAAATGCGTTGGAGTTGCTGGCATGGTATCCCACATGAGGCAAGAAACTGGTGTTGGTGTGTGCATGGATACAGTGCTACACTTAGTCTGTCTGTGTATTAAAGTTATACAGGTATTGACTGATCACTAATACATATTGACGTGATATGTATTTTCTGTGGATTACGGCACTCACAGCTACTAGGAGCTGGTGACAGATGCCCTTTAGTGTCACATTAATAGTGTTAAGCAAGAAAAACCCGAAGGACCCTGGTCTTGCGTACACACATCGTGCCAGACTAATCAGAAGAGGTGCTGGGGATGGTAGGTCTGTAGGATTCTGGTCTGGCCACCACAACATATGGACGAGGAAGCCAGAGCAGGTTCCTGGGAATCTTTTTGCTCAACTTTACATATTAATGATATTCTTTACGAACTAGGTTGGAAAGCCTCTTCTATGATAAGACGTTGTGGTCCCCAATGTCTAGGCTCAAAATACATCCATCACAAAATGATCACCTTGAAACATTTCCAAATATGATATAAAATATACATTTTAAAAAAATTAGTTAGATATTGTAAGAAGCGGAATTATAACAAGAAGCTCTTATCTATGAGGTAAAGGAACTAAAGCTTCTTAGTTTATAAATGCTGAACGCAGGCTGCCGATGAGGTAGTCTGGGTATGACCTGGTCTGCTGGCTGGTGTTTTCAGAATGTAATGGCATTAGTATGGCACTCATCTACAATACAATCATCATGCACTAAAATACATAGCTCTAAGGATATATCCCAGAATAAAGTCCAGCTAAAAATCAACCTCAGCTATATAAAATGGCTACCTCTGTACAGCATGAGGGCCACTTGATCGCTAAAACTCAATATGGTCAGGTCTTTATGGCTTCACTTTCAACTGGTGAGCAAACTGTATACAGATCCTAACCACTCTTAGGCCGTCCCTAAAGCTACGTGCACACATTGAGTATCTGGCGAGTTATTTACCTCAGTAATTGTAAGCCAAAACTAGGAGAGGAACAATCAGAGGAAAAGTATAATAGAACCATGTCACCACTTCTCTATTTATCACCCACTCCTGGGTTTGGCTTACAAATACTGAGGTAAAATACTGACCAAATACTGAAGTAAAAAAAAACTCACCAAACATTCAGTATTTTACCTCAGTATCTGTAAGCCAAAACCAGGAGAGGAACAATCAGAGGAAAAGTATAATACTAACATGTCACCACTTCTGTATTTATCACCCACTCCTGGGTTTGGCTTACAGATCCTGATGTATAATACTGACCAAATGCTGAGGTAAAAAAAACTCACCAAACACTCAGTATTTTCCCTCAGTATCTGTAAGCCAAAACCAGGAGAGGAACAGTCATGAGAAAATTATAATAGAGACACGTCACCACTTCTGTATTTATCACCCACTCCTGGGTTTGGCTTACAGATACTGAGGTAAAATACTGACCAAATGCGGAGGTAAAAAAAAACTCACCAAACATTCAGTATTTTACCTCAGTATCTGTAAGCCAAAACAGGAGTGGAACAGTCATAGGAAAAGTATAATAGAAACACGTTACCACTTCTGTATTTATCATCCACTTCTGGGTTTGGCTTACAGATACTGAGGTAAAATACTGACCAAATGCTGAGGTAAAAAAAACTCACCAAACACTCAGTATTTTACCTCAGTATCTGTAAGCCAAAACCAGGAGAGGAACAGTCATAGGAAAAGTATAATAGAGACACGTCACCACTTCTGTATTTATCACCCACTCCTGGGTTTGGCTTACAGATACTGAGGTAAAATACTGACCAAATACTGAGGTGAAAAAAGCTCACCAAACACTCAGTATTTTCCCCCAGTATCTGTAAGCCAAAACCAGGAGACGAACAATCATGAGAAAATTATAATAGAGACACGTCACCACTTCTGTATTTATCACCCACTCCTGGTTTTGGCTTACACATACGGAGGTAAAAAACCCTCACCAATTGCTCAGTGTGTGCCAGGCCTAATTTTCAGGTGTTTTTTTTGCTATAGATTTTCTGCACTAATAGCGATATTGTGTTTTTTCATTGTGTTTTTATCTGGTATTTTTCAGCTGAAGATTTTGTCTCTTTTTGTTATTTCATGTTTTATATAAAACTACTTTGTTTTGGAAACGTCCTGTTGCTTAGCTATAGTAATACTTTAATGATAAATTCATATGTGGATTACACAAATTTCTTGTGCGTTTCCTCTACAGAACCAAGCGAAAAACACATGTATTTGGGGTTTTTTTTATCTGTAGATTTTTCTTATCTCATTTAAGTCTATGGGGAAAAATCTGCACATAAAGCGCAACGTAAAGAAAAATGTACATGTTGCGGATTTGAAACATGCGGCGCAAGTCAGTTTATGCTCAGTATAAAAAGCACAGTGGGCATGAGATTTCTAGAAATACCATCCACTTAGCTGGAATTTTAAAAGGCTACGTTTTTGACACGGCGAAAAAATGCAGCATAAAAAAAAGCTCATCGTGGCAAGAAAGCCTAAATTTACATAATACAGAAAATGATTATGCAGGAGGATTGTACACCCTGAGCTAGGCAAAAATAAAGCATATGGTGTCATCACAAAAGAATACAGGAGAGAGGGTGAATGGAAGGGGGAGGGTAACATTTTGGTAACACTGAATAAAATGAATACAAGAGTACTACAGAAATTATTTGTCTTTTTAGATAACATATGTAAATAAAGATATGCTACCCAGATTCTGCCACAATCATAGACATTGTGCAAGTGGCAATTGTAAAAAAAGCATAAAGCACTGATTTAAGGAAAAATCACTTAAGGCAGCATGAAAAATAATGAAAACGTACAGAGAAGAAAAAGCAGCTTTGGCTAAAGTTCAATTATGTGGAGCCTTTTTAGCATTGTTGTGACATTCTCATAAATTTTGCCCCTGTTAAAATTTCATAGGTTACATAATTATAAAAAAATTAAAACACGATCTTATCGATCAATTAATTAAAAAACAACTATCATTTAAAATGATGTTAAAAGGCAGTAAATTAGCAGGCACATTAAACTGCGATCATGAAATTAAAAATGAAAATTGCTGGATTAAAGTGGTTAAAAACGTTCATGTTTAGCAGATGGCAACCAACAGTCCAGGTTTCAAAGGTGTTTTCCCTTCAGTCTTGACTCGCATCAGGAAGCTTTGTTTGCAGGAATGAATGAACATGGGGCCAGATCTTGTTAGTTTCAGTTCCTGAAAAAGTTTCCAAGACACCCTTGTTTCTAGAGAGACCACAAAGAAGGATTATTCAAGGATAATTTATGCACAATGGAAAGATTGCACATCCTGGGAGATGTATAAGACTAGTGTAAAGGTACTGTCACACATAGCGATGTACCAGCGATCCCGACCAGCGATATGACGCTGTCAGGATCGCTGGTACATCGCTAAGTGGTCGCTAGTGAGCTGCCACACAGGCAGATCTCACCAGCGACATCGCTGGGGACGGGGGTCGCTACTTACCTGTCACACCAGGCGATCCTGCGTCCTCCCGCCCGGCTCCACGCGTCGCTCGTCATCACAGCAGGAAGCGCCGCAGGAAGCTGACGAGAAACAGTCCAGCCTGTTCTCGCGCGATCAGCGATAACCAGCAGGGGAGCCGGTCGTAGGTAAGTATCAGACACAGCGATATCGCTAGCAATATCGCTATAACGTCACTAGTTATAGCGATATTGCTAGCGATATCTCTTAGTGTGACAGGCCCTTAAAACAGTGGAGACCTTGCCCTTGTCAACCATTCACACTGCATTGGCGTACTCATTTTCCAGACTGTTGTCTAAATGGTTTCTACAGATAATTACTTCAGTTTTTGTATAACATTATATGTTCCCATATGACAGCATGGCAGCAAGAGCCACAAAACAGTTAAAATAAAAAGTGCAATCAATATAAATATGTTCACAGAAGCTGAGAGATTCTATTCCCTAAGGGGCATTTGTTTGTTATCAAACAAAAAAATGTTGGTCAGGTATAGGTTGAACATATTTTCTAATATGCCACTTTGGTACACTACTGTTCACTTTGTCTTTGTCAGGGATACTGAGGTAAGAAGAGGCTGCTCACACTGCTGTCCACCCTGCTTTTCTGATTTAATACTGGATATATCATGGGTACTGAGGTAAGTATAGACTGCTCACACTGCTGTCCTTCCTGTCTTTCTGATTTAATACTAAAAATACCAGGGGTTCTGAGGTAAAAAGAGGCTGATCACACTGCTATCCACCCTGTCTATCTGATCTATTACTGAAGATACCAGAAACAAAGAAGTAAGAAGAGACTGCTCACATTGTTGTCCTATCTGACTTTCTGGTCTAATACTGTTATTACCAGAGCTGCTAAAATAAGAAGAGGCCACTGTCTACCCAGCATTTCTAATTTAATACTGGAAATATTAGGGATGCTGAGGTAAGAAGAGTTTGCTCACACTACTGCCCATCCTGGCTGTCTAATATATTACTGGAGATACCAGGAGTAGGGAGGTAAGGATAAGCGGCTTACATTGCGGTCCACCCCGTCATTCTGATCTAATACTGTTAGCATCTGGTGTAAGATGGGGCTGCTCAATCTGCTGTCCATCCTGTATTTCTGATCTAATACTAGAGACAACAGCGGTGATGAGGTAAGAAGAGGCTGGCAAGTGGCCTTTTTCAAGTATAAACAAAATGGTAGATGAAGCTTAATCTGCCATTTTGTTTATGCTTAAAAAAGGCAGCTTGCTGGCCAAAACGTTGCTTTTATGATGCATTTTGGATGAATAAATGCACTCTCTCTCTGGTGCATTGGAAATGATTTGTCTCTGAATTTGCTGGTAACTGTGAGAAGTTGCCGCAAGGAAGCACAGAGCTTGTGGAGTGGTGCTAAGGGAACTTCCATTACCAACACTGTGTAACACCCGGTCCCCGTCCTGGCGCTGTGTCCAGGTCTGCCGCTGCCCCCCGCTCTGGGCACTCACCTCTAGCCTCGCACGCTGTCCTTAGGCAGCAGCCGGCCTCCTCTGGATCTCATGCTGCTGCTCTGCATTCAGGCCTCCCTCCTGTCTCCACCTCCTGGCGTCCCGTCGGCAGATCTGTAACTAAAGCTATTAGGGCACGCCCGCCAGCATTCCTGCCTTCTTAAAGGGACAGCGTGCATTTTTCAAAAAGTGCAATTAACCAATGGCAGTGCACTGGCTGCTATTTCTGGCCTCTCCTCCATGGAGCGAGCGCCGGAGCAACGAGTATCAATCATTGCTACATCTGGTTCTCTTACTAACCTGTCTGTGCTGTGTCTGCAGTCTCTGTGCATTCTCTAATGCTATCAGTATCCTGATCTGCCTGGTTATATCTGCAACCATCTGGGCGAAAGCCATCCCGCCAACAGCCATCTGAGTCCGAGGACTGTGTCAAGGTCACTGGAACCAGCTACTTACCAACTACCCTGATCCAGGACCTGTCCCATCACGGACTCTGCTGTTATCCCTTTTGGTCCCGCTGGGACAGCTGCCACGTGTCCTGGGGCTAACTGGAGGTAGCACCTGTGTCCTCCGGGTATTCCATTCTGGTCCTGTCTGAGGGGCTTTACTACGGGTACACGGGGCTCACTAGTCACGCCCCCTTCGGAGCCCCCCGGACCGTGGTCCCGAGGTTCCACTTTAAAAATAAAAAATGAATGTGAACTTCACCATCTCTGCCTCCGCTTCCATTCGTTACAGATTGCTCCGGCCATGGAATCCGCTGGACCCCAGAGGCCTCCGACTATGGAACTGTGCCAAGAGGTGACCAGCTTAAAATATCAACAGGACAAGATCACGTCTTATCTACGTAACCTGTCCACCCGTATGGATTCTCTACTGAACCCGGCTGCTCCTGATTCATCTATCAGCACCCAGGTACCTGCTGTCACGGCAAGCAAGGGTCCTCGCCTGGCGGCTCCTCCCCGATTCCATGGTTATCCCACTCAGTGTCGGGGTTTTCTCAATCAGTGTACCCTACACTTCGAAATCTTGGGGCACATGTTTGTTTCTGACCGTGCCAAAGTGGGCTTCATTATGTCACATCTGGCAGGAGAGGCTCTCGCCTGACTAAACCCGTTATGAGAGAGAGGAGACCCGCTGGTTAATGATCTTCAATCTTTCCTAGAGACTTTTCGCAGGACCTTCAATGAACCTGGCCGGGCCACGTCGACCACTTCTGCCCTGCTTCGTTTACGCCAAGGAACCCTCACGGTGGCTCAGTATGCGGTTCATTTCCGCACCCTCTTGTCTGAGTTATCTTGGAACAATGAGGCCTTGCTGGCAACCTTCTGGGAGGGCCTATCTGGAAAAATTAAGGATGAGCTGGCGGGACGGGACAGGCCTACCATCTTGGATGACCTGATTTCCTTGGCGACCCGGATTGACCTGCGTTTTCAGGAGCGTTCCATGGCAATTAAGCGAGACAAGAGGTCCTACCACCTGGACTCTAGTTCTTCCAAAATGGCTACCTCATCCTCTTCTCCCGAAGCTATGGAGATAGATCGCCAGCCGCCGCCAGGAGGCACATCGCAAAGATAGAAGCTGTCTATATTGTGGTAGTTCCGAACACCTGATCCGCTCCTGTCCAAAGAAGTAGGGAAACTCCTGCACCTAGGCTCGGTATGAGAGGCCACCCTAGGTAGAGAACGTTCCTCTCCTTCGTTGCAGATCTCAGTCTCCGTGACCTGTGGAGCAATAAAATTTTCTGGACTCTGTCTGTTGGATTCCGGAACCGCCAGGAGTTTTATCCAGCAGACGCTTGTGGATCGTTACCACTTACCAGTTCAGGCTCTTCCCAATCCGTTGCGGGTGACCGCTGTCGATGGCCAGCCACTGACCGAACCCGTCCAGTTCCAGACTGAGCCAGTGGAACTCCGAGTAGGTCTTATGCATTCTGAAAGAATCCGTTTTTTATGTGTACCCTGGTTTGTCTCACCCCTTGCGTTTAGGTTTGCCTTGGTTTCAGAAACACGAACCAGTCCTTAATTGGAGAACAGGCGAAATTCTACGTTGGGGAGATCCTGCACGGACCGTTGCAAAGATTCCTGCATGAACCGTTGCTTAACCCGGATAGAACCAGTTTCACCCCCGGTCCAACCTGCTACCCTGCCTGGGTTACCATGCGCTTACTGGTCCTTCTCGGATGTCTTCGGGAAAAAGGAAGCTGAAAAACTTCCTCCCCACAGGTCGTATGACTGTCCTATAGATCTTCTTCCTGGTACATCTCCTCCCTGTGGGAGAGTTTACCATCTTTCCCAGGCAGAGACTCAGGCTATGTCGGACTACATCCAGGAGAATTTGGCCAGAGGGTTTATCCGAAAATCATCATCTCCGGCAGGAGCAGGCTTCTTCGTGAAGAAAAAGGATGGATCCTTGCGGCCCTGTATCGACTATCGGAGACTGAACCAGATCACGGTAAAAAACAGGTACCCTTAGCCTCTAATTTCAGAACTGTTTGACCGTCTCCGAGGGGCCAAGATCTTCACCAAACTGGATCTCGGAGTTGCCTACAACTTGATCCGAATTAGGGATGGAGACGAATGGAAAACAGCCTTCAACACCCGTGATGGTCACTACGAGTACCTGGCAATGCCGTTTGGTCTAAGCAATGCACCCGCTGTTTTCCAAGAGTTCGTCAATGACATTTTCAGGGATCTGCTTTACACCTGTGTTGTTGTCTACCTAGACGACATTCTGATTTTTTCCACTGACTTGGTCTCGCCCTGGAGGCAAGTACGCCTAGTCTTACACAGGCTCTGGGAGAACAGACTGTATGCCAAGTTTGAAAAGTGCCTCTTTGAACAATCCTCTTTGCCTTTCCTCGGTTACATTGTTTCCTCCACAGGATTAAAAATGGATCCAGAGAAGTTATCGGCTGTACTCAAGTGGCCTCGTCTGTCTGGGCTGAAGGCCATACAGGGATTTCTGGGTTTCGCCAACTACTACAGACAATTCATACCTAACTTCTCCACCCGAGTGGCACCCATCTCTGCTCTGACCCGGAAAAGGTACAAATCCCAAGGATTGGCCCCCTGATGCTGAGGAGGCTTTTGTTTCTATCAAAAAGGTCTTTGCTGTCGCACCTGTTCTTCATCGTCCCAACTCTAATGAACAATTTTTTCTTGAGGTCGATGCTTCCTTTATAGGTGCGGGAGCCATACTAACCCAGAAATCGCCCACTGGGCGAATGCACTCCTGTGGTTTTTTTTCCAAGGTTTTTTCTTCCACAGAGAGGAATTACTTAGTTGGAGATCGGGAATTGTTGGCTATCAAATTGGCTCTGCAGGAGTGGAGGCATCTTCTAGAAGGAGCTCTTCATCAGGTAGTCATATACACCGATCACAAAAACCTTGCTTACCTCCAAACTGTGCAAAGGCTGAATCTTCATCAAGCCCGCTGGGCTTTCTTTTTTGCTCGCTTTAATTTTGTTCTTCATTTTCACCCTGCTGACAAAAATGTCAAAGCAGACGCACTTTCCAGAGCCTATCTACCTCCTGATCAAGAAGAAGAACCGCAGCACATCATTGAACCCTCAAGGTCAGTCGCTGTCGCTTCTGCTGATCTTGCCCGGCTTCCCCCTGGGAATACTTTTGTGTCAGCTTCTGAACGTACTCGTGTCCTTCGGTGGGGTCACTCATCCAAGTTGGCTGGTCACGCCGGTCAGAGAAAGACTCTGCAACTCATCTCCCGGTACTACTGGTGGCCTGCTATGGCTAAGGACATTCAGGAGTACGTCTCAGTCTGTCCTTCCTGTGCCCGTAACAAGACGACCAAGCACCTACCCACAGGAAGGCTTCAGCCTCTTCCAATTCCGTCCGCTCCCTGGCAACACATCGCGATGGACTTCATCACAGATCTCCCGATCTCATCTGGCTGTTCTGTGGTGTGGGTAGTGGTGGACCGCTTCTCTAAAATGGCTCACTTCATTCCGCTACCTGGTCTTCCAACTGCTCCTGAGTTGGCGGATCTGTTCATCCGGCACATCTTCCGTCTCCATGGTTTCCCTCTCCACATCGTGTCCAACAGAGGAGTCCAGTTCACCTCAAGATTCTGGAGAGCAATTTGTAAACTGGTATGAATTGAACTAGATTTTTCCTCAGCATACCATCCCCAGTCCAATGGACAAGTGGAGAGGACAAATCAAATCCTGGCTGGATTCCTGCATCACTTTCTCAACGCGCATCATGACGACTGGGTAGACTTACTGTCCTGGGCCAAATTTTCCTACAACAACCAAGTAAGTGAATCTTCTGGAAAGTCTCCCTTTCAGATTGTCTTCGGACTGCAACCCGGAATACCTCTTCCCATCTCCGGATCATCTGGCGTTCCGGCTGCCGATACTTTCTCCGAAGATTTTTCTAAGGTCTGGAGGGACACCAAAACTGCTCTGGAGAAAGCCTCCCAGTGTATGAAAAGGCATGCGGACAAGAGACGATTGGATGCGCCTATCTTTCGCCCCGGAGACAAGGTAGGACTCTCTTCAAAGTATATCTGTTTAAAGATGCCATCCTACAAATTGGGTCCCTGGTTCATCGGACCATTTGAGATCTTGAGACAAATCAATCCAGTCTCTTACAAGCTGAAGTTGCCTACTACGTGTGCCTAAATCCTTTCATGTTTCTCTCCTCAAGCCAGTAATTTTGAGCCCCTTCTTTAAGGATCCGGGTACCACTCCTGACCCTGTCTCGGGGGATGATGTTTTTGAGGTAAAACATATCCTGGTCGTAAAAAAAGTAAGGGGTAAGACCTATTACCTGGTGGACGGGAAGGATTTTGGTCCTGAGGAGAGATCTTGAGAGCCTAGAGAGAACATCCAGGCTCCTCTTCTCCTTAAAAGATTCTACGCAGGCTTGAAGAAGAGGGGGTGTAAAGAGGGGATACTGTAACACCCGGTCCCCGCCCTGGCGCTGTGTCCAGGTCTGCCGCTGCCCCTCGCTCTGGGCACTCACCTCCAGCCTCGCACGCTGTCCTTAGACAGCAGCCGGCCTCCTCTGGGTCTCATGCTGCTGCTCTGCATTCAGGCCTCCCTCCAGCCTCCACCTCCTGGCGTCCTGTCAGCAGATCTGTAACTAAAGCTATTAGGGCACGCCCGCCAGCATTCCTGCCTTCTTAACCATCTTCACCCCCAAGGGTGGTTTGCACGTTCATGACCGGGCCAATTTTTACAATTCTGACCATTGTGCCTTTATGAGGTAATAACTCTGAAACGCTTCCATGGATCCCGGTGATTCTGACATTGTTTTCTCGTGACATATTGTACTTCATGTTAGTGGTAAAATTTCATTCATATAACTTACGTTTATTTGTGAAAAATACGGAAATTTGGCGAAAATATTGAAAATTTCGCTATTTTCCAACTTTGAATTTTTATGCCTTTAAATCACAGAGATACGGCACACAAAAAACTTAAGTAATGTGGGGGGAACCAGTGTTTCGGCGCATGGCAGAGCTCAGAAGGGAAGGAGCGCCGTTTGACTTTTTCAATGCAAAATTGGCTGGAATTCTGATCGGACGCCATGTCACGTTTTGAGAGCCCCTGATGTACCTAAACAGTGGAAACCCAATTTGTCCTGAGTACGCTGATACCCCATATGTGGGTGTAAACGACTATTTGGGTGCATGGCAGAGCTCGGAAGGGAAGCAGCGCCATTTGACTTTTTTGGCTGGAATTGAGATCGGACACCATGTCGCGTTTGGAAAGCCCCTGATGTACCTAAACAGTGGAAAACCCCCACAAATGACACCATTTTGGAAACTAGACCCCCTAAGGAACTTATCTAGATGTGTGGTGAGCACTTTGAACCCCCCCCCCACTGCTTCACAGAAGTTTATAACGCCCGGGTGTGAAAAAATCGTATTTTTTCCACAAACATGATCATTTAGTCCCCATTTTTTTAATTTTCCCAAAGGTACCAGGAGAAAATGAACACCAAAAGTTGTTGTCCAATTTGTCCTGAGTACACCGATACCCCAATATGTGGGAGAAAACTACTGTATGGGCACACGTAGGGGCTCGGAAGGGAAGTAGTGACATTTTGGAATGCAGATTTTGATGGAATGCTCTGCGGGTGTCATTGTTGCCTTTGGAGAGCCCCTAATGTACCTAAACAGTGGAAACTCCCCACAAGTGACCCCATTTTGGAAACTAGACCCCCCACGGAACTTATCTAGATGTGTGATGAGCACTTTGAACCCCCAAGGGCTTCACAGAAGTTTATAACGCCTGGGCGTGAAAATAAAAAATCATATTCTTTTCCCACAAAAATGATATTTTTGCCCCCATTTTTTTATTTTCCTAAGGGCAACAGGAGAAATAGGACCCCAAAAGTTGTTTTGCAATTTGTCCTGAGTAGGATGATACCCCATATGTGGGGGTAAAACACTGGGCGCATGGGAGAGCTTGGAAGGGAAGATCAGACCCCATTTTGCGTTTGGGGAGCCCCTGATGTGCCCAAACAGTGGAAACCCCCCAATTCTAACTCCAACCCTAACCCCAACACACGCCTAACCCTAATCTCAGCCCTAACCCTAGCCCCAACCCTAATGGGAAAATGGAAATAAATACATTTTTTAAATTTTATTATTTTTCCCTAACTAAGGGGGTGATAACGGGGGGTTTGATTTACTATTTATGGCGGTTTTTATTTTTGGCACCTGTAACATGTTAAAAGACGCTTTTTATTGTAAAAATAGTTTTTGCATCACCATATATTGAGAGCTATAATTTTTCTGTATTTTGACCTACCGAGTCATGTGAGGTCTTATTTTTTGCGGGACGAGTTGACGCTTTTATTGGTATCATGTTCGGGCACGTGACATTTTTTGATCGCTTTTTATTACGATTTTTGGGACGCAGAATGAACAAAAACCAGCGTTTCATGAATTTCTTTTGGGGGGTGCGTTTACATCGTTCCGCGTGCGGTAAAATTGATAAAGCGGTTTTATTCTTCGGGTCAGTACGGTTACAGTGATACCTCATTTATGTCATTTTTTTGTTTTGGCGCTTTTATGCAATAAAAACAATTTTATATAAAAAAAATAATTATTTTTGCATCGCTTTATTCTGCAAAGCTATAACTTTTATTTTTTCTCTGATGATGCTGTGTGGCGGCTCGTTTTTTGCGGGACAAGATGCCGTTTTCAGCGGTACCATGGATATTTATATGCGTCTTTTTGATCGCGCGTTATTGCACTTTTTGTTCGGCGGTATGATAATAAATCATTATTTTTTGCTTCGTTTAATATTTTTATTTTTTAAGGGGTTCGCTAAAGGGGTTAACTAATGGGACAGTTTTATAGGGCAGGTCGTTACGGACGCGGCGATACCAAATATGTGTACTTTTATTGTTTTTTTTTTATTTCCAAAAAATTAATTTATTAGGGAATATTTTTTTTTATTATTTATTTATTTAGCGATTTTTTTAAAATTATTTTTACACCTTTTTTTTTTTTTTTTAAAAACTTTATTAGGTTGTCCCAGGGGGGACATCACTGTCCTGTGACAGATCGCTGATCTGTTTCATCACAGATCACTGTGACAGATCAGCAATCTGTCACAGGCAGTGCAGAAGGCTTCCTCATGCCTGCGCTTTGCAGGCACTGAGGAAGCCAGCTCCCTGCAGGCCCCCGAAGGTCCCCATCGCCATCTTGGATCCGGGGACCTGCAGGGAAAGAGCCCTCTGCAGCAGCGCTGCACATTGCGCTGCTGTGGGGGGGCTCAGGGAAGCACGGAGGGAGCCCCCTCCCTGCCGATGCTTCCCTTTAACCCCTGGTACACCGCGATCGTGTTTGATCGCGGTGTGCCCTGACACATAGTGCCGGGTGTCAGCTGTGATAATCAGCTGACACCCGGCCGCGATCAGCGGCGCTCACCACGTGAGCGCCGCTGATCGCGCTAGACGTACTATCCCGTCCATGGGCATAGGGGCCCGGGGCCCATGGACGGGATAGTACATCTGATGTCAGAAAGGGGTTAAAGGGACAGCGTGCATTTTTCAAAAAGTGCAATTAACCAATGGCAACGCACTGGCTGCTATTTCTGGCCTCTCCTCCATGGGGAGGGCGCCGAAGCAACGAGTATCAATCATTGCTACATCCGGTTCTCTTGCTAACCTGTCAGTGCTGCGTCTGCAGTCTCTGTGCATTCTCTAATGATATCTGTCTCCACAGTGTATCAGTATCCTGATCTGCCTGGTTATATCTGCAACCATCTGGGCGAAAGCCATCCCGTTCCGCCATCAGCCATCTGAGTCCGAGGACTGTGTCAACGTCACTGGAACCAGCTACTTACCAACTACCCGGATCCAGGACCCGTCTCATCACAGACTTTGCTGTTATTGCTTTCATCCCTTTTGGTCCCGCTGGGACAGCTGCCACGTGTCTGGGGGCTAACTGGAGGTAGCACCTGTGTCCTCCAGGTATTCCATTCTGGTCCTGTCTGAGGGGCTTTACTACGGGTACCCGGGGCTCACTAGTCACGCCCCCTTCGGAGCCCCCCGGACCGTGGTCCCGAGGTTCCACTTTAAAAATGAAAAACGAATGTGAACTTCACCATCTCTGCCTCCGCTTCCAATCGTTACACACTGTAAGAAGAGGCTGCTCACACTGCTGTCCACCCTGTCTTTCTGATCTAATACTGGGGATCAAATTAAATAGTAGAAGGGCCTTCAGTTTATTAAATCATGAAAATATACCCTAAAAACAGATACTTTATTGATTGTTGGTTAAACACCCCAAAAGCGTGACTCAAAAAAACAAAAAGCAAAACAAGTGTTCCACAATACCAACAAAGGAAGGGTACACTGCACCGATCTTGGACACATTCCATCATGGTGTCAGGCCTCCTGATGAGCCTAAGCAGGCGAAACGCGTTGAGGCGCTAATGATCTTATGGCGGGTGGCGGTGGCACAGATGAGTATCAATACTCCTGTGACATGTTCTGACGTTTATTGGTGGTAACATGAGCTGGCAAATTTGGTTCACGGATGGGATGCTTATATTGGCTCTTGGATAGGAGCACTATCCTTCTAGTGATACTGTTTGGATTGTATATTGTGTGCAATTAGCTCGAGACACTAGTGGTGTGCAAAAAGGTTTTTTCAACGCCATGTGGCACCATTATATAAGCGACAAATCATGAGCCTTTATATAATTTAATTTTTCTGTGTACTTTATCATTGACACGGCTATTATCTTTACATCGTGCAAAGGCTAATGCATACTGTGTCACCCGTGAGGCCATCTAATGCCTATTGTGTTCTAATGTTTTTAATTTTAAAGGGATCTAGGACCCTCTTAAAGTAGGATTATCTATGTCTAGAATGAGGGGACCCCTTAGCTATCGGGTAGAGGGTCTCCTTTATTGGCTGTAGGGTGCAATAGGGCCTCTAGAGTAAGCCATCGTTGAGTGGGGGCGCCACAACGTTTCCCCCTAGGGTGCCAACCTCTGCGGCCAGGCATGTGCTAGCTTAGGTGACGCACCAGGGATTCCTAGTACCCTTCCTTTGTTGGTATTGTGGAACACTTGTTTTGCTTTTTGTTTTTATGTGTCACGCTTTTGGGGTGTTTAACCAATTTGTTGGTTTTTAATCAATAAAGTATCTGTTTTTAGGGTATATTTTCAGGATTTAATACTGGAGATATCAGAAATGCCGAGGTAAGAAGATGCTGTTTAAACTGCTGTCCACCCTGTCTTTCTGATTGAATACTGGAGATATCAGGAATGCTGAGGTAAGAAGAGGCTGCTCACACTGCTGTCCACCCTGTCTTTCTGAAATGCTGAGTCGCTGCTGTGATCTAGATATAATCTAAGCCACATACTGTCAAAATACACAGCATATCTTCTTACTCCACATGCTCACAGGCACTTGTCCTATCAACATTCTAGGACACGTTTCTGTCAGTATAACAAGACAGTGCCATTTTCATTCTATACTGATTTCCTCCCTAGAAAAAAAAACAAATCTAATGTCCTAGTTAAAGATATTTAGAAATTTAATTCTGAGAGTTTTTCTTTATTTTGATCTATTATTAGACAACCCATTATAGGTAGATTTCCATAACTATAATATCAATGACAATCAATATCTGATCAGTGAGAGTCCAATTCCCTGCACCTACGCTGATCACCCAAATACAAGTGCTCCAGTAAAAGATGGGCAGGCCTTAGCCTCTAGTAAAGTTACGTTCAGGTCACATGTTCATTGTATAAATCTAACTTGTCAATGGAGTTCTACTGCTTAGACGTATGCCAAAGGCCATTTGTTATTAGTTTGGCTAGTGTACAAAAGAAGGAATAAAACTGCATACATTCAAGATATAGATTTAGCTGGACAGTTCATGTGTGGGTGCCCAACAAGTCACAACAGTGCGTAATATCAGAGTTTATGTAAAATCACCCTTGTTCATTCTAAGAGTTAAATAACCCAAGATCATAATCTGGTTTGGATTAAAAAATATATATTTTTAACAGATAAGTCAATAAATCTGTACACGATGGGCAAGTTGGGCACTGATCTACAAATCAGGTAATACGCCAAAGCTACAATTTTGGATCCTGCAGTTGTCTCTGCTGGTATTTACAACCTCATGGATCGTACATCTACAGACAATTCTTTCGTAAAAGAAAATACAAACTATTTGTCTTAAATCAAAAGCAATAATTACTTGTAATATTCCAATACGGGCCTTGTGAGTGCTTCATAAGCGGTTAGTCTTTTGATGACAGTCTCTGGCTTGTCGTCTTCACGTTGAATCAGAGTTTCTCCTGTTACGTCATCAATTCCCTATTACCAATATAGATACATAACAACCATCAATTCCCTTGTAATTAAACATTCCCAGTTCAATGGTAATAAAGATTAAACAGGTAGTCTCGTCTAAAACATTTATCTTCTATCCAGTGTATTGGTAATGATTTTCTCTTTCAAATTTTTCATTGCATTTTATCAACCAAGAGTAAAATATAAAATACAACAAGCACTTTACACAAATCATATCATAGCAATCACAAAAGAAAGCTAAAAATTCCAGAAACGGGATGTAGAGGTTTGTTCCCAATGTATTTGTCATTGTTTACTTTGCCACTGAAAAAAGACAAAAGTAAGGAATCTGTAGTGAGATCGACTGAGGTTAGATGACTTGTGAAGCAACAAAGCTTCCCAGAGGTCCCTGTAAGGGGAGTATGGAAGACGGGAAGGTCATGAACCATATTGTATACTCGAGACCAGGAATAGAGATACCCGCGGGCAGATGCACCACACATGAAGCATATCACCATTGGTCGTGGACAACCAAAAACAATTTGCAAGATAACCAGGAACCATATGTTTTATACGTGGGGACCCCATGTACCAGTACATGAGGACTTTGTATTGGTATTTATTTATTTACTTAACAGTCTTATATAGTGCCATTAATTCCACAGCACTTTACAGACATCATCGATATTGGTGGCAACCCCGCCCCTATGACTGAATACCGAATGCTGGCAGGAAGAATAAAGATAATTTTCTACCCACTGCATTCGGCTGCGTGTAGGTGCCGGACAGCATCATAATGTTGTTAACCTGAAGATTAGGCGAAAAAGACTAGTAATATGAGAATTAGAAAACAATATGTGAACATACAAATCCCCTTTTAAAAGACAATTTATTATGATAAATGTTAAAAAACACCTTCCCAGTGAAAAATCGGCAAATGCCAAAATATGGTAAAAAAACCTAATCTAGAGTGCTGCACAGCCCTAAGATAAGGCCTAGCTAATACCTTCCTATCTGTGGAGGCTGGCACCCTAAAAGTACGATATTGGCGCCCCCTCTCGATGAGGACTATCCCTCGCTTCCCTATTAATCCCTGATATCACAGAAGGGCAAACAATATTCAAATAGTGCATGGATGAAAGGATCAGAATGCCCTAGAACTAGTGCAGAATCACAGACAAATGTCACAAATTGACAATAAAAATACATAATACCCACATCATGAAAACATGTGACCCAAAATATGCTTCCAAGGCATGATAACAAATGGTCCCACTAAGGGGGTATACACATTCAGATATACTTGGTATACAATATATAGTCACTTATCATGTCTGTAGAGAACCCTCAACGCGTTTCCCCGTCGTGGTGGTTCATCAGGAGGTATAGCCGATACTGTTACTGATACTGTTGCCACTTCATGTCTGATATCACAATGTTGCTTGATGGCACCCAGGGTCAGAAAAAGGCAGATTTAAATAACCACCTTAATTAAAATAAGCACCACCCACTAATACTGGTGGCCAAATCAATGGAAAGACGCATATAATTAAACCCAAGTATGCACATGCTTCAATTCAGCTAAGCGCTAAAACCACACTGGAGCGCACCCAAGATGGCGCGGGACCTTCCGGTTAGGTTGACATCACATCCACTTTAATGCAGGTACCCGCGGGAAAAAGCTGGCGTGCGTTCCACAATGGAGCGCACCCAAAATGGCGCGGGACCTTCCGGTAGAATGACATAATATCCACTTAGAGTCATCACCATGGAGCCTAATCACGCTACCCGGGACTCATTGTGCGCTTTAAAACGGCGCATCAAAATAACATAAGAACATACAGTCCCCTATAAAGAACCCTGAACGGCAGCATTAGGATAAGAAAAATCGAAAAAAGGGGCAGAAGAAATACTGATAACACGAGGTACCTGCCATATGCATAACCAAAGTCCCAGGAGAGATTGAGGCCAATATTTTACCCCACCATATCACAGAAAACAGTGTATATATTAATATATTGAGACTCACAAAGAAACAGAGCATATTTTGGGCACATATAAAACTAAACAGAATACATTAGAATCAGTAATAAACATTACCATATGATACGCAGATTTGCCATACAATGCAGCCTATGCCATACAGGCATAATCCAATAGACCAGCAGTATAGAAGCCCCTTCAACCAGCAGAACCCATTTGACCAATCAGAGGATCATTCAAATAAAACAGGTATATGACATGTATTCGTTCATCCCATCTGGAGAGACAGACTGTAACCTGAGTGTCCACTCACATTCCCGTCTCAAAATCAAGTTATCCAGATTCCATCCCCATGTCCTTGGTTTGATCAGTTCAATCATACTGATGGTGATGTCGCACATACGGCCTTGATGTACCGCATTCATATGTCTGGCGACCGGGGTATCACGTTTGTTCCTGATATCCCCCAGGTATTCTCCCACCCTCACCCTCAATTCCCTAGTGGTCTTACCCACATAATCCAAGGGACAGGTACATGTGGCTTTTTACGCCTGTAGATCTGCAGTTTCCAAAATCCCTAATATAGGTCTTACCATTATGTGAGCTCGTAAAAGTTTTGCATTGAAGCATATCCTTTCATCCCTGCACTATTTGAATATTGTTTTCCCTTCTGTGATATCAGGGATTAATAGGGAAGCGAGGGATAGTCCTCGTTGAGTGGGGGCGCCAAAATCGTAATTTTAGGGTGCCAACCTCCACGGCTAGGAAGGTATCAGTTAGGCCTTATCTTAGGACTGTGCAGCACTCTAGATTAGGGTTTTTTTTCATATTTTGGCACTTGCCGATATTTCACTGGGAAGGTGTTTATCATAATAAATTGTCTTTTAGGCTACTTTCACACTTCAGGTTTTCGGCGTCAGGCGTGATCCGGCGTCGTGCCGGAACGCCGGATCCGGCAAATGTTTAGTAAAACCGGATGTGACGGATCCGGTTTTCTGCCGGATCCGTCTTTTTCTTGACAGACAAAACCGGATCTGTCTCATCCGGTTCATCCGTTTTTCTATCCGTTTTTCGACGGATTACGCCGGATCCGGTTTTTAAAATTGACCCTTGTGGCCTTCCGAACGGGACTGGCTACTGGAAAACTATATATAGCATGTTCCTACAGCCCTTCTTTGACAGGTTGTAGAGGAGAAAGTGCAGGTTGGAGAGAAGAGCAAGTTACTGGCGAAGATGGATGTTGTCATTGGAAATATTTTGAAGAATTTGGCGGATTTTATAGCGGAGGCGAATCGTTTGAGGGTGATTGTTCTGGAGGAGAGAGCGAGACAGCAGCGCATCAAGCATCGTAGACGACGTTTGTGGATCCACCCCATCACAGCCAAGAGAATGACGCGTGGGGTCTATTCTACACTCTGCATGGACCTTCGACGAAACCCGAATAAATTTTTTGGATATGTTAGGATGAAAATGGAGAATTTTGATTACTTGGTGGAGCGCATTGCACACCTCATAAGAAAAGCGGACACCTATTGCCGCTTCTCTGTTTCACCCACAGAGCGTCTGATGGTGACTTTAAGGTAAGCCACATTTATTGGATGTGATCGCATCAGAGCACACTTTCACTGCAATCTTGTTGGTGGTAGTTTGTATCTCCAAGTGTTATAGCTCAGTTTTGGTATGTAATGCTGTGATTTAAAACTAATTTATTGTTTTTTAATTCCCCACAGATTTCTTGCAACTGGAGAATCCCTTTCGTCACTGCATTTCCAGTACAGACTCGGGATTTCCACCATATCAGGAATAGTGAAGTACACATGCCGCGCACTGTGGGACTCCTTAGCTGAAGAGTTTTTACCAGAGCCCACAACAGAGAGGTGGATTGAAATTGCTGACAAGTTTCAACAGATATGTCAGTTTCCCAACTGCTTGGGCGCTGTGGATGGGAAACATATCCGCATTGTAAAGCCAGCTGGATCGGGATCGGAATATTTCAATTACAAGAAATATTTTTCAATTGTCCTCATGGCCATCGCTGACGCGGAATACAAATTTACTGCGGTTGATATTGGGGCCTATGGCCGCTCCAATGACTCTCAAGTTTTCAAACTGTCTGCCATGGGGCGTAAACTGTATGGAAACACCTTCCAGTTCCCACCACCTAGACCGCTGCCGCAAACATCTGGTCCACCTATGCCATTTGTCTGTGTAGGGGATGAAGCCTTCCAGCTGTCAGAACACCTTTTGAAACCGTACTCTAGCAGAGGATTGACAAGACCAAAATGCATTTTTAATTACCGCCTCACAAGAGCAAGAAGAATGGTTGAATGTACAGTGGGGCAAAAAAGTATTTAGTCAGTCAGCAATAGTGCAAGTTCCACCACTTAAAAAGATGATAGGCGTCTGTAATTTACATCATAGGTAGACCTCAACTATGGGAGACAAACTGAGAAAAAAAAATCCAGAAAATCACATCGTCTGTTTTTTTTTCATTTTATTTGCATATTATGGTGGAAAATAAGTATTTGGTCAGAAACAAAATTTCATCTCAATACTTTGTGATATATCCTTTGTTGGCAATGACAGAGGTCAAACATTTTCTGTAAGTCTTCACAAGGTTGCCACACACTGTTGTTGGTATGTTGGCCCATTCCTCCATGCAGATCTCCTCTAGAGCAGTGATGTTTTTGGCTTTTCGCTTGGCAACACAGACTTTCAACTCCCTCCAAAGGTTTTCTATAGGGTTGAGATCTGGAGACTGGCTAGGCCACTCCAGGACCTTGAAATGCTTCTTACGAAGCCACTCCTTCGTTGCCCTGGTGGTGTGCTTTGGATCATTGTCATGTTGAAAGACCCAGCCACATTTCATCATCAATGCCCTTGCTGATGGAAGGAGGTTTGCACTCAAAATCTCACGATACATGGCCCCATTCATTCTTTCATGTACCCGGATCAGTCGTCCTGGCCCCTTTGCAGAGAAACAGCCCCAAAGCATGATGTTTCCACCACCATGCTTTACAGTAGGTATGGTGTTTGATGGATGCAACTCAGTATTCTTTTTCCTCCAAACACGACAAGTTGTGTTTCTACCAAACAGTTCCAGTTTGGTTTCATCAGACCATAGGACATTCTCCCAATACTCCTCTGGATCATCCAAATGCTCTCTAGCAAACTTCAGACGGGCCCGGACATGTACAGGCTTAAGCAGTGGGACACGTCTGGCACTGCAGGATCTGAGTCCATGGTGGCGTAGTGTGTTACTTATGGTAGGCCTTGTTACATTGGTCCCAGCTCCCTGCAGTTCATTCACTAGGTCCCCCCGTGTGGTTCTGGGATTTTTGCTCACCGTTCTTGTGATCATTCTGACCCCACGGGGTGGGATTTTGCGTGGAGCACCAGATCGAGGGAGATTATCAGTGGTCTTGTATGTCTTCCATTTTCTAATTATTGCTCCCACAGTTGATTTCTTCACTCCAAGCTGGTTGGCTATTGCAGATTCAGTCTTCCCAGCCTGGTGCAGGGCTACAATTTTGTTTCTGGTGTCCTTTGACAGCTCTTTGGTCTTCACCATAGTGGAGTTTGGATTCAGACTGTTTGAGGGTGTGCACAGGTGTCTTTTTATACTGATAACAAGTTTAAACAGGTGCCATTACTACAGGTAATGAGTGGAGGAAAGAGGAGACTCTTAAAGAAGAAGTTACAGGTCTGTGAGAGCCAGAAATCTTGATTGCTTGTTTCTGACCAAATACTTTCCACCATAATATGCAAATAAAATGAAAAAAAAACAGACAATGTGATTTTCTGGATTTTTTTTTCTCAGTTTGTCTCCCATAGTTGAGGTCTACCTATGATGTAAATTACAGACGCCTCTCATCTTTTTAAGTGGTGGAACTTGCACTATTGCTGACTGACTAAATACTTTTTTGCCCCACTGTACCTTTGGTATTCTGACAGCCAAATGGCGGGTCCTATTGACTGCGATCAACCTCAAGACAGAAACTGTGGACGAGGTGATCAAAGCGTGCGTGGTACTCCACAATTTTGTTATCTGCAAGGAACCCATTTCCATTGAGGACACCTCTGAAGAAACCACCTTGCAAGATTACCATGACATTACCACTAGAAGTTCTGTGACGGTTTCAGTAATGAGGGACAATTTTGCACTATACTTTATGTCACCTCAAGGCAGAGTACACTGGCAGGATGACAGAGTGTGAAAGATTTGTGCCCAACCAAACTTTTGTACCTTCTGTACCAACAGTATATACCTTTGCCAACCAAAGTTGGCTATCTTGTCATGGTCTCTATTTTTAGCTTTAGGCCACAGGTGTGTACCTGGTTGTGTTTTATGCAAAGTATTTCACCTTTTAACAAAAGTTGTGTACATTGTTATGAAATCACCAACAATAAACACAACTTTTTAGGTGAAATACTTTGCTTCAAACACAACCAGGAACACAACTGTGGCAAAAAGCTAAAATTTACCCACAGTTATATACCTAGTTTTGAATACCATTTCACCTTTTAAATACCCTGTATTTAACCTTTTTCGCCGCAGAAAGAAATGACAGACAACCAGTGTAAAATAATTTAACTTTTATTGAAAAATGTTTTTTTTAGTAAACTTTTTTAAAATTTTAATAAACTTGTTTAATAAAGCTTTGAAACCATAAAACTGGTCATTTTTATTTAAATACACACATTATAAATCTGTGTAGTGTGTGGTGGAAATACTGCTGTAGGGGCTGCGGGACACTTCGACACTGGGAGTGTGGAGAGAGGACTGGGATCGTGGTGGGGAAGGAACAGTTAGAGGTGAAGGTGTGGAAAAAACTACAGAATGGGTGGACATGTGGGAAGCAGAAGAGGTGGTGGGTGGTGGAGTGGAGGGTTGGGCAGGGACTGTAGGAGCAGATGATGTTGATGGCAAGTTGTATGGGGAAGGAGTTTGGTACGGGGCAGGTTGCTGGAAGTGGGGAGATGTCTGGTACGGGGCAGGTTGCTGGAAGTGGGGAGATGTCTGGTACGGGGCAGGTTGCTGGAAGTGGGGAGATGTCTGGTACGGGGCAGGTTGCTGGAAGTGGGGAGATGTCTGGTACTGGGGAGGTTGCTGGTACTGGGGAGTTTGCAGGTACTGGGGAGGTTGCTGGTACTGGGGAGGTTGCTGGTACTGGGGAGGTTGCTGGTACTGGGGAGGTTGCTGGTGCTGGGGAGGTGGATGGTGCTGGGGAGGTGGATGGTGCTGGGGAGGTGGATGGTGCTGGGGAGGTGGATGGTATGTAATAGGAGGGGGAGGATGGAAAGTGGCTGGAGGGGGTGTAGATGTAATAGGAGGGGGAGGATGGAAAGTGGCTGGAGGGGGTGCAGGTGGAGGAACTACTGTGGTAGGAGGAGGAGGTTGGGAGGTAACTTGCTGGAGAGCAGCGTGGCATGAATGCATTACATGCATCTGCTGGGCAGGAGAGAGCGTTTCCATGCGCTCCACAACAGACCTGAAAAAGGTGTGGTTTGGCGAAGATCTTGCTTCTGAATGCATGGTTTGCAGAAGTGTCTTCACCTCCAGAATGCTGGAGTTGATCTGCTGATAGCCTGCGGAGATTTGCTCTGACAAGACTTTTAGACAATTCTGGAAAGATGCATTCAGATGCAAGAACTCTGGCGCATAAGTCTTTTCCTGACCCCTCTGCCGCTGCCGCCCAGTACCCGCAGGTGTACTAGAGGTGGCAGGGGCAGAAGGGTGGGGTAAAGGGAAAGCGATCTCCTCACCAGCAGCTTCATGTAATGTAGGCGGCCACGATGCTCCTGTGCTGGTGGATGGGACAGATGGGTCGAATGTGTGGGAAGGCTGGGAAGGTGCAGATGTACCGGGGCGGTCGAAGTGTCCCTCGGTGCCGGTCTCCTCAGGGATTGCCTCAGAAGGGTCCAATCGTGCAGGCTCCCGAGTGCTGCTCACCGTGCTGTGGAATAAAGAGAAAAAAAAACAATTAAAATAGTGACATGGTATGGCCCTGGCTGAAAAAAAAAAGTTACATCTAAACATTTTTTTGTCACATGTGGTGTGTAATATTTACCTTCTGGTGAGCATTGTCTCCCGGAGGAACGACAGGGCTCGTGCGTACTTGTACTTGCTCCTGCGTCCTCCAGATCCACTCGGGGCCCGCATCTCTTTATTGAACTCCTTCTTGAAACGATCCCTCACAGACCGCCACCGCTTCACAATTCTCTCCCCTGAAATGAGAAAGGACAAAGTGGTTAGTATACAACATCAGTGTTTCCCAAACTCCAGTCCTCATGGTCCCCAGGGGTCATGTTTTCAGGATTTCCAAAGTAAATAGAAATCCTGAACACATGATCCGTGGGGACCACGAGGACTGGAGTTCGGGAAACACTAGTTTAAATCAAGCAACCGGTACTGTATATACTTACGCTCTTTAATCTGGGCCCGAGCTTCGAGGTCCTCCCAGCGGTCCACAAGGAGCGAACAGATTTCCTCCCAGAGTCGTCGGGTAACGATCAGGTCAGCGTGGCGTCGGTCAGCCATATTCCAGAGCGGCTCCCTTTCTCTGACGAGATCGATGAGGCGGTCCACATCAATCCCTCCATCCTCACCGTCAGAGTCGGGAGCACGCTGTGAAGGCTGTTAAAGAAAAAGACAAAAATAACATAATTAGCCTCCACAAAAGAAATGAAATAAAAAGTGCAAAAAAAACAAAGCAAAAATATTTATACTTACACGCTGGTGACCGCCGCGTTGCTGTCGCCGATGACCCTGGGAGGCACTGCGAGGACCTCTTGGCCGAGCACCAGATTGGGAAGACTAGAGAAGAAAACAAAAAATGTTATGTCTTTGGATGTAGGCATTTGTTTGCTGTGTGTGGTCTGCAGAACATTGTTTTCTATGTGTTGTGTGTAGTGTGATGTTGTGTTTCTGCGTTTGATGCAAAAAACTTACCAATTGTGAGCCCACTCCAAGTGTCTGTCCACCCCTTCCTTCTTCTTCTGGGAGCTCCTCTTCATCTTGTGATTCCTGTTTTGAAATAAAAGGCAATGAATACACATATATTACAGAGATGATGGATTTTGGAAATAAAAACTTACCGTCAAACGCTGACGATGCGAGGGAGGGCTCCCTGAAGATGTGCTGTCTTCCTCATGGCCAGACTCCATGGCTGTGGGTGGTGTTTCTGCTGCTGTCATTGCTGCTGCTGCTGCTGCTGCTGCATCTATTGGGCGGCTGTTGAATAAAGAGAAACAAAGGGCCAATGAATATCTTGATATTCCATAGCCCTAGTTTGGAGGAATGGGGGATTTGATAATTACCGTCTCTCATCTGCTGCTGGACTCCCCTCCCGCTGTTCAGCATGCTGCTCCATTTGGGGTGGTGCTGATGGTGCTGCTGCTGCAGATGTCTGCTGCCTTCTCCTGCTCCTGGTTCTTGGCTTGGGTGGCATGTTGGGTGTGGCTGAGGGTTCCATTGTCTTGCTTTTATATATGTCCTGTGGGCAGAGCTACTGAGCATGCTCAGACCAAAGAAACCGGATCCGGCCGGCGGATCCGGCTGTCGCCGGATCCAGCGCATTGCGGCGCTCATAGGCTTTCATTGTATGAAAAAGCCGGACACGCCGGATCCGGCGTGTCCGCCTTTTTCGACGGATACAAAAAAAGTTACAGTCACCGTTTTTTCCAGATGCCGGATCGCGTCACATTGCCGGATCCGGCGAAAATCGGATGAAACGCATGGCCATCCGGCTCGATCCGGCTCTAATGCAAGTCAATGGGGGGGAAACCGGATCCGGCATTGCATTTCGACGGATCCGGTTTTAGTCAAAAGCGCCGGATCGCGCCTGAAGCAGAAAACCTGATGTGTGAAAGAGGCCTTAAAAGGGTATTTGTATGTTCTTAACCTGCAGTTTAACCCCATATCTGCAGGTTAACAGCGTTATTCCAGGTGACAGGTTCCCTTTAAACACCGGGCACTGCCAGATCTAACAGTGTAAAAACAATGCAAAAACTTATAAAAACAAAGTAATAGTACAGGTGCACCTTACAGAAGGGCTACAGCTATAATAATATAATAATAAGTCTTAAAAGTCCTTACTGAAACTTTTGGAGGATTGAATTCTGTGTTATATACTCTTCCACTACCAGCATGGATCCACCGTGCAGTAAGACGATCCTTAATGGTCTGAAATGGAACGTTCAAGTCAATGACTGTGTCTATTTGATGAGCCTTATCAAGAGCTTGTGCTTGAGGAACAGTCCTAGGAAAACCTATATGAAATGTTAAAACACAAAATTACTAGCATAGAAAACATTTTAATATTTATAATAGCTGAACGCGTCTGAAGACATCCAGAAAAAGCTCCACACCAGTTTGTGTGGTGTACTCGTACGTCAAATGTCAGGTCCCTGTGTTTGATATAGGCTTGGGAGCTAAGTCCGCATCTACTGTATCCTGGCAGATGGTGGTGTTATTCAGCCGTCATCTGCCGCTAACAGCAGCAAGTGCCACCTAGTTCCACCCACTGCTGTTGTTTAATGTCGCTGTCAATCTCTGACAGTTATATATACAGCATGCGGCCCAGGGACGCACAGTTCTATGCACTTATCGGCTCCCACGAGATATAATCATGCCATGCTGTTGGGTTGCCCTTACAGTCGGGAGTTAATGGAGACTCCTGTGCCAGCCATGACAACTCGGCTATGATGTCCAGCATGCGGCTTGTGTTCATAGGAAGCCATGTTTTTTTTGTTTACTATGTACTGGAGTATTGTGTAAAGTACAAGCAATCAGACAATTGCAGCTTCAAGTCTCCTGAAAGCACTCAAAAATATTGTATTATAAATACATTGCCAGGTCATTTTTACTGCATAATGAATACTATAAAAACAAAACCCAAAAAACTAATTCTGAAATTGCAATTTTTTTTTTCACAATTTCGCCAGACTTGGCATTTGTTCCCCATTTTCCAGTATGTTGCATAGTAAAATGGATGACGTCATTCAAAAGTACAACTCATTTCCCAAAAATTCAAGCCCTCAGACAGGTTTGTCGATAGAAAAATGAAAAAATAAAAATAAAAAAGTTATATTTCTTGGAAGAAGGGGAGGGAAAAAAATGGAAAATCATCAGTAAGGGGTTAACTGATCGTTTCATTATTAATCAACTATATGTGTCCATGCATTGCGTTAATAGTGAAGACCATTTTCCTATCCAGGGATTTATTCTCCCACGTGAATGGACAGTCGTTTGTATTTATGACCATTTATCTCACCATGTACAAACCATACACGGGAAGAATGGAGCTTACCATCTAGCAGCCAGTTATGGTCACCAAAGTTATTTAGCTCTTGTACGATTAGTCGGGTGATCACATCATCTGGCACCAGCTGACCTTGTTCTATGTAGGATTTTGCCAGGATACCAATTTCTGTGGAGAAAACATTATTATTCATATACCACATTTTACCCAGAATTTCAACATCTGTCACTCATATAAAATACACTGAAGATTTATTTAGCTCTACTACAATTTAAGTATTTCCAAATGATTCTGTCCAGAAGATCAATAAAGAAGGAATTCTTCAAAAGTCTGGTTGAGTGAAGAATCTGATTAAGATCAGGCTGTACACGTTAAAGGGGTTGTCCAGTCTATTTTGAGAAGTCTGCAGTCACTCTGAGTGACTGCAGACTTATGAATCCCGCCAACGCTCACACTGTGAACTGTGAAGGTTTGCCGGTTTCTAAGCCGGGAACGGTGGTGATGTATGCAAAATGCATACTCCTGGGCAGAAGATTTCTAGCCCACGCAGCCTCGCTCCATACACTTGGACGCGGCCATCCAGTGCAAGCGTTGGGGGATTCAGAAGTCTGCAGTCACACAGAGTGACTGAAGACTTATCGATCGATCTGATCTAAGCCTGTACCATACCAATCAAAGGCCAACTGTGCTACAGCCAGCATCCGCCATCCAACTGCTGAATGCTGCTATTAACCTCTTAAATTCCACTATCACTCTTTGACCGTGGTATATAAAGCGTGCTGTTGGGGAGCATGCCATTCAATATGACCATTTACCAGCCTGAAACTCAATTGCTGGGTGCCAACGGGTTGCCATGGCAGGCAGGGCCCATGCCTGCTTTGTTGGTACTCCTGGGAAGCCAAGCTATTACTAATACTATGGTACAGTCATATGTTAAAGTTTGGGCACCCCTATTAATGTTAACCTTTTTTCTTTATACTAATTATGGTTTTTGCAACAGCTATTTCAGTTTCATATATCTAATAACTGATGAACTCAGTTATATTTCTGGATTCAAATGAGGTTTATTATACTAACAGAAAATGTGCAATCTGCATTTTAACAAAATTTGACCGATGCAAAAGTATGGGCACCTCAACATAAAAGTGACATTAATATTTCGTAGATCCTCCTTTTGCAAAAATAACAGCCTCTAGTCGCTTCCTGCAGCTATTAATGAGTTCCTGGATCCTGGATGAAAGTATTTGTGACCATTCCTGTTTACAAAACAATTCCAGTTCAGTTAAGTTTGATGGTTGCCGAGCATGGACAGCCCGCTTCAAATCATCCCACAGATGTTCAATGATATTCAGGTCTGGGGACTGGGATGGTCATTCCAGAACATTGTAATTGTTCCTCTGCATGAATGCCTGAGTAGATTTGGAGCGGTGTTTTGGATCATTGTCTTGCTGAAATATCCATCCCCTGCATAACTTCAACTTCGTCACTGATTCTTGCACATTATTGTCAAGAATCTGCTGATACTGAGTTGAATCCATGCGACCCTCAACTTTAACAAGATTCCCGATGCCGGCATTGGCCACACAGCCCCAAAGCACGATGGAACCTCCACCAAATTTTACTGTGGGTAGCAAGTGTTTTTCTTGGAATGCTGTGCTGTGTTTTAGCCTCCATGCATAACGCCTTTTTGTATGACCAAACAACTCAATCTTTGTTTCATCAGTCCACAGGACCTTCTTCCAAAATGTAACTGGCTTGTCCAAATGTGCTTTTGCATACCTCAGGCGACTCTGTTTGTGGCGTGCTTGCAGAAACGGCTTCTTTCGCATCACTCTCCCATACAGCTTCTCCTTGTGCAAAGTGCGCTGTATTGTTGACCGATGCAGTGACAACATCTGCAGCAAGATGATGCTGCAGGTCTTTGGAGGTGGTCTGTGGATTTTCCTTGACTGTTCTCACCATTCTTCTTCTCTGCCTTTCTGATATTTTTCTTGGCCTGCCACTTCTGGGCTTAACAAGAACTGTACCTGTGTTCTTCCATTTCCTTACTATGTTCCTCACAGTGGAAACTGACAGGTTAAATCTCTGAGACAACTTTTTGTATCCTTCCCCTGAAAAGCTATGTTGAATAATCTTTGTTTTCAGATCATTTGAGAGTTTTTTTGAGGAGCCCATGATGCCACTCTTCATAGGAGAATCAAATAGAAGAACTACTTGCAAGTGGCCACCTTAAATACCTTTTCTCATGATTTGATACACCTGGCTATGAAGTTCAAAGCTCAATGAGGTTACAAAACCAATCTAGTGCTTCAGGAAGTCAGTAAAAAGTAGTTAGGAGTGTTCAAATCAAGAAAATGATAAGGGTGCCCATACTTTTGCACCGGTCAAATTTTGTTTAAATGCAGATTGCACATTTTCTGTTAGTACAATAAACCTCATTTGAATCCAGAAATATAACTGAGTCCATCAGTTATTAGATATATGAAACTGCTGTTGCAAAAACCAAAATTGTTATAAAGAAAAAAGGTTAACATTAATAGGGGTGCCCAAACTTTAACATATGACTGTATGACAGTACATAAAGCAATTAGATGATGATAAGTTCAAGTCCCACAAAGAAACTTAAAAAAATAAAAGCATAAAAATAAAAAAAATTTTGAATCAATCCCCTCTACTCCCATTAACCACTTCATGACCCAGCCTATTTTGACCTTAACCCCTTCACCCCCAAGGGTGGTTTGCACGTTCATGACCGGGCCAATTTTTAAAATTCTGACCACTGTACCTTTATGAGGTCATAACTCTGGAACGCTTCCATGGATCCCGGTGATTCTGACATATGATTTTCGGTGATTTTTGGTGATTTTCTCGTGACATATTGTACTTCATGTTAGTGGTAAAATTTCATTCAAATAACTTGCGTTTATTTGTGAGAAAAACGGAAATTTGGCGAAAATTTCGCAATTTTCCAAATTTGAATTTTTATGCCCTTAAATCACAGAGAAACGGCACACAAAAAACTTGATAACTAACATTTCCCACATGTTTACTTTACATCAGCACAATTTTGGAACCAAAATTTTTTTTTGTTAGGAAGTTATAAGGGTTAAAAGTTGACCAGCGATTTCTCATTTTTACAACACCATTTTATTTTTAGGACCACATCACATTTGAAGCCACTTTGAGGGGTCTATATGATAGAAAATACCCAAAAGTGACACCATTCTAAAAACTGCACCCCTTAAGGTGCTCAAAACCACATTCAAGAAGTTTATTAACCCTTTAGGTGCGTCACAGGAATTTTTTTGAATATTTAAAAAAAAATGAACATCTAACTTTTTTTCATACAAAAAAATACTTCAGGTTCAATTTTTTTTATTTTACCAAGGGTAACAGGAGAAATTGAACTGCAAAAGTTATTGTGCAATTTGTCCTGAGTACGATGATACCTGATATGTGGGGGGAACGACTGTTTCGGCGCATGGCAGAGCTCAGAATGGAAGGAGCGCCGTTTGACTTTTTCAATGCAAAATTGGCTGGAATTCAGATTGGACGCCATGTCACGTTTGGAGAGTCCCTGATGTACCTAAACAGTGGAAACCCCCTACAAGTGACCCCATTTTGGAAACTAGACCCCCCAAGGAACTTATCTAGATATGTGGTGAGAACTTTCAACCCACAAGGGCTTCACAGAAGTTTATAACATAAAGCCATACAATTAAAAAATCATATTTTTTCCACAAAAATGATCTTTTCACCCTCAATTCTTATTTTTCCAAGGGTAACAGGACCCTAAATGTTATTGTGCAATTTGTCCTGAGTACGCTGATACCCCACATGTGGGGGTAAACCACTATTTGGGCGCATGGCAGAGCTCGGAAGGGAAGCAGCGCCATTTGACGTTTTGGGCTGGAATTGAGATCGGACACCATGTCGCGTTTGGAAAACTCCTGATGTACCAAAACAGTGGAACCCCCCCACAAATGACACCATTTTGGAAACTAGACCCCCTAAGGAACTTATCTAGATGTGTGGTGAGCACTTTGACCCCCCCAGTGCTTCACAGAAGTTTATAACACCCGGGCGTGAAAATAAAAAATTCATATTTTTTCCACAAACATGATCTTTTAGTCACCATTTTTTTATTTTCCCAAGGGTACCAGGAGAAATTGGACCCCAAAAGTTGTTGTCCAATTTGTCCTCAGTATGCTGATACCCCATATGTGGGAGAAAACTACTGTATGGGCACACGTCGGGGCTCGGAAGGGAAGTAGTGACGTTTTGGAATGCAGACTTTGATGGAATGGTCTGCGGGTGTCATGTTGCCTTTGGAGAGCCCCTAATGTACCTAAACAGTGGAAACCCCCCACAAATGACACCATTTTGTATACTAGACCCCCCAAGGAACTTATCTAGATGTGTGATGAGCACTTTGAACCCCCCAGTGCTTCACAGAAGTTTACAACGCCCGGGCGTGAAAATAAAAAATTCGCATTTTTTCCACAAACATGATCTTTTAGTCACCATTTTTTTATTTGCCCAAGGGTATCAGGAGAAATTGGACCCCAAAAGTTGTTGTCCAATTTGTCCTGAGTATGCTGATACCCCATATGTGGGAGAAAACTACTGTATGGGCACACGTCGGGGCTCGGAAGGGAAGTAGTGACGTTTTGGAATGCAGACTTTGATGGAATGGTCTGCGGGTGTCATGTTGCCTTTGGAGAGCCCCTAATGTACCTAAACAGTGGAAACCCCCCACAAATGACCCCATTTTGAAAACTAGACCCACTAAGGAACGTATCTAGATGTGAGGTGAGCACTTTGAACCCCCAAGGGCTTCACAGAAGTTTATAATGCCAGGGCATGAAAATAAAAAAATCGTATTTTTTCCACAAGCATGATCAATTAGTCCCCAATTTTTTCATTTTCCCAAGGGTAACAGGAGAAATTGGACCCCAAAAGTTGTTGTCCAATTTGTCCTGAGTACGCTGACACCCCATATGTGGGAGAAAACTACTGTATGGACACACGTCGGGGCTCGGAAGGGAAGCAGTGACGTTTTGGAATGCAGACTTTGATGGAATGGTCTGCGGGTGTCATGTGCGTTTGGAGAGCCCCTGATGTACCTAAACTATTGAAACTCCCCACAAGTGACCCCATTTTGAACACTAGACCCCCCACGGAACTTATCTAGATGTGTGGTGAGCACTTTGAACCCCCAAGTGCTTCACAGAAGTTTATAACACTCGGACGTGAAAATAAAAAAATCATTTTTTTCCACAAAAATGATATTTTTGCCCCCAATTTTTTATTTTCCTAAGGGTAACAGGAGAAATTGGACCCCAAAAATTGTTTTGCAATTTGTCCTGAGTAGGCTGATACCCTACATGTGGGGGTAAAACACTGTTTGGGCGCATAGCAGAGCTTGGAAGGGAAGGAGCACCATTTGACTTTTTCAACTCAGAATTGGCTGGAATTGAGATCAGACGTCATGTTGCATTTGGAGAGCCCCTGATGTGCCCAAACAGTGGAAACCCCCAATTCTAACTCCAACCCGAACCCCAACACGCCCCTAACCCTAACCCTAGCCCTAACCCTAACCCTAGCCATAACCCTAACCCTAGCCCTAGCCCTAGCCCTAACCCTAACCCTACCCCAACACACCCCTAGCCCTAACCTTAGCCCTAACCCTAATGGAAAAATGGAAATAAATACATTTTTTTTATTTTATTATTTTTCCCTAACTAAGGGGGTGATAACGGGGGGTTTGATTTACTATTTATGGCGGTTTTTATGTTTGGCGGCTGTCGCACGCTAAAAGACGCTTTTTATTGTAAAAATAGTTTTTGCATCACCACATATTGAGAGCTATAATTTTTCCGTATTTTGACCCACCGAGTCATGTGAGGTCTTATTTTTTGCGGGACGAGTTGACGTTTTTATTGGTACCATTTTCGGGCACATGACATTTTTTGATCGCTTTTTATTCCGATTTTTGGGACGCAGAATGAACAAAAACCAGCGTTTCATGAATTTCTTTTGGGGGGGTGCGTTTACACCGTTCCGCGTGCGGTAAAATTGATAAAGCGGTTTTATTCTTCGGGTCAGTACGGTTACAGCAATACCTCATTTAGGTCGTTTTTTATGTTTTTGTCGGTTTTATGCAATGAAAACTATTTTATATAAAAAATAATTATTTTTGCATCGCTTTATTCAGCGAGCTATAACTTTTTTATTTTTTCGCTGATGATGCTGTGTGGCAGCTCGTTTTTTGCGGGACAAGATGACGTTTTCAGCGGTACCATGGATATTTATATGCGTCTTTTTGATCGCGCGTTATTACACTTTTTGTTTGGCGGTATGATAATAAATCATTATTTTTTGCTTCGTTTTTTATTTTTATTTTTTAAGGGGTTCGCTAAAGGGGTTAACTAATGGGATAGTTTTATAGGGCGGGTCGTTACGGACGCGGCAATACCTAATATGTGTACTTTTATTGTTTTTTTTTTTATTATTTCCAAAAAATGGATTTATTGGGGGAATTTTTTTTTTTTTTTCTAATTTATTTGGCGATTTTTTTTAAATTATTTTTACACTTTTTTTTATTCTTTTTTTTTACTTTATTAAATAGTCCCAGATGGGACATCACTGTCCTGTGACAGATCGCTGATCTGTCACATCACAGATCACTGTGACAGATCAGCGATCTGACACAGGCAGTGCAGAAGGCTTCCTCATGCCTACGCTTTGCAGGCACTGAGGAAGCCAGCTTCCGCAGGCCCCCGAAGGCCCCCGTCGCCATCTTGGATTCGGGGGCCTGGAGGAAGGGAGTCCCCCGCAGCAGCGCTGCACATTGCGCTGCCGTGGGGGGCTCAGGGAAGCACGGAGGGAGCCCCCTCCCTGCCGATGCTTCCCTTTAACCCCCGGTACACCGCGATCGTGTTTGATCGCGGTGTGCAAGGGGTTAACGTGTCGGGGGCGGTCCGTGACCGCCCCTGACACATTGTGCCGGGTGTCAGCTGTGATAATCAGCTGACACCCGGCCGCGATCAGCGGCGCTCACCACGTGGGCGCCGCTGATCGCGCCGACGTACTATCCCGTCCCCGGTCATACGGGCCCGGGTACCGTGGACGGGATAGTACGTCGGATGGCAGAAAGGGGTTAATGACCTGGCCATTTTTTTCAATTCTGACCAGTGTCCCTTTATGAGGTAATAACTCTGGAACGCTTCAACGCATCCTAGCGATTCTGAGATTTTTTTTCGTGACCTATTGGGCTTCATGTTAGTGGTAAATTTAGGTCGATAATTTTTGCGTTTATTTGTGAAAAAAATGGAAATTTGGTGAAAATTTAGAAAATTTAGCCATTTTCAAATTTTGAATTTTTATTCTGTTAAACCAGAGAGTTATGGACCACAAAATAGTTAATAAAAAACATTTCCCACATGTCTACTTTAAATCAGCACAATTTTGGAAACTAAGTTTTTTGGTTAGGAAATATAACGGTTAAAAGTTGACCAGCGATTTCTCATTTTTACAACAAAATTTACAAAGCCATTTTTTTTTAGGGACCACCTCACATTTGAAGTCACTTTGAGGGGTCTATATGGCAGAAAATACACAAAAGTGACTCCATTTTAAAAACTGCACCCCTCAAGCCACTCAAAACTACATTCAAGAAGATTATTAACCCTTCAGGTGCTTCACAGGAACTAAAGCAATGTGGAAGGAAAAAATGGACATTTTAATTTTTTAAACAAAAATTTTCTTTTAGCATCAATTTTTTCATTTTCATATGGGTAACAGGATAAAATGCATCCTAAAATTTGTTGGGCAATTTTTCCTGAGTACACCGATACCTCATATGTGGTCATAAACCACTGTTTGGGCGCACGGCAGAGCTCAGAAGGGAAGGAGCGCCATTTTTCTTTTTGAATGGAAAATATGCTGGAATATTTAGTGGTTGCCATGTCGCATTTGGAAAGTCCCTGTGTGCGTAAACATTAGATCTCCCCCACAAGTGACCCCATTTTGGAAACTAGACCCTCCAAGGAATGTATCTAGATGCATAGTGAGCACTTTAAACCCCCAGGTGCTTCACAAATTGATCCGTAAAAATAAAAAAGTACTTTTTTTTCACAAAAATTTTCTTTTAGCCTCAGTTTTTTCATTTTCACATGGGCACCAGGATTAGCTTAGTTACTCACCGATAACGGTGTTTCTCGGAACCGATGACAGCACCACGGAGAGAGGGGGTCCACCCATCAAGGACAGGAACCTACAGATAAAAAGGCGGCATCTCCTCCGCCCCCAGTTGGTTACAGAGCATCAGAGGGTCTCCCGGTTAGTTAACAACAAAAGTACATACATAACATTATAATATTGCATATTATGGAGAAGCCCCGTGTCTAACAAAAAACACTTTACACACATTAACTCATGCTCACCGCACACGTGAAAGGGGGGGAATAAGCGGGTGCTGTCATGGGTTCCAAGAAACACCGTTATCGGTGAGTAACTAAGCTATTCTCTCTCACCCATGACAGCACCACGGAGAGAATTTCAGAGATTGGTAGCTTAGGGAGGGACCACCGCCTGAAAGACCCTTCTCCCGAAGGTCAGGTCAGACGTAGAGGCCAGATCTAAGCGATAGTGCCTAAAAAAGGTAGAAGGTGTTAACAAGGTGGCCGCCTTACAGATATGCTCTATTGATACCTCTGATCTTTCTGCCCATGAGGTCGCCATTGCCCTTGTAGAGGGAGCTTTTAGACCCTCCAGGATGGTATTCCCACTGGATGAATACGCCAGGGCAATCGCATCCCTTATCCACCTTGCTAGGGTACTCTTGGATGCCTTGAGTCCCTTCCGAGGTCCCTGGAAACACACAAAGAGATACCCTTCCTTCCTACATCCCTTGGTGGCCTCTAGGTACTGAAATAGACACCTCTTCACATCCAGGGTGTGAAATTTCTCCTCTCCCCTATTCCTAGGGTTTGGGCAGAAGGAAGGAAGGACCACTTCTTGGGACCTATGAAAGTGTGTCGACACCTTAGGTAGGTATGCTGGATCAGGTTTCATTATGACTCTATCATCCAGGAATTTAGTGAACGGGGGTATTGCTGAAAGAGCCTGAATATCGCGCACTCTGCGAGCGGATGTTAAAAGTAAAAGTATAGTTTTTAATGATAGGGTTTCTAGGGGTGCTGATTGGATGGGCTCGAATGGGGGCCCTGTTAGTGCAGACAACACTAGGTTTAGATCCCATGACGGTATTTTCTGGGTGGTTATTGGCCTAGACCTGGCTGCGGCCCTCATAAACCGTGCCACCCAAGGGTTGCCTGCCACATCCTGGTTATAAAGGGCACCTTGAGCCGCTATCTGTACCTTCAATGTATTAGTTGCCAGCCCCTGCTCTAACCCTTTTTGTAGGAATTCGAGAATTTTGTGAATTTGGATTCCATCTTGAACCCTTACCCCAGAGCTAGATAGAAATTTCCTCCAAGTTCTACCATAGGCCCTGGTTGTGATCGGTTTCCTACTCTTTTGTAGCGTGGAAACCAGGTTTTCTGGAAACCCTCTCCCCCTCAGCAGTGCCCTGTCAAATTCCATGCTGTTAAATGGAGGTTCACTGCCCGAGGGTGTAACACGGGACCTTGGGACAGAAGGTCGGGGAGATCTGGTAGAACCCAGGGATCAGTTATTGACAGTATTCTCAGCCAGGAAAACCAAGATCTTTTTGGCCAAAACGGGGCTATTAGTATCATTCGTGCCCTGTCTTCTCTGACTTTCCTTATGACTGCCGGGATGAGAATGGGCGGTGGAAAGGCATACATTAGGCCCTGTGTCCATGGAAGCATAAACGCATCCAGGGCCCTTGGATTCCCCCTGGGGTCTAGGGAACAAAATGCTTCCACTTTTTTGTTTTTGTGGTCGGCAAACAGATCCATGTCCGGGGTTCCCCACATTTTTACAATTTTCTGAAAAATGGACTGTTTTAGAACCCACTCCCCTTGATGTAGCTGGGTGCGACTTAGAAAGTCTGCTGTCTGGTTTTCTGCTCCCCGTATTTGTAGTGCAGATAGGGACAGTAGGTTTATCTCGGCTAGCGTGAATATTTCGGAGGATGTGTTCATTAGTGTTCGGGACCTGGTTCCCCCGATGATTTATGTAGGCCACCGTCACTCGATTGTCTGAAAATATTTGGAAATGATGTCCCTTTAATACCGGTAGAAAGTGTGTTAGGGCGTAGCCTACTGCCAGCAGTTCCTTTTGGTTCGAGGAGGCTTCTAGTTCCTGACCTCCCCATTCCCCCTGAGCCACCCTGTTGCTCATGTGTGCTCCCCATCCCTTGGGACTGGCATCCGTGGTGATTATGTGTGTGACTTATCACCCAGGGGATCCATTTGGATAGGTTGTCTCTGTTTCCCCACCAAGCTAGGGAACGAGTAGTTTTGGAGTCTAGTGTAACGTAACCTTCCAAGTGACCTCTTAATGCTGACTGGTTGGCTAAAACATACCATTGGAGATCTCTCGTATGTAGCTGCGCCCACTGGACCCCTAACAGTGACATTGCTTTTCTTAGCGTTGCTCTTGCTGCCATCTGAGCGATCCTCTCTTTTTGTGGTCTGGCAGATAACACTCCTGGGTGTTTGAGTCCAGTGTCAGCCCTAGGAACTCCTGGACTTTCCTGGGCTCCAGCCTTGATTTTTTTAGGTTTAGGAGCCATCCGAGGTTTTTTAGAGTGCCCATCACCCTGTCCCTCTGTTCCCTGCATCTTTGGGCTGAGTTGCCCGCTACTAAAAAGTCGTCCAGATATGGGACTATTAGAACATCTTGTTCTCTTAGGTGAGCCATCATCTCTGCCACTAGTTTCGTGAACATTCGCGGGGCTACCGAGATCCCAAATGGCAGGGCCCTGTACTGAAATTCCCTTATTTCGCCTCCTATGGAGACCGCAAGTCAGAGGTATTGTCGGGAGTCTTTGTGGATGGGGACGTGATAGTAGGCATCGCTGAGGTCTAATACTACCATGAAGCAATGTGGAAAGAGAATTTTGATGGTCGACTTGATCGACTCCATTTTGAATTTTTCGTTTCTCGTTTTTGACATAATCGTTCAGTCTTTTTAGATTTATAATTGTCCGGAAGGTACCGTCCGGTTTGGTTATTAGGAAGAGAGGCGAGTAGAATCCTCTGCCTTTCTCCCGCGGGGGAACCTCCTGGAGGACTTTTTGTTCAACAGGCTTAGGACCTCTTTTTCGAGGGCTTCTTGTTCTTTTACTGATGATCTTAGTGGGGTCACTACATATTTTTTAGGTGGGAGAGAGAGAAAGTCTATCCTTAACCCTGATCCTATCAGATTTAATAACCAAGGGTTGTTCGATATTTTCCTCCAGGCTGGGAGAAAAAAGCTTAGCCTCCCTCCCACCCTGGGCAAACAGTCACTTGGAGGGCTTTTTGTCTCGGGACGAGTTACCAAAGAAGAACCCCATGTCTCTCCTTCTGTCGTCCCATTTCTGTTCTCTCGGGGGTCTCCTCTGAAAATTTTTTTTCGTTCCTAAAGGACCTTTTAAAGCCTGTGGGGCCTGTAGGGCCTAAATTTGGGAATCCCTTCTTTTTGTCCCCCGCCTTTTCGAGGATGTCATCCAAAGTCTCTCCAAATAGGAATTTCCCTTCACAAGGAATGGCACATAGTTTCATCTTAGTTTGTAGGTCCCCAGGCCAACATTTAAGCCACAGCGTTCTTCGGGCTGCGTTTGACAGGGCTGCCGTTTTGGATGACAACCTTACCTAATCAGCCGAAGAGTCGGCTAAGAAGGCCGCAGCTCCCCTTATCACGGGAATGGATTCCAGGATCTTCTCCCTGGGTGTACCTTCCCTTAGCTGCTACTCTAGTCGGTCTACCCACACCATGAGGGCTCTGGAGGTACAAGTTGCCGCTATCGCTGGCCTAAGGTTTCCTCCTGCTGATTCCCAGGTGCCCTTGAGGAAAGTATCAGCTTTTTTGCCTAATGGGTCCTTTAGAGTACCCATATCCTCAAAGGGGAGTGCAAATTTTTTCGAGGCTTTGGCGACCGCCACGTCTAACTTCGGGGCTCTGTCCCAGGACATGGACGCTTCCTCGTCAAATGGGTATTTTCTTTTAAGGGAGGGAACCGTGGAGTTCTTCCTATCTGGTCTCTCCCATTCTTTTTTTTATCAGGCCCTGTACATTCTCGTTTAGCGGGAATACTCTGCGTCTCTTTTGGCCTAATCCCCCAAACATTATGTCCTGGACTGATCTATCTGGCCGAGGGTCTGCTACCCCAATGGTAGACCTTACCGCTTTTACTAACATGTCTACCTCATCCAGGGGAAAGCAATGACGACCCTCTGTTTCCTCATCTGAGGATGACGAGTCAGTGTCTGAAGTATTTGATGTAACTTCCCCTGACGTCGAGGCCTCTGACTGGGAGGCTGCTACTGTGTCCCTTTTCTTTCCCCTCTCTTTGCGTTTTAGGGATGAAAGGGCACTTTGAAACTCCGATCGTATTACCGCTCTTAGATCCGAGGCGTAATCCGGGGTTTCATCACAAAGAACTTCCTGTATGCAGGAGTCGCAGAGTTTATTAACCCAAGCTGCTGGTAGCGGCCTTCTACAGGTGGGGCATTCCCTGTTCTTTGTCTTTTCTTTCTTCTTTCCCTAATAAGGGAAAGAAGTCTATTATAATGGGGGACATTCACGTAGATCACTTACCCCATCATGCGAGGATGCAGGTACCGGTTCAGGAGGAGGATTCAGATCCCTCACGGGCTGATCCACAGGAGGTGATTTGCTCCTCGCAGACGACTTGCTCCGCTGCGTGGAGTGCCTACTGGACCGGCCCTCTCACACGTCCTTTTCTTTTTGCCGGCGCTGGTGCCTGTGCTGCTGCTGCTCCTTATGCTGCTGCATTAGCTGCTCCTCATGCTGGTCGCTGTCCTCCATGTCTATAGGACGCTTCCAGCAAGGAGCATCTGCCGCCGTCTTCTTGAGTCTCCCGGGCCCTGACGGCAACCCCTCCTCCCAGCCTGCCCCACTGTGCCCCGGGGAGCGCGCAATGCGCATGCGCCAACCGCGGGGACCCGGAAGTCTTCATTCCATTTCCGGGGCAGCGCCATATTGGTACACCTTTGTACCACACGCTGCCCCCCGCGTGTACCGGCGTCCCTCCAGCCCCATTCTCTTTTTCGGAGCGGCGGCTCGGTCCTCCCCGCCCGCTCACCCTGTACAGCCCCTCGGCTACAGCGGTGGCGGCTTCAAGCACCGACCCCGGCCCGGCAGGGGCCTCCCCGCTGCCAGGACTACGAACGGGACGGCCCTGGCTCCTCTTCAAAGGTAAGCCTGCCGCCTGCTGCAGGATCCACGGGTCACCTGTCAAGGACAGGAACCCAACTGGGGGCGGAGGAGAGGTGCCGCCTTTTTATCGGTAGGTTCCTGTCCTTGATCGGCGGACCTCCTCTCTCCGTGGTGCTGTCATGGGTGAGAGAGAAAAAAATGGATCCTAAAATGTATTGGGCAATTTCTCCTGAGTACACCGATACCTCATATGTGGACATAAACCACTGGGCGCACAGTAGGGCTGGGAAGGGAAGGCGCGCCATTTGACTTTTAGAATGGAAAATTAGCTCCAATCGTTAGCGGACACCATGTCGCGTTTGGAGAGCCCCTGTGTGCATAAACATTGGAGCTTCCCCACAAGTGACCCCATTTTGGAAACTAGACCCCCCAAGAAACTTATCTAGATGTGTGGTGAGTACTTTGAACCCCCAAGTGCTTCACAGAAGTTTACAACGCAGAGCAGTGAAAATAAAAAATCATTTTTTTTCCTCAAAAATGACTTTTTAGCCCGCTATTTTTTATTTTCACAAGGCTAACAGGAGAAATTGGACCACAAAAGTTGTTGTGCAATTTGTCCTGAATACACCGATACCCCATATGTGGGGGGAACCACTGTTTGGGCGCATGGGAGAGCTCAGAAGGGAAGGAGCGCCATTTTGGAATGCAGACTTTGATGGAATGTTCTGCGGGCGTCATGTTGCGTTTGCAGAGCCCCTGATGTGCCTAGACAGTAGAAAACCCCCACAAGTGACCCCATTTTGGAAACTAGACCCCCCAAGGAGCTTATCTAGATGTGCAGTGAGCACTTTGAACCCCCAAGTGCTTCACAGAAGTTTATAAACGCAGAGCCATGAAAATACAAATTCATATTTTTTTCCTCAAAAATGATTTTTTATTTTCCCAAGGGTAACAGGATAAATTGGACCCCAAAAGTTGTTGTCCAGTTTGTCCTGAGTATTGTAGTACCCCATATGTGGGGGGACCACTGTTTGGGCACACATCGGGGCTCGGAGGGGAAGTAGTGACGTTTTGATATGCCGACTTGATGGAATGTTGTGCGGGCGTCATGTTACATTTATAGAGCCCCTAATGTGCCTACACAGTGGAAACCCCCCACAAGTGACCCCATTTTGGAAACTAGATCCCCCAAGGAACTTATCTAGATGTGTGGTGAGCACTTTGAACCCCCAAGTGCTTCACAGAAGTTTATAACGCAGAGTCGTGAAAATAAAAAAAAACATTTTTTTTGCACAAAAATAATTTTTTTAGCCTGCAATTTTTTATTTTCCCAAGGGTAACAGGAGCAATTAGATGCCCAAAGTTGTTGTGCAATTTTTCCTGAGTACGCTGATACCCCATATGTGGGGGTAAATCACTGTTTGGGCACACGTCGGGGCTCGGAATGGAGGGAGCACTGTTTGACTCTTTGAACGCAAAATTGGCTGGAATAAATGGTGGCGCCATGTCGCGTTTGGAGACCCCCTGATGTGCCTAAACAGTGGAAACCCCTCAATTCTGACTCCAACCCTAACCCCAACACACCCCTAACCCTAATCCCAACTCTAACCCTAACTACAAGCCTAACCCTAATCCCAACTCACCCCTAACCCTAATCTTAACCCTAATTCCAACCCTAACCCTAATGGAAAAATACAAATATTTTCTTTATTTTATTATTTGTGCCTACCTATGGGGGTGATAAAGGGGGGTTTATTTTTTTATTTTGATCACTCTGAGAATTTATCACAGTGATCAAAATGAATGAATGAATCTGCAGCCGGCAGATTCAGGTGGGCGCACTGCGCATGCGCCCACCATTTTCCAAGGTGGCGGCGCCCATGATCCGGGACAGTGGGACACCGGGACGGCCAGAGGGACATAGTAGGTAACGGGGAGGGGGTGAGGGGGAGCGGAGGGAAGCCAATCAGAGCGATCGTAGCCACGTGAGGGCTAAGCCACCCCCCCTGTGGTGAAGTAGAAAGGGTCCTGTGTGTGTGCATGTCGGGTGACCTCTCAGTGACCCCGGTCACCCGACCTGCAGGGGGGCTATTAATTCATGACGCCACATAGTTGTCATGGGTTGGATTGGCACAACTTTTCATGACGCCTACGTGGCGTCAAAGTTCGGGAAGGGGTTAAAAAAAGACAAAAATGCAATAAAAAAAATTACATACTTAGTACTGCTGCATCATTAAAATTCCAAGTTATCAAAATATAAAATTAATTAAACCTTATAAAAAAGCCTTAAAAAGAAAAAAATATAACAGTTAAAATTGTGGGGGGTTTTTGTTGTTAAAACTCCCACAGCACCACCGAACACCGCAGCGGCTCGCCACACATCCGAACACCTCCTTATCCCAGCTTGCGGCCTGCAGCAACGCCCCACTCTTGCCTCCTCCAGCCCCTACCCTGATTGACCGCAGCCACCACCCCTGGTAAGTAATAAGACGCATGGATTATAAGAAGTACCACCATTTTATTAAATAAAAAGGTTTTTTTTTCCTATTTTTCTCCTCAAAATTTGGGGTGCGTCTTATAATCCGGAGCATCTTATAATCCGCAAAATACGGTAAATAAAATCCTAATTGATCAGTTGCCTACAGAAGTCACATAATGAGTAAATTAAGTCCACCAGTGTCCAATTTATTCTCAGTATAACTACAGCTGTTCTGTGAAGGCCTCAGAGGTTTGTTTGAAAACATTAATCCCTTTCTGACATCAGACGTACTATCCTGTCCACGGTACCCGTATGACCGGGGAAAGGATAGTACGTCAGCGCGATCAGCGGCGTCCCCGGGGGGGAGCGCCGCCTATCGCGGCCGGGTGTCAGCTGATTATCACAGCTGACACCCGGCACTATGTGTCAGGGGCGGTCACTGAGAAAGCCTGCTGCAGCGTCTGACACTAGACAGTGATGCCCCCCCCCCGGACAATAAAATAAAGTAAAAAAAAGTGTAAAAATAATTTATTAAAAAAATTCCTAAATAAAAAAAATTCCCTAATACCAATTCATTTGTTAATAAAAAAAAAAACAATAAAAGTACACTTATTTAGCATCGCCGTGTGCGTAACGACCCGTCCTATAAAACTGTCCCACTACTTAACCCCTTTAGTGAACCCCTTAAAAAATAAAAGATAAAAAACAAAGCAAAAAACAATGTTTTATCATCATGCCGCCGAACAAAAAGTGCAATAACGCGCAATCAAAAAGATGGATATAAATAACCATGGTACCGCTGAAAACGTCATCTTGTCCCGCAAAAAACAAGCCGCCATACAGCGTCATCAGCGTAAAAGATAAAAAAGTTATAGCTCACAGAATAAGGCAATGCAAAAATAATTATTTTTTTTATATAAAATTGTTTTCATTGTATAAAAGCGCCTAAACATAAAAAAGACATAAATGAGGTATCGCTGTAATCGTACTGACCCGAAGAATAAAACTGCTCTATCAATCTTACCACACGCGGAACAGTGTAAACGCATCCCCCAAAAGAAATTCATGAAATGCTGGTTTTTGTTCATTCTGCGTCTCAAAAACCGGAAAAAAAAGTGATCAAAAAATGTCACGTACCCGAAAATGGCACCAATAGAAACGTCATCTCGTCCCGCAAAAAATAAGACCTCGCATGACTCGGTGGGTCAAAATATGGAAAAATTATAGCTCTCAAAATGTGGTAATGCAAAAACTATTTTTACAATAAAAAGTGTCTTTTAGCGTATGACAACTGCCAAACATAAAAACCCACCATATATAGTAAGTCAAACCACCCTTTATCACCCTCATAGTTATGGAAAAATAATAAAATAAAAAAAAATGTATTTATTTCTATTTTCCCATTAGGGTTAGGGCTGGGGGTGTGTTGCGGTTAGGGGTGGAGTTAGAACTGGGGGGTTTCCACTGTTTAGGCACATCAGGGGCTCTCCAAACGCAACATGGCGTCTGATCTCAATTCCAGGAAATTCTGCGTTGAAAAAGTCAAACAGTGCTCATTCCCTTCCAAGCCCTGCCATGCGCCCAAACCGTGGTTTACCCCCACATATGGGGCATCAGCCTACTCAGGACAAATTGCACAAACACTTTTGGGGTCCAATTTCTCCTGTTACCCTTGGGAAAATAAAAAATTGGGGGCAAAAATATCATTTTTTGTGGAAAAAAATATTTTATTTTTATGGCTATATGTTATAAACTTCTGTGAAGCACTTGGGAGTTCAAAGTGCTCACCACACATCTAGATAAGTTCCTTGGGGGGTCTAGTTTCCAAAATGGGGTCACTTGTGGGGGGTTTCGACAGTTTAGGCCCATCAGGGGCTCTCCAAACGTGACATGGCGTCCGATCTGAATTCCAGCCAATTTTGCGCTGTAAAACTCAAACGGCGCTCCCACATATCAGGTATCAGCGTACTCAGGACAAATTGCACAATAACTTTTGCACTCTAATTTCTCCTGTTACTCTTGGTAAAATAAAAAATACTGGACCTGAAGTAATTTTTTTGTGAAAAAAGTTAAATGTTCATTTTTTTTAAACATTAAAAAAATTCCTGTGAAGCACTTGAAGGGTTAATAAACTTCTTGAATGTGGTTTTGAGCACCTTGAGGGGTGCAGCTTTTAGAATGGTGTCACTTTTGGGTATTTTCTATCATATAGACCCCTCAAAGTGACTTCAAATGTGATGTGGTCCCTAAAAAAATGTTGTAAAAATGAGAAATCGCTGGTCAACTTTTAACCCTAAAAACTTCCTAAAAAAAAAATTTGGTTCCCAAATTGTGCTGACGTAAAGTAAACATGTGGGAAATGTTACTTAAGTTTTTTTTGTGCCGTATCTCTGTGATTTAAGGGCATAAAAATTCAAATTTGGAAAATTGCGAAACTTTCAAAATTTTTGCCAAATTTCCTTTTTCACAAATAAACACAAGTTATACGAATGAAATTTTACCACTAACATGAAGTACAATATGTCACAAGAAAACAATGTCAGAATCACCGGGATCCATGGAAGCGTTTCAGAGTTATTACCTCATAAAGGGACAGTGGTCAGAATTGTAAAAATTAGCCCCATCATTAATGTGCAAACCACCCTTGGGGGTAAAGGGGTTAAAGCTGTGTGCCCACGTTGCGTTTTTTTATGCGTTTCCGCCGCAGCGGAAACGCTTAAAAAATGCTACTAAAATGCATCCCCATGCAATCCTATGGGATTCCACAGTTGCTGTGCCCATGCTGCGGATTTTACCACTGCGGAATCGCGTAGTGGTAAAATCTGCAGTATGACAATTATTTCTGCAGAATCGCGTCGATTTCGCCACCATAGGATTTCATTGAAATGCCCACCATGCGCAAAGTGAGCGCTTCATGTGTGGATGGTACCCAGGGTCTGGAGGAGACAAGATTCTCCTCCATGCCCTGGGTACCATATTCCTGTAAAAAATAGAATTAGAATAAAAAATAGGGATATACTTACCCACTGTCGGCCCCTGGAGTTGTCCCGCCTCTCAGCCACACTGTCAGCATCTTCCGTTCCCAGGGATGCATTGCACGAATGACCTCTGATGACGCAGCGGTCTTGAGTGATGCTGCATCATCAGAGGTCATTGTCGCAAGGCATCTCTGGGAATGGAAGATGCTGGCAGCGTGGCTGAGAGGAGGGACAACTCTAGAGGCCGACAGTGGGTAAGTATTTCCATGCTTGACAAGTGTGACCAACCTGTCAATCACTTTTCCAAGCGATGCTTCAAATCATTTAGAAAAGCGCAAGCTAAAAACGCTTGCAAAACGCTTGTGTTTTGCGGGAAAATGCATGCGAATTCCACATGCGTTTTACCCACGGCAGGGAGTTGCAGAAATGTTGCGGACATTTCCGCAGCATTTCTACAACGTGGGAACTTAGCCTAAGGATCAAACAGGATCCTGAAAACCAAGAACACACCAGACAGGTCACAGATAAAGTTGTGGAAAAGAGTAAAGCAGGGTAAGGTTATAAAAAATAGCCCAAGCTCTGAGCATCTCTGAACCAAGATTTTGGAAAAATTCATGCACTGTGTGTATAATGAAATCTGTTCAATAGAGAATCTTGAAATGCTAAACGGGGTGTCAATTACACTAAACTGATGATTTGTCTATCTGATAGGTCATCAGTATGAAACCGGTGGGAGCTCTGACACCCCAACCGCTGTCATTTGCTGTAGTGACAGCTGGATGTTAACACATTGACTGGAGTCGCAAAGTGCACGTCCATTCAACGTATAGCAGCCACTGTTGGATGGGGCAGAAAAACTTCTATTAGAAATAGCTGGAGCTATTTTGCAGTAACAGGCAACGGCTGCTACACACTGAGTGGAGCTGAATTTTGCAGCTCTTTTCAAAAGACCAGATTTCTCAAGAATGCAAATTTGTATGCCAGACTTGTTCCACTGTGTGTTGTGGCAAATTCCACCTAATTCATTAACGAATTTTGTGCATCTTTCAACTTCAGAGTGGAATAAAATTGCCAAAAGTCACAAACTTTTTGTGACATTTCACAGTGTTTTATGACAATTCTGGAAAAAACACCTTGATGAATTGGACCCATAGGGTTGACATCCAGTGGTCAATGGCACAAATAACTGATCGGATATTGGACCCACACCGATCTAATATTTATGACATATTCCATGGAAAGGTGGTATCAATGTGCTATGACAGGTGAACCAGTTAAGGCTGTGTGCACACGTTGCCTTTTTTAGCGTTTTTGCGGTGTTGTTCATTCTTTGTGCGGAATCGTGGTGATTACGCACCCATAGGATTGTACTGAAACACTCACTTTACGCATGTGGCTATGCTCATCATGCATAAAGTGAGCGCTTCATGTGCGGATGGTACCCAGGGTGAGGAGGAGGGGAGACTCTCCTCCATGCCCTGGGTACCATAATCCTGTAAAAAATAGAATTGAAATAAAAAAATAGTGATATACGCACCCTTCGACGGCCACCGGAGTCTTTCCCGCAAGTATTTTGCTGTGTTCCGGGACATAGTTCACCGGAGCATGCACACTATTGCTTTTCAGCTTTGCCCGCAGTTGGGCAAAGCATACTGCGCACGTGCGGGAGGCAATTTGAATGCGCCTGTACGCGAACAACGCTATTCGCAGAACGGAATGCGTGCAGCACACCGATTTGGGGTGGAGAGAGGGACCAGAACCAACGCCCATCGGACCAGACCGAGGACATTTACATACAGTGCGGGAACAATATAAAAGGTTTTTATGGGTGATTCATGCAGAGTCAGGGGATTTCACAAGTAGTTGGGGAATGCATAGCTCACACTCTATATTAGATGATATTTTTACTTGATAGGCCAAAAAACTGGTGACAGATTCCCTTTAAAAAATTATTAAATAAAAGAAAAGGTGTGCTGCTTAGCAGACAGGATAATGAACTCAGATGACAGCACTGGATTTTTCCTTGGCACAGCTATCGGCAATTTACAGTGGGGAAAAAAGTATTTAGTCAGCCACCAATTGTGCAAGTTCTCCTACTTAAAAAGATGAGAGAGGCCTGTAATTGACATCATAGGTAGACCACAGCTATGAGAGTCAAAATGAGAAAACAAATCCAGAAAATCACCGTGTCTGATTTGGCAAGATTTATTTTGCAAATTATGGTGAAAAATAAGTATTTAGTCACCTAAAAACATGTAAGATTTCTGGCTCTCACAGACCTGTAACTTCTTCTTTAAGAGGCTCCTCTGTCCTCCACTCATTACCTGTGGTAATGGCACCTGTTTGAACTTGTTATCAATATAAAAGACACCTGTCCACAACCTCTAACGGTCACACTCCAAACTCCACTATGATGAAGACCAAAGAGCTGTCGAAGGACACCAGAAACAAAAAATTGTAGCCCTGCACGAGACTGGGAAGACTGAATCTGTAATAGGCAATTAGCTTGGTGTGATGAAATCAACTGTGGGACCAATAATAAGAAAATGGAAGCCATACAAGACCACTCATAATCTCTCTTGATCTGGGGCTCCATGCAAGATCTCACCCCTTGGGGTCAAAAAGATCATAAGAACAGTGAGCAAAAATTTCAGAACCATATGGGGGGACCTAGTGAATGACCTGAAAAGAGCTGGGACCATCATAACAAAAGCTACCAACAGTAACACACTATGCCGCCAGGGACTCAGATTTTGCAGTGCCATACGTGTCCCCCTGCTAAAGCCAGTACATGTCCGGCCACATCTGAAGTTTGCTAAAGAGCATTTGCATTATCCAGAAGAGTATTGGGAGAATGGTCTGATGAAACAAAAGTAGAATTGTTTGGTAGAAACAAAACTTGTCGTGTTTGGAGGAGACAGAATGCTGAGTTGCATTCAAAGAACACCATACCTACTGTGAAGCATGGGGTGGCATCATCATGCTTTGGGGCTGTTTCTCTGCAAAGAGACCAGGACGACTGATCCGTGTACATGAAAGAATGAATGGGGCCATGTATTGTGAGATTTTGAGTGCAAACCTCCTTTCATTAGCAAGGACATTGAAAATGAAACATGGATGGGTCTTTCAGCATGATAATTAGCCAAAGCACACCGCCAGGGCAACAAAGGAGTGGCTTCTTAAGAAGCATATGAAGGTCCTGGAGTGGTGTCATGAAGTGACTGACACCAGGGAAACTATAACAATGGTGGGCCCTGTCGATAGGGAACAGGGGGATGGACACATCCTGCACTCACTTGAGGATGTGCCCTGATCTCACTATCGTCCCAATACAAGGTTTTTTCACCCCGTCACTGAGCAGGATACCTAATCCCTCACTTGCCCTGCTCTTACCCCTAAGTAGGGAACTGGTGTCAGGAACACCGCACTGCATTTGCTCACTGAGCCAGTGCGCGTGTCCTGAGTAAGACAAACTGTGCTCAGAGATACCTGTGGAGTGGGCAGCAGTAGAGAAGATGCGTGCTTCAGACCCGCAGGACCTGAAGTACGTGACTGCTGGGGGCGTGGCCTAAACTCCAGAGAGCTAGAGCTGCAGGAAAACTCCTAGAATGGAAACTACGGAACAAAGTTACTAATTGGCATAAACAGGGACATAAACCAAATCAGGCCGGGGTCAAAGCACGAGATAGCACGACAATTACCAAAGGGCTAGACAGAACAGATAGTCAAGACGCAGCCAAGAAGTCAGAAACCAGAGAAGCAGATATACAGTACAGAATCAACAGGCAAACTCACAACGGGGAACAGAACCGGATCAGAACCACATAAGCAAGCTATAAGACAACGAACAGGCACACAGGGGTCAAAACACTCGGCTAAAGGCAAAAGTATAACTGACAGGGATTGGAGTTTCTCAGGGCTATAAAAAGCTCTCCCTGAACCAAAGAGAGGCCATAATAATTAACCCCAGGCATGCAGGTCAAAGCCTGCACTGAGCTCAAGACATTAACTCCTGATGTGCAGGTCAAAAACCTGCACTGGGATCATGACAACTGGCAGGCGAGAGCACTGGTCCCACCTCTGCACTGATACAACAAAAGGAATGGAAAGACAGACATGAAAAGGGACAACGTAACAAAAAACGCAACACTTAGCTTTCTGCTACAAAGCACCGCACAGCAGGATAAGACACCAGATCAGCGAACTCAGTAAAGCACCAATGCGCCCAGCCAGCTCCTTCCTCCAGCTCAGTCACTGCAGATTCCTGACCGACAGTCACCTGATGCATCAGATGACCTCTTGAAGGATGGTGGGAGTGGTCACCAGCCACATCAACTGACCCAGCAGCAATGCAATTACTCCAGCAGGCCAGCGGGGAAAAAACGGAGAGTGACCCTGGCCTATATCTGCGGCTTACGCAATATTGAAATTCACCCAAAAAGATATCTACATGTAACAAAGGGAATCCCAGCCTGATTGTGGCATTGCGCTCCCACACAACTTGTACTGTGGCCTAGTCTGCCTATCTCGCTCTAGTCATGCGTCAGCAGTGTACAATGTACAAGATCAAATACCGTTTCCTACGTTAACAATGGCAATGTAAAAATCGGATGCAATATGGCTGACAAACCTTTTTTTTAAATGGATGTAAGGGACTAACATTATAAACGGCTGGTTAGGCAGTGATATGATGTGAATGCGGCTGTGTTGGAGGGTATGGAGGACCTGACAGGATCCCTTTAATATATTCCAATAATCATATTATATAGCTCTGTGTATTTACAATTGCTCATTTTACCTTCTACCCAGATAATTCTTCTCTTTTCTGTTAGTTCTATGATATCTCATGATTATGACAAGATGAACCCCTCTAAGCTCTATGTAGAAAAAGGAGGCTACGTTTCCCTATGAGTCATTAGTCACTGCAAAAGTCCCTGGCCGGGGGAGGAGGAGCAGTTGGGTCAGGAGTTAGGGCCCCCTCACACATAGCGATGCACCAGCGATCCCGACAACGATATCACCTTGTCAAGATTGCTGGAGTGTCGCTACATGATCGCTGGTGAGCTGTCAAACAGGCAGCTTCACCAGCGATCAGGACCAGCGACATGCGGGTAACAAGCGACACATGTCGCTTAGTTACCCGCAGTGTATCTTAGTTACCAGCGCGCTGATGCAGGGAGCTGGTAACCAAGGTACATATCGGGTTTCTAAGGGGCACATGGCACTTAGAAACGCGATGTGTACCTTGGTTACCAGCTCCCTGCATCAGCGTGCTGGTAACTAAGGTACACATCGGGTTTCTAAGTGCCGCTCGCCCCTTGGAAACCCGATGTGTACCTTGGTTACCAGCTCCTGCTCGTTGGTCTCCCGCCTGTCACACGCAGAGATGCGTGCTGGCCAGCGGGAGACCAGCGATCAAAAAAACGTCCAGACGTTTCAACAACGATCAGCGATACCCGGCAGGGGGGCCGGTCGCTGATAGCTGTCACACACAGCGATCTCGCTGGTGAGATCGCTGTTGCGTCACAAATCGAGATCGCTGTGTGTGACAGGGGCATGATTTTTATAGGGACAAGAGACTTCCTGTTTCTACATAGAGAACAGAAAAGAGAAGAATTGGCTGGGTAGAAAGGTAAAATGGGCAATTGTAAGTACAATGCTATATAATATGATGACTGCAATATATTAAGAGGATAAAAACTTTGATGGGAGGAGGAGGGCTGCTTTAATGTGTAAAAATCATGTCCATACTCGTAATACGCTCATGTAAACGAGTCCTAAATTTACCCTAATGATGTAAAAGACATAGAAATCAAATTATTATTATGATCATTATCAAAGACTATAATCAGATAATAAGCAAGCAAAACCTCCTCTCCCACTTCACTTCTCAGTGAGCCAAGCGAGACTTTCCCATTCCATGAATTTCATAGGCCTCATGTGTACAGGGCACAAGTGTGCACTTGGCATAACTGGAGTTCGGCTTACTCTCCGTGGCATATTACCTACGTCGGCCTTTAGTCAATCACACTGAAACAAGGACAAATCTTTACGTGGACATCGGACTTGGGCAACCTTCAGTATCTTAATATTTGGCAAGTATACTAGAAGCAATGCCTTAGTAGTGGGCCAAGTTCAGACTTTGCATTGTAAAGCAACTGTAAAACAATAGGAAAATAAATGGTAAATTTACACTGTAAGAGCCAATTGGCCAGTCCGGATACTTGGACCATTCGGCAACATATGGTAGTCCTTTTCTGAGCGCTTGTGTGGTCTGCATCATTTCTACATGTACAGTCATGGCCAAAAGTTTAGAGAATGACACAAAAATTAATCTTTACAAAGTCTACTGCTTCATTTTTTCTAATGGTAATTTGCATATACTCCAGAATGTTATAAAGAGTGATCAGCTTAATAGCAATTACTTGCAAAGTCAATATTTGCCTAGAAAATGAACTTTAACCCCCCCAAACACATTTCAACATCATTGCAGCCCTGCCTTAAAAGGACCAGCTAACATCGTTTCAGTGATTGCTCCATTAACACAGGTGTGGGTGTTGATGAGGACAGGGCTGGAGATCAATCTGTCATGATTAAGCAAGAATGACACCACTGGACACTTTAAAAGGAGGCTGGTGCTTGGCATCATTGTTTGTCTTCTGTTAACCATGGTTATCTCTAAAGAAACACGTGCAGTCATCATTGCACTGCACAAAAATGGCCTAACAGGGAAGAGTATCGCACCTAGAAAGATTGCACCTCAGTCAACAATCTATCGCATCATCAAGAACTTCAAGGAGAGAGGTTCCCTTGTTGCCAAAAAGGCTCCAGGGCGCCCAAGAAAGACCAGCAAGTGCCAGGACCTTCTCTTAAAAGTGTTTCAGCTGCGGGATCGAGCTACCAGCAGTGCAGAGCTTGCTCTGGAATGGCAGCAGGCAGGTGTGAGTGCATCTGCACGCACTGTGAGGCGGAGACTCTTGGAGCAAGGCCTGGTCTCAAGGAGGGCAGCAAAGAAGCCACTTCTCTCCAGAAAAAACATCATGGACAGACTGATATTCTGCAAGAGGTACAGGGAGTGGACTGCTGAGGACTGGGGTAAAGTCATTTTCTCTGATGAATCCCCTTTTCGATTGTTTGGGACATCTGGCAAACGGCTTATTCGGAGAAGACGAGGTGAGCGCTACCACCAGTCTTGTCTCATGCCAACTGTCAAGCATCCTGAAACCATTCATGTGTGGAGTGGCTTCTCAGCCAAGGGAATGGGCTCTCTCTCAGTCTTGCCTAAAAACACAGCCATGAATAAAGAATGGTACCAGAATGTCCTCCAAGAGCAACTTCTCCCAACCGTCCAAGAGCAGTTTGGCGATCAACAATGCCTTTTTCAACATGATGGAGCACCTTGCCATAAAGCAAAGGTGATAACTATATGGCTCAGGGAACAAAATATAGAGATTTTGGGACCATGGCCTGGAAACTCCCCAGATCTTAATCCCATTGAGAACTTGTGGTCAATCATCAAGAGACGGGTGGACAAACAAAAACCTTCAAATTCAGACAAAATAAAAGCATTGATTTTGCAAGAATGGACTGCTATCAGTCAGGATTTGATCCAGAAGTTGATTGAGAGCATGCCAGGGAGAATTGCTGAGGTCCTGAAGAAGAAGGGTCAACACCGCAAATATTGACTTGCTGCATTAACTCATTCTAACTGTCAATATAACCTTTTGTTACTCATAATATGATTGCAATTATATTTCTGTATGTGATAAAAACATCTGACAAACACAAATAAAAACCAGAGGCCAGCAGATTATGTGAAAATATAATATTTGTGTCATTCTCAAAACTTTTGGCCATGACTGTAGAGTATTTGTACACAATGGTCCTGAGTCATCAAAGCTTTTATGGCCTTATTCTGGTGTAAAAAGCTTTGAAAATTCACAAAATTATGGCGCAACTTAAGGCTGCACTAAAATGTTGCGACTTTTACCATTGTCACACCATTTTTCCATAGCTCCAACAAAGTGGGCGAGCTGAGGTGGGATGGGAGCCATAAAGAGTGATGGCATTAGCTACGTCACACCACAAATCTTATTCGAGTGGGGACTGGAGTAGGATCTGGGGAGAGGCACAGGGAGACACACACCAAGCATCCGATGCTCCCGATTCATTAAGGGGTGTGCGCGTGTTAATGATTCAGGCGCGTCTGACGCCAGCGCTTTTCCTATTCAAGACTGATGTGAACAACACCGATCTTGATGAATTGGGGCCTGAGTTTTTTATGTGGATTTTAAAGTAGATTCTGTCCCAAAATCAACTTGAAAAAAAAACCAATGCTTCAAATACCCTTTGAATAAGCTCCTGCTCATTTCAGTGGGAAAACAACTACATTGCACGTTGTGCAACACCAACATGTGAATTCATGAGGGGTTTATGACTGAAGGGTAAAAAAAACTAACACTACAAATCTGAGTACGGAATCAATTAAAGCAGAAAGAAAAAAATGCACTTCCATAAATGCAGCATTAAAATACATGGCAAAAATGTAGCCAGTTTCTTTGTGACGCTCCTTAATGGTGTGTCCATAGTCTCAGTAGTGAATAGCATGGCGGCTCAGTGGTTAGCACGATGGCTTTTCAGGGCTGGGTCTTCGGCTCAACAATCTGCAAGTTTGTATATTCTCCCCATTTTTGGGGGGGGGTTTCCTTCTACTCAGTGATGTGACGGCCGATAATCACTGTACAGCACTGCAGAATAGGTTGGTGCTAGAACTATACTCATTTACTACCCGTAATTTACAAAATAGGTGTGAAAGTCATTGGCTGCAGCTTCTGAATGGCATTGGTGTGATCACTGAAGGGAGTGATTGGCTGCAGCGTCTGTGAACGGCATTGGTGTGATCACTGAAGGGAGTGATTGGCTGCAGCTTCTGAATGGCATTGGTGTGATCACTGAAGGGAGTGATTGGCTGCAGCGCCTGTGAACGGCATTGGTGTGATCACTGAAGGGAGTGATTGGCTGCAGCTTCTGAACGGCATTGGTGTGATCACTGAAGGGAGTGATTGGCTGCAGCTTCTGAACGGCATTGGTGTGATCACTGAAGGGAGTGATTGGCTGCAGCTTCTGATTGGCATTGGTGTGATCACTGAAGGGAGTGATTGGCTGCAACGTCTGTGAACGGCATTGGTGTGATCACTGAAGGGAGTGATTGGCTGCAGCTTCTGAACGGCATTGGTGTGATCACTGAAGGGAGTGATTGGCTGCAGCGTCTGTGAACGGCATTGGTGTGATCACTGAAGGCAGTGATTGGCTGCAGCGTGTGAACGGCATTGGTGTGATCACTGAAGGCAGTGATTGGCTGCAGCGTCTGTGAACGGCATTGGTGTGATCACTGAAGGCAGTGATTGGCTGCAGCAGTCATGACGTCACCACAGATAGGAGAGCGCGTCGATCAGTGCTAGGGACATGGTCACACTAGGCAGTTTTTCTGGCAGTGCAGCTCCTGATCAGTCGCCTGTCACACTTACCACAAGGCCACACAGGGCAGACTGTATTCTACAGGTAGCCGCTTCCGTTCCCGCAAGGAATAATCGATGCTACTTTCTGAGAAATCTACACACTACCATCAATACTCCTGGTGGATCCCTGCGCCTGTCCCCAAATACGTGCCCTTAAAGGCGCAGGATGGCGGCCATCATTGGCGCTGCTCAAGGCGTGGACAAGGACAGCACAGAACCTAGAGCAAGGTCATGGCCACGTATCCAGAGACAGGATCTACAGGTGAGATTGTTATACTCAGTAGCGCCCCCAAGTGTCATTTTGTGGTATTAACCTAGTTGCTTGAAGGGAAAATTTGCATAATTATCACTGAGGGGCATAAACCATGGATTGGAGGGGCGCAGGATAAAAGAGAAACCCTTCCAGAATCAGAGGGGCAGTACAGACTGGAGGAAGGTGCTCGGTATAAAGAAATAAAAAATCAGATGTCGGCTTTGACAAAGATGTGGGTGGTGCAGGGAATAATGAGTGGGCGCTGTCATAAATCCTGTGCACGTGGTTGCCCCTAGCAACCGGCCACCTTCCAGCTGTCACAGAAGGGTCTGAGGACAATGGCAGAAGCGACCAGATTGGGGGATGTAGCCAACTCCTGCAGGGAACATAGGAGGCAGCTGCCCAGGTCATGGTGGAAGCCTCCTGTCACCTTCACGTCACCCCGCCGCAGGACACGTCTGCACAGATCCCCCTCCCGCCGCCGCCGCCGCCGTACCTGTCCCCTTCTGCATGTTCAGCCTCAGCAGGTCTCCGCTGGACAGGTGCTTGAGCGCGAAGCGTTTCACGATCCTGTCGGAGATCGTCCCCTTCCCTGAGCCCGGGGGTCCCATGATCACTGCCCGGAACAGCACACGAGCCGCCATTGTGCCGATAACACTGGGACAGATCACGCAGAAAAGTTGATGGCAGTTGTTACACACAGGGGCCTGCACGATCGGCTGCGGGCAGGTCAGGAATGGAAATGTGCCTTACAAAATGGAAAAGCAAACTTAGGAAGGAGAGTGCAGAGACTGATGGGACCCGGGCTGCGATCACGGCCTGCGCCCCCGCCTCCCTCCAGCAGGGACTCGGTTATTCCTCCCCCTGAGCCCTGCACTCCACCCCCCCCCCAATGTCTCAGGTGACGGAGGAGGAGATCCGTGGCTGACGGCTCCGGCGGGAGCAGGAAGTGTCCGCCACCTGCTGCCATCACTCAGAGCCGTCATCTCTCGGTGACCGGTCACACGGAGCTCCGTGACTACAGAGGAGAGCCGCAGGGACAGGACCTTGCGTGACGTCAGGAGCATGTGACCACAGCTATGCTGCATGCAGGAAAGCTCCGCACTGTGCACGGCAAGCACGGCTCTGCACTGTAGGATACAAGGCTCTGCACCGTTACTCAAAACACAGGACTGCAGTGTGTACTTACTATATATACACACAGCTCTGCACTGGGTACTCTAATCACACCGTTCTACCCTGTGCAGTCGGTACACACCACCCTGCACCATGCCCTCTTCACCCACTCACGGCCCTGCCCCGTGCCCTCTACACCCACTCACGGCCCTGCCCCGTGCCCTCTTCACCCACTCACGGCCCTGCCCCGTGCCCTCTACACCCACTCAAGGCCCTGCACCGTGCCACCTACACCCACTCAAGGCCCTGCACCGTGCCCTCTACACCCACTCACGGCCCTGCACTGCGCCCTCTACACCCACTCACGGCTCTACATCATGCCCTTTACACCCGTACACGGTTCTGAAACGTACCTTCTACGCTTATGCACAGCCATGCATCATGCCCTCTACACTAACGCACGGCCCTGCTCTGTTGCCTGTACACACACTCACAGCCCTACACCGTGCCCTGTACACTCACTCATGGCCCTACACGGTGCCCTCTACACCCACTCATGGCCCTGCACCGTGCCCTCTACACCCACTCGCAGCTTTGCACCGTGCCCTCTACACCCACTCATGGCCCAGCACCGTGCCCTCTACACCCACTCACAGCCCTGCCCCGTGCCCTCTACACCCACTCACGGCCTTGCCCCGTGCCCTCTTCACCCACTCACGACCCTGCACCGTGCCCGGCACCGTGCCCTCTACATGCACTCATGGCCCTGTACCGTGCCCTGGACACCCACTCACAGCACTGCACCGGGTACCCTCTACACCCACTCACAACCCTGCACCGTGCCCTCTACACCCACTCACGGCCCAGCACCGTGCCACCTACACCCACTCAAGGCCATGCACCGTGCCACCTACACCCACTCAAGGCCCTGCACCGTGCCCTCTACACCCACTCACGGCCCTGCATCATGCCCTCTTCACCCACTCACGGCCCTGCACTGCGCCCTCTACACCCACTCACGGCTCTACATCATGCCCTTTACACCCGTACACGGTTCTGAAACGTAACTTCTACGCTTATGCACAGCCATGCATCATGCCCTCTACACTATCGCACGGCCCTGCTCTGTTGCCTGTACACACACTCACAGCCCTACACCGTGCCCTGTACACTCACTCACGGCCCTACACGGTGCCCTCTACACCCACTCATGGCCCTGCACCGTGCCCTCTACACCCACTCGCAGCTTTGCACCGTTCCCTCTACACCCACTCATGGCCCAGCACCGTGCCCTCTACAGCCATTCACGGCCCTGCACCGTGCCCTCTACAGCCATTCACGGCCCTGCACCATGCCCTCTACACCCACTCACGGCCTTGCACCATGCCCTCTACATGCACTCGTGGCCTTGTACTATGCCCTGGTCACCTACTCACGGCACTACACTGTGTCCTCTACACCCACTCACAGCCCTGCACCATTCCCTCTACACCCACTCACGGCCCTACATCATGCCCTCTACACCTGTACACGGTTCTGTACTGTACCTTCTACGCTAATGCACTGCCTTGCATCATGCCCTCTACACCCACTCACAGCCCTGCGCCGTTTCCTGTACACCCACTCATGGCGCTGCACCGTTTCCTGTACACCCACTCACGGCCCTGCACTGTGCCCTGTACACCCACTCACAGCCCTCCATCATTCCTTGTACACCCACTCACGGCACTGCACCGTGCCCTGTACACCCACTCACGGCCCTGGATTGTGCCCTCTATACCCAATCATGGCCCTACACCATGCCCACTATACACACTCATGGCCCTACATCTTGCCCTCTACACCTACTCACGGCCCTGCACCATGCCCTCTGTACCCATGCACGGCCCTGCACCATGCCCTCTCTACCCATGCACGGCCCTGCATCATGCCGTCTATACCCATGCATGGCCCTGTGTGAAACATGGCTCTGCAGTGTGCACAAAACCCACGGTTCTGCCATGTAGGAGACATGTCTCTTGAGTGTGCACTCTAGTCACACAGTCTGCTATGTAGGAGAGATGCCGCTCTGCACTATGCACTCTACACACACCACATAATGTACACAGCTTTATGTAGAGTATATACAGTGGGGAAAAAAAGTATTTAGTCAGCAATAGTGCAAGTTCCACCACTTAAAAAGATGAGAGGCGTCTGTAATTTACATCATACGTAGACCTCAACTATGGGAGACAAATTGAGAAAAAAAAATCCAGAAAATCACATTGTCTGTTTTTTTTTTTCACTTTATTTGCATATTATGGTGGAAAATAAGTATTTGGTCAGAAACAAAATTTCATCTCAATACTTTGTGATATATCCTTTGTTGGCAATGACAGAGGTCAAACGTTTTCTGTAAGTCTTCACAAGGTTGCCACACACTGTTGTTGGTATGTTGGCCCATTCCTCCATGCAGATCTCCTCTAGAGCAGTGATGTTTTTGGCTTTTCGCTTGGCAACACGGACTTTCAACTCCCTCCAAAGGTTTTCTATAGGGTTGAGATCTGGAGACTGGCTAGGCCACTCCAGGACCTTGAAATGCTTCTTACAAAGCCACTCCTTCGTTGCCCTGGCGGTGTGCTTTGGATCATTGTCATGTTGAAAGACCCAGCCACGTTTCATCTTCAATGCCCTTGCTGATGGAAGGAGGTTTGCACTCAAAATCTCACGATACATGGCCCCATTCATTCTTTCATGTACCCGGATCAGTCGTCCTGGCCCCTTTGCAGAGAAACAGCCCCAAAGCATGATGTTTCCACCACCATGCTTTACAGTAGGTATGGTGTTTGATGGATGCAACTCAGTATTCTTTTTCCTCCAAACACGACAAGTTGTGTTTCTACCAAACAGTTCCAGTTTGGTTTCATCAGACCATAGGACATTCTCCCAAAACTCCTCTGGATCATCCAAATGCTCTCTAGCAAACTTCAGACGGGCCCGGACATGTACAGGCTTAAGCAGTGGGACACGTCTGGCACTGCAGGATCTGAGTCCATGGTGGCGTAGTGTGTTACTTATGGTAGGCCTTGTTACATTGGTCCCAGCTCTCTGCAGTTCATTCACTAGGTCCCCCCGCGTGGTTCTGGGATTTTTGCTCACCGTTCTTGTGATCATTCTGACCCCACGGGGTGGGATTTTGCGTGGAGCACCAGATCGAGGGAGATTATCAGTGGTCTTGTATGTCTTCCATTTTCTAATTATTGCTCCCACAGTTGATTTCTTCACTCCAAGCTGGTTGGCTATTGCAGATTCAGTCTTCCCAGCCTGGTGCAGGGCTACAATTTTGTTTCTGGTGTCCTTTGACAGCTCTTTGGTCTTCACCATAGTGGAGTTTGGAGTCAGACTGTTTGAGGGTGTGCACAGGTGTCTTTTTATACTGATAACAAGTTTAAACAGGTGCCATTACTACAGGTAATGAGTGGAGGAAAGAGGAGACTCTTAAAGAAGAAGTTACAGGTCTGTGAGAGCCAGAAATCTTGATTGCTTGTTTCTGACCAAATACTTATTTTCCACCATAATATGCAAATAAAATGAAAAAAAAACAGACAATGTGATTTTCTGGATTTTTTTTTCTCAGTTTGTCTCCCATAGTTGAGGTCTACCTATGATGTAAATTACAGACGCCTCTCATCTTTTTAAGGCTGGTTTCACATTTGCGTTTTTTTGCGCTGGAAAAAAACGCATACCTGCGCATGCGTTTTTTCCCCTATATTTAACATGGGTGCGCATACCTGCGCGCTGGTAAGCGCACGTATGCGATTTTCATGCGCTGCGTTTTTTGGGGGTGTGTGTTTGTATTTTCCAGACGCAGCATGTTGCATTTTTTGGCCCTGCAAAAAAGCGCATGCGCACGTTTTGCGCTAAAAATGGCCATTATAGCCTATGGATGCGCATACGTGCGCACTGGCATGCTCATGTATGCGTTTTTTTGCACATGCGTTTTTTTTTGTTAACCATGGAATTTAGGGGTTTGGGTTAGAGTTAGGGTTAGTTAAGGGGGTTTAGGGTCAGGGTTAGGGTCAGGGTTAGGGTTAAGTATGGTTTGGATAAGGGTTAGGGTCAGGGTTAGGGTTAAGTATGGTTTGGTTAAGGGTTAGGGTCAGGGTTAGGGTTAGGGTTAAGGTCAGGGTTAGGGTTAGTTAGGGTTTGGGTTAGGGTTAAGTATGGTTTGGTTAAGGGTTAGGGTCAGGGTTAGGGTTAAGGTCAGGGTTAGGGTTAGTTAGGGTTTGGGTTAGGGTTAAGTATGGTTTGGTTAAGGGTTAGGGTCAGGGTTAAGGTCAGGGTTAGGGTTAGTTAGGGTTTGGGTTAGGGTTAAGTATGGTTTGGTTTAGGGTCAGGGTTAGGGTCAGGGTTAAGGTCAGGGTTAGGGTTAGTTAGGGTTTGGGTTAGGGTTAAGTATGGTTTGGTTAAGGGTTAGGGTCAGGGTTAGGGTCAGGGTTAGGGTTAGTAAAGTCATGGTTTGGGTTAGTGTGAGGGGCCACCTAATGTTGGAAAAAAACGCAAACGCGGTAAAAACGCACTAAAAACGCATACAAACGCATAAAAATGCTGCGTTTTTTTCATGCATGCTCATAAAAATGCTTGAAAAAAACGCAGCAGTTGTATGCTTTTGTATGCGTTTTTTCAATGCGTTTTTTTGCAGGAAAAACGCGCTGCAAAAAAAAGCAAGTGTGAAACTAGCCTAAGTGGTGGAACTTGCACTATTGCTGACTGACTAAATACTTTTTTTCCCCACTGTATGAGGTTAATTTGCCCCTTCATGACCCAGCCTATTTTGACCTTAATAGCCTGGCCATTTTTGGCAATTCTGACCAGTGTCCCTTTATGAGGTAATAACTCAGGAATGCTTCAACGCATCCTAGCGATTCTGAGATTGTTTTTTCATGACATATTGGACTTCATGTTAGTGGTAAACTTAGGTCAATAATGTTTGCATTTATTTGTGAAAAAAATGGAAATTTGGCGAAAATGTTGAAAATTTTGCATTTTTCACAATTTGAATTTTTATTCCGTTAAACCAGAGAGTTATGTGACACAAAATAGTTAATAAATAACATTTCCCACATGTCTACTTTACATCAGCACAATTTTGGAAACAAAATATTTTTTTGTTAGGAAGTTATAAGGGTTAAAAGTTGACCAGCGAGTTCTCATTTTTACAACAATATTTACAAATCCATTTTTTTTAGGGACCACCTCACATTTGAAGTCACTTTGAGGGGTCTATATGGCAGAAAATACCCAAAAGTGACACCATTCTAAAAACTGCACCCCTCAAGCTACTCAAAACTACATTTAAGAAGATTATTAACCCTTCAGGTGCTTCACAGCAACTAAAGCAATGTGGAAGGAAAAAATGAACATTTTAATTTTTCCAACAAAAATTTTCTTTTAGCATCAATTTTTTCATTTTCACATGGGCAACAGGATAAAATGGATCCTAAAATTTGTTGGGCAATTTCTCCTGAGTACGCTGGTACCCCATATGTCGTCATAAACTACTGTTTGGGCGCACGGCAGGGCCTGGAAGAGAAGGAACGCCATTTGACTTTTTGAATGGAAAATTAGCTCCAATCGTTAGCGGACACCATGTCGTGTTTGGAGAGCCCCTGTGTACCTAAACATTTGAGCTCCCCTGCAAGTGACCCCATTTTGGAAACTAGACCCCACAAGGAACTTATCTAGATGTGTGGTGAGCACTTTGCGTTATAAACTTCTGTGAAGCACTTGTGGGTTCAAAGTGCTCACCACACATGTAGATAAGTTCCTTGGGTGGTCTAGTTTCCAAAATGCGGTCACTTGTGGGGGGTTTCCACTGTTTAGGCACATCAGGGGCTCTGCAAACGTAACATGACGCCCGCAGACCATTCCATCAAGTCGGTATATCAAAACGTCACTACTTCCCTTCCGAACCCCGACGTGTGCCCAAACAGTGGTCCCCCCCACATATGGGGTACCAGCGTACTCAGGACAAACTGGACAACAACCTTTGGGGTCCAATTTCTCCTGTTAGCCTTGTGAAAATAAAAAATAGCGGGCTAAAATATCATTTTTGAGGAAAAAAAAATATTTTTTATTTTCACTGCTCTGCGTTATAAACTTCTGTGAAGCACTTGTGGGTTCAGAGCAGTGAAAATAAAAAATATTTTTTTTTCCTCAAAAATGATATTTTAGCCCGCTATTTTTTATTTTCACAAGGCTAACAGGAGAAATTGGACCACAAAAGTTGTTGTGCAATTTGTCCTGAGTACGCTGGTACCCCATATGTGGGGGAGAACCACTGTTAGGGCGCATGGGAGAGCCCAGAATGGAAGGAGCGCGATTTTAGAATGCAGACTGATGGAATGTTCTGCGGGCATCATGTTGCGTTTGCAGAGTCCCTGATGTGCCTAAACAGTAGAAACCCCCCACAAGTGACCCCATTTTGGAAACTAGACCCACCAAGGAGCTTATCTAGATGTGTAGTGAGCACTTTGAACCCCCAAGTGCTTCACAGAAGTTTATAAACCCAGAGCCATGAAAATAAAAAAAAAAAATTTATTCCTCAAAAATGATTTTTTTAGCCTGCTATTTTTTATTTTCACAAGGGTAACAGGATAAATTGGACCCCTAAAGTTGTTGTTCAGTTTGTCCTGAGTACGCTGGTACCCCATATGTGGGGGGGAACCACTGTTTGGGAGCACGGCAGGGCTCAGAAGGGAAGGAGCGCCATTTGACTTTTTGAATGGAAAATTAGCTCCAATCGTTAGCAGACACCATGTCGTGTTTGGAGAGGCCCTGTCTGCCTACACTTTGGAGCTCCCCCACAAATGACCCCATTTTGGAAACTAGACCCCCTAAGGAACTTATCTATATGCATAGTGAGCACCTTGAACCCCCAGGTGCTTTACAGAAGTGTATAACATAGAGCTGTGAAAATAAAAATAATTTTTTTTCCTCAAAAAATGATATTTTTTAGCCCGCTATTTTTTATTTTCACAATGGTAACAGGAGAAATTGGACCTCAAAAGTTGTCCAGTTTGTCCTGAGTACGCTGGTACCCCATATGTGGGGGGGGGACCACTGTTTGGGCACACGTCGGGGTTCGGAAGGGAAGTAGTGACGTTTTGTTATACCGACTTGATGGAATGGTCTGCGGGCGTCATGTTACGTTTGCAAAGCCTCTGATGTGCCTAAACAGTGGAAACCCCCCACAAGTGACCGCATTTTGGAAACTAGACCACCCAAGGAACTTATCTACATGTGTGGTGAGCACTTTGAACCCCAAAGTGCTTCACAGAAGTTTATAACGCAGAGCCGTGAAAATAAAAAAATCATTTTTTTTCACAAAAATCATTTTTTTTAGCCCCCAATTTTTTATTTTCCCAAGGGTAACAGGAGAAATTATACCCCCAGAGTTGTTGTGCAATTTTTCCTGATTACACTGATACCCCATATGTGGGAGTAAACCACTGTTTGGGCACACGTCGGGGCTCGGAATGGAGGGAATGCTGTTTGACATTTTGAACGCAAAATTGGCTGGAATAAATCGTGGCGCCATGTCGCGTTCGGAGACCCCATGATGTGCCTAAACAGTCGAAACCCCTCAATTCCAACTCTAACCCCAATACACCCCTAACTCTAACCCAACCCTAATCATAACCCTAACTACAACCCTAACCCCCAACACACCCCTAAACCTAATCCCAACTCTAACCCTAACCACAGGCCTTACCCTAATCCCAACCCACCCCTAACCCTATTCTTAACCCTAATTCCAGCCCTAACCCTAATTCCAGCCCTAACCCTAATTCCAGCCCTAACCCTAATTCCAGCCCTAACCCTAATTCCAACCCTAACCCTAATTCAACCCTAACCCTAATTCAACCCTAACCCTAATTCAACCCTAACCCTAATTCCAACCCTAATTCCAACCCTAACCCTAATTCCAACCCTAACCCTAATTCCAACCCTAACCCTATTTCTAACCCTAGCTATAACCCTAATTTCAACCCTAACCCTAATTCTAACCCTAAATGGAAAAAAAAAATATTTTTTTTATTTTATTATTTGCGCCTGGCTATAGGGGTGATAAACGGGGGTGTATTTACTTTTTTTTTCATTTTGATCACTGTGAGAGTGTATCACAGTGATCAAAATGAAAAATGAACGTGCAGCCGGCAAATTCATGGGCTCCGCCATCTTGGGCAATGGCAGGCGCACTGCGCATGCGCCCGCCATTTTGCAAGATGGCGGCGCCCATAATCCGGACGTCGGGACACCGGGAGCCACGAGGGGACATCGGAGGTACCGAGGGAGGGGGAATCGGAAGGTGGGGGGGAGCGATAGGAAGGGGAGGGGGGAGCAGATGATGACGGCGGCGACCGATCGCCACCGTCCATCGGTGGCGGGGACCGATCGGCCTCGCCAGTCGGTGTGGGGGGGGGTCGGGTATCAGTGTCCAGCCATGTCCGATGCTATTGCAGCATCGGCCATGGCTGGATTGTAATATTTCACCAAATTTCATTGGTGAAATATTACAAATCGCTCTGATTGGCTGTTTCACTTTTAACAGCCAATCAGAGCGATCGTAGGCACGTGGGGGCTAAGCCACGCCCCCTCGGATTAACCATAGAGTGTTCTCTGTGTGCGGGTCGGGTGACCTTTCAGTGACCCCGGTCACCCGACCCGCAGTAGGGCGATTTATAGCATGACGCCTACGTAGGCGTCATGGGTCGTGAAGGGGTTAACTATTTTACACATCACTTGACATCACTTTAATTTGGGGCATAAAAAAAGTTTGAAAATTGTTAAATTTTCAAAATTTTTGCCAAATTTACATTTTTTTTCACAAATAAACACAAGAAATTTTGAAGAAATGTTACTACTATCATAAAGTACAATATGTACAATCTCAGAATCAGTGGGATATGTTGAAGTGTTCCAGAGTTATAACAACATAAAGTGACAGTGGTCAAATTACAAAATTAATGCCTGGTCATTAACCTACAAAGTGGCTTGGTCCTTAAGGGGTTAATAACCTCATTGATAGCAGCCAAGGCGTGTAAGTGCGTGTAGTTCTACGTGCAGGGTTCATACTCGATACTGAATAAATCAGAAATGATAAAAGAATGGAATCACCATTTGCAGATCATTAACATGTCCATCGATCCTGTGATTTCCATAATTCCATGACTTTTCCTCGGTGTTGCAATTTCAATGTTGAGGAGTGTATAGTACAGTATATACAAGACATCCTAATTCATCTAATGATGGGGTTTATGATGTTCTAAACAAGATTTGTTTCCTAACTGATAAAAAGGCAAGTAATGAAAGGATGAGGAAGAGGATCAGTGATGTGTACCCTAGCAGGACCCATGGCAGCAATCTCACCACTGCACACCAATCATTTTTATGTACACTCTGTGATTCTCATTTGTTATTAATATGACAGTTCTGGGGTTCACAGTTGAGCTTATGATTTTCAATAACAGACCATTACCGAATACTGTCGTCAATTATCAGCTATCCAATTACCTGCATTTAATTTCACATTTGCACCATTTTGCAAGTTGACAGCCTTGTCATGTTATATAGCACAGCTACAACTTTTAAGGGAGTTTTTAATTGTGAACCATGAAAGTATCAGAGATACAATAAAGAAATAAACGTCTCCAATATAGTCATGATGTCAGCAACCCAAAGAAAGCAAAGGAAGTAGTCAACTTCTGCAAAGTATTGTCAGTCAAGATTGAACCCACAAATTTTGATCTTTGTACCGTTGTAGTCAATATTATCGGCATCAATAAAGATTGACCAATCATCAAAGGTACCCACTGATGAAGCTATAGGCGAAACGCACGTCAGAGTGCTGGGCAGTGAGGTCTGCTTTTATGGTCTAATGACGATGGCTCTGTGGTGGGTATGGATGTCTCTGCACTACTGCTCTTTGTTGAGAGCTTTGGCTGTGAGGTGTTTTACTCACACTTGAGGTTTATATGAATATGAATTGCACCTTTCACTTTTATATAATCATGTGCTGACTATAGTATTGTGCTTTTGCATTGCTGCCTCCTGTTTAAAGCTTCTGTGTTTCGAGGGGTCATTGTTACCATTGAGGTTTTTATAATAATTATCATGTGATTTTTTTTTTTTTTTTTATATAATCATTTTTTAGGTCCCTATATTTATATTTTGTTCATATATTTGTGCTTGTGCTGTACCCTCATGTGTGATTAATTTATTATGTGTTACTGATTATAATGTGCCATTGTGTTACTGACCACACTGCCTTCGCTTTTTTCTGGATTTTACGTTTTTTTTACTTGTTGAGTTTCGTTGACAATAAACATATTAGAAAATGTCCTATGGGGAAAACTGAAGTGCTTCATTTCCCTGCAGCACCATCACATGGGGAACTAAGCATTACCCAGTACTAATTCTAATCAATGGGCTGCCTGTGCAATGCAAAACAGGTCCTCCAGAGAGAGAGGGACTCTTTGTTAACTGCCCACCACGCGGAGGACCGACCAGGAGATTCAGACCCTGAAAATAGTGCCTTTTTATTCATTCAGAACTCCATAACAATGAATGTGAAAATGTCTTTTCTAAACTGGACAAGCAATTTAGACCAAAATCCTCCCGTGATGAAAAAATTCAGTACAGTGATCATTTATTTCAGAAATAAAGCTCTGGTAACAGCTCCAGTTAAAGGGGAAACTATCAGTGACAGATTATTATTATTATACATTTATATAGCGCCATTTATTCCATGGCACTTTACTGGGAAAAGGGGAAATATAGACAAGTACAAAAAATATGTGCAAGACAAGGGACACACAAGTACAGAAGGAGAGAGGACCCTGCCCGCGAGGGCTCACAGTCTACAGGGATGGGTGAGGATACACTAGGAGAGGGTAGAGCTGGTTGTGCGGTGGTTCAGTAGACCGAGGATCATTGCAGGCTGTAGGCTTGTCGGAACAGGTGGGTCTTCAGGTTCTTCTTGAAGGTTTCCGTTGTGGGTGAGAGTCTGATGTGTTGCGGCAGAGAGTTCCAGAGTATGGGGGAAGCACGGGAGAAGTCTTGTGTGCGGTTGTGGGAAGAAGAGATAAGGGGGGAGTAGAGAAGGAAATCTTGAGAGGATCGAAGGTTGCGTGCGGGTAGGTACCAGGAGACCCTGTTACAGATGTATGGAGGAGACAGGTTGTGGATGGCTTTGTATGTCATGGTTAGGGTTTTAAACTGGAGCCTCTGGACAATAGGAAGCCAGTGATGGGCTTCGCATAGGGGGGAGACAGGTGGATTAGTCTGGCAGCAGAGTGTAGGATAGACTGGAGTGGTGCCAGAGTGCTAGAGGGGAGGCTAGAGAGTAGGAGGTTGCAGTAGTCGAGGCGGGATATGATAAGGGCATGCACTAGTGTTTTTGTGGTTTCCTGGTTGAGGAATGCACGGATCCGGGAAATATTTTTGAGTTTGAGGAGGCAGGAGGAGGCGAGGGATTGGATATGTGGTTTGAAAGATAGGGCAGAGTCGAAGATCACCCCAAGGCACCGAGCGTGCGGGACTGGGGAAAGAGAGCAGCCATTGACATTGATGGATAGGTTTGGTGGAGGGGTACAGTGAGATGGGGGAAAGATGATGAATTCTGTTTTGTCCATGTTCAGTTTGAGAAAGCGAGCAGAAAAGAAGGCTGAAATAGCAGACAGACATTGTGGGATTTTGGTCAGTAAGGAGGTGAGTTCAGGTCCAGATAGGTAGATCTGCGTGTCATCGGCGTAGAGGTGGTACTTTAAGCCGTGGGATTCTTTGAGCTTTCCCAGGCCGAAGGTGTAGCTGGAGAAGAGTAGGGGTCCGAGGACTGAGCCTTGAGGAACACCGACAGACAGGGGGCGAGGTGAGGAGGTGGTGTGTGTGAGGGAGACGCATTTAGTGTTCGGTCTGTTAGGTTTGATGAGATCCAGGATAGGGCCAAGTCTGTGATGCCAAGAGATGAGAGAATCTGCAGCAGGAGGGAGTGGTACACAGTGTCGAAGGCAGAAGACAGGTCCAGGAGAAGGAGGACAGAGTAGTGTCGCTTGCTCTTGGCGGTTAGTAGGTCATTAGTGACTTTATTTAGGGCAGTTTCAGTTGAGTGATGCAGTCGGAAGCCAGATTGTAACCGGTAAAAGAGGGAACAGGAGGAGAGGTGGGAGGACAGTTCAAGATATACATGCTATTCCAGTAGTTGAGGCGTAAGTGAGAAGAGATATCGGGCGATAGACACAGAGGATGGGTCGAGGGAGGGCTTTTTGAGGATGGGTGTGATTTGAGGCATGCTTGAAGGATGAGGGAAAGACAACATTTGTAAATGAAAGGTTGAAGAGTTGGGATGAAGACTGTGGCAAAGTTAGGGATGAGGTGGGACGGGAGCGAGTCAAGCACACAAGTGGTGAGGTGTGATCTTGACAGGAGGTTGGAGAGCTGATCTTCTGTCATGGTGGAGAAGCTGGTTTTGGAAGAATAGTGCTGAGCAGCTAAGAGGGGCATTGGGGGCTGCGGGCCAAAGCTTTCTCTGACCGTATCAATCTTCTGCTTAAAGAAGGAGGCAAAGTCTTCAGCAGAAATGAGAGGAGATGGAGGAGGTGCTGTAGGACGGAGTAGAGAATTGAAAGTGTTGAAAAGCTGTTTAGGGTTGTGAGACAGTGAGGATATGAGGGATGCAAAGTAAGTTTGTTTTGCGACAGAGAGCGTGTACTTGAAGCTGGCAAGGGACTGCTTGTATGCGTTGAAGTGCTCGGTAGAACGGGTTCTCTTCCATCTCCACTCAGCGGTGCTAGAAACCCGTCTCAGTGCTGTGGTCAGCCAGGGCCGCCTGTTGATTGTACAAGTTTTGCTCTGCGTGAGGGGGGCGGTCGAATCCAGTGTTGCTGTTATTGTGGTGTTATAAAAGGTGGCAGCAGCATCTGTGTCATGAAGGGAAGCTATGTCTATGAGAGGTAGAAGGGACTCAGCGAGTGATTGTAAATTGAGGTGTTTCAGATTTCTGCAAGGGTGAGCAAGTTTGTGGAGTGGGGGTTGCGCAGTCGGAGAGGAGAGGGAAGAGAATGTCAGTAGGTTGTGGTCAGACAGGGGGAGGGGTGAGATAGTGAGGGAACAGAGACGGGTGAAGATAAGGTCCAGCGTGTGACCATCTTTGTGAGTGGCCACAGAGGACCATTGAGTGAGGCCAAAGGAGGCAGTCAGTGATAAAAGTTTAGAAGCATCTGAGGTGGAAGTGTCAATGGGGATGCTGAAGTCACCCATGATGATGGTGGGGATGTCAGCAGAGAGGAAATGGAGTAGCCAGGTGGTGAAGTGGTCGAGAAAGGTGGAAATGGCTAGTTCTGGGGAGTGGTAGATGACAGCCGGTTGGAGGGGGAATAGATGTGGACGGAGTGCTCCTTGAACGAGGGAAGAGTAGCAGTGGGTGGAAGTTGAATTGGGGTAAAGGAGCAGGTATCAAACAGGAGCAAGCCAACTCCTCCACCACATTTGTTACTGGGACGAGGGGTGTGAGAGAGATGGAATCCGCCATAGGAAAGCGCAGCTGGAGAGCCTGTTTCAAAACGAGTGAGCCAGGTTTCAGTGATGGCAAGGAAGGAGAGTTTGTTGGTGATAAAGAGGTCATGGATAAACGACAGCTTATTGCAGACAGAGCGTGCGTTCCATAAGGCGCCAGGTAAGAGGAGTGAGGGCTGGATGAATAGGTATGAGGTTATCATGGTTGCAAGAACGTGTAGAGGATCGTGGCAGGATGTTAGAAATGAGTGTGAGGATGTGTTGAGGAGGGCCAGGATTTGGGGATACGTTGCCAGCAATGAGTAGTAGCAGACAGAGCGTTAGAAGGTGGGAGCAAGATAGGACATGATGTGGCCGTGTGTCTGGAGAAAAGGACTGTATGTGGAGGAACAGATCTAAGGAGAAGGTTTGGTGGCTGGGGAGGATGGAGGGGGAAATGACAAGTTCCTTACTAGGTGGGGGCATTACAGGAGATCGAACAAAATAGAGAAGTATGGGGGTGAAAGTGAGAAGAAACCGAAACATTGTTGTGGTTATCTATTCTGTTACCTTTCAGTCAAATTCCAGTCCAATTCTAGTCTAATTCACAGTAGTGTAATTAGAAAGCTGTAATTTGAAATATGGATTTTGAAATATGCATGGTCAGACGCATGGCCCTGAATATATGTGCAATTGAGAGGGGTCAGCTGTGAGGAGGTTGTGGGTGTCATTGCCCAGACCACATGTTCTGACTCAAAGAGAGGTGATAAAAAAGGGGGGGAGGGATTGACTACTCAGGTATGCATGGAAGACACAAGAGGAATGAATACATTATGGATACAAAAGCAGTGCAATACCAGGGTAGGATTATATGCAATTCATATACACACACACGGCAGGAAAGTTGAATGGATGAGTGAGCATACCTGTGGGTATACAAAACAACTTGATTAGATGACGCAGGTGGTGGTGAGGATGAAGATTATACAGCAGTGATGACTGGGTAAGTGCATCACGGAATTCTAGTCTAATTCACAGTAATGTAATTAGAAAGCTGCAATTTGAAAGATGCATGGTCAGACGTATGACCCTGAATATGCAGATGCAGATATACAGTAAATTCTATTGTAGGCTTTCCCTGTATGATAAAAAATAGATAAAACCTACAAGAGATATAGTGAGCAAAAACCCTGCTGTAACTAAGTAAATAAAAAGCAAAAAGTGCATTTAATTCTTACTTTTCCTTATGGCAAAGTCATATGAGAGCTTTTTTTGTGTGTTTTTTTATATTATTGTGTGTGATAACGTGTATTCTTTAATGCTACTATTTTAATAGGCATACAATGTTAATCCCTTACTGACCAGGCCTAAGGGGCGTTAAGGACTGAAATGAATTTTTTTTTCCCCTTTTTGCCTCTCCATTTTTCAGCAAACAATAGCTTTTTATATTTTCATTGACTTGGCTGCATTTGTTTTATTGTATTTTTTGCACAATATAAATGATGTCATTCAGATAATATTTTTATGCAAAGCTTATATATATATATATACCGTATATATAATTTTTTTGATATTTTGTACTGTTTATGTTTCACACCAAATAACCTGTTGAATGAATTACTCTATGGTATTACAGTTGTGTAGATACCTAGTACATGTAGGTTGTTTTTCTTTACATATATGTAATAAAATGTATTTGTGAAAGAAAAAGGAAAGAACTCCAGCGTGTATACTGAGAAAAGTAAAAATTCCAATTTAATTTTCTCAGTATATACTCTGGAATTCTTTCCTTTTTTTTTTTTTTCTTTCTTCATTTTGGACTATGCCCTTGAGCAAGGTGCCTCTGTGAGTGTCCGACAACCAGGTTCCTGCAGAGATTGGTGAGCTGACTTTTCCCTTTACCTCTACCCTGCTGTTTTTTCAAAATGTATTTGTGTATGTGTGTATGTGTATATATATATATATATATATATATATATATATATACACATATATAAATATATATTTTTCCAGATATTTTGCATATTTATATATACAGTAGTTGTGGCCAAAAGTATTGACACCCCTACAATTTTGTCAGGTAATACTCAGTTTCTTCCTGAAAATGATTGCAAACGCAAATTCTTTGGTATTATTATCTTCATTTAATTTGTCTTAAATGAAAAAACACAAAAGAGAAGCAAAAAGCAAAACATTGATCATTTCACACAAAACTCCAAAAATGGACCAGACAGCACCCTCAGCCTAATACTTGGTTGTACATCCTTTAGCCAAAATAACTGCGACCCACCGCTTCCGGTAACCATCAATGAGTTTCTTACAATGCTCTGCTGGAATTTTAGACCATTCTTCTTTGGCAAACTGCTCCAGGTCCCTGATATTAGAAGGGTGCCTTCTCCAAACTGCCATTTTTAGATCTCTCCACAGGTGTTCTATGGGATTCAGGTCTGGACTCATTGCTGGCCACCTTAGAAGTCTCCAGTGCTTTTTCTCAAACCATTTTCTAGTGCTTTTTGAAGTGTGTTTTGGGTCATTGTCCTGCTGGAAGACCCATGACTTCTGAGGGAGACCCAGCTTTCTCACACTGGGCCCTACATTATGCTGCAAAATTTGCTGGTAGTCTTCAGATTTCATAATGCCATGCACACGGTCAAGCAGTCCAGTGCCAGAGGCAGCAAAGCAACCCCAAAACATCAGGAAACCTCCACCATGTTTGACTGTAGGGACCGTGTTTTTTTCTTTGAATGCCTCTTTTTTTCTCCTGTAAACTCTATGTTGATGCCTTTGCACAAAAAGCTCTACTTTTGTCTCATCTGACCAGAGAACATTCTTCCAAAACGTTTTAGGCTTTTTCAGGTAAGCTTTGGCAAACTCCAGCCTGGCTTTTTTATGTCTCGGGGTATGAAGTGGGGTCTTCCTGGGTCTCCTACCATACAGTCCCTTTTCATTCAGACGCCGACGGATAGTACGGGTTGACTCTGTTATACCCTCGGACTGCAGGGCAGCTTGAACTTGTTTGGATGTTAGTCGAGGTTCTTTATCCAACATCTGCACAATCTTGCGTTGAAATCTCTTGTCAATTTTTCTTTTCCGTCCACATCTAGGGAGGTTAGCCACAGTGCCATGGGCTTTAAACTTCTTGATGACACTGCGCACGGTAGACAAAGGAACATTCAGGTCTTTGGAGATGGACTTGTAGCCTTGAGATTGCTCATGCTTCATCACAATTTGGTTTCTCCAGTCCTCAGACAGTTCTTTGGTCTTCTTTCTTTTCTCCATGCTCAATGTGGTACACACAAGGACACAGGACAGAGGTTGAGTAAACTTTAATCCATGTCAACTGGCTGCAAGTGTGATTTAGTTATTGCCAACACCTGTTAGGTGCCACAGGTAAGTTACAGGTGCTGTTAATTACACAAATTAGAGAAGCATCACATGATTTTTCAAACAGTGCCAATACTTTTGTCCACCCTCTTTTTTATGTTTGGTGTGGAATTATATCCAATTTGGCTTTAGGACAATTCTTTTTGTGTTTTTTCATTTAAGACAAATTAAATGAAGATAATAATAACAAAGAATTTGTGTTTGCAATCATTTTCAGGAAAAAACTGAGTATTATCTGACAAAATTGCAGGGGTGTCAATACTTTTGGCCACAACTGTATTTATATTACTTTTTTTTTGCATATGTTACAAAGGAGTCTTAGATACAGGGTAAAACGGCACACTACGGTGACATAGATCACAGGCAGAGCCAATCTGGGTCTTCTAAGACCCAGCAGCTATGCTTTGTTGGCAGTTTCTCTTCAGGTCCTAGAGAAACATTGGCAATGCTAATGCCTCTCTACACTACATTTCAGTCATCCAATGCTTTATAGTCAGGGAACTAGAAGACAGAAATGGTAGTAAACCATTTCTGTCTTCTCAGGACACCAGCTGTGTTTTGTAGCAATTTGTTTTAACCCCGTGCCAAAAATTTACAATAGTAGAGTGTTACATGTATGACACTAGGTTGTTATGAGGTTAAATAACTCATAGAACTTTGGGGAAAACCGAACAATTCACCCATTTTTGGGGAATTTTACCATGAGGTTTAAAAAATATTTATCTTTTACTGCTTTTCTACAACAAAAACTTTTGATTTAAAAAAAAAAAAAATGTAATAGAGCCATAACTCTTTGCTTTGCCTTAAGGCCCCGTTACATTTAGCGATGCACCAGCAATCCTGACCACGATATGACCCGGTCAGGATCGCTGGTGCATTGCTAAATGGTCGCTAGTGAGCTGCCAAACAGGCAGATCTCACCAGCGACATAGCAGCGGTCGGCGGTCGTACTCACCTGTCAGACATAGCGAGGGTGACCGTCTTCCGCCCGCATCCATGGCTCGCTCGTCGGTGCCAGCAGGAAGCAGACGATGAGAAATGGACCAGGCCGATCTCGCGCGATCAGCGATAGCCAGCGGGGGAGCCGGTCGGAGGTGAGTATCACATGTAGCGATATCGCTAGCAATATCGCTGCAACGTCACAAAATCGGTGATGCTTTAGCGATATCGCTAGGGATATCGCTATGCGCAAAGGGCCCTTTAGGCAGAGTACTGACTGAAATCCTGCTGTGAGAACGTGGCTTTAAGGCCACATTCACACGTTCAGTATTTGGTGTTTTTTTTACCTCAGTATTTGTAAGCCAAGATCAGGAGTGGGTGATAAATACAGAAGTGGTGACGTGTTTCTATTATACTTTTCCTGTGATTGTTCGAAATCATACAAATGCTAATGTAAAATACTGAAGAATACTGAATGTGTGAACATGGCCTTATAACCAAATTCCCGCCGTGTACTGACTACACAGTTGGAAATATTGTTATTAGAGAATCCAGGCCTGAGGGGAATGCAATACAAGATTACTCTAGTCAGTGGAAAGTATGTCTTGGCACTGGCCGTGTCATATTATCATGAGCTCATGCGTATACAATCTAAATTTTCTCTTATTTTTAGACACATGATTGGCACATTGGGTTTAGCTAGTATTTGGTTAATGGCTTGTTTGCATGTAATATTTTTTCTATCCTTTTTTACTATTACTATCTTAGTTGTAAACATGAATAATATACGAATACATAATGTTTTAACATTTATTTATTAATGTGCATTATTAATGACCATTTTATGAAGATATAATTAGCATAAAAAGATAATGTTGTACATACATTGCTGACTTGCACTGATCTTGATTAATGTCAAGTCTTACAGTCCAAAGTGCATTTATAATTCTGTCAATTAGGGTATGTGCACATGTTGCGGATTCGTGTGCGGATTTTTCCACGCGGAATCTGCAGAATCCGCAGGTCAAAATGCCTGCGTTTTACCTGAGGATTTACTGCGGATTTAGTGCGTATTTTGCCTGCGTTTTTACACCTGTGGATTCCTAGAATGGAATAGGTGTAAAAACGCTGCGGAATCCGCACAAAGAATTGACATGCTGAGGAAAGTAAACCGCTGCGTTTTCGCATGGATTTTTCCGCAGCATGTGCACAGTGATTTTTGTTTTCCATAGGATAACATGGTACTGTACATCCCTTGGAAAACTGCTGCGGATCCACAGGGCCAAATCCGCTGCGGATCCGCAGATGAATCCGCAATGTGTGCACATATCCTAACAGATGATAAGCTTAAGGCCGGGGTCACACTAGAGAGAAATACGGACTAGTGAGAGGCGTAAAAAACACGCATTGCACACGGACCAATGATACTCTATGGGGCAGCTCCCAACAGCCGTATATTTCTCGCGCATATTTTACGGTCGGTGCCAATCACAGCATTCTGCGTATGTCAACGTAGTACGCCAATGCAAGTCTATGGGTGCGCAAAAACAACGCATTACACACGGACCACACATGTGACTTGCGAGAAATACGCACGACTTTAGCAGGTGACACGAAATGGACCAACCATTTATCAGGAAGCTTAGACATGCTAATTAGCTCAAAAAGCGCTCCAGACATCCAGGAAGTATGCCTCCACGGAGTCTAGCATCATGGCACCCTACTACCTGAATGTGAAGATGCTGATTATTCTAGTGCAGGAGCGCCCGGAAATATGGGACCAACGTGATGCCCATTATGCAGACCGGGCAAGAAAGGAGGCGGCATGGAGGCGCATATGTCGCCAGATGTTCCACGATTTTGGTGATCGGCCACGTGAGGAGCAGCAGCAAATGAGTAAGTTCAACTAAAAAAATGGTTGTAAACTACCTCACATTAAAAAAGGATTTTCGAAGTAGGCCCCCCCTTCCTGTGCTTGGGCTTTTTGCCTCTTGAGGCCTGTAGATTCGGATTTGACCCTCTGTTTTACCCTGACATAATTGGTCACTGTCCATAAGCTCCTCATAATGCCTAGGCAACCAATTTTCGTGTTGTTACTTGCCCCCTGAGTTTTTGTGACCCTGTGTATCTGGCCTGGTTGCCCCAATTATATATGCCACCCTGGGTAGAAATCGCATCCTACTAGGCCACATGACTGTGCTACTTTTTGTAAAGGTTGTTTTGCAAATATGTGAAATGTAGAATATTTTCTGTCACATTGCAGTTGAAGATGTGATGAGATGCTGGCGCAGCATCCGCGACCAGTACAGGCGGGAATGTCAGCAGCGGGCCAGAAGTGGGGATGCGGGCCACACTAAGCGAAAATATGTATACTATGATCGCCTCTCCTTCCTCGCTCCAATTCTGGATCTGAGACCATAAGTAGAAAACTCACACCACATTACACAGATCCTTTACAGGGCCCAAACCAACTTTTTTTTTTTTTGGCCATTTTATATTTCATAACAGAAGTCAGTCTAACCTTACTGAAAGGGAAACTGGGTCAGATACAGAGCCCATCATGGATCCTGTGGCTGGAGGGGAAGAGGTGGCTGGCCCATCTTCTCCCTCTCCAAGAAGCATGGGTCAAGTTTTGTCTACTGCTTGCCCTGCGCCTGCCCTTGGATCTGGACCTGCACCACAAACCCCACCACCAGGACCACAGCCACAAGAAGGACCGTCAGCTGCAGCACCACCCGCCATACAGGATGATCAGGGCAACATCAGCAGCAGCCCAACTGTCCACCTAGAGGGCTCCCCCCAGCCTGCTGTACCATCCCGGTGAGGTAGAAGAAGGCGCCAGATCCCTGCCCAAGATACCCGTACAAATGTGGACACAGGGGTCCTCAACTATCTTGCTCGAGTGAATAAGACTGTTGTGACTCAGGGCTAAACAACCCCAATAACGTTTCCTCTCCCCCACCCAACCAAAATCAAACTTGGAAACCAAGTGATGGGTGAAGGTCGGTCACAGCTTTATTGAATGTTTTCTCAAACAAACATTTTATAGGCACTTAGCTTCTCTTTAACCCGCGCTCGCTGCCAAATGCCCTGTTCTGTATTCACAGGCAAGTCGGCCAGCAAGCCGTAGCTTTGTGCCATTCCTTCTTTCACCGCTGTGACTTGAAACTACAATAAACAAAACAGAATGAACATCAGTAAACAATCATAACAAAAGGGAGGGAGGGTGGGACAAGCACTTCCAGAATCAGCTGCCAGGAGGAAAGAGGGAGGGCGGCCTCGGATCTGGTCCAATATAAGTACAGGAAGGGGCTGTACTAACCCCCTCCTTATCCCCATTGGCCCTATAACATTAAGTACCCACCCAGGACCATGACGTGGGTGGGCCAGCTCGATTAACCCCTAAGGAAGGGGGAAGGGAGGAAAGGCACCCCAGTCGGGCACTTTCCTTAAACAGTACAGTGCCCACCAGACTGTTGTGACTCAGGGCTAAACAACCCCAATAACGTTTCCTCTCCCCCACCCAAACAAAATCAAACTCGGAAACCAAGTGATGGGTGAAGGTCGGTCACAGCTTTATTGAATGTTTTCTCAAACAAACATTTTATAGGCACTTAGCTTCTCTTTAACCCGCGCTCGCTGCCAAATGCCCTGTTCTGTATTCACAGGCAAGTCGGCCAGCAAGCCGTAGCTTTGTGCCATTCCTTCTTTCACCGCCACGGAGGATCCTGTTCCTAAACAGGACTCCGACCCCCACCCATCAATAGTAAAGCTTGCTCCACTCCATCCTGCAGACCAGATAGAAAGATATCAAGCCCGATCTCGTTCAAATGTACCCCATCAGGCCTTAGCAGGGCACTGTTATTTCCTTCCAGTTGTCTGTGACGAACGACAACACCGAACCTCTCACGCACGAACCTAGAGATACGGGCATTGATAGACCTCCTCGAACGTTCGACTGCCATACCATCACGAGCCCCTTGCCACACCGCCCTCGGAACAATCTCCGACCAAACCAACACTAGTTCCTGGAAAAAAACATGAAAGCGTTCCATATCAGCCCGCATCATAGTTAGCAGCTCCGCCACCTTGTATGAGCACAGATCGTTTCCCCCCGCATGTAACACCAGAATGCTCGGCCCCCGAGCTCCTCTTGCGATCGCGACCACCTCCGGTAAAACTTGTGGCCACTGCAGGCCCCTAACACCTCTCCACATGAAAGCCACATCCCGAAATCCAAGGTGCCGTCCACCTGGGCGACACTCCGCACGCTGCGCCGCCCAGAAAATGTAGGAATGTCCCAGCAACCACACAGTTGGCCTGACGGAATCTGCAGAGAAAGAAATCGTTAATATAACAAATCTGGACGAATGTAACGAGCAAAGCAAGCTGATTTCCACCTCCCAATCCTCTGAACTTCAGCATCAGGAAGACCCTCCTTAGCTGCCTCCATAGCTGCTCCAATGCGAAACGAATGGGTCCCATACTCACCAGCTGGAACTCCTAACCCCTTCAAACATTTATTGAACACAGCCTGAAATTGATACCTAGTTAAAGGTAAATGATCAGCATGCGCAAAGAAAAAACTACCTCCCGTCCTCATAGACACATATTCCTTAAGCAAAGCGACCGGGCACAGTGAGAATCTGGCCGCCCGTAGCAAAACCCAGGAACCCCTACCTAAAGGATCAGTCTTCGATTTACGTATTCTCACGCGCACCGACTCATCCAAGAAAACTACATCCACAAACCGCAAACCACACCCCAAATCCAGCTTCGAACGAGGAACCAGTTCGCCAACCCTTAATGCCCCAAAAAATGCCAAGCCAAAAGCGGCAGACACAAGGGCTGCCTCAAAAGCAGAATTGCACACTTTAACGGTAATACCTATGAGTTGGCCAAGAAGGGCAAGGGACACCGGACGCCTACACTCATTACTAGGCTGAACCCTCCTCCAACCCTTCATAGCCTGTCGAACAATGAAACATTTGGTAACATCGGACCAACCCAATAACTGAAAGTGGAAAGCAACACCGGACAAGCGCTGCTGCGCTGACGTACCCGAGAGACCCGTACTATGCAAATGACACACGTACTCCACCGTAACTTGCAATCTCGAGGACTCGCACATCTGAACAGGTCTATTGCCCGCCAACTGACACCATTCCATCCATGCCTTACCATATGCTCGCCAAGTCGACTGGGACACAGAGGAACGAACCAGGGACATCAACTGTTCCTGACCACGTCCCATAGAATCTGCGGGCAACTGAAAACTTCCCGACGGGAATTGGGACCAGGATCCTTGGCAACCTGCAAGTCAGAAAAATCAGCATCGTTAAGCAGCAAAACATCGGGGTCTTGTACCAGTTGAGCCCGAAGCCAAATGTTGAATTTCAAACAACGCAAAGCCAGTCTACGAAGAAGACACAAAACCGGCGGAAACCTGGACGAGAAATGATTGAGGCAACGAGCCACACCTGGATCAACCATCCTCCAATGAATTTCCTGATTGCACAGCAGATCACCCCACAACTCAATCAAAACCATGATCGGAAAAATCGCACACATGGTCCTGTCATTACAAAAACCCAACCTGACCCAAAACTCCGGCCAATTCTCCTGACATAAGCGATTTCCAAATCCTGACGTAAAACCAGAGCCACCCTCCCCAGACGTAAACAAATTCAAATCCTGTGCCGTCCGGCACGGTAACATAAAGCAAGTGTGACCATTGTATGTGTGCAAAAAGGAAAGCCACACCTCCAAATCTGCCTTCATGGCCCTCGTAACCCGCACCCTGAGGTGTGGGCTGGAGACCCCATTCGTAGCCAACGACAGCCGTCGTGAAAAAACCCTACCAACCGGCATTACTCTACTCGCAAATACTAACAACCCCAACAGAGATTGCATCTGCAAGAGAGTAACCTTACGAACCGCCATGAAACCCTCAATCAACGAAACCAGTTTCTGAACCTTGTCACCCGGCAACCGGTATTCCATTGCTACCGTATCAATTTTGATGCCTAAAAAGGTCAAAGTATGAACCGGACCGACGGTCTTCTCTGGTGACAAAGGCACACCAATCGTCCGCGCGATTGACGTAAATGTGGAAAGTAAATTACTGCATAACTCAGAGTCGTTCTGGCCGACAAACAGAAAATCATCCAGGTAGTGAGTGACGGACCTACTGCCCGATTCCCATCTCACAACCCACTCCAGAAAAGAACTAAAAAGTTCAAAATAGTAACACGAAATAGAACATCCCATGGGAAGACACATATCAAAATAAAACTCTCCTTCTACCTGACAACCCAAAAGATGAAAACAATCCGGATGAACCGGCAACAAACGAAATGCCGAATCGATATCAGCCTTTGCCAACCAGGCTCCTTCTCCCGCGATCCTGATCAAAGCCACAGCCCTGTCGAAGGATGCATAAGATACCGACGCATCATCAGGGGAAATACCATCATTCACCGAAGACCCCTTTGGATGAGACAAATGGTGAATCAACCGAAAGGAACCAGGGTCTTTTTTTGGCACCACTCCCAGAGGCGATACTCTAAAATCCGAAAAAGGCGGGAATACGAACGGACCGGCCATTCTACCCAGGGCTACCTCCTTCTGAACTTTTGCCACCAAAACATCCGGATGTTCGCGAGCAGACTTCAAATTTGCCGCAAAACCGGGGGACCTTTGCAATTTAAACGGGATGAAAAAACCTTCCGAAAAACCAAAACGCAGCATACCAGCAGCCTCCTTGTTAGGATAACGGTCTAACCAAGGTGCCATCGCGACTACGCTCACCGGCGTCTTTCCTCTCAGCTTGCTGTGGCTTGACAGGCAGCTTTCCCGCGGGGCGGGAACACTTAGCCGCCGGGTGCGAACCTCCACATGCTGAACACTCATGTCGGAATTTGCAGAGGCCGTAAAACCGACAGTGTCCCTCATTAAACAACCAACAGGTACCGGGTCTCCGCACGACCACTGAACTGGAACCTGTTGATCCTTGTCCAGCAGCCGCTGACGGAAAGGGATACTGCTTCTGAGTCATCATAAGGCGCAACCAAACCTCAGTCGCCTTCACCCCCCATCCGATTTCCGGGTGAAGGGCTAACCGCCTCCTAAATTCCTCATCGTATCTCCACCAAGCTGAACCCCCATGAGCCTTATATGAGTTGTAGATCATATCCTGGTAGATAAACAACTCTGAACAGCGGCTCGGGTGCTCCTGTCCCATAATGCAACCCAGTACGGCGAAAGCTTGCAACCAGTTATTCATAGTTTTAGCCACCTTTGGACGCACTCTCTCCGAAAACCTCTCGACTCTCTTTTCTTTGTCCACGGTGTGTTGGTCCACCGAAACCAACGACCAAATATCTATATAATCGTTACGCCAAATCTTCCTTTTAGTATCATCATCAATGTGCGACCCTAGCGCACCAACCCCACAGAACATGGTATCCTTATACACCCCCGCCAGCGGGGCAACCCCTTTCTGACACTCCTTCGCCGTACTATCTTTGGGGGGCAATTGCCCGATCAACGCTTGCAACACGGATAACACAGCAGTGGTATCGACACTCGGAGAACCCAACAAGGAACACTCAGCCGGATTCACCGTTGGAGGAGGGACTCCCATGGCTGGAGGAACTCCGGCTCCCGGATGACCCGGCGGAATGATGACGCCGCGACTTGTAGCCTCGGGAGTTGTTCTCGCCTCGACCAGGCTGTAAGTCCTTGATCGGGCCCTCGACTCCCGGTGCACGGAAGGAGGGCCACGGACTCGCTCAGGACTCACAGACGCGCTGGACACCTCTGACACTGAAGATGGAGAGCCACGTCTCTAGGACCGGGGATGGTGATGACCACTAGAGGCCGCTCTGCGGCCAGAGTGCCTAGCTCTTTTATGGCGATGCTGTGATGCATGGTACCCGTGACGGCGCGACTGTGGGGACGATGAATAAGAGGAAGAGAAGGATGAGGATCCCCGGCGTCTACGCCTGCTTCGCCTCCTCCTCGTGGGGGAACCGACCACTGCCGCAACGACTGATGCCTCCCGACTACCCCCAGCTACAGCTGAAGCGGGAGCCTGGCACTGACCCCCAACCTCTTGCGTACCACCGCACTGCGGTGCCGCCGCAGGCACTATAGTACCCGGCGCAATCACTTCTGCAGGGGATGATGTAGGGACCGCCCCCACAACAAGAGCCGGTGACAGGCTGCCCCTCCCCTGGGCCCCCACCCCCGGCTGATCAGTGCCCTGCTCCTCTGCTGAGCCGGAAGAGGTTGCACTATTCCTCCCTCCCATATTGGCACCGGATATCCCACTGCACGTACTCCCTCTAGCTTCCCTGCCCGGCTCCCTCCCAACCACTCCCACTCCGCTGAGTGTGGAAACAGGCCCCTTAGATCCCCTAACCCCCCGCGATTGCCTACCGCAGGACCGGCTCCCCCTATTCACGCGTGTCGGCGCGGCTGCGCGCTCAGCTTCTCCAGACCGGAAGTCTGGGGGCGGCGACTTCCGCCTAGCCGCTCGCCGCCTGGAAACTTCAGCCAGCGCAGGCGAGGCATCGCACAGGCGAACAGGAGGGCGGGATCGCCGCACGGACCGCCTGCCTCCCACCTCCCCCACCGCCGCCGGCTGTTGTGACACCGCGGCAGCGGCCAGACCTGACCGCGGTGAAACCGCTCCAGGACCGGGCACCCCTGGAGAAGCTGCAGCCCGCGGGGACGCCAGGTGAGTGAGGAAATCCTGTAGCCACGACTCTCCCTCCTGCAGGACACGCAAACGCAGGGCCTCCAAAAGAGGGTCTGCCATGGTACCGACGGACAGTGCTCGACAAGCACTTCCAGAATCAGCTGCCAGGAGGAAAGAGGGAGGGCGGCCTCGGATCTGGTCCAATATAAGTACAGGAAGGGGCTGTACTAACCCCCTCCTTATCCCCATTGGCCCTATAACATTAAGTACCCACCCAGGACCATGACGTGGGTGGGCCAGCTCGATTAACCCCTAAGGAAGGGGGAAGGGAGGAAAGGCACCCCAGTCAGGGGCACTTTCCTTAAACAGTACAGTGCCCACCATGATGATGGGGAGGAGGCAGCCTGGCCCGTTATCTTTGGTCCCTTCCCCGTTAGGTGAGGCTACGTATTCGAGGATCTTTTCAGATCCTGATTGACACAAGCACACCCCCAATACCCCATATGAGGTATTTGAATTTCTGGAGAGGTGGCAGCTTTCCCCAAGGAATCTGATGCGCCTTAGACCACACCCACACATGCTTGCTCAATCAGGCTCTGAGGATCCTATACGTGGGCCTTAACCTCACCCCCTTCCTCCCCCTACCCAACCTTGGCCACAGCAGCCGCATATGTCTGCCTATAACCAACCTCACCAATATGACCACTTGTTCCTACCCAGTGTTGTAGGCTGGTCCCAACCTGGTTGGGGAAGACATGGCTATTTTGGAGGGTATGAGCCACGGGCCTTCAAGCCCCAACAGGAGGCCCCTCTACAGTATCAGACAGCCCAGTACCCACCACAATCCCATGAGGCAGCACACTACCAACATCATGGCCAAGAGTATGCCCCCACACAGGGCAGGGGCCAAGTTGGCCAAAATAGCCAGCAGCCAACAGGCTGGGCTTCTGCCTTCTCCTCCCCCGACCTACCACCATTTGTAATGCTGTACTATTTTTTGGTTAATTATGGTCTTGTCTTTTTTTGTTGGCTATGCAAATTTGTTGTTTTAAACATTTCCAATATGCAAAAAGGCCACTGTCACGATCCATTTTTGGATCTGTGTCAGATTCTGGATTCTCTGATATAACCTTTTTTTCCTTTCAGGCCATCGGGGGTTAAATATTAGGTTTTACCCCCCGGTGGCCGCTGGTGTTACTACAAGTTTACCTAGTCTGCTTGTGGGTTTTTCCCCAATGGTGTTGCCTGCGGTTCGTCGTGGTGTGGGGGCATGTTTTCAATGTGGGCAGACTGGTCATTTTATCGGGGTCTGCCCAGCTCGCGCCAAAGCTTCTGTACCACCCAAGAAGCCGTGTCCCCCTGGTTGTGCGGAGAGAGGCGACCAGGGAGTGTATATTTCCTCCATTTTGTCCCCTCAATGTACCTTGTCAGCAGAGGTGGTGGTTGGCGGGGTAACTGAGGGCATATCGGTGATTGTGGACAGTGGAGCAGGAGTCAATTTGTCCAGACCCATGGCCTTAGGTGTAGGACGCTAGCTAATCCCCTAAGGTCCAGGCCATTGACTCTGTCCCACTGAGCCAGGGGAGGTTGACCCAAGTTGTGGATAACATAGAACTGCGTATCGGGACTCATCATGAAGAGTCCCTGTCATGCTACGTCTTGGGGGAAATGCCATCACCTATCATTTTAGGCATCTCTTGGTTGAAAAGACACAACCCGGTAATAGTGTCATGATCCAGAGTGGATCTGACAGGTTAAATGTACATACTCGTAATTGAATTTTTTTCCTTTGGCTGTGTGCCAAAGTGGTGTGATTGCCCCCGGTGGCCATTAGAATTATTGCACTGTGGTGTCATTTGTTCTAAGTTGCCCCAGTGGTGGTGAGCGGTAATGCACTTTAGTTTCTTTGGTTAAGTGCACATAATTATAAAACAGGTGTGATCCTCTATAAAAGAGTGTCAGGTGTGTTTGATCACTGTTTGGTGATATTGTGAGTTAGTCATTCACAAGTAAGCCTGGGTGAAAGATGGAGCTGAATAAGAGTCCTGGGCAGCCCAGCCAGAGGGGTTGAGTCAGCTATGGAGTCTGCAAGGAGTGCTGGCATGGATTGGTGGAGTTCAACAATCGTGTCTGGAAGAAGGGCTGGCATAGCGTGGTGGAGTCGCAGTTTATGGTGTCGGCAGGAAGTGCTTGCATGGCTTGGTGGAGTGGCGTCTATGTTGAGAGTTGCACTCAGCATGCTGGACTTGGTTGCTGAAAGCTGGACTCAAGCATGCTTGACTTATTGGCAGAAAAGTTGGACTCAAGCATGCTGGACTTTTTGGCAGAAGCTGGACTCATCTTTGGGACTCTGTTTACTGGGCAGCTACAACTGGTGGTGGACTCTGCTCCAAGGCTGCACTATGGTGATGGATCCGGTTATGGTGATGGATCCGGGTGGAGGAGAAGATGAATTTGGGAAGCAAGCCTGGGTGATGAAGGAGCGGAACAAGAGTAGCATGCTTGACTTATTGGCAGAAAAGTTGGACTCAAGCATGCTGGACTTTTTGTCAGAAGCTGGACTCATCTTTGGGACTCTGTTTACTGGGCAGCTACAACTGGTGGTGGACTCTGCTCCAAGGCTGCACTATGGTGATGGATCCGGTTATGGTGATGGATCCGGGTGGAGAAGGTGCACGCAGGTGGTGGGCTCTGTTGCTAGGAGCATATGCAACAGAGCAAAGCTAAGTGGTGTTTCACCTGTATTGTCATTTTTCCTCATGTGTGTTTAGTGCAGTGGTGGGATTAGTTTCCGCACCGACCAATTCCCTAGTGAGGGTTTAGGTGCAGGGTGAGCTAGGATTAAAAGGTATCCTGTGCGTCGCCCGGTGCAGAACCGGCATAGGGAACGTTTGGAGTGCAGGGACACTGGCTCAGGAGAGTGTAGGAGGTCTCCACTTCCCCGTTTCCCTATCGCAGGGCCCTCCATTGTTAATGTTACCCAGGTTTCCCCTTTATTATTTAAATTCGCCTTACTGGAGGCGGGGTTTCCAGATTTACGTGTAATACCTAAATTCGCCTGTTGGAGGCGGTGTATCCAACTGCACATCTTATTTAAATTCGCCCCACTGGAGGCGCTGTATACAGGGTCACGTGTATCATATGGGTTCGCCTTGCGGTACTCGCTGCGTCCAGACACACGTGACCGTGACAAACAGATTGGCGGTCTAGGGAAGTAATTGACTGGGGTCAGTCATGTTAGGGCTGCTGCCTGGGGGCTACTGTCTCTGCCGTCATTCTACAGTCGTCCCCTTCTTCTCCAGTGGGGGCAGCAGAGATGCTGCCAGGGAGTAGGGGCAAGTCTCAATCCTCGCCATTAGCCAAGCCTGAGAGGTGGAGTCCTCGTAGGAGGAGGGGTCGGAGGAGGGTGGTGGTTCCCTTTCAGAATTGTGGGGGTGTCAGTGTGGCAACACAGGGGGATGCCTCTGTTATCAGTTCCTTGAAGAGTTCACCGTCTTGTGGCAAATATGTGTGTGACAATAAATGTTCAGGTCCACCAAAAACATCCAGTGGAAGTGTGCTGCTGGGGTCTAGAGTTCTCGGGTGATCTGGCCGTATCGGGTGTCAGCCATCCTTGGCCCGGGGACTTACCAGCTGGAGCTACCCCCAGTAATGCCCATACACAACTCATTCCCCTGGTCGGCACTCTGGAGATTTGTGATGCCTCCGGAGCATACGTTGCCACCTTCATCTGCCCACGTTTGCCATAAAGCTGAGAGTCAGGTGGTTGCTGAGGTGAACTCTGGTGGGTCTAGGCATCCTCACTATAGGTGGTTTTCAAGTGAGGTGCAGTGTTGAGGGTTCAGAGGCCCCTCATTGAAGAAGGGGTACTGTCACGATCCATTTTTGGATCTGTGTCAGATTCTGGATTCTCTGATATAACCTTTTTTCCTTTCAGGCCATTGGGGGTTAATATTAGTTTTTGCCCCCTGGTGGCCGCTGGTGTTACTGCATGTTAAGTTAGTCAGCTGCTGGTGACCACTCCCTCCTTCCTATATAAGGTCACCTGGTACACCAGCTAGCTGTTGGTAATACTGGTCATTTGGAAGCCAACCGTGCTGAAGAGAGAAGCTATCTTGAGCAGTGCTGTTTGCAGCTGATCTGGAGCAGTGGTTATCCTGCCGGAAGAGGGTGTTCGGGTACCTTACTCTGCGGTCCGGTGCATGACTGCAGAGCAAGCTAAGTGTTGTTTTTCCCTGTCTGTTATTTTCCCTAGTGTCTTATTAGTACAGCGGTGGGGCCAGTGTCTGCCCTTGCCAGTTCCCTAGTAAGGGATAGGTGCAGGGTAAGTGAGGGACCTAGGTATCCTGGTCGGCAACAGGTTGAAAGAACCTGTATAGGGAACGTGAGGATAGTTCAGGGACACAGCCTCAGGAGAGTGCAGAAGGTGTCCCTTTCCCCGCTCCCTATTGCAGGGCCCACCGTTGTAATTATGTCCCCAGTGTCCCGTTGTTTGGTGACCGACCGATCGTCGGGTCGCGTCACGCAGGGCTAGTCACATCGTAACAGCCACTTTGTGCCATTTACACATTAAACATATGGCAAGAATATGGTTACAAAAAAATTGGCTAAAGTAAAAATTTGTCAAATCAATTTAACGTCTCTTTCTCAATTAAAACATCATGACCTACTAACATATGCTTACCAAGAGAATTACAAAGTGAGAGAAACATAAGGGATTGAAATATATATATTTACACAGACAAAAAGAAAAAATTTACAACATAGACACAGCATGCTCTTGCCAAGAAGTTTCCCCATCAGGTGACATAAAATAATTAGTGAAAATATCACGCACTTTGAGACCAGATAGCGGTCTAAGTTGAGGGTTGACATGTGGTCTCGCCCTACGCACATTGTCCGACCCACGCACAACACCAGCAGAGGAGGAACAATCATGTATCCTGGTGAAGTTATGAAGAGCAACACATGCTTTTATAACTTCATTTACATTTTATTCACTCAGCTGAATGGCAGACTGGAAGACCAGCCATTTGGCACAAAGAATGCCAAAGGAACACGCCACCAGTCGCCGAGCACGTGATAGGCGCAAGTTAAATATTCTGCGCCGGTGGTCCAGGTTGCGCCAGGGATATGGCCTCATTACATTGCGCGTTAACTGAAACGCCTTATCTGCCACAAGGACATAAGGGACTGATTCTTGAGTTGAGCCTGGTAGCTGGTGTGGTGGGGGTAGATGCAACTGGTTGGTTCGTAGCCGCCGACCCATAATGGAAGTATTAAAGACGCTAGAGTCTCCCGTCCTTCCATAGGCCCCAATGTCGACAATTATAAACTTGTATTGAGGGTCGGCCAGAGCCAACAAGTATTGCTTATAATTGAAGAATTGGGAGCCATAGTTTGGCGGCTTACGCACACGGATATGTTTCCCATCAAGGGCCCCAATACAATTTGGAAATTGGCATTCCTCCTCAGAGTCCCTTGAGATCCTCAACCAGTCTTCCATCCTGGGCTGGGGAATGATGAGTTGATGTAGTCTTGACCAGATTTCACTACATGTCAACCTGACTATGCCAGAAATGGTAGATCTTCCAATGAGAAACTCATGGTGGAGTGCGGCATAAGACAGGCCAGTGGACAGGAAGCTGGAGAACAACAGAAATGTAAAATTTAGAAGCTAACAATTAGAAAAACAACAGCTACATACAATACATACAAAACATTATAATTTGTCATATCTACTAACACACATTTTTTAAAGCATAATGACTACGTGATATTCAGTACATAATACACATAATATTCTGGTCTATAAGTTTAAATATATCTGGACTAAGATGAGGCCAAAAAGTGGTACCCAAATAATAAAATACACCTACTTTGGGCAACACAGCATGAACACAGAGAATGTGGTTGTGTACTACATACCGTAATGTGAGTAGAAGTCGCTCCTCTGCAGATATAGCTGTTAAGGCTGGCGGAACGCACCAAATTATAAAATAATAGTAGGTGCGTTCGCAGCCCAGGGTCCACCGTGCAGAGGTGGTACACTTCTGCTAAGTAATGGCGGAAGAATAGAGCGGCGTAAAAACAATTACACGTGGGTTACGTCACCCAATGCGAACAGGTGCGAACTCTATTAATGCACAGAGTCGCACAACCGCTGAACGTAAATGCCGGAGCCTGTTTAGCTCACAGAGCCTGGCCAATAGAGCGCACAATGTACGGCTACAGAACTCTACCCCAAGGACACGGGGTTAGAGTCCTTCTAGGCCCACTGAGCGCGTGGCATCGCTGCCGCGAGCGCCACTATAGGCGCTGGCTATGAAGTGGAGCACGTGCACTGAGGCGTGCCGAGTCCCTGGTGTGGACTGATGCCTGACTCAACCTCTGTCCTACCTACACCTAAGCCTGGGCGCTAGCAGGCTAGGCTGCACAACACATGCGTACCAAGGGTAGGGGTTTCTTAATGAGTCATTCATCAGAGACATTCATACGTGCTTACATCACTCACTTCACAGTCTGTAAATCCAGTCTTATCCTAGCGCATGGCCGAGCGGCCATGCGAACCTTTTATAGCCGCGAGCTTCCGGGACCTTCCTAGCTTCTCGGATGGGCCAATCTGAACAGGAGCAGGAACTGAGCACATGACCTTCGATCTCCAATGGGAGATCACTCCACGGGCATGCTCAGTGGCCCGACATGAGGACTTAGTCCCTGGAGAATCTCGCTGCTGAGTAGCATGTATTGTCATAGCTGCGCCAGAGGTGGCAGCAGCAAGCAAACCCACGGAGCTGGTCTGGGCAGAGCGCCTGGACCAACGAGTTTGCTGAGCAACCTCCTCTGCGGTTGGAGAGGAATGGGAGCCTGCTGGAAGTAAGGCTCGGGATTCTGGCTGAGCAGCGACAGAAATCCGATGCCTAGCATGACCCCCTCCCCTCTGAGCCTCGCTGCGCTCAAACTCCGCAATGAGAAGAGGAGCGTGGATGTTCTCCTCTGGCTCCCAGGTCCGAGCCTCTGGACCATGACCCTTCCAATCCACCAAATAAAACTTTTTGCCCTGCATCACCTTGCATCCCATGATGGCATTGACCTCAAACTCGTCCGATGTCCCGGCAAATGACTCGGACAACCGGGACAAGTGAACAGGCTTAAGGAGGGACACGTGGAATGTATCAGAGATAGCCAAGTGTGGTGGAAGGGCCAGACGGTAGACCACAGAGCTGATCTGCTCGAGGACCTTTAAGGGGCCAATGTAGCGCGGTGCGAACTTAGCGGACTCTTCCCGCAGCCTGATGTTTCGGGCGGAGAGCCACACCAAGTCGCCAGGGGCAAAAGTCGGAGCAGGGCGCCAGTGTGCATCAGTGGAGGTCCTCATTCTCTCCTTGGAGGCCTGGATAGCATCCTGCGTGTGATCCCAAATGTCACGTGCCTCCACCGCCCAGTCTGCCACCCTAGAGTCAGTGGACGACACGGGCATGGGCACGGGGACGCGCGGGTGCTGACCGTAATTTAAGAGGAATGGGTTCTGACCAGTGGAGTCGGCCACAGCGTTGTTCAAGGCGAACTCCGCCCACGGCAGCATGGGTGCCCAATCATCCTGCCTGGCCGAAACAAAACGTTGCAGATATGTCACCAGGGTCTGGTTGGCTCTCTCAACCAACCCGTTCGTCTCGGGATGATAGGCCGGGGAGAGATTTAGCTCTATGCTGAGCAGAGAACAGAGCTCTCTCCAGAACCGAGACGCAAACTGAGGACCCCGGTCGCTGACAATCTTATTCGGCATGCCATGCAGGCGGAAAACATGTTTAATAAACAACGCTGCCAGGCCCCATGCCGAAGGAAGCCGAGAGAGTGGTGCCAGATGCACCATCTTGGAGAAATGATCGGTGACCACCCAAATGATGGTGCTGCCACTGGACTTGGGCAGACCCACCACAAAGTCCATACCGACCATTTCCCAGGGCCTGTCAGCAACCGGCAGAGGGTAGAGTAACCCAGCGGGCCGCTGCTGAGAGGGCCGATTCTGGGCGCAAGAGACGCAAGCCCGTATATAGTCCCTGACGTCACGGGCCATATGCGGCCACCAGTACGTCCTCGCCAGAAGCTCAGAGGTCCGTTTGGTCCCGAAATGTCCACCCAGCCTGGATGAATGAGCCCAAGAGAGGACCTCCGGTTGCAGATGGGCAGGGACAAAAATCTTGCCCGGAGGTACAGACTCGAGGGCGACCGGAGCCACGATCCTCAGGCTCTCAGACGGGACTATCAGGTGAGGCTCCTCCTCCGATGACACCACGGAGCGGGAGAGAGCATCGGCCCGGACGTTCTTCTCCCCGGAGAGAAAATGCAGGGTGAAGTGGAAATGGGAGAAGAACAAGGACCATCTGGCCTGGCGAGAATTCAGCTGCTGGGCTGTTTGTAAATGGACCAAATTCTTGTGGTCGGTGAACACCTGGAAAGGGTGGCGAGCCCCCTCCAGGAGTTGTCTCCACTCTGAAAAGGCCAACTTCATTGCTAACAACTCCCAGTTCCCGATGGAATAATTCCTCTCCGCCAGTGTGAAGGTCTTGGAGAAGCATGGGTGCTTCCGACCTTGCGAGTCCTTCTGGAACAGGACCGCTCCAGCACCGACGGAAGAGGCATCCACCTCCAGAATGAAGGGTTTATCCACATCGGGGCGATGTAGAATGGGAGCGCTAGCGAAATGAGATTTAATAGAGGAGAAGGCCTTGGAGACAGGTTATGACCACAACTTGGGGTTTGCACCCTTCTTGGTGAGGGCTACCAAGGGTGCTACCAAAGTTGAGAAGTGGGGAATGAATTGGCGATAGTAATTTATGAACCCCATAAAGTGCTGCACCGCTTTGAGAGAATGGGGTTCTTGCCAATCCATCACCGCCTGTAGCTTGGCAGGATCCATGGCCAAACCCTGGGCTGAGATGATATAGCCCAAGAAAGTCAAGGACTCCTGCTCAAACACACACTTCTCCAACTTGGCATAGAGGGAGTTTGCCCGCAGGAGGTCGAAAAGTTTGCAAACATCTCTCCAGTGGGAGTCAATATCTGGAGAGTAGATGAGAATATCATCCAGATAGACTACTACCGAGGTGGTAAGCATATCCCGGAAGATATCGTTCACAAAGTCTTGGAAGACGGCTGGGGCATTACAGAGCCCGAAGGGCATCACCAGATATTCATAGTGCCCGTCTCTGGTGTTAAATGCTGTCTTCCATTCGTCTCCTTCACGGATGCGAATCAGGTTGTAAGCCCCCCGCAGATCAAGTTTGGTAAACACTCTCGCTCCCCGTAGCCTATCAAACAGCTCCGATATCAGGGGTAGAGGACACTTATTCTAAACGGTGATGGCGTTAAGACCCCTGTAATCGATGCAAGGACGTAGTTCCCCACTCTTCTTCTGGACGAAGAAGAATCCCGCCCCCGCTGGTGACACTGACTTGCTAATGAATCCTCTTGCCAGATTCTCCCTGATGTATGCATGGCCTCTGACTCCGGGAGAGAGAGGGGATAGACTCGACCCCGAGAAGGCTCAGCACCGGGCAAGAGGTCGATAGGACAGTCATAGGGGCGATGAGGTGGAAGTGTCTCTGCTGCCTTTTCGGAGAACATGTCCGCATACTGTCGATAGTGTTTGGGAAGCGAGGAAAGATCTACGGGGACCTCGGTGGAGGCAACCTTTACGCATTCCCTCAGACATCTACCCTCACATGACTTACTCCAACCAAGAATTCTCCCTGAGGACCACTCTATATGCGGAGAGTGATACCGTAACCAGGGGACCCCTAGAAGGACCTGGTCGATACCCTCGGGCATGACGAGAAGAGATATCGTCTCCTGATGAGACGGAGACTCGGAGAGTAACAGTGGAGCGGTTTGGTGGGTAATCTGTGAGGGCAGAGTCGCGCCATTCACTACTCTGACGATGACTGGTGTAGACATCATAACCAGGGGTATAGCGTGCCGTTGAGCGAAGGCAGATGACATAAAATTGCCCTCCGCTTCGGAATCAGAGCAAACCTCCACCGCCAGAGTGGAAGAACCAAACCCAAGTGTCCCCTTAAAGGACAACTTGGAGGAAAATGCCGCGGATTCTAGTGAGCTGCCTCCTTACGTCCACTAGGGGCGAGCGTCTTCCCAGCCGCTGTGGGTACTGGTTGGCAAAGTGACCGGACTGCCGGCAACCATGATAGATCACAGGGGCTCGAGTGGGCCGGGGCCTGGATCCCTCGCGGGAAGCCCCCTGACGCTCAGACGCCCGATCGGGAGATTCCAGAGGTTTAGCAAAACTGGGTGCCAACCTAAACCTCTGCCTACACTGGGTCCGCTCCAACCTTCGCTCGGCAAAGCGAAGGTCTACACTGTGTTCCAAATTATTATGCAAATTTTATTTTTCTATGATTTTCCTAAATAGTCAGTACAAATGACAGTCAGTCTAATAAAAGTCATCACCCGTTAGAGTATACATCAAATTTTATTGAAGAAACCTCCCAATGATAACAGTATAATCTCCAAAATGAATAAAAACTCAAATTGCACTGTTCCAAATTATTAGGCACAGTAGAATTTCTAAACATTTGATCTGTTTTAAAGAACTGAAAATGTTCATTTGTGGATTTTGCAGCATTAGGAGGTCACATTCACTGAACAAAAAAGCTATTTAACTCCAAAACATCCTAACAGGCCAAGATACATGCTATCATAGGAACCCTTCTGTGACATCACCTTCACAATTCTTGCATCCATTGAACTTGGGAGCTTTTGGAGAGTTTCTGCTTGGATTTCTTTGCATGAAGTTGGAATAGCCTCCCAGAGTTGCTGTTTTGATGTGAACTGCCTCCCTCATAGATCTTTTGCTTGATGATGCTCCAAAGGTTCTCTACAGGGTTGAGGTCAGGGGAAGATGGTGGCCACACCATGAGTTTATCTCCTTTTATGCCTATAGCAGTCAATGACTCAGAGGTATTCTTTGCAGCATGAGATGGTGCATTGTCATGCATGAAGAGGATTTTGCTCCTGGAGGCACATTTCTGCTTTTTATACCATGGAAGACAGCTGTCAGTCAGAAACTCTATATACAGTACTTTGCAGAGGTCATTTTCACACCTTCAGGAACCTTAAAGAGCCCTACCAGTTGTTTCCCCATGATTCCGGCCCAAAACTTGACTCCTCCTCCTCCTTGCTGAAGTCGCAGCCTTGTTGGGACATAGTGGCCATCCACCAACCATCCATTTGCACCATCCAGGGTTGCTCGACACTCATCAGTAAACAAGACTGTATGAAAAATAGTCTTCATGTATGTCTGGACCCACTGCTACAATTTCTGCTTGTGAACACTTTTTAGGGGTGGCCAAATAGTAGGTTTATGCACCACAGCAAGCCTTTGAAGGATCCTACACCATGAGGTTCGAGGGACTCCAGAGGCACCAGCAGCTTTAAATATCTGTTTGCTGGTTTATAATGGCTTTTTAGCAGCTGCTCTCTTAATCCGATGAACTTGCCTGGCAGAAAGCTTCCTCATTCTGCCTTTATCAGCACAAACATGTCTGTGCTCAGAATCAACCACAAATCTCTTAACAGTACGATGGTCACGTTTAAATTTTTGGGAAATATCTAATGTTTTCATCTCTTGACCAAGGCATTGCACTATTTGATGCTTTTCAGCAGCAGAGAGGTCCTTTTTCTTTCCTAAATTCCTTGAAACCTGTGCCCTGCTTAATAATGTGGAACATCATTCTTATGTAGTTTTCCTTTAATTGGGCTCACCTGGTAAACTAATTATCACAGGAATTTGAGATTGATTTCAGTGATCCAAAGAGCCCTGATACACAATACCATCTATGAGTTTATTTGAAAAACAAAAAATTACATCTTTATGACACTTAAATCCAATTTGCATAATAATTTGGAACGCAGTGTATACGGGTGGAGACGGTGATGAGCTCCTCCAGTGTAGCAGGAATCTCCCTGGTGGCCAGAGCGTCCTTCACATGGCCAACCAAACCTCTCCAGAATGCCGGAATGAGGACCTTATATGGCCACTCTAATTGCGAGGCCAGCGTCCGGAACTGGATGGCAAAGTGGCTGACCATGGACAAACCCTGTGACAATGCCAGCAGCCGGAGCGTGGTGTCATGGGTGACTCGCGGTCCCAGGAAGACATGCTTCAGAGTGTCCAGGAACCGAGAGGCACTCTGCACCACATGATCACCACGCTCCCACAGCGGTGTGGCCCACTCCAAAGCCCTGCCCGACAAGAGGGATATAATAAATCCCACTTTGGCCCGCTCGGAGGGGAATAATGCTGCCAGCAGCTCCAGCTGTATCGAGCACTGGCTCACGAAACTCCTACAAGAGGCACTATCACCCGAGAACTTCTCGGGCAGTGGGAGGCGGGACAAAGTCGGGGCAGGGATTGCAGTGGTAGCACTGGGGACAGCCTGAACAGCGACTGCAGTAACATCCGCAGCTGAGGCTGGACGTTCGAGAGCCGCCAACCTGCCCTGCAGCTGCTGGATGTACTGCAGCAGTCGCTGTTTGTCCGCCATTACTAGCCAGACCCTGGCGCTAGGATAATGTTAAGGCTGGCGTAACGCACCAAATTATAAAATAATAGTAGGTGTGTTCGCAGCCCGGGGTCCACCGTGCAGAGGTGGTACACTGCTGCTAAGTAATGGCGGAAGAATAGAGTGGCGCAAAAACAGTTACACGTGGGTTACGTCACCCAATGTGAACAGGTGCGAACTCTGTTAATGCACAGAGTCGCAGAACCGCTGAACGTAAATGCCGGAGCCTGTTTAGCTCACAGAGCCTGGCCAATAGAGCGCACAGTGTACGGCCACAGAACTCTACCCCAAGGACTCGGGGTTAGAGTCCTTCTAGGCCCACTGAGCTCGCGGCGTCGCTGCTGCGAGTGCCGCTATAGACGCTGGCTATGAAGTGGAGCATGTGCACTGAGGCGTGCCGAGTCCCTGGTGAGGACTGATGCCTGACTCAACCTCTGTCCTACCTACACCTAAGCCTGGGGTTTCTTAATGAGTCATTCACCAGAGACATTCATACGTGCATACATCACTCACTCCACATAGTCTGTAAATACAGTCTTATCCTAGCGCATGGCCGAGCGGCCATGCAAACCTTTTATAGCCGCGAGCGTCCGGGACCTTCCTGGCTCCTCGGATGGGCCAATCTGAACAGGAGCAGGACCTGAGCACGTGACCTTTGATCTCTAATGGGAGATCACTCCACGGGCATGCTCAGTGGCCCGACATGAGGACTTAGTCCCTGGAGAATCTCGCTGCTGAGCAGCATGTATTGTCATAGCTGCGCCAGAGGTGGCAGCAGCAAGCAAACCCACGGAGCTGGTCTGGGCAGAACGCCTGGACCGACGAGTTGGCTGAGCAACCTCCTCTGTAGCTGTAGAGGAATGGGAGACCGCTGGAAGTAAGGCTCGAGATTCTCGCTGCTCAGCGACAACAGAAATCCGACGACTAACAATAGCTTTGCGTATCCTTGTGTCCTGAAAGGTTATCCCAGGGTGCACTGTCTCAAAGAGTATGTTAAATGTTGCAAGGCTCATGTGACAGTATTGAAAACATTTTTCAGGATGATCCCGCAGAGAAGAATAGAGCCGGTGGAAATGACCTCTTGTGAGTCGTTGCCTCAAAAGTGGATGGACCCACATTCGTCTCCTCCTCCATGGATCCACTATCACTGGGTATGGCTGACCAAAGCGGCGTGACAAAAGCCAGTTGAAGAGAACCTGCTCAGTTGTGTTGAAACTCAGACTGTCATGTTGGCCAAACAACACCAACATACCTAGACAATGCAAGGTCAAAAATGGACAGAATGGAGGCAGCCACCTGTTACAGAGCTAATAAATAGGGTGTAGGCTAATGATTTAAATAGTTTGCAGGCCTCAAAACCGTTAAATGTCCATTTTGCAAGTTGGCGAGAAAATCTCGCCATACGGATGCTTACATGCGCAAAATACGCGACCGCACCTTGATTACGGATGACATATGGAGCACTCTTTAGGGGACATTTCTCCGTATTACGCATAGAAAGTACGGACTGTATTTCTCGTTGGTTATTGTGACCCCGGCCTAAGAAGACACCATAACAGCTTAGGCTATGTTCACCCTTCCGTTCGGAAATATCTGGTTTGAGGAACAGACATGCATGAGAAATAATGCCAAAACTGGGTCCATTGCATAACTAATGCAAATAGAAGCGTAGGAAGTAGGATCCCATTGATCAATATGGGGTCCATCTAGATTACATTTTTGTGTTCATTTTTAGAATGGTAGAAAAAAATTTCTGCATGCAGAGTTTATTTTTCCACTCTAAATCTCACACATAATAGAACCCAGATGGACCCAATATTAACCAGTAGCGCCAATCTGATTCCTTTTGCTGTTATGGATGTGATTATGAAGATATACAAATCATGGACACTTTGCTGGGTATATATTATGTAACACCGGTCCCCGTCCCCTCGCTGTGGCACCCGTACCTCGGCAGGGCCCCCATCATGGTCCCAGCTCTCAGTCTGCTCCCTGCCGCCCTGCCTCGGCTCTCTCCCCTGCTCCTGCTAACTGGCGCGCGGCCAGCACATCCCCGGGTATGAGCCTTGGGTCACGCGAACGTGCTCCCGGTCTCTTAAAGAGACAGCGTGCATTTTTCAAAAATGTTATTAACCAATGGTATTCTTGTGTGTGTTTTTTCTGGCCCCTCTGCAATAAAGAGGGCGCTGGAGCAACAAGTGTTTCCTGTTGCTAATTCCGGTTTTGTGTTCTGACGTGCCTGTGACCAGTTGTGTCTCTCCAGTGTCCAGCCAGTATCCTGCTAATACTGTTTGTCTTCCTAGAAAAGCAGCGACTTACTATTCCACACCTGTGCGAACCTGTGTGTCACGATGCTGAGTGAGCTCCTGCTGAAGGCCAGCAAGCTGAGTGGCATTAACCGGGTTGGAGAGCTGTAATGAGGTTAGACGGGAGTCCATGGTTTGCATGAAGGTCATGATGCGCTTTTGATTCTCATGCAAGTGACCCAACTCTTCCTGGGCAAAGAATATGGTACCGGCGGGGTCCATGGCTTGGTTATTCTGTGACGCTGCAAGAAGCGAGCGCTAGAGTGGACCCTCTGGACCATGGAACTAACCTACCCCTGGGCGAGCGGGCCTAGTGGTAGCCGACCCCTATACAAGGATCGTTAGGAGCAAGCCCAAAGCTCACAAAACCATGCCAATGGACGCTGCTACCGCAGAGCGGCAGTAACTATAGCCGCTGCACGATGGCACCGGAAGGCCAGACCCCGTCGGAAGCTAGTGTGCAGTGCAGGAGGCACAGTGGCGTGTAGCTTGCCACAATCTGGCGCTGACTAACCAACACTCTGTCACCATTCATATTATCAGAGGGAGGGGGTTTCTTAATAAGTCAGTCACCAGTCCATGCATCATCACCATACACACACAGCATAATATGCTACACTAGCGCATAACTGAGCCACCATGCGGGCTTTTTATAGCCATGCGCTTCCAGGACCTTCCAGTACCCTGGGAAGGACCAATCAGATCCGACACAGGACCTGAACATGTGACCCCTGCTCTCCACTGAGAGGTCACCTTACGAGCATGCCCAGTAGCACGGCATGAGGACTTAGCCTCTGGAGCGGTTCCCTGCAGAGCAGGTTGCGCTACCATTGCTGCACCAGAGGTGGCAGCAACATCCAGGCTCACAGAACGAGGACGGCTGGCTCGCCATGATTGCTGAGCAGGTCCCTGAGCGGTCGGAGCAGAATGGGAGACCGCTGGATGTCTGGCTCTGGATTCCTGCTGTGCAGTGTCAGGAATCCGACGCCTAACAGTTTCAGTGCAGTGGTGGGATTAGTTTCTGCACCGTCCATTTCATTAGAAAGGGCTAGGTGCAGGGCGAGCTAGGGTTCTTAGGTTCCAGCTCGGCGACAGGTGCGGAGCCTGTATAGGGACTGTTAGGAATGTAGAGACTGGCTCAGGGGAGTGCAGGAGGTCTCCACGTCCCCGTTCCCTATCGCAGGGCCCTCCATTGTATCTGTTTCCCAGGGGTTTCCCCTTATTTAAATTCACCCTACTGGAGGCGGTGTATCCAGGGTCGCATGTGTCATAGAAATTCGCCCTGCTGGAGGCGGTGTGTCCAGTCACACATCGACCATCACATTATCACCAACCGCAACATTTTTTTTCCTCTGGTGAGCCATGGGCCAAGTGCAGACCGGTGAGCAGTTGCTGCTGGCCGCCCTCACTGAGGTTAGTGAGGAGCTGAATGATGTGTTTCAGCAGCACCTGCAGCGGAATTATGGGTCTGAGGCCTATCCTCTGCCTCAACTAGAGGGTCCATATACGGCTTTGGCTAGGATGTGCCGTGGAGTCACTGCTGGGGAGCAGGACTTGCTTATACAGGCGGACGTACCCAGGCAGGTGGGTGGAGTGGGTGTCCCCATGGTGCTGCCTGGTGTTCCCCAAGGTGAAGGGGTACATCCCTGTAGTGAGCAGACTAATGATTTAGTCCTTGGCACTGATGCCGAAATTTCTGTACTATCAGAGAAGCCGTGCCCCCCCTGGTCATGTGGAGGAAGACGACCTGGGAGTGTATATTTCCTCCTCGCCCTCAGAAGGTACTATGTCAACAGAGGTGATGGTTGGCGAGGTACCTGAGGGCATACCGGTGCTTGTTAACAGTGGAGCAGAAGTCAGTCTGGTGGATGCTCAGTTTGTCCAGACTCTGTCACGTGGACCTGTCCTGTGTGACGCGACCCGCAGGCTGGTAACTCAGACAACAAGACACGGCACGTGTAACTGAAACAGCAAAACACGGGAGAAGGGGCAACAGTTACAACGGTGGGCCCTGCGATAGGGAACGGGGACGTGGAGACCTCCTGCACTCCCCTGAGTCAGTGTCCCTCCTCTCCTTACGATCCCTAGGCTGGTTCCGCACCAGGCGCCGATCAGGATACCTGTCACCCTAGCACACCCTACACCTATCCCTTGCTAAGGAGCTGGGTGGTGCAGGCACTGGCCCCACCGCTGTACTAATACACACCAGGGAAAAATACAAACAGGGGAAACGCAAAAAGACTTATCTTGCTCTGCTGCCGCACCAGGCAGCAGAGTTCATCACCGGATTAACTTTTCGCAGTGGCTCGACACCTCAGAGCCAGCTGCCACCTTCACCATCTCACTCTGCTGCGGACACCGGGCAGCCAGAGTTCAACACCAGTTTCAGCAGTGGCTCCAACCTTCAAGCCAGCTGCTAACTTCACCAGGTTTCTGCAGTGGCTTCACACCTCAGCCAACTGCTCCCTTCACCGTGGTTGGAATCCCAAAAAGAAGCTATCACCAACCCCTGCTCATAGACCATGTGACCCTATATAGGAAAAGGGAATGGTCAAATGATCAGGGGCTAAAGACTGCTATAATCCCAGTGACCACCGGGGCAAAAGGCAAAGCAAAGAAAACATCAAGTGCAATGACCCTAACAGCCACCGGGGGCAAAACTAGAACTGAAACCACCACAGTGCAAGAAATAAAAAAGGTTACTAGTGCATTTTATCTGTCATGATCCAGCATGGATCATGACAGACTCATGGTCTGAGTGGTGAGACGCCGGACAAACCCATAAGCGTCCAGGCCATTATCTCTGTCCCACTGAGCCAGGGAGGGTTAAACCAAGTCGTAGAAGACATCGTGCTGTATAGTGAACATCATGATGAGTCCCAGTCATACTACGTCTTGGAGGGAAATCCAGCACCTATCGTTGTGGGACCCCCTTGGTCTAAAAAACACAACCTGGTTTTAGATTGGCGGACTAGGGAAGTAGTCAGCTGGGAGCAGTCGTGTGAGGGCTGCTGCCTAGGGGCTACTGTCTCTGCCGTCTCTCTACAGTCGTCCCTTTCCTCTCCAGTGAGAGCAGCGGAGGTGCTGCAGGAGAGTAGGGGCAAGGCTCAACCCTCGCCATTAGCCAACCCTGAGAGGCGCAGACCTCATAGTAGGAGGGGTTGGAGGGTGGTGTTTCTCTCTGTGAATTGCAGGGGTGTGAGTGTGGTGACACAGGGGGATGCCTCTGTCAGTTCCAGAAAGAGTTCACCGTATTATGACAAACGAATGTGTGGCAATAAACGTTCATCCTGAAGGATGGTTATGTATCTCAAGGTGGGTGGCCTTGAGATGGAGACTTATGTATGTGTATTGATCAGCATTGATATTGCTGAGGTGTTGTTTCAAGGTGTAAGGGAGAAGTCTCCAGGTAACTAGAGAGATGGGCGGACCTGGTTACCTACAAACCCACCCAGGGGGTGTGTTTAAGAACCCTATTGTAAAAGACTGTGAGTGTGTGAAGGACCTGTGATGAGGTCATAGTCATGTGACCCGGTGGGCATGGCTATGGACCATATAATGTGGCCAGGGTAGGTCACATGAGGTGAATGCAGGGACCTGGTTGGTCCAGTGTGGAAGGTCTCGCTAGGAGAGTTGTCTCCTGGCTAACAGCCTGTGTTAGGCTGGGTGTAATGGCTGCCAGCGTCTGAGAGTCCCAGAGGAGAGAGTGGAGCAACAGCCATGAGAGAACCCTGATGTGGGTGAGATAATTATGAGGCTGAAGAGCCTGTGTATGCTGGACATTGCTACCAGAGTGAAGCTATAATGGACGCTATGCTGTTATCTGCCGTTTATGTTGCTTCTGTGGGTTTATGATGGAGGAATAAACCACATGGACTATGTTATGATTTATGAAAACACGGTGCCGGATGTGTTTTGTTCGCTGCCTATTGAGGATCCCTAACTGAATAACAGCGCTACCTCACAGGGTATACAGTTCATGTTTGTTATGAGGGGACCTTCTATGGCTATATAAATTATGAAATGTGGGCTTGGGTTGAGGCCTACATTTGACACGCCCACCAGCGCTGTGGGGTACTCAGAACCGGGTCAGACAATTCTTTGGGGAAGTCACGGGACCGTGACCCGAGTCCGTGGTGCTGGCTGTGCCGTAAAATGTGGAATATGTATATGGGATTTAACGTGACACCACCTGTGGTGTTCGGCAACAGATGGTTGACGCTGCAAAAGGAGACCGCTGGGGCTGATGGTGACGCAGCTGGGATGGTTCTGCTCCCCACAGGTGGAGCAGGGGCCCAGGGCTACTGGTTCTGTTTATGTCAGGCTTCATGTACCTTGTGGTGCAGGACTCAGGGCGCAAGAGATCAATGGAGGACACAAGGACAGTAATTTTCTTTTCCTTTACTTGATGGTTGAAAGTACAGACCGGGGCACTGGTAATAGATGGTGATGGAGAGCTGGACAGCCAGGAAGCAATTTTGGATACACCTGGCCAGGTAGGTACGGAGCCCTTCCTTCTGTGGTGCCCTCCCTTTTTCTTTGCTGCCTAACAGCTCACCCTCCTGCTGCTTACTGTCTCTCTGTTTTAAAAACAAACCGTTGCCCGTATGGCAGGCAGCTCGAGCCTATCACAGGTGCCGCTCTTTTGTGTCGGCTTCAGGCTCTGGTATTGTCACCGCTGCTGTGCCTGCCGCCGCTGCCACGGTTAGTAGTTCCTCTTGCTTCCCTAGGTTTCGGCGCGCTGTTCCTGCACGGTCCTGCCGCGTCTCTTATCTGCTTCCGACCTCGTTCCTCCCAGCGTCTGCGCATGTGCCGAGTCCCTTGTGTGGCGGTCGATGTGTGACTGGACACACTGCCTCCAGCAGGGCGAATTTCTATGACACACGCGACCCTGGATACACCGCCACCAGCAGGGCGAATTTAAATAATAAGGGGAAACACCAGGGAAACCGATACAATAGAGGGTCCTGCGATAGGGAACGGGGACGTGGAGACCTCCTGCACTCCCCTGAGCAAGTCTCTACACTCCTAACAGTCCCTACACAGGCTCCGCACCTGTCGCCGAGCTGGAAACTAAGAACCCTAGCTCGCCCTGCACCTAGCCCTTTCTAATGAAATGGACGGTGCAGAAACTAATCCCACCACCGCACTGAAACACACATAAGGGAAGTCACAAACAGGGAAACACCACTTAGCTTTGCTCTGTTGCTCTTGCTCCCAGCAACAGAGTCCACCACCAGAATGTGGCTTTCCTCCTGAATAGCTGCCACCAAGCTCTGTCAGAGCTGCAAGGAAATCCCCTCTGTGACTCCTTCCACACCAGGACTCTGACTGAGCTGCCAGGAACTCTCTCTCTAGCTCCTTCCTCCACCAAGGATGGTGGAGGAAGGACCACTATCACCAACAGTGATTGCAACACCTGAGCAATCACACCTGCTATATAATCACATGCAATAAACTAAAGTAACCAGTGTGCAATGACCCTAACGGCCACCAGGGGCAAAACTAGAAATGAAACCACCACAGTGCAATGACCCTAATGGCCACTGGGGGCAAAACTATCTTTAAGCACACAGCTTAATGAAAAAATAAAAGGTTACTAGTGCATTTATCTGTCATTATCCAACCTGGATCATGACACAGTGGTGTCGTCCTCTCCGATTCAACTGAGGCGAGCAGCATCATTCCGGTGTATGACAGTGACATCATATGGCGGCGACGTGCGCACTGACGTAAGCTGCCGGCCTGTGATTGGCTGGCAGCTGTTAACTGATCGTGCGTTGAAAGACAATCAGTTACTGAAGAGGCAGAATCCTGGGTACCATACTGGCTCCATACACCAGTAAGGGCAGTAATTCCTTGATGGCGGCCCTGGGTGTGGGCATATACATAATATTATTTGCACTGATTTTATTTCACTTTTGTTCAAGAAACAAAGTTTACGTGTGAGTATGTGAATGTTTCTATGCACACATGTATACCTTCACTTGTATGTACAGTGGGTACCGAAAGTATTCAGACCTAGGGTATCCATGGAGTCATACCTCTGGGGTCACATTTTCCATTGTGTATGCATCCTCTTGGTGACGCTCACCACGCAGTGAGCGTTTCCCCTAGCTTCTGGTTTTGGGTATCCTTGGAGATGAGTCTGTGATGCCGCGTGTTCCACGCCCCCATCTTGACGCATCAGATGAGGGTGTGGACATGGGACAGGTGACGCCAATCAGCGAAACACGCGTTGGGGCTCTACCCTGCACTCTCAGGTTCTACATCCCCTCCGTTATCTATACTTGTTATAACATATCTTAATCAGCACTTTATGCAGCATGCTATCAATGTGTCTAGCATGTTTTAATCTTTCCCTATATTGTGATAGGTATTCTGTAGTTAAGAATATTACCTTGGTTTGAAGTCAAGTGATTTATTAAATTTTTTTAACTACGCATATCTTGGAGGTGTTGAAGATTTCTCCCATTACTTTTTATATACAGGTGCTTCTCACAAAATTAGAATATCATCAAAAAGTTAATTTATTTAAGTTCTTCAATACAAAAAGTGAAACTCCTATATTATATAGAGTCATTACAAACAGAGTGATCTATTTCAAGTGTTTATTTCTGTTAATGTTGATGATTATGGCTTACATCCAATGGAACCCAAAAGTCATTATCTCAGTAAATTATAATAATTAACAAAAAACATCTACAAAGGCTTCCTAAACATTTAAAAAGGTCCCATAGTCTGTTTCAGTAGGTTCCACAATTATGGGGAAGACTGCTGACTTGACAGATGTCCAGAGGCAGTCACTGACACAGTCCACAAGCCACAAAAGGTCATTGCTTAAAAAGCTGGCTGTTCACAGAGTGCTGTATCCAAGCATATTAACCCCTTCACCCCCAAGGGTGGTTTGCACGTTCATGACCGGGCCAATTTTTACAATTCTGACCACTGTACCTTTATGAGGTCATAACTCTGGAACGCTTCCATGGATCCCGGTGATTCTGACATTGTTTTCTCGTGACATATTGTACTTCATGTTAGTGGTAAAATTTCATTCAAATAACTTGCGTTTATTTGTGAAAAAATGGAAATTTGGCAAAAATTTTGAAAATTTTGCAATTTTACAACTTTTAATTTTTATGCCCTTAAATCACAGAGATACGGCACACAAAAACTTGATAACTAACATTTCCCACATGTTTACTTTACATCAGCACAATTTTGGAACCCAAATTTTTTTTTGTTAGGAAGTTATAAGGGTTAAAAGTTGACCAGCGATTTCTCATTTTTACAACACCATTTTATTTTTAGGACCACATCACATTTGAAGCCACTTTGAGGGGTCTATATGATAGAAAATACCCAAAAGTGACACCATTCTAAAAACTTCACCCCTTAAGGTGCTCAAAACCAATCCACATTCAAGAAGTTTATTAACCCTTTAGGTGCGTCACAGGAATTTTTTTGAATATTTAAAAAAAAATGAACATCTAACTTTTTTTCACAAAAAAAATACTTCAGGTTCAATTTTTTTTATTTTACCAAGGGTAACAGGAGAAATTGGACTGCAAAAGTTATTGTGCAATTTGTCCTGAGTACGCTGATACCTGATATGTGGGGGGGAACCACTGTTTCGGCGCATGGCAGAGCTCAGAATGGAAGGAGCGCCGTTTGACTTTTTCAATACAAAATTGGCTGGAATTCAGATCGGACGCCATGTCACGTTTGGAGAGTCCCTGATGTACCTAAACAGTGGAAACCCCCTACAAGTGACCCCATTTTGGAAACTAGACCCCCCAAGGAACTTATCTAGATATGTGGTGAGAACTTTGAACCCACAAGGGCTTTACAGAAGTTTATAATGTACAGCGGTACAATTAAAAAATCATATTTTTTCCACAAAAATGATCTTTTCACCCCAATTTTTATTTTCCCAAGGGTAACAGGACCCTAAAAGTTATTGTGCAATTTGTCCTGAGTATGCTGATACCCCACATGTGGGGGTAAATCACTATTTGGGCGCATGGCAGAGCTCGGAAGGGAAGCAGCGCCATTTGACGTTTTTGGCTGGAATTGAGATCGGACATCATGTCGCGATTGGAAAACCCCTGATGTACCAAAACAGTGGAAACCCCCCACAAATGACACCATTTTGGAAACTAGACCCCCTAAGGAACTTATCTAGATGTGTGGTGAGCACTTTGAACCCCCAAGGGCTTCACAGAAGTTTATAACATAAAGCCGTACAATTAAAAAATCATATTTTTTCCACAAAAATGATCTTTTCACCCTCAATTCTTATTTTTCCAAGGGTAACAGCACCCTAAAAGTTATTGTGCAATTTGTCCTGAGTACGCTGATACCCCACATGTGGGGGTAAACCACTATTTGTACTATTTGGAAGTACCGAAAAAATCCAATTTCTATCCTGTCGACAGCAAGGGACATCATCTGAATGTATTTAATGACATTGTACAGGAAGAATTTAAGGAATTGTTCCAGAAGAAAAATAATTATAAATATAAATATAATCTAACCAAGAATGAAATATCAGCATTTAACAAAATTAAAATCCCGTACAGAAATAGTAATCCGCTCAGCGGACAAGGGAGGAGGGGTAGTGATTCACGATCATGAAGAATATTGTGGTGAAGCCCGCAAAATTTTATCTGATAAAAAATACTACGTTAAAACTACATTTGATGTGTTACCAACAGTTTTGAACAATTACGATAAATTGATCTCTGAAGGTAAAAATAACAATATTTTTGATAAAAATGAACTTAAATTCCTTCATATAACTAACCCCCGTATTCCTTTTTTCTACCACTTACCCAAAATCCATAAAGATCCAAAAAATCCTCCCGGAAGACCTATTATATCTAGTATTGGATCTATTTCCAGCAATTTATCACATTATATAGACAGAATCATGGTGTCACACGTCCCCACGCTGAAAAGTTATATCAAAGATTCTACACACCTGATTCGAACTTTGCAGCTTATCAATTGGAAACCTCAATATGTTCTTTTAACTATGGATGTTTCTTCTCTATATTCCAATATCACTCATGATCTTGGACTTGCATGTTTTAATAAGATTTTAGTGAATGATAAAAGACTGTCTACAGCCCAAAAAAGCTTTATATTGAAGGGTATGGAATTTATTTTAAAAAATTATTATTTTACTTTTGATGGGTGCCTTTATCATCAGCGACTTGGGACTGCGATGGGGTCCCAGGTCGCACCCACGTATGCAAATATTTTTATGGGGGTTTTTGAGGATTTTTACATTTTTAATTCCAGACTTCAGCATAATATAATTACTTATAAGAGATTCATTGACGATTTATTCTTTGTATGGGACAATTCAAGAAATAATATCGTTGAATTTATTAAGAACATTAACAATAACCACTGGGGCCTGTCTTTTTCCTCAATTTTTAATTCCTCCACTATTAATTTTTTAGATATAACTATTTTTATCCAAAATAATAATATTTTAACTAAGACTTTTTTTTAAAAATGTGGACAGGAATAGTTACATACCCTTCAACAGTGGGCATTTTGGCAAATGGCTCAGAAATATACCAGATAATCAATACAAAAGAATCAGAAAAAATTGTACTAATATAGATGATTTTGAAAATCAGGCAGAAATTTTAAGGAATCGTTTTTTAAATAAAAAATATCCTATTGATTTGGTAAAAAATGCTTACAAGAAGTGTAAAGATCTCCCCCAAAATTCATTGATCAAAGAGTCTAAGATAACTAAAACTGATAATAAAAGATTCACAAGTAATTTTATCACGCAATATTGCGCTGAGAATATTAGAATCAGAGAAATATTAACACGTAATTGGCATATCCTATTGAACGACCCTATTTTAAGTAAAATTCTTCCTCGGGATCCGGGTATCACTTTCCGAAGAGCACCCACAATTAAAAATTTAGTAGCTCCAAGTCGACTTAGGACAGAATATTTGTCATCTTCACAAAATTCACCAACAGGAATATATAAATGCGGTAATAAAAATTGTCTATGTTGTAAAATCATTTCTCATAAAGAAAAAACCTTTATATCAACTTCTACCATGGAATGCTTTCCTATTAAAAGTTTTCTCAATTGTGCCACAGAATTCGTCATATATGTAATCGAATGTAAATGTAAGAAATGTAAGAAACAATATGTAGGTAGAACGACGCAATCCCTACACCTGAGAGTTAATTCCCATAGACACAATATTAAAATAGGTTTTATGCAACATGGACTTTCAAGACACTTCGCTTTAAAGCATAATAAAAACTATAATGAACTCAAAATTAGTCCTATTGAGCATATACCCAACGACCATCCTGATAGGATTGGACAACTAAATCGTAAAGAGGTGTTCTGGATTTATAGATTGAATACATTAAAACCAAATGGACTCAACGAAATTACAGAAGTGTTTTTATAATTGTACTTTCCAAAAGTGTAATTTCTTTTCTACAATTTTTTTCACCTCTTTTTGTTAGAATATTTCTTCTTTAGCATTTATTTTATAATGGAGCGTTCTTATTTTGACAATGGACAATTAATACATGTCAATTTATATTGTGTATAACCAATTGAGTTTTATTCCTTTTCCAAAATATTTTAATAATCTGAGTATAATTTCTCTTTGGAGGTAGCGATCTCGCTACCAGAGATTGAGTGCGAGGTGACTTCTCTGTAGGTCTTTTTTCATGCTTTGTACCATCGGTTCTTTTGTTCTTTTCCAGATATACGTTCAGGGGTTATACTCCTAATTCCAAACATTTATCCTCATTCACTCACATTTTTAACTTTCATTATACTAACATTTTTTATTATACTACATACAAAAAAATTTCTCTGACGGAGATTTTTATTTTACATATTTTTATTACCTATTTCCCTCATTTTTTATTAAATATCGTCCTAATAAATACATAACTTTTATCCATGACAAAAAATGTTCCTTTTTCCCAGCGTAGTCTCCTCTAGCTCAGTGGTTCTGACGCTAGACTTTGAGCTCCTTTTTTCCCGGTGTTTAACGGGTTCGTTTCCATCATTTTTTCACCATATTAAATGGTAATTCTTCTTTTTTTCTTTTTCCTTTCAGTTTTTTCGTTAAAAATATTTTCCTGCAATAGAAAATTTAAAAGAAATAGTTATTATTAATAACATCTCACTTATTTCCTGCAGTTTTAACCCTTGAACTCTGACACCCGTCACATGTGCTATTGGCGCCAAATTCAAATGATGTATGTATTTAATCTGTGATAGCTGTATCTATTCACTTCATGTCATCCCCTGAGGAAGAAGTGGTTCACACTTTGAAATGCGTTGGGAATTAAAATAATCTTAACTTCTTATGTGTGGGAAATTATCTTGGTCAAGCAGCGCACATTAAACCCGTAAAAAAACTTTATCCATAAGGATCTACATTGGCGGTCACGGAGTGGACCTTCGGGTGTGCAGCAGGCTGACAGTTGCTTTATATGCGTGTTTTCTCCCTGGAAAAGGTGAGTAGCTTTGTTTCACACCTTTTATATCTTTCCACCCAGATAAGACCCTATTGCGCCCTCTTTTTTCCTTAGCGTTGATCACACTGACTATTTGGGCGCATGGCAGAGCTCGGAAGGGAAGCAGCGCCATTTGATGTTTTTGGCTGGAATTGAGATCGGACACCATGTCGCGATTGGAAAACCCCTGATGTACCTAAATAGTGGAAACCCCCCACAAATGACACCATTTTGTAAACTAGACCCCCCAAGGAACTTATCTAGATGTGTGGTGAGCACTTTGAACCCCCAAGTGCTTCACAGAAGTTTATAACGCCCGGGCGTGAAAATAAAAAATTCGTATTTTTTCCACAAACATGATCTTTTAGTCACCATTTTTTTATTTTCCCAAGGGTAACAGGGGAAATTGAACCCCAAAAGTTGTTGTCCAATTTGTCCTGAGTAAGCTGACACCCCATATGTGGGAGAAAACTACTGTATGGACACACGTCAGGGCTCGGAAGGGAAGTAGTGACGTTTTGGAATGCAGACATTGATGGAATGGTCTGCGGGTGTCATGTTGCCTTTGGAGAGCCCCTAATGTACCTAAACAGTGGAAACCCCCCACAAATGACCCCATTTTGAAAACTAGACACCCTAAGGAACTTATCTAGATGTGAGGTGAGCACTTTGAACCCCCAAGGGCTTCACAGAAGTTTATAATGCCAGGGCATGAAAATAAAAAAATCGTATTTTTTCCACAAACATGATCAATTAGTCCCCAATTTTTTTATTTTCCCAAGGGTAACAGGAGAAATTGAACCCCAAAAGTTGTTGTCCAATTTGTCCTGAGTATGCTGACACCCGATATGTGGGAAAAAACTACTGTATGGACACACGTCAGGGCTCGGAAGGGAAGTAGTGACGTTTTGGAATGCAGACTTTGATGGAATGGTCTGCGGGTGTCATGTTGCCTTTGGAGAGCCCCTAATGTACCTAAACAGTGGAAACACCCACAAATGACCCCATTTTGGAAACGAGAACCCCTAAGGAACTTATCTAGATGTGTGGTGAGCACTTTGAACCCCCAAGGGCTTCACAGAAGTTTATAATGCCCGGGCATGAAAATAAAAAAATCGTATTTTTTCCACAAACATGATCAATTAGTCCCCAATTTTTTCATTTTCCCAAGGGTAACAGGAGAAATTGGACCCCAAAAGTTGTTGTCCAATTTGTCATGAGTACGCTGACACCCCATATGTGGGAGAAAACTACTGTATGGACACACGTCGGGGCTTGGAAGGGAAGCAGTGCCATTTTGGAATGCAGACTTTGATGGAATGGTCTGCGGGTGTCATGTGCGTTTGGAGAGCCCCTGATGTACCTAAACTATTGAAACTCCCCACAAGTGACCCCATTTTGGACACTAGACCCCCCCACGGAACTTATCTAGATGTGTGGTGAGCACTTTGAACCCCCAAGTGCTTCACAGAAGTTTATAACGCTCAGACGTGAAAATAAAAAAATCATTTTTTTCCACAAAAATGATATTTTTGCCCCCAATTTTTTATTTTCCTAAGGGTAACAGGAGAAATTGGACCCCAAAAATTGTTTTGCAATTTGTCCTGAGTAGGCTGATACCCTACATGTGGGGGTAAAACACTGTTTGGGCGCATGGCAGAGCTTGGAAGGGAAGGAGCACCATATGACTTTTTCAATTCAGAATTGGCTGGAATTGAGATCAGACGCAATGTTGCATTTGGAGAGCCCCTGATGTGACCAAACAGTGGAACCCCCCAATTCTAACTCCAACCCGAACCCCAACACACCCCTAACCCTAATCTCAGCCCTAACCCTAGCCCTAACCCTATCCCTAGCCCTAACCCTATCCCTAACCCTAACCCTAACCCTAATGGAAAAATGGAAATAAATACATTTTTTTAATTTTATTATTTTTCCCTAACTAATGGGGTGATAACGGGGGGTTTGATTTACTATTTATGGCGGTTTTTATTTTTGGCAGCTGTCACATGCTAAAAGACGCTTTTTATTGTAAAAATAGTTTTTGCATCACCACATATTGAGAGCTATAATTTTTCGGTATTTTGACCCACCGAGTCATGTGAGGTCTTATTTTTTGCGGGACGAGTTGACGTTTTTATTGGTACCATTTTCGGGCACGTGACATTTTTTGATCGCTTTTTATTCCGATTTTTGGGATGCAGAATGAACAAAAACCAGCGTTTCATGAATTTCTTTTGGGGGAGTGCGTTTACACCGTTCCGCGTGTGGTAAAATTGATAAAGCGTTTTTATTCTTCGGGTCAGTACGGTTACAGCGATACCTCATTTAGGTCGTTTTTTTATGTTTTGTCGGTTTTATGCAATGAAAACTATTTTATATAAAAAATAATTATTTTTGCATCGCTTTATTCTGCGAGCTATAACTTTTTTATTTTTTCGCTGATGATGCTGTGTGGCGGTTCGTTTTTTGTGGGACAAGATGACGTTTTCAGCGGTACCATGGATATTTATATGCGTGTTTTTGATCGCGCGTTATTACACTTTTTGTTTGGCGGTATGATAATAAATCATTATTTTTTGCTTCGTTTTTTATTATTATTTTTTAAGGGGTTCGCTAAAGGGGTTAACTAATGGGACAGTTTTATAGGGCGGGCCGTTACGGACGCGGCGATACCTAATATGTGTACTTTTATTGTTTTGTTTTTTTTTTATTTTCAAAAAATGAATTTATTGGGGAATATTTTTTTTTTTTTTTACTAATTTATTTGGCGATTTTTTTAAAATTATTTTTACACTTTTTTTTATTTTTTTTTACTTTATTACATAGTCCCAGGTGGGACATCACTGCCGCTGCCGTGGGGGGCTCAGGGAAGCACTGAGGGAGCATCCTCCCTGCCGATGCTTCCCTTTAACTCCCGGTACACCGCGATCGAGTTTGATCGCGGTGTGCAAGGGGTTAACGTGTCAGGGGCGGTCCGTGACCGCCCCTGACACATTGTGCCGGGTGTCAGCTGTGATAATCAACTGACACCCGGCCGCGATCAGCGGCGCTCACCACGTGGGCGCCGCTGATCGCGGTAGACGTACTATCCCGTCCATGAGCATAGGGGCCCGGGCCCCATGGACGGGATAGTACGTCGGATGTCAGGAAGGGGTTAATGGAAAATTGAGTGGAAGGAAAAAGTGTGGTAGAAAAAGGTGCACAAGCAACCGGGATAACTGCAGCCTTGAAAGGATTGTTAGGAAAAGGCCATTCAAAAATTTGGGGGAGATTCACCAGGAGTGGACTGCTGCTGGAGTCATTGCTTCAAGAGCCACCACACACCGATGTATCCAAGACATGGGCTACAAGTGTCGCATTCCACTGATGGTTTGGGGAGCCATGTCATCTGCTGGTGTTAGGTCCACTGAGTTTTATCAAGAAGACCAAAGTCAGCGCAGCCGCCTACCAGGAAATTTTAAAGCACTTCATGCTTCCCTCTGCCGACAAGCTTTTTGGAGATAGAAATTTAATTCTCCAGCAGGACTTGGCACCTGTCCACACTGCCAAAAGTATCAATACCTGGTTTAACCCCTTAAGGACCAAGTCACTTTGTAAGTTAATCACCATGACTTAATTTTGAAATCTGACAACTGTTACTTTATGTGGTTATAATTCTGGAACGCTTCAACGGATGCCACTGATTCTGAAAATGTTTTTTTCGTGACATATTGTACTTTATGATAGTGGTAAAAATTCTTCAAAATTTATTGTGTTTATTTGTGATAAAAATGTAAATTTGGCAAAAAAGTTGAAAATGTAACAATTTTCATACTTTTAATGCCCCTAAATTATGTCACACAAAATAATTAATAAATAACATTTCCCACATGACTACGTTACATCAGCACAATTTTTGAAACATAGTTTTTTTTGTTATGAAGTTATAAGGGTTAAAACTTGACCAGCGATTTCTCATTTTTCCAACAAAATTTACAAAACCATTTTTTTAGGGACCACTTCACATTTGAAGTCACTTTGGGGGCCTATATGACAGAAAATACCCAAAAGTGATACAATTCTAAGGACTGCACCCCTCAAGGTGTTCAAAACCACATTCAAAAAGTTTATTAACTCTTCAAGTCAGAAGCGTAGCTACCAGGGGGGCAGAATGTGCGGTCGCCCCTGGCCCACAGGAGCCTACCCGGAGCTATACTACCCTTAATTATATCAGTGTGCACAGTCCGTTGATATAGTTAAGCTCCGTGGTCGAGCAGGGACACACAATCTCCCTGCACTATCACGGGCAGTGGCCGATGAGAGAGGGGGCAGAAGGGAAAAAGTGATGAACAGACAAGCCAGGGGGCGCACTTTTTTCTTTAGATTGGTAATATTCTACCTCCCTCTCTTTCTTTTGGTTCCCTCATTTTCGTTTCCCTCTTTGGGGTCTTGTCCAGACAAGAATATTCCTTTAGAATAACCTGGATACATTCGGGGAGCTGAACCCATATGCTTGCCTCTATACACACCTACTGGCTGTTTGTATTTTCTTCTATTTAGCCCGTTGTCATATATAGCAGAGCTGTGCAAGTAACAGCCCACAGAAAGGGACAGACAGTGACCAGAATCTAAGGAGTGTCAGCTTTTGCGGGGTCCATTATACAACGTCATAACTAGTGCGGGGGCCATTATACAGCATGAGAGATGATGCAGGCTTCATTATAGAGCATGGGAGCTAATGCAGGCTTCATTATACAGCATGGGAGCTAATGCAGGCTTCATTATACAGCATGGGAACTAATGCAGGCTTCATTATACAGCATGGGAACTAATGCAGGCTTCATTACACAGCATGGGAACTAATGCAGGCTTCATTATACAGCATGGGAACTAATGCAGGCTTCATTATACAGCATGGGAACTAATGCAGGCTTCATTATACAGCATGGGAGCTAATGCAGGCTTCATTATACAGCATGGGAACTAATGCAGGCTTCATTATACAGCATGGGAGCTAATGCAGGCTTCATTATACAGCATGGGAGCTAATGCAGGCTTCATTATACAGCATGGGAGCTAATGCAGGGGTCATTATACAGCATGGGAGCTAATGCAGGCTTCATTATACAGCATGGGAACTAATGCAGGCTTCATTATACAGCATGGGAGCTAATGCAGGCTTCATTATACAGCATGGGAACTAATGCAGGCTTCATTATACAGCATGGGAGCTAATGCAGGCTTCATTATACAGCATGGGAACTAATGCAGGCTTCATTATACAGCATGGGAGCTAATGCAGGCTTCATTATACAGCATGGGAGCTAATGCAGGGGTCATTATACAGCATGGGAGCTAATGCAGGCTTCGTTATACAGCATGGGAACTAATGCAGGCTTCATTATACAGCATGGGAGCTAATGCAGGCTTCATTATACAGCATGGGAGCTAATGCAGGCTTCATTATACAGCATGGGAACTAATGCAGGCTTCATTATACAGCATGGGAGCTAATGCAGGCTTCATTATACAGCATGGGAGCTAATGCAGGCTTCATTATACAGCATGGGAACTAATGCAGGCTTCATTATACAGCATGGGAACTAATGCAGGCTTCATTATACAGCATGGGAGCTAATGCAGGCTTCATTATACAGCATGGGAACTAATGCAGGCTTCATTATACAGCATGGGAGCTAATGCAGGCTTCATTATACAGCATGGGAGCTAATGCAGGTTTCATTATACAGCATGGGAACTAATGCAGGCTTCATTATACAGCATGGGAGCTAATGCAGGCTTCATTATACAGCATGGGAACTAATGCAGGCTTCATTATACAGCATGGGAGCTAATGCAGGGGTCATTATACAGCATGGGAACTAATGCAGGCTTCATTATACAGCATCGGCGCTAATGCAGGGGTCATTATACAGCATGGGAGCTAATGCAGGCTTCATTATACAGCATGGGAACTAATGCAGGCTTCATTATACAGCATGGGAGCTAATGCAGGCTTCATTATACAGCATGGGAGCTAATGCAGGCTTCATTATACAGCATGGGAACTAATGCAGGCTTCATTATACAGCATGGGAGCTAATGCAGGCTTCATTATACAGCATGGGAACTAATGCAGGCTTCATTATACAGCATGGGAGCTAATGCAGGCTTCATTATACAGCATGGGAGCTAATGCAGGCTTCATTATACAGCATGGGAACTAATGCAGGCTTCATTATACAGCATGGGAACTAATGCAGGCTTCATTATACAGCATGGGAGCTAATGCAGGGGTCATTATACAGCATGGGAACTAATGCAGGCTTCATTATACAGCATCGGCGCTAATGCAGGGGTCATTATACAGCATGGGAGCTAATGCAGGCTTCATTATACAGCATGGGAACTAATGCAGGCTTCATTATACAGCATGGGAACTAATGCAGGCTTCATTATACAGCATCGGCGCTAATGCAGGCTTCATTATACAGCATGGGAACTAATGCAGGCTTCATTATACAGCATGGGAACTAATGCAGGCTTCATTATACAGCATGGGAACTAATGCAGGCTTCATTATACAGCATCGGCGCTAATGCAGGGGTCATTATACAGCATGGGAACTAATGCAGGCTTCATTATACAGCATGGGAGCTAATGCAGGCTTCATTATACAGCATGGGAGCTAATGCAGGGGTCATTATACAGCATGGGAACTAATGCAGGCTTCATTATACAGCATGGGAACTAATGCAGGCTTCATTATACAGCATGGGAACTAATGCAGGCTTCATTATACAGCATGGGAGCTAATGCAGGCTTCATTATACAGCATGGGAACTAATGCAGGCTTCATTATACAGCATGGGAGCTAATGCAGGCTTCATTATACAGCATGGGAGCTAATGCAGGCTTCATTATACAGCATGGGAGCTAATGCAGGCTTCATTATACAGCATGGGAACTAATGTAGGCTTCATTATACAGCATGAGAGCTAATGCAGGCTTCATTATACAGCATGGGAGCTAATGCAGGCTTCATTATACAGCATGGGAACTAATGCAGGCTTCATTATACAGCATGGGAGCTAATGCAGGCTTCATTATACAGCATGGGAGCTAATGCAGGCTTCATTATACAGCATGGGAACTAATGCAGGCTTCATTATACAGCATGGGAACTAATGCAGGCTTCATTATACAGCATGGGAACTAATGCAGGCTTCATTATACAGCATGGGAGCTAATGCAGGGGTCATTATACAGCATGGGAACTAATGCAGGCATCATTATACAGCATCGGCGCTAATGCAGGGGTCATTATACAGCATGGGAGCTAATGCAGGCTTCATTATACAGCATGGGAACTAATGCAGGCTTCAATTTACAGCATGGGAACTAATGCAGGCTTCATTATACAGCATCGGTGCTAATGCAGGCTTCATTATACAGCATGGGAACTAATGCAGGCTTCATTATACAGCATGGGAACTAATGCAGGCTTCATTATACAGCATGGGAACTAATGCAGGCTTCATTATACAGCATCGGCGCTAATGCAGGGGTCATTATACAGCATGGGAACTAATGCAGGCTTCATTATACAGCATGGGAGCTAATACAGGCTTCATTATACAGCATGGGAACTAATGCAGGCTTCATTATACAGCATGGGAGCTAATGCAGGCTTCATTATACAGCATGGGAGCTAATGCAGGCTTCATTATACAGCATGGGAGCTAATGCAGGCTTCATTACACAGCATGGGAACTAATGCAGGGGTCATTATACAGCATCGGCGCTATTGCAGGGGTCATTATACAGCATGGGAGCTAATGCAGGCTTCATTATACAGCATGGGAACTAATGCAGGCTTCATTATACAGCATGGGAACTAATGCAGGCTTCATTATACAGCATGGGAGCTAATGCAGGCTTCATTATACAGCATGGGAACTAATGCAGGCTTCATTATACAGCATGGGAACTAATGCAGGCTTCATTATACAGCATGGGAACTAATGCAGGGGTCATTATACAGCATGGGAACTAATGCAGGCTTCATTATACAGCATGGGAGCTAATGCAGGCTTCATTATACAGCATGGGAACTAATGCAGGCTTCATTATACAGCATGGGAGCTAATGCAGGCTTCATTACACAGCATGGGAACTAATGCAGGGGTCATTATACAGCATCGGCGCTATTGCAGGGGTCATTATACAGCATGGGAGCTAATGCAGGCTTCATTATACAGCATGGGAACTAATGCAGGCTTCATTATACAGCATGGGAGCTAATGCAGGCTTCATTATACAGCATGGGAACTAATGCAGGCTTCATTATACAGCATGGGAGCTAATGCAGGGGTCATTATACAGCATGGGAGCTAATGCAGGGGTCATTATACAGCATGGGAACTAATGCAGGCTTCATTATACAGCATGGGAACTAATGCAGGCTTCATTATACAGCATGGGAGCTAATGCAGGCTTCATTATACAGCATGGGAGCTAATGCAGGCTTCATTATACAGCATGGGAACTAATGCAGGCTTCATTATACAGCATGGGAGCTAATGCAGGGGTCATTATACAGCATCGGCGCTAATGCAGGGGTCATTATACAGCATGGGAGCTAATGCAGGCTTCATTATACAGCATGGGAGCTAATGCAGGCTTCATTATACAGCATGGGAGCTAATGCAGGCTTCATTATACAGCATGGGAGCTAATGCAGGCTTCATTATACAGCATGGGAACTAATGCAGGCTTCATTATACAGCATGGGAGCTAATGCAGGGGTCATTATACAGCATCGGCGCTAATGCAGGGGTCATTATACAGCATCGGCGCTAATGCAGGGGTCATTATACAGCATGGGAGCTAATGCAGGCTTCATTATACAGCATGGGAACTAATGCAGGCTTCATTATACAGCATGGGAGCTAATGCAGGCTTCATTATACAGCATGGGAGCTAATGCAGGGGTCATTATACAGCATGGGAGCTAATGCAGGCTTCATTATACAGCATGGGAACTAATGCAGGCTTCATTATACAGCATGGGAGCTAATGCAGGCTTCATTACACAGCATGGAAACTAATGCAGGGGTCATTATACAGCATCGGCGCTAATGCAGGGGTCATTATACAGCATGGGAGCTAATGCAGGCTTCATTATACAGCATGGGAGCTAATGCGAGGGTCATTACACAATGTGGGAGCTACAGCAGTGTTCATTATGCAGAGTGGGAAATAATGTAAGGGCTGTTATACAGTTTGAAGGCTGCTGTAAGGCCATCATACAGTGTGGGAGCTACCGTGGAGCCATTATACAGTTTGGAAACTACTTTTTGGGCCTTTAAAGAGTTTGGGGCTACTGTGAGGGCACAAAGGATACATTTTACTATTAATTAGGATTCTGCCACTCATCCTCTCTCTTGGGACATCCCCACAGCGCCCCCTAGTGGACACAAGTGGTTACTACACCACACTATGTATGGGCACAGTGGTGGCATTACTATGTTAAGCAGTATGAGGAGCATTGCTTTTGTACCACACAGCAGGAGCAGTAATAGGGACACAACAGCAGCAGCTCAGTATTGGGGTATCATCAGGATAGGGAATTTGTACAGGTTGAGAATAGATGGGGACTGTGCTGGAAATGTGAGAAGTCATATGTGTCTTTGTTGTAATCTCTGCAAACAAGTCCTGGTTGGAGAAGTTGTCATGTCGGTCTGGGCCAGATGGAAAAGACGTGAAAAGTGAATGATTCCATCAGAAAGAATGTCAGCTGTAAGTGACCATCTATAAGTGTACTGTAATCACTTGTATGCTTTGTAGGACTGGTATCTACCACTATATGATCACAATATGTCGGCAATATTAGTGTTGGTCTTTGTAGAGAAGTTTTTTAGTTACAGCAGGTTCATCTGCTGAGGTTATCCTACATCCACTATCAGAGTGTGCCACCATAGTTGTAATCAGAGGTGGGGGCCCACTCAGATGTCTTGCCCTCCCTGAGCTGAACCCCTAGCTACGCCTCTGCTTCAGGTGCTTCACAAGAATTGAAGCAATGTGGAAGGAAAAAATGAACATTTAACTTTTTTTCACAAAAATTTTACTTTAATTCGGACACAATTTTTTTTATTTTGTCAAGGGTATCAGGAGAAAATGAATCACAATATTTGCTGTGCAATTTCTCCTGAGTACACCGATACCCCATGTGTGGAGGAAGACCACTCTTTAGGCGCACAGCAGTGCTTGGAAGGGAAGGAGCACCATTTGAGGTTTTGAATGTAAATTGGCTGGAATCAAGAGCGGACGCCATGTCGCGTTTGTAGAGCCCCTGATGTACCTAAACAGTGGAAACCCCCCTCAAGTGACCCCATTTTGGAAACTAGACCCCCCAAGGAGCTTATCTAGATGTGTGGTGAGCACTTTGAACCCCCAAGTGCTTCACAGAAGTTTATAATGTAGAGCCGTGAAAATAAAAGCCCCATTTTTTTATTTTCTGAAGGGTAACAGGGAAAATTGGACCCCAAAAGTTGTTGTACAATTTGTCCTGAGTATGCTGATACCCCATATGGTAATAGGTACATCACATATGACTTGATTCCTAGAAAAGAAGGAAAAACCAAGGAAAACTGAAGTACAAAAATAGGGATCATATGAAATAAGGAGGGAGTGGGGTAAGAGGGAGAAGTATACATTGGTCCATGAAACATTAAACTGATTTTGATAATGCTGTAATTATTTAGTTTGAAATGCTTCGTAATACAATAAGAGAGGTATTGTGATAAAGGTTGCATATGAAACAGTCATGATCTCTAAGCACTGGATTAGTGTTTAGGTCAGATGACTAATGAATAGATGTAGTTTAAGTTATAATGTCTGTCTGACAGCTTGCCAGGGAACCAACCTTTGCCGGGTTTTTTCGGCACGTTGACAGCAAACTTTCATATGAAATATGAGTCTACCTTTGCTCAGATTTCCTCCATTGATGGCAGTGACGTGGATCTCCATTTTGAGGCTTAACCCTGTCTGGCTGCCGTTAATATTAGAGAACAAACCCATCTTGTGCTGTAGGGGAGTTCCGTGACTCTGATGTTTAACAAAGCTAGGGCAGGGTTGGGGGGGGGGAGTATGAGTTTCAGTGCAGCATGAAATGGCATGAAAGATTTTTTCCCAATATTGCAGTGCTAATAGACAGGACCATCAGACGTGTAATCCTGATCCCACCTCACCGCAGACCCTCCAACTAAGTTGAGAACATGTGAGGAATGCGCTTGGGAGCTAAGTACCATCTGAGATGTATTTTTTTGATAATCTCTAAATGGTTTATGCAGGCTGAGGATTTAGTAGACCATGTTATTGTTAATTGCCATTGTTCATGTGAAAATTATGACAAACTCAAGTCTTTCTCCCATCTAGACATGTATTGAAGTTTGGTCTGCTCAGGCAGGGAGCATAATGTGTTGTAGGCGATTGTAATACCTTTCTGGCATCCTTTTTTCCTCAAAATGAAGAGAAGATATCAAACACGGGCTTTGCGTCAAGATCTCGGGGCAGGAGGCTAGAAGACTTTGTAATTGTATATACTGGAAATATAAATGTTGAGGGAGATTAAATGATTCTGAAAGGTCCTCAAAGGTTCTGAGTTCTCTTCCATAGTAACTGATTGCAAGTTGGGAATGCCATGATCATCCCAACATGAGAAGTAAGAGAACGGAATTATCAAGTCAATGCACTTAAAGGATAATTTGGACAAGGGCATATGCAGTACTTTTTGGGATACCAGATCCTTCTAGACCTTCATTGTGTTGTTTATGCTTGGTAGGATGTATGTGTGAGAACTCCTAAGTATATACTCTGCCTCCATTAGCAACCTAGTTGATTGCCCCTTAACTAGTGACTTTTCCATATGGCCCTTCCGATGGGTAGATTTAGGATCCCAACACTCTCTCAAAGAATCAATTAGATTATGCATGCTTTGTAGTGAAAATGCACATTGGGAAATCCCAGGCCTTCTTCCCTCATTTTATAATATAACTGTCACGCCACCTGTTATGCTGCGCTTACCTGGGGGCGGGACCACGCGCCCGTCGTCACTTCTGGCGCCGCGGTCGCTCCGGGGGCCCCGTCGGGTGCGCACGTGCCCCTCCAGCACTTAGCTCCATCACTGCTCTATGTTGCTAGTGCGCAGGCGCGCTCTTTCCTGCTCTAGCTGCAGCCATGTCCTCTCTATGGTCGTGGAGGACCTGACCCGGAAGTCCTAGTGATCATGTGTTATATCAGGCCAACTCTTCCTATGGGAGGTGCCTGATTATTGTTGTGCTTCCTGGTTTGGTCTGCCTTGTCCTTGCCTGGCTGTGCGCTGTATAAACTTGTAAATAAACTTGTAAATAACTCATGAAAGAATAAAGATACGTTAAAACCAAGCACACCATTGTTTTTCTTGTGAAATTCTCAATAAGGTTGATGAGTCACATGAACCTCTTCCCATTGAAAAAAATAAAGTTGGATCCAAAATGGCCAACTTCAAAAAGGCCGCCATGGTCACCACCCATCTTGAAAAGTTTCCCCCCTCCTATATACTAATGTGCCACAAACAGGAAGTTGATATCACCAACTATTCCCATTTTATTTAGGTGTATCCATATAAATGTCCCACCCTGTACTTTTGAGGAACAGTGCAAAGCTCAAAAGGGAAGGAGTGCCATATTATAGTGCAGATTTTACTATTATGGTTTGAGCGTGCCATGACCCACTGAGAGAGAGCCTGAGGTGCCAGACCAGTAGAATGCCCCATAAGTGACCCCATTTTATGAATTACACCTCTCAATGAATTAATCTAGGGGTGTAATGATCATATTGATACCAAGAGTGTGTCACAGAATTTTATACCATTGGGCAGTGAAGAAAAAATAATTACATTTTTACCACAAAAATATTGTTTTAGCACCCGATTTAACATTTTCACACAAGTAGTTGGTAAAATTGGCACCAGACTGTGTCCCACAATTTTTGCTGTATATAGAAATACACCATATGTGGCTGTACAGTACTGCTTAGCCATACGGAGAGTTTCGATAGGAATGGAGCACTATTTGCCTCCTGGAGCGCAGATTTTCCTAGAATAGTTTGTGGACTTCATATACAGAGCCCCCTAAGTGCTAGAGAGCAGAGACCCCCCAAGTGACCACATTTTGGAAATTATACCCATGCCAAATGTGAATACAAAAGGTGGTTTATGCACACTGGGGCTCAGAAGCAAGGGGGGCATTTGTATTTGGGAGCGCAGAATTTGCTGAATTTCTTTTGGCTTTTCCAGAGCCTTTGTGCTACCAGTAATGTGGAAGCCTCCTATATTTTTATTTTCATGCATTCCCCACCCTCTGCTATTAATTGGTACGTCTGTACTCTGTTTTTCCCCTGACTTTAATTCCATGTATCATACTTCAAACTGACTTCTCCTCCCTCTCTCCCTCACCTGGCTTCATTTCATGGACATTTGAATGGTATAAGTTGAACAGAGCAGGTCAGATATGACATCATTTGAAGTGACATCTTTAAAGTGATACATGAGAAATATACCAGAAATAGTCCAGAAATCGGTCAGACGGTAAGACTAACCACTGCTTTCTTACTTTACTTGCTTTTTTTTTTACCCTGCTCTTTAACCATGCTCACATTTGCCATCACCGTTTTTGCTCCACTAATCTTCACTCTCCTTTGCTATCCCCAAACCCCTGCACCCTTGAACTAAGAGAAACTACCGCAATCCCTCACACTTAAAACCTGTGCCACTGACCCCCTCCCTCCCGCACCCTCTTTCTGGAGCACTTTGGAATGCTCGATCCAACTGCAACCAGCTCCACGTGAATCATGACCTCTTTACCTCCCACAACCTTTCCTTCCTGGCCCTCAATGAGACCTGGCTGAAACCCCCTGACACAGCCTCCCCGGCCGCGCTGAGTTATGGTGGCCTCCACTTTTCCCAAACTCCTCGCTCTGGCAACAGACATGGTGGAGGAGTGGGTTTCTTCCTTTCTAAAAACTGCTCCTTCAACCCTATCTAACCCCACCCTCCCTTATCTTCCCTTCTTTCGAGGTTCACTCTGTCCGTATTTACTCTCCCTCTAATCTCATGTCATATACCGACCACCAGGCTCAGCCACTGCCTTCATCGACCAATTCTCCACCTGGCTCCTCCACTTTCTTCTGACATCCCCACCATCATCATGGGGGACTTCAACATCCCCATTGACATCCACCAGCCAGCAGCCTCCAAATTCCTGTCACTTACCTCATCCCTTGGACTTACTCAGTGGTCCTCCACAGTCACCCACACAGATGGACATACATTAGACCTCATCATCACCTGCCACTGTTCCCTATCTAATCTCACAACCTTTCCCTTCCCCCTATCTGACCACCATCTACTCACCTTCTCATCCTTGTCCTCACCTGCCCCCCTTGTCCAGCCACTAGCACATCCTCGAAGAAACCTCGCACACCTAGACATTCACAGACTCTGACTCTCTTCTACCTCTGTCCTCCATATCTTCACTGCACAACACTGACAGTGCCACCGCTTTCTACAACGCCACCCTCACATCAGCCATAGACTCAGTCGCTCCTCTCATGCATGGCAAAGTGCGACAAACCAATAGGCAACCCTGGCACAACAACCTCACCAAAAAACTTTGACAAGCATCCAGGGTTGCAGAGCGGTGTTGGAAGAAAACACGCCTGCCAGACGACTTCACTGCTTTCAAACAAGCTACACTTGCCTTTAAATCAGCCCTCACCTCTGCTAAACAGACCTATTTCGCAAACCTTGTATCTTCATTATCCCACAACCCAAAACAACTGTTCAGCACATTTAACTCTCTCCTCTGCCCACCACTGCCACCTCCAACTCCCCTCATCTCCGCTGAGGACTTTGCCACCTACTTCAAAAACAAGATCGACCAAACAAGGCAAACCTTTACAGTTCCACCACCCCAACCACTCCACATTCCAGACCTCTGCCCTTCCCTAATAACCTCCCTCTCTAACATCACTGAAGGAGAGCTTACTCATCTCCTTTCCAAATCACACCTCACCACCTGTGCACTTGACCCCATCCCTTCCCACCTGCTCCCCAACCTCACTAACATGATTATTCCAGCCCTAACCCATCTCTTCAACCTATCCTTAACTTCTGGTACCTTCCCCTCTGCCTTCAATCATGCCACCATAACACCCATCCTCAAAAAATCAAACCTTGACCCAACTGCTATGCCCAGCTATTGCCCCATATCACTGCTCCCGTTTGCTTCCAAACTCCTTGAACAGCAAGTCCATGCTCAACTTTCATCCCACCTCTCATCTAACTCCCTCCTTGACATCCTGCAATCTAGCTTCCGCCCACACCACTCCACTGAAGCTGCCCTGACCAAAATTACTAATGACTTACTCACAGCCAAAGCTAACAGACAGTTCTCCATCCTCCTCCTTCTCGACCTGTCCTCTGCCTTTGACACAGTTGACCACTGCCTACTGCTACAGATTCTTTCTTCCCTTGGCATCAAAGACCTTGCCCTGTACTGGATTTCCTCATACCTTTCTGACTGCACATTCAGCGTTTCCCACTCCCACACTATCTCCTCATCCCGCCCCCTCTCTGTTGGAGTCCCCTAAGGCTCTGTCCTTGGACCCCTACTTTTTTCCATCTATACTCTTGGCCTAGGACAACTCATAAAGTCCCATGGCTTCCAGTACCACTTGTATGCAAATGACACTCAGATCTACCTCTCTGGCCCAGATGTCACCTCTCTGCTGTCCAGAATCCAGGAGTGTCTATCAGCCATATCCTCCTTTTTCACCTCTCGCTTCCTAAAACTCAATGTAGATAAAACTGAACTCATTATTTTTCCTCCATCTCACGTATCTTCCCTACTCGATCTATCTATTATGGTAAACGGCATCACACTCTCTCCTGCACCTGAAATCCGCTGCCTCGGAGTAATTCTCGACTCTGCCCCGTCCTTCATACCACACATCCAAACTCTTACCACCCCCTGTCGCCTCCAACTCAAAAATATTTCCAGAATCCGTCCCTTCCTCAGCCCTTAATCTACTAAAACTCTTGTACATGCCCTCATCATCTCCCGCCTTGACTACTGCAACACTCTCCTCTGTGGCCTCCCTGCTAACTCTCTTGCACCACTCCAGTCTGTCCTCAATTCTGCTGCCCGACTAATTCACCTCTCTCCTCGCTACTCCCCTGTCTCTCGCCTCTGCAAATCCCTCCATTGGCTCCCAATTCCCCAACGAATCCAGTTCAAACTACTAACACTGACCTACAAAGCCATCCACAACCTTTCCCCTCCCTATATCTCTGAACTAATATCCCAATATCTTCCCTCACGTAATTTTCGATCCTTCTACTCTCCTCCACACTTATTCGTTCCTCACACAACCGCCTCCAAGATTTCTCCCGAATATCCCCTATCCTCTGGAATTCCATGCCTCAACACGTCCGATTATCCACCACCCTCGGATCCTTCAAATGGAACTTGAAAACCCATATTTTCAGGAAAGCTTACAGCCTGCAATAACCATTCTGCCGCCTCACCACCACCTGAGCTGCCGCCTCATCACCACCAGAGCTGCTGCACCCGAGACCTTCTGTCTCTTCCCCAATATCCCGTAGAATGTAAGTCCGCAAAGACAGGGTCCTTTCCTCTCTGCATCAGTCTGTCATTGTAAATTTGTTTACTGTTAACGATATCTATAACCTTGTATGTAACCCCCCTTCTCATGTACAGCACCATGGAATTAATGGTGCTATATAAATAAATAATAATAATAATGGCAATGTATTGACCAATTATGACTTTATACAATGATATAAAATCCATATTAGGGCAATTGTGTTAGATATGATGATTTGTATACCCTGGATGTGTAGCACTCTTCATTTATTCCCCTTTTTTAACTTGTTGTAATACTTTTCTATGTGTTAATAAAGGATTTGTTTAAATTTGAAGTGGCATTAGCTTCCTTTACTTGTCGTTTTAATTTTTGGGAGTGCGAACAAAATGTGGCCACAAATAGGTTTTCTTTTTTAGAACATGTCAGGCTGGTTTCACATTTGCGATAAAACAACGCTGCGCCCTGCGTCGTTAAGCCCCGCCCCGAGCCGGCCCCCTGCCCGCCCCATCCGGGATCACCGCCTACTTTCGCATTTGCACGCATGCGATCGGCGCACCCTATCTTTAGCATAGGGTGCGCAGATCATGCGCTGCCAGTGTGAAAGTAGCGTGCTGCGCACTTTTGACGGTGCACCGTGCGCGCCGAAATGCAGCATGTTGCATTTCGGCGCGCACGGCGCACCGTCAAAAGTGCGCAGCACGCTACTTTCACACTGGCAGCGCATGATCTGCGCACCCTATGCTAAAGATAGGGTGCGCCGATCGCATGCGTGCAAATGCGAAAGTAGGCGGTGATCCCGGATGGAGCGGGCAGGGAGCCGGCTCGGGGCGGGGCTTAACGACGCAGGGCGCAGCGTTGTTTTAACGCAAATGTGAAACCAGCCTTAGCAAGTTGGTAGACATGCATTCTAGTGCTGACCCCACTATGCCATCTAACCCACTATTCTCACCATGTTGGACTTCTAAACCACTACCTGTGGCATCTTATCAGGCACAAATGTCCTCTGGAGTTTCCATCATCTATATATATATAAAAATGAATGTATTGTATGTGTATGTATGTGTGTATCAGCCACGTCCACTCCACATAGCCCCACCCAATCACTAAGCATCTTTCATTTCACCAGAGCTGTTTAAAAGAAGCTGAGCTGTGATTGGTTGCTATGAGCAACAGTTTTCCCACTCCACAACACCTCAGCAGACAGTGACCGGGTGGGAGAAATCTGGCATCCCCGAAAACATTTAGCTCCCAGCCATTGTCTGCCCCCAGAAAGGAGCAGAGAGCACATGAGAGAAATGAATCACCCCCTCCCATGCCCATATACCAACACACATCCTCCATCCCACAGGCCCATAGGCACATCTTCCCTCTTAAAGTGCTTTGGTACTGACCCCAGGCCTCTCTTAAAGCAATCTTCGGTATGGAAGTGAGGGCAAATCCCTCAGTGCTCTGATTCTGACCCCACCCTCTCTTACAGGGATCTCTGGTATGGAAGTTAGGGCAAATCCCTCAGCGTTCTGATTCTGACCCCAAGCTTCTATTAAAGGGATCATTGGTATGGAAGTCAGGGAAATCAACTCAGTGCTCTGGTTCTGACCCCAGGCTGACGGGATGATGTGGCATATTAGGGATAGTAGTCCGGTGGCTCTGACGGGATGATGTTGGATATTAGTGGTAGTAGTCCGGTAGCCCTGGCTGACAGGATGATGTGGGATATTAGGGGTAGTAGTCCAGTGGCTCTGGCTGATGGGATGATATGGGATATTAGTAGTATTAGTCCGGTGGCTCTGACGGGATGATGTGGGATATTAGTGGTAGTAATCCAGTGGCTCTGATGGGATGATGTGGGATATTAGTGGTAGTAGTCCGGTGGCTCTGACGGGATGATGTGGGATATTAGGAGTAGTTGTCCGGTGGCTATGACGGGATGATGTGGGATATTAGGGGTAGTTGTCCGGTGGCTCGGACGGGATGATGTGGGATGTTAGTGGTAGTAGTCTGGTGGCTCTGGATGATGTGAGATATTATATGTAGTAGTCCGGTGACTCTGTCTGATGGGATGATGTAGGATATTAGTGGTAGTTGTCCGGTGGCTCTGGCTGATGGGATGATGTGGGAAATTAGTGGTAGTTGTAATCCAGTGGCTCTGATGGGATGATGTGGGATATTAGTGGTAGTAGTCCGGTGGCTCTGACGGGATGATGTGGGATATTAGGGCTAGTAGTCCGGTGGCTCTGATGGGATGATGTGGGATATTAGGGCTAGTAGTCCGGTGGCTCTGGCTGACGGGATGATGCAGGATATCATGAATGTTGCTATGCGGAGTGGGCAGGGCTATACACTCAGTATACAGTACATACCAAAAGTTTGGACACACCTTCTCATTCAAAGAGCTTTCTTTATTTTCATGACTATGAAAATTGTAGATTCACTCTGAAGGCATCAAAACTATGAATTAACACATGTGGAATTATATAATTAGCAAAGAAGTGTGAAACATCTGAAAATACTGTATGTCTTATATTCTAGGTTCTTCAAAGTAGCCACCTTTTGCTTTGATTACTGCTTTGCACACTCTTGGCATTCTCTTGATGAGCTTCAAGAGGTAGTCACCGGAAATGGTCTTCCAACAGTCTTGAAGGAGTTCCCAGAGATGCTTAGCACTTGTTGGCCCTTTTGCCTTCATTCTGCGGTCCAGCTGACCCCAAACCATCTCGATTGGGTTCAGGTCTGGTGACTGTGGAGGCCAGGTCATCTGGCGTAGCACCCCATCACTCTCCTTCTTGGACAAATAGCCCTTACACAGCCTGGAGGTGTGTTTGCGGTCATTGTCCTGTTGAAAATTAAATGATGGTCCAACTAAACACAAACTGGATGGAATATCATGCCATAGAGAGAGAGATAGATACATATAATCATTATAATTTGTTATAACTAACCGTAGTTAGTTACTATGCCCGGGCAACCACGGGCTCTTCAGCTAGTATAATATAATTTACTCGCATTCCCTTCAAATTTTTGCACAATCATCATCTCTCAGTCTCAGCACACTTCAGATGGCAGTAGAAGACCTTGTAAGAAACAATAATTTATTACAGTGAACCTACACAACAGGTATGCACTGTAAGGTAGCGCTTGTTATTCAGGTAGGGGACACTCGCTAGGCAGCCAAATAACCAGGTCCGGCACGGGTTTCTCATATAACTCCAACAGTCCATGCGGTTTATTAAGCATCAGAAACCATGAACAGCAACAGAAAGTTCATATACAACAGCATAGTGTCCATGACAGAGCTCCACTCTGTTAACCTTGTAGTCACACAGGTTATGCAATGTCCAATACACAGGCTCTCTAGCCTCACAGTTATCTCACCCCATGGCCGGGTTACCTCATGGTTGCTTCACCACACTGCAGACGTCCATTCCCTCCCCTGGGAATTCTCAGGCACTTGCAGCCATTAAACACAGCGTCCACACATGCTGTTAGGAAGGCAGCCACATCCTCCTGACGAGACCTTCCATATGGACCAATCGGGTCTAAGCATTCCCTCATGTGACCAACCCTGGTCACATTATATGGTCCGTAGCCACGCCCACCAGATCACATGGCTATGACCTCATCGCAGGTCCTTCACACACATCCACTTTACTATGGCGTTCTAGACACCGCCCCTAGGTGGGTTTATAGGTAGCTGGTTCCGCCCGTCTCACCAGCTACATGGAAAGCTCTCCCTGACACAGTGTAATGAAAGCTCAGCAGTACCTCTGCTGATCAACACACATATTCAAGCTTCCATCCCAAGGCCACCTACCTTGGGATACATAACGATCATTCAGCATCCTGCCACTCATCCTCTCTCCTGGGACACACACACACAGCACCCCCTAGCAGACACAGTGGTCACTACACCACAGCACAAAGGTATCTAACTGCATTATTACATGCCTGAGAACTTTAAAAGGCACCATACATGGCAACCAAAGTGCCTGACTATGGTTATGCTACAGAGGAATGTACAAAATGAAATATATGATGGAAGTAACACAGGTGCAAAGTACTTATGAACATACACATTGGTGATCTATGAGGGGCTGGATGGTTAGTAGATCAATTGCACACAAATAAGACTTTTATAAGGTAAGAGTCACATAGTTGTATAGTGCATTTTTGTAAGTACACCCCATTTCTTTCCATTTCCTACCAACATTATAGGGCTAGGCAGCAAGTTGAAAACATGAGTATTAGTTGATATTTGGGCCATCCCAGTTGATATCAAGGTTTGGCATTGTATTGTGAGTCCTTACCCTACAGTCACTGAAAAAGAACTCAAAACTACACCAGATGACCAGGGATGACAATAATCCAGACATTTCTGGACAGTCTGTACATTTTTTCAATGCCCATCAAAAAAATTTAGTGTAAAAAGGGTATAAGGCACTCCTGGTTATAAGATGAGGTGCCCAAGTAGGGTTCCAACCCTTTAATCATATAGTAGAGAAACTTGACACTCAGGTAGTTGCAGTGAAAAAAAAACAATTTTTCTAAGTGATGCATGAATTATATACAAACTATATACAATATACATAGACACATGTATCCCAAACGTCCAATTTCACATTCTTATTTGTACTACATGATGTGGCGGAAATCCGTATATCTTAACCCCTTAACAACCGCCAATACGCCTGTTGACTGCAGTAGTTAAGGGTTCTTAAACCACAGTGCCGTGAATTCATAGCGCTGTGGAAAAAGTGTATAGCGCCCCAAAAGTTAAATGTTACTTTTTTCCTTCCACATTACTTCAGTTCCTGTGAAGCACATAAAGGGTTAATAAACTTCTTGAATGTGGTTTTGAGCACCTTAAGGGGTGCAGTTTTTAGAATGGTGTCACTTTTGGGTATTTTCTGTCGTGTACACCCCTCAAAGTGACTTCAAATGTGATTTGGTCCCTAAAAAAAGGCTTTGTAAATTTTGTTGTAAAAATGAGAAATCGCTGGTCAACTTTTAACCCTTATAAGTTCCTCTAAAAAAAAATTTGTTTCCAAAATTGTGATGATGTAAAGTAGACATGTGGGAAATGTTTTTTATTAAGTATTTTGTGTGAAATATTTCTCTGATTTAAGGGCATAAAAGAAAAAATTTGAAAATTGCAAAATTTAAATTTTTTTTACCAAACTTCCATTTTTTTCATAAATAAATGCAACGCAAGTCATATCAAAGAAATTTTACCACCAACACGTAGTGCAATGTGCCACATAAAAACAATTCCAGAATCAGCGGTATCCAGTAAAGCGTTCCAGAGTTATAACCTCATAAATACACAGTGGTCAGAATTGTAAAAATTGGCCTGGTCATTAAGCTGCAAATTGGCTCTGTCACTTAGGGGTTAAACACTTGTTAAGGTAAAATAGATACACACAGCGAGATCGCTGCTGAGTCACAAGTTTTGTGACGCAACAGCGATCTCACCAGCGATATTGCCGTGTGTGACAGGTATCAGCAACCGGCCCCCCTGCCGGGTATCGCTGATCGTGCTCAAAAGCCCTAGACTTTTTTTGATCGTTGGTCTCCCGCTGGCCAGCACGCATCACTGCGTGTGGTAGGTAGGAGAGCAACGATCAGCAAGCTCCCAGCTCGTATCCAAGGTAAACAGTGGGTTTCTAAGCGCGGCGCTTAGAAACCCGTAGTGTACCTTAGATACCAGCGCGCTGGTGCAGTGAGCTGGTAACCAAGGTAAACATCGGGTTTCTAAGCACCGCGCGGCCCTTAGAAAGCACGCTGTTTACCTTGGATACGAGCTCCCTGCACCAGCGCACTGGTATCTAAGGTACACAGCGATGCGCGTGCTCGTCGTAGCTGGTGAGATCCGCCTGTTTGGCAGCTCACCAGCGATCATGTAGCGACACACCAGCGATCCTGACAAGTTCATATCGTTGTCGGGATCGCTGGTGAGTCGCTATGTGTGATGGGGCCCTAAGACTTGGAAGGATATTACAAAGAATATGCCAGTGATGTAGTTGTGAACTCTTCTGAGCTTCTAGGTTCTGTCACTAGGTGGTAGCCTGTCCAAAAGGGAGAAAAGGTAGTGCAGTCTTGCAGAAGAGCCAATATAGGAGTTTCTCCATCCCAGGTGTAGAATTAGGAAATTAGTATAATAGACCAAAAGAAGAAAGCATACAGCAAGTTGTTCCTTGGGGAGATGAACAATTTGTGATTTGGTACATCGTACATCAAGATCAGTCAAGGGAGAGAGATTACAGTAGGTTAGAGTAAGGACAGAAATGGCCGTAAAAATGAAATAGTAGGTACCGTATGAAGGAACAATGAAGTGGATGTTCCAGCTCCTCTGCATATAATATTTTTTCTTTATTCCATATAAATTACTGTAGAAACATTGATGGCTCCTCGGACATCACAATATTGCACTGGAGGACAAGTGATGCGTTTTGACAGCTGCTGCTGTCTTTATCAAAACTATACACCATACAGACTTCAAACATTAAAAAGGATCAAACAAAAATCAGGTGTCGAAATCTCAACACATGATCTAAGGTCCTAGTACAAACAAATATATACCTATATAATCTAGAAACAAATATACTTAAAAACATCATGGTATATTATATGAAAAGAAACAAAAATTAAATAAAATTAATACATAAACAATAAATGTACTTTGATATAAACTAATAGTGAAACATGATCTCATTTTGGTTATTGAGTCCATCAGGGAATCTAATTCCAAGATTAAAGATCCAGTATGCCTCACGAGTGAGCAAAACTCTGTTGATATCACCACCATGGAGAGGTTTTCTAATTTTCTCCAAACCTATTCCTAATGTTGCAATGTTTCGTGAATGAAAATCAATAAAGTGCCTAGCTTCTTCTTTTTGCTGTGATATACCGTATGAAGGACTCCTGTTATGGAAAAGTTATAAGGGCACCTGATTGCCTCTGAGTAATGAAAATGTCAGTTCACATGTAGCAGTGCGTGGTAACCTGGTTATATGTAGAACTAGCCAGATGCACTAATAATAGCCTGCAGAGCTCGGATCTAAACCAAGCCTACCTGGCATTGCTACAGAATAAACAGAAAGTGGGGGATTTTTTTTAATACAAATTATTAGTCTTTTTTTATTGGTTTTCCAGGTGGTTTTTGGAAAGGACCCACTCCAAAAGACTCCTCATAATACTTAAAAGCCCACATACCCTAAGCCCTGTTTCACATTTCAGTTTTTTGGCGTCCGCCAAAGTGTGAAAAAATGGATGCTACCGGATCCGTTTTTTGGACAGATCCGCTTTAGCCACTAATGCAAGTCTATGGGAAAAAAAACGAATCTGCCCAAAAAAAATGGCAGATCCTTTTTTTTTGCAAAACGGCGGATTTTGACGGACGTCAAAAAACGGCAGTGTGATCCACCTCTAAGATGGTAAAGTACAAGCTCTCAGCATTTTCATTTGAGTGCAAGTTTCCAAGTTCGGGTTTTTTATGCAGTTCTTGATGCCAGAAGAGAGCAGAACCAATCAAAAACATATAATGATGTGCATGCAACTTTTTTTTTCAGGTGGGTCCGATCTGTACCTCACCAGTAAAAGAGCTAAATATACTCTAAGAAGAATGAACATATGCATTTATATTTAAGGGGGTTATCCAGGATTTTGCTTATTTTCTCTAAGGGCTAAGAACTTACACACAAATAGTTACTAACTACCTGTCTGTTCTGCCCTACACCAATCTCTACCAACATAGAGCATTCAAGGGCCACTTCTGCCTGCAATTCTGCGACCTTTGGTGACGTCACATCGACAATTCAGCTTCTTCTTTTCCCCTCTGCTTTGTTGAAGTGGCATGACCGCCAACTTGCTGATTTGTAATAGAAAGCGGGGTACTACTGTGCTAGGTGCTCAAGTAGGGACCCAAACCGTAGTAAGTAGAATGAACTTGACACTCAAAGATGGATGATCAGAAGATATTTTTAGTGCAGTCCACTCAAAGTACAAAATACAGACGTTTTTGTCATTTAGACATTACACTTTCGGTGATGTCACATCCGGTTACACGGTGATAGCGCTATGGCAATTGGAAGCTCTGTTTTAGTAGTCCCGCCTCCTGGCCTTTTTAAATAAGGCATCTTAGTCACATGTATCACCTCCTCCACCAGCGGTGGTTACCGCGTTGTGATCCGGACCTTCAGTTCATTCACCGGTAGGCACTGCATCATAGGTATAGGACATGCTGGCACTGACAGTACTATTTGTTGCCACTATAAGGTTGATATATCTGATATATATAATATGGACACATAAATCCTCCTTTTTTTAAACGGATATTAGGTATATGGACTTGCCTTAAACAAGCAGTGGATACCACGTTTATTGTGGTAACAGTGATCTATTTCAAGTGTTTATTTCTGTTAATGATGATGATTATGGCTTACAGTCAATGAAAACCCAAAAGTTATTATCACAGTAAGTTAGAATACTTTATAACACCAGCTTGAAAAATGATTTTAAAATCCGAAATGTTGGCCTACTGAAATGTATGTTCAGTAAATGCACTCAATACTTGGTCGGGGCTCCTTTTGCATCAATTACTGCATCAATGCGGTGTGGCATGTAGGCGATCAGCCTGTGGCACTGCTGAGGTGTTATGGAAGCCCAGGTTGCTTTGATAGCAGCCTTCAGCTTGTCTGCATTGTTGGGTCTGGTGTCTCTCCTCTTCCTCTTGACAACTGAAGAACTGAAATAAATTAACTTTTTGATGATATTCTAATTAGTGAGAAGCCCCTATATATTACTAGAGTCAGGGATCATACGTTAGTGACACCACTCCAGCGCTGAAATAAAGAAAGAAAACACTAGAGTGGTGCTTTAATGAACTTAGCACATTGTTCACCTGCTCTATTCAACAACAAGAAACATACACCAGTCAGGGACTAGCATACATTTCTGTTGAAATTTTTGTTGGGTGTGCTAGGCTACACCTCCATCCGGGCTGTGGTTCGCCTACTTGTCAAAAAGATTGAAATGGCATAAAAAAGCTTGCTCTAAAAGGCCCCTGATATCGCGCCTTCTAGCTGCTATTTTAACCCCATAGTGACTGGCTCATTTTCTTTTGACGTGTTGATTTTTCCTCTCACTCTTTCAAGAATCTTAATTTTTTTTTTTTCATTTTTTCTTTTAACTTTGCCATAAGAGAGTTTATTTTTTTGTTGAAAAGTTGCAAAATTTTGTCATAACTCAGAGCCAAAATTTTGCAAATTTTGCCGTTTTCAAGCCAGTTTCTCCCAGATCAGCCAAAATGGCCAGAGAGACACGCCAGGAATAGATTTCTGATGTAGGGAATGCCACAGGTGGTGCATGAAGGCTTTTATGGACGTGGTGATACAAAATGTATTTTATATTTTATTTTTCTATATTTAAAATGGGATAAATGGGGGGTATTAGAGTTCTATATAATATAACACCTAAGTATTGCCGTATAAAGCTAAAATTGCAGTTTCCTATAAAGTCTGGCCTGTGGCTTCACAGGAGTACAGACATAGCAGTCATGAGGGCCTTCAGAGGGAAGGGGTGATAGGCATATAGCAATTGCAGCAATTAAAGGGTTAATGGCAGTGATCACAACTTTAGCTCCAATTTCTGCTGTTACAAGCAAATTCATCTGCCGGAGTGCCCCCCAACCCTGTCCCTACACAAGCAGCTGACATAGGACGTACCTGTATGTCCTATGTTGGGAAGAGTTTATTAACACTATTAACCTGTAGATGTAGGTTACTCCTGTATGACTGAATGCTGGTAGCTCCCAGAAGAAATAAAGTTAATTTTCCTTGAGGTGCCACACCTTCATAATGTTATTAACCTGGAAATTAACCCTTGATCTGGAGGTTAAAAGCATTATAAAACATGACAGGTTCCCTTTAACCATGTGCTGTCAAACTCTGATTGCTAGTGTTACAGGCAGATACCAGTCGTGTAACACAGGTGACATCTCCTGAATATGGTAACAGGCTCAGCTCCTGAGCCAGCTCAATACACAAGGCACCTGAGATGAGAGGTACCAGTACGTCCTTTGTCAACAAGGGGCTAACTTGGTACGGGCACGGCTTTTTTTCAATGATGTTTTGTAGTTTTGATTTCCTTTTCAGTGACTACGCAGTATAAATCAGCATAAATAAGTCCGCTTGGTAATCAGGTGGTGTCTCTGCTAAAAAGGGGTCAATGGCAACTAAAGGCAAACTGTATGAATATCCAGAATATAAGGCCACGTGCACATATTCAGTGTTTGGTCAGTATTTTACATCAGTATCTGTAAACCAAAACCAGGAGTGGGTGATAAATACAAAAGTGGTAAATAGTACACTGTGTCACAACCGTGCAGGTGCGCACGTAGATTCCCAAACCCAAATAGAATAGTTAATCAAACTTGGCACTCAGCTTGATGGTATGCAAAGAACTTTAATGCAGTCCAATGTCTAGCACATATACTTCAAACGTTTCGGTCATGTAGCGACCTTCATCAGTGTACTATAATATAAAGGGCAGTGAGAAGATACATACAGTATATCAATACACAAAAGCATGTAGTTACATTCTAATTTTTAGATTTAAACAATGGTATTGCAAAAGAAGATTTTCCAGAAAAAAATAAACATCAATACTATAAAATTCCCCCAGTCCAGGGTAGTGCAGGGGAATATAAAGGAGAAAGGAAGGGGAAACCTACCTGACTGGTTTTTAAATGAATTACATGATAGTCTTAAGGTGTGAATCAGTGGTAAATCCTATAAAGAGGCAGGGAGAACGGGAGCGCAAAGGACACAGATGAGGAGATTAAAAATGTCTTCTTTTATTGAAATCCACAACGCGTTTCGACGGAACAACTCCATCTTCATCAGGTGGCATATTGCCACCTAATGAAGACGGAGTTGTTCCGTCGAGAAGCGTTGTGGATTCCAATAAAAGAAGACATTTTTAATCTCTTCATCTGTGTCCTTTGCGCTCCTGTGTGACCGGGGTATCTTGCATCTACTGGAGTCTGTTGTCATAGGGCCTAAAATAGACCTAAGGGTTAATCAAAATAATACTCATGTGTAATAAAATTCTAAGATAAGGGCCTACCTAGGTCCAAAATTTGAACCATAATAGTGGCTGCTGGATGTTGCAGTATTGATCCGGTATCCACTAGGTATCTAGTGGTTTACAAGCCTCCCAACCGTCCCAAATCTAGCGGGAAAGTCCCGATTTTCATAGCCTGCCCTGCTTTCCCACCCGGGAGGTATTTTACCTGCACTGTACTGAGCCACCACGCCCCCGCATGCTTTGACCCCATCTATTTCTTGCTCTCCCAGAGACCGACCGCAGGCCCTCACTAATCCCTGAATGACGTCGCTGGGCTGCTCTGTACGCACAGGGCCTGTGATAAGGTCACAGGAGGGGAAGAGTCAGGAGTCACATGTTCAGGGGCCTTAGTGTATGCAGGACTCTGCTGTGCTGGTTGTCATGGTGCTGGATGAGGGAAAGTTTATGTGTGGGGTCAGGAGGGTTTTACAGGGTGGATGTAGCAGAGCCATGTGTGTACAAGGTGGATGTAGCAGAGCTGTGTGTGTGCGGAGTGGATCCGTGTGTGTACGAGGTGTACGGAGCGGAGCTTCGTGTGTACGAGGTGTGCAGAGCGGAGCCGCGTGTGTACGAGGTGTATGGAGCCGAACCGTGTGTGTACGAGGTGGGCAGAACAAAGCCCTGTGTGTTATGATTAGGTCACCGAGGAGGATAGCTGAGGAATAAGCTAGGCAACCAGAAAACCAAAAAGGTTGGTAACTAAGTGGATTGCAGAACCCTAAAACTAACAACACAACTAGAATTAGCCGTGGAAAATACTTACGATGCCCTAGACGCCTCGGCACAGCCAAAGAGTTAACTAAGCCTAAAGTAAGAAAGGGAAAAGCTAAACTTCCCCGGAATAGAACCGCAAAGGAATAGATATATGTTTGGGGGCTATTGCCGGTGAGACAAGATGAGGATGACTTTATATACACCCACCCCCTCTTTCAGAGACATTCCATCCTTTGGCGCAGATTCATAGATGACATATTTTGCATCTGGGACGGTCCACTTGAGTCACATTTACTCTTCAATGAACACATTAACAGTATCTGGCCTGAGTTGCAATTCTCTATTCAACACAGCTCTACCGATATTAATTTCCTGGATACATGGGTCTGTAAAAATACTGATGGCACATTAACCATTGATCTTTATACCAAACCTACTGACAGGAACAGTCTCCTGCACTTTGACAGCTGCCATCCACCAGGTATAAAAAAAGCGATTCCAAAATCCCAATTCAAAAGGACACACAGTTAAGGGAACAGAGACTGACAGACATGGAGAACAAGTTCCACAGCAGGGGGTACCCTCATTCGGTATTAAACAAAGCTAGGGCCAACTCGACCCACAACGCATCCCCTTTGTCAGCACCTACCACCCCTTCTCCAACCAGATACAATCATCAATCAGGAGACATTGGAATCTCCTTACTAAAAGTTACCCTAACATTCCAGAGTTCCAGGTACCATTCCTCTCTTGTTATCGCCGAGCTAGAAATCTAAAGGACAAACTGGTTAAAGCTGATGTAGGTTCAAGCACCATACTACCTAAACAAACATTTCTACGGACTCCTAAGCAAGGCACTTTCCCCTGCCTACATTGTTTGCAGTGCAACAATGTCCAGAAAGGTCCCAAGGTCTCTCACCCACACACAGGACAGGGGTTCCCTATTCAAGGCTTCTATACATGTGAATCATCATATGTAATTTATGTCATCAAGTGCCCTTGCGGATTAGCCTATGTAGGGGAAACGACACAGGCTATCAGGGACAGGGTGTCCCAACACAAATGAAACATTCGCTGCAAAAAAACTCATCTTCCCCTCCCATACCACTTTCACCAGAAAAGTCATAATATTTCGCAATTAAAATTTCAGGTCCTGGAACAAGTAGACATCTCCAGGAGGGGTGGCAATAGGATTAAAAGTCTAAAAAAAAGGGAAGCCTATTGGATTTTTACCTTGCAAACCCTGGAACCTAAGGGCTTGAACAGGGATTATGATGTGTCGGCTTTCCTATAACATGTTTATCAGGTTATATTATTATGTCAATTACCCTGCTGTGTTATAACTCTGTTTCCCTCTTTCGCTCATAGAATCGTTGACTATGTCTTCAGTTTCATCACTGGGCACTATATCTATGACCTATGGTACAGTATATCGGCGCCAACTTTTTAAAAAAAAAAATTAAATTTTTTTTTTTTCATTCTCCACTTATTGGCATGTGTGTTCATGCATATGCATATATATATACACATATATGTGTGTTATATATATATATATATATATATATATGTATGTGCATTGGCTCATTCTCATACATCATTACACGTATAGTTATTGTGGACAGGTATCTGATTATATGACCATCTCCATTTGCCCCATGCATGCCCTGCCAGACAGTTCATTCTACTGCATTGCAGCAATTCTGAGGACATCCTATTTTTATGAAATTCCCTTTCATACTCTGGATTCAATATTTCCTGGATGATTAATCATCATTACATTTTTTTCCCTATGTTTGTGGCCAGTTCTTCAGACATAGGCTTCCCATACCATTATGGGGTTAATTGCCATCCCTGCATGCATAAACATTAACACAAGACTGTGGTCAGTTGTGGTCTCACTTCCTATACTGCCCCATTAGCTCAGGGGCATGCGTAGTGGGCTCCCTGCGGTCATGTGACTGCTATGACGTGTTTATGACGCAGCCTCAGCCGGGCATTTAACCCGGAAGCACGGCTCACACAGAGTCCTCCTTACACGGCGGCACCCTGGATTTCTCCTGCAGGCACTAAGGTAATCTAGGAGCAGAGGCTGCTAGCCTAACTCCCCTCCCCCCTGCCTACACCACACTAAGGGTACCGTTACACTTAGCGATGCACCAGCGATCCCGACAACGATATGGATCGCTGGTACATCGCTAAGTGGTCACTAGTGAGCTGCCACACAGGCAGATCTCACCAGCGACATAGCAGCGGTCGGGGGTCGCTACTTACCTGTCAGACGCGGTGATCCGGACGTCCTCCCGCCGGCGTCCACGCGTCGCTCGTCGGCGCCACAGGAAGCCCAGCAGGGAGCGCCTGACGAGAAATGGTCCAGGACGTTCTCGCGCGATCAGCGATAACCAGCGGGGGAGCCGGTTGGAGGTAAGTATCACATGTAGCGATATCGCTAGCAATATTGCTGCTACGTCACAAAACCAGTGATGTTACAGCAATATTGCTAGAGATATCGCTATGTGTAACAGGCCCTTAACATTCCTCCTTCCTTTCACAGCGCTGTATCTGTTTGCAGAGCCTGCACTCCTAGCGCTGTTAACCCATTCCTGTAGCCCTGCTTTATCCAGGTATATAGTGATGATGCTGTTATACCTCTTTGGCTGCTGATCAGATGTTCTATGCAATACCCAGCCCCATGGAACACTCTTTTGAATTTTCTCTCATTATTTTCTCATTTAGTCACATTAATCCAACTGCAACCATATAGACTCGTGCTCCAGCCTCTATATAATACCAGGTATCCATCTCAACAATTCACTACTCTACACACTTATGCCAATGATTCAACCTCTGGTTTTTCGGTGTACCAATCATCTGCATAATTTTCTCTTATTTTCAGCAGCATAGACTTTGCTACTACCTAAGGATATCTATTACCCTATCTGTATCTTTTGCAGGTATATCTCTTTCAGATATTCATTTATGTCACTATATGCATCTCTCTCGTACTGATGAACACTCCAGGAGCACATAGATATCCTTTTATATGTATAATTATATTTATTTCAATTTTCACTGTAGTCTTAGGCTTTGATCCAAGTTTTTTTTCCGATATTCAGACCTGCTTTCCTTAACAATGTTTTCACCTTCAAATATGACACAGATCAACTCTGAGAGCTTCTTCTACACTGATGGAATGAATTTCTGTGGTCACCATCCTTCACTATAGATTATTCTTCTGACGTTTGACTTTTTTAATGCAATTGTATTAGAAACATATGTCCGTTGCAGCTTCTGACAAAATTTTTTGTTTTGTTCCCTTGTTTACTCTCTGTAAATTGTAGTTTTCTACAAAAAGAAACAAAAAAAAACCTTTCTGATGAAGGTCCGTTGTTGGACCGAAAACGTTCATACGATATGAGTCTATTTTTGTCTGGATGCTAAATAAAGAATATACTGCTTCTTCATTTTTGAGTGCCAAGTATTTTTGTACATATTTATGGGTTGGAAACCTTACTTGAGCACCGAACAACCTTCCTTTTTCTCCAGAGTGCCGTGTTCTTTTCCCTACTATATATTACCGGTGAGACAAGATGAGGCACAAACACAGGCAGAAAATAGAGTAAGCAAATGATGGGGCCCAAACTGTCTAGATAGAACAGGACATGAAAGATACTGTCTGCAATCACGCAAAAAACCCTAAGAAAAATCCAACACGTCTGATATGCAAAAATACTGAGGCCACACGACCTCTCCCCCACTAGATCAGAATTCTGGTGTGAACTGGAAGCAAAAGATACTGAAAAAACAGGGGACTAGCAATACTGAACAGACTGACATAAGCTGTGGCATATGGAACAAGTTCCAGCACTGGTCCCAGCAGGGAACAATGCTGAACCCACACAGCAAAGCAGAAAGCAGAGAAAGGCAAAAACTGGATCAAATGCAAAAAGATTCCAGCAACCAACTTATCTGAATGATGCAGGACCAAGCAGGGGGCAAGCGGACTTCAAAATGCACAGGAAGAAAACCAAATCCCCAGCAACAACTGAGGGAAACTTGCTCACTTAAATCCTCCCAGTCTGTAACACCTGACCCCCAATCATCCTTTTCAGGTGATTGACTGCTGTCAACCCGACCAGCTCCATTACCCGCAGCAACCACCAGAGGGGGCCCAAACTCAGAAGTCAGGTCCAAAGTGTTCACAACACCTGTGTGTATGTGTTAGGCATCGAGTTTTCCCCACTGCACAGGGGGAATCTCGAGCCTTGCTCTCTGCGGTCTCTCATTCCTCTGCAGCCGCAGAGATTCCTGCTCAGCAGGGTCATCGCTCCAGGCGTCTGGTTGCTCCTTCTGGCTCTGCTATAACTCCATGCCTGAGTCAGCAGCAAGTGGACGCTTCTGGGAGTAAGTCCTATCTTTTGGGTACTGAGGATGCCCGTGGGACGACCTCCCATTGGAGGTCGGAGGTCACATGCGCAGGTTCCGCTCCTGCTCGAATTGGTCCACCAATGGGAAGGTCCCGGAAGGACGCCACTATAAAAGATTCGCATGGCCGCTCGGCCATGCGCTAGTATAGACTCTTATGCTTATTTGTGTGTATGATGATGGATGCATGTATCTGGTGACTGACTCATTAAGAATCCCCTCCCTTTGATACGCATGTTGGTTAGGGATTCAGAGTGAGAGTCCGCGCCAATGGGCGGCTATGCTCAAGCCACCTTGCTCCCAGTACTCTACGCACACTAGCATCCGACTGTGCCTCCCTGCTACGGGCAGTCGTACAGCACCAGGTAGCTGTGACCGCCGTGGGACACCGTGTGCACCTCTAGCGCTTCCCTCTCCATCCTGGGTGGTTACTGGCATTCGCCGAAGCGGCACTGTGTGCACTTGGTGCGATTATATATACTGTTACCTTTTGCTGGCGCCGCAGCCGCGGCGCCGAGCGCTGATGGTCTAGAGGAGCTCTAGTCCGGTGTCTCTAGGACAGGGTTCTGTGACCCCTAATTAGCGCTCACTCAGCCGAGTTCTGTGAGTTCAACAGGCTCCGGAGTTTGTTTCAGCGGCTCTGTGGAGCAACAGAGTTCGCCTCTATTCAGACTGGGTGAAGTTAACCCACGTGTGAGCAAGCGTTTAGCCATCATCTAGTTCCGCCATTACTCAGCAGCAGGTTCCATCTCTGCACGGTGGACCCCGGGCTGCGAACGCGCCTCATATCTCCGCAGGCCCTAACATTATACTATCGCCAGGGTCTGGCTAGTAATGGCAGATGACCAGCGACTGCATAGGTACATCCAACAGCTGGAGGGCCGGTTGGCAGCGCTAGAGCGTTCCACCTCTGCTGCGGATGTTACCACGGCCATCTCTGCTCCGAGCTTGTCCCGTCTCCCGCTGCCGGAGAAGTTCTCGGGTGATAGTGCATCCTGCAGGGGTTTGGTGAGCCAGTGCACCATTCACCTAGAGTTGCTGGCCACACGATTTCCCTCTGAGCGGGCTAAGGCGGGATTCATCATCTCCCTCCTGTCGGGCAGGGCCTTGGAGTGGGCCACCCCGCTGTGGGAGCATGGGGATCCCCTGGTACAGAGTGCCACCCATTTTCTGGTCACTCTGAAGCAGGTTTTCCTGGGGCCTCAGGTCATGCACGACACCGCACTTCAGTTGCTGGCCCTAACTCAGGGTTCGTCTCTGGTCAGCCAGTATGCCATCCTCTTCAGGACTGTGGCCTCAGAGCTGGAGTGGCCAGAAAAGGTTCTCATACCTATATTCTGGAGAGGTCTGGCTGATCATGTCAAAGACGCCCTGGCCACCAGGGAGGTGCCCACTACTCTAGAGGAGCTCATTACTGTCTCCACCCGAATCAACCTTCGTTTCACGGAGCGAGGGCTAGAGCGCTCCAAGTCCAGTCAACAGTATAGGTTGGCCCAATTTTTGCTAGACCGCTGGAGCCTCCCGGTTAGGCACCCGAGTCTCCAGAGGCCATGGAGGTGTCCCACACGGGTTTCAAGTTCCTGTCCGCGCGGGTACCCCGGTCTGTTTCAGTTGTCGGCAGACGGGCCACCTTGCCAATCAGTGCCCACAGCGGTCGGGAAACGCTCGCGTCTAGTGGTTATCGGAGGGGACCTCCTAGACACAGCGACTTTCTCCTCCAAGCTCTTGTTTAAAGGGACGCTGGAGTTCAATTCTTCCACTCTGATCGTGGAGGTTTGCATGGACTCCGGGGCAGAGGGCAATTTCATGTCATCTGCCTTCGCCCAACAACATGCAATCCCCCTGGTCTTGCTACCCCAACCAGTCACTATCGGAGTGATGAATGGTGCGACACTACCGTCCCAGATCACCCACCAGACCGCTCCACTGAGGCTCTCACTGTCTCCTTCTCATCAGGAGATGTTATCTCTCCTTGTTGTGCCCGAAGGTAACGACCAGGTCCTCCTAGGGGTTCCCTGGCTACGATTTCACTCTCCTCATATAGAGTGGTCCTCGGGGAAAATTCTCGGTTGGAGCAAGTCCTGGGAGGGTAGATGTCTGAGGGACTGCGTACAGGTCACTACCTCTGAGGTTCCCACAGATCTATCCTCGCTTCCTAAGCCCTATCAACAGTATGCAGACATTTTCTCCAAGAAGGCGGCGGACACCCTTCCGCCGCACCGCCCTTACGACTGTCATATCTACCTCTTGCCCGGTGCTGAGCTTCCTCAGGGCCGAGTCTATCCCCTATCTCTCCCAGAGGCCATGTCTCAGTATGTCAGGGAGAATCTGGCAAGAGGATTCATTAGGAAGTCAGTGTCACCAGCGGGAGCGGGATTCTTCTTTGTCCAAAAGAAGAATGGAGAATTACGCCCCTGCATCGATTACAGGTTTGTTAACGCCATAACCATTAAGAACAAGTATCCTCTGCCCTTGATATCGGAACTGTTCGATAGGTTACGAGGAGCGAGGGTATTTTCCAAGTTGGATCTGTGGGGAGCCTATAACCTAATATGTATTCATGCAGGGGACGAATGAAAGATGGCCTTTAACACCAGGGATGGCCACTATGAGTCTCTGGTCATGTCCTTTGGCCTCTGTAATGCCCCAGCCGTCTTCCAAGACTTTGTAAATGACGTCTTCCGGGACATGCCCTCCATCTCGGTGGTGGTCTAACTGGATGACATTCTTATCTTCTCTCCAGATTTGGCTTCCCACCGGAGAGATGTCTGCAAGGTCTTCGACCGCCAGCGAGCACACTCCCTCTGCGCCAAGTTGGAGAAGTGCCAGTTTGAGCAGGAGTCTGTGCTTTTCCTGGGCTATATCATCTCAGCCCAGGGTTTGGCTATGGATCCAGCCAAATTGCAGGTGGTAATGGACTGGCAAGAATCCCACTCCCTTACGGCGGCGCAGCACTTTTTGGGGTTCGTTAACTATTATCACCAGTTCATTCCCCATTTCTCCACCTTGGTGGCCCCTTTGGTCGCCCTCACCAAAAAGGGAGCCAATCCTAAGGTATGGTCTGAACAGGTCTCCATACCTCCCAACTTTTGAAGAAAGGAAAGAGGGACAAAGGCTGCGCGCAGTCGCAAATTTTAGGCAACGCCCCCGACCACACCCATTTTGTGACTAGTCACACCCATGTCCACGCCCAGCTGCACCCATTTAGCATTTGCTGATCACGCTGACTTCTATTAGGGACATAGTGGTTGGCATTATGGGCACAGTAGCTGGTACTGTAGGCACACTGACTGGTACTAAGGAAAAGAAAGAAATTAAACAGAGAAAGAGAAAAAAGAAAATAGAGAAAGAAAGAAAGGAGAGCGAGAAAGAAAGAACAGAGAGAGAAGAAAGAACAGAGAGAAAGAAAGAGAGGAAAGAAAGAACAGAGCATGAAAGAAAGAACAGAGAGAGAGAGAAAGAAAGAGGGGAAAGAAAGAAAGAACACAGAGTGAGAAAGAAAGGGGAAAGAAAGAACAGAGAAAATAAAGAGGGGAAATAAAGAAAGAACAGAGAAAAAGAAAGAAAGAAAGAAAGAACACAGAGAGAAAGAAAGCGGGGACAGAAAAAAAGAACAGAGAGAGAAAGAAAGAACAGAGAGAGAAATAAAGAGGGGAAAGAAAAAAGAAAGAACAGAGAGATAGAAGATAGAGAGAGAGAAAGAAAGAGGGGAAAGAAAGAACAGAGAGAGAAAGAAAGAGGGCACAGAAAAAAGAACAGAGGGAGAGCGAAAGAAAGAATAGAGAGAGAAAGAAAAAGAAAGAAAGAGAAAAAAGTTAGAAAGAAAGAACAGAGAGAGAAAAAGAAAGAAAGAGGGTAAAGAAAGAACAGAGCGATAGAAAGAAAGAGGGGAAGAAAGAACAGAGAGAGAGAAAGAAAGAGAAAAAAATGAAAGAGAGAGCAGAGAGAAAGAAAGAGGGGAAAGAAAGAAAGAACAGAGAGAGAGAAAGAAAGAGGGGAAAGAAAGAATAGAGAGAGACAGAAAGAAGTAAAGAAAGAAAGAACAGAGAGAAAGAAAAAGAGGGGAAAGAAAGAACAGAGAGAGAAAGAAAAAAAAGAAAGATTAGAGAGAGAAAGAAAGAACAGAGAGAGAGAGAAAGAAAAAGAGAAGGAAAGACAGAACAGAGAATGAGAAAGAAACAGAGAGAAAGAAAGAACAGAGAAAGAAAGAAACAGAGAGAGAGAGAAAGAAAGATTCTATAAAGATACTATAGCAGCCCGGCTCCCAGTGTGATGCACACCTGAGCCTCCCGGTGCAGGACATATCATGATCCGCTCACATGGCCGGCATCCCTGATTCCAAGGCGATCCTGTTGTCTGCGCTGTCGGAGGAGGACATGGTGATGGATCTGAAGCATTCCTGGTTCCGTCACAATCTCCTCATGAAATTACCTCATTTCCGGTCAGCTTTCAGCACATCTCTTCCGATGGAACGTCATGTGCGAGTTTTAAAGTGCTCCTCGGGGCTCTGCTGTGTACTCCTGTGTCCGTGGGAAAAGTCCACTTTGTATGCCTCGTACACATTTGGCTCCGCTCCGTACATCCAGTACACATATGGCTCCACTTCATACACAAACGGCTCCGCATACCCCATACACACGCGGTTCCGCTCCATACACCAAGTACACACATGACTCCGCTCACCTCGTACACATGCAGCTCCGCTCTGTACACCTCGTACACGTGTGGCTCTGCTCCGTACACCTCGTACACGCGCGGCTCCGCTCCGTACACACGCGACTCTGCTCCGTACGCCCCGTACACATGCGGGTCCGCTCTGTACACCTCGTACACATGCGGCGCTGCTCCCCACACCTCGTACCGTACACATGCGGCGCCGCTCCCCACACCTCGTACACATGCAATTCCGCTCCATACACCTCATACACACGTGGCTCCGTACACCTTGTACACGCGCGGCTCCGCTCTGTACACCTCATACACACGGGGCTCCGCTCCGTACACCTCGTACACACGCGGCTCCGCTCCGTACACCTTGTACACGTGCGGCTCTGCTCCGTACACCTCGTACACATGCAGCTCCGCTCTGTACACCTCATACACACGCGGCTCTGCTTCGTACACCTCGTACACACACGGCTCTGCTCCGTACACCTCGAACACACACGGCTCTGCTACATCCACACTGTAAAACCCTCCTGACCCCACACAGAAACTTTACCTCATCCAGCACCATGACAACCAGCACAGCAGAGTCCTGCAGAGTGCAGACAGACATGGAGACAGACACGGCCCCTGATCATGTGACTCCTGACTCCTCCCTTCTCACAGGTCCTATGCGCACAGAACACACACAGCCCAGCCACCTAGACACAGGGTAGATGCTAGAGAATACAGGCTGCTTGCAGGTTATGACTTCACTTCCGTGGTGTATTCATCTACTGTTAGGGGCGTGTCCTTTATTCAGCGCGCCAGTGAAGCAGCCAGAAGCGCGCAAGGGAAGCAGTCGCAGCCACGCACCAACCCAGGCACCGGAGACCCCCAGGAACCAGAGACCCACACTCCATGGACCCTAGGCACCAGTGATCTAGGCACCGGAGACCCAGGCCTCATAGATACAGAGACATGTTAGTAGGCTGCAGGCATGCAGTTGTGTCATGATGATGATGTGAGGCTGCACGCTAGAGGGTTTTGGAGGCTGCACGGTGGAGGCTCGGAGGAGGATGATGGGAGGCTGCACGGTGGAGGCTCGGAGGATGATGGGAGGCTGCACAGTGGAGGCTGGGATGATCATGGGAGGCTGCACAGTGGAGGCTATGATGATGATGATGGGAGGCTGCACAGTGGAGGCTGGGATGATGATGGGAGGCTGCACAGTGGAGGCTGGGATGATCATGGGAGGCTGCACAGTGGAGGCTGGGATGATCATGGGAGGCTGCACAGTGGAGGTTGGGATGATCATGGGAGGCTGCACAGTGGAGGCTGGGATGATCATGGGAGGCTGCACAGTGGAGGCTGGGATGATCATGGGAGGCTGCACAGTGGAGGCTGGGAGGATGATGGGAGGCTACACGGTGGAGGCTCGGAGGATGATGATGGGAGGCTACACGGTGGAGGCTCGGAGGATGATGATGGGAGGCTGCACATTGGAGGCTGGGATGATGATGATGATGGAGGCTGCACGGTGGAGGCTCGGAGGATGATGATGGGAGGCTGCACAGTGGAGGCTGGGATGATCATGGGAGGCTGCACAGTGGAGGCTATGATGATGGGAGGCTGCACAGTTGGGGCTGGGATGATGATGATGATGGGAGGCTGCACAGTGGAGGTTGGGATGATGATGGGAGGCTGCACAGTGGAGGCGATGATGATGGGAGGCTGCACAGTTGGGGCTGGGATGATGATGGGAGGCTGCACAGTGGAGGCGATGATGATGATGGGAGGCTGCACAGTTGGGGCTGGGATGATGATGATGGGAGGCTGCACAGTTGGGGCTGGGATGATGATGATGATGATGGGAGGCTGCCCAGTGGAGGCTGGGATGATGATGGGAGGCTGCACAGTGGAGGCTGGGATGATGATGGGAGGCTGCACAGTGGAGGCTGGGATGATGATGGGAGGCTGCACAGTGGAGGCTGGGATGATCATGGGAGGCTGCACAGTGGAGGCTATGATGATGGGAGGCTGCACAGTTGGGGCTGGGATGATGATGGGAGGCTGCACAGTGGAGGCTGGGATGATGATGATGATGGGAGGCTACACGGTGGAGGCTCGGAGGATGATGATGGGAGGCTGTTATGATTGAGTCACCATAGGAGGCAAAAACAGAAATGCTAGCTAAGTCCAGAAAACCAGAGAAGTTGGCAACTATCAGATTGCAGACCCCTGAACCTATAAACACAACTAGCAGTAGCCGTGGGGGGTTCCTACGATGACCTAGACCCCTCGATCACAGCCGGAGAGATACATAGGCCTAAAGAAGGAAAGGGGAAATCTAACTGCCCCAGAGCAGACCCCAAAGCAATAGGCAGCCCCCCACATATAATGACGGTGAAGCAAGATGAAAACACTTACACAGACAGAAAGACAGACTGAGCAAAGACGGGGCCCAAAAACTACCTAGATACGAACGGATAGGAAGGCTGCTGTCTGCAATCTGCCAAAACCCTATCAGAGACAAAAGCCAACAAGCTGATATAAAAATGGCCCTGAAGCAACTAAGCTTCAAAAACTAAATCAGCACTCAGGTACTTTCAGAAGACAGAGCTAACGGAACACTGCACACTCCAGCAAGGAGTGGCAGAATCCAAAAAGCAAGAAAAACAAAAACAAATCTCAAATGCAAAAAGGCAAAACAGAAAACTTAGCTTTAGGAGAGCAGGAATCAGACTGGTGTTCAAGAGTCCACAGAGAAATCACCCTCAGGGCAGAAAGGGTGTAGGCTGCCTTAAATCCTGTCAGTGACTCCACTCAGCCAATCGTCTTCATTAGTACCAGGTGCCTGATAATCAGGCTCACTACCTTCCTTCACTAGAATAGGGAGTTCACCAGGCCTCAGTGACAGAGGGGAAAATGAACTCACAACAGGAGGCTGCACAGTGGAGGCTGGGATGATGATGATGGGAGGCTGCACGGTGGAGGCTCGGAGGATGATGATGGGAGGCTGCACAGTGGAGGCTGGGATGATCTTGGGAGGCTGCACAGTGGAGGCTGGGATGATGATGATGATGGGAGGCTGCACGGTGGAGGCTCGGAGGATGATGATGGGAGGCTGCACAGTGGAGGCTGGGATGATCATGGGAGGCTGCACAGTGGAGGCTATGATGATGATGATGGGAGGCTGCACAGTTGGGGCTGGGATGATGATGGGAGGCTGCACAGTGGAGGCTGGGATGATGATGGGAGGCTGCACAGTGGAGGCTGGGATGATGATGGGAGGCTGCACAGTGGAGGCTGGGATGATGATGGGAGGCTGCACAGTGGAGGCTGGGATGATGATGGGAGGCTGCACAGTGGAGGCTGGGATGATGATGGGAGGCTGCACAGTGGAGGCTGGGATGATCATGGGAGGCTGCACAGTGGAGGCTATGATGATGGGAGGCTGCACAGTTGGGGCTGGGATGATGATGATGATGGGAGGCTGCAGAGTGGAGGCTGGGATGATGATGATGGGAGGCTACACGGTGGAGGCTCGGAGGATGATGATGGGAGGCTGCACATTGGAGGCTGGGATGATGATGATGATGGGAGGCTGCACGGTGGAGGCTCGGAGGATGATGATAGGAGGCTGCATAGTGGAGGCTGGGATGATCATGGGAGGCTGCACAGTGGAGGCTATGATGATGGGAGGCTGCACAGTTGGGGCTGGGATGATGATGATGATGGGAGGCTGCACAGTGGAGGTTGGGATGATGATGGGAGGCTGCACAGTGGAGGCTATGATGATGATGAGAGGCTGCACAGTTGGGGCTATGATGATGATGATGGGAGGCTGCACAGTTGGGGCTGGGATGATGATGATGGGAGGCTGCACAGTGGAGGCTGGGATGATGATGATGGGAGGCTACACGGTGGAGGCTCGGAGGATGATGATGGGAGGCTGCACAGTGGAGGCTGGGATGATGATGATGGGAGGCTGCACGGTGGAGGCTCGGAGGATGATGATGGGAGGCTGCACAGTGGAGGCTGGGATGATCATGGGAGGCTGCAGAGTGGAGGCTATGATGATGGGAGGCTGCACAGTTGGGGCTGGGATGATGATGGGAGGCTGCACAGTGAAGGTTGTGATGATGATGGGAGGCTGCACAGTGGAGGCTGGGATGATGATGGGAGGCTGCACAGTGGAGGCTGGGATGATGATGGGAGGCTGCACAGTGGAGGCTGGGATCATCATGGGAGGCTGCACAGTGGAGGCTGGGATGATCATGGGAGGCTGCACAGTGGAGGCTATGATGATGATGATGATGGGAGGCTGCACAGTTGGGGCTGGGATGATGATGGGAGGCTGCACAGTGGAGGCTGGGATGATGATGATGGGAGGCTACACAGTGGAGGCTCGGAGGATGATGATGGGAGGCTGCACGGTGGAGGCTCGGAGGATGATGATGGGAGGCTGCACAGTGGAGGCTGGGATGATCATGGGAGGCTGCACAGTGGAGGCTATGATGATGATGGGAGGCTGCACAGTTGGGGCTGGGATGATGATGGGAGGCTGCACAGTGGAGGCTGGGATGATGGGAGGCTGCACAGTGGAGGCTGGGATGATCATGGGAGGCTGCACAGTGGAGGCTATGATGATGATGGGAGGCGGCACAGTTGGGGCTGGGATGATGATGGGAGGCTGCACAGTGGAGGCTGGGATGATGATGGGAGGCTGCACAGTGGAGGCTGGGATGATGATGGGAGGCTGCACAGTGGAGGCTGGGATGATGATGGGAGGCTGCACAGTGGAGGCTGGGATGATGATGGGAGGCTGCACAGTGGAGGCTGGGATGATCATGGGAGGCTGCACAGTGGAGGCTATGATGATGGGAGGCTGCACAGTGGAGGCTGGGATGATGATGATGATGGGAGGCTGCAGAGTGGAGGCTGGGATGATGATGATGGGAGGCTACACGGTGGAGGCTCGGAGGATGATGATGGGAGGCTGCACATTGGAGGCTGGGATGATGATGATGGGAGGCTGCACGGTGGAGGCTCGGAGGATGATGATGGGAGGCTGCACAGTGGAGGCTGGGATGATCATGGGAGGCTGCACAGTGGAGGCTATGATGATGGGAGGCTGCACAGTTGGGGCTGGGATGATGATGATGATGGGAGGCTGCACAGTGGAGGTTGGGATGATGATGGGAGGCTGCACAGTGGAGGCTATGATGATGATGAGAGGCTGCACAGTTGGGGCTATGATGATGATGATGGGAGGCTGCACAGTTGGGGCTGGGATGATGATGATGATGGGAGGCTGCACAGTGGAGGCTGGGATGATTATGATGGGAGGCTACACGGTGGAGGCTCGGAGGATGATGATGGGAGGCTGCACAGTGGAGGCTGGGATGATGATGATGGGAGGCTGCACGGTGGAGGCTCGGAGGATGATGATGGGAGGCTGCACAGTGGAGGCTGGGATGATCATGGGAGGCTGCAGAGTGGAGGCTATGATGATGGGAGGCTGCACAGTTGGGGCTGGGATGATGATGGGAGGCTGCACAGTGGAGGTTGTGATGATGATGGGAGGCTGCACAGTGGAGGCTAGGATGATGATGGGAGGCTGCACAGTGGAGGCTGGGATGATGATGGGAGGCTGCACAGTGGAGGCTGGGATCGTCATGGGAGGCTGCACAGTGGAGGCTGGGATGATCATGGGAGGCTGCACAGTGGAGGCTATGATGATGATGATGATGGGAGGCTGCACAGTTGGGGCTGGGATGATGATGGGAGGCTGCACAGTGGAGGCTGGGATGATGATGATGATGGGAGGCTACACAGTGGAGGCTCGGAGGATGATGATGGAAGGCTGCACGGTGGAGGCTCGGAGGATGATGATGGGAGGCTGCACAGTGGAGGCTGGGATGATCATGGGAGGCTGCACAGTGGAGGCTATGATGATGATGGGAGGCTGCACAGTTGGGGCTGGGATGATGATGGGAGGCTGCACAGTGGAGGCTGGGATGATCATGGGAGGCTGCACAGTGGAGGCTATGATGATGATGGGAGGCGGCACAGTTGGGGCTGGGATGATGGGAGGCTGCACAGTGGAGGCTGGGATGATGGGAGGCTGCACAGTGGAGGCTGGGATGATCATGGGAGGCTGCACAGTGGAGGCTGGGATGATCATGGGAGGCTGCACAGTGGAGGCTATGATGATGATGGGAGGCTGCACAGTTGGGGCTGGGATGATGATGATGGGAGGCTGCACAGTGGAGGCTGGGATGATGATGGGAGGCTACACGGTTGAGGCTTGGAGGATGATGATGGGAGGCTGCACAGTGGAGGCTGGGATGATGATGATGATGGGAGGCTGCACGGTGGAGGCTCGGAGGATGATGATGGGAGGCTGCACAGTGGAGGCTGGGATGATCTTGGGAGGCTGCACAGTGGAGGCTGGGATGATGATGATGGGAGGCTACACAGTGGAGGCTGGGATGATGATGATGGGAGGCTGCACAGTGGAGGCTGGGATGATGATGGGAGGCTGCACAGTGGAGGCTGGGATGATCTTGGGAGGCTGCACAGTGGAGGCTGGGATGATGATGATGGGAGGCTGCACAGTGGAGGCTGGGATGATGATGATGGGAGGCTGCACAGTGGAGGCTGGGATGATGATGATGGGAGGCTGGCTGCCAGGAGGATGGATGGGGGGAGTGGAAGGAGGCTGCCGGGATGTGTCAGTTTTTGTGTTTACTGCATGCAATTGGCTGCATGTAAGGCCGGCTTCACACCATGGTTTTTAGGATCCTGGGCTGTCTGATGTGAATCGGACAGCCCTGAATCCGATTTGGCCCCTATTGTATCCCTATGAGGCTGGATGGCAGCTACTTGCTATCTGTTTTGCTGTGTGGCCGGCTGGATCTGGGGGATATGGTTTTTTGCCCCGGGCAAAAATTGATCAAAACCGGATCTCGTGCGATCCAGCACCCAATAACATGGGAGTCTATGGGTACCGCATCGCTCCGGAACTTTCAAAAAATCGGGCCGGTTCCTGGGTGCTGAACGAGCGGTGGCTTTGAAAGTCAAGCCGCGCTTGTTCAACACCTGGACAGCGCAGCTGATAGAGCCGCCGGCTGAAATTTCAGCATTTGGACAGCGGCAGGAGCGCGCACTAATGATTCCAGCAGAAAACCGTATCGGACGGGTTCTGTTTCTCCGGGCCTGTCGGGTTCTGTCCGTTGCATCCTGCAAAACACAGGAGGGTGCCACAGCTTCCTAAGTGCATGCACAAACCTAACGCACTTAGAGTGCCGCCATCTTTGCATACCCAAGTGTTCAAAGACTGCAGCAACGTCAGTAAGGCTACTGTATGTGCTGACAGGAGTGCATTTGCTAGTCATTTTTCCAGCGTATACATTGCTTTCGTGCGTGCACACTTATGCGGTCACTATCTGGAGGGTAGGGAGGCAGCATATAACGGGAAGAGCACAGAAGCGGCCAGAAACAGCACACAGGAAGGGGGCAACGACATCTCAAGAGAGGCCACGGGGGACACGAGAAAAAGCATAACATAAGACCTCACGCAAGGAAAGTGCATGGAGCAAATGGCTGCCGGCCACAGCGTCCCCATCACTGCCCTCCCAGTGCTGTAGCATTGGGCACCCACTGTGTGTGTACATATATATATATACATATACTGTAATCATACAAATTCCTAAAATGCTGTATTTCTTTTTTTTTTCTAGACAATACAACGGCACAAATAGATTCAAAATCTGAGTCACTATTTATAGATGTCCACTGCACTGTTCCATCCGCTGATATGGTATAGTATCCTCAGTCCTCTAATTATGGATAAACAGTAACAACACATTTTAAAGTTATAACTTCAAGTGTGAATATATGATACTATAAGACGCACCTAGGTTTTATAATAGGAATATTGTTGTTGTCAAGTCAAAACTGTGGTTGTGATGCTGTGTTTTGGGGGTGGTCTGCTGACACTTTGGGGGGGGTAATGTCCACTTATTGTGCACTAATATGCCCCATCCTAGTGTCTAAATGTTTACAAATGCTTGTATTGTGTTTTCCTGTTCTCAATAGAATACATAGTGAATTCACATAACACTGCATGAACCAGTCTACAATCAAGATCTGTAAATGTATATATAAAGTGCTATTAATTGCATGGAGGGTGTAAACATGATACAAGGGAGCAGATTTTTAGGGCAAAATAGCGTAAGATATAAGTAAGGTGGGGTTATACAAAGCGCTAAAGCAATTCTCTCTTTAGTGCATGCTGAAAGCTGGGGTACTGTAAAATCAGTCAATGTGTACTGGGTAGTGAAGGACATACAATTAGCACAGCTACAGACACGTGTGTCGGTGATAGAGATGGGAAGGAAATGTAGGGCGGTGAAGAACTTTTGCGAAGACAGGTAAGTGATAACTGACATGTAGCACAGCGCAGATCTGTTAACATGACGGGTAGGTTATCTATAGAGATTAGAAGGAGATGTAAGGGTACTGTCTCACTAAACGACGTACCAGCGATTCCGACCACGATATGACCTGGTCAGGATCGCTGGTGCGTCGCTACATGGTCGTTGGTGAGCTGTCAATCAGGCAGATCTCACCAGTGACCAGCCACCAGCCTGCAGCCACTCTTGGAAATGATGCTGCGCTTGGTAACCAAGGTAAATATCGGGTAACTAAGCAAAATGCTTTGATTGGTTACCCGATATTTACCCTAGTTACCAGCGCACAACGCTTAGCGCTGGCTCCCTGCACTCATAGCCAGGGTACACATCGGGTACACATCGGGTTACCAAGCAAAGTGCTTTGCTTATTTACCCGATGTGTACCTTGGTTACCATCGTCCGCAGCTTCCAGACGCCAGCTCCATGCTCCCTGCACATTCAGATCGTTGCTCTCTCGCTGTCAAACACAGCGATGTGTGCTTCACAGTGGGAGAGCAATGAGCAAAAAATGAACCAGAGCTGGGTGTAACCTTCAGCAATTTCACAGCAGGGGCCAGTACGCTGCTCAGTGTCACACACAGCGAGATCGCTAATGAGTAGAGTTGAGCGATACCAGCCGATACTTGAAAATATCGGATCGGAATGGATCGGCCGATCTTAAAAAAAAGTATTGGTATCGCCGATTCCGATACCGGGAACCTATGCAAGTCAATGGGGCCAAAATATCGGAATTAAAAAAAACCCTTTCTTTCCTTGTAGGTTAATTCTACATGAAGAAAAACAACTAAGAATAATGTAGAATGTATTGTGGGAGGTGGAGGAGACATTAAAGCCATAGAGGTTTAGCCCAATCAAATGGAATAGCAGGAATTAAACTTTTTTTTTAAAGACGTTAGGAGTTACAAAGATATTGACTATGTTAGCCTCATTTATATTTTGCCAGACATGTATGTCTTCTTCTTCTTTCTTCTTTCTTCTTCTTTCTTATTCTTCTTCCTTTTTTTACCTTCTTCTTCTTATTATTATTCCTTTTTTTACATTCTTCTTCTTCTTCTTCCTTTTTTTACATTCTTCTACTTCCTTTTTTTACATTCTTCTTCTTATTCCTTTTTTTACATTCTTCTTCTTCTTCCTTTTTTTAAATTCTTCTACTTCCTTTTTTTACATTCTTCTTCTTCTTCCTTTTCTTACATTCTTCATATTCTTCTTATTCAACAATTATTATTCTACATATTCAACTTCTTCATCTTCTTCCTATTCTTCTTCATCATATTCTTGTTTGTGTCAGGCATTCCTGTAGTTGTTATCTAGAAAAGTTAGAAGTTTACACCTTCCGTTATGCCTGTCACAAAAGATTTACAACAGGATTTGTCCGTGTTCAGTTTGACCTGCAGCAGCAGGCCTTTCCCAGGAGCACCACGAGGAGGAACGGACTCACCCCCATACACTGCTTAGTCTTCTTCTGCTTATAAATAAGATAATATCATTTGCTCAGAGTATTAGTCTTATGCTTAATGTTCTTCTGCTTTGTTTTTTTATGCTTCTTTGTCTTCTCTCTCTTGTTGTTCTGCATCTTGGTGGTTGTCTTCCTGTTCTTTGTCCTCTTGAACCAGCTGACGGTACTGGCACCCGGAGGGGCAGCAGAAGGAACAAGAGCCAATGGCACTACCGAGGACCAGCTGACGGTGCTGGAACCCGGTTACTAAGCAGGAGGTACCTGTGCTACAAAGCACTACCAAGGACCAGCAGACGTTGCCGGAACTCGGATACCGAGATGGAGGCACCTAGGCCAAAGGCTCTGACGAGAACCAGCTGACGGTGCTGGAACCCGGAGGGGTAGCAGAAGCTGCAAGAGCAAATGGAAATAGCGAGGACCAGCTGACAGTGCTGGCACCCGGAGGGGCAGCAGAAGGAATAAGAGCCAATGGCACAACCGAGGACCAGCTGACGGTGCTGGAACCCGGTTACTAAGCAGGAGGTACCTGTGCTACAAAGCACTACCAAGGACCAGCAGACGTTGCCGGAACTCGGATACCGAGATGGAGGCACCTAGGCCAAAGGCTCTGACGAGAACCAGCTGACGGTGCTGGAACCCGGAGGGGTAGCAGAAGTTACCCCTGAAAAGCAAAGTTGGCATGCCGCAAGCTGGCCGCAGTTACCGAATCACACAGTCCTACAGGGGGTGCTTGTCCTACTGGCACTACGGAACAAGCCTTTCTTACCAGAACCCGCAGTCCACATAGGAAGCACCTAAACTGCTGGCACCCTAGCCTCGGCTAACCCAACCGCAACACGACATGGCAACTTGGGGTGGCAAACTGACATTGACACTTCCCGGAAACAGCAGGCAGGGCTGGAACCAAGCTGGGCAGGAGGGAGTACCCGTGCCAAAGTCAGTTATGAGCAGCAACTGGCGATGTTGGAGCCCAGGGACAAGCACTTAGCAGGCTGAGGCCTGATGTGCTGTCAATTGGGAGGCAGCAGGACAGATTGCCATCAAAACAGCAGGGGAACAGCTGACGTTACTGAACCCCACAAACACAGGAGCTAGTGTTTTACTCTGTGAAGACGGCACTTCCGAGCAACAACTGGCTGTGTTGAAGCCCAGGGACAAGCACGGAGCAGGCTGAGGCTGCATTGAAGAAATTTTAAGATCGGTTGTAGACTTCTACTAATTTTAACCAAGCTCCACTTAGGCCTGTGGCTTCACTGATTTTCGTATTTCCCCTGTCCTCCAACCCCGCCAGTTACAGCTCCGAAGTGGCGTCTGCATAATCCACACTTCTTCCTGTGTAACAGGTGTTCAGTCCGGTCAGTTAATCCCCTGATGTGTGGAGCACGGTTAAAAATTAGTAGTGGTACGACTGTGTAGGCAGCAGGAGACTTTGCCATCCACACAGCAGGGGATCAGCTGACGTTACTGAACCCCACTGAGACACGGGAGCAAGTGTCTCTTTCCGTGTGGACGGCACTTCCGAGCTACAACTGGCTGTGTTGAAGCCCAGGAAATAGGAGGGTGTAGGCAGAGGCCTACTGTCTTTGGAATGTGGAGACAGCAGGAGAGACTGCCATCCACACAGCAGGGGATCAGCTAGCGTTGCTGAACCCCACTGAGACACGGGAGCAAGTGTCTCTTTCCGTGTGGACGGCATTTCCGAGCTACAACTGGCTGTGTTGAAGCCCAGGAAATAGGAGGGTGTAGGCAGAGGCCTACTGTCTTTGGAATGCGGAGACAGCAGGAGAGACTGCCATCCACACAGCAGGGGATCAGCTAGCGTTACTGAACCCCACTGAGACACGGGAGCAAGTGTCTCTTTCCGTGTGGACGGCACTTCCGAGCTACAACTGGCTGTGTTGAAGCCCAGGAAATAGGAGGGTGTAGGCAGAGGCCTACTGTCTTTGGAATGCAGAGACAGCAGGAGAGACTGCCATCCACACCGCAGGGGATCAGCTAGCGTTACTGAACCCCACTGAGACACGGGAGCAAGTGTCTCTTTCCGTGTGGACGGCACTTCCGAGCTACAACTGGCTGTGTTGAAGCCCAGGAAATAGGAGGGTGTAGGCAGAGGCCTACTGTCTTTGGAATGTGGAGACAGCAGGAGAGACTGCCATCCACACAGCAGGGGATCAGCTAGCGTTACTGAACCCCACTGAGACACGGGAGCAAGTGTTTCTTTCCGTGTGGACGGCACTTCCGAGCTACAACTGGCTGTGTTGAAGCCCAGGAAATAGGAGGGTGTAGGCAGAGGCCTACTGTCTTTGGAATGCGGAGACAGCAGGAGAGACTGCCATCCACATAGCAGGGGATCAGCTAGCATTACTGAACCCCACTGAGACACGGGAGCAAGTATCTCTTTCCGTGTGGACGGCATTTCCGAGCTACAACTGGCTGTGTTGAAGCCCAGGAAATAGGAGGGTGTAGGCAGAGGCCTACTGTCTTTGGAATGTGGAGACAGCAGGAGAGACTGCCATCCACACAGCAGGGGATCAGCTGACGTTACTGAGCCCCACTGAGACACGGGAGCAAGTGTCTCTTTCCGTGTGGACAGCACTTCCGAGCTACAACTGGCTGTGTTGAAGCCCAGGGACAAGCACGGAGCAGGCTGAGGCTGCATTGAAGAAATTTTAAGATCGGTTGTAGACTTCTACTAATTTTAACCGTGCTCCACTTAGGCCTGTGGCTTCACTGAATTTCGTATTTCCCCTGTCCTCCAACCCCGCCAGTTACAGCTCCGAAGTGGCGTCTGCACAATCCACACTTGTTCCTGTGTTCCAGGTGTTCAGTCCGGTCAGTTAATCCCCTGATGTGTGTCCGGCAATGCCGCCTGCTCTGTCCACATTCCCATAAATAGTTATGGGAATGTGGACAGAGCAGGCGACATTGCCGGACACACATCAGGGGATTAACTGACCGGACTGAACACCTGGAACACAGGAACAAGTGTGGATTGTGCAGACGCCACTTCGGAGCTGAAACTGGCGGGGTTGGAGGACAGGGGAAATACGAAAATCAGTGAAGCCACAGGCCTAAGTGGAGCACGGTTAAAAATCAGTAGTAGTAGGACTGTGTAGGCAGCAGGAGACTTGCCATCTCCACAGCAGGGGAACAGCTGGCAGTGCTGAACCCCACTAACACTCGAACGAATGTGTTTGGCTCTGTGGAGACGACACTTCTGAACACCAACTGACGCTGTTGGAGCCCAGGATTAGGCGTGGAGCAGGCTGGGGCCTACTGGATTTTGGCAGGTGAAGGTAGCAGGAGACTTGCCATCTCCACAGCAGGGGAACAGCTGGCAGTGCTGAACCCCACTAACACTCGAACGAATGTGTTTGGCTCTGTGGAGATGACACTTCTGAACACCAACTGACGCTGTTGGAGCCCAGGATTAGGCGAGGAGCAGGCTGGGGCCTGTTGCTTTTGGCAGGTGAAGGCAGCAGGAGACTTGCCATCTCCACAGCAGGGGAACATCTGGCAGTGCTGAACCCCACTAACACTTGAACGAATGTGTTTGGCTCTGTGGAGACGACACTTCTGAACACCAACTGACGCTGTTGGAGCCCAGGATCAGGCGTGGAGCAGGCTGGGGCCTACTGGATTTTGGCAGGTGTAGGCAGCAGGAGACTTGCCATCTCCACAGCAGGGGAACAGCTGGCAGTGCTGAACCCCACTAACACTTGAACGAATGTGTTTGGCTCTGTGGAGACGACACTTCTGAACACCAACTGACGCTGTTGGAGCCCAGGATTAGGCCAGGAGCAGGCTGGGGCCTGTTGCTTTTGGCAGGTGAAGGCAGCAGGAGACTTGCCATCTCCACAGCAGGGGAACAGCTGGCAGTGCTGAACCCCACTAACACTTGAACGAATGTGTTTGGCTCTGTGGAGACGACACTTCTGAACTCCAACTGACACTGTTGGAGCCCAGGATTACGCATGCCGCATGCAGAGGCCAATGGGCAGCGGTTTTTATGGAGGTTGTTGACTACTACTGATTCTAACCATGCTCCACTTAGGCCTCTGGCTCCACTGTCTCTACTATTTACCCTGGCCTCCAACCCCACCAGCTACATCTCTGAAGTGGCGTCAGCACAATCTACACTTGTTCCTGTGTTACTGGTGCTCAGTCCCGTCTGTTGATCCCCTGATGTTTGTCCGGCAAGTTCGCCAGCTCTGTCCTCATTCCCACTACTGGTTATGGGAATGTGGACAGAGCAGGAGACCTTGCTGGACACACATCAGGGGATAAACTGATGGGACTGAGCCACAGGAACACAGGAACAAGTGTAGATTGTGCTGACGCCACTTCAGAGATGTAGATGGCGGGGTTGGAGGCCAGGGTAAATAGTAGAGACAGTGGAGCCAGAGACCTAAGTTGGGCACGGTTAAAAATCAGTAGTGGTTTGAATGTTGATGGAGCTGGTGACTTTGCCGTCCACACAGCAGGGGATCAGCTGGCGTTACTGAACCCCACTAACACAGGAGCTAGTGTGTTTCTCTGTGCAGACGACACATCTGAGCGACAACTGGCTGTGTTGAAGCACAGGGATTATAGTTCAGGTGGTAGAAAAATGAACACACCAGCAGACCTGGATACAGTTGCCAACCACTAATTTAGTCTGTAAGAGGAATGGCAAAGTCTTTGGAGATCCAGGCCTTGTTCATTTTCAGAAAAGTCAGCCGGTCAACATTATCGGAAGATAGTCGCGTGCGACGGTCTGTTAGTACACCACCTGCGGCACTAAAGACACGTTCCGATAATACACTGGCAGCAGGGCAAGCCAGCACCTCCAATGCATACTGGCTAAGCTCTGGCCATGTATCCAGCTTAGAGACCCAAAACTTGAAGGGGGAAGAGCCATCTGGGAGTACAGTGACAGGGCAAGACATGTAGTCTGACACCATCTGACGGAAGCGTTGCCTCCTGCTGACTCGAGGCGTCGCTGATGGTGTAGACAATTGTGGTGGACACACAAATCTTTGCCACATTTGGGCCATAGTGGTCTTGCCTTGTGCTGCGGCGCTGCCTCTGCTCCCTCTTTGTGCAGAGTTTCCTCCACTGCCTCAACGCACAGAGCTGCTTTGTAAAGCACTAGCAACAATGCTGTCGGGTGGAATGGAAAACATTATGGACTGCACCAGTGACTCTTCGTACTCCCGCAGTTTACGCTCCCGGTTCAACGTTGGTATGAGCCTTTGTACGCTGTCCCGGTAGCGAGGATCTAGGAGGGTGTACACCCAATAATCAGCCGAGACGAGAATGTGGGCGATGCGGCGGTCGTTTCTCAGGCACTGCAGCATGAAATCAACCATGTGCTGCAGACTCCCAACTGCCAAAGAACCGCTGTCCCCTGTTTGAGGCGTGACCTCGGCCTGCTCTGCATCACCCCACCCTCGCTGTACATACTGAGTAGAGGTTTATTTACCTCCCTCCTCTGGAGAGATGTCTTCCTCCTCCATCGACTCCTCCTCATCCTCCTCACAAAGTGTCCCCTGCCTAGGCCTTTGTGAGGAAACACGTAGCGCAGACTGTCCAGAAGCAGATGGCATTTGGGACTCCTCATCCTCCACCTCTTCCGAAACCTCATCCCTTAGTGCTTGCAGTGTTTGTTGAAGCAGGCAGATAAGGGGGACAGTCATGCTGACTAGTGCATCATCTGCACTCGCCATCCGCGTGGATTCATCGAAGGCACGCAAAACGAGGCAGATGTCCTTCATAGAGGCCCACTCAATGGTGCTGAAGTGTGAACGGCGCACAGTGCGACTTGTTTGCGCCTGATGCAGCTAGTACTCCATGACTGCTGCCTGCTGCTCACACAACCGCTCCAACATATGTAACGTTGAATTCCACCGGGTGGGTAGGTCACATATGATGCGATGTTCCGGAAGGCCAAATCGTCGCTGCAGAGCAGCGAGGCGTGATCTTGCCGTGCTGGAACGCCGCAAGTGAGCGCACTCTATGTGGACCTTGTGCAACAGTGCATCAAGATCCGGATAGTCCCTCAGAAAGCACTGCACGACCAAGTTAAGCACATGTGCCAGACATGGGATGTGTGTGAGGTTGCCTAGGCCAAGAGCTGCCACCAGATTTCGGCCATTGTCACACACTACCAAGCCCGGCTGGAGATTCGCTGGCCCAAACCACACATCGCTCTCCAGCTTGATAGCATTCCAGAGCTCCTGCGCTGTGTGGCTTCGATTCCCCAAAGAAATTAATTTGAGTACAGCCTGTTGACGTTTGGCCACGGCTGTGCTCATATCGGTCGTAACAGGCTCCTGCTCTGCTGTTTCTGAGGAACTTGAGTAGGAGGAGGAGTCTATGTGTACAGACTGGAGTCCTGCAATCCGTGGCGTTGGAAGAACACGTACAGCGCCACTCTCCAGATCTGTACCCGGCTCCACAACATTGACCCAGTGGGCAGTGAGGGAAAGGTATCGTCCCTGTCCATGGTTACTGGTCCACGCATCGGTGGTCAGGTGGACCTTGCTACTAACGGCGTTTAGTAGCGCATGTTTTATTTTGCCCTCAACATGTTTCTGCAGGGCAGGGACGGCTCGCCTGCTGAAATAAAAGCGGCTGGGCATGTTGTATTGGAGGACTGCCAATGCCATTAAGTCCCGGAAGGTGTCAGTGTCCACCAGCCTGAATGACAGCATTTCAACTGCCAGAAGTTTGGCAATGCCAGCATTCAGAGACTGTGCTCGGGGATGGTTTGCCGAGTAAGGGCGCCTTTTATCCCATGCCTGTGCTACCGATGGCTGTGATGGATGGGAACGTGTTGCTATGGGTGGAATCTGACAGGGTCTCCGGACAACAGTGGCAGAGGTTCTTCCTTGGCGATCCTGTGAGGAAGCCGAACCAGCAGTGCGTGAGCTGGAGGAAGAGGCCCCAACACGAACTGAAGAGGTGGTAGGTGGTGCTGTACGTTGGCCTACGTCTTCAGGGTGTCTCTGCAACTCCAACTCGTGCTTGGTGCGCACATGTTTCCACATATTTGTGGTATTGAGGTTGCTGACATTTCTCCCTCTTTTGACTATCTGATGACACAGCTTGCATTTGACAAAGCAAATGTCATCTGCAACTGTGTCAAAAAAGGACCACGCACTGCAACTCTTGGGAGCGCCCGTTTTGCCTTTGGAATGAGGAATGCTCCTAACGGTTGCCGAAGTGGAGGGTACAGGCAACCAAGTCTTCCCCCTCCCTCTGCCTCCTGTTTTGGCCGGTAGGGGAATCTTTTCCTCCGAGCTGCTCCCACCACCTTCCTGTTCCTCACGCCATGATGGGTCAAGGAACTCATCATCTTCCCTCCCCTCTTCAAACAGCTGCTTCTCCGGGGTTGTCTCGCCAGCACCGTACGCACCAGAAAGTGGCAACTGAGTCTCGTCATCATCTGATGCGTACTGAGGTTTGCTGACCATAGGCACTGGCCCACTCGCCTCTTCAGATTCAGAGGGACAAATAAGTTGCGCATCACTGCATACTCCCTCTTCTTCACATTCAGGAATGCTGCTTGGCTGGCCCCCTCTTTCCAAGCCAACAGATTCCGAGAACAGAAGTAGAGACTGTGATGGCTCCTGTCCATGTCTCTCTGACGGCCTGGGCACTTTGGCAGGTGGTGAAGAGACAGATGGTTCCTCTTCGGTGCTCTGGCCCTGAGAGGATGTGGAAGTAATTGAAGTCGATGCGTTAGCTGCCATCCATCCGACAACGGCTTCAATTTGTTCCTCCCGCAGCAGTGGGGTACGTTGAGGTCCTACAAAGCTGCGCATAAAGGACTGTTGCCTGCTAAAACTGGGGGATGCTGATCCACTGGTGCCCGCAGCAGGCCCAGAATCCCCACGTCCTCTACCTGCAGAATCCCCACGTCCTCTCCCTGCAGAATCCCCACGTCCTCTCCCTGCTGAAACTCCACGCCCACGCCCACGCGCCTTACTCCCTGCCTTCTTCATCTTGCCAGACTGCTTAAGATAGGCAGAAAAGTACAAAGGGGGGCCTTAGTGTGCTTATTCCTGAACAGCTGGTTACAGGTACAAGAAACACTAATTTTATGAAGTGTGTGTGTGTGGACTACACTTTAATAGGAGCTGATGTGGCCTACACAAGTTCCAAATGTAGTGTTTGGTGAACTTTTTTTGTGGTTTCTTTGTTGGAAACAAACTCAAAGTATGTGAACAAAGAATTGAAACTGATAGTATCACCAACTTTTTGGAGCTATTACAATGCAGGCAGGTAACCTACAATGCAAAAGATGAGGCTCCAAAAAAATTGGGTAATACTAATCTGGCTGCGCCGGCAGGGCACAAGCCAGAAAAAAAGCCTCCTCTATCTACTCCTATATAGTGTTTGCAACCAACCAATGTTGATGGATACGGATGGATGCACACTAATAGGAGAAGAAAAAATGAGCTGCACTCAAAGACAAATATGTGTGAGGCAGTGACGCACGTTGAGCGTCCTACAACCAGACGTAGCTGCAGGACACTCTACTCTGCGTGAGCTGCACTCACACACAGTCAGAGACCTCTCAGACAGCCGTGAACAGTGCAGCTAAGTGGGCACTGGCACTGACAGGCTGCAGAAAGGCTCCGCTGTGTACTCCTATTTAGTGTTTGCAACCACCGTAGATGGAGACGGATGGATGCACACTAATAGAAGAAAAAATGAGCTGCAATAAAAGAAAAATGTGTGAGGCAGTGACACGCTGAGCGTCCTACAACCAGACGTAGCTGCAGGACACACTACTCAGCGTGAGCTGCACTCACACACAGTCAGAGACCTCTCAGACAGCCGTGAACAGTGCAGCAAAGTGGACACTAGCACTGAAAGGCTGCAGTAAGGCTCCGCTGTCTACTACTAGTGTTTGCAACCAACGTATATGGATACGGATGGAAGCACACTAGATTGAAATTATGTAAAAAATGCAGCTCAAAAATTAAAAGATGTATGAGGCAGCAGTGATCACACTGGGTGGCCTACAGCCTGACGTGGCTGCAGGACCCACTCCACAGCGTGAGCTGCACTCACACAGCCCTTGCAGACAGCTGTGAACACTGCTGCTAGGGCAAAGAAGGCTACAGTGGTGGTTTATGTAGCCTGGGTAAAGCACTAGAAGTTTGGTGGAATCGCTATTTCTAACTGTCCCTCACAGTCTTCTACAGCAGCCTGTCCCTAACTGAATTCACAGCAGAGTGAACCAGAAATGGCGGCTGCGGTGGCTTTTATAGTGCATCATGACATCATTTCGGCAGCCAATCACAGCCATGCCAATAGTTAACATGCCTACATGCCTAACAGGATGTGCCCACACTTCGGAGGATTCCCATTGGCTTAATCAAAGCAAGCAGGCTCATAGCATGATGGGAACTTCCGATTCCGATTCCGGAATCCGATATGACAAAAGTATCGGAAGTCAGTATCAGAATTCCGATACCGCTAATATCGGCTGATACCCGATACTTGCGGTATCGGAATGCTCAACACTACTAATGAGGTCACTGCTGCGTCACAAAAAACGTGACTCAGCAGCGATCTCGCTATGTGAAAAGTACCCCTAAAGTGATGCAGAACTGTGGAGCGGACGGGTAGGTAATAGACAGAGATAAGGAGATGTAAGGCGGTGCAGAACTGTGTAGAGTACGGGTAGGTTATATACAGAAATGAGATGTAGGCTGGTGCAGATCTGTGGAGATGATAGTTAGGTGATACACAGAGAGAAGGAGGAGATTTAGGGTGATGCAGAACTGTGGAAAGGACATGTAAGTAATGAGATGAGATGTAGGGTGATGCAGAACTGTGGAGAGGACGGGTAGGTGATACATGATGGATGAGATGTAGGTGGTGCACAAGTGTGGATAGAGTGGGTGATACTAGGGAGAAGTTGAATATATTTGTTTTGTTAAAGGGAACCTGTCAGGTCGGTTTACCGCTCTATCCTATCACTACCTGTCCCTGCACCTTCCTATGTAATCCCTAACTATCCCTGTCTGACCTAAAGGAGCCCAATAATGAGTGAGAAAAATAACTTGTATAGTTACATGTAGTATCCAGTTGGAGACTAAATAGGCGGGCTCCAGGCTCCATTGTTCCCTCCTCGCGCTGTTTCCACATGCCCCACTGGGCGTCGTCATTCCCCTTTGGCTGTGCCACGTCCTTTTTGAACTGGCCGCCTCTTCGGATCACGTGATAACCGGGCCGAACTGTCATGTCCGGTCTGGTGCATTGTGGAGCTGTATATGATCGTGTTCGATTTCAGATTTTTTATTTTGTTTGTATTTTACATTTTTATTCCAGCCTTTCTTGACTTCATAAGGGCATGACAAGCCTATATCTGTGTCTCCTCCACCTCCTCCTTTTACTCCTCCACCTCTTTTCTAAATGTAGTTGCCCTTTTCCATATGTTATTTTTGTCTTCTGAGCATTTTGTCTGCTTTGGGACACCTTTTAAGGCGTTTTGTAATTGTTTTCTATGTGTTTGTATTTGTTTGTGTTTGCCTGCCATTGTTTTCAATGGGGTTCGACGGTGTTCGTCGAATGTTCGACGGTGTTCGTCGAATGTTCGACGAACATTCAACGAACTTGCCTCCTGTGCGACGAACCAAAACACTAGCAGGGTGGCTCAACACTACTCCTGATATATAGACATACATTTTTAATGTTTAAACTATGCAATATATACCTGGTATCTGGTGATACTGTACCCTTTCTGCCAGGAAGTCCTCCTCCACCCACCACTCTAAGTGTATCATTGACACCTGGAACATTGTCCCACATGTGTGATTATTTCTTTCGGATCTTCTTGTTATATTGTGGTGTGATCCATCCTGAGTGTGTGAGAGTCTATGGGTTACTCCTGCAATTTAGATGTACATTTAAAAATTACCCCAACACTGTATACAGCTCTACGCTTGTGATACATTACCCATTTACTGCTTGTTATATTCTGGTCTAATCCAAACTGACCAAGTGAGAGTTATTTTCTGACTGTGGAAATAAATACTGAGATTGACAACAATGACACCTACAGTACACTGTATACAGCTGTACTCTTCAGATCCATTACCATTTTACGGCTTTTTAGATTGTGTTGTAATCCAATACTGAGCCTGAGAGCGTCTGTGTGTGCCTCCTGAAATATCTATGGAGATTTAGAATGTTTAAATTATACTATATATACCTGCTATCTGATGATACTGTACACTTTGTCTACTTTTTATATTCTTGTCTAATCCATACTGAGCCTGTGAGCGTATCTGTGTGACTGATGGAATATATAAGGAGATTGACAATTATCCTTTGACTGAATAGAGCTGTATGCTTCTGATACAGTACCATATATCTGATGTTATTGTGGGTCTATTTTCTGCAAAATTTTGAAGTTTGGTAAAAGAGGTCGCGGACGTGGGGGGCCAGCTGGTGCTGATGGTGGTAGTGCATCTGCTGGTAGTGGCAAAAGCACAATAGCAGCTAAGGCAGGAGGTGTTGAGCCTGCATCATGGTCTGGCTCCAGACGCCTGGAAGTCTACCTTTTCTGGGAGTAGGTTAACCGCTTTTAAAGCTGGAGCATGAGTGTCATGATCTGAATTGTGACAGTTTTAATTTGCACAGGGTGAACTTTTTTTACTTTGGCAAGTGCCAAGTGACTTGACTGTCCCCGGTGGTGGTTAGTGGTATCGCACTTTAGGTTTAATGTGCACGTAATTATGAATCAGGTGTGGGGCTCTATAAGTGAGTCTCAGGGTGCGCAATCACGGCTGCTGATATTGATTGATTGATTCATTCTGAGTTTGTGAAGCCTGGGTGAACATGGAGCTGAAGAGGAGTCCTGCGCAGTCAGCCAGAGGAGACGAGTGGCAGCTAATGGTGTCTGCAGGAATTGCTGGCATGGCGTGGAGGAGTCGCAGTTTGTGGTGTCGGCAGGAAGTGCGTGTATGGCTTTGTGGAGTGGCGACTATGGAGAGAGTTGCACTCGGCATGCTCGACTTGGTGGCCGAGAGCTGGACTCAAGCATGCTTAGAATTTTGGCAGAGGCTGACTCATCCTTGGGACTCTGTTATTGGACTGCTGCAACTGGAGATGGACTCTGCTCCAAGGCTGCACTATGGTGTAGGATCCAGGATGGTGATGGATCCGGGTGGAGGAGAAGACGCACGCAGGTGGTGGGGCTCTGTTGCAGGAGCATAAGCACAGAGCCTAAAGCTAAGTGGTGTTTCCTCTGTATTGTCTTCTTTCCTCATGTGTGTTGTTAGTGCAGTGGTGGGATTAGTCTCCGCACCGACCAATTCCCTAGTGATGGTTTAGGGTCAGGGCGAGCAAGGGTTTAAGGTTCGCGTGCGGCGACAGGTGCGGAGCCTGTATAGGGAATGTGAGGAGTGCAGGGACACTGGCTCAGGGAAGTACAGGAGGTCTCCATGTCCCCATTCCCTATCGCAGGGCCCACCATTGTTAATGTTACCCAGGTCCCCCTTATTATTTAAATTCGCCGTACTGGTGGCGGGGTTTCCAGAATTTATATTAACGTGTAATACCTAAATTCGCCAGGTGGAGGCGGCGTATCCATCTGCACGTATTATTATTTAAATTCGCCACTGGAGGCGCTGTATCCAGGGTCACGTGTGTTATGGGTCCACCTTGCGGTATCATCTGCGTCCAGACACACGTGACCATGACAATGAGGAACTGGTTTTGGCTTACACTGCCAAAACAGACTCCAGCAAATATGCCCTCCTCTTCTGTATTTTCAAAAAATGCAAACACTGAGTCGTCAAGTACTGGCTCCTGGTCAGGAAGAACGCCTTTCCTTGTGTCCTTCACCCCCACCAAAAATGAATGATGCAGCAGGCCACACTTCACATTAGTCCATGTAGCTCTTTCTATCATACCATGCCTGGGCTGTCAAGTCAAATCGTGAATTCCCCAGTCCAAGATAAATCTGACATGGAGTGTGGGTGGCCAGCCAGGGCAGTGGGGTTAATCGGTACTGGGCCGGTGTCTCACAGGGATGTGTCACGGTGGTGGTGACCCGTTCCGTGGCCCTGGGCGTCTATGCGAAGGGGTGAATTACATTTATAGGTGAATGATACGTGACACCACCTGTGGTTTCTGATTAGATTGACCAGCGCTGCAGTGTTGCTTCTCTGGGACAGATGTTGTGATGTAGCTAAGATGTATAAGCCCTGCACAGGTAGGGCCGTAGTCGCAGGGCAGATGAAAGAGTTGGTAGATGGTGTTCAGTGCAGGATGTAGTAGAGCCGTGCGCCAGGCACAGGAGAAAGATGACAGACACAGTCGTGCAGTTCCTTTACCTGTACTTGGTAAGTGCCGTCCAGGACCCAAAGTACAGATGGAGAAAAAGTTGGTCAGCCTGGAAGCCAATTTGGAATTCTCTCTTTGCAGATAAGTAGTGTGGCCTCCGTTCTAGCGATTATCAGAGGTACTCGCAGTGCTGAGTTCAATGAAGTTCCCCCTGTTGACTCTCTTTTGGAACTTTCTCGTATAGGAGGCAGCCGTAGCCTTTTCCTTCTGGCTCCCACATGTCGCTGCTGGGGCCTCTGAGCCTTAGTTGGGTACAGAGCATTTACAGCTGATACTTCCTCCGGTTTCTGCTGCAGGAACGTCAGTGTCCCTACAAACTCGGAGACCGGAATCCGGACCATGCGCTTCAGCTAGGAGTGAGCCTTAACTCTGCTCATCTTCCAGATCCCCTTCTCACGTCCACACACTTCCCCTTTCCTTCACAGACTGCCCTAACTTACCTCCTCCTGACCACAGAGAGCAGCTCCTCAGCAGTCAGGTTCAGAGGTCTCCCTGCTGGCCTGGAGTGGGAAATGTGTTGTGTGTTGGTTTAACTGCTAGAGAGATCCTTCGTTGCTCCCAAGCATGACATCACACTCCCTAGGAGGAAGATAATGCCACTGTGGCGACCATACTCCTGGGGGCGCCACAAGTGCACTGATGCCCAACCACTGCTAGATGATTCTGCTGGTACATTGACCCAGACCACTACATTCCCTTCACACTCTGCACAGCCAGAATCTGACCCTGAGGAAACTCAGGTTCCCCTTCCCGCATACTATGCCACCTTACACGGAGACAACGAGGAAGGTGCAGATGAAAGTGTAGGTTCCTTGAGCAGGTGGGGGGGCACACTCATGGGCGACGGCACAGGGCCCCTCATAGTACGCAAAAGTGTCTCTGCCGGTGGGAGGGGAGGGCCCACCCGCCCACCCGCCGTCAGACACACCACCTCACAACGCCGTACTATGAGGGGCCCTATACCATTGCCATGCCAACGAGTGGGCCCCCCTGCTTGCTCAGGATCACAGCACTTGCAAAGTTGAAATACTTACCTCTCCCTGCTCCACCGCCATGACGTCTTCCGCGTTTCCTGACAGTGATATTCTGATCAGAGAGCGCAATGACATCACGTCTGTACGCCCTCTGCCTATACAGCCAAGTGCATTGAGATGGAAGATGGGGACGACAAGGAGTCCAGACTAGTACAGGGATTCCCTAGCGAGGAGACTTATTTAATTGTTTTCAATGTTGGGACAGCAATTTTTGGGGAGCACTATACTCTGGAGAATGATATATGTGGCCCACCATACACTGGAGCATTCCAAAGGTGGACATCAGACACTGGAGCAGCATTTACAGGGCCCATTATACACTAGAGCATTAGAAATGGGGCCCATTATATATGTAGCATTATTTGGGCCCATAAGACAGTGGAGCTTCATCCATGCGGACCAACATATACTGTAGAATTATGTGGAGCTCATCATATACTGTTTCAAATATTATATGGGACCAATGATTCTGCTTCCCCATTGACTTGCATTGGGTTTCGTGTTTCAGTCGGCCTTCGACTTTTCACGATAATCGGCCGATTTCTTTCGACCCGACTTTTGAGAAAGTCGGGTTTCATGAAACCCGACTCGACCCGAAAAAAGGCAAAGTTGCTCATCTCTAATTATTACTATGCTTCACTATTACTATCAATCTGACAATCGATCTGCTTCTCCTCAGGTATGTGTCCTGGCTGCAAAACCATCATCACCCATCTTTCCTGAACCCCAATCAATCACCCCTGTATCTGTCTGCTATCAATAGTATGTGCCTCGGCTGCAATACCATCATCACCTATCTTTCCTGACCCCCAAACAATCACCTCTGTATCTGTGTCCCGACTGCAATACCATCATCACCCATCTTTCCTGACCCCCAAACAATCACCCCTGTATCTGTGTCCCGACTGCAATACCATCATCACCCATCTTTCCTGACCCCCCAAACAATCACCCCTGTATCTGTCTGCTATCAATAGTATGTGCCTCGGCTGCAATACCATCATCACCCATCTTTCCTGACCCCCAAACAATCACCCCTGTATCTGTCTGCTATCAATAGTATGTGCCCCGGCTGCAATACCATCATCACCCATCTTTCCTGACCCCCAAACAGTCACCCCTGTATCTGTGTCCCGACTGCAATACCATCATCACCCATCTTTCCTGACCCCCAAACAATCACCCCTGTATCTGTCTGCAATCAATAGTATGTGCCTCGACTGCAATACCATCATCACCCATCTTTCCTGACCCCCAAACAATCACCCCTGTATCTGTCTGCTATCAATGGTATGTGTCCCGGCTGCAATACCATCATCACTCATCTTTCCTGAACCCCAATCAATCACCCCTGTATCTGTCTGCTATCAATGGTATGTGTCCAAGCTGCAATACCATCATCACCCATCTTTCCTGACCCCCAAACAATCACCCCTGCATCTGTGTGCCGACTGCAATACCATCATCACCCATCTTTCCTGAACCCCAATCAATCACCCCTGTATCTGTCTGCTATCAATGCTATGTGTCCTGGCTGCAAAACCATCATCACCCATCTTTCCTGAACCCCAATCAATCACCCCTGTATCTGTCTGCTATCAATGCTTTATCTGTCCTTTTAGATCTGACCTTTCTTATTTTTTTTTTTACTATTGGTATTTCTTCTGTGTAGGATTTTTTTCTGTTTTATTTTGGAAGAGACCATTAATATCGATTATAGAAATCGTGAAACTAATTGGATGTCACAAATATCCTCAATTTTCAAAGATGCGGGAAATAATGGAACTAATGGGAATCCTGATGGTATCCATGAGGATAAAGCAACTCTGAAGGAGATACTATATAAAAGACCAAAGTCATGGTGGTATAAGAATTCACTTGAACACTATATGCAACGTAATTTAATTTCACGTGGTTTACGGATACAGGTATTTCCGTCCTTCCCATTAGCGGATGACACTTTATTGAAAAAATGGGAAGATGCCTGTAATACATGTTCCCGCACTTTTATGGAAATATTGATTGAAGTTGATAAGAAGAATATAGAGTCTATGGAGAATAATATTAAAATGTTACAAGAAAAGCTTCAAAAAATCTCACTGCTGAACAACTAACTAAATTTGATGGTGATCTGAACACATCATTTTCTAAATGGGAATCTGAAATTCAGAAACTCAAGGTAACAAAATTTCAACGTGACCTTCAAGATTATCAAACCAATAAGGTTTACAAATGGCGTGGTCGATCTATCATGAAAAGATCTGGATCTGTAAGCTCCTTAGCAAGCACTAGTTCCTGGAGTTCTACAAGTATCCCTAATGGTGACTTTTCTAAGGTTTTGAATAGATACACTACGAGATTTACAACTGGAAAAAGAAAATCCAACTATTGTGATCAGGAATCCAATAATGACGGGAATTTAAAGGTAATTAATTTGTCAGATGTGCAATTAACTCATGATCACATTTCTGTATTATCTTTGGGTTTGCGCTTTTGCCCTACAGCAAAAACTGACCATTTTGTGGCTATTAAGGATACCTTTTTATTTGCATGAAAGTTATTGTGAAAAAAGTATCCCGCTGATAAGTCATCTCCAAATTCTTTTCCCACAGAAGAGGAATGGGCAGCGCTACAGGCGCCAGAAGCTCTTATTGCAGAGGAAGAAGAGACACCAGGTAAATTCCCTGATTATACTAAAAAGAAATCAAAGTCCTTCCCTCCTATTTCACAAAACTCATCTATTGAGGTGTTTGTGAAGATGGTTTGTGATGAGGTACGCCAACTACCATCTACTAGGCCTTTTGGTAATCTCAATTCTGAACAGAGATTAGCATTGGAACATCTTAATGAGATGAAAAATGTTGTTTATAAACCATCTGATAAAGGTGGTAACATTGGTGTGTGGCCATGTATTCAACATGAAAAGGAGGCACTTAGGCAGATCCACAATGTTAGGAGCGGTTGCCACAGGATCCAACTTTTTCATATCAAAAAGAATTATTTCGTATTCTAGAAGAAGCTTTGGAGGAAGGGATAATTTTGAAATCTATCTGGGAAGGAATAAGAGTCGATTCACCATCTGTTCCAACATTATATTTACTGCCAAAAGTCCATAAGGATATGAAAGAACCAGGACGGCCTATAATTTCTGGAAATGGTAGTTTATTGGAACCCATTTCAAAATATATAGATTTTTATTTAAAACCTATAGTAAAAGAACTTCCTTCTTATATAAAGGATACCACGGAGGCACTGCAGAGACTGGATGGGATATACATAAATGCCAATATGTGTATTGTAATATGCGATGTGGAATCGTTATACACATCAATTCCACATGAGCAAGGTCTTTTAGCAGTGAAGCAGTATTTATCCAGTCGTGGGCTTGATGTTTCATTAGTAGGTTTTTTAATGCAATTGTTGGAGTATGCTCTTTTACATAACTATTTTGTTTGTAAGGATCGATTTTATGTTCAGAAGAGAGGCGTAGCCATGGGTGCGGCTTTCACACCCTCCTATGCAAATGTATTCATGGGGGCATGGGAGCATGAATATGTTGAAATTGGGGATTATATTTCATCAGGTTCAGTTGTATTATGGATGAGATTCATCGATGACATTTTATTTGTCTGGCAGGGTTCCAAAGCGCAATTGGAAGGATTCCTTCAATATTTGAATGAAAACAGTATTAATATTAACTTACCTGCACGATTAAACAGGATTCCATAAATTTTCTGGATCTGAAGATATTGGTTGATGACACAGGATTTCTTCTCACTTCCATCTACCGGAAAGAAACGAGTGTTAATGCATTGCTCCATGCCAGTTCATCACATCCAGTGCATATCATCTGTGCGATACCAACAGGACAATTCTTAAAGGGAATCTGTCACCCCTTTTTTGAGATATCATATAATGATATCATTCAATTCTGTGTCACATAAGGATTCTCTTTGTACTTTTGCTTCCCCCTGACCCCGCACCTTTTATGCATAAATACCTTTTTTATATCGGTTCAGATGTATGTAAACTGCCACGGTCCGTTCCGATGGGCGGGGCTTATTCAACTGCTCCCCTCCTCCCTGTCTTGCTCTACACAAGAAGAAATGCATAGAGCAAGACAGGGAGGGGGGAGCAGGTGAATAAGCCCCGTCCAGCGGACCGGACCGTGGCAGTTTACATACATCTGAACCGATATAAAAAAGGTATTTATGCAGGAAAGGTGCAGGGTCAGGGGGAAGCAAAAGTACTAAGAGAATCCTTATGTGACACACAATTGAATTATATCATTATATGATATCTCAAAAAAGGGGTGACAGATTCCCTTTAAGAACTAGACGTATCTGTGATCGACAAGATGTTTTCGAAGAACAGGCCAATGAACTTACGAATAGATTTTTCAAAAAGGGGTTATCGGAGAGATATTGTGCATAAAGCTTTTGTTAGAGCCAAAGAAGCTGATCGGCAATCGTTGTTAATTTCTAAGGCAAAAAATAAAGAAACAGATGGTCATGTGCGGTTCATCACAAATTTTCACTCTAGACGGCATGAGATGACTGGTATCATCTCTAAGTTTTGGCCTATTATTTTACAGGATCCAGGTATACCTAATTTAATACCTGAGAAACCTTTGGTTGTTGCTAATCGCAACAAAATTTATGAGGAAATATGAAGATTTGATGCTGTATTATTAGTGATATATATCTTCTAGAACAGTTCAAGTTTGAATGTAAATGCAGATCTTTAAACTGTGAATTCGTTATATATGATTTTAATCATATATATATTAATTATTGTGATACTTTTTTGTTCCTCATATGATGCATTGTGAATAACTCCTTATGGCCTAATATTAATGGTTGTTCCATATATGGTTCTAATTTTATATATGTCAACATTGTAATCATGATATTATTTTTTGTTCATTTGACTATATTTATTCTCTCTCCATTTTTATTGTCTTCTAATAATTGTGGTATCATTGATGTTTGTTTATCTATGTAAGCTGTTTGGCTCTTGTTTTATTGATTATGTCGGTAATTATGCCTTAAATACAAATACGTATTTTTCGCTTTATAAGATGCTCCGGATTATAAGACACACCACAAATGTTGGGGAGAAAAATAGGAAAAAACTTTTTTTTAATAAAATGGTGGTGCTTCTTATAATCCAGGTATCTTATTGCTTACCAGGGGTGGTGGGAAGTGGGGTCCCAGGGATGCGGCTGGAAGAGGCAGGAGTGGAACTTTGCTTCTAGGATGAAGGGGTGTTTTGATGTGTGGCTAGCCGCTGCTGGTGTCCGATGCTGCCACTGTGCTACGTCCCCGCTCTTTGTACCTGGTGCTACCGCTCGCTGTGCCTGCCGGGTGCTGCCGCCCGCTCTATCCTCCGGTACTGCCAGGTGCTGCCGCCCGCTCTGTCCCCTGGTGCTGCCGCCCGCTCTGTCCTCCGGTGCTGCCGCCCGCTCTGTCCTCCGGTGCTGCCGGGTGCCGCCGCCCGCTCTGTCCTCCGGTGCTGCCGCTGCCGCGCTCTGTTCCCCGGTGCTTGCCGCCGCGCTCTGTCCCGTGCTGCGTGGGGGGCTCTGCCGTTCCAGCCATGCTTTGTTTTCTGTTTGGTGGATTGCTTCCTGGAAAATGGCTGCCGCGCAAACGCAGATGGAGATCTCCGCACAGACAACAAAGCATGGATGGAATGGCAGAAGCCCCCACACAGCACAGGACAGAGCACGGCGGCAAGCACCGGGGGACAGAGTGCAGCGGCGGCAGCACCCGGCGGAAAGAGCGTGGCGGCAAGCACCGGACACCTGCAGCGGCAGCACAGAAAATTATATCGGCATTGTAAGACCCACCCCTATTTTCCCCCCAAATTTGGGGGAAAAAATACGTCTTACAAAGCAGAAAATACGGTGTATGTAATTAGTTAGAATCACTACTTTGCACCTTGCACATTGTTTAATGATCATGTGGTATTTTTGACCTGTGAGTTATTATTTATTGAGCAATTATCTTATTTTTGCAATTGCACATAGTCACTTTACATTCTTATTTATATTATTATGCATATGTGGAGTCCCTGATCCTTCATCACATCCCTCGGCTGACGTCCGGTCTGTGTCTACGTCATGTAGGGCTTGGCGTCGGCCCGCTCGCGTGACTAGGATCGTGATGTTTATCTCGAGGCGTGGGACGCAAGGGTGACGGGATTCGCGGCATGTGCACAATTAGTTCATAACACGGTCATTTGACCGGAATCACTTTCTATTTAAACCGTATGTATCTATACACTTTAACACCTTGTCATTCTAACACGTACGTCAACATGTGCTTATATCACCCTACATGGGTCAATATAATAGCATTGCTACATGCACAACCATTTACCAATGGCCATTTTTTATACTAGTAAACTGGCCATCATTGAGCGATGCCTCAATTATTTTTCCATTTAGTTCATTACCAGTATACTCTCACATGTGCACATGTATTGTTGCTATCATATTTGCACTGTGCCAAGTGTATCAGTGGATTTATGTATTCAGCTGCTTCTTTGGACACACAATTTTTAAAATTTTTACATTATTCACATTATTATTTGGATATGCACCCCCTGTCATCTTGTTGTGAACTGCATTGTATTTTTATATGGTATGCATTGCTGAATTCCACCCCTCTCTCCCATGTTCCTGAATGCCCCATATGAACTGCATTGTATTTTTATATGGTATGCATTGCTTACCCGTCTTCTTGTATCCATAATTGTACTCCATTCTTGTTATCTCTGCAACACATAAAGTGGTCTGTATAATCCCTTCCCCCTTTTATGACATTTGCATAACTCTGTGCATTTGGCCTGGACAGTCACACCCCATTTTCACTCACAGCTGATTGTGTTTAGCTGCACATATATTCAGCACCATGGGTCTGCTCCAGACGTAGTCGGCTCCATCTACTTCAAAATCCAAGTACTTTTTCTAAGTACTCTGAATTAGACTAGAATTTGACTGGAATTGACTGTAAGTTAATGGACTATAACACCACAACAATGTTTCGCCTTCTTTTACTATCACCCCCATACTACTCTATTTCTCCCTAACTCCTGCAATCCCTCCACCCAGTAAGGAACTAGTCATTTGTCCCTCCATCCTTCCCAGCCATCTCACCTCTTCGTCACAACTGTTCCTCCACATACAATCCTTTTTCTCCAGACACACGGCCACATCATGTCCTATCCTGCTCCCATCTTCTAATGCTCTGTCTACTACTCCTCATTGCTGGCGATGTATCCCCAAATCCTGGCCCTCCTCAACACATCCCCAAACTCATTTCTAACATCCTGCCACGATCCTCTATACGTCTTCACAACCATGATAACCTCATACCCATTCATCCAGCCCTCATTCCCCCCGTCCCCCTACCTGCAGCACTATGGAATGCACGCTCTGTCTGCAACAAGCTATCGTTTATCCATGACCTCTTTATCACCAACAAACTCTCCATCCTTGCCATTACTGAAACCTGGCTCACTCCCTATGACACAGCCTCTCCAGCTGCGCTTTCCTTCAACACTTTCAATTCTCTAGTCCATCCACCTCCTCCTCCTCCTCTCATTTCTGCTGAAGACTTTGCCTCCTTCTTTAAGCAGAAGATAGACAAGATCAGACAAAACTTTGGCCCACAGCCCCCAATGCCCCTCTTAGCCGCTCAGCCCTGTTCTGCAAAAGCCAGCTTCTCCAACATGACAGATCAGCTCTCCACCCTTCTGCAAGATCACACCTCACCACTTGTGCCCTCGACCCACTCCCGTCTCACCTTATCCCTAACTTGGCCACAGTCTTCATCCCATCTCTAACACACCTCTTCAACTTTTCACTTACAAATGGTGTCTTTCCCTCATCCTTCAATCATGCCTCAATCACACCCATCCTCAAAAAGCCCTCCCTTGATCCATCCTCTGTGTCTAACTATCGCCCGATATCTCTTCTCCCTTATGACTCAAAACTACTGGAACAGCATGTTTATCTTGAACTGTCCTCCCTCATCTCCTCCTGTTCCCTCTTTGATCTGTTACAATCTGGCTTCCGACCGCATCACTCAACTGAAACTGCCCTAAATAAAGTCACTAACGACTTACTAACTGCCAAGAGCAAGCAACACTACTCTGTCCTCCTTCTCCTGGACCTGTCCTCTGCCTTCGACACCGTAGACCATTCCCTCCTGCTACAGACTCTCTCATCTCTTGGCATCACAGACTGTGCCTTATCCTGGATCTCATCATACCTGTTATGTTCCAGGTTGGATCTGACAGATAAATGCACAAGTAACCTATTTTTCCATGAGCTGTGTGCTCAGAGTTTGTTTTGCCCCCGGTGGCCATTAGGGTCATTGCACTGTGGTGGTTTCAGTTCAAGTTTTCCCCCGGTGACCGTTAGGGACAATTGCACACTGGTTACTTTGGATTAGTGCACGTTATTATGAAATAGTTGTGATTGCTCAATAAAGGTGTGGCGGTTGTGCTCACTCACTGTTGGTGATTTTGCTCAGTCGCAACCAAGCCTTGGGGAAGAAAGGAGCTGGATGAGAGTCCTGGGCAGCTCAGTCGGATTCCTGGAGTGGCAGCTATGGTGTCAGTGAGGAGTGGCAGCTATGGTGTCAGTGAAGAGTGCTGGCAAAACTTGGTGGAGTGGCAGCTATGGTGTAAAGCTGCACTCAGTTGCTGGACTCTGTCGCTGGACAGCTGCACTTAGGTGCAGGACTCTGTTGCTCCAAGGTGGCACTTGAGTGCTGGACGTTGTTGCTGTAAAGCTGCACCCCGGTGTTGGACCCGGCCGGAAGAAAAGATGCACAGGTGATGGTCTCTGTTGCTAGGAGAAATAGCAACAGAGCAAAGTTAAGTGGTGTTTCCCTGTTTTGTCACTTTTCCTTGTGTGTGTTTTAGTACAGTGGTGGGATTAGTTTCCGCACCGTCCACTGCACTAGAAAGCGCTAGGTGCAGGGTGAGCTAGGGTTATTAGGTATCCTGATCGTCGCCCGGTGCGGAACTGGCCTAGGAAACGTTAGGAGTGTAGAGATACTGACTCACGGGAGTGCAGGAGGTCTCCAGATCCCCGTTCCCTACTGCAGGGCCACCATTGTAATTGTTTCCCTGGTATTCCCCTTTATCCTGAACTTCGCCTGCTGGAGGCGGTGTATCCAGCTGCACGTTCTATTATTTAAATTCGCCCTGCTGGAGGCGGTGTGTCCAGTCGCGTGTGACCATGACAATACCTAACAGACCGAACATTTAGTGTCTCCCTCTCACACGCCACCTCCTCACCTCGCCCCCTATCTGTTGGTGCTCCTCAAGGCTCTGTCCTAGGACCCCTACTATTCTCCATCTACACCTTTGGCTTGGGACAGCTCATAGAATCCTACGGTTTGCAGTATCATCTCTATGCCGATGACACGCAGATCTACCTATCTGGACACAATCTCACCTCCTTACTGACTGAAATCCCACAATGTCTGTCTGCTATCTCAGCCTTCTTCTCTGCTCGCTTTCTCAAACTGAAAATGGACAAAACAGAATTCATCATCTTTCCCCCTCTCACTCTACCCCTCCATCAGACCTATCCATCAATGTCAATGGCTGCTTTCTTTCCCCAGTCCCGTACGCTTGGTGCCTTGGGGTGATCCTCGACTCTGCGCTCTCTTTCAAACCACATATCCAAGCCCTCGCCTCCTCCTGCCGCCTCAAACTCAAAAATATTTCCTGGATCTGCTCATTCCTCAACCACGAAACCATAAAAACACTAGTGCATGCTCTTATCATCTCCCGCCTCGACTACTGCAACCTCCTACTCTCTGGCCTCCAATCTAGCACTCTGGCTCCGCTCCAGTCCATCTTACACTCTGCTGCCCGACTAATCCACCTGTCTCCCCGTTATTCCCAAGCCTCCCCCCTATGCCAGGCCCTTCACTGGCTTCCTATTGCCCAGAGGCTCCAATTCAAAACCCTAACCATGACATACAAAGCCATCCACAACCTCCATACCTCTGTGACATGGTCTCTAGGTACCTACCCGCACGCAACCTTCGATCATCTCAAGATCTCCTCTACTCCCCCGTTATCTCTTCTTCCCACAACTGCATACAAGACTTCTCCCGTGCTTCCCCCATACTCTGGAACTTTCTGCCGCAACACATCAGACTCTCACCATCAACGGAAACCTTCAAGAAGAACCTGAAGGCCCACCTGTTCCGACAAGCCTACAGCCTGCAATGATCTTCGGTCTACTGAACCACCGCATGACCTGCTCTACCATCTCCTACTGTATCCTCACCCATCCCTGTAGACTGTGAGCCCTTTCGAGCAGGGTCCCCTCTCCTTATGTACTTGTGTGTCCCTTGTCTTCCACATGTTTATTATACTTGTCTATATTTCCCCTTTTCACATGTAAAGCGCCATGGAATAAATGGCGCTATATAAATGCATAATAATAATAACAATAATATTACTCTTGCACGTCTATTGTTTGGTTAATAAGGTTTTGATATTCAATAACACGATCTATATTTGTCCTTTACTTTGTTTTTTTTTCTTGTAGTCTCTGCAGAATGAAAAGCACAATAAACAGACAGGTTAAAAAATAAAAAACCATACACTTATATCACCAATCTCCTGTCTCTGCCCGGTCCTCCGCTGGCTCGCTAACTCCCTTTCTCCCACCTGAATTACCTATTCGCATCCTCCTTACTAACAGCCCAGCACCTTGTAATTCAAGTGGCACAAACATGAGAACACCAGAATTGGCCAGTCCTACGTTCTCTGCACAGATGAGAGCATGTTCACACTGAGCAAGTGACAGATGAGATAGTCTGGAGACGCCGTGGTGAATGTTATGCAGTCTTGCACCATCACCTGGTAGGACGGGTACTATGTGATACCCAACGGCTCCTGACTGCTATTAGGTACCAGGATGAAATTCTCCGAGCCATTGTCAGACCTTTCTGCGGTGCAGTGGACCCTGGGCTCCTCCGAGTGCAGGACATTACTTGACCTCATGTGACCAGACTGGGTACGCAGGTACTAGATGATGAAGGTATTGATGAGTCCACAGGGCCGGTTTTAGGCAAAGTGGGGCCCTAGGCAAAGTTTAAAAGTTTAAAATGGGGCCCCAAATGCTAACATATTGCACATAACAGAAGCATTTCGATTGTATTTACATGCGCTGAGTTCAGGCCGCTAAATGAGTGAGATGGACAAAATTGAAGAAGTCGTTCAACACTTGTTTCCCGGCCTCTTTCCACCATCTGAGAAAGAATGATGGGGACAGAACAATCACTAATGGATCACTAAGGGTGCGTGCACACGTTGCGGTTTTTGCTGCGGATCCGCAGCAGTTTCCATGCGGTTTACGATACCATGTAAACCTATGGAAAACCAAATCCGCCGTGTATGCTGCAGAAAATTCCGCGCAGATGTGCTGCAGTTTATTTTCCGCAGCATGTTACTTCTTTTTTGCGGAACCGCAGCTGCAGTGTACGTTCCGGGACATACAAATCAATCAATCTCTCTCTCATCCGCACTGCCAAACAGCAATAGAACGTGCATCAAATCCGCTGCACACATGCTAGGAATGCGCAGGAAAAATGCATGTGTTTTACCCTGCAGTTTCTGCCAAAAGATATGGATTCTCTGCAGAAAAAGCTGCATATTATTCCGCACGCGTGCACACACCCTAACAGATCACATACAGTATCATGTTATCAGCAGCACATCTACAGTTTACACCCCATAGTCCTCCATATAGTACAATCTGCCCTATAGTCCTCCATATAGTATAATACACTCCTCAGTCCTCCATATAGTATAATGCACCACCATAGTCACCCATATAATACAATTCACTTCCCATAGCATGATGCACCCCATAGTTCTTCATATAATGCATTCCCCATAGTCCTCGATACAGTATAATGCAGCCCACATATAGTTTAATGCAGCCACCCCATAGAGCATAATGCTGCCCTGCCATACAATATAATGTAACCCCCATAGAATATAATGCAGCCCCCCTCTTATAGTATAATGCAGCTACCCCTTAGAGAATAATGCAGCTACCCCAGAGTATAATGCAGCCACTCCACAGAATATAATCTAACCCCCTCATAGGATATAATGCAGCCCCTTATACAGTATAACTAGCTGAAAAGCCCGGCGGTGTCCGGGCATAGTACCTAACTGTGGATATTTATAACACATTATAATTATCCTCCATCCCAAAGTCCCATGCCCATATAGCCAACATACATATCCTCCATCCCATAGTTGAGTACCCATATACCCATCACACATCCATCATCTCATAGTCCCATGCCCATATACCCATCATACATATCCTCCATCCCATAGTCCCGTGCCCATATACCCATCATACATATCCACCATCACAGAGGCCCGTGCCCATATACCCATCATACATATCCTCCATCCCATAGTAGAGTGCCCATATACCCATCACACATCCTCCATCCCATAGTCCTATGCCCATAAACCCATCACACATCCTCCTTCCCATAGTCCCGTGCCCATATACCCATCATATATATCCTCCATCCCATAGTCCCGTGCCCATATACCCATCATACATATCCACCATCACAGAGGCCCGTGCCCATATACCCATCATACATAACCTCCATCCCATACTCGAGTGCCCATATACCCATCACACATCCTCCATCCCATAGTCCCATGCCCATATACCTATCATACATATTTGCCATCCCATAGTCGAATGCCCATATACCCATCACACATGTCCTCCATCTCATAGTCCCGTGCCCATATACCCATCATACATATCCACCATCCCATAGTCCCATGCCCATATGCCCATCATATATATCCTCCATCCCATAGTCCCATGCCCATATACCTGTCATACATATCCTCCATCCCATAGTCCAGAGCCCATACACCCATCACACTTCATCCATCCCATAGTCATCCATTGTGACATCATAATGAGCGGCGGGACTTGCAACCTATGATGACATCAGCGTCACCATGGCAATCATTAAGACATCATAATGAGGGGCGGGGCTTGATACACACACTTTTTCCCCATTATGTAGATAGGGACAAAATTGTTTGGTGAATTGGAACGCGCGGGGTTAAAATTTCACCTCACAACATAGCTTAGGACACTGTCGGGGTCCAGATGTGTGACTGTGCCAAATTTTGTGGCTGTAGCTGCGACAGTGCGGATGCCTATCCCGGACATACACACATACACACACACATACATACACACACTTGAGCTTTATATAATAGATGTAGCCCCTCCATAGAATACAATGTAGCCCTCTTCATATGGTATAATGCAGCCCCCATCGAATATAATAAATATAATACAGCCCCCCTATAGAATATAATGTAGCCCCAAATAGAATATTATACAGCCCACCTCCCCATATTATATAACACAGCTTCCCCCTATAGAATATAATGTAAAATGTACCCCCCATGGTATATAACACAGCCGCATAGTATATACCCCAGCACCACATGGTATACACCCCAGCCCACCATGGTATACAGCACAGCATGGAATATAGCTCACCATGGTATAATATGGCCCACCATGGTATAAAACAGCCCACCATGGTATGCAGGCTGTATACCATGCTGGGCTGTATATCATGATGGGCTGTATAATATAGCCCATCATGGTATAATACAGCCCAGCATGGTATAATACAGCCCAGCATCGCATATAGCCCCCCCAGAATTGTATAATACAGCCCAGCATGGTCTAATACAGCTCAGCATGGTATATAGCCCCCAGAATGGAATAATACAGTCCAGTATGGTATAATACAGCCCAGCATGGTATATAGCCCCCTCAGCATGGTATAATGCAGCTCAGCATGGTATATAGCCCCCCATAATGGTATAATACAGCCCAGTATGGTATATAGCCCCCCAGAATGGTATAATACAGCCCAGCATGGTATAATACAGCTCAGCATGGTATATAGCCCCCACCAGAATGGTATAATACAGCCCAGCATAGTATGATACAGCCCAGCATGGTATATAGCCCCCAGAATGATATAATACAGCCCAGCATGGTATATAGCCCCCCCAGAATGGTATAATACAGCCCAGCATGGTATAATACAGCCCAGCAAGGTATAATACAGCCAAGCATGGTATATAGCCCCCCAGAATGGTATAATACAGCCCAGCATGGTATAATAAATCCCAGCATGGTATATAGCCCCCCAGATGGTATAGTACAGCCCAGCACGGTATAATACAGCCAAGAATGATATATAGCCCCCCCAGAATGGTATAATACAGCCCAGCATGGTATAATACAGCCCCCCCAGAATGGTATAATACAGCCCAGCATGGTGTAATACAGCCCAGCATGGTATAATACAGCCCAGCATGGTATATAGCCCCCCCGAGAATGGTATAATACAGCCCAGCACGGTATAATACAGCCCAGCATGGTATATAGCCCCCCCGAAAGGTGTAATATAGCCCAGCATTGTATATAGCCCCCCCAGCATGGTATAATACAGCCCAGCATGGTATATAGTCCCCCCAGAATGATATAATACAGCCCAGCATGGTATATAGCCCCCCCAGCATGGTATAATGCAGCCCAGCATGGTATATAGTCCCCCCAGAATGATATAATACAGCCCAGCATGGTATATAGCCCCCCAGAATGGTATAATACAGCCCAGCATAGTATATAGCCCCCCCAGCATGGTATAATGCAGCCTAGCATGGTATATAGTCCCCCCAGAATGATATAATACAGCCCAGCATGGTATATAGCCCCCCAGAATGGTGTAATACAGCCCAGCATGGTATATAGTCCCCCAAAGTGGCCCCACAGTGCAGTACTCACACTGATTAAAAAAAAAACACTCCTCACCTTCTCCTCTTGCCTGCGCTGCTGGCTGCTCCTGTCTCCTCCTGCTCTGTCTGGCACACAGTGAGAGCGCGATGATGTCATCGCGACCCCGCTGTGTCAGAGGCAGAGCGGGGAATGATGGGAGAGGGAGCGTCAGCTGACGCTCTCTCCTCCATCACTGCCTCCTTCAATGCAGCGGCGGGAGTTGGCGCTGGGGGCAGGCGGGCCCCCCTGGCTCACAGGGGCCCCATAGCTGGCTTGGGGCCCCTGGAGGAGTGGGAGCCCTAGGCAGCTGCCTGGTCTGCCTGCCCCTAACACCGGCCCTGTGAGTCCATGATCCCCATACCCAGGAGCAGACCTGGTGCAACTTGTACAGCCACACAGGGGTCCAAGAGGTTGGGGCCACTATCACCTCCAAAACAGGCCCAGACCTGAATCCAATTGGGAACCTCTAAAACATTATGTATCAATGCATCTAATACCGGGGTCTGGGAGGCTGTGGTTGGTGTTGCTCAAAAAGCTGATTGCAATAGACTCCATGGATGAGCGGTTTATGTCTATTAATGAAAAGAAGGGCGGCTATATTGGGCACTGATATATATTTTTTAAAAGTCAGAAATTTATTTTTTAACTTTTGAGTTCCTTGATTATTATTCTCACTGTAAGAGGAAAATAAACAAATGAGATGAGAAAATGTTTTTCATTTAGTTGCATAATAATTCTGCACAATAATAGTTACTCAATACTTCTGCGCACAGAGATATTCTCCTAAGAAAGAAAAAACTTTATTTTTAATTTCCTAAATATTCAGGTTTCAGATTTATTAACATTTTGAATCAATCAGCAGCACAGTAGTTGTTCAATAATAAAATAAATCAAAAATACAAATTGTGCACACAGTTTATATATGTAGTGTACATGCATACATCTGCAAAAATTTGGTTAATCATCCTTTACATTTCATTTCTATCTATTATCTATCTAGCTATCTGTCTATCTATCTCTATCATCACTCTTATGGTGACATCACAATAAAACCAATGTCACAAGTGATGTGATGACATCATCACATTCTATATTCCATTGTTGCAGCCTAAGGGAAATCACTGCCTTACAGACTCCCAAGGGGGAGGCAACCCCTTTTGTTTTTCGTGACAAACGAAGCAAAAATGCATTTTAAAATGGATAAAGAGAGAAGAGCCCAAAGAGATTGGGTTCTGAGAGAGAAGAGAGGAATAAATGAAGAGCAGGTACCATTGTTCGCTTTAGGGCGAAAAGACTCTATATTACTGGACATGGACACTGAAGCCTCAGAAATGGCTTTCAAACGACAAAATCTGGAGAAAATGAGAAAGACCAAAAGACATGAGATCCTTACAGAGAAAAGGAAAATGGAGACCCTCATGGATTCTCACTCTGCAGCCTCCGCTGAGCTTCAGAGGGCCTTTGTTATCTCATTGAAAAAAATCGGAGATCTGGTCCCTGAAATACGGAGGAGGAACAAAGAAGACATCCTCAATAAGCGTAGAAACATCAGCACAGAGTTAGAGCTGGAAGAGGTTCTCCAAGAAACACCAAGACATGTCACATCCTCCAGATCTGAAAGTCTGGTGACACCAAACCTACAAAGAGCGGCAGCCCAGAAGAGGATCAGGAACAGCAGAGACTGGGTTGTCCAATGTAGAAGACGTCTCATCTATGCTAAACCCATTATAAATGGGAATGGGGCATCACGGAGGTCCAGGACATCAGCTGTGCACATCTCCATCCCAGAGAACAAACAGCTGAGTGATTCTCCACCAAACACCTCACTGGATAAAGAGGGACCAGGTAAGATGGACACTGCTCAGTATAATAAGACTGGGGTGAGTGGGATTATACTCCTAATATTATGTACTGGCCACAATTATCGAAAGTGTAGAAAAACTGTCTTTGTTGTCCATAGCAACCAATCAAAATGCGCTTTCATTGTTCTGTAGAATGTTAAGAAATAGAATCTGTGCTGTGATTCATTGCTATGGGCAACAGGAACTTTTTGCTAATGGACAGTTATTATGAATGGGAGCCCAAATATTAGACATTTCCTGCTCATTTACATAATGCTGCATAAAATTGTAATATTTCTTCTGGAGCTATATTTGTTAACCCCTTCTTGAGCTGGTAACTGTCCGTTTTTTTTTTCTTACTCCTTATAAAACCAATAACTATTTTTAATTTTTCTGCCAAAGTAGCCATACGTGGACTTGCTTTTTTAGTGGACCGAGCTGTAGTTTTGAACATTATTTATTTTACCATTCAATGTTCTGGAAAATAGGGAAAAAGATTTAAAGTGTGGGTAAAAAAAGTGGTAAAAATGACCTCACAAAATATTTCTCCATGTCAGTGACAACTATGATAATGCTGAATATACATAGGGGTTTTCATTTTATTTGATGTTGAAAGAAAATTGTGAATTTAAAAAAAAAATTGATTTGTGACCCCATATTTTGAGACATTGTATCTTTTTAATTTTGATAGCTTGATGGAGCTGTGTGAGGACTTTTTTTTCCCGTGTCGAGTTGTAGCTTTTATTGATACCTTTCTTGGGTAGAGCGGACATTGTGATATCTCTTCATTACAATTGTTTAAGTGGATCCGGCACTCTCAAAAAATCAATTTTCATTTTTTTCTCATTTCAGTGTTTACGGTTTGCATTAATAATAATAAATATTGCATTTTTGTGTATCGGACCAATATAGATGTGGTGATAATACAGATGCAAATTATTATTATCATTATTATTGCTATTATTAATTAAAGTTTTTACATTTTCTGTTTTCTTCTGTAACAATTTTTTCAGTTACTTCTTTTCTTTAGTCTCCTTAGGGGACTTGAACCTGTGATTTTCTGATCGCTTGTATTGTGATAGAACTGTATATAGCTAAATTAATGTTCTCATATAAAATTAAGCCAGGCTGGTCTTCACAGGAGAAGGAAAGTGAGAGACAGGGACTTTCAGCAGGCCCAGGTAGTCATTTTAAACAACCAACCCCCAGCAATTATGTCCTGCAATTGCGTAGACACAAATTGGAAGTCACTTAGTTTAAATACAATTGTCAGCATTGAAATGGATAAACTACAGTAATCGGAGAACGCTCTGGTCGCTGAAGTTATAGGCAGGTGGCAGCTATGTAATACAGCAGGCATTGGTACGATGCATGCTCAGCTCCTGAGCCCGCTCCATACATTTACTACACAACCTGACAAACATTTCCATCATGTGTTCGCTAAGGGGCTAATCTTGTATCATCTCTTGCAGATGGAATGGATAAGATGTCCATCGATGGAGTGGAAATGATGTCCATCGACACACCATACATGCCGGCACGACGCCTTGGTGATGCCAGTGTACAAATTTCTCCACACAGAGGACTGGTCCACACAGACCAACCTATGGACCTTTACAGTCTTGAGTTCCTGAAAGATCTTGGAAAAGGAGGCTATGGAAAAGTAAGTGTCAATATATATTTGTCCGTGACCCTCAATGTATCCTGCACAGATACACAGGAGGGATGGACTTATTCATTACAGGATGTTCATATGTAATGATACTTGGAATAAACCAGTGACATGTTACAGAGTAATAGATGGGAGTTTGGTCTGATCTGTTGTGATTTTTCTCCAGGTCAGCTTGGCATCAGATCCGGTCAGTGAAGGACTGCTGGCCATTAAGATCATGGACAAGAGATCTTGTGAGCACATAATCTCTACAGAGGTAGAAGTCCTAAGACTGGCTGCCGGGTGCCCCTACCTAATGTCTATGAGGGCGTTTATGGAGACACCTACGGAATATGCAATAGCCATGGACTATATGGCCGGAGGAGACCTGTTTCACCACATGAAAGATTCAATGATGTTTAACACAAAGACAACAAGGTAAATGTCTTATAGCGAATCTTAATAATCCGCTGCCCGCACAATGTAGTCCTGGAGCAATGGAGAATGACAACAAGAGCAAATAATGAGGTGAAAAGGACATGTTTGTGATCTCATGTTCTCCGTATGAATGTGTATGTAACCACTGATCCATCTTTTACTTTCATCTCCACAGACTCTTTGCGGCAGAGATGGTGTGCGGACTACAATTCCTGCATGAACACGGCATCATACATAGGTAATCATTTCTCCTCCATAAATCTGTCACCTGTGACTCTCTGTTGTCTCCTTACATATCTATTGTAGAAAGTTATTTTCATGAATAATCCTCACAATCAGTGTCTGCTCCTTTTCCCTGCAGTGACCTGAAGCCAGAGAACATCCTCATCCAAGACAGCGGACACATCAAAATCTCCGACTTTGGCTTATCAGTCATGAATGTGTCTGAGGGTGCCATAGTGAGGTGGAATGTTGGCACTAAGGGTTACGTAGCGCCTGAGGTAAGGAACATCAGTATGTGATTGGTGCCGAAAGCAGGAGGGATAATCTGATCCCAATGTATCCTGCTCACATCTAATCACAGACCGATACTCATATTCTCTGTGTGTCATTCTCCCCGTTATATTCAGCTTCTCTCCAATCTCATGTTCCCACAGATAATGAATGAGGAAGGATACAACCATCTGGCAGACTCCTTTTCCTTCGGAGTCATCCTATATATGATGAGTGTAGGTGACTGGCCATTTTACAGCAGAGGCTCACTGGACGAATACCACCAGTCTCTGCGTGAGGACATCCCTTATTTTCCACCAGGGATATGCACTAATACCATTGACATCATAAAAGGGGTGAGTAGTATCAGATAATAATAAATCTTTATTTTTATAGAGCGCTAACATATTCCGCAGCGCTTTACCAGTTTTGCATATATTATCATCACTGTCCCTGATGGGGCTCACAATCTAAATTCCCTATCAGTATGTTTTTGGAATGTGGGAGGAAACCAGAGTACCCAGAGGAAACCCACGCAAACACAGGGAGAACATACAAATTCCTTGCAGATGTTGTCCTTGGTGGGATTTGAACCCAGGACTCCAGTGCTGCGGCGCTAATCACTGAGCCACCGTGCTGCTCAGATGGATAAAGATGACGGTGGACTACAAGGATAGAAGATAAGATGTGGACAGTCCATAGACATTGTGTAATAACTTATCAGTAATAATACATAATCTAATGACTAATGGTCTCATTCATTTTCTAGCTTCTCTGCAAAACTCCATCTACCCGTTTTGCCATAACAACATCCATCAGGTCCCACCCGTTCTTCCACTCCATAGACTGGAGCGATGTGGAGTGCGGCAGATCCGACCCACCATTCCCATATTACTATGTAAGTATAACACATACGGACATCCATAATGTTACCCAGTAACGCACTTACCCACTATACCCCTTATTGTTGTATCCCCCAGTAAACTGTATAGACTGAACGTGAGGAGCTGATTCTCAGACGTGTATATTTCTCTTCTTACAGCAAGACTATTAAGCTGATAACAATCAGCCCCATTCCAGTAACATCCAGGATTGAAGATTTACATTAATCAGATGAGACGACAAAACTGGACTTTCGCATTAACCGGACTGTGACAAACCTACCGAGCTTCCACCACATAACACCCACGTAGATTTGAGCACCAAACATCCAGGGATTTATTCCGATCGCCATATTTGGGATCAGGAAGGAATTTTTTTCCCTTGATATGAGGACAATCCATCAACGAGTCCTCAGGGTTATTTTTCGCCTTCCTCTGGAGCAACATAGCAAGTAATTAAAGGATGAAATTGAAGTACTTCTTTCAGCAATACTTGCTATGTCACCATCTGGACGACTCATCTACAATGTGGTGGTAAGGAGAAGACTACCGAATATGGACAGACAGAAGGCAGCGGCTGCTCCTTCACCTACCGGATATTACAGAAAGAAGGAAGCGGCTGCTCCTTCACCTACTTGGTCATGTACAGACAGAAGGAAGCGGCTGCTCCTTCTTCTACTTGGCCATGTACATACAGAAGGAAGTGGCTGCTCCTTCACCCAAAAGGCCATGGACAGATGGAAGGAAGCGGCTGCTCCTTCACCTTACTGCTCATGGTCAGACAGAAGGCCATATGGTTGATCGCAATGCTGTAGGAATCCAGGAAAACTTCAACTACACAGATCTCGTCTCTGTCATGTGTGATCCAGATCTGGATGTCCAAAATCAGCATAAGTGCAAACCAAGGCCCAAGAAGTGGAATCGTCATTCATCTGCTCCTTTATACAGAAAGTCACTGTATCTACACACTTTCTTTTTCATATTTCCATAATACTTTTATGCACAAATATATATATATATATATAAAACATCTATGTTGCTTTTGGTTAGATTCTTCTCATATACAGACCTGCTTTTTGGTATCTTTAGCAATATGATCAGGGTCAGGACAAGGTATTTTGAAGCCTTAGGCAGATGAAGCCAATGGCATCCTTCCAAGCAAAGTAATGGGTCAGAAACTATGCTAACAGGACCCCTAACGCAGCACCTCCACCCTCCAAACAGTCAGGAAATACGCTTTGATGACCACTTCCACTAAAATTGTTTCCTTTTTCACCAAAAATACCAGCAAAAGTGAAAAAAAGTGGCGTACTTTTAGTTGTGAGGCTTAACGGAGCACATTTTCAAAGTTTTATGTAGAACCAATCATTGTAGATCATTTATGCAATACAAAGGTCAAATAATAATATTCATCCCTGACATCTCATATTTTAGATGTCAAACCCAATAATGGTCATGGGAACTATCATAGCTTAACTATAATGGGGGCTGTTTGGTTTCAATTAATGTCATGCTGTAAGAGTGTGGACTGTATTGCATGTATTGTGTCATGCATTATATTTATAATGTAAACGGAGATGTGTCCTTGTGACTGAAGACTTGACGGCTGCGCAGTGTGGAGTCGGGAGCAGCGCATGCGCATACTGCACTGCAGCACCATTTTATTGAAGAGTGCCTTCGATGAAATGACGCCGTAGTGCGGACGCCGCCGACGCCAGTCCCTAATTCAGCTGAACGTGGGTAATCGGATGCACATCCAGCTGAAGTGTATGGCAGCTCAGGAACGTGCCGGTCCGTGCTCCGCAATATAAGTTGCCGGACAATCAGAGGTCAGCAGCTGATGTCGGTGTGCACGTGACTGGGAGCATGGCAGCGATGTCATGCGTCTCCTTGACTTGGATGCTGAAGCCAGGAACTGGCTTCAGAAGACAACGCTTTGCAAGAGAAAAATTAGTAGGAGTGCAGGCAGTGTGAGGGAACATATGTATAAATCACAGGTACGCGGTGTGGGGAATATATATATAAATCTCAGCTGGGAATGTCAGGAACACCGCACTGAACTTGCTCACTGAGCCAGTGCGCGTGTCCTGAGTAAAGCAAACTGTGCTCAAAGATACCTGTGAAGCGGGCAGCAGTCGAGTAGATGCGTACTTCAGAGCCGCAGGACCTGAAGCACGTGACTGCTGGGGGCGTGGCCGAAACTCCAGAGAGCAAGGAGCTGCAAGAGAACTCCTAGCAGGGTAACTGCGAGACAAAGTTACCAAGGGGCATAGACAGGGAGAATAGTCAGACGTAGCCAATGAGTCAACACACAGAGATAGCTGTAAGGTAGAAGAGGGGCGAGCAGAGTAGTCAGGTCACAGGCAATGAGTCATACACAGAGATAATACGCAGAACAGAATTAGCAGGCAAACTCACAACGGGAAACAGAACCGGGTCAGAACCATATAAACAAGCTATAACAACAAACAGGCACACAGGGGTCAGCACACTAGGCCAAAGGCAAAAGTATAACTGGCAGGGATTGAAGCTTCCCAGGGGTTTAAGAAGCTCTCCCAGAACCAGAAAGAGGCCACTATCATTAACCCCAGGTGTGCAGGTCAAAACCTGCACCGAGCTCCAGACATTAACCCCTGACATGCAGCTCAAAAACCTGCACTGGGATCATGACAGTACCCCCCTCTCAACGGGGGGCCTCTGGACCCCCAGGCTTCCCCGGGTACTTGGCATGGAAAGCCCGAACCAAGCGATCTGCATGTACAGAGTGAGCAGGGACCCATGAGCGCTCTTCTGGTCCATATCCCTTCCAGTGGACCAGGTACTGCAAAGAGCGGCGCACCCGCCGAGAGTCCACAATATGTCCGACCTCATACTCCAATTGACCCTCCACCAGCACTGGAGGAACAACAGGCTCGGAGTCCTCTTTGACAGACCCTACGGGTTTCAACAGAGACTTATGGAACACATTGGATATTTTTAAGGAGACGGGGTGATGCAACCTATATGCCACTGGGTTGACTATCTCCATAACCTCGTACAGACCAATGAACTTTGGTCCCAACTTAGCTGATGGTACCTTTAAGTTGATGTTACGTGTGGAGAGCCAAACCTTCTCTCCCACCTGAAACATGTCTCCCGAGGCTCTCTTTTTAAAAAAAGGGGGAGACAGAAGCGCACAATAGGGTCTTATCCAATGATATAAACGTTTCACAGATATGGATCCACTCACCTGGTTCAGTTGTGTGGAACACAACAACCATAAGCACAAATGGGTAGGATCCGATGAACTGCAGCAATCAGCCGGTCACTAGAATTGCATATATAGGAAGGAGAGAAGTCCGGCTTTCAGGATCGCGCTGTTCCAGTCCAAAGTTCACAAAGAGTTAATCCAAGGACCAAGCAGTGATTATAACTTTCTTTTTATTCCATAAACTCAGTTTATGAGTTTATGGAATAAAAAGAAAGTTATAATCACTGCTTGGTCCTTGGATTAACTCCTTGTGAACTTTGGACTGGAACAGCGCGATCCTGAAAGCCGGACTTCTCTCCTTCCTATATGAGGCTCTCTTTTTGTCAGCAAAATATTTGTATCTCCCCTGGGCCCGAGAGATATTACGCCGGACTTCAGCCCAGAGGTCTTTTAACCGTTGAACGGACCCCTCTGCCCCTGGACAATCGGAATCCACCCGTGAAAACTCCCCAAAATGCGGATTAAACCCATAGTTAATCAGGAATGGGGACATGTTGGTGCACTGACTCACCCGGTTGTTAAAAGCGAATTCCGCCAACGGTAATGCATCACACCAATACTCCTGTCTGGCGGAGGTCAGACACCTGAGAATTTGTTCCAGGGATTGATTGGTGCGTTCTGTCTGACCATTACTCTTTGGGTGATATGCCGACGAGAAGGAGAGTGAGATGCCCAATTTCATACAGAACGCCCTCCAAAATTTGGCCACAAACTGCACACCTTTGTCAGACACAACATTCAGGGGTACCCCATGCAATCGGACCACATGCTGCACAAACAACCTTGACAATGTTTCTGCTGAGGGTATTGCTGCCAAGGGAATGAAATGGGCCTGTTTAGAAAACCTATCCACCACCACCCAGATCACGGTATTGCCCCTGGAAGGGTCGGTAATAAAATCCATTGGAAAGGTGAGTCCATGGCCTATCAGGAACCAGTAAAGGTATGAGTTCCCCAGCCGGTCGGTTATGCGAACTTTTGGAACGGGCACACATGTCACAAGCAGAAACAAATTCCTTGACATCGGACCTTAATGAAGGCCACCAAAAACCCCTGGCTACTGCCTCTCTAGTAGCTGTGATACCTGGATGAGCACTCAACCTAGACTCATGAAACTCCTGCAGAAGTCTAGGCCGCAAACAATCCGGAACAAACAGTTTATCCCCCGGCCTGGTTTCCGGAGCTAGGGCCTGAGCCCTTAGAATTTCTTGTTCCAACTCAGTTGAGACCCCCGCCACTACCACCCCTGGGGGAAAGAATGGAGGACGGCGGCTCAGGAGGAGACACTGGATCAAAACTTCTGGACAGGGCATCCGCTTTAACATTTTTGGACCCCGGTCGAAAAGTAATGGAGAACTGAAAGCCACTCATAAGCATCAAGAATAAAAAGGGTAGACTGGACTTTGCTAAAAAACATCAAAAAAAGCCAGCACAGTTCTGTAAGAACATTCTTTGGACAGATGAAACCAAGATCAACCTCTACCAGAATGATGGAAAGAGAAAAGTATGGTGAAGGCGTGGTACAGCTCATGATCCAAAGCATACCACATCATCTGTAAAACACGGCGGAGGCAGTGTGATGGCTTGGGCATGCATGGCTGCCAGTGGCACTGTGTCACTAGTGTTTATTGATGATGTGACACAGGACAGAAGCAGCCAAATGAATTCTGAGGTATTCAGAGCCATACTGTGTGCTCAGGTCCAGCCAAATGCAGCCAAACTGATTGTCCCTCTGTAGTATGAAACGACGACCAATGACCCAAAACATAAAGCCAAAGCAACCCAGGAGTTTATTAAAGCAAAGAAGTGGAATATTCTTGAATGGCCAAGTCAGTCACCTGATCTCAACCCAATTGAGCATGCATTTCACTTGTTAAAGACTAAACTTCAGACAGAAAGGCCCACAAACAAACAGCAACTGAAAACCACCGCAGTGAAGGCCTGGCAGAGCATCAAAAAGGAGTAAACACAGTGTCTGGTGATGTCCATGAGTTCAAGACTTCAGGCAGTCATTGCCAACAAAGGGTTTTCAACCAAGTGCTAGAATTGAACATTTACAATGATTTAATCTGTCCAATTACTTTTGGTCCCTTTAAAAACAGGGTGGCACATGTTAAGGAGCTGACACTCCTAAACCCTTCATCCAATTTTAATGTGGATACCCTCAAATGAAAGCTGAAAGTCTGAACTTCTACTGCATCTGAATTGTTTTGTTTAAAATTCATTGTGGTAATGTCTAGAACCAAAATTAGAAAAATGTTGTCTCTGTCCAAATACATATGGACCTAATTGTATATTTATGTGCCTTTAATACTATCATGTGTTTATGAATACTCACCCGTGTTCTGAGTCCTGCCCTTTAGGATCAGTCTGTACTTTTTTAATCTTTGTGCACTGATTGTTCAAACAAAATTTATATATTCTTTAACCCCTTCATGACCGGAGCTTTTTTTGGTTTTGCGTTTTCGTTTTTCACTCCCCTTCTTCCCAGAGACATAACTTTTTATTTTTCCATCAATATGGCCATGTGAGGGCTTATTTTTGCGGGACAAGATGCAGTTTTGAATGACACCATTGGTTTTACCATGTTGTGTACTAGAAAATGGGAAAAAAATTCCAAGTGCAGTGAAATTGCAAAATAAGTGCAATCCCACACTTGCTTTTTGTTTGGCTTGGTTCACTAAATGCTAAAACTGACCTGCCATTATGATTCTCCAGGTCATTACAAGTTCATAGACACCAAACATGTCTAGGTTCTTTCTTATCTAAGTTGTTAAAAAAAAGACCCGTAGCGTCTCCATTTTTTGGGATCTCGGTTTGGGTGAGGGCTTATTTTTTGCACGCTGAGCATGGCGTTTTTAATGACACCACATTTGTGCAGATACGATCTTTTGATTGCCATTATTGCATTTTAATGCAGTGTCGCAGCGACCAAAAAACGTAATTCTGGCGTTTCGATTTTTTTCTCGCTACGCCGTTTAGCGATCGGGTTAATCTTTTTTTAATTGATAGATTAAAAAGGCCATTGTGATCGTTGCAATACCAAATATATTTGTTTGATTTTTTTTTTGTGTTTTATTTTGAATGGGGCGAAAGGGGGGTGATTTAAACTTTATTTATTTTATATTTTTAAAACTATTTTTCTTTCACTTTTGGCATGCTTCAATAGCCTCCATGGGAAGCTAGAAGCTGCCATAGCTTGATCGGCTCTGCTACATAGAGGCGATGCTCAGATCTCCTCTATTTAGCAGAATTACTGCATTGCTATGTGCTCCGACCACAGCGTCACACTCATAGCAATCCGGCATCAACAACCATAGAGGTCTCAAGGAGACCTCTGGTTGTTATGCCGACGAACAAATGACCCCCCGATCACGTGACGGGGATCAGCGGTGCGCGTATTTCCAGCCCAAAGCAAAGCATTACTGGGACCGGAAGATGCCGGGAGCGTCGCAGAGCAGATCGGGGGCCGTCGGATGGTGAGAATAACAATATTTTATTATTATTTTGTTACATCCTATCTTTTACTACTGATGCTGTATAGGCAAAAAAGTAAAAAGTTGGTCACACAGGTCAAACACTATGTTTGACGAGTGTGACCAACTTGTCAATCAGTTTTCCAAGCAATGCTACAGATCGCTTGGAAAACGCTAGCATTCTGCAAGCTAATTACGCTTGCAAAATGCTAGTTTTTTGCGGGAATGCCGCATACGGATTTCCCGCGGCAGGAATTGCCGTGTGCACTTAGCCTTATGATTGTAATTTGCACCAAATCCTCTATATGATCTGCATATTAACATGTGCATGACCTACGGTCCTATATTTTTGTGATATCTTACAATTTGTTCAACATCTGTTAATTCTATAACTGTTAGATTGATATAGACCCCATAGCAGGAACTCGCACCAGTCACCAGTACAGGTGATTTATGTCCCTAGCTATTAGATCTATGCCAACCTGTGAGTTAATAATTATTCAGGCCATCAGTCAGTGATATATAGGTTTCTATGTAGATGCAAATAAGTAAGGCTCTGTTCATACAGCTCACAATGAACATAAATAAAAGGTACCGTACATTTTCCCAGGTGTACATCAAGTGCATAGCCCCCCTCTCTGAATCAGGGCTGTGTAGTCACAGACAATTCTGGATGAAGTTGGTAGAAATGTATTGCTCAGGTTATAAAATAAAAAAATAAATATCGTATAATAAGCTGAGAAACTTACATTTAAACGTGTCTAAAGTGCTTTATATAAAAAAACAGTGATAATTACAGTGTTCTAGTGGCGATAAAAAATGAGATATTACCTCAACATTTATGAAGATGTCAAATCAGGAGTCGCATGAAAAAACTGGAAAAATGGAATCGATGGACCCAGCACCAATGCATGCAACTTTTTTTGCAGAATCTCTTTGTATTGAAGCCAAATTCCAACACTCACTGGGAACTCTCCTAGCATAAGTGAAGCCCAATAAAGGCTATAAACGTGTTCAGGATACTTGGCGAAAGACTATGGTGTGAACAAAGTAAACACACGGCCAGTGTTCCAGGTCCTAGCTACAAAGACTGAATTTTAAGAAAGGGTATTACATGGTACTCTACAGAAACAAGCCAGAACGTTATTCATGTTTTTCTGACAGTATGTATTGAGCACTAAAGAAAAACGGTGTGTGGAATTAGACCAAATTCAGATGACTGTGTATCATGGGTCTCTTAACTGGAACTCGACAGCCACATAAGTCTATGAGGCTGTCAAGTCCGTGTCAGGCGACCAAGTCCTGAAGTCTCAGACTGGGAATGTTGGAAATGAGAAGCCAGCCTAAGTGATAACACACCACCCCATAGACAACAGTCTACGCATCATTACTTTATAGCAGCCAGCAACTCAAATGACATAATTATCAATGAAAACAATAATCCAATATTCTTTCCAAAAGATCATGTATAAAAAAGGTCTCTGCTGCTGCCACGTTGAACCTTGGCGCTAAAAGAAGGTGCTGACTTTCCATCACACACGTTCTTTGCAGGTAGTTCCATACCAGAATGGGCATATTCAGTAAAGGCGTACTGACTTACAGTGTTAGATGAGGTGGCTGCAGTAGATGAGGCAGCTCGGTGGCTCAGTGGTTAGCAATGCAGCGCTGGGGTCCTGGGTTCGAATCCCACCAAGGACAACATCTGCAGGGAGTTTGTATGTTCTCCCTGTGTTTGCGTGGGTTTCCTCCAGGTTCTCCGGTTTCCTCCCACTGATACAGGGAATCTAGATTGTGAGCCCCATCAGGGACAGCAATGATAATGTCTGTAAAGTGCTGTGGAATTAATGGCGCTCTATAAGTGGGTAAAATACCTTTAAGCAAATAGTATTTTAGAAACTTCCATCTAATTCTACATATTGGCACTCATAACCGCCCCTTCTTATAGAAGCCCTACTGTCACCTGTCAGATCCTACTCTGACCCGCCATCTAAACCTGACACAGTCCATTCCCCTGCAACACTGCATCGTCCGCTGCTGGCTCTAGCAATGGTTAATGTGGGATATCGATGTTCACTCTATGTCTACACCGTCATACCTCACCGTCATACCTCACCGTCCCTTCTGGAAAAGAGAAACATATTCAATAGGAAAGGATTGCCTAAATACGGAAACTATGGCGATAGAACGACACCGTCGCACTCACCTGCACGTATAGCTAAGGTTTCTACGGGTACTTCTTTTCAAGCAGCTCTTGCAGCCCTCTCAGGTGAAGACCCCATAATGCTTGCCGCTGGACTTGTCACCACATACAACACAATCCACCTGGATGCCAGGTCGCTCGTCATCGCCCTGCTCGGGGTCACTCATCCCTCCAGGCGGGGAGGCCTCATCCTCCTCGGAGTTTCTGGGGTAACCTTTCCCCATCCCATTAGTGTCTCCATTGGGGTCTCCCCAGCCCCCAGACACCATGGCCATAACAGCACCAAAAGTTGGGGTGAGAGCAGAACCCAAAGCTGAGCGCTCTCTAGGCAGCTGTGGGCATTATGGGGCGGCCAGGCTGGTGGCTGGCCACGGGGACAGTGTGAGGGGCTGGTGGTCAGGCTTCGGGGCCAGCACGGGCTGCCTGGGACACACAAACAGGACAGACCGGTCGAGTGAGAGCGAACAGGATGGAATGAGATCCAGCTGCCCCGAGGGCTGCTGTAGCTGTGACAGCCCAGCTATGGCGCGTCAGTAGGGGGCTCTCACTGGGCACAAGTTGGAGACGCCGGCAACAGGGAGCCGCATACCCCGGATGTGCCGTGTACAATGTGCTTGGTACACTGTAGTTCAGGGCTGAGTGCGCGATCCTGCAGCGACCAGAGCCCGGAGAGTGTGAGGCCCCGTACTGTGCGCCCCATGCCCAAGTCGGCTAAAGGACCTCTGCTGACGTCATGCCCATGTGACCAGAAGGGGCGGCGCCTCTTCCTCCATAGAACAGAGCAGAGAGGGTTGAGCCTAGACTGTATGGGCTCCTTCCAGGTCCTGACTGCAGCCCATACAGTCTTGCCGGCTCACTACTGAAGATGCTAGACTGTATGGGCTCCTTCCAGGTGCCTTACTGCAGCCCATACAGTCTAGCTGGCTCACTACTGAAGATGCTAGACTGTATGGGCTCCTTCCAGGTCCTGACTGCAGCCCATACAGTCTAGCCGGCTCACTACTGAAGATGCTAGGCTGTATGGGATCCTTCCATGTGCCTTACTGCAGCCCATACAGTCTAGCCAGCTCACTACTGAAGATGCTAGACTGTATGGGCTCCTTCCAGGTGCCTTACTGCAGCCCATACAGTCTTGCCGGCTCACTACTGAAGATGCTAGACTGTATGGGCTCCTTCCAGGTGCCTTACTGCAGCCCATACAGTCTAGCCGGCTCACTACTGAAGATGCTAGACTGTATGGGATCCTTCCAGGTCCTGACTGCAGCCCATACAGTCTAGCCGGCTCACTACTGAAGATGCTAGACTGTATGGGCTCCTTCCAGGTGCCTTACTGCAGCCCATACAGTCTAGCCGGCTCACTGGTGAAGATGCTAGACTGTATGGGCTCCTTCCAGGTATATTTTCTTGAAGATAGCAGACATAGGCTGCTGCCTGGCCCTGACTGCATTCCATACATGACACTAGAATGTATGTGCTCCTTCAAGGTATAAATGATTAAAGCCAGCCGAATATATAGGCTCCTTCCAGGTCCTAACTGCAGCCCATACAGTCTAGCCGGTTCACTACTGAAGATGCTAGACTGTATGGGCTCCTTCCAGGTCCTGACTGCAGCCCATACAGTCTAGCCGGCTCACTACTGAAGATGCTAGACTGTATGGGCTCCTTCCAGGTGCCTTACTGCAGCCCATACAGTCTAGCCGGCTCACTGGTGAAGATGCTAGACTGTATGGGCTCCTTCCAGGTATAATTTCTTGAAGATAGCAGACATTATGGGCTGCTGCCTGGCCCTGACTGCATTCCATACATGATACTAGAATGTATGTGCTCCTTCAAGGTATAAATTATTAAAGCCAGCCGAATATATAGGCTCCTTCCAGGTCCTAACTGCAGCCCATACAGTCTAGCCGGTTCACTACTGAAGATGCTAGACTGTATGGGCTCCTTCCAGGTATATTTTCTTGAAGATAGCAGACATTATGGGCTGCTGCCTGGCCCTGACTGCAGCCCATACATGACACTAGAATGTATGTGCTCCTTCAAGGTATAAATTTATTAAAGCCAGCCAAATATATAGGCTCCTTCCAGGTCCTAACTGCAGCCCATACAGTCTAGCCGACTCACTTCTGAAGATGCTAGAATGCATGGGCTCCTTCCAGGTCCTAACTGCAGCCCATACAGTCTAGCCGGCTCACTACTGAAGATGCTAGAATGTATGGGCTCCTTCCAGGTCCTAACTGCAGCCCATACAGTCTAGCTGGCTCACTACTGTAGATATAGACTGTACAGGCTCCTGTCAGGTATATATTATTGTAGATATAGACTGTACAGGCTCCTGTCAGGTATATATTATTGTAGATATAGACTGTATGGGCTCCTGTCAGGTATATATTGTTGTAGATATAGACTGTATGGCCTCCTGTCAGGTATATATTGCTGTAGATATAGACTGTACGGGCTCCTGTCAGGTATATATTATTGTAGATATAGACTGTACGGGCTCCTGTCAGGTATATATTACTGTAGATATAGACTGTACAGGCTCCTGTCAGGTATATATTATTGTAGATACAGACTGTATGGGCTCCTGTCAGGTATATATTATTGTAGATATAGACTGTACGGGCTCCTGTCAGGTATATATTATTGTAGATATAGACTGTACAGGCTCCTGTCAGGTATATATTGTTGTAGATATAGACTGTATGGCCTCCTGTCAGGTATATATTGCTGTAGATATAGACTGTATGGGCTCCTGTCAGGTATATATTATTGTAGATACAGACTGTATGGGCTCCTGTCAGGTATATATTATTGTAGATACAGACTGTATGGGCTCCTGTCAGGTATATATTATTGTAGATACAGACTGTATGGGCTCCTGTCAGGTGTATATTATTGTAGATATAGACTGTACGGGCTCCTGTCAGGTATATATTATTGTAGATATAGACTGTATGGGCTCCTGTCAGGTATATATTATTGTAGATACAGACTGTATGGGCTCCTGTCAGGTGTATATTATTGTAGATATAGACTGTACGGGCTCCTGTCAGGTATATATTATTGTAGATATAGACTGTATGGGCTCCTGTCAGGTATATATTATTGTAGATACAGACTGTACGGGCTCCTTTCAGGTATATATTATTGTATCTACAGACTGTATGGCTCCTGTCAGGTGTATATTATTGTAGATATAGACTGTACGGGCTCCTGTCAGGTATATATTATTGTAGATATAGACTGTATGGGCTCCTGTCAGGTATATATTATTGTAGATACAGACTGTACGGGCTCCTTTCAGGTATATATTATTGTATCTACAGACTGTATGGCTCCTGTCAGGTATATATTATTGTAGATACAGACTCTACAGGCTCCTGTCAGGTATATATTATTGTAGATATAGACTGTAAGGGCTCCTGTCAGGTATATATTATTGTAGATACAGACTGTACGGCCTCCTGTCAGGTATATATTACTGTAGATACAGACTGTATGGGCTCCTGTCAGGTATATATTGTTGTAGATATAGACTGTACGGCTCCTGTCAGGTATATATTATTGTAGATATAGACTGTACGGGCTCCTGTCAGGTATATATTATTGTAGATACAGACTGTATGGGCTCCTGTCAGGTATATATTATTGTAGATACAGACTGTACGGCCTCCTGTCAGGTATATATTGTTGTAGATATAGACTGTACGGGCTCCTGTCAGGTATATATTGTAGATACAGACTGTACGGGCTCCTGTCAGGTATATATTATTGTAGATACAGACTGTACGGGCTCCTGTCAGGTATATATTGTTGTAGATATAGACTGTACGGGTTCCTGTCAGGTATATATTATTGTAGATAGACTGTATGGCTCCTGTCAGGTATATATTATTGTAGATACAGACTGTACGGGCTCCTGTCAGGTGTATATTATTGTAGATACAGACTGTACGGGGCCCTGTCAGGTATATATTATTGTAGATATAGACTGTATGGGCTCCTGTCAGGTATATATTATTGTAGATATAGACTGTATGGCTCGTCAGGTATATATTATTGTAGATATAGACTGTACGGGCTCCTGTCAGGTATATATTATTGTAGATACAGACTGTACGGGCTCCAGTCAAGTATATATTGTTGTAGACTGTACGGGCTCCTGTCAGGTATATATTATTGTAGATATAGAATCATAGAATCATAGAATCGTAGAGTTGGAAGGGACCTCCTGGGCCATCTGGTCCAACCCCCTGCTCAAAGCAGGATTCGCTAAATCATCCCAGTTAGATGTCTGTCCAGCCTCTGTTTGAAGACTTCCATTGAAGGAGAACTCACCACTTCTCGTGGCAGCCTGTTCCACTCATTGATCACTCTAACTGTCAAAAAGTTTTTTCTAATATCTAATCTGTGTCTCCTCCCATTCAGCTTCATCCCATTGCTTCTAGTCTTTCCTTGTGCAAATGAGAATAAAGTTGATCCTTCTACAATGTGACAGCCCTTTAGATATTTGTAGACAGCTATTAAGTCTCCTCTCAGTCTTCTCTTTTGCAAACTAAACATTCCCAAATCCTGCAACCTTTCCTCATAAGACAGGGTTTGCAGACCGGTCACCATTCTGGTCGCTCTTTTCTGAACTTGCTCCAGTTTGTTGATGTCTTTTTTAAAATGTGGTGCCTAAAATTGGACACAATATTCCAGATGAGGTCTGACCAAAGAGGAGTAGAGGGAAATAATTACTTCACGTGATCTAGACTGTATGCTTCTGTTAATACATCCTAGAATTGCATTTGCCTTTTTTGCTGCTGCATCACACTGTTGACTCATATTCAGTCTGTGATCTATTAGTATACCCAAGTCTTTTTCACATGTGCTGTCACTTAGCCCTATTCCTCCCATTCTATATATGCTTTTTTCATTTTTATTGCCCAGATGTAGTACTTTGCATTTCTCCCTGTTAAAAACCATTCTGTTAGTTGCTGCCCACTTCTCCAGTTTATTTAAATCTTTTTGAATCCTCTCTCTCTCTTCTCTAGTATTAGCTATCCCTCCTAGCTTTGTGTCATCAGCAAATTTAATCAGTTTACCCTCAATTCCTTCATCTAAATCGTTGATAAAGATGTTGAACAATACAGGGCCCAGGACAGAGCCCTGTGGTACCCCACTTGAGACATTCTTCCAACTGGATGTGCAGCCATTTATGACCACTCTTTGGGTCCGATCACTAAGCCAGTTATGAATCCACCTAACAGTTGCCTTGTCCATTCCATACTTAGTCATTTTTTCAATAAGGATTGTATGAGAGACTTTGTCAAATGCTTTGCTGAAGTCAAGATATACTATATCTACAGCATTTCCTTGATCCACCCAATCAGTAATACCGTCATAGAAGGAAATTAAATTAGTCTGACATGACTTATTAGTTACAAACCCATGCTGACTCTGTTTAATCACTTCATTCTTATCCAAGTATTGACATACATGTTGTTTAATAATTTGTTCAAAGATCTTTCCTGGTATAGAAGTCAGACTGTATGGCTCCTGTCAGGTATATATTACTGTAGATATAGACTGTATGGGCTCCTGTCAGGTATATATTATTGTAGATATAGACTGTACAGGCTCCTGTCAGGTATATATTATTGTAGATATAGACTGTACGGGCTCCTGTCAGGTATATATTACTATATAGACTGTACAGGCTCCTGTCAGGTATATATTATTGTAGATATAGACTGTACGGGCTCCTGTCAGGTATATATTATTGTAGATATAGACTGTATGGCTCCTGTCAGGTATATATTATTGTAGATACAGACTGTACGGGCTCCTGTCAGGTATATATTATTGTAGATACAGACTGTACGGGCTCCTGTCAGGTATATATTGTTGTAGATATAGACTGTACGGGCTCCTGTCAGGTATATATTATTGTAGATATAGACTGTATGGCTCCTGTCAGGTATATATTATTGTAGATATAGACTGTACGGGCTCCTGTCAGGTATATATTATTGTAGATATAAACTATATGGGCTCCTGTCAGGTATATATTATAGTAGATACAGACTGTACGGGCTCCTGTCAGGTATATATTATTGTAGATACAGACTGTACGGGCTCCTGTCAGGTATATATTGTTGTAGATATAGACTGTACGGCTCCTGTCAGGTATATATTATTGTAGATATAGACTGTATGGCTCCTGTCAGGTATATATTATTGTAGATATAGACTGTATGGGATCCTGTCAGGTATATATTATTGTAGATATAGACTGTATGGGCTCCTGTCAGGTATATATTAGTGATGATATCAGAATGTATGGGCCTGTCAAGTGTATAGTTGTGCTCAAAAGTTTACATAGCCTGGCAGAATTATTGCTTTCTTGGCCTTTTTTCAGAGAATATGAATGATAAAGTCTTGATGTTTTCTCCACTCATGGTTAGTGTTTGGGTGAAGCCATTTATTGTCATACTACTGTGTTTTCTCTTTTTTTAAGTATGACAACCCAAAACATCCAAATTACCCTGATCATAGTTTACATACCACATTTTTTGTAATACCATGTATAGCCCCCTCTAATATCAATTGACTGCTTGAAGTCGTTTGTGGTAGTTATGGATAAGGTTCTTTATTTTCTCAGATAATAAAGCTGACCACTCTGACCACCAAAAAGTTTTGATGTTATCATTCATATTCTCTGAAAAAAGGCCAAGAAAGCAAAAGTTCTACGGCGGTATGTAAACTTTTGAGCACAATTGTATCAGTGATGACATCGGAATGGAGTATAAAGAGAGAAAAAAACGCTGCATCACCATTAAAAAATAGAAATAAACTAAAAACTTTATTCAAAACATTAAAATAGAGAGAAAGAGAGATCCGGCACCCAGAAAGAATTTCGGGTTAAATCAGTGTCTGGAGGATCCGCCAGAGAAAAAAAACGTTGCAAGCTCCGTTTTGAAATCTTTGAGGATGGTGACGGACAGCAACTTTTGGCGGATCCGCAAAAAAAACGGATGCAACGGACCCCAATCCGTCAATAATGGAAGTCAATGGGGGAAAAAACGGATCCTCAAAAGAAAATTGCGGATCCGTTTTTTTCAAAACCTGGCGGATTGTGACTGATTGTAAAAAACTGAAGTGTGAAAGAGGCCTAACAGCTCTGTCAGTGATCTCCCGCCCACACTGAAAAAATATTGCAACATTTGTTAATAGTGAGCTGTACTGCAGGTTGTGAGTTCAGAAGCAGAGGATATAAGTACAGAGATGCATTGCTATGTACAATGTATCTCTATGTTCCTATATTGTACAGTTGAAGAAAATATTTTTTTCATATAAAATAAACTTTAAAAAATTCCAATTTCAATAACCTTTTCATCCCCCCAGTATTTTTTATCTTTAATGACCAGACCACTCCTGGAAAGTTTCACCACTGTACCATGTTTTCTCCATTTGTGGATAATGGGTCTCACGGTGGTTCGCTGGAATATCAAAGCTTTAGAAATGGCTTTATAACCTTCTCCAGACTGATAGATCTGAATTACTTTCCATCTCATTTGTTCATGCATTTCTTCGGATCGCAGCATGATGTCTACTTTTTGAGGATCTTTTTGTCTACTTCACTTTGTCAGGCAGGTCCTATTTAAGTGATTTTTTGATTGAGGATAGGTGTGGCAGTAATCAGGCCTGGGTAGGGCTACGGAAACTGAACTTTGCTTTTCGAAGATGTGACAAACCACAGTTAAAAAAAAAAAAAGTAGGGGCAATAACTTTCACACAGGGCCCTGTATTTTCTTCCCAATAAATAATAAAGACCTTCATTTACAAATTGAATTTTGTGTTTACTTGTGCTATCTGTCAAATATTTTAATTTGTTTGTTACGCTGAAACATTTAAGTATGACAAACATGCAAGAGAGTAAAAAACCAGGAGGGGTGGGCAAAAAGTATTTCACATCACTGTACACTACCGGGCCACACAGATCTTTATATGAAGATCTCCTGTATATACAGTAATGACCACCTACAAGTAATGACTTAACCCCTTCCCGACCAGTGGCAGCGTATGCATCATGAAAGTCGGTGCCAATCCGACCAATGACGCATATGCTGTGTCATGGATTTAAAGCCCCCCTGCGGGTCGGGTGCCCGGGGTCAATGTAGGTCACCCGACCCGCAGATACAGGGGGCTTTGTACTTCACCGGGGGGGGTGGCTTCGCCCCCACGTGGCTACGATCGCTCTGATTGGCTGTTAAAAGTGAAACAGCCAATCAGAGCGATAGTAATATTTCATCAATGAAATTTGATGAAATATTACAAACCAGCCATGGCCGATGCTGCAGTAGCATCGAACATGGCTGAAGACACCAATCTGACCCCCCCACACGGTTAACGGGGTTGATCTGCCCCCCGCCGCTGAATGACAGTGGCGATCGGCTGCCGCAGTCATCATCTGCTCCCCCCGCCTTCCGATCACCTCCCCTCCCACCCCCTGGTACCTTTCCGAGTGCTGCTCCCGGTGTCCCGCGGTCCCAAATCATGGGCACCGCCATCTTAGAAAATGGCAGGCGCATGCGCAGTGCGCCCACCAGAATCTGCGGCTGCAGATTTCATTCATTCATTTTGATCACTGTGATAAACTTTAACAGCGATCAAAGTAAAATAAAAAGTAAATAAACCCCCCCTTTATCACCCCCATAGGTAGCCACATATAATGAAATAAAGAACATATTTTTATTTTTCCATTACGGTTAGGGTTGAAATTAGGGTTAGGGTGCAACTAGAGTTTCAGATGGAATTTGTGTTAGAATTAGGGTTAGGGGTGTTTTGGGGTTAGGCTTGTGGTTAGGGTTGGGATTAGGGGTGTGTTGGGGTTAGGGTTGTGGTTAGGGGTGTATTGGGATTAGGGTTGGAGTTAGAATTGCGGGGTTTCCACTGTTTATGCACATCACAGGGGGTCTCCAAACACGTCATGGTGCCACCATTGATTCCAGCCAATTTTGCGTTCCAAAAGTCAAACGGTGCTCACCCCCTTCCAGGCCCCGACGTGTGTCCAAACAGTGGTTTACCCCAACTTATGGGGTATCAGCGTACTCAGGACAAATTGCACAACAACTTTGGGGGGCTAATTTCGCCTATTACCCTTAGGAAAATAAAAAATAGCGTGCTAAAAAATCATTTTTGATTAAAAAAAGATTATTTTCACTGCTGTTATAAACTTTTGTAAAGCACTTGGGGTTTCAAAGTGATCACTAGACATCTAGATACGTTCTTTAAGGGGTCTAGTTTCCAAAATGGTGTTACTTGTAGGGGGTTTTCACTGTTTAGGCACACAGGGGCTCTCCAAACGTGACATGGCGTCCAATAACGACTGGAGCTAATTTTCCATTCAAAAAGTCAAATGGAGCTCCTTCCCTTCTATGCACCGAAACAGTGGTTTATGACCACATATGAGGTATCCGTGCACTCAGGAGAAATTGCCCAACAAATTTTAGGATCCATTTTATCCTGTTGCCCATGTGAAAATGAAAAAACTGAGGCTAAAGGAAAATTTTTGTGAAAAAAAGTAATTTTTTTTAAGGATCAATTTGTGAAGCACCTGGGGGTTCAAAGTGGTCACTATGCATCTAGATAAGTTCCTTGGGGGGTCTAGTTTCCAAAATGGGGTCAGTTGTGGGGAGCTCCAATGTTTACGCACACAGGGGCTCTCCAAACACGACATGGAAACCGCTAAATATTCCAGCATATTTTCCATTCAAAAAGTCAAATGGCGCTCCTTCCCTTCTGAGCCCTGCTGTGCACCCAAAAAGGTATGCATGTACTCAGGAGATATTGCCCAACAAATTTTAGGATCCATTTTATCCTGTTGCCCATGTGAAAATAAAAAAAAAAAAATTGATGCTAAAAGAAAATTTTTGTTGGAAAAATTAAAATGTCCATTTTTTCCTTCCACGTTGGTTTAGTTCCTGTGAAGCACCTGAAGGGTTACTAATCTTCCTGACTGTAGTTTTGAGTAGCTTGAGGGGTGCAGTTTTTAGAATGGTGTCACTTTTGGGTGTTTTCTGCCATATAGACCCCTCAAAGTGACTTCAAATGTGAGGTGGTCCCTAAAATAATTTTTTTTTTTGTAAATTTTGTTGTAAAAATGAGAAATCACTGGTCAACTTTTAACCCTTTTAACTTCTTAACAAAAAAAAATTTGTTTCCAAAATTGTGCTGATGTAAAGTAGACATGTGGGAAATGTTATTTTGTAACTATTTTGTGCCACATAAGTCTCTGGTTTAACCGAATAAAAATTCAAAATTTGAAAATTGCAAAATTTGCCAAATTTCTGATTTTATCACAAATAAACGCAAAAATTATTGACCTAAATTTACCACTAACATGAAGCCCAATATGTCACGAAAAAATAATCTCAGAATCGCTAGGATCTGTTGGAAGTGTTCCAGAGTTATTACCTCATAAAGGGACACTTGTCATAATTGCAAAAAATGGCCTGGTCATTAAGGTCAAAATAGGCTTGGTCATGAAGGGGTTAAAATACAATGACCAACTTTCTACTCTGCTTTCTGTGCCACTTTGAGGCATGGCAGGCACAACGTAGGAATGTTCTCCCATGTGGTCTGATGTCTGGCGGGTACAGTCTCGAAACGTCCTCACGTGTGGTCTGAGGCACAGTCTCGAAACGTCCTCACGTGTGGTCTGAGGCACGGTCTCGAAACGTCCTCACGTGTGGTCTGAGGCACGGTCTCGAAACGTCCTCACGTGTGGTCTGAGGCACGGTCTCGAAACGTCCTCACGTGTGGTCTGAGGCAAATGTGAACAACATCTTATACTCACCTACAGGGCGGTCTGGTATTATGCTTGTCACTGTTCTTCTTCCAGTACAGTCCTCCTTCCCGTGGATGATGCATCCTACATCATCCACACAACCTCCCCCATGACGCTTCTGTGCAGGAACACGTCTCTGCCCTGCCGATCACAAAGCAAAGTACTGCAAAGCACAAAGAGAAGTCTGCACCGAAGAGCAATGGAAGACACTGTGTGGATGGACTTAGGACGCGTCGTCGACTCAAAGAAGGATAGGAGGAGGCACCGGATTAAGACAAGCGAAGCCCATTGGATGGGGCTGCCCCAAGGGCAAATCTAATAAAAAAAAAAACAAAGTTATACAGATTGGCACTCTAGAATGTTGTGTATATATAAGGGCATTCAGATAGTGGACGTGCTTTATAAAATGCTGTATATAGAGGGTATACAGGTAGTGGTCGTACTATGTACACAGCATTCTAGAATGCTGTATATGGCGACATACAGGTGGTGGTAGTACTTTATACGGGGAGGGCGCATAAACAATGATTGAATACCCTGTAGTAAACAGCAATAATGCATGAAAATATAAGATACTTGGTTAACACGCTCGATTTAAAAAAAATGCAGAAGCCATCCTACCACTTCACAGTGACCCTAATTGGGACAGTGATAACTAATATTAAAACCCTTTATATATTGATGTGGTTTCCCATTCCTGTGTGTCCACTATTTGGGCCTAATCCTTCTCAGTCCTTATCCACATGCAAGTCACAGGACAAAGCGGTAAGGTTTTTAATATTAGTTAGGACTGTCCCAATTACGTCACCGTGAAGTGGTGGGATGGCTTTGGCTTTTTTAATAAAGAACGTGTTAACTAAATACCCTATATTATTTTCATGCACTACGCCATTTACTGCAGGGTAATCAGTCATGTTTGTGTTTTTTTTCTGTTCAGTGGCCAGTGTGAACATGCGCTTACACGCTCCATGCACACCAGTTTGTATCATTTTTTATGGGGAATCCTGGTGACATGTTCCCTTTAGGCAGGTTTACATCTATGCAGCTTGTACAAGTGAACTTCACTGTCTCAAAAGTGGTTTACCTGTTTAAAGCTAGTTTCACACTAGTGTATCTACATGCAGCGCACGGCGCCACTAAGCCCCGCCTCCTCCGGTCATCTCCTACTATCGCACATCACTGCATGCGATCTGCGCACACTACCTTTAGCATAGGGTGCGCAGACTGTGTGCTAGTAGGATTTTGCGTGCGCTGCGCCCTTTTGACGGTGCGCCGAGCGCACCATGTTGCATTTTGGGGCGCTCGGCGCACCGTCAAAAGAGCGCAGCGCATGCAAAATCCAACTAGCGCAGTCTGCGCACCCTATGCTCAAGATAGGGGGCGCAGATGGCATGCAGCGATGTGCGATAGTAGATGACCGGAGGGGGCGCCGTGCACTGCGTGTAGATACGCTAGTGTGAAACTAGCCTAACCCAGTTATTACAGCACCTTCCATGTGTTACACAGATGCATCATGGGCTTGTCCATGCATGAAATAAAAGGCTAAATTACAACATGGAGATCAGAGCAGTGTTTTATTTACATTCAGAACCAGTTTAAGAGGAACAAATTAAGATTTCCCACAGAAATCTCAGACTTTTACTTACAGAAATATTGGCTAAATAACATTCTTACATATATAGAAACCTTTAATTTTATAAAAGTGCATTTTTTTGCACTGAAAAATTTTGCTTGTTTCATGCAATTCATTTCTTATGTATTGTACAACTGTAATATGCTGTTGGTGCATGCGGGCAGGACTGATGGGAAGGTCTGTGGCTCGGCCCCCCCCATGGCCTGTTTCCGGTGTCTAGGACCAGATATCATAATACCAGCCTTGAATAGAAGGAGACAGCAACCAACCCTGAGAGACATCCAAGGTGGGAACGCCCCGTCATGCCAAAGGGAGTCTGCTAGATCCAGGCATAGTAGACCAGCGCTGATGGGTTTGTGGACGCCAGGAGGGGGTTGGGCCTGAAGGAAGGTTTCTTTTCCTGGCGGGTAGGAGAGTTGTCCTGTTGGTTGCTTTTTTGGACTGAACATTTCCGAAACCACAATTGGACTGTGCACCTCTTGGGAAGCAGGAGTTTAGTCTTCTGTTGCCGAAGAAAAGTACTCTTACCCTGATAGGTAGAGGGCAGGAAGCACTAGAAAGTTGGCGTGCATGATTGTTCAGGGCGCAGATGGTGTGGCCCGGCCACCAGAGGCTAGACGAGAGCCTGGATTTTTAAGAGTAGGGTCGCAGGAGCCTCTGTCAAACGTGGAGGCCGCATGAATAGGAAGGTTTCCCCAGGAGATGTCCATATTGCTCAGGGGAAAACTAGGACATATTTGTCTTGTCCCTTCACTTTTTTAATGGAGCCCCCTCACTGCCTGGTAGGATATACCTGTCCTGAAGATTTCAAATCCTAACCTTTACACAGACTTTCAGGCGACTGGCAGTTAACGGGATTTGTCTTCCCTCCCTACTCTATCTGGATATGGGGGGGCGAGAGGGTAGGGGGATTAGTGGCAAGGACTATCCGCCGGAAAACCGCAAATACTCTTGATGCCTCGTAGACCACAGATGATATGGTAGTGACAATTCTAGGTGGGAGATCAGAGTGATAACTCCACTCTGTCGCCCTTAAACGCCATATCTGAAAGAAAAAGGGAAATCACTAATAAAAAAAATCAAGACCTAAGGCAGAAACCAGCCTGGGTGGTCCGGACCCATGTCTGCCTCCTACTGACACTAAGCTAAAACGGATTAGCTTCATGCCAGTTAGTAGTGTTCCCTCCAAGCATAAGCAGCATACAAACCTAGCTTTTTGTGTGCCCCAATGAAGCATTAACCACCCCGCACACCAACCAGAGGGCCACACAGGGTAACCCCCCTGTCCAATCATAAACCTCCACCTCACACTAATCAGTGGACCCCACAGGATAAACCCATCAAAGCCCAAATGCCCCCTTCCCCCAAGCATAAATCCCCATCAGATGCCCGCTCAAGCATAAATCCCCATCATGCACCCTCCACCCCCAAGCAAAACCCCTCATCGGACGTCCACACACCCCCAAGCGCGCACGCCCCCATCGGACGTCCCCACGCCCCCATCGGACGTCCACACGCCCCCATCGGACGTCCACACGCCCCCATCGGACGTCCACACGCCCCCAAGCGCACAAGCCCCCATCGGACGTCCACACGCCCCCAAGCGCACAAGCCCCCATCGGACGTCCACACGCCCTCCAAGCGCACAAGCCCCCATCGGACGTCAACACGCCCCCAAGCATAACCCCCATCGGACGTCAACACGCCCCGAAGCATAAGCCCCCATCGGACGTCCACACGCCCCCAAGCATAAGCCCCCATCGGACGTCCACACGCCCCCAAGCATAAGCCCCCATCCGACGTCCACACGCCCCCAAGCATAAGCCCCCATCCGACATCCACCCCGGCATAAACCCCCATCGGACGTCCACCCCCCCAGCATAAACCCTCATCGGACATCCACCCCCCTTAAGCCTAAGCCCCTATCGGACGTCCACCCCCCTTAAGCCCCTATTGGATGCCATTCCCAGCATAAAACCATCATTGGACATTCACCCTCCGCATAAAACCTCATCGGACGTCCACCCCTGATCCCTCCCCAGCATAAACCTCATCGGACGTCCACCCCCTCCCAGCATAAGTCCCATCGGATGTCCAGCTTCCCCATCATAAACCCCCGACGGATGTCCATCCCCCGTCGGATGTCCATCCCCCGAAAGTATAAACCCCCACCAGATGGCAACTCTTCCCCAAACAAAAAGCCCTACCAGTCGAGCGCCTACCCCAAAATAAATCCACCCCTTTCAAGTCACAACAGATGCAGACAGGCCCCTTCGCCCTAGCATCAAGTCCCCAAGACACCACAATTGCGCATTAAATCCCCCCCCGTCCCAAGATCCCAACCAGACCAGGAGGCGTTAATGCACGCTAGTGGGGTCTGCTTGTCCCCGGGGGGCCCTACTGGGGATGATGCATGCTCGTGGGGTCTGGCTGGGCTTCTGGGGGTCGATTAACGCATGCTTGTGGGGTCTGGTAGGGCCCCGGGGAAGGGTTAATGCACGCTTGAGAGGTCTGGTTGGGCCCTGCATTAGACCCCCAAGGAGCCCACCAGACCACAAACGCATGCATTAACCCCCTCCCCGTGAGCCCAACCAGACACACAAGTGTGAATTAAACCCTCCGCGCTTGTGGGATCTGGTGGGCTTCTGGGGTGGGTTAATGCAGGGTACACTCAGACCCAGCAAACATGCATTAACCCCCCCAGGGCCCAACTAGACCCCAAAAGCATGCATTAACCACCCCTGGAGCCCAACCAAACCACAAAAACGTGCACTAATCCCCCCCACAGTAAGGAGCCCACCCAGACCCCACAAGCATGCATTAATCCCACTGGAAACCCAAACAGAACCCACAAGCGTACATTAAAAACCCCTGAGATCCAACCAGAACCCATAAGCGTGCATTAATCCCCCGGGAGCCCAACCAGACCTCACAAACGTGCATTAACCCCCCCCGGGACTACCCAACCCTGCGTGTGCATTAACCTCCCCCCCGGGACCCAACCAAACACGGCAAGCGTGCATTAACCCCCCCCGGGACCCAACCAAACACGGCAAGCGTGCATTAACCCCCCCCCCGGGACCCAACCAAACACGGCAAGCGTGCATTAACACCCCCCCCCGGGACCCAACCAAACACGGCAAGAGTGAATTAACCCCCCCCCGGGACCCAACCAAACACGGCAAGCGTCCATTAGCCCCCCCCCCGGGACCCAACCAAACACGGCAAGCGTGCATTAACCCACCCCCGGGACCCAACCAAACACGGCAAGCGTGCATTAACCCCCCCGGGACCCAACCAAACACGGCAAGCGTGCATTAACCCCCCCCGGGACCCAACCAAACACGGCAAGCGTGCATTAACCCCCCCGGGACCCAACCAAACACGGCAAGCGTGCATTAACCCCCCCGGGGCCCAACCAGACACGGCAAGCGTGCATTAACCCTCCTGGGAGCCCAAGCAGACCCCACAAGCATGCATTAGTACCCCCCAAAGTACAACCAGAGCCCACAAGCGTGCATTAACCCCCAACCAGACCCCACAAGCATGCATCATTAACCCCCCTCTCCCGGGACTGCCAGACACCCCAAGCGTGCATCATTAACCCTCTCTCCCGGGACTACCAGACACCACAAGCGTGCATCATCAACCCTCCTCTCCCGGGACTACCAGACACCACAAGCGTGCATCATCAACCTTCCTCTCCCGGGACTACCAGACACCGCAAGCGTGCATCATCAACCCTCCTCTCCCGGGACTACCAGACACCACAAGCGTGCATCATCAACCCTCCTCTCCCAGGACTACCAGACATCACAAGTGTGCATCATCAACCCTCCTCTCCCGGGACTACCAGACACCACAAGCGTGCATCATTAACCCCCCTCTCCCAGGACTAACCGACACCACAAGCGTGCATTAATCCCTCTCTCCTGGGACTACCAGACACCACAACCACAAGCGTGCATCATCAACCCCCCTCTCCCGGGACTACCAGACACCGCAACCACAAGCGTGCATCATCAACCCTCCTCTCCCGGGACTACCAGACACCACAAGCGTGCATTAACCCCTCTCTCCCAGGACTACCAGACACCACAAGCGTGCATTAACCCCCCTCTCCCGGGACTACCAGACACCACAAGCGTGCATTAACCCCTCTCTCCCGGGACTACCAGACACCACAAACGTGCACTAACACACCCTGTACCCAGCCAGACCCTGGGAGCATGCATTAACACCCCCCCGGAGACCCAACCAGACCCCTCAGACGTGCATTAACCCCCCCAGGACCCAACCAGATCCCACAAGCGTGCATTAACCCCCCCGACCCAAACAGACCCCACAAGCCAGCCTTAACCCCCCTGGGAGCCCAAGCAGACCCCACAAGTGTGCATTAACCCCCACCCCCCTGACAAAACAGACCCTGCAAGCGTGCATTAACCCCCCTGGGAGCCAAAAGCAGACCTCACATGCATGCATTAGTACCCCCCGAAGTACAACCAGATCCCACAAGCGTGCATTAACCCCCACCCCCAACCAGACCCCACAAACATGCATTAGTAACCCCCCCAAGTACAACCAGACCCCCACAAGCGTGCATTAAACCCCACCCCCTGCCCCAAACAGACCCCAGAAGCGTGCATTAACCCCCACCCCCTGCCCCAAACAGACCCCAGAAGCATGCATTAGTACCCCCCGAAGTACAACCAGACCCCACAAGCGTGCATTAAACCCCACCCCCTGCCCCAAACAGACCCCAGAAGCGTGCATTAACCCCCACCCCCTGCCCCAAACAGACCCCAGAAGCATGCATTAGTACCCCCCGAAGTACAACCAGACCTCACAAACGTGCATTAACCCCCCCCGGGACTACCCAACCCTGCGTGTGCATTAACCCCCCCCGGGACCCAACCAAACACGGCAAGCGTGCATTAACCCCCCCCCGGGACCCAACCAAACACGGCAAGCGTGCATTAACACCCCCCCCCGGGACCCAACCAAACACGGCAAGAGTGAATTAACCCCCCCCCGGGACCCAACCAAACACGGCAAGCGTCCATTAGCCCCCCCCCCGGGACCCAACCAAACACGGCAAGCGTGCATTAACCCACCCCCGGGACCCAACCAAACACGGCAAGCGTGCATTAACCCCCCGGGACCCAACCAAACACGGCAAGCGTGCATTAACCCCCCCCGGGACCCAACCAAACACGGCAAGCGTGCATTAACCCCCCCGGGACCCAACCAAACACGGCAAGCGTGCATTAACCCCCCCCGGGGCCCAACCAGACACGGCAAGCGTGCATTAACCCTCCTGGGAGCCCAAGCAGACCCCACAAGCATGCATTAGTACCCCCCAAAGTACAACCAGAGCCCACAAGCGTGCATTAACCCCCAACCAGACCCCACAAGCATGCATCATTAACCCCCCTCTCCCGGGACTGCCAGACACCCCAAGCGTGCATCATTAACCCTCTCTCCCGGGACTACCAGACACCACAAGCGTGCATCATCAACCCTCCTCTCCCGGGACTACCAGACACCACAAGCGTGCATCATCAACCTTCCTCTCCCGGGACTACCAGACACCGCAAGCGTGCATCATCAACCCTCCTCTCCCGGGACTACCAGACACCACAAGCGTGCATCATCAACCCTCCTCTCCCAGGACTACCAGACATCACAAGCGTGCATCATCAACCCTCCTCTCCCGGGACTACCAGACACCACAAGCGTGCATCATTAACCCCCCTCTCCCAGGACTAACCGACACCACAAGCGTGCATTAATCCCTCTCTCCTGGGACTACCAGACACCACAACCACAAGCGTGCATCATCAACCCCCCTCTCCCGGGACTACCAGACACCGCAACCACAAGCGTGCATCATCAACCCTCCTCTCCCGGGACTACCAGACACCACAAGCGTGCATTAACCCCTCTCTCCCAGGACTACCAGACACCACAAGCGTGCATTAACCCCCCTCTCCCGGGACTACCAGACACCACAAGCGTGCATTAACCCCTCTCTCCCGGGACTACCAGACACCACAAACGTGCACTAACACACCCTGTACCCAGCCAGACCCTGGGAGCATGCATTAACACCCCCCCGGAGACCCAACCAGACCCCTCAGACGTGCATTAACCCCCCCAGGACCCAACCAGATCCCACAAGCGTGCATTAACCCCCCCGACCCAAACAGACCCCACAAGCCAGCCTTAACCCCCCTGGGAGCCCAAGCAGACCCCACAAGTGTGCATTAACCCCCACCCCCCTGACAAAACAGACCCTGCAAGCGTGCATTAACCCCCCTGGGAGCCAAAAGCAGACCTCACATGCATGCATTAGTACCCCCCGAAGTACAACCAGATCCCACAAGCGTGCATTAACCCCCACCCCCAACCAGACCCCACAAACATGCATTAGTAACCCCCCCAAGTACAACCAGACCCCCACAAGCGTGCATTAAACCCCACCCCCTGCCCCAAACAGACCCCAGAAGCGTGCATTAACCCCCACCCCCTGCCCCAAACAGACCCCAGAAGCATGCATTAGTACCCCCCGAAGTACAACCAGACCCCACAAGCGTGCATTAACCCCACCACCCCCAACTAGACCCTAAGCTCTGGCCATGTATCCAGCTTAGAGACCCAATACTTGAACGGGGAAGAGCCATCTGGGAGAACACTAACAGGGCACGACAAGTAGTCTGTCACCATCTGACGGAAACGTTGCCTCCTGCTGACTGGAGCCGTCTGTGATGGTGTAGCCGTTTGTGGCGGTCCCACAAAACTTTTCCACATTTGGGCCATACTGGCCTTGCCTTGTCCTGCGGCACTGCCTCTGCTACCTCTTTGTGCAGAGCTTCCTCCACTGCCTCTACCCACATGGCTGCTTTGAAAAGCACTACCAGCAACACTTGTGGGGGGAATGGAGAACATGATGGCCTGCACAAGTGTTTCTTGGTACTCCCGCATTTTTCGCTCCCGGTTCAACTGTGGTATGAGGCTTTGTAAGTTGTCCCGGTAGCGAGGATCTAGGATGGTGTACACCCAATAATCAACCGTGTGGAGAATGTTGGCGATGCGGCGGTCATTTAACAAGCACTGCAGCATGAAATCAACCATGTGCTGCAGACTGCCAACTGGACCGGAAACGCTGTCCCCAGCTTGAGGCAGCATCTCTGTCTGCTCAGCATCACCCCACCCTCGCTGTACACACTGACTACTAGAGCCTTGTGTACCTCCCTCCTCTGGAGAGATGTGTTCCTCCTCCTCCATTGACTCCTCGTCATCCTCCTAAGTGTCCCCTGCCTGGGCCTTTGTGTGGAAGCACGTTGCGCAGACTTGCCAGAAGCAGATGGCATTTCTGACTGCTCATCCTCGACCTCTTCAAAAACCTCCTCACTTAGTGCTTGTAAGGTTTTTTGAAGCAGACAGATGAGGGGGACAGTCATGCTGATTAGTGCATCATCTGCACTGGCCATCCGCGTGGAGTCATCGAAGGCACGCAAAACTTGGCAGATGTCCCCCATAGTGGCCCACGCAGTGGTGGTGAAGTGTGTCCGGCGCACAGTGCGACTTGTTTGCGCCTGATGCAGCTGGTACTCCATTACTGCTGCCTGCTGCTCACACAACCGCTCCAACATATGTAACGTTGAATTCCACCTGGTGGGGAGGTCACATATGATGCGATGTTCTGGCAGGCGGAATCGGCGTTGCAGAGATGCAATGCGCGATCTTGCCATGCTGGAACGCCGCAAGTGAGCACACTCTAGGCGAACCTTGTGCAGCAGTGCATCAAGATCCGGATAGTCCCTCAGAAAGCTCTGCACGACCAAATTGAGCACGTGTGCCAGACATGGTATGTGAGTGAGGTTGCCTAGCTGCCACTAGATTTTGGCCATTGTCACTCACTACCAAACCTGGCTGGAGATTCGCTGGCACAAACCACACATCGCTCTCCTGCTTGATGGCATTCCAGAGCTCCTGTGCTGTGTGGCTCCGATTCCTCAAAGAAATTAATTTAAGGACGGCCTGTTGACGTTTGGCCACACCTGTGCTCATATCTGGCCTAACAGACTCACGCAGTGCTGATTCCGAGGAACTAGAGTAGGAGGAGGACTCAATATGTACAGACTGCATTCCTGCAATCCTTGGAGTTGGCAGAATACGTACAGAGCCACTCTCCAGATCTGTACCCGGCTCCACAACATTGACCCAATGGGCAGTGAGGGAAAGGTATCGTCCCTGTCCATGGCTACTGGTCCACGCATCGGTGGTCAGGTGGACCTTGCTACTGACGGCATTTAGTAGCGCATTTTTAATTTTTCCCTCCACATGCTTTTGCAGGGCAGGGACAGCTTGCCTGCTGAAATAAAAGCGGCTGGGCACATTGTATTGTGGAACTGCCAATGACATAAAGTTCCAGAAGGTGTCAGTCTCCACCAGCCTGAATGACAGCATCTCAAGGGCCAGTAGTTTGGCAATGCCGGCATTCAGAGCCAGTGCTCGGGGATGGTTTGCAGAGTATGGCCGCTTTTTCTCCCATGCCTGTGCTACCTATTGCTGGTGAGTGGCCTGGGAGTGTGCTGATGACTGCGAACGTGGTTCAGTGGGTGGAATTTCACTGGGTCTCTGGACAACAGTGGCAGTGGTTCTTCCATGGCGTTCCAGTGAGGAAGCCGAACCAGCTGTGTGTGAGCTGGAGGAAGAGGCCCCAACACGAGCTGAAGAGGTGGTAGGTGCTGCTGAAGGTTGGCCTACATCTTCAGTGTGTCTGTGTAACTCCACCTCGTTCTTGGTACGCACATGTTTCCACATATTTGTGGTATTGAGTTTGGTCACATTTTTCCCTCGTTTCACTTTCTGATGACACAGCTTGCATTTGACAAAGCAAATGTCATCTGCAACTGTGTCAAAAAAAGACCACGCACTGCAAGTCCTGGGAGCGCCCGTTTTGTGTTTTGGAAGAGGATTGCTCCCCACGGGTGCCAAAGTGGAGGCTACAGGCAACCAAGTCTGCCCCCGCCCTCTCCCTCCTCTTTTGGCCGTTCGGGGAATCTCTTCCTCAGAGCTGCTCCCACCACCTTCCTGTGGCTGACACCATGATGGGTCAAGGACCTCATCATCTCCACTCCCCTCTTCAAGCACCGGCTGGTCCTGGGTTGTCTCACCAGCACCGTACGCACCAGAAATTGGCAACTGAGTCTCATCATCATCAGATGAGCACTGAGGTGTGCTGACAATAGGCACTGGCCCACCCGCCTCTTCAGATTCAGAGGGACAAAGCAGTTGCGCATCACTGCATACTCCCTCTTCTTCACGCTCTAGAATGCTGCTTGGCTGGCCACCTCTTTCCAAGCCAACAGATTCTGAGAACAGAAGTAAAGATTGAGATGGCTCCTGTCCAGGGCTCTCAGACTGCCTGGGCAATTTGGCAGGTGGTGAAGAGACAGATGGTTGCTCTTCAGTGCTCTGGCCTTGGGAGGATGCGGAAGTCATTGAAGTGGATGCGTTAGCTGCCATCCATCCGACAACGGCTTCAATTTGTTCGTCACGCAGCAGTGGGGTACGGCGAGGTCCTACAAAGCTGCGCATGAAGGACTGTTGCCTGGTAAAAGTGGGGGATGCCGGGTCACTGGTGGCCGCAGCAGATACCGAATCCCCACGTCCTCTCCCTGCTGAATCCCCCCGTCCTCTCCCTGCTGAAACTCCACGGCCACGACCACGTGCCTTACTCCCTGCCTTCTTCATCTTGGTAGACTGATAAAGACAGGCAGAAAAGTAAAAAAGGGGTGGCTTAGTGTTCTTATTCCTGAACACCTGCTAACCAGTATAAGAAACACTAATTTGGCTAAGAGTGTGTGTACTACACTTTAATATGATCTAATGTGGCCTAGACAACTTTAAAGTAGAGTGTTTGGTGAACTTTATTTCCTTTTTTTTTTGGGGGGGGCAAGGAAAGGATGTGACCAAAGTTTGAAAGCTATAGTATCACAAACTTTTTGGAGCGATTACAATGCAGGAAGCTAACCTACAATGCAATTGATGAGGCTCCAAAAAATAGGGTGATACTAGCCTGGCTGGCCCTGAAGGGCACAAGCCAGCAAAAAGGCTCCTCTATCTAATCCTATATAGTGTTTGCAACCAACCAATGACAATGGATGCGGTTGGAAGCACACTAATATAGGAGCAAAAATCTGGCTAAATTAGCTGCAAAAAAAGGACTATGTATGAGGCAGTGACGCACGCTGAGCGGACTAAAGCTAGCGGTGGCTGTAGAACACACTGTAACGTGAGCTGCACTCACACACAGAGAGACCTATCAGACAGCCAAAAACAGTGCAGAGAAATGGGCTATAGCACTGAAAGGCTGCTGAAAGGCTCCGCTGTCCAATCCTTTAGTGTTTGCAACCAACGTATATGGATACGTATGGAAGCACACTATACAGGAGAAAAAAAAAGCAGCAATAAAAGAAAAATGTGTATGAGGCAGAGACACACGCTGGGCGGCCTACAAGCAGACGTGCCTGCAGGACACACTACACAGCGTGGGTCTGCACTCACACAGCACTTGCAGACAGCTGTGAAAACAGCGCTGCTAGGGAAAAGCAAGCTACAGTGGTGGTTTATGTAGCCTGGGTTAAGCACTATATGTTTTGTGGAATCGCTATTTCTAACTGTCCCTCACAGTCTTCAACAGCAGCCTGTCCCTAACTGAATTCACAGCAGAGTGACCAGAAATGGCGGCTGCAGCGCTTTTTATAGTGCATCATGACATCATTTCAGCAGCCAATCACAGCCATGCCAGTAGTTAACATGCCTACATGCCTAACAGGATGTGCCCACACTTCTGAGGATCCCCATTGGCTGAATCAAATCGAGCGGGCTCCTAGCATTATGGGAACTTCCGATTCCGGTATTCGATATGAAAAAAGTATCGGAACTAAGTATCGGAATTCCGATACAGCTAATATCGGCCGATACCCGATACTTGCGGTATCGGAATGCTCCACACTAAATATGACCCTTCTCCAACGCCTCCTTAATATAGGATCGCATAGCCTCATGCTCGGGTACAGATAAATTGAAGAGCCGACCCTTGGGAAATTTACACCCTGGGCTCAGTTCAATTGCACAGTCATAACTCCTATGAGGAGGCAGAGACGCAGACTCATTCTCACTAAATACATCATAAAAGTCCGCCAAATAATCAGGAACATCATGCGACTGAGGAGAGGTGGAAAACACCGGAGCCTCACTAAAGGCACACCGACAACCCCAACTCACCACAGACACAGATTTCCAATCCAAAACTGGATTATTAATTTGTAACCAGGGAAACCCCAGAACAATAGTATCATGCAGATTATGTAACACCAAAAACCTGCAATTTTCTTGATGGTCTGGGGCGACCCGCATTACCACCTGGGTCCAAAACTGAGGTTTATTTTTAGCCAAAGGAGTAGCATCAATCCCCCTCAAAGGCATAGGCGTCTTCAGAGGTGTCGTCGGAAATCCACAACGGTTAGCAAAATCCAAGTCCATTAGGTTTAGAGCTGCTCCCGAATCCACAAAAGCCTTGGCGGAAAATGTGGACAGGGAGCAGATCAGAGTAATAGCCAGAAGAAACTTAGGTTGAACACCACCAACAGAAAACGTGTGTGCAAAGCGTTTCTCGCGTTTAGGACAGACAGAAATAATATGCGAGGCATCTCCGCAGAAAAAACACAACTTATTACGCCTTCTGAACTCCTGACGCTGCTCTCTGGAAAAAACTCTATCACATTGCATAGGTTCAGACATCTGTTCAACAGGTGGCAACACCTCTCGTGCAGCTCTGCGTTCGCGCAAACGCCGATCAACCTGAATGGCTAAAGACATAGAATCGTCAAGACCAGAGGGAACAGGAAATCCCACCATAGTATCTTTTACAGCTTCTGACAAACCCTTCCGAAAGAGAGCAGCCAAGGCATTATCATTCCAGGTAGTAAGTACTGCCCACTTTCGGAATTTTTGACAGTACAATTCTGCAGAATCACGACCCTGGTTCAATGCCAGCAGGGTCTTTTCAGCCTGATCAATGGCATTAGGTTCGTCATACAACAACCCCAAGGCCTGAAAAAATGCATTCACATTAGTCAGAATAGGATCATCTGGTTTCAAAGAAAACACCCAATCCTGGGGATCGCCACGCAGCAAAGAGATGACAATTTTAACCTGCTGCGCAGAGCTCCCTGACGAGTTAGGCTTCAAGGCAAAAAATAATTTACAATTATTTTTGAAATTCAAAAATTTAGACCGATCCCCAAAAAATACATCAGGTGTAGGAATCTTTGGTTCAGCAGCATGTGAATGAGCAAGGTAGGCGGAAATTCCCCGCACTTCCGCAGCGAGCTGCTCCACACGATCAGACAATTGCTTTATCTCCAATGAGAGGAAAAAAAATTCCCCCTACGGCCTCAGAGATATAGAGGAAAAAATATACACACCTTTTTTTTTTTTTTTTTTTTTTTAACACAATTCTTTCCTGCTATTGAGTACCCTAGGATCTGCGGTATGGCGGGTGATTCTGTTATGATTGAGTCACCGTAGGAGGCAAAAATAGAAATGCTAGCTAAGTCCAGAAAACCAGAGAAGTTGGCAGCTATCGGATTGCAGACCCCTGAACCTATCAACACAACTAGCAGTAGCCGTGGGGGGCTCCTACGATGCCCTAGGCCCCTCGATCACAGCCGGAGGACTACATAGCCTAAAGACAGAAAGGGAAATCTAAACTGCCCCAGAGCAGACCCCAAAGCAAAAGGCAGCCCCCGACATATAATGACGGTGAAGCAAGAAGAAAGAACAAAACACAGACAGAAAGATAGACTGAGCAAAGATGGGGCCCAAGCTAGCTTAGATAGGAAAGGACAGGAAGGCTGCTGTCTGCAATCCGTGAAAAACCCTATGAAAATAAGAGCCAACAAACTGACAGTAAAAAAGGCCCTGAAGACGCTAGGCTTCTAAAAAAGGCTATGTCAGTACTCAGGAATATTCTGAAGACAGAGCAACAGGCAAAAGGAGATTCAGCTCACCCCAGCAGGGAATGGCAGAATCCAGAAAAGCAAGGAAAACAAAACACTAATGCAAAAAGGCAAAGCAGAAATCTTAGCTTTAGATGAGCAGGAATCAGACTGGTTTCCTAGAAGTCCACAGAGAAATCACCCGCAGGCCAGAAGGGCGTCGGCAGCCTTATATCCAGTCATTAACTCCACTCAGCCAGTCATCATCATCAGCCCCAGGTGTTTGACAATCAGGCTCACTACCTTTCTTCACCAGAAGAGGGAGTTCCTCGGGCCTCAGTAGTGAAGGGGAAAATGAACTCTCAACAGGGGTTGATGATGCACGCTTGTGGTTGTGGTGTCTGGTAGTCCCGGGAGAGAGGGATTAATGCACGCTTGTGGTGTCTGGTAGTCCTGGGAGAGGGGGGTTAATGCACGCTTGTGGTGTCTGGTAGTCCCGGGAGAGGAGGGTTGATGATGCACGCTTGTGGTGTCTGGTAGTCCCGGGAGAGGAGGGTTGATGGTGCACGCTTGTGGTGTCTGGTAGTCCCGGGAGAGGAGGGTTGATGATGCACGCTTGTGGTGTCTGGTAGTCCCGGGAGAGGAGGGTTGATGATGCACGCTTGTGGTGTCTGGTAGTCCCGGGAGAGGAGGGTTGATGATGCACGCTTGTGGTGTCTGGTAGTCCCGGGAGAGGAGGGTTGATGATGCACGCTTGTGGTGTCTGGTAGACCCGGGAGAGGAGGGTTGATGATGCACGCTTGTGGTGTCTGGTAGTCCCGGGAGAGGAGGGTTGATGATGCACGCTTGTGGTGTCTGGTAGTCCCGGGAGAGGAGGGTTGGTGATGCACGCTTGTGGTGTCTGGTAGTCCCGGGAGAGGAGGGTTGATGATGCACGCTTGTGGTGTCTGGTAGTCCCGGGAGAGGAGGGTTGATGATGCAAGCTTGTGGTGTCTGGTAGTCCCGGGAGAGGAGGGTTGATGATGCACGCTTGTGGTGTCTGGTAGTCCCGGGAGAGGAGGGTTGATGATGCACGCTTGTGGTGTCTGGTAGTCCCGGGAGAGGAGGGTTGATGATGCACGCTTATGGTGTCTGGTAGTCCCGGGAGAGGAGGGTTGATGATGCACGCTTGTGGTGTCTGGTAGTCCCGGGAGAGGAGGGTTGATGATGCACGCTTGTGGTGTCTGGTAGTCCCGGGAGAGGAGGGTTGATGATGCACGCTTGTGGTGTCTGGTAGTCCCGGGAGAGGGGGTTTAGTGATGCACGCTTGTGGTGTCTGGCAGTCCCGGGAGAGGGGGGTTAATGATGCATGCTTGTGGTGTCTGGCAGTCCCGGGAGAGGGGGTTAATGATGCATGCTTGTGGGGTCTGGTTGGGGGATAATGCACGCTTGTGGGCTCTGGTTGTACTTCGGGGGGTACTAATGCATGCTTGTGGGGTCTGCTTGGGCTCCCAGGAGGGTTAATGTACGCCTGTCGTGTCTGGTTGGGTCCCGGGGGGGTTAATGCACGCTTGCCGTGTTTGGTTGGGTCCCGGGGGGTTAATGCACGCTTGCCGTGTTTGGTTGGGTCCCGGGGGGGTTAATGCACGCTTGCCGTGTTTGGTTGGGTCCCGGGGGGGGGTTAATGCACGCTTGCCGTGTTTGGTTGGGTCCCGGGGGGGAGGTTAATGCACACGCAGGATTGGGTAGTCCCGGGGGGGGTTAATGCTCGATTGTGTGTTCTGTTTGGGTCCCGGGGGGGTTAATGCACGTTTGTGAGGTCTGGTTGGGCTCCCGGGGGATTAATGCACGCTTATGGGTTCTGGTTGGATCTCAGGGGTGGTTAATGTACGCTTGTGGGTTCTGTTTGGGTTTCCGGCGGGATTAATGCATGCTTGTGGGGGCTGGATGGGCTCCTTACTGTGGGGGGGATTAGTGCACATTTTTGTGGTTTGGTTGGGCTCCAGGGGTGGTTAATGCATGCTTTTGGGGTCTAGTTGGGCCCTGGGGGGGTCAATGCACGTTTGCGGGGTCTGAGTGGACCCTGCATTAACCCACCCCAGAAGCCCACCAGATCCCACAAGCGCGGAGGGTTTAATTCACACTTGTGTGTCTGGTTGGGCTCACGGGGAGGGTTAATGCATGCGTTTGTGGTCTGGTGGGCTCCTTGGGGGTCTAATGCAGGGCCCAACCAGACCTCTCAAGCGTGCATTAACCCTTCCCCGGGGCCCTACCAGACCCCACAAGCATGCGTTAATCGACCCCCAGAAGCCCAACCAGACCCCACGAGCGTGCATTATCCCCAGTAGGGCCCCCCGGGGACAAACAGACCCCAAAAGCGTGCATTAACGCCTCCTGGTCTGGTTGGGATCTTGGGACGGGGGGGATTTAATGCGCAATTGTGGTGTCTTGGGGACTTGATGCTAGGGCGAAGGGGCCTGTCTGCATCTGTTGTGACTTGAAAGGGGTGGATTGATTTTGGGGTAGGTGCTCGACTGGTAGGGCTTTTTGTTTGGGGAAGAGGTGCCATCTGGTGGGGGTTTATACTTTCGGGGGATGGACATCCAACGGGGGATGGACATCCGACGGGGGTTTATGATGGGGAAGCTGGACATCCGATGGGACTTATGCTGGGAGGGGGTGGACGTCCGATTAGGTTTATGCTGGGGAGGGGTCAGGGGTGGACGTCCGATGAGGTTTTATGCGGGGGGTGAATGTCCAATGATGGTTTTATGCTGGGAATGGCATCCAATAGGGGCTTAAGGGGGGTGGACGTCCGATAGGGGCTTAGGCTTAAGGGGGGTGGACGTCCGATGAGGGTTTATCCTGGGGGGTGGACGTCCGATGGGGGTTTATGCTTGGGGGTGTGTGGACGTCGGATGGGAGCTTATGCTTGGGGGCGTGTAGACGTCGGATGGGGGCTTATGCTTGGGGGCGTGTAGACGTCGGATGGGGGCGTGTAGACGTTGGATGGGGGCTTATGCTTGGGTGCATGTGGACGTCGGATGGGGGCTTATGCTTGGGGGCGTGTGGACGTCGGATGGGGGCTTATGCTTGGGGGCGTGTGGACGTCTGATGGGGGCTTATGATTGGGGGCGTGTGGACGTCTGATGGGGGCTTATGCTTGGGGGCGTGTGGACGTCCGATGGGGGCTTATGCTTGGGGGCGTGTGGACGTCCGATGGAGGCTTATTCTTGGGGGCGTGTGGACGTCCGATGGGGGCTTGTGCGCTTGGAGGGCGTGTGGACGTCCGATGGGGGCTTGTGCGCTTGGAGGGCGTGTGGACGTCCGATGGGGGCTTGTGCGCTTGGAGGGCGTGTGGACGTCCGATGGGGGCTTGTGCCCTTGGAGGGCGTGTGGACGTCCGATGGGGGCTTGTGCGCTTGGAGGGCGTGTGGACGTCCGATGGGGGCTTGTGCGCTTGGAGGGCGTGTGGACGTCCGATGGGGGCTTGTGCGCTTGGAGGGCGTGTGGACGTCCGATGGGGGCTTGTGCGCTTGGAGGGCGTGTGGACGTCCGATGGGGGCTTGTGCGCTTGGAGGGCGTGTGGATGTCCGATGGGGGCTTGTGCGCTTGGAGGGCGTGTGGACGTCCGATGGGGGCTTGTGCGCTTGGAGGGCGTGTGGACGTCCGATGGGGGCTTGTGCGCTTGGAGGGCGTGTGGACGTCCGATGGGGGCTTGTGCGCTTGGAGGGCGTGTGGACGTCCGATGGGGGCGTGTGGACGTCCGATGGGGGCTTGTGCGCTTGGGGGCGTGTGGACGTCCGATGGGGGCTTGTGCGCTTGGGGGCGTGTGGACGTCCGATGGGGGCGTGTGGACGTCCGATGGGGGCCTGCACGCTTGGGTGCGTGTGGACGTCCGATGGGGGGTTTTGCTTGGGGGTGGAGGGTGCATGATGGGGATTTATGCTTGAGCGGGCATCTGATGGGGATTTACGCTTGGGGGAAGGGGGCATTTGGGCTTTGATGGGTTTATCCTGTGGGGTCCGCTGATTAGGGCGAGGTGGTTTATGATTGGACAGGGGGGGTTACCCTGTGTGGCCCTCTGGTTGGTGTGCGGGGTGGTTAATGCTTCATTGGGGCAAACAAAAAGCTATGTTTGTATGCTGCTTACGCTTGGAGGGAACATTACTAACTGGCTTGAAGCTAATCCGTTTTGGCGGTAGGAGGCAGACATGGGTCCGGACCACCCAGGCTGGTTTCTGCCTTAGGTCTTGATTTTTTTTATTAATGATTTCCCTTTTTCTTTCAGATATGGCGTTTAAGGGCGACAGAGTGGAGTTATCACTCTGATCTCCCACCTAGAATTGTCACTACCATATCATCTGTGGTCTACGAGGCAGGGCCCTAACACATCAAGAGTGTTTGCGGTTTTCCGGCGGACAGTCCTTGCCACTAATCCCCCTTCCCTCTTGCCCCCCAGATCCAGATAGAGTAGGGAGGGAAGACAAATCCCGTTAACTGCCAGTCGCCTGAAAGTCTGTGTAAAGGTTAGGATTTGAAATCTTCAGGACAGGTATATCCTACCAGGCAGTGAGGGGGCTCCATTAAAAAAATGAAGGGACAAGACAAATATGTCCTAGTTTTCCCCTGAGCAATATGGACATCTCCTGGGGAAACCTTCCTATTCATGCGGCCTCCACGTTTGACAGAGGCTCCTGCGACCCTACTCTTAAAAATCCAGGCTCTCGTCTAGCCTCTGGTGGCCGGGCCACACCACCTGCGCCCTGAACAATCATGCACGCCAACTTTCTAGTGCTTCCTGCCCTCTACCTATCAGGGTAAGAGTACTTTTCTTCGGCAACAGAAGACTAAACTCCTGCTTCCCAAGAGGTACACAGTCCAATTGTGGTTTCGGAAATGTTCAGTCCAAAAAAGCAACCAACAGGACAACTCTCCTACCCGCCAGGAAAAGAAACCTTCCTTCAGGCCCAACCCCCTCCTGGCGTCCACAAACCCATCAGCGCTGGTCTACTACGCCTGGATCTAGCAGACTCCCTTTGGCATGACGGGGCGTTCCCACCTTGGATGTCTCTCAGGGTTGGTTGCTGTCTCCTGCTATTCAATGCTGGTAATATGATATCTGGTCCTAGACACTGGAAACAGGCCATGGGGGAACCGAGCCACAGACCCTCCCATCAGTCCTGCCCGCATGCACCAACAGCATATTACAGTTGTACAATACATAAGAAATGCATTGCATGAAACAAGCAAAATTTTTCAATGCAAAAAAATGCACTTTTATAAAATTAAAGGTTTCTATATATGTAAATGTTATTTAGCCAATATTTCTGTAAGTAAAAGTCTGAGATTTCTGTGGGAAATCTTAATTTGTTCCTCTTAAACTGGTTCTGAATGTAAATAAAACATTGCTCTGCTTTAAATCTCCATGTTGTAATTTAGCCTTTTATTTCATGCATGGACAAGCCCATGATGCATCTGTGTAACACATGGAAGGTGCTGTAATAACTGGGTTAGGCTAGTCTCACACCAACATATCTACACGCAGTGCACGGCGCCCCCTCCGGTCATCTACTATCGCACATCGCTGCATGCCATTTGCGCCCCCTATCTTGAGCATAGGGTGCGCAGACTGCGCTAGTAGGATTTTGCGTGCGTTGCGCTCTTTTGACGGTGCGCTGAGCGCCCCAAAATGCAACATGGTGCGCTCGGCGCACCGTCAAAAGGGCGCAGCGCACGCAAAATCCTACTAGCACACAGTCTGCGCACCCTATGCTAAAGGTAGTGTGCGCAGATCGCATGCAGTGATGTGCAATAGTAGGAGATGACCGGAGGAGGCGGGGCTTAGTGGCGCCGTGCGCTGCATGTAGATACACTAGTGTGAAACTAGCCTTAAACAGGTAAACCACTTTTGAGACAGTAAAGTTCACTTGCACAAGCTGCATAGATGTAAGCCTGCCTAAAGGGAACATGTCACCAGGATTCCCCATAAAAAACCATACAAACTGGTGTGCATGGAGCGTGTAAGCGCACGTTCACACTGGCCACTGAACAGAAAAAAAACACAGACATGACTGAATACCCTGCAGTAAATGGCGTAGTGCATGAAAATAATATAGGGGATTTAGTTAACATGTTCTTTATTAAAAAAGCCAAAGCCATCCCACCACTTCACGGTGACGTAATTGGGACAGTCCTAACTAATATTAAAAACCTTACCGCTTTGTCCTGTGACTTGCATGTGGATAAGGACTGAGAAGGATTAGGCCCAAATAGTGAACACGAAGGAATGGGAAACCACATCAATATATAAAGGGTTTTAATATTAGTTATCACTGTCCCAATTAGGGTCACTGTGAAGTGGTAGGATGGCTTCTGCATTTTTTTTAAATCGAGCGTGTTAACAAAGTACCTTATATTTTCATGCATTATTGCTGTTTACTACAGGGTATTCAATCATTGTTTATGCGCCCCCCCCCGTATAAAGTACTACCAGGGTCGGACTTGGGTGTCTAGGGCCCACCAAGGGAATTAATTTTAGGGGCCCACCTACAGTAATGTACAACTCAACATTTAGGCTTTGAGACCGCAGAATTACACCATGGGTTCTTTTGCCGTATATGCCACGCCAAATCTGCATCATTTCAGCATCCTAATTCTACTAAAAGCTGCACCGTTGTTCATATGCTGCAGATCTTTCCGCACTACGATTCATTTAATCCTTTAGGGCCGCAGGCCTGTTTTCACCTTAATGCCCAGGCCATTTTTTGCAAATCTGACCTGTGTTACTTTGAAGTTAAAAAGTGACCCCATTTTGGTATCTACACCCCCAAGGATTGACGTAGGGGGTATAGTGATCACTTTGTCCCAACAAGAGATCCATGGTAGATGCTACACAGCCCAGCCAATCGAAGCGTTCGTATCTGCAGGGGGGGCTAAAATTCACCCGGACCAGCCAGGCAGTGTTGCTGCCTGCCGGTCTTAGCGGCGAAAGCCTCCCAGTACCCGTGCGATTAGCTGCCCCAATAGGCAGCACAGGTCCCCAATAGGCAGCATTGGTCCCTATAGGCAGCACAGGTTCCCAATAGGCAGCACAACTCCCCAATAGGCAGCACAGGTCCCCAAAAGGCAGCACAGGTCCCCAATAGGTAGCACACGTCCCCAATAGGCAGCACAGGTTCCCAATAGGCAGCACAGGTCCCCAATAGGCAGCATTGGTCCCTAATAGGCAGTATTGGTCCCAAATAGGGAGCAAAGGTCCCCAATAGGCAGCACAGGTCCCCAATAGGCAGCATTGTTCCCAATAGGCAGCATTGGTCCCCAATAGGCAGCATTGGTCCCAAATAGGGAGCACAGGTCCCCAATAGGCAGCACAACTCCCCAATAGGCAGCACAGGTCCCCAAAAGGCAGCACAGGTCCCCAATAGGTAGCACACGTCCCCAACAGGCAGCACAGGTCCCCAATAGGCAGCATTGGTCCCCAATAGGCAGCATTGGTCCCAAATAGGGAGCAAAGGTCCCCAATAGGCAGCACAGGTCCCCAATAGGCAGCACAAGGTCCCCAATAGGCAGCATTGTTCCCAATAGGCAGCATTGGTCCCCAATAGGCAGCATTGGTCCCAAATAGGGAGCACAGGTCCCCAATAGGCAGCACAGGTCCCAATAGGCAGCACAGGTTCCCAATAGGTAGCATTGTACCCAATAGGCAGCACAGGTCCCCAATAGGCAGCACAGGTCCCAATAGGCAGCACAGGTCCCCAATAGGCAGCATTGTTCCCTATAGGCAGCATTGGTCCCCAATAGGCAGCACAGGTCCCCAATAGACAGCACAGGTCCCTAGTAGGCAGCACAGGTCCCCAATAGGCAGGCACAGGTCCCTAGTAGGCAGCACAGGTCCCTAATAGGCAGCACAGGTCCCCAAAAGGCAGGCACAGGTCCCTAGTAGGCAGCACAGGTCCCCAATACGCAGCACAGGTTCCCAATAGGCAGCACAACTCCCCAATAGGCAGCACAGGTCCCCAAAAGGCAGCACAGGTTCCCAATAGGTAGCACACGTCCCCAATAGGCAGCACAGGTCCCCAATAGGCAGCATTGGTCCCAAATAGGGAGCAAAGGTCCCCAATAGGCAGCACAGGTCCCCAATAGGCAGCATTGTTCCCAATAGGCAGCATTGGTCCCCAATAGGAATAGGCAGCATTGGTCCCAAATAGGGAGCACAGGTCCCCAATAGGCAGCACAGGTCCCCAATAGGTAGCATTGTACCCAATAGGCAGCACAGGTCCCCAATAGGCAGCACAGGTCCCAATAGGCAGCACAGGTCCCCAATAGGCAGCATTGGTCCCTATAGGCAGCATTGGCCCCCAATAGGCAGCACAGGTCCCCAATAGGCAGCATTGTTCCCTATAGGCAGCATTGGTCCCCAATAGGCAGCACAGGTCCCCAATAGACAGCACAGGTCCCCAATAGACAGCACAGGTCCCCAATAGGCAGGCACAGGTCCCTAGTAGGCAGCACAGGTCCCTAATAGGCAGCACAGGTCCCCAAAAGGCAGGCACAGGTCCCTAGTAGGCAGCACAGGTCCCCAATACGCAGCACATACAGACAGTAACTCACTGACCCGGCGTTGGCCTGTGTACCAGATACCAGGGAGAACCCGCTGAATCCCACCCCTGGGCAGGGCCGGCTCCAGGTTTTTGAGGGCCCTGGGCGAAAAAGTCTCAGTTGGCCCCCCCTTAACAGATACCACGACTCATGCCATGTGACATCCGTGGTGACGGCCAAAAACGGACTTGTCTCCATGTGGATCACACGGACACGCATGTGATCCACACGGACACTCGCTCTGTGGCAAAACATGTTCATGTGATGGAGGCTACTGATTAGTAGTGTACGCATGAAAGAAAGAAGAGAGGGGAAATAAAGAACAGAGAAAGAAAGAGAAAGAATGGAAGGAAGAACAGAGAAAGATACAGAGAGAGAAAGAAAGAAAGAACATAGAAAGAACGAACAGAGAAAGAAAGAAAGAAAATAAAGAACAGAGAGAAAGAAAGGAAGAACAGAGAGAGAAAGAAAAGAACAGAGAGAAAGAGAAAGAAAGACGGTAAAGAAAGAAAGAACAGATAGAGAAAGAAAGAGGGGAAAGAAAGAACAGAGAGAAAGAATAAAGAAAGAAAAAGAACAAAGAGAAAGAAAGAGTGGACAGAAAAAAAGAACAGAGAGAGAAAGAAAGAAAGAAAGAAAGAAAGAAAGAAAGAAAGAAAGAAAGAACGGAGAGAGAAAAAGAGTTGACAGAAAAAAAGAACAGGGAGAGAGAAAAAGAAAGAGGGGAAAGAAAGAACAGAGAGGTAGAGAGAAAAAGAAAGAGGGGAAAGAACAGAGAGGAAGAGGGGAAAGAAAGAACAGAGAAAGAGAAAGAAAGAGAGGAAAGAGAGAACAGACAGCGAGAAAGAACAGAGACAGATAGAAAGAAAGAGAACAGAGAGTGAAAGAACAGAGAGAGAGAAAAAAAAGATTAGAGAGAAAGAACAGAGAGAGAAAGAAACAGAGAAAGAAAAATTCTATAAAAATACTATAGCAGCCCAGCTCCCATTGTAGTGCCTACCTGAGCCTCCTGGTGCAGGACATATCATGATCCGCTCACATGGCCGACATCCCCGATTCCAAGGCAATCTCGCTGTCCGCTGTCAGAGGAGGACACGGTGATGGATCTGAAGCATTCCCTGAAGTGCCTCCATGGTTCCGTCACAATCTCCTACTGAAATGACCTAATTTCTGGTCAGCTTCCAGCACATCACTTCCGGCAGAACGTTACGTGCAAGTTTTAAATTGCTCCTTGGGGGTCCGCTGTGTACTCCTGTGTCCCGCGGGGAAAGTATGCTCCCGGCTGGGGCAGTCTCTCTCTCAAAATCGGGACTGTCTCGCTGGATCCGGGACAGTTGGGGCTCGGGAGGTATAAATGCTCCCCACCATACACGCACGGCTCCGCTTTGTATGCCTCGTACACACACGGCTCTGCTCCGTACACCTTGTACACACGCGGCTTCACTCCGTACACCCCCGGCTCTGCTCCGCTCCATAAACACACGGCTCAGCTCCGTACACACAGGGCTCCGTTCCGTACATCTCGTACACACACGGCTCTGCTCCATACACCTCGTACACACGGCTTCGCTCCGTACACCTCGTACACATACGGCTCTGCTCCATACACCTCGTACACACACGGCTTCGCTCCGTACACCTCGTACACACACGGCTTCGCTCCGTACACCTCGTACACACACGGCTCTGCTCCGTACACCTCGTACACACACGGCTCTGCTCCGTACAACTTGTAAACCCCTCGTGACCCCACCCAAGAACACACACGGCTCTGCTACATCCACCTTGTTAAACCCCTCCCTGACCCCACACAAGTACACACACGGCTCTGCTACATCCACCTTGTAAAACCCCTCCCTGACCTCACACAAGTACACACACGGCTCTGCTACATCCACCTTGTAAACCCCTCCTGACCCCACACTAGTACACACACGGCTCTGCTACATCCACCTTGTTAAACCCCTCCCTGACCCCGCACAAGTACACACACGGCTCTGCTACATCCACCTTGTAAAACCACTCCCTGACCCCACACAAGTACACACACGGCTCTGCTACATCTACCTTGTACAACCCCTCCTGACCCCACACAAGTACACACACGGCTCTGCTACATTCACCTTGTAAAACTCTTCCCTGACCCCACACAAGTACACACACGGCTCTGCTACATCCACCTTGTTAAACCCCTCCCTGACCCCACACAAGTACACACACGGCTCTGCTACATCCACCTTGTAAAACCCCTCCCTGACCTCACACAAGTACACACAAGGCTCTGCTACATCCACCTTGTAAACCCCTCTTGACCCCACACAAGTACACACACAGCTCTGCTACATCTACCTTGTACAACCCCTCCTGACCCCACACAAGTACACACACGGCTCTGCTACATCCACCTTGTTAAACCCCTCCCTGACCCCACACAAGTACACACACAGCTCTGCTACATCCACCTTGTTAAACCCCTCCTGACCCCACACAAGTACACACACGGCACTGCTACATCCACCTTGTAAAACTCCTCCCTGACCCCACACAAGTACACACACGGCTCTGCTACATCCACTTGTTAAACCCTCCCTGACCCCACTGTCCCACACATAAACGTTACCTCATCCATCCAGACCAGCACCATAATGAAAAGCGGCCAGCAGAGCAGAGTCCTGCAGCCACCCTGGTCATGTGACCCGACTCCTCCCTTCCTGTCACCTCATCACAGGTCCTGTGCTGGCACCGCACACAAGATTACAGCCGAAGGAAGTGATGATCATTGCTGGCTGTAAGGGGCTGCGTCACTGTGTGGGTCCCTCGCGGAGGGCGCAGGATGGGGTCAGTACATGGGGGGCGTGGCGGCGGCCGGCGGGTATCCCAGACAGCGTGAGTGGGCACTCCCATCTCGCCAGGGCCCCTGCACTTGCCCGGGTGCTGACGCCGGCCCTGCCCCTGGGTACGAGCGACCAGTGAGTGACAGTGACATTCGGGGCGGGGCCCACCGAGGGATCCAACGGTACCTCGTTGGGCCAGTCCGAGCCCGAGTACTACCACCACCTGTATGTCGCCATATACAGCATTCTAGAATGCTGTGTACATAGTACGACCACTACCTGTATACCCTCTATATACAGCATTTTATAAAGCACGTCCACTATCTGAATGCCCTTATATATACACAACATTCTAGAGTGCCAATCTGTATAACTTTGTTTTTGTTTTTTTTTATTAGATTTGCCCTTGGGGCAGCCCCATCCAATGGGCTTCGCTTGTCTTAATCCGGTGCCTCCTCCTATCCTTCTTTGAGTCGACGACGCGTCCTAAGTCCATCCACACAGTGTCTTCCATTGCTCTTCGGTGCAGACTTCTCTTTGTGCTTTGCAGTACTTTGCTTTGTGATCGGCAGGGCAGAGACGTGTTCCTGCACAGAAGCGTCATGGGGGAGGTTGTGTGGATGATGTAGGATGCATCATCCACGGGAAGGAGGACTGTACTAGAAGAAGAACAGTGACAAGCATAATACCAGACCGCCCCGTAGGTGAGTATAAGATGTTCACATTTGCCTCAGACCACATGTGAGGACGTTTCGAGACCGTGCCTCAGACCACACGTGAGGACGGTTCGAGACCGTGCCTCAGACCACACGTGAGGACATTTCGAGACTGTACCCGCCAGACATCAGACCACATGGGAGAACATTCCTACGTTGTGCCTGCCATGCCTCAAAGTGGCACAGAAAGCAGAGTAGAAAGTTGGTCATTGTATTTTAACCCCTTCATGACCAAGCCTATTTTGACCTTAATGACCAGGCCATTTTTTGCAATTATGACCAGTGTCCCTTTATGAGGTAATAACTCTGGAACACTTCCAACAGATCCTAGCGATTCTGAGATTATTTTTTCGTGACATATTGGGCTTCATGTTAGTGGTAAATTTAGGTCAATAATTTTTGCGTTTATTTGTGATAAAATCAGAAATTTGGCAAATTTTGCAATTTTCAAATTTTGAATTTTTATTTGGTTAAACCAGAGACTTATGTGGCACAAAATAGTTACAAAATAACATTTCCCACATGTCTACTTTACATCAGCACAATTTTGGAAACAAATTTTTTTTTTGTTAGGAAGTTAAAAGGGTTAAAAGTTGACCAGTAATTTCTCATTTTTACAACAAAATTTACAAAAAAAAAAAAATATTTTAGGGACCACCTCACATTTGAAGTCACTTTGAGGGGTCTATATGGCAGAAAACACCCAAAAGTGACACCATTCTAAAAACTGCACCCCTCAAGCTACTCAAAACTACAGTCAGGAAGATTAGTAACCCTTCAGGTGCTTCACAGGAACTAAACCAACGTGGAAGGAAAAAATGGACATTTTAATTTTTCCATAAAAATTTTCTTTTAGCATCAATTTTTTTTTTTTTATTTTCACATGGGCAACAGGATAAAATGGATCCTAAAATTTGTTGGGCAATATCTCCTGAGTACATGCATACCTTTTTGGGTGCACAGCAGGGCTCAGAAGGGAAGGAGCGCCATTTGACTTTTTGAATGGAAAATATGCTGGAATATTTAGCGGTTGCCATGTCGTGTTTGGAGAGCCCCTGTGTGCCTAAACATTGGAGCTCCCCACAACTGACCCCATTTTGGAAACTAGACCCCCCAAGGAACTTATCTAGATGCATAGTGACCACTTTGAACCCCCAGGTGCTTCACAAATTGATCCTTAAAAAAAATTACTTTTTTTCCACAAAAATTTTCCTTTAGCCTCAGTTTTTTCATTTTCACATGGGCAACAGGATAAAATGGATCCTAAAATTTGATGGGCAATTTCTCCTGAGTGCACGGATACCTCATGTGTGGTCATAAACCACTGTTTCGGTGCATATAAGGGAAGGAGCGCCATTTGACTTTTTGAATGGAAAATTAGCTCCAGTCGTTATTGGACGCCATGTCACGTTTGGAGAGCCCCTGTGTGCCTAAACAGTGAAAACCCCCTACAAGTAACACCATTTTGGAAACTAGACCCCTTAAAGAACGTATCTAGATGTCTAGTGATCACTTTGAAACCCCAAGTGCTTTACAAAAGTTTATAACAGCAGTGAAAATAATCTTTTTTTCCTCAAAAATGATTTTTTTAGCATGCTATTTTTTATTTTCCTAAGGGTAATAGGAGAAATTAGCCCCCCAAAGTTGTTGTGCAATTTGTCCTGAGTACGCTGATACCCCATATGTTGGGGTAAACCACTGTTTGGACACACGTCGGGGCCTGGAAGGGGGTGAGCACCGTTTGACTTTTGGAACGCAAAATTGGCTGGAATCAATGGTGGCACCATGACGCGTTTGGAGACCCCCTGTGATGTGCCTAAACAGTGGAAACCCCGCAATTCTAACTCCAACCCTAATCCCAATACACCCCTAACCACAAGCCTAACCCCAAAACACCCCTAACCCTAATTCCAACCCTAATTCTAACACAAATTCCATCTGAAACTCTAGCTGCACCCTAAACCTAATTCCAACCCTAACCCTAATGGAAAAATAAAAATATGTTCTTTATTTCATTATATGTGGCTACCTATGGGGGTGATAAAGGGGGGGTTTATTTACTTTTTATTTTACTTTGATCGCTGTTAAAGTTTATCACAGTGATCAAAATGAATGAATGAAATCTGCAGCCGCAGATTCTGGTGGGCGCACTGCGCATGCCATTTTCTAAGATGGCGGTGCCCATGATCCGGGACCGCGGGACATCGGGAGCAGCACTCGGAAAGGTACCAGGGGGTGGGAGGGGAGGTGATCGGAAAGCGGGGGGAGCAGATGATGACAGCGGCAGCCGATCGCCACTGTCATTCAGCGGCGGGGGGCAGATCAACCCCGTTAACCGTGTGTGGGGGGTCAGATTGGTGTCTTCAGCCATGTTCGATGCTACTGCAGCATCGGCCATGGCTGGTTTGTAATATTTCATCAAATTTCATTGATGAAATATTACTATCGCTCTGATTGGCTGTTTCACTTTTAACAGCCAATCAGAGCGATCGTAGCCACGTGGGGGCGAAGCCACCCACTCGGTGAAGTATAAAGCCCCCTGTATCTGCGGGTCGGGTGACCTTTCATTGACCCCGGGCACCCGACCCGCAGAGGGGCTTTAAATCCATGACACAGCATATGCGTCATTGGTCGGATTGGCACCGACTTTCATGACGCATACGCTGCCACTGGTCGGGAAGGGGTTAAGTCATTACTTGAAGGTGGTCATTACTGTATATACAGGAGATCTTCATATAAAGATCTGTGTGGCCCGGTAGTGTACAGTGATGTGAAATACTTTTTGCCCACCCCGCCTGGTTTTTTACTCTCTTGCATGTTTGTCATACTTAAATGTTTCAGAGTAACAAACAAATTAAAATATTTGACAGATAGCACAAGTAAACACAAAATTCAATTTGTAAATGAAGGTCTTTATTATTTATTGGGAAGAAAATACAGGGCCCTGTGTGAAAGTTATTGCCCCCTACTTTTTTTTTTTTAACTGCGGTTTGTCACATCTTCGAAAAGCAAAGTTCAGTTTCCGTAGCCCTACCCAGGCCTGATTACTGCCACACCTATCCTCAATCAAAAAATCACTTAAATAGGACCTGCCTGACAAAGTGAAGTAGACAAAAAGATCCTCAAAAAGTAGACATCATGCTTCAATCTGAAGAAATGCATGAACAAATGAGATGGAAAGTAATTCAGATCTATCAGTCTGGAGAAGGTTATAAAGCCATTTCTAAAGCTTTGATATTCCAGCGAACCACCGTGAGACCAATTATCCACAAATGGAGAAAACATGGTACAGTGGTGAAACTTCCCAGGAGTGGTCTGGTCATTAAAGATAAAAAATACTGGGGGGATGAAAAGGTTATTGAAATTGGAATTTTTTAAAGTTTATTTTATATGAAAAAAATATTTTCTTCAACTGTACAATAAGGAACATAGAGATACATTGTACATAACAATGCATCTCTGTACTTATATCCTCTGCTTCTGAACTCACAACCTGCAGTACAGCTCACTATTAACAAATGTTGCAATATTTTTTCAGTGTGGGCGGGAGATCACTGACAGAGCTGTTAGGCCTCTTTCACACTTCAGTTTTTTACAATCAGTCACAATCCGCCAGGTTTTGAAAAAAACGGATCCGCAATTTTCTTTTGAGGATCCGTTTTTTTCCCCATTGACTTCCATTATTGGCGGATTGTGACGGATTGGCGTCCGTTGCATCCGTTTTTTTTGCGGATCCGCCAAAAGTTGCTGTCCGTCACCATCCTCAAAGATTTCAAAACGGAGCTTGCAACGTTTTTTTTCTCTGGCGGATCCTCCAGACACTGATTTAACCCGAAATTCTTTCTGGGTGCCGGATCTCTCTCTCTATTTTAATGTTTTGAATAAAGTTTTTAGTTTATTTCTATTTTTTAATGGTGATGCAGAGTTTTTTTTCTCTCTTTATACTCCATTCCGATGTCATCACTGATACAATTGTGCTCAAAAGTTTACATACCGCCGTAGAACTTTTGCTTTCTTGGCCTTTTTTCAGAGAATATGAATGATAACATCAAAACTTTTTGGTGGTCAGAGTGGTCTGCTTTACCATCTGAGAAAATAAAGAACCTTATCCATAACTACCACAAACGACTTCAAGCAGTCAATTGATATTAGAGGGGGCTATACATGGTATTACAAAAAATGTGGTATGTAAACTATGATCAGGGTAATTTGGATGTTTTGGGTTGTCATACTTAAAAAAGAGAAAACACAGTAGTATGACAATAAATGGCTTCACCCAAACACTAACCATGAGTGGAGAAAACATCAAGACTTTATCATTCATATTCTCTGAAAAAAGGCCAAGAAAGCAATAATTCTGCCAGGCTATGTAAACTTTTGAGCACAACTATACACCTGACAGGCCCATACATTCTGATATCATCACTAATATATACCTGACAGGAGCCCATACAGTCTATATCTACAATAATATATACCTGACAGGATCCCATACAGTCTATATCTACAATAATATATACCTGACAGGAGCCATACAGTCTATATCTACAATAATATATACCTGACAGGAGCCCGTACAGTCTGTATCTACAATAATATATACCTGACAGTAGCCCATACAGTCTATATCTACAGTAATATATACCTGACAGGAGCCATACAGTCTATATCTATAATAATATATACCTGACAGGAGCCCCGTACAGTCTATATCTACAATAATAAATACCTGACAGGAGCCCGTACAGTCTATATCTACAATAATATATACCTGACAGGAGCCATACAGTCTATATCTACAATAATATATACCTGACAGGAGCCCGTACAGTCTATATCTACAATAATATATACCTGACAGGAGCCCATACAGTCTGTATCTACAATAATATATTCCTGACAGGAGCCCATACAGTCTATATCTACAATAATATATACCTCACAGGAGCCCGTACAGTCTATATCTACAATAATATATACCTGACAGGAGCCCATACAGTCTATATCTACAATAATATATACCTGACAGGAGCCATACAGTCTATATCTATAATAATATATACCTGACAGGAGCCCATACAGTCTATATCTACAATAATATATACCTGACAGGAGCCCATACAGTCTATATCTACAATAATATATACCTGACAGGAGCCATACAGTCTATATCTACAGTAATATATACCTGACAGGAGCCCGTACAGTCTGTAACTACAATAATATATACCTGACAGGAGCCCGTACTGTCTGTATCTACAATAATATATACCTGACAGGAGCCCGTACAGTCTATATCTATAATAATATATACCTGACAGGAGCCCGTACAGTCCATATCTACAATAATATATACCTGACAGGAGCCCGTACAGTCCGTATCTACAATAATAAATACCTGACAGGAGCCCGTACAGTCTATATCTACAATAATATATACCTGACAGGAGCCCGTACAGTCTGTATCTACAATAATATATACCTGACAGGAGCCCATACAGTCTATATCTACAATAATATATACCTGACAGGAGCCCGTACAGTCTATATCTATAATAATATATACCTGACAGGAGCCCGTACAGTCTGTATCTACAATATATACCTGACAGGAGCCCTTACAGTCTATATCTACAATAATATATACCTGACAGGAGCCTGTACAGTCTGTATCTACAATAATATATACCTGACAGGAGCCCGTACAGTCTGTATCTACAATAATATATACCTGACAGGAGCCCGTACAGTCTGTATCTACAATAATATATACCTGACAGGAGCCCGTACATTCTATATCTATAATAATATATACCTGACAGGAGCCCATACAGTCTGTATCTACAATAATATATACCTGACAGGAGCCCTTACAGTCTATATCTACAGTAATATATACCTGACAGGAGCCCGTACAGTCTGTATCTACAATAATATATACCTGACAGGAGCCCGTACAGTCTGTATCTACAATAATATATACCTGACAGGAGCCCGTACAGTCTATATCTATAATAATATATACCTGACAGGAGCCCGTACAGTCTATATCTACAATAATATATACCTGACAGGAGCCCGTACAGTCTATATCTACAATAATATATACCTGACAGGAGCCCGTACAGTCTATATCTATAATAATATATACCTGACAGGAGCCCATACAGTCTGTATCTACAATAATATATACCTGACAGGAGCCCTTACAGTCTATATCTACAGTAATATATACCTGACAGGAGCCCGTACAGTCTGTATCTACAATAATATATACCTGACAGGAGCCCGTACAGTCTGTATCTACAATAATATATACCTGACAGGAGCCCATACAGTCTGTATCTATAATAATATATACCTGACAGGAGCCCGTACAGTCTGTATCTACAATAATATATACCTGACAGGAGCCCTTACAGTCTATATCTACAGTAATATATACCTGACAGGAGCCCTTACAGTCTATATCTACAATAATATATACCTGACAGGAGCCCATACAGTCCGTATCTACAATAATATATACCTGACAGGAGCCCGTACAGTCTGTATCTACAATAATATATACCTGACAGGAGCCCTTACAGTCTATATCTACAGTAATATATACCTGACAGGAGGCCATACAGTCTGTATCTACAATAATATATACCTGACAGGAGCCCATACAGTCTGTATCTACAATAATATATACCTGACAGGAGCCCGTACAGTCTATATCTATAATAATATATACCTGATAGGAGCCCGTACAGTCTATATCTACAATAATATATACCTGACAGGAGCCCGTACAGTCTGTATCTACAATAATATATACCTGACAGGAGCCCATACAGTCTGTATCTACAATAATATATACCTGACAGGAGCCCGTACAGTCTGTATCTACAATAATATATACCTGACAGGAGCCCGTACAGTCTATATCTACAGTAATATATACCTGACAGGAGCCCGTACAGTCTGTATCTACAATAATATATACCTGACAGGAGCCCATACAGTCTATATCTATAATAATATATACCTGACAGGAGCCCATACAGTCTGTATGTACAATAATATATACCTGACAGGAGCCCGTACAGTCTATATCTATAATAATATATACCTGACAGGAGCCCGTACAGTCTGTATCTACAATAATATATACCTGACAGGAGCCCTTACAGTCTATATCTACAGTAATATATACCTGACAGGAGGCCATACAGTCTATATCTACAATAATATATACCTGACAGGAGCCTGTACAGTCTCTATAGTAATATATACCTGACAGGAGCCCATACAGTCTATATCTATAATAATATATACCTGACAGGAGCCCGTACAGTCTATATCTACAGTAATATATACCTGACAGGAGCCCGTACAGTCTATATCTACAGTAATATATACCTGACAGGAGCCCGTACAGTCTATATCTACAGTAATATATACCTGACAGGAGGCCATACAGTCTATATCTATAATAATATATACCTGATAGGAGCCCGTACAGTCTATATCTACAATAATATATACCTGACAGGAGCCATACAGTCTGTATCTACAATAATATATACCTGACAGGAGCCCATACAGTCTGTATCTACAATAATATATACCTGACAGGAGCCCGTACAGTCTGTATCTACAATAATATATACCTAACAGGAGCCCGTACAGTCAATATCTACAGTAATATATACCTGACAGGAGCCCGTACAGTCTGTATCTACAATAATATATACCTGACAGGAGCCCATACAGTCTATATCTATAATAATATATACCTGACAGGAGCCCATACAGTCTGTATCTACAATAATATATACCTGACAGGAGCCCATACAGTCTATATCTATAATAATATATACCTGACAGGAGCCTGTACAGTCTATATAGTAATATATACCTGACAGGAGCCCATACTGTCTATATCTATAATAATATATACCTGACAGGAGCCCGTACAGTCTATATCTACAGTAATATATACCTGACAGGAGCCCGTACAGTCTATATCTACAGTAATATATACCTGACAGGAGCCCGTACAGTCTGTATCTACAATAATATATCTGACAGGAGCCCATACAGTCTATATCTATAATAATATATACCTGACAGGAGCCCATACAGTCTGTATCTACAATAATATATACCTGACAGGAGCCCATACAGTCTATATCTATAATAATATATACCTGACAGGAGCCTGTACAGTCTATATAGTAATATATATCTGACAGGAGCCCATACAGTCTATATCTATAATAATATATACCTGACAGGAGCCCGTACAGTCTATATCTACAGTAATATATACCTGACAGGAGCCCGTACAGTCTATATCTACAGTAATATATACCTGACAGGAGCCCGTACAGTCTATATCTACAGTAATATATACCTGACAGGAGGCCATACAGTCTATATCTATAATAATATATACCTGAAAGGAGCCCGTACAGTCTATATCTACAATAATATACACCTGACAGGAGCCATACAGTCTGTATCTACAATAATATATACCTGACAGGAGCCAATACAGTCTGTATCTACAATAATATATACCTGACAGGAGCCCGTACAGTCTGTATCTACAATAATATATACCTGACAGGAGCCCGTACAGTCTATATCTACAGTAATATATACCTGACAGGAGCCCGTACAGTCTGTATCTACAATAATATATACCTGACAGGAGCCCTTACAGTCTATATCTATAATAATATATACCTGACAGGAGCCCATACAGTCTGTATCTACAATAATATATACCTGACAGGAGCCCGTACAGTCTATATCTATAATAATATATACCTGACAGGAGCCCGTACAGTCTGTATCTACAATAATATATACCTGACAGGAGCCCTTACAGTCTATATCTACAGTAATATATACCTGACAGGAGGCCATACAGTCTATATCTACAATAATATATACCTGACAGGAGCCTGTACAGTCTATATAGTAATATATACCTGACAGGAGCCCATACAGTCTATATCTATAATAATATATACCTGACAGGAGCCCGTACAGTCTATATCTACAGTAATATATACCTGACAGGAGCCCGTACAGTCTATATCTACAGTAATATATACCTGACAGGAGCCCGTACAGTCTATATCTACAGTAATATATACCTGACAGGAGGCCATACAGTCTATATCTACAGTAATATATACCTGACAGGAGCCATACAGTCTGTATCTACAATAATATATACCTGACAGGAGCCCATACAGTCTGTATCTACAATAATATATACCTGACAGGAGCCCGTACAGTCTGTATCTACAATAATATATACCTAACAGGAGCCCGTACAGTCAATATCTACAGTAATATATACCTGACAGGAGCCCGTACAGTCTGTATCTACAATAATATATACCTGACAGGAGCCCATACAGTCTATATCTATAATAATATATACCTGACAGGAGCCCATACAGTCTGTATCTACAATAATATATACCTGACAGGAGCCCAAACAGTCTATATCTATAATAATATATACCTGACAGGAGCCTGTACAGTCTATATAGTAATATATACCTGACAGGAGCCCATACAGTCTATATCTATAATAATATATACCTGACAGGAGCCCGTACAGTCTATATCTACAGTAATATATACCTGACAGGAGCCCGTACAGTCTATATCTACAGTAATATATACCTGACAGGAGCCCGTACAGTCTGTATCTACAATAATATATACCTGACAGGAGCCCATACAGTCTATATCTATAATAATATATACCTGACAGGAGCCCATACAGTCTGTATCTACAATAATATATACCTGACAGGAGCCCATACAGTCTATATCTATAATAATATATACCTGACAGGAGCCTGTACAGTCTATATAGTAATATATACCTGACAGGAGCCCATACAGTCTATATCTATAATAATATATACCTGACAGGAGCCCGTACAGTCTATATCTACAGTAATATATACCTGACAGGAGCCCGTACAGTCTATATCTACAGTAATATATACCTGACAGGAGCCCGTACAGTCTATATCTACAGTAATATATACCTGACAGGAGGCCATACAGTCTATATCTATAATAATATATACCTGATAGGAGCCCGTACAGTCTATATCTACAATAATATACACCTGACAGGAGCCATACAGTCTGTATCTACAATAATATATACCTGACAGGAGCCCATACAGTCTGTATCTACAATAATATATACCTGACAGGAGCCCGTACAGTCTGTATCTACAATAATATATACCTGACAGGAGCCCGTACAGTCTATATCTACAGTAATATATACCTGACAGGAGCCCATACAGTCTATATCTACAATAATATATACCTGACAGGAGGCCATACAGTTTATATCTATAATATATACCTGATAGGAGCCCGTACAGTCTATATCTACAATAATATACACCTGACAGGAGCCATACAGTCTGTATCTACAATAATATATACCTGACAGGAGCCCATACAGTCTGTATCTACAATAATATATACCTGACAGGAGCCCATACAGTCTGTATCTACAATAATATATACCTGACAGGAGCCCGTACAGTCTGTATCTACAATAATATATACCTGACAGGAGCCCGTACAGTCTGTATCTACAATAATATATACCTGACAGGAGCCCGTACAGTCTATATCTATAATAATATATACCTGACAGGAGCCCGTACAGTCTGTATCTACAATAATATATACCTGACAGGAGCCCTTACAGTCTATATCTACAATAATATATACCTGACAGGAGCCCATACAGTCTATATCTATAATAATATATACCTGACAGGAGCCCGTACAGTCTATATAGTAATATATACCTGACAGGAGCCCATACAGTCTATATCTATAATAATATATACCTGACAGGAGCCTGTACAGTCTGTATCTACAATAATATATACCTGACAGGAGCCCTTACAGTCTATATCTACAATAATATATACCTGACAGGAGCCCATACAGTCTATATCTATAATAATATATACCTGACAGAAGCCCATACAGTCTATATCTATAATAATATATACCTGACAGGAGCCCGTACAGTCTGTATGTACAATAATATATGCCTGACAGGAGCCCATACAGTCTATATCTATAATATATACCTGACAGAAGCCCATACAGTCTATATCTACAATAATAAATACCTGACAGGAGCCCGTACAGTCTGTATGTACAATAATATATACCTGACAGGAGCCCATACAGTCTATATCTATAATAATATATACCTGACAGGAGCCCATACAGTCTATATCTACAATAATATATACCTGACAGGAGCACGTACAGTTTATATCTACAATAATATATACCTGACAGGAGCCCGTACAGTCTATATCTATAATAATATATACCTGACAGGAGCCCATACAGTCTATATCTATAATAATATATACCTGACAGGAGCCCATACAGTCTATATCTACAATAATATATACCTGACAGGAGCCCGTACAGTCTATATCTACAATAATATATACCTGACAGGAGCCCGTACAGTCTATATCTACAATAATATATACCTGACAGGAGCCCGTACAGTCTATATCTACAATAATATATACCTGACAGGAGCCCGTACAGTCTATATCTACAATAATATATACCTGACAGGAGCCCGTACAGTCTATATCTACAATAATATATACCTGACAGGATCCCGTACAGTCTGTATCTACAATAATATATACCTGACAGGAGCCCGTACAGTCTATATCTACAATAATATATACCTGACAGGATCCCATACAGTCTATATCTACAATAATATATACCTGACAGGAGCCCGTACAGTCAATATCTACAGTAATATATACCTGACAGGATCCCGTACAGTCTGTATCTACAATAATATATACCTGACAGGAGCCCGTACAGTCTATATCTACAATAATATATACCTGACAGGAGCCCGTACAGTCTATATCTACAATAATATATACCTGACAGGAGCCCATACAGTCTATATTTACAATAATATATACCTGACAGGAGCCCGTACAGTCTATATCTACAATAATATATACCTGACAGGAGCCCGTACAGTCTATATCTACAATAATATATACCTGACAGGAGCCCGTACAGTCTATATCTACAATAATATATACCTGACAGGAGCCCGTACAGTCTATATCTACAATAATATATACCTGACAGGATCCCGTACAGTCTGTATCTACAATAATATATACCTGACAGGAGCCCGTACAGTCTATATCTACAATAATATATACCTGACAGGATCCCGTACAGTCAATATCTACAGTAATATATACCTGACAGGATCCCGTACAGTCTATATCTACAATAATATATACCTGACAGGAGCCCGTACAGTCTATATCTACAATAATATATACCTGACAGGAGCCCGTACAGTCTATATCTACAATAATATATACCTGACAGGAGCCCGTACAGTCTGTATCTACAATAATATATACCTGACAGGAGCCATACAGTCTGTATCTATAATAATATATACCTGACAGGAGCCTGTAGAGTCTGTATCTACAATAATATATACCTGACAGGAGCCCGTACAGTCTATATCTACAATAATATATACCTGACAGGAGCCCTTACAGTCAATTCAAGATTCAAGATTCAAAGAAGCTTTATTGGCAGGACTAAATACACATTAGTTTTGCCAAAGCAGGTGTACAGAAGGGAATAGGGATAGGGACTGTAGGGATGTTGGGAAGGGGCTGTAGGAAAGGTGGATGGGGCAGATCCAGGTTGGGGCTATAGAAGTCCATGGCATAGGGAAGGTGGATGGCGGCATGGGGGCAGATCCAGGATGAGGCTATAGAAGTCCATGGCATAGGGAAGGTGGATGGGGGATTGGGGCATATCCAGGGTGGGTGCCATAGAAGTCCATGGCATATCAGAGTTCTCTTTCTCGCAGTCTATGGCATTCGTTCACATATTGCGCTGCTATCTCCACTGCTCTCTCTTCTTCCCCCAGCAGGATGTATGCTTTCTCTTCCTCCTTCATGGTGGTGAAATCCGGGAAGAGATGTGAGAGTCTCCTGAAGTGAGTGTCCCTCACTGCTGAGTACTTGGAGCAGTGTAGCAGGAAGTGGGTCTCATCCTACAGGGCCTCCTGGTCACAGTGTTGGCACAGTCTTTCCTCCCTGGGCTTGTAGCTCTGCCTGTGTCGGCCGGATTCGATGGCCATACTGTGGGCACTGAGTCTATACCGGCTCAGGATCTTGCGGTCTTTGGGGTCCTGGAGTTTCTCCAGGTATGGAGCCAGTCTGTAGTCTCTCTGTAGACTCTGGTACATGGTCAGTTTCTGTGAGCTGATGATGTCGTTCTTCCAGTCACTTACGTACCTCTCCTGGCCTTCGTCTACCATCTTCCTGATTCCGGCTTTTGTCAGGTTGTTGTGATTGGTTTTCTGGTCAGGTTGGGTTTGGGTGAGCTGTTCCGAGGGTCCTGGTTTTTCTGTTTCCCCTACATGTGTCAGGGCTTTATGGTGATGGGAGCTTGGATTGCTCCTACGTAGGTGAGCCCGGAATGACAGTGCCCTCTTTAGAACCGTTAGGTGTAGAGGGAATCTGCCCAGCTCGGCCCGGCAAGCACTGTTGGAGGTGCTCCGATGGACTTGGAGAAGGTGCTTGCAGAATTCCAGGTGGAATATTTCTGTTGGGCTTGAATCCCACCTTGACCAGTCTGGGTAGGTGTGAGGACCCCAGACTTCGCTGCCATACAGGAGGATTGGGGCAATGATAGAATCGAAGATTTTTAACCAGACACTCACTGGTGGCTTTAGATGGTGGAGTTTCCTTCGGATGGCATAGAAGGTTTTGCATGCCTTGTCTTTCAGGGTCTCTATGGCTTGTTTGAAGCTCCCTGATCGGTGAATCTCTAGGCCCAGATAGGTATATTTGTCCGTTCCTGTAAGGGTGCAGTTGTTGAGGATAAATGAAGGGTGCTGGTCTGATTTTCTCTTCTGGAACACCATGATGTTGGTTTTCTTTAGGTTGACCGGTAGAGCCCAGGTGGAGCTGAATTTCTCTAAGATTTTCAGGTTGTCTTGGAGGCCTTTCTCGGTTGGTGACAGAAGCAGCAAGTCATCTGCATACAGCAGGAATTTCACCTGCACGTCGTGGAGGGTGAGACCTGGTGCTGTGGAAGATTCCAGAGCGGTAGCCAGCTCATTGATGTAAATGTTGAAGAGCGTTGGGCTTAGGCTGCAGCCTTGTCTGACTCCCCGGCTCTGCTGGAAATAAGCCGTTCTTCTGCCGTTCACACTCACACTGCAGAGGTTCTCGGTGTAGGAGCTTTTGATAACATCATAGGTCTTTCCTCCTATTCCGCTCTCCAGCAGTTTCAGGAATAAGCCTGGGTGCCACACCGAATCAAAGGCCTTTTTAAAGTCCACGAAACAGGCGTATATCTTCCCGTTCTTTATATTGTGGACGTGGCTCTGAATGAGGCTGTGCAGGGTGTAGATGTGGTCAGTAGTGCGGTGGTTTGGCATGAACCCTGCTTGGCTCTTGCTGAGGACGTTGTGCTCGGTGAGGAAACTGAGGATCCTCTTGTTCAGGATGCTGTTGAACAGTTTTCCCAGGTTGCTGCTGACACATATTCCTCTGTAGTTGGCTGGGTCATACCTGTCCCCATTCTTGTGGATGGGTGTGATGAGGCCTTGATTCCAGGTAGGAGGGAAGTAGCCGGCACTTAGCACAATATTGAAGAGTTTAGCCATTGCGGCCTGTATTTCTGGTGGGCTGTACTTCAGCATTTCTGGTAGGATTCCATCCAGGCCACCGGCTTTTCTACATCTTATGGAAGAGATTCTCTCTGCTACTTCCTGTAATGTAATAGGTGCATCCATGGGGTTTTGGAAATTTTTTACTTTTTCCTCCATTGCTTTTAGTTTTGCCATTATGTTTTCCTGTTCTTGGCTTAGTTCTTCCTTTGGAATGTCTTTATAGAGGTCTCTGAAGTACTGGAGCCAGATGTTGCCATTTTGGATATGGATGTTGTTTTTCTTGTCTTTTGTGGCCATGTGGTTCCATAGTTCCCAGAAGGAGTTGTCTTGGAGGGCGTCTTGGAGTTGGTTAAGTTTGGTGGAGATGTAACTCTGCTTCTTCCTCCTGAGGATGGTTTTGTACTGCCTTTGTATGGTTTCATAGGCTTCCCTCAGACCCGGGTGGTTGGGGTCTCTGTGTTTCTTGTTTGAGGCTGTTCTCAGGGTCTTCCGTACGGCTTTACATTCTCTGTCAAACCATCCATTGATCTGTTTTTCTTTTGGTCTCTTGTAGTTGACTTTTTTAAGGTCGGACAGTCTGGCCATTGCATAGAATATATTGTTGAGGTCTTTTGCAGCTTGACTCACTCCCTTTGGGTTAGGCTGGTACTCGTAGTTGTAGAAGTGGTGGAGCATCCGCTGTATTTCAGGTCTGTTGGGAACCTCTTTATACTTTAATGCCGACGTTTTGTGCCATTTATAGGATGGAGGCCGGGTGAAGAGGCCGCTCTGCTGTGGCTTTTGAGTGGATGGTTTCTCTGTAGATTTCAGGTACAGAAGAAGTTGGTTGTGGTCTGACAGGTGCGTTTGTGGGGAGACTATGAAGGCGCTGATATTTGCCAGGTTCATATCTGTAATGGCATAATCTACTACACTCCTCCCTACATGGGAGTTTAGTGTGCACCTCCCTAAGGAGTCTCCTTTGGTTCGTCCGTTAAGAATATGAAGTCCTAAACTTCTGCATACGTTCAGGAGCTTTTTACCACTTTTGTTGACTGTACTGTCATAGCTGTTTCTCTCTGTGACTACTGAGTCTTGGCCGTTATTCTCTGCTCCAAATATGTAGATGTTCCCATCCGTGGTCAGGAAGTCGTTTTCTCTCCCTGTTCTTGCATTGAGGTCTCCAAAGATGAGAACTTTGCCCAGGCCCTGATAGTGGGCGGCTTCTCTTTGTAAGATCTCGAAGCAGTCTGGATTGAAGTAGGGTGACTCTGGCGGTGGTATATAGGTGGCGCAGAGATAGACATCAGACTGAGAGGTGAGGATGGAGCTGCTGATCCTGATCCATATGTGGCTGCCTCCTCTCTTCACCGGTTTGATGTACTGGTGGAGCTCCTCTTTATGCCAGATCAGTATTCCTCCTGAGCTCCGACCCTGTTTGATGTTTTTATTTTTCAGGGCAGGGACAGAGATTTCCCTGTATCCGATGGGCACCAGAGATTCGTCTTCGGCTCTGGTCCATGTTTCCAGGAGGATCTGAATGTCTATATTTCTCAGTCTTTGTATAAAGTCAGGGTCATTTGTTTTACATCCAAAGGCCGAGGTGTTGAGACCCTGAATATTCCAGCTGCTGATTGTAAGTGAGGTCATTTTTTTTTTTCTATATATCTTGGGTGTATATACCTTGTAATGAGTATGGCTGTGTAGGACACACCGGATCTCTGACTGGTTTATTAATGGTGTTGTTTCCGTCCAGTCACATTAGTTTCCTGCACACTGTGTTGAGTAGAGTCTTTATCTCCTCCATATCTCTGCTCTGTATATCTCTGCTCTGTATGCCTCTGTTTCGCATGTCTCTGTGTGAGGTCGGTGAACTCCTCCATGGAGTCTATATCTACAGTAATATATACCTGACAGGAGCCCGTACAGTCTGTATCTACAATAATATATACCTGACAGGAGCCCGTACAGTCTGTATCTACAATAATATATACCTGACAGGAGCCCGTACAGTCTGTATCTACAATAATATATACCTGACAGGAGCCCTTACAGTCTATATCTACAATAATATATACCTGACAGGAGCCCGTACAGTCTATATCTACAATAATATATACCTGACAGGAGCCCGTACAGTCTATATCTACAATAATATATACCTGACAGGAGCCCGTACAGTCTGTATCTACAATAATATATACCTGACAGGAGCCTGTAGAGTCTGTATCTACAATAATATATACCTGACAGGAGCCATACAGTCTGTATCTATAATAATATATACCTGACAGGAGCCTGTAGAGTCTGTATCTACAATAATATATACCTGACAGGAGCCTGTACAGTCTATATCTACAATAATATATACCTGACAGGAGCCCTTACAGTCTATATCTACAATAATATATACCTGATAGGAGCCCTTACAGTCTATATCTACAGTAATATATACCTGACAGGAGCCCATACAGTCTGTATCTACAATAATATATACCTGACAGGAGCCATACAGTCTATATCTACAATAATATATACCTGACAGGAGCCCGTACAGTCTATATCTACAGTAGTGAGCCAGCTAGATTGTATGGGCTGCAGTCAGGACCTGGAAGGAGCCCATACACGTAGAGACACGTGTAATGGCGTCTTCTCTTCCTGCCTTTGCTGTCAGAACACGCCCCCCCTGGTATGACACGCCCCCAGAGCTGACATCACACCTGGAAGGAGCCCATACAGTCTAGCATTTACCTAGACGCTACCGTTTGGGTATCGCGTTGACTCCACCCCGTTCATATGACCTGTGACCTCAGGCTGTGCGCTCAATCCGACTTCCCGTTCCAAACCACGTGTGCGCGCTGTGGCTGCTGCCCCTCGTCAGGCGGAGGCGACATGGCGAGTGACGGGCACTGCCTGCGATTCGAGGGCTGCAACTTCCTCAGGCAGCGGCTGGTGCTGTCCACCCTGAGCGGGAGGCCGGTGAGAATCCACGGGATCCGGGGGAAGGACGAGAGCCCGGGAATGAGGGGTAAGTGCTGCGTGCAGAGTCCGGGGAGACTGCGCCTGCGTCTGTTCCCCCGCCATGGATTACACCCCAAGCCTCATCCCTTTAGTACATGCCTGCTATCTGCTGTTCCCCGGTATCAGCCATGTGAGGCTGACTGTAGATGGGGGTTTCCTCTGCCATATGAGGGACCGCCATAACGAGAGTGGTCATCACCCTGCCGCTTCCAGCTGCTAGCTGCTGTTCTCTGGTGTCAGCCATGTGAGGCTGGGCACAGGCAGACTGTGGGAATGTTGTAGTATGGTCTATAGCTAGTGGTGTCACCCTGTAGTGTCTGGCTGCTGTTCTCTGGTGTCAGCCATGTGAGGCTGGGCACAGGCAGACTGTGAGAATGTTGTAGTATGGTCTATAGCTAGTGGTGTCACCCTGTAGTGTCTGGCTGCTGTTCTCTGGTGTCAGCCATGTGTGGCTGGGCACAGGCAGACTGTGGGAATGTTGTAGTATAGTCTATAGCTAGTGGTGTTCTCACCCTGTAGTGTCTGGCTGCTGTTCTCTGGTGTCAGCCATGTGAGGCTGGGCTCAGGCAGACTGTGGGAATGTTGTAGTATAGTCTATAGCTAGTGGTGTTCTCACCCTGTAGTGTCTGGCTGCTGTTCTCTGGTGTCAGCCATGTGAGGCTGGGCTCAGGCAGAATGGGAATGTTGTAGTATAGTCTATAGCTAGTGGTGTCACCCTGTAGTGTCTGGCTGCTGTTCTCTGGTGTCAGCCATGTGAGGCTGGGCACAGGCAGACTGTGGGAATGTTGTAGTATAGTCTATAGCTAGTGGTGTCACCCTGTAGTGTCTGGCTGCTGTTCTCTGGTGTCAGCCATGTGAGGCTGGGCACAGGCAGACTGTGGGAATGTTGTAGTATAGTCTATAGCTAGTGGTGTCACCCTGTAGTGTCTGGCTGCTGTTCTCTGGTGTCAGCCATGTGAGGCTGGGCACAGGCAGACACTGGGAATGTTGTAGTATAGTCTATAGCTAGTGGTGTTCTCACCCTGTAGTGTCTGGCTGCTGTTCTCTGGTGTCAGCCATGTGAGGCTGGGCACAGGCAGACTGTGGGAATGTTGTAGTATAGTCTATAGCTAGTGGTGTCACCCTGTAGTGTCTGGCTGCTGTTCTCTGGTGTCAGCCATGTGAGGCTGGGCACAGGCAGACTGTGGGAATGTTGTAGTATAGTCTATAGCTAGTGGTGTCACCCTGTAGTGTCTGGCTGCTGTTCTCTGGTGTCAGCCATGTGAGGCTGGGCACAGGCAGACTGTGGGAATGTTGTAGTATGGTCTATAGCTAGTGGTGTCACCCTGTAGTGTCTGGCTGCTGTTCTCTGGTGTCAGCCATGTGAGGCTGGGCACAGGCAGACTGTGGGAATGTTGTAGTATGGTCTATAGCTAGTGGTGTCACCCTGTAGTGTCTGGCTGCTGTTCTCTGGTGTCAGCCATGTGAGGCTGGGCACAGGCAGACTGGGAATGTTGTAGTATGGTCTATAGCTAGTGGTGTCACCCTGTAGTGTCTGGCTGCTGTTCTCTGGTGTCAGCCATGTGAGGCTGGGCACAGGCAGACTGTGAGAATGTTGTAGTATTGTCTATAGCTAGTGGTGTTCTCACCCTGTAGTGTCTGGCTGCTGTTCTCTGGTGTCAGCCATGTGAGGCTGGGCACAGGCAGACTGTGAGAATGTTGTAGTATGGTCTATAGCTAGTGGTGTCACCCTGTAGTGTCTGGCTGCTGTTCTCTGGTGTCAGCCATGTGAGGCTGGGCACAGGCAGACTGTGAGAATGTTGTAGTATGGTCTATAGCTAGTGGTGTTCTCACCCTGTAGTGTCTGGCTGCTGTTCTCTGGTGTCAGCCATGTGAGGCTGGGCACAGGCAGACTGGGAATGTTGTAGTATGGTCTATAGCTAGTGGTGTCACCCTGTAGTGTCTGGCTGCTGTTCTCTGGTGTCAGCCATGTGAGGCTGGGCACAGGCAGACTGTGAGAATGTTGTAGTATGGTCTATAGCTAGTGGTGTCACCCTGTAGTGTCTGGCTGCTGTTCTCTGGTGTCAGCCATGTGAGGCTGGGCACAGGCAGACTGTGGGAATGTTGTAGTATGGTCTATAGCTAGTGGTGTCACCCTGTAGTGTCTGGCTGCTGTTCTCTGGTGTCAGCCATATGAGGCTGGGCACAGGCAGACTGTGAGAATGTTGTAGTATGGTCTATAGCTAGTGGTGTCACCCTGTAGTGTCTGGCTGCTGTTCTCTGGTGTCAGCCATGTGAGGCTGGGCACAGGCAGACTGTGGGAATGTTGTAGTATGGTCTATAGCTAGTGGTGTCACCCTGTAGTGTCTGGCTGCTATTCTCTGGTGTCAGCCATGTGAGGCTGGGCACAGGCAGACTGTGGGAATGTTGTAGTATGGTCTATAGCTAGTGGTGTTCTCACCCTGTAGTGTCTGGCTGCTGTTCTCTGGTGTCAGCCATGTGAGGCTGAGCACAGGCAGACACTGGTAATGTTGTAGTATAGTCTATAGCTAGTGGTGTCACCCTGTAGTGTCTGGCTGCTGTTCTCTGGTGTCAGCCATGTGAGGCTGGGCACAGGCAGACTGTGGGAATGTTGTAGTATGGTCTATAGCTAGTGGTGTCACCCTGTAGTGTCTGGCTGCTGTTCTCTGGTGTCAGCCATGTGAGGCTGGGCTCAGGCAGACTGTGGGAATGTTGTAGTATGGTCTATAGCTAGTGGTGTCACCCTGTAGTGTCTGGCTGCTGTTCTCTGGTGTCAGCCATGTGAGGCTGGGCACAGGCAGACTGTGGGAATGTTGTAGTATGGTCTATAGCTAGTGGTGTCACCCTGTAGTGTCTGGCTGCTGTTCTCTGGTGTCAGCCATGTGAGGCTGAGCACAGGCAGACACTGGTAATGTTGTAGTATAGTCTATAGCTAGTGGTGTCACCCTGTAGTGTCTGGCTGCTGTTCTCTGGTGTCAGCCGTGTGAGGCTGGGCTCAGGCAGACTGTGGGAATGTTGTAGTATAGTCTATAGCTAGTGGTGTCACCCTGTAGTCTGGCTGCTGTTCTCTGGTGTCAGCCATGTGAGGCTGGGCACAGGCAGACTGTGGGAATGTTGTAGTATAGTCTATAGCTAGTGGTGTTCTCACCCTGTAGTGTCTGGCTGCTGTTCTCTGGTGTCAGCCATGTGAGGCTGAGCACAGGCAGACACTGGTAATGTTGTAGTATAGTCTATAGCTAGTGGTGTCACCCTGTAGTGTCTGGCTGCTGTTCTCTGGTGTCAGCTGTGTGAGGCTGGGCTCAGGCAGACTGTGGGAATGTTGTAGTATGGTCTATAGCTAGTGGTGTCACCCTGTAGTGTCTGGCTGCTGTTCTCTGGTGTCAGCCATGTGAGGCTGGGCACAGGCAGACTGTGGGAATGTTGTAGTATAGTCTATAGCTAGTGGTGTTCTCACCCTGTAGTGTCTGGCTGCTGTTCTCTGGTGTCAGCCATGTGAGGCTGGGCTCAGGCAGACTGTGGGAATGTTGTAGTATAGTCTATAGCTAGTGGTGTCACCCTGTAGTCTGGCTGCTGTTCTCTGGTGTCAGCCATGTGAGGCTGGGCACAGGCAGACACTGGGAATGTTGTAGTATAGTCTATAGCTAGTGGTGTTCTCACCCTGTAGTGTCTGGCTGCTGTTCTCTGGTGTCAGCCATGTGAGGCTGGGCTCAGGCAGACTGTGGGAATGTTGTAGTATGGTTTATAGCTAGTGGTGTCACCCTGTAGGGTTTGGCTGCTGTTCTCTGGTGTCAGCCATGTGAGGCTGGGCACAGGCAGACTGTGGGAATGTTGTAGTATGGTCTATAGCTAGTGGTGTCACCCTGTAGTGTCTGGCTGCTGTTCTCTGGTGTCAGCCACGTGAGGCTGGGCACAGGCAGACTGTGGGAATGTTGTAGTATGGTCTATAGCTAGTGGTGTTCTCACCCTGTAGTCTGGCTGCTGTTCTCTGGTGTCAGCCATGTGAGGCTGGGCACAGGCAGACTGTGGGAATGTTGTAGTATGGTCTATAGCTAGTGGTGTCACCCTGTAGTGTCTGGCTGCTGTTCTCTGGTGTCAGCCATGTGAGGCTGGGCACAGGCAGACACTGGGAATGTTGTAGTATAGTCTATAGCTAGTGGTGTTCTCACCCTGTAGTGTCTGGCTGCTGTTCTCTGGTGTCAGCCATGTGAGGCTGGGCTCAAGCAGACTGTGAGAATGTTGTAGTATGGTCTATAGCTAGTGGTGTCACCCTGTAGTCTGGCTGCTGTTCTCTGGTGTCAGCCATGTGAGGCTGGGCACAGGCAGACACTGGGAATGTTGTAGTATAGTCTATAGCTAGTGGTGTTCTCACCCTGTAGTGTCTGGCTGCTGTTCTCTGGTGTCAGCCATGTGAGGCTGGGCTCAGGCAGACTGGGAATGTTGTAGTATGGTCTATAGCTAGTGGTGTCACCCTGTAGGGTTTGGCTGCTGTTCTCTGGTGTCAGCCATGTGAGGCTGGGCACAGGCAGACTGTGGGAATGTTGTAGTATGGTCTATAGCTAGTGGTGTCACCCTGTAGTGTCTGGCTGCTGTTCTCTGGTGTCAGCCATGTGAGGCTGAGCACAGGCAGACTGTGGGAATGTTGTAGTATGGTCTATAGCTAGTGGTGTTCTCACCCTGTAGTGTCTGGCTGCTGTTCTCTGGTGTCAGCCATGTGAGGCTGGGCACAGGCAGACTGTGGGAATGTTGTAGTATGGTCTATAGCTAGTGGTGTCACCCTGTAGTGTCTGGCTGCTGTAATCTGGTGTCAGCCATGTGAGGCTGGGCACAGGCAGACTGTGGGAATGTTGTAGTATAGTCTATAGCTAGTGGTGTTCTCACCCTGTAGTGTCTGGCTGCTGTTTTCTGGTGTCAGCCATGTGAGGCTGGGCACAGGCAGACTGTGGAAATGTTGTAGTATGGTCTATAGCTAGTGGTGTCACCCTGTAGTGTCTGGCTGCTGTTCTCTGGTGTCAGCCATGTGAGGCTGGGCACAGGCAGACTGTGGGAATATTGTAGTATGGTCTATAGCTAGTGGTGTCACCCTGTAGTCTGGCTGCTGTTCTCTGGTGTCAGCCATGTGAGGCTGAGCACAGGCAGACTGTGGGAATGTTGTAGTATGGTCTATAGCTAGTGGTGTCACCCTGTAGTGTCTGGCTGCTGTTCTCTGGTGTCAGCCATGTGAGGCTGAGCACAGGCAGACACTGGTAATGTTGTAGTATAGTCTATAGCTAGTGGTGTTCTCACCCTGTAGTGTCTGGCTGCTGTTCTCTGGTGTCAGCCATGTGAGGCTGGGCACAGACTGACTGTGGGAATGTTGTAGTATGGTCTATAGCTAGTGGTGTTCTCACCCTGTAGTGTCTGGCTGCTGTTCTCTGGTGTCAGCCGTGTGAGGCTGGGCACAGACTGTGGGAATGTTGTAGTATGGTCTATAGCTAGTGGTGTCACCCTGTAGTGTCTGGCTGCTGTTCTCTGGTGTCAGCCATGTGAGGCTGGGCACAGGCAGACTGTGGGAATGTTGTAGTATAGTCTATAGCTAGTGGTGTCACCCTGTAGTGTCTGGCTGCTGTTCTCTGGTGTCAGCCATGTGAGGCTGGGCACAGGCAGACTGTGGGAATGTTGTAGTATAGTCTATAGCTAGTGGTGTCACCCTGTAGTGTCTGGCTGCTGTTCTCTGGTGTCAGCCATGTGAGGCTGGGCACAGGCAGACTGTGGAAATGTTGTAGTATGGTCTATAGCTAGTGGTGTCACCCTGTAGTGTCTGGCTGCTGTTCTCTGGTGTCAGCCATGTGAGGCTGGGCACAGGCAGACACTGGGAATGTTGTAGTATAGTCTATAGCTAGTGGTGTTCTCACCCTGTAGTGTCTGGCTGCTGTTCTCTGGTGTCAGCCATGTGAGGCTGGGCTCAGGCAGACTGTGGGAATGTTGTAGTATGGTCTATAGGTAGTGGTGTTCTCACCCTGTAGTCTGGCTGCTGTTCTCTGGTGTCAGCCATGTGAGGCTGGGCACAGGCAGACTGTGGGAATGTTGTAGTATGGTCTATAGCTAGTGGTGTCACCCTGTAGTGTCTGGCTGCTGTTCTCTGGTGTCAGCCATGTGAGGCTGGGCACAGGCAGACACTGGGAATGTTGTAGTATAGTCTTATAGCTAGTGGTGTTCTCACCCTGTAGTGTCTGGCTGCTGTTCTCTGGTGTCAGCCATGTGAGGCTGGGCTCAAGCAGACTGTGGGAATGTTGTAGTATGGTCTATAGCTAGTGGTGTCACCCTGTAGTCTGGCTGCTGTTCTCTGGTGTCAGCCATGTGAGGCTGGGCACAGGCAGACACTGGGAATGTTGTAGTATAGTCTATAGCTAGTGGTGTTCTCACCCTGTAGTGTCTGGCTGCTGTTCTCTGGTGTCAGCCATGTGAGGCTGGGCTCAGGCAGACTGTGGGAATGTTGTAGTATGGTCTATAGCTAGTGGTGTTCTCACCCTGTAGTGTCTGGCTGCTGTTCTCTGGTGTCAGCCATGTGAGGCTGGGCTCAGGCAGACTGTGGGAATGTTGTAGTATGGTCTATAGCTAGTGGTGTCACCCTGTAGTCTGGCTGCTGTTCTCTGGTGTCAGCCATGTGAGGCTGAGCACAGGCAGACACTGGTAATGTTGTAGTATAGTCTATAGCTAGTGGTGTTCTCACCCTGTAGTGTCTGGCAGCTGTTCTCTGGTGTCAGCCATGTGAGGCTGGGCTCAGGCAGACTGTGGGAATGTTGTAGTATGGTCTATAGCTAGTGGTGTCACCCTGTAGTGTCTGGCTGCTGTTCTCTGGTGTCAGCCATGTGAGGCTGGGCACAGGCAGACTGTGGGAATGTTGTAGTATGGTCTATAGCTAGTGGTGTTCTCACCCTGTAGTGTCTGGCTGCTGTTCTCTGGTGTCAGCCATGTGAGGCTGGGCTCAGGCAGACTGTGGGAATGTTGTAGTATAGTCTATAGCTAGTGGTGTCACCCTGTAGTCTGGCTGCTGTTCTCTGGTGTCAGCCATGTGAGGCTGGGCACAGGCAGACACTGGGAATGTTGTAGTATAGTCTATAGCTAGTGGTGTTCTCACCCTGTAGTGTCTGGCTGCTGTTCTCTGGTGTCAGCCATGTGAGGCTGGGCTCAGGCAGACTGTGGGAATGTTGTAGTATGGTCTATAGCTAGTGGTGTTCTCACCCTGTAGTGTCTGGCTGCTGTTCTCTGGTGTCAGCCATGTGAGGCTGGGCTCAGGCAGACTGTGGGAATGTTGTAGTATGGTCTATAGCTAGTGGTGTCACCCTGTAGGGTTTGGCTGCTGTTCTCTGGTGTCAGCCATGTGAGGCTGGGCACAGGCAGACTGTGGGAATGTTGTAGTATAGTCTATAGCTAGTGGTGTCACCCTGTAGTGTCTGGCTGCTGTTCTCTGGTGTCAGCCATGTGAGGCTAGGCACAGGCAGACTGTGGGAATGTTGTAGTATAGTCTATAGCTAGTGGTGTCACCCTGTAGTGTCTGGCTGCTGTTCTCTGGTGTCAGCCATGTGAGGCTGAGCACAGGCAGACTGTGGGAATGTTGTAGTATGGTCTATAGCTAGTGGTGTCACCTTGTAGTGTCTGGCTGCTGTTCTCTGGTGTCAGCCATGTGAGGCTGGGCACAGGCAGACTGTGGGAATGTTGTAGTATAGTCTATAGCTAGTGGTGTCACCCTGTAGTGTCTGGCTGCTGTTCTCTGGTGTCAGCCATGTGAGGCTGGGCTCAGGCAGACTGTGGGAATGTTGTAGTATAGTCTATAGCTAGTGGTGTCTGGCTACTGTTCTCTGGTGTCAGCCATGTGAGACTAGGCTCAGGCAGACTGTGGGAATGTTGTAGTATGGTCTATAGCTAGTGGTGTCACCCTGTAGTGTCTGGCTGCTGTTCTCTGGTGTCAGCCGTGTGAGGCTTGGCACAGACTGACTGTGGGAATGTTGTAGTATGGTCTATAGCTAGTGGTGTCACCCTGTTGTGTCTGGCTACCAGGGCTGTGGAGTCGGTAAGCCAAACCTGCGACTCCGACTCCTCAATTTCCCTTACACCGACTCCAACTCCGACTCCACGACTCCGACTCCCACACATATTGCTTATATTTGAGTGAAAAATTTATTGTAGTACAATGTGAACCTCAGACATTTAATCATTTTTATGATCCAATAATCAAGATATTTAGATAGAACAGAATATATATTGGTGTACTACCCGGTTTTCATTCTTTTTGGTACAGATACGATTTGGATAGACAGATATGGATAAATGGATAGATAGAACAGATTTCTAATCTGCTTTTGCTATTGAAAACATTATCTATGAGCTCAAAAACCTTTCAGGTGATGCTGTTTTTTAAAAAGATGATCAGCTTTTGCAGCTGAAAAACGTATCCTCAAAAAACACAGGAAAAACGCTGTGTGTGAATGTAACCTTAGATCAGGAATAGAACAGCCATTTATAGGACATTTCATAACTTTCCCAAACTCCTATGAAAAAATATTCAGCACATCCTGCATTGAATTACTGTACCCAATTTATTATATATTTTAGGAGTCGGAGTCGCTCCATTTTATACCGACTCCAACTCCACCAAAATGAGCTCCGACTCCACGACTCCGACTCCGACTCCACAGCCCTGCTGGCTACTGTTCTCTGGTGTCAGCCGTGTGAGGCTAGGCACAGACTGACTGTGGGAATGTTGTAGTATAGTCTATAGCTAGTGGTGTTCTCACCCTGTAGTGTCTGGCTGCTGTTCTCTGGTGTCAGCCATGTGAGGCTGGGCACAGGCAGACTGTGGGAATGTTGTAGTATAGTCTATAGCTAGTGGTGTTCTCACCCTGTAGTGTCTGGCTACTGTTCTCTGGTGTCAGCCATATGAGGCTGGGCACAGGCTGACTGTGGGAATATTGTAGTATAGTCTATAGCTAGTGGTGTCACCCTGTAGTGTCTGGCTGCTGTTCTCTGGTGTCAGCCATGTGAGGCTGAGCACAGGCAGACTGTGGGAATGTTGTAGTATGGTCTATAGCTAGTGGTGTCACCCTGTAGTGTCTGGCTACTGTTCTCTGGTGTCAGCCATATGAGGCTGGGCACAGGCTGACTGTGGAAATATTGTAGTATGGTCTATAGCTAGTGGTGTCACCCTGTAGTGTCTGGCTGCTGTTCTCTGGTGTCAGCCATGTAAGACTAGGCTCAGGCAGACTGTGGGAATGTTGTAGTATGGTCTTTAGCTAGTGGTGTCACCCTGTAGTGTCTGGCTGCTGTTCTCTGGTGTCAGCCATGTGAGGCTGGGCACAGGCAGACTGTGGGAATGTTGTAGTATAGTCTATAGCTAGTGGTGTCACCCTGTAGTGTCTGGCTGCTGTTCTCTGGTGTCAGCCATGTGAGGCTGGGCACAGGCAGACTGTGGGAATGTTGTAGTATAGTCTATAGCTAGTGGTGTCACCCTGTAGTGTCTGGCTGCTGTTCTCTGGTGTCAGCCATGTGAGGCTGGGCTCAGGCAGACTGTGGGAATGTTGTAGTATGGTCTATAGCTAGTGGTGTTCTCACCCTGTAGTGTCTGGCTACTGTTCTCTGGTGTCAGCCATATGAGGCTGGGCACAGGCTGTCTGTGGGAATATTGTAGTATGGTCTATAGCTAGTGGTGTCACCCTGTAGTGTCTGGCTGCTGTTCTCTGGTGTCAGCCATGTGAGGCTGGGCACAGGCAGACTGTGGGAATGTTGTAGTATGGTCTATAGCTAGTGGTGTCACCCTGTAGTGTCTGGCTGCTGTTCTCTGGTGTCAGCCATGTGAGACTAGGCTCAGGCAGACTGTGGGAATGTTGTAGTATGGTCTATAGCTAGTGGTGTCACCCTGTAGTGTCTGGCTGCTGTTCTCTGGTGTCAGCCATGTGAGGCTGGGCACAGGCAGACTGTGGGAATGTTGTAGTATAGTCTAGCTAGTGGTGTCACCCTGTAGTGTCTGGCTGCTGTTCTCTGGTGTCAGCCATGTGAGGCTGGGCACAGGCAGACTGTGGGAATGTTGTAGTATAGTCTATAGCTAGTGGTGTCACCCTGTAGTGTCTGGCTGCTGTTCTCTGGTGTCAGCCATGTGAGGCTGGGCTCAGGCAGACTGTGGGAATGTTGTAGTATGGTCTATAGCTAGTGGTGTTCTCACCCTGTAGTGTCTGGCTACTGTTCTCTGGTGTCAGCCATATGAGGCTGGGCACAGGCTGACTGTGGGAATATTGTAGTATGGTCTATAGCTAGTGGTGTCACCCTGTAGTGTCTGGCTGCTGTTCTCTGGTGTCAGCCATGTGAGGCTGGGCACAGGCAGACGGTGGGAATGTTGTAGTATAGTCTATAGCTAGTGGTGTCACCCTGTAGTGTCTGGCTGCTGTTCTCTGGTGTCAGCCATGTGAGGCTGGGCACAGGCAGACTGTGGGAATGTTATAGTATAGTCTATAGCTAGTGGTGTCACCCTGTAGTGTCTGGCTGCTGTTCTCTGGTGTCAGCCAGGTGAGGCTGGGCACAGGCAGACTGTGGGAATGTTGTAGTATAGTCTATAGCTAGTGGTGTCACCCTGTAGTGTCTGGCTGCTGTTCTCTGGTGTCAGCCATGTGAGGCTGGGCACAGGCAGACTGTGGGAATGTTGTAGTATAGTCTATAGCTAGTGGTGTCACCCTGTAGTGTCTGGCTGCTGTTCTCTGGTGTCAGCCATGTGAGGCTGGGCTCAGGCAGACTGTGGGAATGTTGTAGTATGGTCTATAGCTAGTGGTGTTCTCACCCTGTAGTGTCTGGCTACTGTTCTCTGGTGTCAGCCATATGAGGCTGGGCACAGGCTGACTGTGGGAATATTGTAGTATGGTCTATAGCTAGTGGTGTCACCCTGTAGTGTCTGGCTGCTGTTCTCTGGTGTCAGCCATGTGAGGCTGGGCACAGGCAGACTGTGGGAATGTTGTAGTATAGTCTATAGCTAGTGGTGTCACCCTGTAGTGTCTGGCTGCTGTTCTCTGGTGTCAGCCATGTGAGGCTAGGCACAGTCAGACTGTGGGAATGTTGTAGTATAGTCTATAGCTAGTGGTGTCACCCTGTAGTGTCTGGCTGCTGTTCTCTGGTGTCAGCCAGGTGAGGCTGGGCACAGGCAGACTGTGGGAATGTTGTAGTATGGTCTATAGCTAGTGGTGTCACCCTGTAGTGTCTGGCTGCTGTTCTCTGGTGTCAGCCATGTGAGGCTGGGCACAGGCAGACTGTGGGAATGTTGTAGTATAGTCTATAGCTAGTGGTGTCACCCTGTAGTGTCTGGCTGCTGTTCTCTGGTGTCAGCCATGTGAGGCTGGGCTCAGGCAGACTGTGGGAATGTTGTAGTATGGTCTATAGCTAATGGTGTCACCCTGTAGTGTCTGGCTGCTGTTCTCTGGTGTCAGCCATGTGAGGCTGAGCACAGGCAGACTGTGGGAATATTGTAGTATAGTCTATAGCTAGTGGTGTTCTCACCCTGTAGTGTCTGGCTGCTGTTCTCTGGTGTCAGCCATGTGAGGCTGAGCACAGGCAGACTGTGGGAATGTTGTAGTATGGTCTATAGCTAGTGGTGTCACCCTGTAGTGTCTGGCTACTGTTCTCTGGTGTCAGCCATATGAGGCTGGGCACAGGCTGACTGTGGGAATATTGTAGTATGGTCTATAGCTAGTGGTGTCACCCTGTAGTGTCTGGCTGCTGTTCTCTGGTGTCAGCCATGTGAGACTAGGCACAGGCAGACTGTGGGAATGTTGTAGTATAGTCTATAGCTAGTGGTGTCACCCTGTAGTGTCTGGCTGCTGTTCTCTTGTGTCAGCCATGTGAGGCTGGGCTCAGGCAGACTGTGGGAATGTTGTAGTATGGTCTATAGCTAGTGGTGTCACCCTTTAATGTCTGGCTACTGTTCTCTGGTGTCAGCCATCTGAGGCTGGGCTCAGGCAGACTGTGGGAATGTTGTAGTATGGTCTATAGCTAGTGGTGTTCTCACCCTGTAGTGTCTGGCTGCTGTTCTCTGGTGTCAGCCGTGTGAGGCTGGGCACAGGCAGACTGTGGGAATGTTGTAGTATGGTCTATAGCTAGTGGTGCCACCCTGTAGTGTCTGGCTACTGTTCTCTGGTGTTAGCCGTGTGAGGCTAGGCACAGACTGACTGTGGGAATGTTGTAGTATAGTCTATAGCTAGTGTTGTTCTCACCCTGTAGTGTCTGGCTGCTGTTCTCAGCCATATGAGGCTGGGCACAGGCAGACTGTGGGAATATTGTAGTATGGTCTATAGCTAGTGGTGTCACCCTGTAGTGTCTGGCTGCTGTTCTCTGGTGTCAGCCATGTGAGTCTGGGCACAGGCAGACTGTGGGAATGTTGTAGTATGGTCTATAGCTAGTCGTGTTGTCACCCTGTAGTGTCTGGCTGCTGTTCTCTGGTATCAGCCATATGAAGCTCGGCACAGGCAGACTGTGGGAATATTGTAGTATGGTCTATAGCTAGTGGTGTTCTCACCCTGTAGTGTCTGGCTGCTGTTTGGTGTCAGCCATGTGAGTCTAGGAACAGGCAGACTGTGGGAATGTTGTAGTAAAGTCTATAGCTAGTGGTGTCACCCTGTAGGGTTTGGCTGCTGTTCTTTGTATCAGCTGTATGAGGCTAGGAACAGGCTTAGTGTAGATGGGTCTCTTTCCTTTGCTTAGTGTTACACCCCAAGTCTGATCTTTTTTCTTTATGGCTGGTATCTGTTGCTTTCTGTTATCAACCGTGGGAGACTAGACACAGGCTGACTCTGTGGTTAGCGAGTCAGTACTGACAATGGAGGCAGCAATATCCCCTCACATATCTGCATCGCTAGGGGCAGATTCCCTGCTTGGCTTGCTAGATGTTCTTCTCCTGTGATCCAGGCTTAGGTCCGGTATCCAGCATTACTTACTAGTGTAGGCGAGAATGGCTGAATACTGTTATACCCGCTCAGTGACAGGAGACTCTGCTGTTATATCCTGCACAGGTATATGACGGATGAGACAATGACATTTGGGCCACAATAATGCCATTAGCATTTAGTGACTTTGCCTCATGGGGAAAGTCTATTTCTATTACAATAATATACTTAGTCATATCAAACATTTCTGCCAATGATCACCTCGCTCGTTTTTAGACCATGTTCACACTGCGTCATGGAGTTCTGTCTGAATAAAAGAAAAAAAAAAGTTTCATGCAGAGCCCTTCAATGACATTACTACATTATTTTGCCAGACATGGCCAGAAAAAGCCCAAGCATTGTCCATCAGAACTCATTGCAGACTATCGCTCGTTTTGGGTTTTGTTTAAAATCAATTTTTTGAGATTTCAGACAAAACTTGAGGTGTTGCATAAACGCAGTGTGAACAGTGCCTTACTCGGGCCTATTGCAACAACTTATCTGTGGCTTTTCACAAGATACTTTCCAGCATCTGGACCTTGAAGGGAACCTGTCACATTATTTAGGTTTCATAAAACGCCCCTCATCCCTCTGGTCACTTTCAGGTTAGATGTGACAGGTTCCATTTAAAAGGTTTGCTAGGTAGAATACGCAATCATTTTATGATTCCGGGGGATTCGCCTTCTGGTGCCCACCCAATTCCTGATAAATGAAGGGCATGCATTGTTGGTGTAGTAGATCGCTCTAAGCTCCTTCACACGCCAGTGATATTTCTTGATTGTGAAGAATAAGCTGAGTTTCATCAATGTTTTTGACCAAATTGATCAGAATTTGGTCAGTGTCAATTTTTCCCATCCATTTTCTAGGGGAAAAAAACTGATGGAGGTGTTTATTTGACTTATAAAGCACTATTAATTCCACAGCGCTTTACAGACATTGTCAACGTTCTTACATGAAAAATGGACAGCAAACAGATTACTCCATGTGCTGTCCGTTTTTGTCCACAGATCCATGGACTTTGAATCGGCAAGCTTGATTTGACACTGATCAATATTGGACAATCCTCCTTGCTATATATCATACTTGGGGCTCATTCATACGTCCCTTTTTTTTTACATGTACAAGAAAGACGGTTCTATTTTCATCAGGTCTTTATCAGTTTGTTTCATCTGAGCAGGTTTTTTTTTCTCTCCCGAGAAAAAAAAATTCCTGTCCTTGATAAATGCATAGACTTGGCATCCAAGATTTAGATCTGACATTTGGATCAATGTCAGAGATGCCTCCATGATTTTCTGTAGGCCACTCAGTCTGAAAAACAAATCAGACATGTGAGTATGTATATTAGGTGCGCCTTCTGTCTGTGAAAAACCCGGCTAGAACTCGTGCACGGAAACGGACATCTGAATGAGCCCTTAATCAGTAGCTGTACTTTTAGGAGAGGTAACACCCGTGTTCAGATGTGTGTGTATTACTACGTTCTGTATGTCTTATGCACCTGGTTCCCTCTCATGCTCATCTTTCATTGTTGAGTAGTTTTTTTTTTTTTTTTTTTCATTTTCTATTCTATAGCTAATCAGCATTTTCTTTATTGCAGACTTTGAAGCAAGTTTCATCAGACTGATGGATAAAATAACAAATGGAACGAGAATAGAGATCAATCAGACTGGTGAGTATTGCGTAGTGGTCCAGGCTGCAGCAGACACGTTCCAGAGAGCAGTGATGCGCAGCTTGCAGTGATCCTGCAGTTTGTACTATTATTTTGCTTTGTTGTTTTTTTTTTTTTTTTTTATGATTATAATGCTGACTTTTCTACAATCTGGTGTTGTACAAGGTACTCCAGTGAGTTTCTGCAGCCGTCTCCACCCCAGTTTGTCCTTCCAAGTGGCTTAGATGGTGCTAACCGCACCCAGAATTCCTCTTTCTGCTTGTTACGCAGCCAGTGGGAAAACCTTATGAAAGCTTTGAATTTAGCTGGTTATATGCGTTTCCTTTTAGCAATGGATGCCTGTGATTGACGAAGCTGGAAGCCAGTGCCGAGTAATGTTGATGCAGAGTACGGTATACAGTGCCTGGTGCAGTTGTGCCCTATATGACATCTACAATACATATGTGTTGCGTTGAATGGATTTTCTCAGTATAGTAGGATATGATGAGCTTGCCAGGCTGCTGCGTCTCATTACCAGGTTGCAGCTCTTGACCTGGTGCTGTATTAAGAAACTGATTGGGGCAAAGTTGGTACCTACACAGCATTGGGGAAAAACTGCGACAGATGTCAGGTGAACTCTAGGAAATAAATCGCTACCAGTATGTTGCCTCCCTGTCCCCATCAAAGTACGAATAAGTGGGGGATCAGAGGAGATGGCTGTGAGCTACAATGTTAAGCCAAAGGTTGCAATATATGCGTGACTGTGACCTAATAGAGAAGTTGTATGAAAAAGCAGAAAAATGATTACGTCAGAGCAGAGAATATAAAAAATCGGAAGTATGTAAATAAAACAAGTTATGATACGTATAAACATAAAACTATATAGTAGGCTAACTGGGCTGGTGGGTTGAGCAGCAGATACGTATATATACAATGTGCCCCACAAGAGCCTGCTTCTTGCCTCCCGGCTGAGCTCGCGCCCCTCTTTCTGGCACAGAACTTTGGTTTCAGTGAAATCACTGTTTACATACAGCTGTCATTCCCTGAATAGGACTGCCCGCCGAACTCATGCATACAGGGAAGACTCACTCCCTGAATAGGACTGCCCGCCGAACTCATGCATACAGGGAAGACTCATTCCCTGAATAGGACTGCCTGCCGGACTCATGCATACAGGGAAGACTCGTTCCCTGAATAGGACTGCCCGCCGGACTCATGCATACAGGGAAGACTCATTCCCTGAATAGGACTGCCCGCCGGACTCATGCATACAGGGAAGACTCATTCCCTGAATAGGACTGCCCGCCGGACTCATGCATACAGGGAAGACTCATTCCCTGAATAGGACTGCCCGCCGGACTCATGCATACAGGGAAGACTCATTCCCTGAATAGGACTGCCCGCCGGACTCATGCATTACAGGGAAGACTCATTCCCTGAATAGGACTGCCCGCCGGACTCATGCATACAGGGAAGACTCATTCCCTGAATAGGACTGCCCGCCGAACTCATGCATACAGGGAAGACTCATTTCCTGAATAGGACTGCCCGCCGGACTCATGCATACAGGGAAGACTCATTCCCTGAATAGGACTGCCCGCCGAACTCATGCATACAGGGAAGACTCATTCCCTGAATAGGACTGCCCGCCGGACTCATGCATACAGGGAAGACTCGTTCCCTGAATAGGACTGCCCGCCGGACTCATGCATACAGGGAAGACTCGTTCCCTGAATAGGACTGCCCGCCGGACTCATGCATACAGGGAAGACTCGTTCCCTGAATAGGACTGCCCGCCGGACTCATGCATACAGGGAAGACTCATTCCCTGAATAGGACTGCCCGCCGGACTCATGCATACAGGGAAGACTCATTCCCTGAATAGGACTGCCCGCCGGACTCATGCATACAGGGAAGACTCATTCCCTGAATAGGACTGCCCGCCGGACTCATGCATACAGGGAAGACTCATTCCCTGAATAGGACTGCCCGCCGGACTCATGCATACAGGGAAGACTCATTCCCTGAATAGGACTGCCCGCCGGACTCATGCATACAGGGAAGACTCATTCCCTGAAAAGGACTGCCTGCTGGACTCATGCATACAGGGAAGACTCGTTCCCTGAAAAGGACTGCCTGCTGGACTCATGCATACAGTCATACAGGGGATACTCATCCCCTGAAAAGGACGGCCCGCCGGACTCATGAATGCAGTCGTACAGGGAAGACTCATTCCCTGAATAGGACTGCCCGCTGGACTCATGCATACAGTCATATAGGGAAGACTCATTCACTAAATAGGACCGCCTGCCAGACTCATGAATACAGTCATACAGGGAAGACTGTCATTGAAAAGGATAGCCCACTGGACTCTTTTGCACACATAAAGGGTTTCAATGAATAAAATACACGTCTTAGTGAAACATTTCCCTACAAAAATGTATATACAGTAAATCTGGTCAGCTCCTCCTGCTCTGTTACATACTGCTTGTAGCTCAGTTACCAGTTTCAACATAGGTTCCCTTTAAGGGGCTATTCACATGTTACTGTTTTTCATCAGTGTTTATATTCCCAAACCAGGATTCTTTCATATAGGGAAAAACTATAATTGAAAGATTGACACCTATTCTATGTCTTGTAGACCCTCCTGGTTTTGGTACACATATACTGGTGTGTAAATGAAGCCAAAGTAAAAGTGTTCATAGCCAGTTGCTGTTACATTGCTTTCAAGAGGTTGTCCACTACTTTGTCATTGACTAGTGATGAGTGAACGTGCTCGTATACGGTGTTATCGGAGCATGCTCGTGTGCTGAGTGACTTCAGTGTACTCAAATACTATGTTTGAGTCCCCGCGCCTGCATGTCTCAAGGCTGCTAGACAGCTGCAACACAAGCAGGGTTTTCCTGTTTGCTAGGAGACATGCAGGTGTGGGGATTCAAACATTTTTCGAGCATGCTCCGCTTACCTTATCCCAGCAAGTTCGCTCATCGCTAAAAAATCGGATTGTACTTGGACCAATGTTATTCAATAGGTGACATCTCACTTGCGATTTTTTTTTTTTTTTTTTTTTTTTTTTTTTCTCGTATTGCTGCGATTCTTGTATGAGACTCGCCAATGCAATTCAACGGGTTCGAGAAAAAAATCCGACAGCACTATATAATTATATAATCAGTGACACACACATATATCTATCTCTAATCTCTATCCAAGTAAATCAAACTTCTGTGAAATCATACTGTCCACTTAGGAAGCAGCACTGATTGACTATCAATTTCACATGCTGTTGTGCAAATGGAATAGACAACAGATGGAAATTATTGGCAATTATCAAGACACCTTCAATAAAGGAGTCGTTCTGCAGGAGGGGAACACAGACACATCTCAGTACTAATGCTTTCTTGCTGATGCTTTGGTCACTTTTGAATGTTGGTTGTGCTTTCACACTCGTGGTAGCATGAGATGGACTCTACAACCCACACAATTGCTATTGCAGCTCATCCAGGATGGCACATCAATGCGAGCTGCGGCAAGAAGGTTTGCTGTCTGTCAGGGTAGTGTCCAGAGGCTGGAGGCGCTACCAGGAGACAAGCCAGGAGACCTGGAGGGGGCCGTAGGAGGGCAACAACCCAGCAGCAGGACCGCTAATTCCGCCTTTGTGCAAGGAGGAACAGGAGGAGCACTGCCTTAGCCCTGCAAAATGACCTCCAGCAGGCCACAAATGTGCATGTGTCTGCAAAAACGGTTAGAAACCGACTCCATGAGGATGGTCTGAGTGCCCGACGTCCACAGATGGGGGTTGTGCTCACAGCCCAACACCGTGTAGGACGCTTGGCATTTGCCACAGAACACCAGGATTGGCAAATTCGCCACTGGTGCCCTGTGCTCTTCACAGATGAAAGCAGGTTCACACTGAGCACATGTGACAGAGTCTGGAGACACTGTGGAGAGCGATCTGCTGCCTGCAACATCCTTCAGCATGACCGGTGTGGAGGCCACACACACTACTGAGCATCTTTTCCTTGTCATGAGACGTTTCCACTGAAGTTGGATCAGCCTGTAATTTGATTTTCCATTTTGAGTTTGAGTATCATTCCAAAAGCGGTCCTCGATGGGATATTCATTTTGATAATTGTTTTATTGTTCTGAACACATTCCACTATGCAACGAATAAAAATTTGCAACTGGAATATTTCGTTCAGAGATATCTAGGATGTGGTATTCTAGTGTTCCCTTTATTTTTTTGAGCAGTGTATATCTATCTATCTATCTCTTTATATTACCCCATATGCCACCCACTACAGGGCAATGGGAAGAGAGAGGGGGTAAGTGCGCCTTTTGTGGGGTGGTTGGGGGCAGATTTTCTTTTTTTTTTTTTTTTTTTTTTTTTATCCAAGGGGGACGCAAAAACAGGCCTCCGCGATGCTTTGGCAGGTCCCGTTCCCAGTGATGCATTGTGGCAATGACCTTTGTCGATGTCTCGCGAGACTGCTACAGTATCGCGAGACAGCGAAGTCAGCAAAGGTCATTATCGCAATGCATCACTGGGAACAGGAGCTGCTGCGTGTATCGCTGAAGCCTGGGGACGCTGCGTGGGACGTCGGAAGGTGAATATAACCCGATTTTTTTTTTTTAATTTTAATTCTATTTTTTACAGGGATATGGTACAGTCTCCTCTCCTCCGGACCGTGGGTACCATCCGCAAATGTTCTGCTTACTTTTCGCATGGTGGGCACAGCCACATGCAGAAAGTAAGCAGAACAATGCATTCCTATGTGGGCGGAATCCCCGCAATTTCGCAAAATAATGAGCATGCTGCGGATTTTTCCGCAATGCGATTCCGCCGTGGAACAATCCACAGCATTAACACAGCATTGCGGAATCACATAGGAATGCATGGGATGCTGTTTTTTTGCGTTTTCGCTGCAAAATCGCGCGTTAAAGAACGCCTCGAAAAAACTGCGACGTGTGAACGCAGCCTAAATCTTCTATTGCAGTTATCTACCTCTTAATAGCTTAGGACAACAGCTTTTTTTTTTTTTTTTTTTTTTTCTGAAAAAGTGCAGCTTTTTAGAGAGTCTGTCATCACAAATCACCGTCGCCCAAGCCCAGTTCTTTGGTTCACCCCACATAGATAAGTAGCTCAGTGACCTTCCAACCTATAATTTTTCCATCCATCTCTTTCCGCCTCTTCCTTGATTGAGGTGTCATGGAAATTGAGGAGACTTGAGTCGAAGGTTTTGCTTACTGATTCCACACTCCTGGCAAGGCTGTGGAGTCGGAGCCCATTTTGATGGAGTCGGTGTCATTGAAATTGAGGAGTCGGAGGTTTGTCTTAAGGCCCCATCTCGCATAGCGAGATCGCTGAAACATTACAGATTTTGTGGCGCAACAGCGATCTCGCTACATGTGACACGCAGCGGCGACTGGGCCCCCGCTGCGATCTCGCTGATCGTGCTCGAATATCCTGGGCCATTTTTTGATCGCTGGTGTTGCGCTGGCCAGCATGCATTTTTGTGTTTGATGCCGACAAGCGACCTCGTTGACGACTCAGAACTCGGGGATGTAGGCGGGAGTCGTCAGAATAGCTGCTGTGTGACAAGGTCCCAACGACCGCCGAGGTCGTTATACGGATCGCCGGATCGTTGCTGCGTCGAATATATCTGCCTGTTAGACAGCTTACTAGCGACCATGTAGCGACTTACCAGCGATTCTTACCATGTTGTATCGTTGTCGGGATCGCTGGAGCGTCGCTAAGTGGAACAGTACCCTTACTGACTCCACAGCCCTGCTTTGAAGGGCAGAGATAAAGGGGCAAACAAATGTGGGAAGGCTCAGAACTGCTCGGCCATGCCAAGGGTGCACCATGTGCCTTTGCTTGGTTTGAACCGTCATATTTTGTGCCGACATTCCCCCTTTAAGGTTTGAATGCAATGGAATTGTGAAATTGTTGTGGAGATCCAAAGAAGTGTGATTTGTCATACTGTGTTCTAGATCTGTATCATGCGGCCGCTGTGCACTAATCCATTATTGACATTGCAAGTCTAGTGACTTCTGCCTGGGCTGCCAGCAGCATGAGATGGCTGTGTGTTAAGGCTCGCTTATAACCTCCAGAGATTCACCCAGAAAGCAAATATTCAATATTGTCTCATGTAATGTGGTGATCACGCAACAACTGGGATGGATGGGAAGCTGTAATCATTCTCTGGAGGTGGCTTTGCTTTGGCAGCCCTGCTGAGCAAAGTACAAGCTGAGAGTCTATGCGTTGGTGTTTATTTTCTTAATAAAAATGTACTAAGCAAAACTTGTCCTACTGAACAGCGGTCTAAAGGCTAAGGCCGGGCTGACATGTCCGGGCAACATGGACCAGACTCGAGGCACGAGACTGCTGACTCTCCAGATTTCAGCAAACTACCTCCTTTACGTGTGTGTGACCGCTGGATCCGTCTGGCTGGTCTTGTGATCATAACCATGTGAAACTGCACTGGTAAGGGCTTGTGCACTTGTTGCAGATTTGTCACTGATTGGTCACAACCTGAAGGGATTCCTGATGCCAGCCAAGTGACTGAGAATCCTGAAGTCTCGTGGACACGCTGCTCATTTGTGGCTGGGAGATATAAATTTGCAGTATGTTAAGTCTTTCGGGTTATTTGCTGCAGATTTCACCCATACTAATAAGCGGGGCGAATAATCTGGACCAAAAAAACTCAACAGTTGTGTCTATTTTAAGCAGATGAAGAAGCTTTTGCACCAAATACTTAACATGTGCACGTACCCTAAGGCTCTGTCCACACGTTGCATTTTTGCTGCAATTTTTGTTCAAATTTTAATCTGCATTTTACAGTGCCAGCAAAAGCTATGATAATTCAGAAATCTCATGCAAACACACTGGTTCTATTTTCCTAACTGATCTGGAGAACTGCTGCGTTTTGAAACTGAAAAAATGCTGAAAGTGGTGACCATTTGCACCCATAGGAAAGGAAACAATGGGTAAGTGCAAAAAATCAACTATCATTTTTTTTGCTGTTTGTAGTGTAAAAACCTTAGAAAAGTGGAGGTGGGGTGGCACTAAACTTTATCAGCATGCAGAAGAGACAATAATAACTCGACAAAACCTACTTTTTGTAATTGGCTTCTTTACTGCCAAGAAAGCAGGTTTTGCCTGCGAAACAAAATGCAATGTGTGAACTTAGTCTTAATGTTACGCAGTCCACGGATGACCCAAAACTGTGTACAACCCTTCCCCTTCTTTTGTGCTTGCACCCCTCTGTGGTCTCAGCCTCAACCCCCCCCCCCCCCCCCGGACACCTTCTTTGGCCTCCCACAGTCTTGGCATCCTCACTGCACAAGGTAGTCTTGGCATTTAATGGATAAATATACTAATATATTGGAGCTCAATATAATATTTCTATAGGATTTAATAAGTTACTAGGGCCTCTTGGAAACAAATGCCAGGTTCTAAGGTAATCCCCTTTAATACCACTGATGAGTGAAGTGGAAAACCTGAATTATCTAGTTACCGTAACTTCTGTCATGAGGTGAGATATATTAGCCAGCAAAGAACGGTCAACTCTTCATGTAGTGAAAACTGAAAAAATTGGCAATTGTAAGGACCCGATAACTAGATGAGAGCATCTCCAGAACAGTAGGTCTTGGTGGGTGTTCAAATTATGCCATGGCATGTAGTCACCAAAAGTAGTTCAAGCTGTGAAGGAAAAGCTGGAGCCTGGGCACACCGCATGCTAAAGCTAGTCTGTTAGCACAAAATGACCAAACCAAGCTCATTCACATATGCTTGGTCTGAACAGTCATTTAGTGTTGATGCACCACTTTAACGACAAGCGGCGTACATGTACAGTGCTCGTTGGGTGGCGTGTGGAGCAGGGATGGGAGATAAGCCCACATCTTACACGCCATGCTGTATTATTCAGTATACTGCATTGTACAGTTAGTAGTGTCATTCCATAGTACACATGAAGAGAGAAGGAAGATCCGGCACTGGAGACTTGATAAAATCCACGATAAGTTTTATTCACATAATTTCATGATAAAACCATGAAGGGGAAAACAGACCCCCACGCCTGACGCGTTTCGAACCTTACACCAGGTTCTTCCTCAGAGTACCTGGTGTAAGGTTCGAAATGCGTCAGGCGTGGGGGTCTGTTTTCCCCTTCATGGTTTTATCATGAAATTATGTGAATAAAACTTATCGTGGATTTTATCAAGTCTCCAGTGCCGGATCTTCCTTCTCTCTTCATGTTTGCAACACATGGTGGTCAGCCATTTGATCCCTAGGCACGACCGGCTTACAGGACTATTTTGGTGAGCACAAATTTCCCTTTCCCCTTCCTAATTTTCTAAATATTCCATAGTACAACTTGTCCCACAAACCCCAGGCCCCGTACAGCTAGATCGGAGGGGAAATCATCACGTTATGGCTCTTGGAAGAAGGGAAGTGTAAAATTGCCCAGTCCTTGAGTCCTTATTTTGTGTGGGGAGCAAATGCTGGCTGATCGGTTCTGATTCCAAGGAAGAGCTCCTTGCTCATATTTCCCGGAGATGATCCTATCAGAATCGCTGTGCTCACTGATTGCTCTGTGAGAGGATGTGCAGCCCCAGTCCACCGCCATAATAAAGAGAAACCAGGGGATTTAACAAGTGGAAAAGTTTCCCAATAGGACACTCTAGGATAAAAAGGTCCGATAAAAAGCATGCTTTGGACAGAACAAAATGGCCATCATTGGGGTTATGTATTTGGTGCAGAAATTTCTGCATGTATTTTAAGGACAAATGCTGTGTAAAATAGGCACGCTTTGGACCCCTCTCATTAGGATGGGTGAAATCTGCAGCAAAATGCTGGAAAAATGTACATTCTGCAGATTGATATCTACAATTGGGGACCCGCATAATCTAGGGTGGGTCAGTGTGTATAAATACCATCTGTTACCTGACGTGACACTTTACGCCTCACTCACATATGTGATTTGTGTTTATCACAGACCGTGTCCATGAAAACTCAGGCGTGCCCGGTTTTCTCTGGCAGCACGTATGACTAGAGCCAATACAAGTCTATGGGTGCGTGAAGAACACGTACAGCACACGGATGGCGTCAGTGTGTAATCTGTGTGATGTCCGTATTTAACATGGCAAAGGATAGAAGCTTTGTCATTCATCTCTGTGATGACACTTGGATGGTAAAACCAAACACTGATGACACGGCACCATTTTTTTCATATTTAAGCACAGACCTGTGAATGAGGCCTTACACAGAGTATGGAAACCTAATGATAGAAGTCACTTGGAAATAATATTCAGTTCTCCTCCTTTTGTTCTTCCATTTTGATCTGTCGGTTTCAGAAGTCGCGCTCATGTGAACAGAAATGTAAGGGAAATTCCAGGTGTGTGTGTCGCTTATAATGGAAAATCTGAAAGATCATATGTGGCCATAAGTTTTCTTTGCTCGGTGTACAGTCTTTTTGGCTCTGTTTTCCAGGTTTTTGTTTTTTTTTTTACCACCCAGGTTGTTGTGCAATACTGTTTGCGAGTTTGTGGTGGCTTCCCTACGCTGTACATCGTGTGTGGCCTTGTTTTTCCATTACACCATTAATTTCTATTAGGCCTTGTACCATTTCAGAGCAGTGCGTAATGAATGGCTCTAAGGCCCGGTTCAGACTTCATTGCCGAGCACCATGTTGGGTTTCTGTCCGCATCCCGACAGGCTTTTACTTGATCACATACCTAGCTGCGCTGGCTGATGTTCTAGGACTCCTGTAATGTAGTTGTGACCCCCATCTGTGCAGGCTGTGACTCAAGATTAGCGGGGAGAGTAGAGCCTGGCGCAGGGACCAGTGGAAGCCTGTGGGGTGAGAGGTTGATTTCTTGGCTCTCCCCTTTAAGGCTGAACCTAATTTGAATGATACTGGTGCATATTTGGCTTTGTCCATAATGTTCTTTGGCTTCCGTCTTGCCAAGCTTACTCCATAGAAAGCTCATCACTGTCTCTCTCTTCCAGGTACCTCCTTGTATTATCAGCCGGGCCTTCTGATTGGTGGAACTTTGGATCATGACTGCAATATACAACGCTCTATTGGCTATTACTTGGAAAGTTTGATCTGCCTGGCTCCATTTATGAAGCATCCATTAAAAATGACTCTTCGTGGTGTCACCAATGATCAAATTGACCCATCAGTAAGTTGCCACAGCTCTCAGATGAAGCCCCGTTTTCTTTTTCATCTTGAGCATATTAATTGCACTGTAGATTTAGCCAGCATTCTTAATTTTTCTTTCTCTTTACTAGGTGGATACTCTAAAGGCCACAGCCATTCCATTACTGAAAAGATTTGGTATAGATGGTGAGCATTTTGAGCTAAAGGTAAGATTTCATATTAAAAAAAAAGTGTAATAGAGATTACATTTCTAGAATTTGGCTTGTCCTGGTTATTTTTCATATCTGTTTATACCAGTGGTCCCCAGCCGTTCTTCTCTTGCCAGCCACGTTCAGCTGAGATGTTGCGCGTCCACATGCCTAATAACCCCCATTGCTGGTTTGACAGCCAAAATTTACCCACCATACTTCAGAAGAAATGGGGACAGTGAATGATCACTATCTAGCCTTGTACAATATGGTGGCACTGTATAATCCATCATAATAAATACCGTGTATAAGCCGACGCCCCCCATTTTGTCACAAAAAACTGGGAAAACTTATTGACTCCTGTATAAGCCTAGGCTGCACAGTGAGTGGCCCCAGTTTTGCTGCACAGTGTGTTGTGGCCCCAGTTTTGCTGCACAGTGTTTTGTGGCCCCAGAGAATGCTGCACAGTGTGTTGTGGCCCCAGAGAATGCTGCACAGTGTGTTGTGGCCCCAGAGAATGCTGCACAGTGTGTTGTGGCCCCAGAGAATGCTGCACAGTGTGTTGTGGCCCCAGAGAATGCTGCACAGTGTGTTGTGGCCCCAGAGAATGCTGCACAGTGTGTTGTGGCCCCATCATGTTGCTGCTGCCGCCTCCGTTACAAAAAAAGCAAAAAAAAACAAAACTGTATACTCACCTCCTGTTGCCCGCTGCTCATCAGCGTTGTCGGCTATGGAACAGGGACAGGTGAATATGGCTCCCCCCGTTCATACTCGCCCCCTCCTGGCGCTCGTCTGTGCAGCGCAGCCCCTGCTTGTTCCATGTTCTTGGCGCTGCTCTTCAGCGGTCACGTGGTACCGCTCATTAAAGTAATAACAATGCACATATTCATGAGTTTAATGAGCGGTACCACGTGACCGCTGAAGCAGGAAGAGCAGGGGCGCTGAGAACATGGAACAAGCAGGGGGGCTGCAGAGAGTAGCCAGGAGGGGGTGAGAATGATCTGACACCCCTGATCTCCCCCCCCCCCCCCCCGGTATGACTCGTGTACAAGCCGAGAGGAGGGGGACTTTCAACCCCAAAAAATGGGCTGAAAATGAAAATCTCTTGTACATGAGTATATACGGTACTCTAGGCTTTACCTTCCAGGTTCTCTGCTATGGCACCTTTCTTTGCCGCCTTCATGCAAGCCCTCTCCATATGGTGGCCGGTTGGAGGAACTAACTTACTTGTTTAGTGGCAGCAGTGACTATACCTGAGGTTTTACAATGAGAAGCAACATTTCATTTCCTTTTCTGTATCCAAAATGATGCATGAAATCCTAATTGAAAGAGGAACTGTCGCCACTCGACGTGTTTACTAAAACCAATACCTATGTTACTCATAGGAAAACTATTTTCTCATAACTGCCATTCTGTAGGAATTGTGATCACTGGTGGGAATTATCATCCCCCTTGTTAGAGGTGTGTCCTTAAACATTTGGACACCATAAGGGCTCATGCAGTCAACAGTATTTTCGATCCGTGTGCAATCCAACAAAATCGATCGCGCTCGGACCAACGTTACAGCGTCTGAGGTCATGCCCATGTCTAATTTTTTTCCTCTGACAGTATCCAAGGAAAAAATAGCACACATGATTTTCATGCAATAGTTGGATTACACGCGGCCATGGATGACGTCTGAGTGCAGTCCAATTTTCATAGTCAGACATAATGGAGAAGATGGATTTTTTTTTTCTATCACACTGATCAAAGGTTGATCAGAGTGTAATTAGCAAAAGCGACCAGACTTTTTTTTTTTTTTTTTTTTTTTCACAGTGGTGTGAACCCTACCCTAAGAGTGCAGGGATACACCCAGTTGTTTAACCTCTTCATGACCCAGCCTATTTTGACCTTAATGACCTGGCCATTTTTTGCAATTCTGACCAGGGTCCCTTTATGAGGTAATAACTCTGGAACGCTTCAACGCATCCTAGCGATTCTGAGATTGTTTTTTCGTGACATATTGGGCTTCATGTTAGTGGTAAATTTAGATCGATAATTTTTGCGTTTATTTGTGAAAAAATCAGAAATTTGGCGAAAATTTTGAAAATTTCGCAATTTTCAAATTTTGAATTTTTATTCTGTTAAACTAGAGAGTTATGTGACACAAAATAGTTACTAAATAACATTTCCCACATGTCTACTTTACATCAGCACAGTTTTGGAAGCAAAATATTTTTTTGTTAGGAAGTTATAAGGGTTAAAAGTTGACCAGTGATTTCTCATTTTTACAACAAAATTTACAAAACCATTTTTTTTAGGGACCACCTCACATTTGAAGTCACTTTGAGGGGTCTATATGGCAGAAAATATCCAAAAGTGACACCATTCTAAAAACTGCACCCCTCAAGCTACTCAAAACTATATTCAAGAAGATTATTAACCCTTTAGGTGTTTCACAGGAACTAAAGCAACATGGAAGGAAAAAAAGGACATTTTAATTTTTCCAACAAATTTTCTTTCAGCATCAATTTTTTCATTTTCACATGGGCAACAGGATAAAATGGATCCTAAAATTTGTTGGGCAATTTCCCCTGAGTACACCGATACCTCATATGTGGTCAAAAACCACTGTTTGGGCGCACGGCAGGGCTCAGAAGGGAAGGAGTGCCATTTGACTTTTTGAATGGAAAATATGCTGGAATATTTAACGCTTGCCATGTCGCGTTTGGAGAGTCGCTGTGTGCCTAAACACTGGCGCTCCCCCACAAGTGACCCCATTTTGGAAACTAGACCCCCCAAGGAACTTATCTAGATGCATAGTGATCACTTTGAACCCCCAGGTGCTTCTCAAATTGATCCATAAAAAAAAAAAGTACTTTTTTTCACAAAAATTATCTTTTAGCCTCAGTTTTTTCATTTTCACATGGGCAACAGGATAAAATGGATCCTAAAATTTGTTGGGCAATTTCTCCTGAGTACACCGATACCTCATATATGGTCATAAACCACTGTTTGGGTGCACGGCAGGGCCCGGAAGGGAAGGAGCGCCATTTGACTTTTTGAATGGAAAATTAGCTCCAATCGTTATCGGACACCATGTCGTGTTTGGAGAGCCCCTGTGTGCCTAAACATTGGAGCTCCCCCACAAGTGACACCATTTTGGAAACTAGACCCCTTAAGGAACTTATCTGGATGTGTAGTGAGCACTTTGAACCCCCAAGTGCTTCACAAAAGTTTATAACATAGAGCAGTGAAAATAAAAAATCATTTTTTTTCCTCAAAAATGATTTTTTAGCACGCTATTTTTTATTTTCACAAGGCTAACAGGAGAAATTGGACCACAAAAGTTGTTGTCCAGATTGTCCTGAGTATGCTGGTACCCCATATGTGGGGGGGGGCGCACTGTTTGGGTGCACGGCAGGGCGCAGAAGGGAATGAGCGCCATTTGACTTTTTGAAATGAAAATTAGCTCCAATCGTTAGCGGACACCATGTCGTGTTTGGAGAGCCCCTGTGTGCCTAAACTTTGGAGCTCCCCCACAAATGACCCCATTTTGGAAACTAGACCCCCTAAGGAACTTATCCAGATGCATAGTGAGCACTTTGAACCCCCAGGTGATTCACAGAAGTTTATAATGCAGAGCAGTGAAAATAAAAAATCTTTTTTTTTTCCTAAAAAAAATTTTTTTTAGTTGCCAATTTTTTATTTTCACAAGGGTACTAGGATAAATTGGACCCCAAAAGTTGTTGTCCAGTTTGTCCTGAGTACGCTGGTACCCCATATGTGGGGGGGGAACCACTGTTTGGGCACACGTTGGGGCTCAGCAGGGAAGTAGTGACATTTTGAAATGCTGACTTTGATGGAATGGTCTGCGGGCGTCATGTTACATTTGCTGAGCCCCTGTGTGCCTAAACAGTAGAAACCCCCCACAAGTGACCCCATTTTGGAAACTAGACCCCCCAAGGAACTTATCTAGATGTGTGGTGAGCACCTTGAACCCCCAAGTGCTTCACAGAAGTTTATAATGCAGAGCCGTGAAAATAAAAAACATTTTTTTTCCCTCAAAAAAAATGAATTTTAGCACGCAATTTTTTTTTTTCACAAGGGTAACAGGAGAAATTGGACCCCAAAAGTTGTTGTCCAGTTTGTCCTGAGTACGCTGATACCCCAGATGTGGGGGATGACCACTGTATGGGCACACGTCAGGGCTCAGAAGGGAAGTAGTGACGTTTTGGTATGCAGACTTTGATGGAATGGTCTGCGGGCATCATGTTACATTTGCAGAGCCCTTGATGTACCTAAACTGTGGAAACCTCCCACAAGTGACCCCATTTTGGAAATTAGACCCCCCCAAGGAACTTATCTAGATGTGTAGTGCGCACCTTGAACCCCGAAGTGCTTCACAGAAGATTGTAACGCAGAGCCATGAAAATAAAAAATCTTTTTTCTCCTTCGTCTCATTGGGGGACACAGAGACTGTGGGTGTGTGCTTCTGCCGTCTGGAGGCTGACACGAAGTATACAAAAAAAGAGTTAGCTCCTCCTCCGCCGCATACACCCTCGCCCCCAGACCGGGCGTAACTCAGTTTTTTGCTTAGTGTCTGATGGAGGCACACGCAGTCTGGAGCTCCAGACTAGGTTTGTTTTTTTTTTTTTTTCCTCTATGAAGATAAGACAGGGGCGACGGATCCTATAGAGAGGATCCGATCTCCCCAAATCATCAACGGGCGACCACGTGTGAGTAACCCTCCACGTGTTTCTCTCCCGCACCGAGGGATACATCTGGGACTTTTCCCCAGACAACTATTTTTCTTTTTTATTTTGAAAGAGGCGGCAACGCATCCTGATAAGAGGATTGCGGTTTCCCCATCGTTCCCAACGGGCGAGCACGTGTGAGCGATCCTCCACGTTGTTCTCTCCTGCAACGTGGAAATGCCCCTACCACCCCTAGGTAGTGAGTCCAGGGGTGGAGTTGGAGGCGCAGGTAAGCCAGGGATTGAAGCGGAGAGCGGTACAGTAGCCTCCCCCTCCCTGCCCAGGGATGGGGTTGAGAAGCACCTCCGTAGAGCCCCCTCGGCGGCCCGGCTCACCTTTGGTTGATCAGGCCGGGACCAGGTAGTCCGTCTCTCACCCGGCGCTGCCCCCGGCGGGTAACGTCGCACGCGGAGCGCGGCCGGAGCCCCGCGGGCGCCCGCGGTCCCCGCTGTATGGGGAGGTCCGGAGTCCGCGCGCCCGCCCGCCGACTTCCGGGGATAGCCGGAAGCCCCGCCCACTAACTTCCGGGGGCGGAGAGCGGCAGGCGCGCACAGTTACCGGGGACCTCCCGCCCCCCTCCTTGCATTTCCTCGCCGAAGTGGGGCCGGAAGCCGCCCCCTATCTCCCAGAGTGCGAGTGCCCCGGCGGGTAACGCCGCACGGAAGAGACGCAAAGTTGGGCCATTACCGGTGGGTAAGTGCATCCCCGTTGCGAGTGCCGCACTAGTAGTCAAGGAAGGGGTTATCCTCCTCCTCCTACCCTACCTTGCAATATGTCTGGCAAAGGGAAAGCTCACTCTTTCCTATACGCTGTTTGCGTTTCCTGTGGGGTCAGGCTGCCTAAAGCACAGCCGGGTAAATTTTGTGAAGCCTGCGAGTCGGAGCGAGCCCAGGAGCCCCCCATTGTTGCAGAGCCCAGAGGTCAGGACCCTCCAGAATGGGCGGTATCTTTATCAAACTCTATGATATCCCTTACAAAGGCAATTGAGTCTCTCCAAGGCCCAGGTAGGGACAAGGATGGTGGTCTGCCAGCAGAAGACAGCTCGTCCACGTCTCAGGACCCTCCGACCGTTAGAGGCCGCTCCAGCACCAGACAAGCTCATAGCAAAAGAGCTCGTTCCCCGTCGGCCGGACCCTCTGGGGCTTCGGTGGCGGGTATTAGGGTATCTCGTTCCCCGTCGCCGAGCTCAGGAAGCGAGCAGGATGAGGGCGAGGAGGAGGAGGAGGCCTGGAATCCAGAAAGCCTGGGATACCAAGACTCGGTGGACAGCCTCATTGAGGCAGTCAACCAGACTTTAGAGATCGAGGACGATGTGTCCACGGCCTCAGGTCACAAGGTCTCCTTCAAAAAGACCAGGCGACCGCATAGAAGGTTTGCCACGCATCCGGAGTTCGAGGAGCTAGTTCAGAAACATGGGGAACACCCGGATAAGCGTTTTGCAATGCAAAAAGCGCTGCAAGCTAAGTATCCGTTTCCTCCTGAACTCCATAAGGGATGGGTGGAGTCGCCAGTAGTGGACCCACCGGTATCACGTTTAGCGTCAAGATCGCTATTGTCGATACCCAGCGGTTCTTCTATCAAGGACCCAACTGATCGCCTTATAGAGGGGCTTGCCCGCTCGGTGTATGAGGCAGCGGGGTCGGCCCTTGCCCCCTCCTTTGCGGCTACTTGGGTGGCTAAGGCATGGTTTCGTGGGCGGACGCTCTGCAGAATGCCCTCCAAAACAGAGACCTGCCTGCGGAGGTCTTGGAGGTGACAAATCAGATCTTAGGGGCAAGTGATTTTCTCGTCAGCGCCTCTCTGGACGCGGCCGAGTGTTCTGCGGTGGCAGCAGCAAATGCGATCGCCATTAGGCGAGCATTATGGCTGAGATTGTGGAAAGCGGATTCTATCTCCAAAAAGTCCTTGACCTCATTGCCTTTTCAGGGCAATCGGTTGTTCGGTGAGAAGCTTGATAAGCTTATCTCAGAAGCCACAGGGGGGAGGAGTAGTTTCCTCCCGCAGCAGAGGACTTGGCCAGCATTCAGGCAGACACAGAGGCGTTTTCGGCCTTTTCGTAACCCCTGGAGGGGGTCTTCGGCCAGAGCATCCACCTCCGCAAATGATGGTCAGATTAGGGAAAGGCAAATCTCTTACAGAGCCAATCCGCTGGGTAGAGGCCGAGGCCGTTTGCCCAGAACAAGGGGGGCCAGATCCCAAAAGCCTCCAGCAAAATGACTCGAGGCGCTTCGTACCTTCGGACGACAGAGTGGGCGGACGCCTACTAAGGTTCAGCCACGTTTGGGTCGCAGTGGCACGCGACGCTTGGGTGGCAGAATTGATATCGTCCGGGTACAAGATAGAGTTTCTCGGACTCCCGCCACGGCGATTCTTCCGTTCCCAACTTTCCGGAACAGAGTCGCAGGCGGAGAGTTTGTTACAGGCCATAATGACGCTACAGCGCAACGGGGTCATTGTCCCAGTACCGAAAAGCGAAGAGACACAAGGTTTTTACTCCAACCTGTTTTCGGTCCCCAAAAAGGACGGGACAGTAAGGCCAGTATTAGATCTAAAAATCCTAAACAAATTCATCAGAGTCAGGCGGTTCCGGATGGAATCCCTCCGTTCGGTCATTGCAGCCATGGATCCAGGGGAGTTCCTGTCCTCGATCGATGTGCAGGATGCATATCTGCACATTCCGATTTTTCCTCCACACCAGAGGTTCCTGCGTTTTGCGATCGGAGGGCGACATTTTCAATTTGTTGCTCTGCCCTTCGGTCTGGCCACTGCTCCCAGAGTCTTTACGAAGATAATGGCGGTGGTTATGGCCATCCTGCATGCTCGGGGCATAACGGTACTACCTTACCTGGACGACCTTTTGGTAAAGGGGCCGTCCTTTCAGGCGTGCCAGGAGAATGTCAGTATCACGCTGGATACCCTGGCGCGTCTAGGCTGGTTGATCAATCGGAACAAATCGTCCTTGGTTCCAGCCCAGAGAATTGTATTCCTAGGCATGGTTTTCAACACCTCCCGGGGGCTGGTGATCCTCCCTCAGGACAAAGCGTGAAAGATCAAACAGGGGGTACGGAACCTTCTACAGCCAGGCTCCAGATCCATCCGGTACGGCATGAGTGTGTTGGGCAGAATGGTGGCGGCGATGGAGGCAATCCCGTTTGCCCAGTTCCATCTCCGTCCGCTTCAGCATGCACTCTTGTCAGCATGGGACAGAAGGCTGCTATCCCTCAGTCATCGGTGCAATTTGTCTCCGCTGGTCCGACAATCACTCCGATGGTGGACTCGCGACTCGTCTCTTGTCCAGGGGAAACCCTTTCCCCCGGAACAGTGGTTGGTGGTGACGACCGATGCAAGCCTGCAAGGTTGGGGAGCAGTTTTCCAGAGTCACACAGCCCAGGGGCGGTGGTCCATTCAGGAGATAATTCTCCCGATCAACATTCTGGAGATACGGGCAATACGATTGGCCCTGCAACATTTTCAGTGTTTCCTGAGACACCGGCCGGTGCGCATTCAGTCGGACAATGCTACAGCAGTAGCATATGTCAACCATCAGGGGGGCACGCGCAGCCAAACAGCCATGCGCGAGGTTGGACTGGTACTGCGTTGGGCCGAAAAGAACCACGTGGTAATTTCAGCGGTGCACATTCCGGGAGTCGAAAACTGGGCGGCAGATTTTCTCAGCCGACAGGGGGTCGCGGCAGGGGAATGGTCCCTGCACCCCGAGGTTTTTCAACAGATCTGCCAACGGTGGGGGGCACCAGACGTGGACCTTATGGCATCCAGAGAGAACGCCAAAGTGCAAAGGTTCGTCGCTCGATCCCTCGACCCGCAGGCGATCGCAGCAGACGCTCTGGTGCTTCCATGGAGCCAGTTTCGTCTCCCATACTTGTTCCCCCCACTACCTCTGCTTCCAAGGGTCATCAGAAAGTTAAGGAGAGAGAAGGTTCCAGCAATTCTGCTAGCGCCAGACTGGCCTCGGAGGGCCTGGTATGCAGATCTGGTTCAGCTAGTGGTGGACGTACCCTGGCGTCTACCAGATCGACCGGACTTGCTGTCCCAGGGGCCGATCTACCATCCGAACTTAGGGGCCCTGTGTTTGACGGCGTGGCCATTGAATCTTGGCTGTTAACACAGGCAGGATTCAGGCGCGATGTGGTGGCCACGATGGTGAGTGCCCGAAAACCTTCCTCGGCGAAGGTATATCATCGGACTTGGGAAGTTTTTTTCCGTTGGTGTAGGGATCGCGGAGTGGCTCCTCTGGTTTTTTCAACCCCCAACGTACTGGCTTTTTTGCAGGCAGGGCTGGACGCAGGGCTGGCTCCGAGTTCGCTCAGGACGCAAATCTCGGCCCTGTCGGTCCTTTTTCAACGAAAGGTCGCTTCGGTCTGGCAGGTTAAGACTTTTATGCAGGGGGTCGCACATTTAGTACCCCCCTATAAGGCGCCGACGGAATCATGGGACCTGAACTTGGTGCTCAGAGCCCTTCAGGAGCCCCCCTTCGAACCCTTACAAGAAGTCTCCTTACCTTACCTGTCCAGAAAAGTCGTTTTTCTGGTAGCTATTACGTCTATTAGGCGGGTTTCGGAATTGGCGGCTTTATCTTGTAAACCGCCGTTCTTGACTTTTTATAAGGATAAGGTAGTTTTAAGGCCAGCTCCCCCCTTCTTGCCGAAGGTTGTCTCTGCATTCCATATCAACGAAGACATTGGCTTACCTTCGTTTTGCCCGGCACCGGTGCACAGGGTAGAAAAGGCTTTGCACACACTGGATCTGGTAAGAGCTCTTAGGAGGTATGTGACAAGGACAGCATCTTTCCGCCGGACAGACTCTCTATTCGTGATCCCAGAAGGGAGACGGTAGGGGCTTGCTGCGTCCAAAGCGACTTTGGCCAGATGGGTTCGCCTGACGATTCAAGAATCTTATGAAATCAGTGGCACGCCGGTTCCGGCAGGGATCAAGGCACACTCGGCTCGAGCAGTGGGTGCCTCATGGGCACTGCGACACCAAGCTTCAGCGGAACAGGTGTGCAAAGCAGCTACCTGGTCCAGTTTGCATACGTTTGTCAAACATTATAACGTACATACCCAGGCATCCTCGGATGCAAGCCTGGGAAGAAAGATTCTTCAGGCAGCAGTTGCGCACCTCTAATCAGGGGCGCAAAGTAGCATGGATTGGGTGAGCTAAGATCCCGCCCAGGGACTGCTTTAGAACGTCCCACAGTCTCTGTGTCCCCCAATGAGACGAAGGAGAAACATGGATTTTTGTGAGTACTCACCGTAAAATCCTTTTCTCCGAGACGCTCATTGGGGGACACAGCACCCACCCTACTAGCCAGTTGGCTTTTGCTTATTTTGAGTTATACAAATCCTTATGTAAGGATCAGGGTGGTCCCTTTTCCAGACGTATAATTTCTTGCCTGAGTTTAAGGCGTGTTCTCCTACTGCTTATGCACTAAACTGAGTTACGCCCGGTCTGGGGGCGAGGGTGTATGCGGCGGAGGAGGAGCTAACTCTTTTTTTGTATACTTAGTGTCAGCCTCCAGACGGCAGAAGCACACACCCACAGTCTCTGTGTCCCCCAATGAGCGTCTCGGAGAAAAGGATTTTACGGTGAGTACTCACAAAAATCCATGTTTTTTCCTCAAAAAATGAATTTTTAGCTCGCAATTTTTTATTTTCACAAGGGTAACAGGAGAAATTGGACCCCAAAAGTTGTTGTCCAGTTTGTCCTGAGTACGCTGATACCCCATATGTGGGGAGGGACCATTGTTTGGGCACACGTCGGGGCTCGGAAGGGAAGTAGTGACGTTTTGAAATACCGACTTGATCGAATGGTCTGCGGGCATCATGTTACGTTTGCAGAGCCTCTGATGTGCCTAAACAGTGGAAACCCCCCACAAGTGACCCCATTTTGGAAACTAGACCACCAAGGAACTTATCTAGATGTGTGGTGAGCAGCACTTTGAACCCCCAAGTGCTTCACAGAAGTTTATAACGCAGAACCGTGAAAATAAAAAATATTTTTTTTCCTCAAAAAATGATTTTTTAGCCCGCAATTTTTTATTTTCACAAGGGTAACAGGAGAAATTGAACCCCAAAAGTTGTTGTCCAGTTTGTCCTGAGTACGCTGGTACCCCATATGTGGGGGGGAACCATTGTTTGGGCACACGTCAAGGCTCGGAATGGAAGTAGTGACGTTTTGAAATGCAGACTTTGATGGAATAGTCTGCGGTCGTCATTACGTTTGCAGAGCACCTGATGTGCCTAAACAGTGGAAACCCCCCACAAGTGACCCCGTTTTGGAAACTAGACCTTCTAAGGCTAGTTTCACACTTGCTTTTTTTTGCAGCGCGTTTTTCCCGCAAAAAAAGCATTGAAAAAACGCATACAAAAGCATACAACTGCTGCGTTTTTTTCAAGCATTTTTATGAGCATGCATGAAAAAAACGCAGCGTTTTTATGCGTTTGTATGCGTTTTTAGTGCGTTTTTACCGCGTTTGCGTTTTTTTCCAACATTAGGTGGCCCCTCACACTAACCCAAACCATGACTTTACTAACCCAAACCATGACTTTACTAACCCTAACCCTGACCCTAACCCTGACCCTAACCCTTGACCAAATCATACTTAACCCCAACCCAAACCCTAAACCCTAACTAACCCTGACCCTAACCCTAACCCTTAACCAAACCATACTTAACCCTGACCCTAACCCTTAACCAAACCATACTTAACCCTAACCCTGACCCTAACCCTAACCCTTAACCAAACCATACTTAACCCTAACCCTGACCCTAACCCTTAACCAAACCATACTTAACCCTGACCCTAACCCTTAACCAAACCATACTTAACCCTGACCCTAACCCTTAACCAAACCATACTTAACCCTAACCCTGACCCTAACCCTAACCCTAAACCCCCTTAACTAACCCTAACTCTAACCCAAACCCCTAAATTCCATGGTTATCAAAAAAAAAACGCATGTGCAAAAAAAGCATACATGAGCATGCCAGTGCGCACATATGCGCATCCATAGGCTATAATGGCCATTTTTAGCGCAAAACGTGCGCATATGTGCGCATGCGCTTTTTTGCAGGGCCAAAAAATGCAACATGATGCGTCTGGAAAATACAAACGCACACCCCAAAAAAACGCAGCGCATGAAAATCGCATACATGCGCTTACCAGCGCGCAGGTATGCGCACCCATGTTAAATATAGGGGAAAAAACGCATGCGCACATATGCGTTTTTTTCCAGCGCTAAAAAACGCAAATGTGAAACCAGCCTAAGGAACGTATGTAAGATGTGTTGTGAGCACTTTGAACCCCCAAGTGCTTCACAGAAGTTTATAATGCAGAGACGTGAAAATGAAAAAATCATTTTTTTCCACAAAAATAATTTTTTAGCCCCCAATTTTTTATTTTCCCAAGGGTAACACGAGAAATTAGTCCCCAAAAGTTGTTGTGCAATTTTTCCTGAGTACGCTGATACCCCATATGTTGGGGTAAACCACTGTTTGGGCACACGGCAGGGCTTGGAAGGGAGGGAGCACCGTTTGACTTTTTGAACGCAAAATTGGCTGGAATCAATGGTTGCACCATGTCGCGTTTGGCGACCCCCTGATGTGCCTAAACAGTGGAAACCCCTCAATTCTAACTCCAACCCTAACCCCAACACACCCCTAACCACAAGCCTAACCCTAATTCCAACCCTAACCCTAATTCTAACCCTAATTCCAACCCTAACCCTAATTCCAACCCTAACCCTAATTCCAACCCTAACCCTAATTCCAACCCTAACCCTAATTCCAACCCTAACCCTAATTCCAACCCTAACCCTAATTCCAACCCTAACCCTAATTCCAACCCTAACCCTAATTCCAACCCTAACCCTAATTCCAACCCTAACCCTAATTCCAACCCTAACCCTAATTCCAACCCTAACCCTAATTCCAACCCTAACCCTAATTCCAACCCTAACCCTAATTCCAACCCTAACCCTAATTCCAACCCTAACCCTAATTCCAACCCTAACCCTAATTCCAACCCTAACCCTAATTCCAACCCTAACCCTAATTCCAACCCTAACCCTAATTCCAACCCTAACCCTAATTCCAACCCTAACCCTAATTCCAACCCTAACCCTAATTCCAACCCTAACCCTAATTCCAACCCTAACCCTAATTCCAACCCTAACCCTAATTCCAACCCTAACCCTAATTCCAACCCTAACCCTAATTCCAACCCTAACCCTAATTCCAACCCTAACCCTAATTCCAACCCTAACCCTAATTCCAACCCTAACCCTAATTCCAACCCTAACCCTAATTCCAACCCTAACCCTAATTCCAACCCTAACCCTAATTCCAACCCTAACCCTAATTCCAACCCTAACCCTAATTCCAACCCTAACCCTAATTCCAACCCTAACCCTAATTCCAACCCTAACCCTAATTCCAACCCTAACCCTAATTCCAACCCTAACCCTAATTCCAACCCTAACCCTAATTCCAACCCTAACCCTAATTCCAACCCTAACCCTAATTCCAACCCTAACCCTAATTCCAACCCTAACCCTAATTCCAACCCTAACCCTAATTCCAACCCTAACCCTAATTCCAACCCTAACCCTAATTCCAACCCTAACCCTAATTCCAACCCTAACCCTAATTCCAACCCTAACCCTAATTCCAACCCTAACCCTAATTCCAACCCTAACCCTAATTCCAACCCTAACCCTAATTCCAACCCTAACCCTAATTCCAACCCTAACCCTAATTCCAACCCTAACCCTAATTCCAACCCTAACCCTAATTCCAACCCTAACCCTAATTCCAACCCTAACCCTAATTCCAACCCTAACCCTAATTCCAACCCTAACCCTAATTCCAACCCTAACCCTAATTCCAACCCTAACCCTAATTCCAACCCTAACCCTAATTCCAACCCTAACCCTAATTCCAACCCTAACCCTAATTCCAACCCTAACCCTAATTCCAACCCTAACCCTAATTCCAACCCTAACCCTCTTTCCAACCCTAACCCTCTTTCCAACCCTAACCCTCTTTCCAACCCTAACCCTCTTTCCAACCCTAACCCTCTTTCCAACCCTAACCCTCTTTTCAACCCTAACCCTAACCCTCTTTTCAACCCTAACCCTAACCCTCTTTTCAACCCTAACCCTAACCCTCTTTTCAACCCTAACCCTAACCCTCTTTTCAACCCTAACCCTAACCCTCTTTTCAACCCTAACCCTAACCCTCTTTTCAACCCTAACCCTAACCGAAAAATAAAAATATTTTCTTTATTTTATTAGTTGTGCCTACCTATGGGGGTGATAATCGGGGGGTTTATTTACTTTTTCTTTCATTTTGATCACTGTGAGAGTGATCAAAATGAAAGAATAGTATCTGCAGCCAGCCATTTTCTAAGATGGCGGCGCCCATGAACCGGACCCACCGGACACCGGGAGCGACAGGGGGACTTAGAAGGTGTTGGGGGAGGTGAGAGGGGGTGAGGGGGTTATCTGAATCTGGCGGGGAGCAGAGGGAATGGGAGGGGGGCAGATGATGACAGCGGCGGCAGATCGCCGCTGTCATTCAGTTGCGGGGGGGGGGGGGCGATCGCCGGGGGGGGGGGGGGGTGGAATCGGTGTCTCCAGCCATGTCCGATGCTACAGCAGCATCGGCCATGGCTGGATTGTAATATTTCATCAATTTTCATTGATGAAATATTACTATCGCTCTGATTGGCTGTTTCACTTTTAACAGCCAATCAGAGCGATCGTAGCCACGTGGGGGCGAAGCCACGCCCCCTGTGGCGAAGAACAAAGCCCCCTGTATCTGCGGGTCGGGTGACCTTTCAGTGACGTAGGTCACCCGACCCGCCGGGGGGATTTAAAGTCATGACGCCACATAGGCGTCATGGGTCGTTCTGGCACGACTTTTCATGACGCCTACGTGGCGTCAAAGGTCGTGAAGGGGTTAAAGAGATATTCTCATGTTTGGAAGTTATCGCCAATCCAAAGGGCTAAGGGACAACTTTCTGATTGCTAGTGGTGTGATCGCTGGAACCCCCATCAATTATGAGAAACCACCATGTGAATGGAGCACTGGGCAGTCATGCACACTGCTGCTCCACCCATTCTTATGGGCATACTGAAGACGTGCCAAGCGCAGAGCTTGGAATTCTCCAGCGTTCCCGATAAGAATCAATAGAGGTGCATGATCGCCCACCACTGTATTCGCACAGGTAAAGAGCCCTGTTTCTCGGGATGGGTGGGGTTCCCAGCGGTCTGACCCCCAGCAACTATTAAATTATTCCCTATCAAATGGGTAAGGGATATCTTGCAAACGTGACCATACCCCTTTCATTTATTCATCAGTTTCTAATAGGAGCAATTTATGCTTTGTAATCTGAGAGCAGCATGTGATGTTGGGGCAGAGAGCAAGATTCTAGTGATGTCACTATGCTGTGTTGCCGTTTCAATAAAATCATTGCTTTAACAGCAGGAGCTTATCACTACTACATGCCCACCACTGAATGGCATGTTTTTGTCGATGCACAGTATACACACAAAAATCTGCCAATCTATGCGTGCAGGATTATACAGGGCACTAGTGTATTCGGAGCAAGGCTACATCTGCAGCAGAGAAAACTGTGATTGTATCAAAATGGCAGCAAGTGACATATTGCTGGAATCAGGGTGTCAGCCCCTGCACCTTGCTACTCTCAGATAACATGGCAAAAATCTGATGTCAGATTCTTTATAAAGTTCTAAGAACAGATTTTACTATAAGTGTTATATATGCAAAAAAGGAGTGTTTACCAAAGGGAACATTAACTGGAGAGCTGGGAAGTCCTCTTTAATTTTTTTTTTTTGCTTTAGCTTTATCCTTTATCATTTTCTTTTGTCTTTCCAGATTTTAAAGAGGGGGATGCCACCTGGAGGAGGTGGAGAAGTCCTTTTCTCCTGTCCTGTTAGAAAGGTCCTCAGACCAGTTCACCTGACGGATCCTGGCAAAATAAAGCGTGTCCGGGGAGTGGCGTATCCTTTAAATCGAGGACTGTACAAATAGTCCTTTTTCTCACTTGTCAATTGGGACAATTTGCATCAAAAACTGTAAACTAAGACACACAAAAGCTATAAATGCTTTAAAGATGCAAATAATAACTTAAAGGGATCTTTCCATATCCAAGATACTATCCCAATATGTAATAGGTGTAATAATAGCAAATAACTTCAATTAGACATGTTGTATAGTTCTTCTGATTCGCTATGTCTCTTTCCTAATGTGTGGGCATTGCAGGACCTTAGTCATCCATGGTTACGACCATTGCTATAGTGACAGCTAGTTGCTAGTGGTCATTACCATGGTAACTCTCTTCTAATCGGACTCCCTCTTACCAAGCTCTCCCCCCTTCAATCTGTCTTGAATGCTGCTGCCAGGATCATATTCCTTGCCAATCGTTACACCGATGCCTCTACCTTGTGCCAGTCATTACACTGGCTACCCATCCACTCCAGAATTCAGTATAAACTTATTACCTTCACTCACAAAGCTCTTCATTGCTCAGCTCCACCCTACATCTCCTCCCTTATTTCAGTATACCACCCTACCCGCGCCCTCCGTTCTGCTGATGACCTGAGGCTAGCATCCACAGTACAGTAATCAGAACCTCCCACTCTCGTCTCCAAGACTTTACACGTGCTGTGCCAATTGTTTGGAATGCACTTCCCAGGTCAATACGATTAGTCCCCAATCCCCACAATTTTAAGCGTGCCCTGAAAATGCATTTATTCAGACTGGCCTACCGCCTCAACACATTAACCTAACTATCCCTGTGTGGCACAGCCAAACGTTTTTACCATAACCAGGTTCCCCGCATCATGTTCCCACATGCATTATGCATCCATTAGCCCTCTGTGTCTGTACTGTTACACACTTAACATTATGGCTGGTCCAAACAATCAGAGCAACTGTCACCACCCACCTTTCGTGTCTACCTCTTTCCTCATAGACTGTAAGCTTGCGAGCAGGGCCAGCATTCCTCTTGGTATCTGTTATGATCAATGTGATTATTGTTATTCTGTAATGTCTATCATCTGTACAAGTCCCCTCTGAAATGTAAAGTGCTGCGGAATATGTCGGCGCTATAGAAATAAAATGTATTATTATTATTATTAACTGGGATAGTATCTTGGAGTTGGAAATTCCCCATTATTGGTAACATCTTGGCAGGAGATGGAAATCTTACTTTCATACTTGGAATAATTTCTTCAAAGCTTTGCTATGTCATTTGCTTCCACAGCTATGTGTGTTTTGGGGTCCACCCTGCTATTTTCTTTTTTATTACAATATAAGATTTTATCTTTAACCCTTGGTGAATAGATATTCTGTCCGAGTGTCTCCACAAATTGGCAATAGAATTGTCGAGTCGGCAAGAAGCATATTGAATAAGTTTCTCCCAGATATTTATATATACACAGACCACCTCAAAGGGGCAAATTCTGGAAAGTAAGTGTATGTATATGAGCACCACATGCCTTGGTGTAGGAAGTTGAATAATCGTTTTATTGTGTGTATTTTCCAAGTCCATCCATGGGATTTCTTTATTTCTAGGTCTCCTGGCTTTGGCTTGTCTTTAGTGGCTGAAACAACTGAAGGTTATTTCTTGAGTGCGGAGCTTGCATCAAACCCACAAGGGCAGGGGGTGACTGTACTACCAGAAGACTTGGGCAAGAACTGTGTAAAGCTGCTTTTGGAAGAAATCTATAGGGTACGTTGATGTAGCGTAAGATGGTATTTGCTTGCCACTGTTATCATATTTTTTTATTTTATATTTTTTCTGCTGGAATACAGATATCCTATTGGAGGGGTAGGTATTTGATAAAAAATGGACCTTGTGTCCTAAATTCCCACCCCACAAAAAAAAGTAGAAATTTAGCTAACATGCTGGCAGCGTGGTTCCTTGGCTTCAGGTTCACTGCTTCATGTTTCATACAATTGCAAGAAACTTTCAGCATTTTTGTTTAATAATTTCACAAGGGATAGAGAATAAAAGGAGCATTTCAGAGCCCGGTTCAATTTGGAATCCCAAAGGTCTAACACAAACTGCAAGATCTGCAGGTTGTCCCTTTATCTTTTGTCTTTAAATGTTCGGAATAACCCTTTAATGTTTTCAGGAATGCTGCCTATTAAAGAGGGACTTTAATATTGATGGTCCTTAATGTCTGATCAATGGGGGTGCGACACCCGAAGCCCCCGCTGATCAGTTTTTCCTAGTGTTGGTGTTAACTTCTCATTTGCATATTTGCACAGCTCCATGGACTGTATAGCGGCTAGGTACTGCACATCTGTACCCTATTCAAATGGAGATAGATATAAACTGTAGGAAAAGAGAGCGCAATAGGGTCTTATCCGGGTAAAAGCTTGAGAGAAAATCAGGCAATTATACTCGCCCTTTGCAGGAGCGATTCTGGCACGTAAGATCAAAGGTCAGCCTGCTGCACGTCCAAAGGTCCACTCCGTGACCGCCAGAACATCAGTTTTAAAATGAATAAATTTATTCAAATAAAGGGCAGATATGCAGTACCCAGCCATAGACATTATTCCACAGACTCTGCTGTGCCACTCTGTAACTGAGTAGTTCTGGCTGCCACTGTCGGAGGGAACACCTGATCGGACAGGGGTGCTGTGTGTCGCACCCCCACTCTTCAGACATTGACCTATCCTAAGGATAGGTCATCAGTGTTAAAGTCCCGGACAACACCTTTAAATGATATTCTGGGAATATGGATTAACTGAGACATGATTTCCTGTGAAACTAGATTTCAGTGTCTTTAGTGAAGTAGATCCCGCTCTCATTTTCTTACAACAATGTATGGACTTTTTACAGATTTTGAGAAAGTGATATAATATATGGTCCACTGTAAAAGAATGTGTTTTGTTTGGATGATACGGTTTTGCAATTGGTGGCACTTATAGATAAGCAGACCATGCCAACAATTGTCTATTTTCCATAAATGGGAAACTTAGACTGTCCACTGACGGGAAAGGTCCACCAGAACAAGAGCTGCTATTATTGTGCTTTCCATTCTGCCATGAGAAATATATATTGACCTCTGACGGGAAAGGTCCACCAGAACAAGAGACGCTCTCAGGCTGTGTGCACATGTTGCGTTTTTTTCGCGTTTTTGTGGCTTTTTTCCTGCTGCGGAATCGCCGCGAAAACGCAAAAAAAAACATCCCATGCAATCTTATGATTCCGCATTGCTGTGCTAATGCTGCTGATTTTTCCGCTGCGGAATCGCATTGCGGTAAAATCCGCAGCATGCCCATTCTTTTTGCGGAATCGCTGCGATTCCGCACCCATAGGAATGCATTGAACCACTTACTTTCCGCATGTGGCTATGCCCACCATGCGCAAAGTAAGCGTATCATGTGCGGATGGTTCCCAGGATTTGGAGGAGAGGAGACTCTCCTCCATGCCCTGGGTACCCTAATCCTGTAAAAAATAGAATAAAAAATAAAAAATCAGGATATACTCACCCTGCGGCGGCCCCCGAAATCCTTCCCGCCTCTCACCACGCTCCCGGCATCTTCCGGTCCCAGTAATGCTTTGCGCGAATGACCGCTAATGACGTCGCACTCTCGCGAACGTGACGTGATCTCAGGTCCTTCGCTCAGAGCATTACTGGGACCGGGAGAGCCGCAGAGCAGATCGGGGGTCCGTCGGAAGGTGAGAATAACAATTTTTTAAATTTTAACATCCTACCTATATTTCCAAGCGATGCTAATTGTTTGGAATGCGCAAGCATTCCGCAAACGGAAAACTCTTGCAATACGCTTGTTTTCCGCTGAAAAAACGCATGTGAATTCGCATGTGTTGTACCTGCGGCGGGAGTGCGGATATGTTGTGGAAATTTCCGCAGCATTTCTGCAACGTGGGTACCTACATAGCTTTATTGTGCTCTCCATTCTACCATGGGGAAATATACACTGCTCAAAAAATTAAAGGGAACACTTAAACAGAATATAACTCCAAGTAAATCAAATTTCTGTGAAATCAAACTGTCCACTTAGGAAGCAACACTGATTGACAATCAATTTCACATGCTGTTGTGCAAATGGAATAGACAACAGATGGAAATTATTGGCAATTATCTAGACACACTCAATAAAGGAGTGGTTCTGCATGTGGGGACCACAGACCACATCTCAGTACCAATGCTTTCTGGCTGATGTTTTGGTTACTTTTGAAGGTTGGTTGTCCTTTCACACTCATGGTGCATGAGACAGACTCTACAACCCACACAAGTGGCTCAGGTAGTGCAGCTCATCCAGGATAGCACATCAATGCGAGCTGTGGCAAGAAGGTTTGGTGTGTCCAGAGACTGGAGGCGCTACCAGGAGACAGGCCAGTACACCAGGAGACGTGGAGGGGGCTGTAGAAGGGCAACAACCCAGCAGCAGGACCGCTACCTCTGACTTTGTGCAAGGAGGGACAGGAGGAGCACTGCCAGAGCCCTGCAAAATGACCTCCAGCAGGCCACAAATGTGCATGTGTCTGCTCACAGCCCAACACTGTGCAGGACGCTTGGCATTTTCCACAGAACACCAGGATTGGCAAATTTGCCACTGGCACCCTGTGCTCTTCACAAATGAAAGCAGGTTCACACTGAGCACATGTGACAGACGTGACAGTGTTTGGAGACGCCAAGGATAGCGACCTGCTGCCTGCAACATCCTCCAGCATGACCGGATTGGCCGTGGGTCCGTAATGGTGTGGGGTGGCATTTCTTTGGAGGGCCACACATCATGTTTCGCTCCATCCACCAACGTCCCGTTGCACCACAGACTGTCCAGGAGTTGGCGGATGCTTTAGTCCAGGTCTGGGAGGAGATCCCTCATGACAACATCCGCCGACTCATCAGGAACATGCCCCCAGGTGTCTTAGGGTGGTCAAACATGCATGTGGAGGCCATACACACTACTGAGCATCATTTCCTTGTCTTGAGGCATTTTCACTGAAGTTGGATCAGCCTGTAATTTGACTTTCCACTTTGATTTTGAGTATCATTTCAAATCCAGACCTCCATGGGATATTAATTGATTTACATTGATCATTTTTGTTTTCTTGTTCTCAACGCATGCCGCTATGTAATGAATAAAGATTTGCAGCTGCGATATTTCATTCAGTGATATCTAGGATGTGGTATTTTAGTGTTCCCTTTATTTTTTTGAGCAGTGTACATTGACCACTGATGGGAAAGGTCCACCAGAACAAGAGCTGCTCCTATTGTGCTCTCCATTCTACCATGGGAAATATACATTGACCACTAACTGGAAAGGTCCACCAGAACAAGAGCTGCTCTTATAGTGCTCTCCATTCTAACATAGGACAGTCCTAAACTTAAATAGCTAGAATACTATTCAGTACGAGAACTTGTTTTATTGCACGAGGGGAAGAAATAAAAAAGATGTAACCAAAAAAAATTTCTGTGTGAAGTTGCCCTTCGTTTTCTATTCACGGGTCATGAAAGAATTCTGTTCTAACAGGGCAAATAGTAGTAGTTTGTTTAGATGAATCCCCCCTACAAAATGAATGCAAAAATGAAATTTTATGCTATACAGACTGGATCTATATCACAGGTTGCTAATTAAGACTCTGGACATTGGTCGAAAACCATCTCTGCTTTCTTGTAAAAAAAAAAAAAAAAAAAACTGTGCCACACTACTGCTGTTAGTTTTTCTTTTTTAAATATTATTTGACAATCACTTTTAGTCTATTCTATATTCTATGTTTCAACTTTAAAGCTTGTCCAGCAGCATTCACTTTTGTATTGCGTGGTGGTGAGCAGTAAAGATGACATTACATCTACATATACTAGCACCGCTCACCTCTCTCATGGAAGAGGAGCTGACAACCCCTTAAAATGCATGCATCCTAGGAAGCTGGCACATTTTTGAACAGGTACATGGCTTTTGCATTGACTATTTTATTTTTATATGAAACAACATACAGCCTTATAGCTTTTTAGTTTTATTGTACATTTTAGTCAAAATGTGTAAACCTAAATGCTAGTAATGTTGCATTTTGCACTAGGTTGATGTTTTTCTGTTGCATGAGGAGTGGGCCCCAGAGCACTACAAAGCTAAATCTGTACTGATTAGTAGAGTTGAGCGACTTTGGTCGGATCGGGTTTCGTGAAACCCGAATGAAACAAAATAAGTTTCAGATGAAACTCGTCCGACTAGAGCAAAACAAAGTCGGAGTTTCGTCCGAAACCCGACCCCAATGCAAGTCAATGGGAAATAAAAGTCAGACGAAACTCCGACTTTTTTTGCTCTAGTCGGACGAGTTTCATCTGAAACTTATTTTGTTTCATTCGGGTTTCACGAAACCCGATCCGACCAAAGTCGCTCAACTCTACTGATTAGTCTTGGAAAGGATCCCTTTAGTACTGTCCAAGTATCCGCGTCTGCTTGGCTCATTTTACAAGCGGCCATGGAAAGGCTTTGTTTTTCTGGCTTAATTCCTGCAGAATCTTGCTGATTCACCCTGCTGTATTGTTGGCTTTGACAAGCCCAGGAATGATTTGGTGGTTAGATAATTTTACTATTACATGTTTTAAAATAACACATAACTAAAATGTACTTTAGGAGACAAGCATACCATAAGGTTGCGTTCATGCACTCGTTCATTGGCTCCCGTCGGGGCTTGCGTCCGAACCCCATGCAAAACTGGATTTGGGCATGTCCGCTGACGGGGCCATAGACTTTATTGGTGTCAGCAAGAGCTAATGTACGCTCTGTTATGTGTAATTTTCGGGCCGACACCCAGACCCTGCCTGCTACTACTTAAAAGTAGGGACTTTCAGTGGCTCAAGTTTTGAGACCTAAAGATGACCTACCTATGCATATCCCCCAAAAATAAAATCCCCTATAACAAGCCCTGAGCTTCCCTGATGCTGCCACTCTTTTCCGTTTTTCGCTGGGTCCATCCCTTGCAGAGATATTCATATTTGTAGTTTCTGGAGCACAAATGTGAAATCTCTGCTTGCAGTCATTCTGCAAGTTGCGGTCAGGTGTTTTTTTTTTTTTTTGTTTTGTTTTTTTTTTTTTTTTTTTTTAATTGGGGGCATGCACTTTCATCCTTCCCTCCCAGACAGTCATTGCTGGTCTGCCGATACTACATAGTAGCTGCAGAGAACAGGACTGCAAGTCGTCATATCTTTATTAGTGATGAGCGGACGTGCTTGGATAACGTGTTATCCAAATATCTTGGGCATGCTCGAATAACATGTTAGAGTCCCTGCGGCTGCTAGGGAATTCCTGCATGTGTTGCTGCTGTCCAACAGCTGCAGGGACATATTATTCAAGCACGCCCAAGATACTCGGATAACACGTTATCCGAACACGTTTGCACATCACTAATCTTACAAGAAAAGGCATGTTGTTTGAGTGTGCTGTTTTTTTTGTTTTTTTTTGTTTCCCCCCCCCCCCCCCTTCTGTTTTATGCTGCTTGTGATTGGTCAATGTCATGCAGGGGACAAAGTATACAGCCCCAAAAAAGCCCCTCTGGTATCATCTACTTCAGCTCCTCATAAATTTTATAGCCTAAACATTACACCTTTTATTCAGCTCTGCAGCCATTGATGTATCAAGTTTTACATGTTTAAAACTGGTGAGAGGTCCTCTTTACATTAACCTTGCTTTCTCATTTTCTTTCTAATAGAGGTAGGTTTAAAGGGTTACATAAGATCTGGACGAACCGTAAAATAGCATTTATTCAGGAGTTAGGAGGAAAATAAAGTTAAAATAGAAAATGTAAAAAACAAAATTGGGGGATGAGCAACTAGTGAGAGTTGGCATGTGTGGTTCTGAAAAACAAAATTTTAAGAAATACATACTAGATATCCAGAAGAATGTTTGTGAGGAGTTCATTAGAGGTATGATCACATTGAATTGTTTTGTTTTTTGGTGCAGAAAGGGAGTGGTAGCTCATCAAGTCCCTCTCAAAAAAACATAAAATTCCTGCTTAAAAAAAAAAAAAACTAGTAAAAAAAGATTTAAGGTCTATTCTTTCTGCTAAAATAAGCTTTAAGACTAAAATTAAGCTTGTATGTTACGAAAGGAGCCCCCCTAGTGTGTGCTCACAGCTCCGATCCTGTGCAGTATAACCTGTGCCTGTGTGCTGCTCCCAGGGTTTCATAAGATGTTGTGCAAAGTGCTAGTTAACATTTTGTTGTTTGAGTGAAGGCAACCTCCGTTGTATTTGGTTTCAGTTAATAAATACCAGTAAGGCTGCTTGCCCAGAAAGCATAGCTAACTTGTGTGGGGATGACACGGTAGCCATTAAAGTATAGGACGAGCTCGGGGAGAAAGGCTCTCCTACATGTAAACCACAGGTAAGTGCCTCTGCCTGCGATCTGCCAGTAATTACTTTCACTGTTTAGCTGTGTTTTTGGTTGTTAGGTCTTTATTTCTTTAGGAATATTCACCACAGAATGATCTCTTCTCTAGAGGCTACCTAATTGGTGTGTACTTGGTTTGCAGTTGGTTTGTCCTTTGTATAGGCTCACTTCATATGGTGGAGTATAGCAAATCCTCAAGTTTTGGGCTTGGGGGCACATGTAGGTGAAAATGGTTTCTGGATTGCTCATGTCACAGTGAGTATAATGAACTAAACTGGACAAGTACAAGGGCCCCTCATGTTTTCGAGGTAAAAATAAGTGTGTTAAAAAAAAAAATCCTGAAAAACTGTATGTGCGTGTATTTAAAAATAAACATGCATATATGCATATGTATGTGGGTGTGTGTATATATAGTGCACCTGCATTATTTACATTTTTATTTTGCTCATTTGTATATGGATATACTCCCCTTATATGGCTTTAGGTTATGTTGACCTGTCCAGCAGTCATCAGTTAGAACCAGGGCTTTGGAGTCGGTGTCCATTTTGGTGGAGTTGATATAAAATGGAAAGACTCAGACTCCTAAAATATATTATAATTTGGGTAGACTAGTTTAATGCAGAATATGATTTTTTTTCTCATTTTTCATTATTCAGGAGAGTTATGGAATGTCCTATAAATGTCTGTTCTGTTCCTGATGTAAGGATATCAACTATTAGTGGAGATAAAGTGCAGCACAGACTCCTGTACATGCTCAGTAGTGACCAGTGCTGTGGAGTCGTAGATGAGATGAATCTGTGCTGCACTTTATGCACATGCTCAGTAGTGACCAGTGCTGTGGAGTCGTAGATGAGATGAATCTGTGCTGCACTTTATGCACATGCTCAGTAGTGACCAGTGCTGTGGGGGTCGTAGTGGAGATGAATCTGTGCTGCACTTTATGCACATGCTCAGTAGTGACCAGTGCTGTGGGGGTCGTAGTGGAGATGAATCTGTGCTGCACTTTATGCACATGCTCAGTAGTGACCAGTGCTGTGGGGGTCGTAGTGGAGATGAATCCGTGCTGCACTTTATGTACATGCTCAGTAGTGACCAGTGCTGTGGAGTCGTAGATGAGATGAATCTGTGCTGCCCTTTATGCACATGCTCAGTAGTGACCAGTGCTGTGGGGGTCGTAGTGGAGATGAATCTGTGCTGCACTTTATGCACATGCTCAGTAGTGACCAGTGCTGTGGGGTTGTAGATGAGATGAATCTGTGCTGCACATTATGTACATGCTCAGTAGTGACCAGTGCTGTGGGGGTCGTAGTGGAGATGAATCTGTGCTGCACTTTATGTACATGCTCAGTAGTGACCAGTGCTGTGGGGTTGTAGGTGAGTTGAATCTGTGCTGCACTTTATGTACATGCTCAGTAGTGACCAGTGCTGTGGAGATGTAGATGAGATGAATCTGTGCTGCACATTATGTACCTTCTCAGTAGTGACCAGGGCTGTGGAGTCGTAGTTGAGATGAATCTGTGCTGCACTTTATGCACATGCTCAGTAGTGACCAGTGCTGTGGGGGTCGTAGTGGAGATGAATCTGTGCTGCACTTTATGCACATGCTCAGTAGTGACCAGTGCTGTGGGGGTCGTAGTTGAGATGAATCTGTGCTGCACTTTATGCACATGCTCAGTAGTGACCAGTGCTGTGGAGATGTAGATGAGATGAATCTGTGCTGCACATTATGTACCTTCTCAGTAGTGACCAGTGCTGTGGCGGTCGTAGATGAGATGAATCTGTGCTGCACTTTATGTACATGCTCTGCAGTGACCAGTGCTGTGGGGGTCGTAGATGAGATGAATCTGTGCTGCACTTTACGTACATGCTCAGTAGTGACCAGTGCTGTGGAGTTGTAGCTGAGATGAATCTGTTCTGCACTTTATTTACATGCTCAGTAGTGACCAGTAGGGATGAGTGATATTACCCAATATCATATCGGAATTCCGACTTCTGCTATTGGAAAATATCGGATATCGAAATTTCCAATATCAATGCAAGTCAATGGGAGAAAAAAAATCGGAATTACAAAATGACCACTACAGTGCTATATAATGGATAAAATTGAGGGGAAACATCTCAGGATAATGGGGAAGGAGTTTGCAGAGGCAGAAGAGCAAAAAAATCGCTAGAAAAATGCACAGATCGAAAGCTGTAGCAGGAAAACTGGTCGCCATCTTCTTAACAGCGGTGTTTTTTCTTTAGGTTAGTATTAGTTGGGGTAGGGTTAGGGTTTATGGTTAGTAGGGTTAGGGTTAGTAGAGTCAGGGTTTACGGTTAGGGTTATGCTTATAGTTAGTAGGGTTAGGGTTATGCTTATAGTTAGTAGGTTTAGGGTTATGCTTATATGGTTAGTAGGGTTAGGGTTACGGTTATGCTTATGGTTAGCAGGGTTAGGGTTAGTGGTTAGGGTGGGTTAGGCTTAGTGTTAAGGGTTAGGGTTAGTAGAGTCAGGGTTTAGGGTTATGCTTATGGTTATTAGGGTTAGTAGTGTTAGGGTTTAGGGTTATGCTTATGGTTAGTAGGGTTATGCTTATGGTTAGTAGGGGTTAGGGTTACGGTTATGCTTATGGTTAGCAGGGTTGGGGTTAGGGATAGTTAGGGTTAGTGGTAAGGGTTAAGGGTTAGGGATGGTTAGGGTTAGTAGAGTCAGGGTTTACGGTTAGGGTTATGCTTATAGTTATTAGGGTTAGGGTATGTAGGGTTAGGGTTATGTTTATGGTTAGGGTTTAGGGTTATGCTTATGGTTAGTAGGGTTAGGGTACCGATACACCTAGCGACTCACCAGCGATCCCGACCAGCAATATGACGTGGTCAGGATCGCTGGTGAATCGCTAGGTGGTCGCTAGTGACCTGCCACTCAGGCAGATCTCACCAGCGACATCGCTAGGGACGGGGATCGCTACTTACCTGTCAGACGCGGCGATCCTGCGTCCTCCCGCCTGGCTCCACGCGTCGCTCGTCGTCACAGCAGGAAGCGCCGCAGGAAGTGGCCGACGAGAAATGGTCCAGCAGCTTCTCGCGCGATCAGCGATAACCAGCGGGGGAGCCGGTCGGAGGTAAGTATCACATGCAGAGATATCGCTAGCAATATCGCTGTAACGTCACAAAATCGGTGACTACAGCGATATTGCTAGCGTTATCGCAGTGTGTAACGGGGGCTTTAGGGTTACGGTTTTGCTTATGGTTAGCAGGGTTAGTGGTAAGGGTTAGGGATAGTTAGGGTTAGAGGCTCAGAGGCTGAAGGATTATGGGATTTCCGATGTGAAAAAAATATCGAAATCGGAATTCCGATATTGCAAATATCGGGCCGATTTCCGATATTTTAATATTGGAAAGCTCATCCCTAGTGACCAGTGCTGTGGAGTCTGAGGTTTGGCTTACTGACTCCACTGCCCTGGTTCCCTGGTTAGAATGGATCCAGCAGCAATCAGTTGGCCAAAAAATTGTGCAGATACAATTCTCAGTGTTTTTTTTTTTTTTTATTTTAACATTGAAGTCTATGGAAAAACAAATGTGTAAATTAGCCATCCTTTTTTTTTTTTTTTTTTTCCACTTGAAAAGGATCTTTTTGTTTTTTTGTTTCCTGACTGTTTCAAATTGAAGAAAACGGATAGTTATTTAACAGATTTTTTTTTTAAAAAATAACGCAGTTTTCTGCTCCACTAGAACCTGCTGGATCCATTTTAACTGATTACAGGGTCATGTGAACATGGCTCTAGTTGCTTTTGTTTTAGTTTGCTGTATAATCTGCTGTATCCTCAACCAATGGAATTGGCACTCAATATTTGGGCGCACTGCATATTTTGGAGAGCATGCCGTAGACAAGACATTGTCAACTGAACTGTGAAGCAAGCTTTTTTTTTTTTTTTTTCTTTTTTTTTCTTCCCTTTTATTTTCCTGACAAGTAGGACTAGCTGCAATTAGAAGTTTTTTACTTCTAGCTTTGTTTTCTGCATCCATATAATCACTTAGCACCTTTATTGTATGCAGTAAAAAGTATGGTAATCAATAGCAGCACTATAGTCTCTTGTGTGCATGGCACCACAAAGGTAAGAATATATACACATAATGGGATTGTTCCTCCGGCTTAGGGTCCCAGTGTGAATGTATATGCCTGGAGCAGGCAATGTGTGCAGAAGGGTCGCTGAGGCGTGTTGCCCAGTGCTTCCTTATACACCCCCCGGGTAACCCTAGTCCCTTCAGGAGCCTTGGAGTAATGTGAGCTCCTCAGTGTGACTGTGCTGAGTAGGCACACACTATGCCAGGATTTTTAGAGGGCACAGTGTCCTGAATACTTGATTTCTTCTGACAATGCACCTTAAGTGTTTACATGAGAAGCTAGTGTTTCTTTTTATTATCTTCCCTCATCTATATAGTTACTTTTACCTGGCCGCACTCTAGTACCAATCACTGAGTAGGGTGTGGCATCATTTTCCTGTAGGATATTTGGTTGTGCTTTATGCACATTGGATATTAAGTGTAGGGGAATAGAACGTGTGATTCTGGAAAAAATGAGGAAAACCTTTTGTACAATGTTCTCTAATCTGCTCAGGTGAAGAATGCATTGTGTTTCCACATTTCTCCATATTGTTTAGAAGTAATTTTCCCCTTCACAGCATTGAATCGGAGATCATATTTTGTAGGGATCTAGTGTCCTCACTAGGGGGCAGTGTAGCCAGGAACTGCTACATTAGGTTGGATATAACAAAACAAGGCTTTCTGGCCGCTCTATTCCTTTGTGATTGCTCGAGTTTTATCCTTACAGATGATATACCCCCATGCATCACTCCATAGTCAATTCTCCCATGTTGTCAATTCATAAAAGGTCCAAAATCCAACGCTCCAAATGTTCTCCGATTAACGAGGAACATTGTGGCCACACAGGGCCTTTATCAAGCCATATGTATTATTATATACTACTAGTCGCCAGTGTGGCTGAAGCAGTGCATATGATTTCCTCTGTGTACGCCGTAACCAATAAAGTGATTAATTGGAGGAGATCGTCTAGTGCATTGGATTTTTGGGTTTTTTAAGCTCTTGTTTTATCCTTATATCCACCCATGATCTGCCCTTTTTGCTTTGGTTACCTGTAGATATTGTTCTTTCATTCCCTGGTGTACGTGCTATGTTTGCTGCGATCTAATCCTACAACATAAGACTGACTTGCTTGTGTTTGCAGGGAGGATGTGTGGACTCGGTCAATCAGAGTTTTGTTCTTCTCCTCATGACCCTCGGACAGCAGGATGTTTCCAAGGTTTTACTTGGACCTTTGTCTCCTTACACGTAAGTGTTTTGTTTTTTTGCACTGTGTAGTGTTACTTTTTTTTTCCATAATGCATACGATACCCTGGCTAGAGGTTGTTGAGTACCATATTATCCAGTCATGTAATGTTCTTTGGAACTATTCTGTAGAGAGGATCATCCATGGCCTGGTGCGGAGTCGAAGAATGTGAACTGTCCTTTTTCGGTTATCATGGTACCGGTGCTGTATATGTGTAAGGTACAGTACTGTGATAACTGAAGAATGGTGGTGCCATCAAGAGACTGACTGCTCAGGGTCTCACTAAACAGAACATGGCCTCATCTATGGATGTTAATGAAATATAGTAAGATTTAACTGACTTTCCTTCATTCTCTGACTAATGTGAAATAAGTGATTGCTAAACATTCCTTAAATGGAATTGCTCACTAGGGTTTTGCTACCCCATCTGAGAACAACATGGTGGACGGGCAGAGACCCTGGTCCCAGTGCTGCATCACACATTGGGCAGCTTACTGCAGTTTTGATAAATTCTGTTTTCTCTCCTGCCGTTCTACTAGTTCTCTGGATGCTGAGCTGTGTACAACACTGCCTACATTACAGATTGGTAATTCAGTGTACACTGTGCGTAGCCAGAAAGCTGCCAGTCAGGGGTCAGGTATATACATAGCTCATGAATATGGAGGACTATATGGCAGCACGTTTATTAGTCTTCTAGTGATGATCTCCTGCTGAGAGCGATTTTATCAATTCTGCAGCAAGTAGCCCAGCGGCGTGTCTGCTGATCTCGGATTAGGTGACATGCACCTGACGAGTGTCTTCTCGGACAAGGCATGTCAACTGCTGTGCAATAAACTGCTATATGGTGTATATGTATTTGAATGTGTCTTGTTTTGTGTGTGTACTTGGCAGGATTGAGTTTTTGCGCCATCTGAGGAGCTATTTCCAGATCGTGTTTAAAATTGAAAGCAAGACACTTGAGGACCGCAAAGGAGCGGAGAAAGTGCTGATGACAGGCGTCGGCGTTGGATATTCCAATCTCAGCAAGACCATGCGATAATGCAGCCAAATTCTAGATGTCCTCATTGTCCTACAGTCAGAATTTGGGGATTGCTGGGCTCTATCACTTGGGAACCATGAAGACGAAAACAAGACTTTGATTTCCAAAACTTTAGGACTTGGACCAGTGCTACCTCATCAATAACACACTGACCTACCAAACATACTCTGCATCCAAGCCTCTGCCACCAGTTACTTATATAATCTTCTCACATCAATTATCAAAAACTGATATTTTTTTTAACAAATCTATTTATTCCCTGTTGCGGTTTAGTTAGGATACACCCTTGGCTGTGTAAATATTTGTCCGTTTCTGCTAGCCTTTTACATACTTTTTGTAAATCCAGTACACTTTTGAATCCTTTTTAATGTGCTCGTTGGTATGTCTCACAAATGTGAAAAAATCACTTTTGTAGACGGTTTGTAAAGAAATACAAACTAGAGAAAACCCATCACTGTTTCTAAATTTTTTTTTTTTGTTTCTAAATGGAGTAACCAGATGAGTGGCTGGGGCTAGTAATGTTGCTATCTCGGCTTGCTTACATAGTTTCCTGCTGGTGCAGAGGCACACAACCTTTATTGCCAAGGACTGTATCATCTGATTGTATTACTGTATGGCACAGCTATAAAAGGTTTACCAGAGTTATTCTTGTACTGTCCAAGTATTGAAGCTATACTGAGTAGATTGTGATCTCCGACCACCATCGTTTCCCAGAATGAACCTGTTTATAGTGTGGTCTTCCTCTTTCTCAAAACACTATCTCGTTGCTGAAAGGTCAGCAAATCCACACTGTACCGAAGACCTAGCCTAAGGGAGAGCTCATTCAGAAGATGGCTAAGATCTTCTCTAATGAGAGAATTGGGCCGAGCTTAATCTCTCCAACCCCACCCCCTGCCCGTTTAATTAGTGTGATCAATAACAAAAAGAAAGTTTCACAAGGGCTGTCCAATTTTTATTTATTTTTTCCCATGCACCATAGACCTGAAATGTTAATCATGACCTGACATTGGAATCAAAATTAAGCGGCTGGAAGCCGTCTGTCAATGAGAGCGACGGCAGTCGCGTCCTATCAACAGAGCACAGCAGAATCGCTGGCAAGAGCATTGTGTCGGCAGAGCTCAGTGCACAATAAGCATGTAGGTAGCAATTACTTGCCAATTTAGCTTTTAAGCCTATGGTGAAAAAATAAAAATAGTCTGGGATAACCCCTTTAATAAAAAGTAGATTTGTAGGTTCATCATTGCTCTCGATTGGAATCTAGGAGGAGAGTGAGAGGAGGCGGTAGCAGAAGTTGTGCTTTTTGAGCAAAGTTTGTTTTTGGGTCTATAGAAAGCAATATCTTGTCTGACATAGTTTTCCTATGCAAATTTGATACATGCTTACGTAAGTCACTAAGAGGGTAGGGTCACGTGACCAGGTTTTTCTGCATCTGAGACAAACTGTCCGATTACTCTGATCAGACTGAGAGGCAAGACCTGGCTGTGTTACAGGCATTATCTGCCAGGTATAGGGTAGGCTCAACCTGTGAACCCGCGTTGTACATGTGTGACGGTTGTCTGTAAGGGGTTAAATGTTTGTGCTACTCTTTTGTGCAAAATGTCTCAGAATATGACTTTTTAATTGACTTTAAAAATGACTAAAATCTCTTCTGGGTGGACTGGAGTGTCGTTCCATCAAATTTTGCAACTTTTTAGACGTTGCATATCATAAATCGGTCTTAGCATTTGGAAAAGGCACAAGGACATAAAAATCTGGAAAAGTAAACCACAATTGATGACTTCAAAAAAAGGCGCAAATCAAAGTCATTAATTGAAGTGTTTGCACCAAAACACTGGCGGAAATGCAACAATGCATCGGGCCCTTGACTTTTTATAAGGTTAACGTGACACCGTAAGTTCTGGGTTCACCAAGACTAGCATGAAAAACGTTGGTGACAGAATTTGAAGCTCGATGGCTGCCCGCCTAACTTTGGACAAAGAAAAAAATTTTTTAATTAACCCTTAACCCCCAAGGGTGGTTTGCACGTTCATGACCGGGCCAATTTTTACAATTCTGACCACTGTCCATTTATGAGGTAATAACACTGAAACGCTTCCATGGATCCCGGTGATTCTGACATTTTCTCCTGACATATTGTACTTCATGTTAGTGGTAAAATTTCATTCAAATAACTTGCGTTTATTTGTGAAAAAAACGGAAACTTGGCGAAAATTTTGAAAATTTCGCAATTTTCCAACTTTGAATTTTTATGCCCTTAAATCACAGAGATATGGCACACAAAAACCTTAATAAGTAACATTTCACATATGTTTACTTTACATCAGCACAATTTTGGAACCAAAATTTTTTTTCATGTTAGGAAGTTATAAGGGTTAAAAGTAAGCCAGCGATTTCTCATTTTTGCAACACCATTTTATTTTTACGGACCACATCACATTTGAAGTCACTTTGAGGGGTCTAGATGATAGAAAATACCCAAAAGTGACACCATTATAAAAACTGCACCCCTCAAGGTGCTCAAAACCATATTCAAGAAGTTTATTAACTCTTTAGGGGCTTCACAGGAATTTTTTGAATGTTAAAAAAAAATGAACATTTAACTTTTTTTTCACAAAAAAATTACTTCAGGTCCAATTTTTTTTATTTTACCAAGGTTAACAGGAGAAATTGGACTGCAAAAGTTACTGTGCAATTTCTCCTGCGTACGCTGATACCTGATATGTGGGGGGGGAACCACTGTTTCGGCACATGGCTGAGCTCGGTAAGGAATGAGCGCCGTTTGACTTTTTCAATGCAAAATTGGCTGGAATTCAGATCGGACGCCATGTCACGTTTGGAGAGCCCCTGATGTACCAAAGCAGTGGAAACCCCCCACAAATGACACCATTTTGGAAACTAGACCCCCCCCAAGGAACTTATCTAGATGTGTGGTGAGCAATTTGAACCCCCAAGGGCTTCACAGAAGTTTATAATGCCCAGGCGTGAAAATAAAAATATCATTTTTTCTACAAACATGAACTTTTAGTTCTCAATTTTTTTATTTTCCCAACGGTAACAGGAGAAATTGGACCACAAAAGTTGTTGTCCAATTTGTCCTGAGTACGCTGATACCCCATATGTGGGAGAAAACTACTGTATGGGCACACGTCGGGGTTCAGGAGGGAAGTAGTGACGATTTGGAATGCAGATTTTGATGGAGTGGTCTGCGGGTGTCATGTTGCCTTTGGAGAGCCCCTGATGTAACTAAACTGTTGAAACTCCCCACAAGTGACCCCATTTGGAAACTAGACCCCCCACGGAACTTATCTAGATGTGTGGTGGGCACTTTGAACCCCCAAGTGCTTCACAGAAGATTTTTTTTTTTCCACAAAAATGATATTTTTGCCCCCAATTTTTTATTTTCCTAAGGGTAACAGGAGAAATTGGACCCCAAAATTTGTTTTGCAATTTGTTCTGAGTAGGCTGATACCCCATATGTGGGGGTAAAACACTGTTTGGGCACATGGCAGAGTTTGGAAGGGAAGGAGCACCATTTGACTTTTTCAACGCAGAATTGGCTGGAATTGAGATCAGAAGCCATGTTGCGTTTGGGGAGCCCCTGATGTTCCCAAACAGTGGAAACCCCCCAATTCTAACTCCAACCCTAACCCCAACACACCCCTAACCCTAATGGGATAATGGAAATAAAAACATTTTTTTAATTTTATTATTTTTCCCTAACTAAGGGGGTGATAACGGGGGGTTTGATTTACTATTCATGGCGGCTTTTTATGTTTAGCAGCTGTCATACGCTAAAAGACGCTTTTTATTGTAAAACTAGTTTTTGTATCTCCACATTTTGAGAGCCATAATTTTTCCATATTTTGACCCACATAGTCATGTGAGGTCTTATTTTTTGCTGGACTAGTTGATGTTTCTATTGGTACCATTTTCAGGCACGTGACAATTTTTGATCGCTTTTTATTCCGATTTTTTTTGAACGCAGAATGAACAAAAACCAGCATTTCAAGAATTTCTTTTGGAGGGTGCGTTTACACTGTTCCGCGTGCGGTAAAATTAATAAGGTGGTTTTTTTTCTCTCACCCATGACAGCACCACGGAGAGAGGGGATCCACCCTTCAGGGACAGGAACCTACAGATAAAAGGGCAGTACCTCTCCTCTGCCTTCAGTTGGGTTTCTGTCCCTGACGGGGGCACCCACAGTACGGCGTACCTGTGTTTTTAAGAAGAGTCTGGATCCGGGGCCGACCTGTCCGGTATTCGGCAGCGGGGAAGCCCCTGTCGTGGCAGGAGCGGTGCCCGAAGCCGCCACCGCTGGGGCCGATGCGGGCTGCCGGGTGAGCGGTGGGGAGACGTCGGAGCCGCCGCTCCGGAAAGGAGATCGGGGCTCGCAGGGACCCGGTGGATGTGCAGGCAGCGCCATGGTACAGAGTACCAAGATGGCCGCTGCCCCGGCAGTAGAGGAGCGGCTTCCGGGTCCCTGGATCCGGCGCGTGCGCAGGAGCACGCTCCCCGGCCAGCACGGTGCAGGATGGGAGCGGTGATGTCACGGGGGCGGCAAAATTTAAAATGCTGGATTTACAACTCCTGGCTGGAAGCGATCCTGATAATGGGAGATAGCGACCAGCAACAGGAGCAGCATGCCAGGCTGCAGCCCAAGCAGCAGCACCACCACCACCGGCAGAAGGAACAAGACAAAGATGGCCATTCCAGCAGTCACTCCACGCGGCGCAGTACGTCAGCGGCAAGGAGTAAATCGCCACCAGGAGATCAGCCTATACAGGACCTGACTCCATCTCCCGAACCGTTACCTGCAGCCGCGCACCTTTGGGGGGTAAGTGATCTTCGTGAATGTTCACCCTTGTAATACATTCCTCTCCCTTATTAGGGAAAGAAGGTGAAAAAGAACAGGGAATGCCCCACTTGCACTAGACCCCTACCTGTATCATGGGAGAAAAAACTGTGAGTCTTGCATAAAAGAAATTCTTTGTCAGGAGACTCTGGATTTCGCATCCGACCTAAGGGCCGCAATTAAATCAGAGGTTCAGAGTGCCCTCGTATCCCTTAAGCATAGAGATAAAACGAGGAAGAAAGACACGATAGAAACCTCCCAGTCAGATTCTTCCACGTCGGGAGAAATCACGTCTAAAACCTCGGAATCCGGCTCCTCAGACGAGGAAACAGGAGGGCGTCACTGTTTTCCCCTAGAAGAGGTAGACAGACTAGTAAAAGCTGTAAGGTCTACCATGGGGGTATTGGACCCTAGGCCGGATAAAACAGTCCAGGACATAATGTTCGGGGGACTAGGCCAGAAAAAACGGAGAGTATTTCCGTTTAACGAAATTGTCAAGGGCCTAATCAAAAAAGAATGGGACAAGCCAGACAGGAAAAATACTACAGTCCCTTCCCTTAAAAGAAAATATCCCTTTGAGGAGGAGCATCTACGTCTTGGGATAAAGCCCCGAAGCTCGATGCAGCAGTCGCAAAGGGCCTGCAGCATTTAAAAGGCCCTTTCGAAATATGAGGTTTTTTCAGAGGAGACCACCGAGGGAACAAAAGTGGGATGACAAAAGAAGAGATGGAGGGTTCTTTTTTAATAACTCCTCCCGAGACAAAGCCCTCCAAGTGACAGTACGCCCAGGGTTGGGGGGGGGGGGTTAACCCTTTTTCTTCCAGCCTGGAGGAGAATTTCAAACAACCCATGGATAGTAAACTAATCCAGGAGGGCCTAAGAATAGACTCTCTCTCTCTCTTCCACCTCAAAAGTATGTAACAACGCGGCTGAGATCCAGTACGTGAGAATAGGAAGCGCTAGAAAGTGAGGTCCTAGGCCTAGTAAAAAAAGAGTCCTCCAGGAGGTTCCCCTGCAGGATATGGGCAGAGGGTTCTACTCCCCTCTTTTTCTAGTAACCAAACCGGACGGCACCTTTCGAACGATTATAAATCAGAAAAAGCTAAACGAATACGTTAGGAATCAGAGCTTCAAAATGGAGTCGATCAGGTCCACCACCAAAGTCTTGTTCCCAAACTGCTACATGACGGTGTTAGATCTCAGAGACACCTATTATCACGTCCCTATCCACAAAGACTCCAGAAAATATCTCTGGTTAGCTGTCTCAATAAAGGGCAAGGTGAAAGAATTCCAGTACAGAGCCCTGCCGTTCGGAATATCGATAGCCCCGCGGGTATTCACCAAAATAATTGCAGAAATGATGGCTCATATAAGGGAACAAGACATAGTAATAATCCCGTATCTAGACTATTTCCTAATGGGCAGCTCGGCTCAAAAATGCAGAGAACAGAGGGACAGGGTGATGGACACTCTACAAGGCCTAGGCTGGCTTCTAAATCTAAAAAAATCAAGATTGGAGCCCAGCAGGGTACAAGAATTCTTGGGCCTAAAGGCCCTGTCACACTTAGCGATGTACCAGCGATCCCGACCAGCGATATGACGCGGTCAGGATCGCTGGTACATCGCTAAGTGGTCGCTAGTGAGCTGCCACACAGGCAGATCTCACCAGCGACATCGCTGGGGACGGGGATCGCTACTTACATGTCGCACCAGGCGATCCTGCGTCCTCCCGCCCGGCTCCACGCATCGGTCGTCCTCACAGCAGGAAGCGCCGCAGGAAGCATACGACGAGAAACAGTCCTGAACGTTCTCGCGCGATCAGCGATAACCAGCGGGGGAGCCGGTCGTAGGTAAGTATCAGACACAGAGATATCGCTAGCAATATCGCTATAACGTCACTAGTTATAGCGATATTGCTAGCGATATCTCTTAGTGTGACATGCCCTTAACACTAGACTCAAGCATTCAGGAGTGTCGCCTCCCAGACCACAAAAAGGAGAAAATCGCTCAAATTACAGAAAGAGCAATCCAAAATCCCTCTGAAATTAAGGAAAGCTATGTCACTGCTGGGTTCCCTATCCGCCTGCCTGCCAGCAGTTCTGTGGGCTCAGTTACACACGAGAGATCTCCAGTGGCACGTATTAGCCAACCAGGCAGCAATAGGGGGACACCTAGAGGGTCGTATTACCCTAAATTCAAGAACTATTCATTCCCTAGCTTGGTGGGGAAGGCAGGAAAATTTGTCCAAAGGGATCCCCTGGGTAACAAAGATCACACATAGTGACATCGGATGCCAGTCCCACGGGATGGGGAGCACACATGAACAACAAGGTGACTCAGGACGTATGAGGAGATCAAGAACTAAAAGCCTCCTCAAATCAAAAAGAGCTTCTAGCAGTAGGCTATGCACTGACACACTTCCTACCCCTGCTCCAGAATCACCATGTCCGCATTCTTTCGGACAATCGAGTCACAGTGGCCTATATAAATCATCAGGGGGGAACCAGGTCCCAAGCCCTAATGGACACATCCGCCAGAATCCTCAAACTAACGGAGGCAAACCTGCTATCTCTGTCAGCCCTACACATCCGGGGTACAGAGAATCAAAGGGCAGACTTTCTGAGCCGCACCCAATTACGACAGGTTGATTGGGTACTAAAGTGGTCCATTTTTCGGCAGATTGTAAAAATGTGAGGGACCCCAGACATAGATGTTTGCCGATTTCAAAAACAAAAAAGTAGACACCTTCTGCTCCCTAGATCCCAGGGGGAATCCTCTAACTCTGGATGCGTTTATGCTCCCATGGACACAGAGTCTAACATATGCCTTTCCCCCAATCATGCTCATTCCAGCGGTCCTAAGGAAAGTCAGGGAGGACGGGGCAAGAATGATACTGATAGCCCCTTTCTGGCCCAAAAGAACCTGGTTTTCCTGGCTAAGAATGCTCTCAGTAACCGACCCATGGATCCTGCCGGATCTCCCGGACCTGCTATCGCAGGGCCCATTGTTACATCCTCAGGCACCGAACCTCCATTTAACAGCATGGAATTTGAGAGGGCACTGATGAGGGACAGAGGATTTTCAGAGAACCTGATAACTACACTACAAAAAAGTAGGAAACCGGTTACGATGAGAGCTTACGGCAGAACATGGAAAAAATTCCTATCTACTTCTAGGGCAAAGGTTCAGGACGAGGTTCACATTGATAAGATCCTAGAATTTCTACAAAAGGGCCTAGAACAGGGTCTGGCGGTCAACACATTAAAAGTTCAAATAGCGGCGTTAGGCGCCCTCTATAACCACGATGTAGCAGGTGACCCTTGGGTAGCACGGTTTATTAAAGCCGCAACTAGATCTAAGCCAATAGCTAGTCAAAGGTTACCGTCATGGGACCTGAATCTCGTACTTTCAACATTGACAGACCCTCCATTCGAACCAATTTATTCGGCACCCCTAAAAATCCTATCACTTAAAACTGTGCTTCTGGTGGCACTAACATCAGCTCGAAGAGTGAGCGATATTCAAGCCTTATCAGCAGGGCCACCTTTTACAAAAATTCTAGAAGAGAGTGATCCTAAAACCTGACCCGGCCTATCTACCTAAAGTATCATCACATTTCCACAGATCCCAAAAGGTAGTCCTTCCTTCCTTCTTCCCAAATCAAAAAAATAAGGGGGAAGAAAAATTCCACACTTTAGATGTCAAAAGGTGCCTAGTACCGTACTTAGAGGCCACCAAAAAATGTAGAAAGGAAGGCTCTCTTTGTATGTTTCCAGGGTCCCGGAAGGGACTCAAGGCATCCAAGAGTACCCTGGCAAGGTGGATAAGGGATGCGATTGCCCTGGCATATTCATCCAGTGGAAATACCATCCCGGAGGGGCTGAGAGCTCATTCCACAAGGGCAATGGCGACCTTATGGGCTGAAAGATCTGAGGTATCAATAGAACAAATCTGTAAGGCAGCCACCTTGTCATCACCTTCGACCTTTTTCAGGCACTATAGATTAGATCTAGCCTCTACATCTGACCTGACCTTCGGGAGAAGGGTCCTTCAGGCGGTGGTCCCTCCCTAAGCTACCAATTTCTGTAATTCTCTCCGTGGTGCTGTCATGGGTGAGTGAGAATAGCTTAGTTACTTACCGATAACGGTGTTTCTCGGAACCCATGACTGCACCCGCTTATTCCCCTCCCCCTTCACGAGTGTGGTGAGCACGTTTTACTGTTTCCGTTTAGGCACGGTGCTATTGATAAATAAGCAGTATTGTGTATATATTTCTGTTGTCTAACTAACCTGGAGACTCTCTGATGCTCTGTAACCAACTGAAGACGGAGGAGAGGTATCTCCCTTTTATCTGTAGGTTCCTGTCCCTGAAGGGCGGATCTCCTCTCTCCGTGGTGCTGTCATGGATTCCGAGAAACACCGTTATCGGTGAGTAAGCGAATTCTTCCAGTCAGTACGGTTACAGCGATACTTCATTTGTCTTTTTTTTTTGTTTTGGCGCTTTTAGGCTATGAAAACAATTTTATATAAAAAATAATTATTTTTGCATCGCTTTATTCTGCAAGCTATAACTATTTTTATTTTTTTGCTGATGATGCTGTGTGGCGGCTCGTTTTTTGCGGGACAAGATGACGTTTTCAGCGGTACCATGGTTGTTTATATTATTTATATCCGTCTTTTTGATCGCGCGTTATTGCACTTTTTGTTCGGCGGTATGATAAAAAAAACGAAGCAAAAAATAATGCTTTATTATTTTTATTTTTTAAGAGGTTCAATAAAGGGGTTAACTAGTGGGACAGTGTTATAGGGCGGGTCGTTACGGATACGGCGATACCAAATATGTTTACTTTTGTTTTTGTTTTTTTATTTCCAAAAAATGAATTTATTAGGGATTTTTTTTTTTTTTTTTTAATTTAGCGATTTATTTATTTTTTTTTAACTTTATTACAATGTCCCAGGGGGGACTTAACTGTCATGTGACAGATCACTGTGACAGATCAGCGATCTGTCACAGGCAGTGCAGAAGGCTTCCTCGTGCCTGCGCTTTGCAGGCATGAGGAAGCCGGCTCCCTGCAGGCCCCTAAAGGTCCCCGCCGCCATTTTGGATCCGGGGACCTGCTGGGAAGGAGACCCCCCCCCCCGCAGCAGCGCTGCACATTGCGCTGCTGTGGGGGTCTCAGGGAAGCACGGAGGGAGCCCCCTCCCTCCCGATGCTTCCCTAAACCCCCGGTACACTGAGATCGTGTTTGATCGCAGTGTGCCAGGGGTTAACGTGTCTGGGGCGGTCCGTGACCGCCCCTGACACATACTGCCGGGTGTCAGCTGTGATAATCAGCTGACACCCGGCCGCGATCAGCGGCACTGCTGATCGCTATGACGTACTATCCCGTCCCTGGGAATTAAGTCCCAGGGCACATGGACGGGATAGTACGTCATATAGCAGAAAGGGGTTAAAATCTAAAATGATCGGTCTGAAATGATTAAAAACAAATCATTTAAATGTATCACAATATAGTGTAGGTGATATATATTCATAAATCACATAGATTGTGTCAGAATGTGTGATGGTGGCTCAGGAGCTCAGCCTGCCGTACACAGGGCAGATATTGGCTGTTACACAGATGGCATCTTTTTTTAATCTATTAAATGCTACCTTCACTAACAGCGACACTTAATGGGTTGTCCACTGTCATTGTGGTGCCATGTAGCACCAGGTCTTCTAATCAGAAGAGGCACCAGGGATGACGACAGGGAGACTGCTTAATAGCTTGTGCCTTTTATATCGGCTGAGCTCAGTGACTGACTGCAGCTCTGTCGATGTGACTTCAGCGCTACAGCGTCAGAAACACTGCGCTGGCCTACAGAAGGTAAAGCATAGTTTATGTTTAAAACCAACTGCACCTGGGGAGAGGGCTTTCCAAAATAAGGAAATCTGTTTTTAAGGAGGACGTTTACTAAATTGTGAAGCGCAACATCATATATCCTTTCACCGCTCTACAGATCCACTTGCTGTAATGAACACCAGGTTCCTGAGGGATGTCCAACACTGGAGCCTGCATAGAAGGGAGGGGTCCACCACAGAAGAATAAGGCTTTAGTCATATGTCACTATTTGTAAGCCGTAAGATTGATCTTTTCTGCCTAGGCCAGCACCTATTCGTTGCTTACAAATGTTGATAAAATGCTGCAAGATGGCAGCATTTGCATGATTCTCTGCCTACAAATTGTACTGTGACCCTAACCTTAGCCTGCCCTATACCTGTATAGGCAGTATGCCATAGGGCACACACACTAATGGAGGGTACCCCAGGGATATCAGGTATTTTGAGCCCTGTCACTTTGTGTTCCCCCTGAATCACTAACAGCATCTGTCTTTCTACCCCTGAAACCTTAGCACCTTGTGACTTTCTGCCCAAACCCCCCTTCCCCCTCAAAAAAAAATTCCTGCCATCTTGTAAATGCCTCCCACCTGTGTTTAGTATTTTATTTTTTATTGCATTTTTTAGGTTAATGTTGCTTACATTTGTTATCTGCAGGCTTTCGAGGCTACATGGAAAATCTGCAAAAAAACAAAACTCGTACCGCAAGAGAAATTGACAAGCTACAGCATTCAACAACGCACCAAAAGACAGTTTCTGCAGTGTTGAAAAATAGTACAGCGGGCATGACATTTATATAAATCTCAACCACTTGGCTGTAATATACAGATACTTGTAAATACGCAGCAGAAAAAACGTACCAAAAGTCGTGGGAACTTGGCCTAAGGTCTGTTTAGATGGGTTGAGAATTGGTTATTTAATTTCTACCTAAAAATCAGGTTTATTGGTTGCATATAACTTGTGTACATGGGGTGTGCTGTCAAGAACATGATGCTGTATGATGACAGGAGGATTGTAATAATTGTTCTGCTCACAATATTACTTATCGGCATCTGCAAATGACCCAGTCAATGAGCAGTGATCAACTTTTATATAGTTGATTGGCACTCATTAACTGACAGACTGCCGGGCACCTTTAGGGCTTGTTCAGGTGAGTGTATTAAATATCTGTGTACTGTCCGGATGTTAAATGGATAGCTTACAGACAGCACATTGAACGCATAATTAGTAAATTAAGTCCACCAGTGTGTAATTTATTCTTAGTATAACTACAGCAGTTCTTTGAAAGCCTCAGAGGTTTGTTTGAGATCATTAGGGATCTAAAAGCATCATGAAAACAAAACGAACACACCAGACTGGTCAGGGATAAAGTAGAGAAAAGTAAAGCAGGGTTCTGTTATATAAAAAAAAAAAAAAAAAAAAAAATATGGCCCAAGCTCTAAACATCTCATAGAGCACTGTTCAGTCCATCAAACAAAAACGGAACGAGTATGACACCGGCAAACCTACCAACATATGGCCATCCACCTAAACTGACAGCTGAAACAAGAAGAGCACAAATTCAAGAAGCAGCCAGAAGACAACTATTATGCAGCACATGTTCAGTATTTTTAAGTCAAAACCAGGAGTGGAACAGTCAGAGGAAAAGTATAATAGAAACACAGCACCACTTCTGTATTTATCACCCACTCCTGGTTTTAGCTTAAAAATACTGAGGTAAAAAACTGATCAAATACTGAATGTGTGACCGTGGTCTTATATTCTGGATTTTCCTACACTTTGCCTTGAGTTGTCGTTGACCCCGTTGTAGCAGAGACACCACCTGATTACCATGTGGCCTTATTTATGCTGATTTATACTGCGTAGCCACTGAAAAGGAAATCAAAACACGTAAGAAAAGAAGAAAGCTGTACCCGTGCCCAGTTAACCCCTTGTTGACACAGGATGTACTGATACATCTCATCTCAGGTGCCTTGTGTATTGAGCTGGCTCAGGAGCTGAGCCTGTACAATATTCAGGACATGTCAGCTGTGTAACATGACCGGTATCTGCCTGTAACACTAGCGATCAGACAGTGCCGTAACTATAAACTTCGGGTCCCCGGGGCAAAACTTCAGAGTGGGGCCCCTCAACACTTCAATTACTAGAGCTTGTGCGGAACGTGGTGAAACCTGCTATGCATTGTTGTATACAACACAGGCTTCACCACGTTCCGCAAGACCTTTAATAGATTTTGTTTATGATGCAAGTTTTAGAAGTTAAATATTCAGTGAATATGTTTGGAAAATTAATAAGGTGAATAATAATTCCAAATATTGCACAATTTTCAAATAACTGTATATGTTTATTAAATGTTAAGTAATTTTAAACAGTATATATTTAACCCCTTAATGACCGCCGATACGCCTTTTAACGGCGGTAATTAAGGGTACTAAAACCACAGCGCCGTTAATTCACGGCGCTGTGGAGAAAGTACATAACTCCCCCCAGTGTCTGATTTTCTCCGGGGTCTCGGCTGCCAGGGGTAGCCGAGACCCCAGAGAACATGAATCGTTCGGTTTTTACCGACCCTGCTTTTGTGATCGCCGCTATTAACCCTATAACGGCGACCGCAACAAAAGCGCAATTATGCATTAAATTTCTCTTTCCTCTGATGTGATCGCACAACAGAGGAGAGAGAAATAGGGTTCACGATCTCCCCCCCCCCCGGTACCTCTCCGTGCGCCCGCCGGGAATCTGCCGGCTCCGGGTGGCAGATTCCATTCATTATTTTGATCACTATGATAAACGATCATAGTGATCAAAATAAAAAATATAGTACATAACCCCCCCCTGTTTATCACCCCCTTATATAGGCAAACATAATGAAATAAAGAGAATATTTTTTTTTTTTCAGTTTTCCATTAGGGGTTGGGCTAGGGTTAGAATTAGGGTTAGGGCGAACTAGGATTAGGGTTAGAATTAGGGGTTAGGGTTGACATTAGGGTTGGGGTGTGTTGGGGTTAGGGTTGGAGCAAGAATTGAGGGGTTTCCACTATTTACCAACTTTGGGGGTCTAAAAATCACTTTTGTGGAAATAAAAAATACTTTTTATTTTCACGGCTCTGCGTTTATAAACTTCTGTGAGGCGCTTGGGGGTTCAAAGTGCTCACCACACATCTAGATAAGTTCCTTAGGGGGTCTAATTTCCAAAATGGGGTCACTTGTGGGGGGTTTCCACTGTTTAGGCCCATCAGGGGCTATGCAAACGCAACATGATGCCCGCAGACTAGAGTTGAGCGACTTTGGTCGGATCGGGTTTCGTGAAACCCGAATGAAACAAAATAAGTTTCAGATGAAACTCGTCCGACTAGAGCAAAAAAAGTCGGAGTTTCGTCCGACTTTTATTTCCCATTGACTTGCATTGGGGTCGGGTTTCGGACGAAACTCCGACTTTGTTTTGCTGTAGTCGGACGAGTTTCATCTGAAACTTATTTTGTTTCATTCGGGTTTCACGAAACCCAATCCGACCAAAGTCGCTCAACTCTACCGCAGACCATTCCATCAAAGTCTGCATTCCAAAATGGCACTCCTTCCCTTCCAAGCTCTCCCATGTGCCCAAACAGTGGTTCCCCCCCACATATGGGGTATCAGCATACTCGGGACAAATCGCACAATAACTGTGTGGGTATGATTTCTCCTGTTACCCTTGTAAAAATGAAAATTTGGGGGCGAAAAGATCATTTTTGTGGAAAAAAATGGATTTCTTATTTTCACGGCTCTACGTTATAAACTTCTGTGAAGCACTTGAAGGTTCAAAGTGCTCACCACACATCTATAAAAGTTCCTTAATGGGTCTAGTTTCCAAAATGGGGTCACTTGTTGGAGTTTTCCACTGTTTAGGCACATTAAGGGCTCTCCGAACGCAACATGGCATCCGATCTCAATTCCAGCCAATTCTGCGTTGAAAAAGTCAAACGGCGCTCCATCCCTTGCGAGCTCTGCCGTGTGCTGAAAAAGTGGTTTACCCCCACATATGGGGTATCGGCGTATTCAGGAGAAATTGTACAACAAATTTTGTGGTTGATTTTCTCTTTTAACACTTGTGAAAATAAAAAAAATTGGTTCTGAAGTAAATTTTTTGCAAAAAAAAGTTAAATGTTAATTTTTTCCTTCCACATTGCTTTAGTTCCTGGGAAGCACCTAAAGGGTTAATAAACTTCTTGAATGTGGTTTTGAGCACCGTGAGGAGTCTAGTTTTTAGAATGGTGCCACTTTTGGGTATTTTCTGTCACGTACACCCCTCAAAATAACTTTAAATATGATGTGGTCCCTAAAAAAAATGGTTATGTAAATTTTGTTTTAAAAATGAGAAATCGCTGGTCAACTTTTAACCCTTATAACTTCCTAACAAAAAAAAAATGTTGCTTCCAAAATTGTGCTGATGTAAAGTAGACATGTGTGAAATGTTATTTATTAAAAAATTTGTGTGACACATCTCTCTGATTTAAGGGCATAAAAATTTAAAGTTTTAAAATTGCAAAATTTTCAAAATTTTCTCCATATTTCCTTTTTTTCCATAAATAAACACAATACTTATCGATGAAATTTTATCTCTAACATGAAGTACAATATGTCACGAAAAGACATTCTCAGAATCAGCGGGATCCATTAAAGCGTTCCAGAGTTATAACCTCATAAAGGGACAGTGGTCAGAATTGTAAAAATTGGCCTGGTCATTAAGCTGCAAACTGGCTCTGTCGCTAAGGGGTTAAACTTTGTTCACTTAAACATAACATTACTTAAATGTGAGGTGAAAAAAGGAGAAATATGCAGCACTCACCGATATAGCTGAAAAACTGTGCGTCTTTATTTCTCACAAATTCCATCAATAGATATGTGGACATGCAGGACGTTAGAGGAATACTAGGGGAGGGAGGTGCCAGGCAACGGCCGTTTCGCAATTATTCACTTCTACGGGTCCAGGTGATACGTCTGTTAATGTGGTGATTTGTGTGCCCTAGTATGCCGTTTATCTATTTGCTCTTGCTGGGATCATAACATTACTTAAACATTACCAATTTGTTCATTTTGAACAGCTACTTAAACATTTGTTTCCTAACTTTTAGAGAAGCGAATTCTTTAATTACTTTGTCAAAGTTGATCTGTTGAGCTCGATCATTCTCAATTGAAAGTAAAGCTAAGCTGCTGAGTCTTTCTTGAGCCATAGTACTTCTCAAGTAGTTTTTTATGAGTTTAAGCTTAGAGAAGGATCGTTCAGCCTTAGACACAGTCACAGGAACAGTCAAATACATGATGCACGCTGTGCAAACGTCTGGATAGCTTGATGAAAGTGAAGAATGCTCGACTATTAGGAAACCAGCAAATTCCTTAACACTTTTCATTTTTTCCAGTTGCTTTTGAAACAAATTTTTTTTACTGAACATAACTGTGAAGGAAAGGCTCGAGTTACATCATCTGCAAACTTGTTAACAAAATCAACAGCTTTTTTGTGAATATCTTTCACTTGCACTGGCCAAAAATCAGGTTGTATGACTTCCTAAGAGTCAAGAACAGCTTTCATCCCTTCAAAGCGGCGATGAAGTTGGGTACAGAGTGTGTCTACCATTGGATAGAACACAGTAACTCGGAAACAAGTTTTTGGGTCTGCTAATCTCTCGTCTTCACACAACTCATCAAAGTGTTTCTTCACTTTCCTTACTTCTGGTGAAATTCATTTTTTATTCCCCATCGACTACACACATCTGACGCTTCAGAAACAAGTGCTTCGAACCTTTCACGCATTTCGGTTATCTTTAACAATGCATTACCCAATAACTCATATGCAGACAAGAGGTCCATGGTTTCAGATTGTAAGGATTTTGATACGAGGTTGAGCGTCTCTAAGACTTCACTGCACAACCAAAAGTAATACAAAATCTAAAGTTTGTTCTTTAGCTGCTGTGCTTCAATACTTTCCTTGCTTTTTTTGGAAGTCAGAGTTATGCAAGTAAGACTTTTCATCACATCACAAAACCTGTGTTTCAGTGCATACACTGCATCATGTCTGCCAGACCAACGAGTTGGATTAAGAGTTTTCAGTGGTACTTTTGATTTCGAATTCAGTGAATTGGGCTGAGCTTCGATGCAGTACACTGATTTCAAATCTTGCCAGCGAACAATACTATTACCAAAAAAGCAATATACACTTTGAATTGTTTCAAAAAACTGGCTCACCACTCGGTTCTCTTCCACAGCATCCTTCAACACTAAATTAAGGTTATGAGCAGCACAGTGCACAAAGTATGCATGTGGGGCTTTTTCTTTAATGTGCTGCTGCACTCTTGTATACCCCACACATGACTACAGCACCATCATAGCCTTGTCCCCGACATTTGGTCAAATCCAAGTTTTTCTCTTTCAATGAAGTTATTATTTCTTCTGCAAGATCTTGCGCAGACTGATCTTTTATCTCTCTAAAGGATACAAAAGTTTCACATATTTTGATTTCAATAGGTTTCCCCTCTTCATCATTAACTATTTTGACATACCGGTAAACTTCACTCATCTGATCAATTTTAGCTATGTCCTGGGTGGTATCTTGGATCAATGAAAAAAACAAGGAATTTTGAAGCTCAACTACAATTTCATCTTTGATTTGTAAGGCTAATAGATTAATAAGCTCATTCTGAATTTTAGGACTGAGGTATTTCACAGTCCCTTGCGGACGCTGAAGCAATTCTTGTAGTACTGGGTCATATTTTGACAAAAGCTCAACTATCAAGAGAAAGTTTCCTTTGTTACTGTATTTTAACTTTTCAATAGATCCCCGAAATGCAAGATTACATGTTGCAAGTGTTAATGTCACATTCAGGATTCTTTCAAGAACTTTACGCCAAAAGCTTCTTTCACTCTCTACATTTTTGTCGAAAACGTCTTCTAAAGTACCACGTTTCCACCATTGCTCATCAACTACATAAGCATGTGTATGACTTTTGGATGCTTCATGAACTAAAATATGTTCTGAAATATGCTTCAAGTCTCGAACTCCGGCTGTTGAAAACGGTAATACACGATTTCTGTATTCAAGTGCTTCCGACTGTGACTGAGGGAATAGCCAACAGGGCAAGCAGTAAACACAATCTAATTTTGTTGAGTAACATAACCAACTTCTTTTAAGCTTCAACCCTGACTTTGTGTTGATAAAATGATAGTTACTTGAAAAAGATCGACCTTTTTGATTGATATCCTTGGGAAATGGTCCGTCAGGCTGTATTGGACCAGACGCTATCAGCCTACGATTCTTATCTTGATTTTCAATCACAGTAGGAAAGGCGTTGTAGTAGGCAGAATCTTCATCTTCCAAAAAATTTGGTGTATCATTGGTTGGGTCTGTTATATCTTCGCCTATAAGTTTTTGGTTTTTCGAGTCGTTATTATTATTATTAAGGCTGTCTTGTTCCGACGTATCTGAAATTTAATTTTTGTGAGATTTCAATATCATTCCCTGTCGAGTGTTTTTTCAACATCCAGCCATGCTGCTAAGTTCTTCGAACTTTTTTCAGCCTCCAAGTTTCTTTTCGCAGTCTGCCTTTTTTTATTTCCACTTGGCTGGTGCCGAATTTGTTTCATAATTAATTTATTAACACACACAATCACAGTGCCATATTTTATTTTTCCGGCATATAAGACTACTTTTTAACCCCTGAAAATCTCAGAAGTCAGGGGTCGTCTTATACGCCAGGTGCAGGGCGCCACCTACTGGCAAAGAGACAGTGCGGCTGCCCAGGATATGTGCACTGTGTCCAGCCGCTCTCCAAGAGGAGAGAGACTGGAGCTGACATTTCTGCCTCCCCCAGCACGTGCCAGACATCAAATACTACAACCCCCGACCACAGGTACAGCAGTCACTATTGCTCCCTCCCGGTTGTGAGGAGAGACTGAGTGGGGGTTGTACACAGCTCTGATTATTGAAAACGAGGCAGATGACACTGAGAAGATAGATACGGCATGACCCGAAGCCGGGAGGACTGTGTGATTATGGACTATGAAGAGGAGGATGAATGAACTCATGGAGATCAACATCCGACACTGCGGAGACACCATCACGTGTTTCTCAACGCAGTGATTCTAGAGCACTGCCCCCATCCCTTATGGGAAATATGTAAAACATGCAAAACAGAAGCCGCGGAGACACCATCACGTGTTTCTCGACGCAAGCAATGACCAGCCAGGTCTTTGCCCGGGAAGGAACAACCACGGGAAGGGCAGTCTCCAATGAAGGAAACCACCTATGCCAAAACATGGTATCCATCAACATACAGCTGTTTCGGGGTATTGCCCCTCATCAGTGTGGAGTAGGAAACTGGCTGGTAGGAGCAATGCCTAGTAAAAAGACTATGAAGAGGAGGATGAATGAACTCATGGAGATCAACATCCGACACTGCGGAGACACCATCACGTGTTTCTCAACGCAGTGATCCCTTATGGGAAATATGTAAAACATGCAAAACAGAAGCCGCGGAGACACCATCACGTGTTTCTCAACGCAAGCAATGACCAGCCAGGTCTTTGCCCGGGAAGGAACAAGCACGGGAAGGGCAGTCTCCAATGAAGGAAACCACCTATGCCAAAACATGGTATCCATCCACATACAGCTGTTTCGGGATATTGCCCCTCATCAGTGTGGAGTAGGAAACTGGCTGGTAGGAGCAATGCCTAGTAAAAAGACTATGAAGAGGAGGGTGAATGAACTTATGGAGATCAACATCCGACACTGCGGAGACACCATCACGTGTTTCTTTTTTTTACTAGGCATTGCTCCTACCAGCCAGTTTCCTACTCCACACTGATGAGGGGCAATACCCCGAAACAGCTGTGTGTGGATGGATACCATGTTTTGGCATAGGTGGTTTCCTTCATTGGAGACTGCCCTTCCCGTGGCTGTTCCTTCCCGGGCAAAGACCTGGCTGGTCATTGCTTGCGTTGAGAAACACGTGATGGTGTCTCCGCGGCTTCTGTTTTGCACATTTTTGTGTGATTATGGAGACTTCCTCCTGACCTCCTCCCCTTCGCAGCAGTATAGACCTGCAGACTGGAAAGGGGCAGGACTTCTCACAGTTTGTCACAGATATATTTGTGTCTGCTGAGACTGTCTCCTCTCAATGCTGAGAGTTTGTTACAGTGTTCACTGTGCCTGCCTTGCCAACTCTCTTTGATCTCCAGACTAACATATTGTTGCAAATCTTGTGCTATGAGACTCTCCAGGCCAGTGCAGGTTTCCATTCATTGACAGCTGGCAGAGCTCCTGGAAATTATTGAAATGAGTCTCCTGTCCTCCTGGTGACATTGTCTGACAGGAAAGTTTGCCCCCTGTACTCCCCCAACCCCCCCATCTTGACACAGGCACAAACCCCTCTCCATGTCACCTACCCCCTCACGGTGCTGGCACATCCCAATCCCCATATTCCACCCCCCTCCACATGATGCTGGCACATCACCCCTCTCCATGTTTATAGTATACTAGCTCAAGAGCCCGGCGCTGCCCGGGCATAGTAACTAAGTAACTAACTGTGGTTAGTTATAACAAATTATAATTATCCTCCATCCCATAGGCCCGTGCCCATATACCCATCATACATATGCTCCATCCCATAGTCGAGTGCCCATATACCCATTACACATCCTCCATCCCATAGTCCCGTGCCCATATACCCATCATACATATTCTCCATCCCATAGTCCCGTGCCCATATACCCATCATACATATTCTCCATCCCATAGTCCCGTGCCCATATACCCATCATACATATTCTCCATCCCATAGTCCCGTGCCCATATACCCATCATACATATCCTCCATCCCATAGTCCAGTGCCCACATACCCATCATACATATCCGCCATCCCATAGTCCAGTGCCCATATACCCATCACACATCCTCCATCCCATAGTCCCATGCCCGTATACCCATTATGACATCATCATCATCACCATGGCAACCGTTATGACATAACCGTCACCATTGCAACCTTTTAAGACATCATCGTCGCCATGGCAACCATTGTGACAGCATCTTCGCCATTGCAACCTATTATGACATTAGCGTCGCCATGGCAACCATTATGACATCATAATGAGGGGTGGGGCTTGCAGCCTATGATGACATCAGCGTCGCCATGGCAACCATTATGACATCATAATGAGGGACGGGGCTTGATACACACTCACTTTTTCCCCATTATGTAGATAGGGGCAAAATTATTTGGTGTATTGGAACGTGCAGGGTTAAAATTTTGCCTCACAACATAGCCTATGACGCTCTCGGGGTCCAGACGTGTGACTGTGCCAAATTTTGTGGCTGCAGCTGCGACGGTGCGGATGCCAATCCCGGACACACACACACACACACACACACACACACACACACACACACACACACACACACACACACTCACTCACTCACTCACTCACTCACTCACTCACTCACTCACTCACTCACTCACACTCTCTCTCTCTCAGCTTTATATATTAGATGGAGGACTATGGGGGTGCAGTATTCTATATGGAGCACTATGATGGTGCATTATAATGGGTGACTATGGATGATGCACTACAATATACGGAGCCAATTATACTATGTGGAATCCATTATAATACCGGGAGGGCTCTGTGGGGGGCATGATAATACTTGAAGGACTATGAGGAAGCCTTTATACTTTATGGAGGGCGATTTAAAGGGACACTGTCACCAGTGTCACTTACTGGGCTGCTCAGTGTAGTTTTCATAAAATCACTGTTCAATCAGTTAGAGATTAACATTGTAAGACTAATCAAATAGTCCCGCACATTCATTTACTGCTAAATATGAAGCAGGGAAAACAGTAATTATATTAAAATTCCAGCAAGCAGCTCAGTAAGTGACACATCGCTGGAATCCGAGTCTTTATCTCTACATTATGCTGTTATCAGATGGGATGACAAAATCCTGGTGACAGTGTCCCTTTAACCCCTTTCTGACATCAGACGTACTATCCCGTCCATGGGACCTGGGCCCCTATGCCCATGGATGGGATAGTACATCTAGCGCGATCAGCGGCGCTCACGTGGTGAGCGCCGCTGAAAGCGGCCGGGTGTCAGCTGATTATCACAGCTGACACCCGGCACAATGTGTCAGGGGCGGTCACGGACCGCCCCCGACACATTAACCCCTTGCACACCGCGATCAAACACGATCGCGGTGTACCGGAGGTTAAAGGGATGCATCGGCAGGGAGGGGGCTCCCTCCGTGCTTCCCTGAGCCCCCAAAAGCAGCGCAATGTGCAGTGCTGTTGCGGGGGTCTTCATCCCTGCAGGTCCCCGAATCCAAGATGGCGACGGGGACCTTCGGGGGCCTGCAGGGAGCCGGCTTCCTCAGTGCCTGCAAAGCGCAGGCACGAGGAAGCCTTGTGCAATGCCTGTGACAGATCACTGATCTGTCACAGTGATGTGACAGATCAGCGATCTGTCACAGGACAGTGATGTCCCACCTGGGACAATGTAATAAGGTTAAAGAAAAAAAAAGTGTAAAAATAATTTAACAAAAAATCGCTAAATAAAAAAAAAAAAAAATAATTCCCTAATTCATTTTTTGGAAATCAAAACAATAAAAGTGCACATATTTGGTAACGACCCGCCCTATAAAACTGCCCCATTAGTTAACCCCTTTAGCGAACCCCTTAAAAAATAAAAATAAAAAACGAAGCAAAAAATAATAAATTATCATACCGCCGAACAAAAAGTGCAATAACGAAAGACGAATATAAATATCCATGGTACCGCTGAAAACGTTATCTTGTCTCGCAAAAAACGAGCCACCACACAGCGTCATCAGAGAAAAAATAAAGTTATAGCTCGCAGAATAAAGCGATGCAATAATAATTATTTTTTATATAAAATTGTTTTCATTGCATAAAAGCGCCAAAACATAAAAAAGACATAAATGAGGTATCGCTGTAACCGTACTGACCCGAAGAATAGAACTGCTTTATCAATTTTACCGCAGGCGGAACGGTGTAAACGCAACTCCCAAAAGAAATTCATGAAACTCTGGTTTTTGTTCATTCTGCGTACCAAAAATCGGAATAAAAAGCGATCAAAAAATGTCACGTGCCCGAAAATGGTACCAATAAAAACGTCAACTCGTCCCGCAAAAAATAAGACCTCACATGACTCGGTGGGTCAAAATATGGAAAAATCATAGCTCTCAATATGTGGTGATGCAAAAACTATTTTTACAATAAAAAGCGTCTTTTAGCGTGTGACAGCTGTTAAATATAAATACCACCATAAATAGTAAATCAAACCCCCCGTTATCACCCCCTTAGTTATGGAAAAATAAAATTAAAAGAAAATGTATTTATTTCCATTTTCCCATTAGGGTTAGGGCTAGGGCTGAGATTAGGGTTAGGGGTGTGTTGGGGTTAGGGTTGGAGTTAGAATTGGGGGTTTCCACTGTTTGGGCACATCAGGGGCTCTCTAAATGCAACATGGCGTCTGATCTCCATTCCAGCCAATTCTGCGTTGAAAAAGTCAAATGGTGGTCCTTCCCTTCCAAGCTCTGCCATGCGCCCAAACAGTGTTTTACTCCCACATATAGGGTATCAGCCTATTCAGGACAAATCGCAAAACAACTTTTGGGTTCCAATTTCTCCTGTTACCCTTAGGACAATAAAAAATTGGGGGCAAAAATATCATTTTTGTGGAAAAAAGATTTTTTTTATTTTCAAGCCCGGGCGTTATAGACTTCTGTGAAGCACTTTGGGGTTCAAAGTGCTCACCACACATCTAGATAAGTTCCGTGGGGGGTCTAGTTTCCAAAATGGGGTCACTTGTGGGGAGTTTCAATAGTTTAGGTACATCAGGGGATCTCCAAATGCACATGACACCCGCAGACCATTCCATCAAAGTATGCATTCCAAAACGTCAAAACTTCCCTTCCGAGCCCCGACGTGTGCCCATACAGTAGTTTTCTCCCACATATGAGGTATCAGCGTACTCAGGACAAATTGGACAACAACTTTTGGGGTCCAAATTCTCCTGTTACCCTTGGGAAAATAAAAAAATTGGTGACTAAATGATCATGTTTGTGGAAAAAATACGATTTTTTTTATCTTCACACCCGGGCGTTATAAACTTCTATGAAGCACTGGGGGGGGGGGGTTCAAAGTGCTCACCACACATCTAGATAAGTTCCTTAGGGGGTCTAGTTTCCAAAATGGTGTCATTTGTGGGGGTTTTCCACTGTTTAGGTACATTAGGGGCTTTCCAAAGGCAACCTGACACCCGCAGACCATTCCATCAAAGTCAGCATTTCAAAACGTCACTACTTCCCTTCCGAGCCCTGACGTGTGCCCATACATTAGTTTTCTCCCACATATGGGGTATCAGTAGTGTTGAGCGATACCACCCGATACTGAAAAATATCGGATCGGAATGGATCGGCCGATCTAAAAAAAAGTATCGGGTATCGCTGATTCCGATCCCGGAAGTCCCATTCTAATCAATGGAACAGAAATATCGGAATTAAAAAAAAAAACATTTTTTCCCTGTAGGTTAATTCTACATGAAGAAAAACAACTAATAATAATGTAGAATGTATTGTGGGAGGTGTAGGAGACATTAAAGCCATAGAACTTTAGCCCAATCAAATGGAATAGCAGTCATTTTTTTTTTTTTTTTTTGAAAGACGTTCGTAGTTACAAAGATATTGACTAGGTTAAAGTCTTTAATATTTTGTCAGATATGTATGATTCACTACTTCCATTCTCTTCACCTTCTTTTTTACTTCTCCCACACTTTCTCCTTCATCATCCTCAGCAGCAGCATCTTTTTCATCATCTTCTCCTTATTCATCTTCTTCTTCACCTTCTTCCTATTTTTTTTTTTTTTTACATTCTTCATATTCTTCTTATTCAACTATTATTCTTAATATTCTACTTCATCTTCTTCCTATTCTTCTTCTTCAGCATATTCTTATTTGTGTCAGGCATTCCTGTAGTTGTAATCTATAACAGTTTGAACGTTCAGCCTGTCACAAAAGATTTACAACAGGATTTGTCCGCGTTCAGTTGGGCCTGCAGCAGCAGGCCTTTTCCAGGGGCACCACGAGGAGGAACGGACTCGCCCCCATACACTGCTTAGTCTTCTTCTGCTTATAAATTAGATAATATCATTTGCTCAGATTTTTAGTCTTATGCTTTAATATTCTTCTGCTTTTGGTTTTTATGCTTCTTGTTCTTCTGTCTCATGTTGTTCTGCATCTTGGTGGTTGTCTTCATGTTCTTTGTCCTCTTGGTCATCTTCTTCAGGGTCATCTTTTAGGTATTCTTCTGTGTGGTCTTCAGGGTAATTGTCAGGGAGATCCAGAGTGAGAATCAAAAACCATTTCCACAAGCTTGAACTTGGAAAAGTAGCAGAAGGTACAAGAAGGCTGAGGAACTGCCGAGAACCAGCTGACGGTGCTGGAACCCGGATGGGTAGCAGAAGGAACAATAGCAAATGGAACTAGCGAGGACCAGCTGACGGTGCTGGAACCCGGAGGGGCAGCAGAAGGAACAAGAGCCAATGGCACAACTGTGGACTAGCTGACGGTGCTGGAACACGGTTACTAAGCAGGAGGTACCTGTGCTACAAAGCTCTACCAAGGACCAGCAGACGTTGCTGGAACTCGGATACCAAGAAGGAGGCACCTAGGCCAAAGGCTCTGCCGAGAACCAGCTGACGGTGCTGGAACCCGGATGGGTAGCAGAAGGTACCCAGGAAAAAAACAAAGTTGCAAGGCCGTGAGCCGGCCGCAGTTACCGAAACCCACAGTCCTACAGGGGGTGCTTGTCCTATTGGCACTACGGAACCAGCCTTTATTACCAGAACCTGCAGCCGACATAGGAAGCACCGAAACTGCAGGCACCATAGACTCGGCTAACCCGACCGCAACACGACAGGACAACGTATTGGTGGCAAAGTGACGTTGATACTACCCGTAAACAGCAGGCATGCTGGAATCAGGCTGGGCAGGAGGGAGTGCCCGTGCCAAAGACACTTCCGAGAACCAGCTGACGGTGCTGGAACCCGGATGGGTAGCATTAGCTACAAGAGTCAATAGAACTACCGAGAACCAGCTGACGGTGCTGGAACCCAGAGTGGCAGCAGAAGGAACAACAGCCAATGGCACAACCGTGGACCAGCAGACGTTGCTGGAACCCAGAGTGGCAGCAGAAGGAACAACAGCCAATGGCACAACCGTGGACCAGCAGACGTTGCTGGAACTCGGATACCAAGAAGGAGGCACCTAGGCCAAAGGCACTGCCAAGAACCAGCTGACGGTGCTGGAACCCGGATGGGTAGCAGAAGGAGCAATAGCAAATGGAAATAGCGAGGACCAGCTGACGGTGCTGGAACCCGGAGGGGCAGCAGAAGGAACAAGAGCCAATGGCACAACTGTGGACCAGCTGACGGTGCTGGAACACGGTTACTAAGCAGGAGGTACCTGTGCTACAAAGCACTACCAAGGACCAGCAGACGTTGCTGGAACTCTGAGCATTGATCCTGGGCTCCAACACAGCCAGTTGTAGCTTGGAAGTGCCGTCCGCACAGATAGAAACACTCGCTCCTGTGTCAGTGGAGTTCAGTAACGCCAGCTGCTCCCCTGCTGTGTGGATGGCAAAGTCTCCTGCTGCCTACATAGTCACACTACTACTGATTGTAACCTTGCTCCACTATGGCCTCCGGCTCCACTGTCTCTAGTATTTCCCCTGGCCTCCAACCACGCAAGATGCTGCTCTGAAGTGGCGTCTGCACAATCCACACTTGTTCCTGGGTTACAGGGGCTCAGTCACATCAGTTGATCCCCTGATGTGTGTCTGGCAAGGTTTCCTGCTCAGTCCTCATTCACACCACTAGTAATGGGAATGTGGACAGAGCAGGAGACCTTGCCGGACACACATCAGGGGATCAACTGACGTGACTGAGCCCCAGTAACTCAGGAACAAGTGTGGATTGTGCAGACGCCACTATAGAGCAGCAACTGGCGGGGTTGGAGGCCAGGGGAAAAACTAGAGACAGTGGAGCCAGAGGCCTAAGTGGAGCACGGTTAAAAATCAGAAGTAGTTTGAATGTGGACGGAGCAGGAGACATTGCCGTCTACACAGCAGGGGAACAGCTGGCGTTTCTGAACCCCACTAACACAGGAGCTAGTGTGTTGTTCTCTGGGAAGACGACACTTCTGAACACCAACTGGCGTTGTTGGAGCCCAGGTTGAGGTATGGAGCAGGCTGAGGCCTGATGTTGTTGGCATGTGGATGGAGCTGGAGACTTTGCCGTCTACACAGCAGGGGAACAGCTGGCATTACTGAACCCCACTAACACAGAAGCTAGTGTGTTTTTCTCTGTGAAGACGGCACTTCTGAACACCAACTAGCGTTGTTGGAGCCCAGGTTCAGGCATGGAGCAGGCTGAGGCCTGATGTTGTTGGCATGTGGAGGCAGCAGGAGACTTTGCCGTCTACATAGCAGGGGAACAGCTGGCATTACTGAACCCCACTAACACAGGAGCTAGTGTGTTTTTCTCTGTGAAGACGGCACTTCTGAACACCAATTGGTGTTGTTGGAGCCCAGGATGAGGCATGCAGCAGGCGGAGGCCAACTTGAAGCTGGTTTTATAGAGGTTGTAGACTACTGATTGTAACCGTGATCCACTTAGGCCTCTGGCTCCACTGTCTCTAGTATTTCCCCTGGCCTCTAACCCCGCCAGTTACAGCTCTGAAGTGGCGTCAGCACAATCCACACTTGTTCCTTGGTCACAGGGGCTCTGTCACGTCAGTGGATCCCCTGATGTGTGTCCGGCAAGGTCTCCTGCTCTTTCCACATTCCCACTACTAGTAATGGAAGGAAATGTAGACAGAGCAGGAGACCTTGCCGGACACACATCAGGGGATCAACTGACGTGACTGAGCCCCAGTAACTCAGGAACAAGTGTGGATTGTGCAGACGCCACTTCAGAGCAGCAACTGACGGGGTTGGAGGCCAGGGGAAATACTAGAGACAGTGGAGCCAGAGGCCTAAGTGGAGCACGGTTAAAAATCAGTAGGAGTTTGAATGTGGATGGAGCAGGAGACTTTGCCGTCCACACAGCAGGGGAGCAGCTGGCGTTACTGAACCCCACTAACACAGGAGCTAGTGTGTTTTTCTCTGTGCAGACAACACATCTGAGCGACAACTGGCTGTGTTGAAGCCCAGGGATTATAGTTCAGGTGGTAGAAACATGAACACAACAGGAGACCTGGATACAGTTGCCAACCAATTATTTAGTTGGGAAGAGGACTGGCAAATTCTGGAGATCCAGGCCTTGTTCATTTTCAGAAAAGTAAGCCGGTCGACGTTATTGGAAGATAGTCGCGTGCGACGGTCTGTAAGTACACCACCTGCGGCACTAAAGACGCATTCCGATAATAGACTGGCAGCAGGGCAAGCCAGCACCTCCAATGCATACTGGCTAAGCTCTGGCCATGTATCCAGCTTAGAGACCCAAAACTTGAAGGGGGAAGAGCCATCTGGGAGTACACTGACAGGGCAAGACATGTAGTCTGTCACCATCTGACGGAAACGTTGCCTCCTGCCGACTGGAGCCGTCTGTGATGGTGTAGACAATTGTGGCGGACACACAAAACTTTGCCACATTTGGGCCATAGTGGTCTTGCCTTGTGCTGAGGCGCTGCCTCTGCTGCCGAGTTTCCTCCACTGCCTCGACACACAGCTTCTTTGTAAAGCACTAGCACCACTGCTGTCAGGTGGAATGGAAAACATGATGGACTGCACCAGTGTGTCTTGGTACTCCCGCAGTTTATGCTCCCGGTTCAACGTTGGTATGAGGCTTTGTAAGTTGTCCCGGTAGCGAGGATCTAGGAGGGTGTACACCCAATAATCAGCCGTGTAGAGAATGTGGGCGATGCGGCGGTCATTTCTCAGGCACTGCAGCATGAAATCAACCATGTGCTGCAGACTCCCAACTGCCAAAGAACCGCTGTCCCCTGCTAGGGGCGTAATCTCTGCCTGTTCTGCATCACCCCACCCTCGCTGTACATACTGACTAGAGCTTTGAGTACCTCCCTCCTCTGGAGAGATGTCTTCCTCCTCATCCTCCTCACAAAGTGTCCCCTGCCTAGGCCTTTGTGAGGAACCACGTAGCGCAGACTGTCCAGAAGCAGATGGCATTTGGGACTCCTCATCCTCCACCTCTTCCAAAACCTCATCCCTTAGTGCTTGTAGTGTTTTTTTAAGCAGGCAGATAAGGGGGACAGTCATGCTGACTAGTGCATAATCTGCACTCGCCATCCGCGTGGAATCATCGAAGGCACGCAAAACGAGGCAGATGTCCTTCATAGAGGCCCACTCGGTGGTGCTGAAGTGTGACTTGTTTGCGCCTGATGCAGCTGGTACTCCATGACTGCTGCCTGCTGCTCACACAACCGCTCCAACATATGTAACATTGAATTCCACCTGGTGGGTAGGTCACATATGATGTGATGTTCCGGAAGGCGTAATCGGCGCTGCAGAGCAGCAAGGCGCGATCTTGCCGTGCTGGAACGCCGCAAGTGAGCGCACTCTATGCGGATCTTGTGCAGCAGTGTATCAAGATCCGGAAAGTCCCTCAGAAAGCTCTGCACGACCAAGTTCAGCACATGTGCCAGACATGGGATGTGAGTGAGGTTGCCTAGGCCAAGAGCTGCCACCAGATTTCGGCCATTGTCACACACTACCAAGCCCGGCTGGAGATTCGCTGGCACAAACCACACGTCGCTCTCCTGCTTGATGGCATTCCAGAGCTGCTGCGCTGTGTGGCTTCGATTCCCCAAAGAAATTAATTTGAGTACGGCCTGTTGACGTTTGGCCACGGCTGTGCTCATATCGGTTGTAACAGGCTCCTGCTGCGCTGTTTCTGAGGAACTTGAGTAGGAGGAAGAGTCTATGTGTACAGACTGTATTCCTGCAATCCGTGGAGTTGGCAGAACACGTACAGCGCCACTCTCCAGATCTGTACCAGGCTCCACAACATTGACCCAATGGGCAGTGAGGGAAAGGTATCGTCCCTGTCCATGGTTACTGGTCCACGCATCGGTGGTCAGGTGGACCTTGCTACTAACGGCGTTTAGTAGCGCATGTTTTATTTTTCCCTCCACATGTTTCTGCAGGGCAGGGACGGCTCACCTGCTGAAATAAAAGCGGCTGGGCACGGTGTATTGTGGGACTGCCAATGCCATGAAGTCCCGGAAGGTGTCAGTCTCCACCAGCCTGAATGAGAGCATTTCAAGTGCCAGTAGTTTGGCAATGCCAGCATTCAGAGTCTGTGCTCGGGGATGGTTTGCCGAGTATGGCCGCCTTTTATCCCATGCCTGTGCTACCGATAGCTGTCGAGTGGCCTGGGAGTGTGAGGATGACTGGGAACGTGGTGCTGTGGGTGGAATGTCACAGGGTCTCCGGACAACAGTGCCAGAGGTTCTTCCTTGGCGATCCTGTGAGGAAGCCGAACCAGCTGTGTGTGAGCTGGAGGAAGCGGCCCCAACTTGAGCTGAAGAGGTGGTAGGTGGTGCTGTACGTTAGCCTACGTCTTCAGTGTGTCTGTGTAGCTCCACCTCGTGCTTGGTCCGCACATGTTTCCACATATTAGTGGTATTGAGGATGCTGACATTTTTCCCTCTTTTGACTCTCTGATGACACAGCTTGCATTTGACAAAGCAAATGTCATCTGCAACTGTGTCAAAAAAGGACCACGCACTGCAAGTCTTGGGAGAGCCCGTTTTGCCTTTTGAAAGAGGAATGCTCCTTACGGGTGCCGAAATGGAGGCTGCAGGCAACCAAGTCTGCCCCCTCCCTCTCCCTCCTGTTTTGGCCATTCGGGGAATCTCTTCCTCAGAGCTGCTCCCACCACCTTCCTGTTCCTCACGCCATGATGGGTCAAGGACCTCATCATCTACACTCCCCTCTTCAAACACCTGCTTCTCCTGGGTTGTCTCGCCAGCACCGTACGCACCAGAAAGTGGCACCTGTGTCTTGTCGTCATCTGATGCGTACTGAGGTGTGCTGACCATAGGCACTGGCCCACCCGCCTCTTCAGATTCAGAGGGACAAAGAAGTTGTGCATCACTGCATACTCCCTCTTCTTCACATTCTGGAATGCTGCTTGGCTGGACCCCTCTTTCCAAGCCAACAGATTCAGAGAACAGAAGTAGAGACTGTGATGGCTCCTGTCCAGGGCTCTCTGACTGCCTGGGCACTTTGGCAGGTGGTGAAGAGACAGATGGTTGCTCTTCGGTGCTCTGGCCCTGAGAGGATGTGGAAGTCATTGAAGTCGATGCGTTAGCTGCCATCCATCCGACAACGGCTTCAATTTGTACCTCCCGCAGCAGTGGGGTACGGCGAGGTCCTACAAAGCTGCCCGTAAAGGACTGTTGCCTGCTCAAACTGGGGGCTGCTGACTCACTGGTGCCCGCAGCAGGCACAAGAATCCCCAGGTCCTCTCCCTGCAGAATCTCCACGTCCTCTCCCTGCTGAAACTCCACGCCCACGTGCCTTACTCCCTGCCTTCTTCATCTTGCTAGACTGATAAAGATAGGCAGAAAAGTACAAAGGGGGGGGCTTACTGTGCTTATTCCTGAACAGCTGGTTACAGGTAGAAGAAACACTAATTTTATGAAGTGTGTGTGTGTGGACTACACTTTAGTAGGAGCTAATGTGGCCTACACAACTTTCAAATGTAGTGTTTGGTGAACTTTATTGTTTTTTTTTTGTGAAAAAAAACTAAAAGGATGTGACCAAAGATTTGACAGTGATAGTATCACCAACTTTTTGGAGCTATTATAATGCAGGCAGGTAACCTACAATGCAAAAGATGAGGCTCCAAAAAAATTGGGTAATACTAATCTGGCTGCAGATGAAGGGCACAAGCCAGAAAAAAGGCTCCTCTATCTACTCCTATATAGTGTTTGCAACCAACCAATGTAGATGGATAGGGATGGATGCACACTAATAGGAGAAGAAAAAATGAGCTGCAATTAAAGAAAAATATGTGTGAGGCAGTGACGCACGCTGAGCGGCCTACAACCAGACGTAGGTGCAGGACACACTACTCATTGTGAGCTGCACTCACACACAGAGACCTCTCAGACAGCCGTGAATAGTGCAGCTAAGTGGGCACTAGCACTGAAAGGCTGCAGAAAGGCTCCGCTGTCTACTACTAGTGTTTGCAACCAACGTATATGGATATGGATGGAAGCACACTAGATATAATTTTTAAAAAATGAGCAGCTCAAAAAGAAAAATATGTATGAGGCAGCAGTGAGGCACGCTGGGCAGCCTACAACCAGGCGTGGCTGCAGGACCCACTCCACAGCGTGAGCTGCACTCACACAGCCATTGCAGACAGCTGTGAACACTGCTGCTAGGGAAAAGAAAGCTGCAGTGGTGGTTTATGTAGCCTGGGTAAAGCACAATATTGTTTTGAGAATCGCTATTTCTAACTGTCCCTCACAGTCTTCAACAGCAGCCTGTCCCTAACTGAATTCACAGCAGAGTGACCAGAAATGGCGGCGGCGGCTTTTATAGTGCATCATGACATCATTTCAGCAGCCAATCACAGCCATGCCAATAGTTAACATGCCTACATGCCTAACAGGATGTGTCCACACTTTTGAGGATTCCCATTGGCTGAATCAAAGCGAGCGGGCTCATAGCATTATGGGAACTTCCGATTCCGGTATCAGATATGAAAAAAGTATCGGAAGTCAGTATCGGAATTCCGATACAGCTAATATCGGCCGATACCCGATACTCGCGGTATCGGAATGCTCAACACTAGGTATCAGCATACTCAGGACAAATTAGACAACAACTTTTGGGGTCCAAATTCTCCTGTTACCCTTGGGAAAATAAAAAAATTGGTGACTAAAAGATCATGTTTGTGGAAAAAATACGATTTTTTTATTTTTACGCCCGGGCGTTATAAACTTCTGTGAAGCACTGGGGGTTTCAAAGTGCTCACCACACATCTAGATAAGTTCCTTGGGGGGTCTAGTTTCCAAATTGGTGTCATTTGTGGGGGGTTTCCACTGTTTTGGTACATCAGGGGCTTTCCAAACGTGACATGGTGTCCGATCTCAATTCCAGCCAAAAACGTCAAATGGCGCTGCTTCCCTTCCGAGCTCTGCCATGCGCCCAAATAGTGGTTTACTCCCACATGTGGGGTATCAGCGTACTCAGGACAAATTGCACAATAACTTTTAGGGTCCTGTTACCCTTGGAAAAATAAGAATTGAGGGTGAAAAGATCATTTTTGTGGAAAAAATATGATTTTTTAATTGTACGGCTGTACGTTATAAACTTCTGTGAAGCCCTTGGGGGTTCAAAGTTCTCACCACACATCTAGATAAGTTCCTTGGGGGGGGTCTAGTTTCCAAAATGGTGTCATTTGTGGGGGGTTTCCACAGTTTTGGTACATCAGGGGTTTTCCAATCGCGACATGGTGTCCGATCTCAATTCCAGCCAAAAAAGTCAAATGACGCTGCTTTCATTCTGAGCTCTGCCATGCGCCCAAATAGTCGTTTACACCCACATATGGGGTATCAGCGTACTCAGGACAAATTGCACAATAACTTTTAGGGTCCTGTTACCCTTGGGAAAATAATAATTGGGGGTGAAAAAAAAACCTTTTTTTGGAAAAAATGATTTTTTAATTGTACGTTATAAACTTCTGTGAAGCCCTTGTGGGTTCAAAGTTCTTATGACATAACTAGATAAGTTCCTTGTGGGGTTTAGTTTCCAAAATGGGGTCACTTGTGGGGGGTTTCCACTGTTTAGGTACATCAGGGGCTCTCCAAACGTGACATGGCGTCCGATCTGAATTCCAGCCAATTTTGCATTGAAAAAGTCAAACGGCGCTTCTTCCCTTCTGAGCTCTGCCATGCGCCGAAACAGTGGTTCCCCCCACATATCAGGTATCAGCGTACTCAGGAGAAATTGCACAATACCTTTTGCAGTCCAATTTCTCCTGTTACCCTTGGTAAAATAAAAAAAATTGAACCTGAAATATTTTTTTTGTGAAAAAAATTTAAATGTTCATTTTTTTTTTTAAATATTCAAAAAATTCCTGTGACGCACCTGAAGGGTTAATAAACTTCTTGAATGTGGTTTTGAGCACCTTAAGGGGTGCAGTTTTTAGAATGGTGTCACTTTTGGGTATTTTCTATCATATAGACCCCTCAAAGTGGCTTCAAATGTGATGTAAAAATAAAATGGTGTTGCAAAAATGAGAAATCGCTGGTCAACTTTTAACCCTTATAACTTCCTAACAAAAAAAAATTTTGGTTTCAAAATTATGCTGATGTAAAGTAAACATGTAGGAAATGTTACTTATTAGGTTTCTTGTGTGCCATATCTCTGTGATTTAAGGGCATAAAAATTCAAAGTTGGAAAATTGCAAAATTTTCCAAATTTTCGCCAAATTTCTGTTTTTTTCACAAATAAACGCAAGATATTTGAATGAAATTTTACCACTAACATGAAGTATAATATGTCACAAGAAAACAATGTCAGAATCACCGGGATCCATGGAAACGTTTCAGAGTTATTACCTCATAAAGGGACAGTGGTCAGAATTGTAAAAATTGGCCCGGTAATGAACGTGCAAAGCACCCTTGGGGGTGAAGGGGGTTAAGGCTGTGTGGGGGCCATAAGAGATATAGGGGCCATTATACTGTATGAAGGGCTGTGTGGGGTTCACAGTGGGAATCATACCGTAGAAGAAGGGTAGTCTTATACGGCGAGTATATTCCAAACTCTATATTTTAACTGGAAAAGTTGGGGGTCGTCTTATACGCCGGAAAATTCAGTAATACTAAATGCTATCTACCTACACACGCACTACAACTACTATATGCGACACAGACTGCACTGACGATCCGACACTGGCCACTGACCGATGAGCAATGGCCAATGAGCAGTTCAGCAGTTGGAGTAAACAAGACCTCATTGTCAGTGCACGTCGTGTCGCGGCCGCTTCCTGAACTATTGGCTGAGTCACCGCCTGGCGCAACACCACACGATCAGCTAACAGTCTACTGTCTGCCATAGAGCTCCTGTTACTAAGCAAAATAGCGTTTCCCCGTTTAAAGTATAAACGAACAAAAACATTTACGCTTGCACTTTCATGGATCTTTTCATTATTTTTATTAACTTTAAACTCGAATAATATAGGAGCTGGGTATTTTATGAGAAATTAAAGTATTAAAATACAATTTTTTACTATCAGTTTGGGGCCCCTTGGGTGGCAGTGCCCCGGCTGCCCCGGTTGTAGTTACGGCCCTGCAATCAGAGCTTGACAGTACATGCTTAAAGGGAACCTGTCATGTTTTATAACGCTATTAACCTCCAGATCAAGAGTTAATATAAGGTTAATAGTGTTATGAAGGTGCCAGAGGTGTAGCTACAGGAAAGGTGTATATCTTTGTACCGTGTTAGCCAGTAGATAGAAAAATATTCAGAATTAAGAGTCCTCAGTGGTTGATACCTTTTAATGGCTAACTGAAAAGATGGTAACACATTGCAAGCTTTCGAGACTACTCAGGTCTCTTCATCAGGCAGCGACTAATACAAAATCTGAAGAATCTGAAGAGGTGTAGCTAGGATTTCGGTTTAGGGAGGGGGCTTAAAAATACTGATGTAAAATACTGAACATGTAAATGTACCTTTTTTCATAAACAGGCGTTTATGGGAAAAGTGGCAAGAAGAAAGCCATTTTTGAAAGAACACCTTAAGAAGTCCCATTTGCAATTTGAAAAAAAAAAAAAAACATGTAGGGGAACACAGCGAGCATGTGAAATAAGGTGCTCTGGTCAGATGAGACCGAAGTAGAAATTTTTGTGTTAAATACAAAATGTTATGTGTGGCAAAAACTAATATTGCATATCACCTGAAATGCCTGGAATCAAACATGCTGTGGGGATGTTTTTCTTCAGCAGGGACACGTAAGGTGGTCACAGTTGATGGGGAAATGGATGGAGCTAAATACAAGGCAATCCTGGAGGAAAATCTGTTAGAGGCTGCAAAAGATTTGAGACTGGGACATAGGTTCACCTTCCTGCAGGACCACGACCCTAACCATGCTTGGAATGGTTCAGATCAAAGCAATTATGTGTTTGAAAATTGCTGTTTGCAGACGCTCTCCATCCAATCTCACTGACATAGAGCTAGCTTGCAAAGGAGAATAGCCAAAAATTTCAGCCTCGGGATGTGCAAAGGGGGTAAAGATATACCCCAAAAGTATTTACTCGTTGACAGAATACAAATGCATGTCGCAGTTTTCAGATTTATACTTTTAACATATTTCGATAACCATGTATCATTTCCTTTATATTTCACAAATACTTGCTATTTTGTGTTGGTATGTCACAGAAAATCTAACTAAAAAAAACTATATTTGTGGGTGTAACTAAAATTGTGTAAAAGTTCTCGGGTTATAAATACTTTTTCATTGATACTACAATGGACCTATGACTATCAAAGAATCTATACCTCACATGAATTGGGCCTCCTGATGAACCGTATTGGGGGAAATGTGTTAAGGCAGAGGCATGGAACCTACTGTATCTCTACTCCCCGACATCATAATAAGTATCCATCTTATCTTATAAACTGCCATCCCTTCTTTTTCTCCACTACACCGTTGGACTATGTCTAGTATAGGATCCCCAAAGGAATATGACGGCGACATACAGGGGTATCCAGGGACAGCCTCTGTTGAGCAGGGGTGCCAAAAACCTTATCTAGGGTGCCAACCTCCGCTGCCAGGCAGAGTTACTAGGACATCTCAGGGATACATAGGCCATATGTGATATCGCCTGGGATAAGCATACACTATCTTTAGCTATATATATTCATGTCTCCACATTTGGTACCAATGATATATCCTTAAGTGGGAAAGACAGTATAATATTGTGTATATACGTATCATTTTTTTAAGTCCAATACTGGTCTGGTCAGACAGACTAGTTTTGTTGAAACACAACAAGAGAACACAAAATGACAAATTTGCAAAAATACTCTGCAGTAAAAAACATGACAGTAATCAGCAAGTGCTGTATAACAAATACAGGGTATTTAGTCGATACGTTTTTTGCAAAAAATGTATACCAAGCCGCTTCACCACGTCACGGTAACCCTTCACGAAGCAGTCCCTATCTAATGTATTTAAAACCTGAACATGTGAACAGTGTCTAAATGAACAGGATACAGACAGGCGCCTCCTAGTATATGGGCTTGTGGTGTAAGACAGCTCATTTATGTGCATGTCACATACCCCCATCTGTGGATGTCGGACACTCAGACCATCCTCATGGAGTCGGTTTCTAACCGTTTGTGCAGACATGCACATTTGTTGCCTGCTGGAGGTCATTTTGCAGGGCTCTGGCAGTGATCCTCCTGTTCTTCCTTGCACAATGGCAGAGGTAGGGGTCCTGCTGCTGGGTTGTTGCCCTCCTACGGCCCCCTCCACATCTCCTGGTGTACTGGCCTGTCTCCTGGTAGCGCCTCCAGTCTCTGGACACTACACTGACAGACACAGCAAACCTTGCCACAGCTCGTATTGATGTGCCATCCTGGATGAGCTGCACTACCTGAGCCACTTGTGTGTGTTGTAGAGTCCGCTCATGCTACCACGAGTGTGAAAGCATAATCAACATTCAAAAGTGACCAGAATATCAGCCAGAAAGCATTGTTACTGAGATGTGGTCTGTGGTCCCCACCTGCAGAACCATTCCTTTATTGAGGGTGTCTTGATAATTGCCAATAATTTCCATCTGTTATCTATTCCATTTGCACAACAGCATGTGAAATTGATTGTCAATCAGTATTGCTTCCTAAGTGGACAGTTTGATTTCACAGAAGTTTGATTTACTTAGAGTTATATTCTGCTGTTTAAGTGTTCCCTTTATTTTTTGAGCAGTGTATTTAGTCAGGCACTGAAATAGCACAGACAGAGGGCTTAAAAATCCTCCTATAATAGAAAACAGCAAAAAAGCAAAAAGGTTTACCCGTACAGGCCTCCAGACAAATGCACATTTACGGGAGACCTTTGGCGCAGGTTACGGGCTCACGTATTTTGGCCAAAATATCAGCTAATACTCCACAATTTTTAATGTGTTTTTTTGCACTTTTTATTCAGGGTGCAGTTGGGCCCATTTGGTCTTGTAAACTGTGGTGTCTGTCCCCATGGCTTGCATTTTGATAGCGCTGGGCAGCCCGCCTGAGCTAATAGAAGGGTGTCACTACTAGGCTGGCCTGGATGCTGTGCATGGCCATAGTGTGAACAGCGCCGCATACAATTTTTTTTTATTGTGCATTAACATACCAGGCAACCGCCCCCTCCATGTATTGGTAGGCTGTGAGCGGTTGTTTCATCGGTATTCTTGCACCTGTGTTACCATCTTAACTATATGGGTCCACTGCATCCTGAGAGTGCATTTGCCTGGAGGCCGGGACGGGTAAACCATTTTGCTTTTTTGCAGTGTATTTAGTCAGGCACCATAAATCTTGCCAAATCAGACAAGGTGATTTTCTGGATTTGTTTTCTCATTTCGATTCTCAGGCTGTGTGCCCACGTAAGCGTTTTTTTCTCATTTTTGAAGCGTTTGTCCCTGTCAAAACGCTTCAAAAATGCATACAAGAAGCTTCCCATTCATTTTAAATGAATTCCGCACTTTTTGTGCACATTGATGCATATTTTTCTGCGAAAAAAATGCTTTGTGGTAAAAAACCCAGCATGCTCATTAATTTTGCGTAAAAGTCCGCGTTTTTAGCTATCAGAAGATGCCCGTTTTTTGCACCAAAAAACGCACTGAAATAAAACGCGTTTTCTGGGAAGGAGTCCGGTTTTGAAGCAGAAATTTTCTGCATACGTGGGCACATAGCCTCATTGTTGTGGTCTGCCTATGATGTCAATTACAGGCCTCTCATCTTTTTAAGTGTGAGAACTTGCACAATTGGTGGCTGATTAAATACTTTTTTCACCCACTGTATATCTATATATATATATATATAAAAGTGAATGTATGTGTGTGTGTGTATCACCAACCAATCACGAAGCATCTTTCATTTCACCAGAGCTGTTTAAAAGAAGCTGAGCTGTGATTGGTTGTTATGAGCAACAGTTTTCCTTGCAACCAATCACTAAGCAAAGAAGCTGAGCTGTGATTGGTTGCTATGAGCAATAGTTTTCTCACTCCACGACAACACCTCACCAGACACTGCCATAGTGGGAGAAATCTACCATTCCTGGGAACATAAGCTCCCAGCCATTGTCTGCCCCCCAGAAAGAAGCAGAGAGCACATGACAGAAATGAATCTCCCCCCTGCCCATATACCCATCACACATCCTCCATCCCATAATCACATCTTCCCTCTTAAAGGGATCTCCGGTATGGAAGTTAGGATGTGGGATAATAGGGGTAGTAGTCCGATGGCTCTGGCTGCCGGGATGATGTGGGATATTGGGGTAGTAGTCCGGTGGCTCTGACGGGATGATGTGGGATATTAGGGGTAGTAGTCTGGTGGCTCTGACGGGATGATGTGGGATATTAGGGGTAGTAGTCCGGCGGCTGGGATGGGATGATGTGGGATATTAGTGGTAGTAGTCCGGCGGCTGTGACGGGATGATGTGAGATATTAGGGGTAGTAGTCCGGTGGCTTTAATGGGATGATGTGGGATATTAGTGGTAGTAGTCCGGTGGCTCTGGCTGACGGGATGATGTGGGATATTAGGGTTAGTAGTCCGGTGGCTCTGGCTGACGGGATGATGTGGAACATTAGGGGGAGTAGTCCGGTGGCTCTGGCTGACGGGATGATATGGGATATTAGTGGTAGTAGTCCGGTAGCTCTGACGGGATGATGTGAGATATTAGGGGTAGTAGTCCGGTGGCTCTGGCTGGATGATGTGGAATATTAGGGGTAGTAGTCTGGCGGCTGTGATGGGATGATGTGGGATATTAGTGGTAGTAGTCCGGTGGCTCTGGCTGACAGGATGATGTGGGATATTAGTGGCAGTAGTCCAGTGGCTCTGGCTGACGGGATGATGTGTGATATTAGGGGTAATAGTCCGGTGGCTCTGACGGCATGATGCGGGATATTAGTGGTAGTAGTCCGGTGGCTCTGGCTGACGGGATGATGTGGGATATTATAGTGAATGTGGCTATGCGGAGTGGGCAGGGCTGTACACTCAGTTTTATATATATATTTAGAGAGAGAGAGATAATCATTACAATTTGTTATAACTAACCGTAGTTAGCTACTATGCCAGGGCAGCGCTGGGCTCTTCAGCTAGTATATATATTGGCCACACACAAATATACACGCGTGGTCAAAATTGTTGGTACCTCTCGTTTAATGACAGAAAAACCCACAATGGTCACAGAAATAACTTGAATCTGACAAAAGTAATAATAAATCAATAATCTATGAAAATGAACAAATGAAAGTCAGACATTGCTTTTCAACCATGTTTCCACAGAATTTAAAGAAAAATAAAACTCATGAAATAGGCCTGGACAGAAATGATGGTACCCTTGACTTAATATTTTGCTGCACAACCTTTTGAGGCAATCACTGCTATCAAACGATCCCTGTAACCATCAATGAGACTTCTGCACCTCTCGACAGGTATTCTGGCCCACTCCTCAAGAGCAAACTGCTCCAGTTGTCTTGTGTTTGAAGGTTGCCTTTTCCAGACGGCATGTTTCAGCTCTTTCCATAGATGCTCAATAGGATTTAGGTCAGGGCTCATAGTAGGCCACTTCAGAATAGTCCAATGTTTTCCTCTTAGCCATTAGTGGTATGTGTCCACGTTCCGGAATTGCTGCGCTTTGGACGCAGCGGATAACCTGCTCTGCCCAAAGCACCGCCCCCTGTTCTACGTGTGGTGAATTTCCGCATGTGTTCTATGAACACATGCGGAATCACCGCATCCTATACATAGACAGTGCTATTTATCTTGCAGAGACTGAGCGTCTCCGCAAGATAAATAGACATGCTGCGGTCTATAAAGATGCAACGCATGTGCGTATACGCAGGTATGCCATCTGTGTATTTGCACGCATAGTGGAGATGGGATTTCATAAAATCCTCTACACTATGCTGTAACATCTGGACGTTGCGGTATGGGCGCTGCGGCTGTACGCAGCATCCAATCCGCAGCAAATCCTGACCGTGGAAACATATCCTAAGGCTATGTGCAATGGGAAATATGCAAAGTTTTGCAGTACAAGCAAAGTGAATAAGATCCCTGAAGTCTCATGCTCACGTTGCTTATTTTTTCACGCCCCCGGAAGAAGCGAGCAGCGAAACGGCGCCTGTCGGGCGGGTAGGAGAGCATGACCTCGAACAGCACCTTGTTACCACCACCTTCTTCACCAGTCCCATAGAGGTAATGAACACGCTATTACTATACATGTCATGATTATTCTGGTGAACCACTTATATAGATAGATGTTATTGAGGCCACATTCTGTTATACATAAGGGCTTCTGGAATAGCCATTGATTGAATACTGTTCTGTATGCAGCAGATCTCCTTCCCTACTATATTATTGGAATTGACCAAGTAGTGGCTGAATTTTAGTTGTTTTTTTCTGTTGCTTAAGGAATATTTTTTTCCGTATCTTCTAATACCAATTTGGCTGTTTGATACCTTGATTGGTCTATTCATACTATACCTCTCCTGCTGTTTTTTGGAGGTTTAACTCTGTCTAAGCTATACTTTTATCTTGTTCTATTGATTCATAATAAAAAATGTATTTTATATTTATCTTGTTGGAAACACTTTTTTTCTAGTGGTTCAATGCCACAATTGACTTTGTTGATACACAGTACATTGGTCGAAGTGTCTAGCAACCATTCCATATTTCTTGGACATATTAGTATTAAAACCTTATTTTTTTCCTTGCAGATTTGCATTATGTAAATTCTTGCAGCATATTTCAACCATACTAATGAGTGGGGGAAAATACGCAACAAAAGAATGTCAAAAACGTTGCAAAAAAATAAATGTATTTTACACAGCATTCTTCCTGCCAACCCATTAGGACTTGCAGCAGAATTTTCTCCTGCATATCCTGAATGCGTGCACATAGCCTTAGTCTCTGTCACGTGTCCCCTCCATTCATTATAAGTCCTTGACAGCGTCTTCTCCCACCCCAAATTCATTATGGTGCTATCAGGTACTGAGCATCCTCCGCCACTTCCCAATTCATTACAGGTCCCTGACAGCATCTTCTCCCACCTTTCAGTTTATTATAAAGGGTCATATGCACCTCTCCCAATCCCCAATAAATTTTAAGTCCCTGATAGCATCACAATGAATTGTGAGATAAGGAGGACACTATCAGGGGCTTAGTACCCTCCTCCACCATCCAATTCATTTTACATCCATAACTATTGCTCTCCTCCCCCTCCCCTTAAGTCCATTATAAGCCCACCTTCCTCCCATCCCAGTCCCCCACATCTCTCAATGTCCTCCTCCCTCTAGCATTCCATCATTGTCTTCTCCACCACCTCCATCATTGCTCTCTTCACCGGCCTTATCAATGAACTCTACACCCCCCATCATTGCCATTTCCACCACCTCCATCATTGCCCTTGCCACCATCCCAATCATTGTTCTCCACCAAACCCTCATTGCCCTCTCCACCACCCCCTCATTGCCCTCTCCACCACCACCATCAGTGCCATTTCTACTTCTGCAATTTATTGTTCTTCCCCCACCTCCCCCCAATATATTTTAAAAAAAAAAAACCACACACACAACCACTCACCTTTCTGCATGTTCCTCCGCAGCATCATCATCGCCAACAACTTTCTCCCTTGTCATCCAGCCGTGCGACTGCGTCAGCAAGCTGCCGGGCAGGAAGCAGAGGACGGACTGCTTTCTGCCTGCTGCCCATAAGGGCAATTTGGCCATGGGCCCCCCAGAGAAACAGGCCAGATTTCCCTCATTCTCATTATGCAGGGCCCCCTCCACCTCCGGGCCCCAATACAGCTGCACCCAGGCTCAGACTGACCAATAGGGGAATCCACCGGTGGGCCGTTGTGCAGATATAGGCCCCCAACCTTACTGTATGGGCAGAACTTAGCATAATTCACTTGATTTACTCTGTACAGAAAACATATCATATCATTCATCACTCATTAACCAAACTAGCCAAGTTTACAATTATATACAAGCATAGGTACATTTGTGAACGAGGGAAGTGTAATATTTGTATGCTGGAGAAAAGTTGGCCCCCCCATAGTAATTGTTACTGGTGGGCCCTTGGCACCCAGTCCGACACTGGCTGCACCAGCAGTACGTATGTCTGCCCCTGGTCCAGGTTTTGCATGCATATATTACTACAGAATAGACCAAACTATGTACAAGCCGTGTCTTCGTCGTTATTGAAATGTTCCTCGATTGGAAGACTTTGTCCAGTGGCTTCATTGTTGATTTGCCCATTAGTAATAAGCGAGCGTGATTAGATAAGGTGTTATCCTAGCATGTTTGTGTCCTAATTGAGTATTTTCGGCAAGAGTCACCGCAGCTGTTTGTCTCGCGGCTGTTCGACAGCTGCAACATATGCAGGGGTTGCCTGCTTGTTAGGACATGCAAACAGTTACAGTCCCATATATTCAACCCCAATAGCAAATTAGGTTTATTAGCAATATTTTCAAACTTTCTGCTGTTTGCAATAAACAATGAAATATGAGTGTAAAGAGCTCAAGACAATAAATATAACAAGTAGTTTCTTCAAGTACAACACAATATGTCACTTTTAATGACTAGCGCAGTCTCGGAATTACTCAACGCTTTTATGACAAAGTTTTAAGTACTTACTAATGCACCCTTTGGTTGAACTGCTGCAAATGTTATTTATAGGCAGGCAACAGCTGGCAGCATTCCTGAGGAATCTTAGCCCATTTTTCATGGGCAATGCCCTCCAGTTCACAAATATTCTTGAGTTCTCAGGAGAGGGAACTAAAATGTTAAGAAATCATTCTGTTGCATAAACTAGGAAAACGTACAAAAATATAGCAAAGGCATTGAATGTTCCTAGAGATACAGTTGTAAGAATTTATTTGTGGCCGCACTGGATTTTATTTGTGGCCACACAGAAATATTGCTCCTAATGAAGCCCATTAGTGTTCCCACACAATATGATACCTCTTTTATGGTCTCTTATACACAGTATGATGTCAACCACAGTTCCCCTCACAGAGTAGACGGCCCCCTACAGTCTCCCCACACAGTATGATACCACCAACCACACACCGAACATGAAATCCGCATAGTGCCCCCAACACAAGCATCCCACTAATCAGCGTGTTCTGTCACTTCATCAGTGCTTCTCTGCTACTGAGTTGGTCTCTGCTACCCAGTCATGTGACCTGAGAATGTCATATAACCTGAATGTTCTTGCAGTCCTTTCAGGCGCTATCAAGACAGAATAATGAATCAGGGAACTGATGGTTCTCTGCTCCACAATTTTATTCGCACACCTCCATCCACACACAATATGGTCATTCCCACACAGTATGATAACCACCCAAGATATCTCAGGAGTCGAGATCTCAATCTGTGCATGAGTCCATCTTCCTGAAGCCCAAATCAAAGGGCAGAGCAGGGACACCGTTCCTGCTTGTCAACATTTTCTTGAAGCCCAGAGCCCGCAGCCTCGCACCGCAGGGACACCCACTCCTATCAGTCTGGGGCCCGCAGCATTGCCCCACTCCTTCATAGGTCACTCCTGGTCATGTCTCACTGACATCATCGCTCATGAGACATGACCAGAAGTGGCCTATGAAGTGTCATTCTCAGAACAACGCTCCATAAGTTGCAGTACTGAATCGGTGGACGTTTTGGGAATGCCATGAGTTATGGGAGTTGGGGGAATTTTTTTTAACAATAAATTGGTGAATGAGGGAGTATTTCTTGTTTTTATTTCTTTACCTCTCTCTTTTTATGCCTTTCAGGATCCTATTTATGGACTACTTTGGATTCGGTGGACTACGTCGGAATCTCTGGACTGGATTTTTTTTTTATAAATTGGTGAAGCAGGGCTAGAGTCGGGGGTATTTTTCAAAATAAACTTAGTGTGTGTTTCTTACTATTAACATACTGGGTTAGTAATTGTGGTGTCTGATAAACTCCTCTCCATTACTAAGCCATAGGCTTGATGCCAGTTGACATCAACCCAATAAACCATTACTCCAATGCCACCGCACCAGGGCAATCGGGAAGACGTGGGCCAAACGCCAAAATGGGTGCATCTCATATGATGCACCAATTCTAAGTCATCTGCAGGCTGGTATTTTTAGGCTGAGGAGGGCCCAATAACCAAGGGCCTTTCCAGCCTCATAATAGAAGCTTGCAGCTGTTTGCTTTACCTTGGCTAGTTATCAAAAATATGGAGTAACCCGCATAATTTTTTTTAAATGATTTATTTAATAGGTTTAAAAAGGTTATACACACTTTGGTGCCACATGAAAGGTAATAAAGGGTGAAGATTTATTATATGTAGGGGGCTTGTGAAATTATATGTCTACAGGACATCTATATAATCGATCTATTTATGTCTATTTATTCTATCTATCTACTGTGGCTTGCGAAAGTACTCCCCCTTGGATTTTTTGGGGTTTTTGCATTACTATTCACCTTCAAAAAGTTAGTACTTTGTAGAGCCTCCTTTTGATGCAATTGCAGCTGAAAGTGACGTTGGATAAGTATCTATGAGCCTTCCACATCTTGCCAATGGGATTTTTGCCTATTCCTCGAGGCAAAACTGCTCCAGCTTCTTCAAGTTAGATGGTTTCCTCTGATGAACAACAATCAACAAGTCTGATCACAGATTGTCAATTGAACTAAGGTCTAGGCTATGACTAGGCCACTCCAAAACATTTACACGTTTCCACTTCATCCACTCGAGTGTTGCTTTAGCAGCATGCTTTGGATCATTGCCATGTTGGAAGGTGAACCTCTGTCCCAGTCTCAAATCACTGATGGACGGAAACAAGTTTTACTGAAGAATTTTCCTGTATTCCGTACCATCCATCTTTCCCTTGACTCGGACCTTTTTCCCTGTCCCTGCTGCCAAAAAACATCCGCACAACATGGTACTGCCACCATCATCTTTTACTTTGGAGATGGTGTTCTTGGGGTGATGAGCTGTATTGATTTGGCACCAGACTGTCATGATCCAGGCCGGGGTTGGAGTCCTGTTTACCCTTTTTCCCTGTCTGGTCATGAAGGGGTTAACCTTTCTCATCCTCAGTCTGGGATCAGGTTTGCTATTTATTTCCGCTGCTTCCTGCAGGCTATGTTGGTTATAGTTTTGCCTTGGGCTGCTGTAGCTGACTCTGATTTGTCCTCCTGCGTTTGCTGTCTGAACCCGTGTCTCTGTTTTCCCCCTTTCCCGTTTTGACTCAGTGTCCCCTTTAGTGTATTGACCTCCCGGTAATGACTTGGCTTGTATCCTGACCTGCTTCTGTCTTTTGGCTTATCCGCTTTGTACCGTGCCACAGTGTGTTGCTTGACTTGGCCTGTCTGACTAATCTGCTGCCACCTGTGGTAGCCTGGCTGCTGCATTGCAAGCCTGCACTGTTTGGGTGCAGTTCTGCGTCCACTCTACTGCCATCTAGTGGAGCCTGCACCTCTGTTCATTGCAGCAGCCGTGACACAGACATAGCGTTTACCTTGGTGGCCAAAAAGTTAAATTTTGGTCTCATCTGACCACAGCACCTTCCTCACTCTAAATGAGCATTACAGTTTTTATGTATAAGGCGTTTGTCTGTCCACTCTTCCATAAAGACCTCCTCTATGGAGTATACGACTTATTGTGGTCATATGGACAGATACTTCAGTCTCTGCTTGGCAACTCTGCAGCTCCTTCAGTGCTCTCTATGGTCTCTGTGCGGCCTCTCTGATTAACATCATTCTTACCTTGGCTTAAAGTTTTGCTGGGCAGCCCTCCCTTGGCAGGTTTGTTGTGGAGCCATGCAGGGGCGGACACTGACGCCTTGGGGCCCCTGTGCAAGAAATGTGTCTGGGCCCCTCTCCTTCTATGGCGACAAAGATATATATATATTATATATATATATATATATATATATATATATATATATACATATACAGTATATGGTAAAAATAAAGAGACCACTACACAGTTTTATAAAAATCAGCTTCTCTACATGTCTGACAGCCATTCCATTCCAGTGTCAGTAGAATGCCAACCAGAGTACACCTCATTCTACTTAATGTGCCTCTGATTGGGTGATCACCTGAACCAAATATTATTTAATGATGGAAAGTGTAAAAACCCTGCTGTGGTGTTCACAATCTTCTTGCAATAGGACAAGCTGGATGGCAAAACAAGTGCTAGTAATATCCCAAAAGTAATAGTAATGAAAAAGTAACTTTTAACCATGCCAAAGGAGTTGAAAAGAAAAGACGTGAGTGAGGAAAAGCAGGGCTCAATTCTGGCTTTACTAGCAGAGGGATACAGTGAGCGTCATGTTGCCTCCATTATTAAAATTTCTAAGACGGAAGTCCATTACAACAAGGTCAAGCAGCAGACATTGGGGTCAACAAAGCTACAGACTGGCAAAGCGCGAAAATGACTCTCCACTGACAGGGATGACCGTCATCTTATTCGAATGATACTCAGCAACCGCAGGATGACATCAAGTGACCTACAAAAGGAATGGCAAATGGTAGCTGGCGTGAAGTGCATGGCAAGAACAGTTCGTAACAGGCTCCTAAAGGCAGAGATCAAGTCATGTAAAGGTAGAAAAAAGCCTTTCATCAATGAGGAGCAAAGGAGAGCCAGGCTTAAGTTTGCGAAAAGACCATAAGGCTTGGACCATAGAGGACTGGAGTAAGGTAATCTTCTCTGATTTTTCAGCTTTGCCCAACACCTGGTTGTCTAATGGTTAGACGGAGACCTGGAGAGGCGTACAAGCCCACAGTGTTTTGCACCCACTGTGAAATTTGCTGGCGGATCGGTGATGATTTGGGGATGCTTCAGCAAGGCTGGAATTGGGCAGGCTAATCTTTGTGAAGATTGTATGAATTAAGCCGCATACAAGGTTGTCCTTGAAAAACAGTTGATTCCTTCTGCTCAGGCAATATTCCCCAACTCTGAGCACTGGTTTTTCCAGCAGGACAATGTGCCATGCCACACAGCTGGGTCAATCAATGCTTGGATGAAGGACCACCACATCAAATTCCTGTCATGGCTAGGCCAATCTCCAGACCTGAACCCCATTGAAAAACTCTAGAATGTAATCAAGACGAAGATGGATAGTCACAAGTCATCAAACAAAGAACTACTTTAAATTTTTGTACCAGGAGTGGCATAAGGTCACCCAGAAGCAGTGTTAAAGACTGGTGGAAAGCATGCCAAGACTCATCCAGGATGGCACATCAATGCAAGCTGTGGCAAGAAGGTTTGCTGTGTCTGTCAGCATAGTGTCTAGAGGCTGGAGGCACTACCAGGAGACAGGCCAGTACACCAGGAGACATGAAGGGGGGCCATAGGAGGGCAACATCCAAGCAGCAGGACCGCTACCTCAGCCTTTGTGCAAGGAGGAACAGGAGGAGCACAGCCAGAGCCCTGCAAAATGACCTCCAGCAGGCTACAAATGTGCACATGTTTGCACAAACGATTAGAAACCGACTCCATAAGGATGGTCTGAGGGCCCGACGTCCACAGATGGGGGTTGTGCTCACAGCCCAATACCGTGCAGGCCGCTTGGCATTTGAAACAGAATACCAGGAATGGCAAATTCGCAACTGGCACCCTGTGCTCTTCACAGATGAAAGGAGGTTCACACTGAGCACATGTGACAGATGTGACAGCGTCTCGAGATGCCATGGAGAGCTATCTGCTGCCTGCAGCATCCTTCAGCATGACCGGTTTTGCAGTGACTCAGTAATGGTGTGGGGTGGCATTTCTTTGGAGGGCCGCATGGTGTTGGGCTGTGAGCACAACCCCCATTTGTGGACATCGGGCACTCAGACCATCCTCATGGAGTCGGTTTCTGAACCTTCTTGCCACAGCTCACATTGATATGCCATCCTGCATGAGCTCCACTACCTGAGCCACTTGTGTGGGTTGTAGAGTCTGTCTCATGCTACCACATGAGTGTGAACGCACAACCGACTTTCAAAAGTGACCAAAACATCAACCAGAAAGCATTGGTACTGATATGTGGTCTGTGGTCCCCACCTGCAGAACCACTCCTTTATTGAGGGTGTCTTGATAATTGCCAATAATTTCCATCTTTTGTCTATTTCATTTGCAAAACAGCATGTGAAATTGACTCTCAATCAGTGTTGCTTCCTAAGTGAATAGTTTGATTTCACAGAAGTTTGATTTACTTGTAGTTATACTCTGTTGTTTAAGTGTTCCCTCTAAATTTTTTTTGAGCAGCGTATAATACACCTGACAAATACTATTGCGAACTCTGCTATTAGAAGTGGAAAGAAAGAACAAAGACCAAAAAATCTAAATAATAAACATTTTGGAGAAAGACAAACCAATCACAAACTAAAATGTTTCTAGACAAATGCACAAAGCATGGGCAACAAACAAGGAGAAATGGAACTACTAACTCAGGAAAAGAAATATGATGTCATTGGAATCACTGAAACTTGGTGGGACAATACACATGATTGGAATACAAGGCTAGAAGGATACAACTTATTTGCAAGAAACAGACGATAAACGAGGAGGGGGTGTCGTATTGTATGTTAGAAACATATATATTTGCACAGAGATTGAAGCTTCAGAGACTGGGAGTTCTGAGGAAATTGTTTGGGTAAGAATACAAGGAGAGAACAACGGAAAGGACACCATTGTAGGCATTTACTACAGGCCGCCTGTGCAAGCTGAAGATATGGATGAACTCTTTATGCATCAAATTACCTAGTTCGCCAAAAAAATATGACATAGTGGTCATGGGAGATTTCAAACTATCCAGACATTTGTTGTGAATCTCTCTCAGGCAAAACTAACAGGTCAAGGAAATTATCTTCCAAAAGGTAAAGGAGAATACAAGGAGATCTGCTACCTTGGATCTAAACCTTATAAACAGAGAGGAAATCATTAAGGAGGTAAGAGTGGCTGAGAGTCTAGGAGGTAGCGATCATGCTATTTTAGAATTTTGGATAACTAAAGGAGACTCAGACTTCAAGGCTAGATTTCAGAAAGGAATATTTTAAGGGACTCAGAAAGGGAATCGGAGGGATCCAATGGCTGGATATCTTTAAGAATAAAAATGTCCAGGAAGGATGGGAAATCTTGAAAAATTAGATTCTCAAAGCACAATCAATAACAATTCCGAAAAGAGGGAAGAATAGGAAGCATTTAAGGAAACCAGGATGGATGAACACAGAACTTAAACACATGCTAAAAATGAAGAAAGAAATGTTTAACAAATTGAAAGAGGGAGACATATCTAAAGAAGAATATAATGCTGTCTGCAGAACCTGCAGGGAGCAAATCAGATTAACTAAAACTGAAAATGAATTAAGGCTTGCAAGAGACGTCAAAAGCAATAAAAAAGGATTTTGGGGATATGTCAAAAGTAAAAGAAAAGTCAAAGATGCTATAGGATTTTTACAGGATGAAAATGATGAAATAGTAAGAAAGGATGTTGAGACGGCTGAACCTTTAAATTCCTATTTTATATCTGTTTTCTCTCAGAAAGGAAATGTAACATCAACTGATCTTCACTGTCCTATTAAAGGAATAGAAAAATCCAGGATGTCTATAAACAGAAAGATAGTGAGGAAACAGTTAGCTAACATAAATGAATTCAAGTCTCTAGGTCCAGATGAATTACACCCCAGAGTACTGAAGGAGATTGCAGAAGAAATTTTTGAATCACTATCCATAATCTTTGAAAATTATTGGAGAACAGGAGAAGTCCCAGAAGACTGGAGAAGTGCAAATGTTCCTATCTTCAAAAAGGGGAAGAAGGTAGACCCAGGGAACTATAGGCCGGTGAGTCTGACTTCTATACCAGGAAAAATCTTTGAACAAATTATTAAACAATATGTATGTAAGTACCTGGATAAGAATGAAGTGACTAACCAGAGTCAGCATGGGTTTATAACTAATAAGTCATGTCAGACTAACTTAATTTCCTTTTATGACAGAATCACTGACTGGGTGGATCAGGGAAATATTGTAGATATAGTATATCTTGACTTCAGCAAAGCATTTGACAAAGTATCTCACACCATCTTTATTGAAAAAATGACTAAGTATGGAATGGACAAGGCAACTGTTAGGTGGATACATAACTGGCTTAGTGATCGGATCCAAAGAGTGGTCGTAAATGGCTGCACATCCAGTTGGAAAAATGCCTCAAGTGGGGTACCACAGGTCTCTGTCCTGGGCCCTGTATTGTTCAACATCTTTTTCAATGATTTAGATGAAGGAATTGAGGGTAAACTGATTACATTTGCTGATGACACAAATTTAGGAGGGATAGCTAATACTAGAGAAGAGAGAGATAGGATTCAAGAAGATATAAATAAACTGGAGCAGTGGGCAGCAACTAACGGAAAAATGCAAAGTGCTACATCTGGGCAATAAAAATGAAAAAAGCACATACAGTATGGAAGTAATAGGGTTAAGCAACATCACATGTGAAAAAGACTCGGGTATACTAATAGATCACAGACTGAACATGAGTTAACCGTGTGATGCAGCAGCAAAAATGGCAAATACAATACTGGGATGTATTAACAGAAGCATACAGACTAGATCACATGAAGTCATTATTTCCCTCTACTCCTGTTTGGTCAGACCTCATCTGGAATACTGTGTCCAGTTTTGGGCACCACATTTTAAAAAAGACATCAACAAACTGGAGCAAGTTCAGAAAAGAGCAACCAGAATGGTGACCGGTCTGCAATCCATGTCCTATGAGGAATGGTTACGGGATTTGGGAATGTTTAGCTTGCAAAAAAGAAGACTGAGAGGAGACTTAATAGCTGTCTACAAATATCTCAAGGGCTGTCACATTGTAGAAGGATTATCTTTATTCTCATTTGCACAAGGAAAGACCAGAAGCAATGGGATGAAACTGAATGGGAGGAGGCACAGATTAGATATTAGAAAAAAACTTTGACAGTTAGGGTGATCAATGAGTGGAACAGGCTGCCACGAGAGGTGGTGAGTTCTCCTTAAATTGAAGTCTTCAAACCGAGGCTGGACAGACAACTGTCTGGGATGTTTAAGGCTATGTGCACACGTAGATTTTTGTCCTGCGGATTTTTCCATGCAGATTTTAAGAAATCCGCAGGTCAAATGACCTGCATTTTTCCTGCGGATTTCTTCCTTTTTTATTGCGGTTTTCCCCCTGCGCATTTGGAGAATGGAGCAGGTGGAAAACCGCATAAAAGAAGTGACATGCTGCTTTTTTTGGACCGCACAAAAACCGCGCGGAAAAAAAATGCAGCGTGTGCACAGCAGTTTTTTTTCATTGATTTACATTGTACTGTAAATCACAGTGCGGATCTGCAGCGTTTCTGCACGGAAAAATCCGCTGCGGATCCGCAGGAAATCTGCATCGTGTGCACATAGCCTTAGTGAAACCTCTTGAAGCTCATCAAGGGAATGCCAAGAGTGTGCAACGCAGTAATCAAAGCAAAAGGTGGCTACTTTGAAGAACCTAGAATATAAGACATACAGTATTTTCAGTTGTTTCACACTTTTCTGTTAATTATATAATTCCATATGTGTTAATTCATAGTTTTGCTGTCTTCAGAGTGAATCTACATTTTTCATAGTCATGAAAATAAAGAAAACTCTTTGCATGAGAAGGTGTGTCCAAACTTTTGGTCTGTACTGTATATATTGTGATGTAATGACCACTGTGTCCGCTAGGGGGCGCTGTGTGGATGTCCCAAGAGAGGATGAGTGCCAGAATATGGAACGACCATAATGTATCTCAAGGTGGGTGGCCTTGAGATGGAGACTGATGCGTGTGTGGAGCAGCAGTGATACAGCTGCAGTGCTGTGTCATGTGACCCAGTGGGCGTAGCTACGGACCATATATGGTGGCCAGGGTAGGTCACATGGGATGAATGCAGGGACCTGGTTGGTCCAGAGCGGAAGGTCCCGCCAAGAGAGTTGTCTCCTGGCTCACAGCATGTGAGGGGGCTGTGAGCAATGGCAATGTGTGCCTGAGAGTTCCCTGGAGGGAACAAACGTGTGCGGGATGGTGAAGCCGCATGAGGAACTCTGACAGGTGATATAACGCTGAGGCTGAAGGGCCTGCGCCATGGACATGTGCATAACCTGTGTGAGTACAGGATAACCAGAGTGAAGCTCTGTAATGGACGCTAAGCGGTTGTATATTGCTGCTGTGGGTATCTGATGGAGGAATAAACCGCATGGACTATGTTATGGTTTTATGAAAACCCAGTGCAGGATGTGTTTTATTCACTGCCAAGCGAGTGATCCCCTGCTGGAATTAGAGCGCTACCTCACCAAATGGTGGTGAATTGCTATGGCCAGTGTTGTAGCCTTGTTGCTAGGGGCAACGAAAGAGGACTGTGGATTGTGATGGGGTGCCTCTGCGGATAAGAGGTACCCGAGGACCTGTGTGGCCGACACAGGTAACGGATTGGTGTTTGTGTGGTACTGACCTGGGTCAATGAGTAAGACGGTGACCCGTGTGGCCGACACAGGTATCGGACAGGTGTTCGTGTGGTACTGACCTGGGTCAGTGAGGAAGATGGTGTACCTGGAGGGTTCAGTGAGGAAAGGTCCTGGAAGGTCAGCCTGGGAGAAGAGCCGGATCCCAGGAGCACGTGGTGTGACCTTGGACCTGGTGAGGTGCGAGTGTTGGGCAGTCTCAGGCGGAGACAGATGTCCTGAAGAGCACCCGCCGAGCCCCTGGACCTGGTGATGCCAGTGTGTGGGGAGACCCTGGGAGGAGGGTCGCTCCCTGAATCGCACCCGGTGCGTCCTGTGTGTTGGACGGTTTCAGGTGGAGACAGGAGCGTCCTGAATAGCACACAGTCAGGACACGTGAGTTTTGTGTGGTGTGTTTTTTTTTCTTTTCTCAACTCAGCCTGCGGTGGCTCAGTGGGAGTCAAGAAGGTGACAAGCGGCTTCCTGTAACTCAGCGGGGTTACGAAGGGGACAAGCGGCTTCTGGTAACTCGGCGGGGTTACGAAGGGGACAAGTGGCTTCCGGTAACTCGGCAGGGTTACGAATAGGACACAGCAGCGGTGTGTGAACAGCAGCCGGTGGTGTCGGTGATCGGTGACAGCAGGAGCTGTGGTGGTGTCTGCAAGGACTTGTGTGGTATTGTAAGAGACATAAACTGTGTGGTGTGAACTGTGGTCTGAGAAGACCGGTATAACGGACATGGGGAGGTCCCGAAATTTGGTGGAGTCCCAGAAGGGGGCGGTGACCCAAATCGGGGTGGTAGCCCAAAAGGGGGTGGAGTCCCAAATTGGAGTGGTAACCCAAAAAGAGGTGGAGTCCTAGAGGGGGGCGGTGACCCAAATTGGGATGGTGGTCCAGAAAGGGGCCGAGTTTGAAGAAATGGCAGCACTGGTTGGCTCAGTGGGTATGTCTGGGAAACTGCAGTGTTCATGTATGTAATTTCCAGAATGTGGGATATTCTTTCCGGGTGATGACTGGCCGCAAGTGTGTACCGTGATGCTACACCGGGAAGGGATCTCGGGACGGTTGGACTCAAAGAGTCAGGTGACTCTGGTAGGAACTCCTCTCACTTTCTGTCTGACAGAGAAAAAGTTCCAGGTTCGCTGTAAACATGGGGTCATGGTGAACTATGCGGTAGACAGAATAATGTTTAAGGGACTCGGAGGCAGTGAGGGCCAAGGTGGCAGTATACCATCAGACTTAGTGTATGCCTTGGAGTGGGGCCGGGACTTTGTCAGGTTTGATGATATATGCCTGGAGGGTGGAGATGTTCCTACTGTTGGGCTAACCAATACGAAGACGGTGATGGATCCTGACGTGGAGAGTTCAGAGGTGGAAGTGACCGGAAAAAGGGGTACGTCAGCCCAACGGACGGACCGGACATCTCGTGACAAAACTGACGCTGACATGGTGGATAAGACGGCTGAAGTAGTCACACGGTTAGTGTGTAACTGGAGGGATGACTCGGCAGGTCGGGGTGACTCAATCGCTGGGGGTGGCTGTGGCCCTGAGAAAGAAAGGGAGCACAGAATAGAAGGGCTAGAGAAAGAAGTCTCTGAGCTCAAAGGTCACATGGTAACGTGGCACGGACTGAATAAGGCCCTCAGAGAAGAGGTGGATGAACATGTCAAACGAGAAGGAGTCCTGAGACAAACGGCCGATCACAGGGTCGAGGAGCTCGAGAAAGAAGTCTTAGAGCTCAGAGGTCACCTGTCCACCTGGGAAAGTGTGAACAAGAGCCTTAAGGAAGAGATGGAAGAACTCAGAGGAGTAGTAAAAGGTCTTCTGCGGCAGAAGAAGTTGGACAAACACTTACCGCGGGTGAGCGCGAGCGATAACAAGATGGAACTGCCAGTATCCATCGTGGCCAAGGGTCAAGAAGAGATCAAGTTGTGTGAAGATTGTGAGTTAAGAACTGAAGAAGACAGTCACCCTGTCGGGTCAACTGTAGTGAGGGAAGCATCCGCGGTAACGCCGGAGCCTTTGGTCCAGGAAGAGAGCAAGACCACGACCTTCCAGTCCGTGATTGATGTACCAGAAGATATGGAAGATGCCTGTGCTCAGGAAGGTGTGCATGAGGCTTTCAAAGAGGCGGTCAAAGCGTGTAAGGTGCACTGGGCACATGAGACTCGGCAGTTGGTGATTTTATCAGCCAGGGAAGATACAGCAAACCGGGTAGCTGTCCTGAAAGAGATGCATTTACAATGTCTCCACGCCAAACAGCTGGTCAGGCGGAGTAATATGAAGGCTACTCGATGCCTAGAGTTAGTGAAGGAGGCTATGTATCGGCTGGGTTTGTGGAAAGATGTGTTTCCGGTACCCAAAGCTCTTATTGGGGGAATCATAGGAAGATCCGGGAAGGTAATGCAAGACCTTGTGAATATCTCCGGTGTGGTGAGGGTGAAGATCCCTCCTGATGATGTAGACCAGGTATCCAGTGAAGTGGGTAGGATTCCCATCATGGTGGTTGGCTCCGTGGAGAGCCTGAGAGTCTTTCGGATGCTCGTGGAGTATCGTGTGGGGTACCTGCAAGAAATTGAGCAGTTGAGGCTGGACCATTGGCGAATTAATAGAGGTACGGAATACCAGGTGGCGGCCGCCTTCAACCCAAGATGTAAGGACCCGAAGGGTTCCTCCAAGAAGTGACAGGGCAGGTGGCCGAAGAATGTCAGCAAGTGGTAGTTTGACTGGCAGGATGACGTTGAGAGACATTAGTTCCTGTGAGACGCTGAATGGGTCAGACTCAGGCCAGACAGTAGGCCCGATTAAGACTGATGACCGTACCAACAGGGAGAGCCGGTCAGTGGGAGAAAGGTCAGGTGACGAAGTGCACTGTAGGAGGGTGGTGACTAAACAGTGTCTGATGACGCAGACAGACTGTGACTGGAGGGCCAAGGCTCATGGCCAATATGCTGACCGCTGGGGGCGGGGGAGGCCTAACGCAGAGAGGAGGCCGTATGACAGATGGAGATGGTTCTCTCGACCTGGGGGCAAGGTGTAGTGAGCGCCCGGTCTCGAGATCCTGGGGTGATGCTGTGTGTTCAACCCCACAGGTTTGAACAGAGGGGGAGGTATGTGGTGTAATGACCACTGTGTCCGCTAGGGGGCGCTGTGTGGATGTCCCAAGAGAGAGGATGAGTGGCAGAATATGGAAGGACCATTATGTATCTCAAGGTGGGTGGCCTTGAGATAGAGACTGATGCGTGTGTGGAGCAGCAGTGATACTGCTGCGGTGCTGTGTCATTGTGTCAAGGACCTGTGATGAGGTCATAGCCTTGTGACCCGGTGGACGTGGCTACGGACCATATATGGTGGCCAGGGTAAGTCACATGAGATGAATGCAGGGACCTGGTTGGTCCAAAGCGGAAGGTCCCGCCAAGAGAGTTGTCTCCTGGCTCACAGCATGTGAGGGGGCTGTGAGCAATGGCAATGTGTGCCTGAGAGTTCCCTGGAGGGAACGAACGTGTGCGGGATGGTGAAGCCGCATGAGGAACCCTGGCGGGTGAGATAACGCTGAGGCTGAAGGGCCTGCGCCATGGACATGTGCATAACCTGTGTGAGTACAGGATAACCAGAGTGAAGCTCTGTAATGGACGCTAAGCGGTCGTATATTGCTGCTGTGGGTTTATGATGGAGGAATAAACAGCATGGACTATGTTATGGTTTTATGAAAACCCGGTGCCGAATGTGTTTTATTCACTGCCAAGCGAGTGATCCCCTGCGGGAATGACAGCGCTACCTCACAATATATATATACACACTACCGTTCAAAATTTTGGGGTCACCTAGACAATTTTGTGTATTCCATGAAAACTCATATTTTTATTAATCAAATAAGTTGACAAATGAATTTAAAATCTAGTCCAGACAATGACAAGGTTCGAAAAAAAGATTTTTATTTGAAATAATAATTTTCTCCTTCAAATTTTGCTATCGTCAGCGAATGCTCCCTTTGCAGCAATGACAGCATTGCAGACCTTTGGCATTCTAGCAGTTAATTTGCTAAGGTAATCTGGAGAAAATTCACCCCATGCTTCCAGATGCCCCTCCCACAAGTTGGTTTGACTTGATGGGCACTTTTTGCATACCATACGGTCAAGCTGCTCCCACAACAGCTCAATGGGATTGAGATCTGGTGACTGCGCTACTACTCCATTACAGATAGGGAAAAAGCAGGCAGCTGCTATTCTAACTAGTTCTTGCATAATTTGGAGGTGTGTTTTGAGTCATTGTCCTGTTGTTGGATGAAATTGGCTCCAATCAAGCATTGTCCACAGGGTGTGGCATGGCATTGCAAAAATGGAGTGATAGCCTTCATTATTCAAAATCCTTTTTACCTTGTACAAATCTCCCACTTTACCAGCACTAAAGCAACCCCAGACCATCACATTACCTCCACCATGCTTGACAGATGGTGTCAGGCACTCTTCCAGCACCTTTTCAGTTGTTCTGCTTCTCACAAATGTTCTTCTGTGAGATCCAAACACCTCAAATTTGGATTCGTCTGTCCATAACACTTTTTTGCAATCGTCCTCTGTCCAATGTCTGTTTTCTTTTGCCCAGATATTAATCTTTTCCTTTTATTATCCAGTCTCAGATATGGCTGTTTCTTTGCCACTCTGCCCTGAAGGCCAGCATCCCGGAGTCGCCTCTGCACTGTAGATGTTGACACTGGCGTTTTGCATGTACTATTTAATGAAACTGCCAGTTGAGGACCTGTGAGGTGTCCATTTCTCAAACTACAGACTCTAATGTATTTGTCTTGTTGCTCAGTTGTGCAGCTGGGCCTCCCACTTCTCTTTCTAATCTGGTTAGAGCCTGTTTGTGCTCTCCTCTGAAGGGAGTAGTACACACCGTTGTAGGAAATCTTCAGTTTCTTGGCAATTTGTCGCATGGAATAGCCTTCATTTCTCAGAACAAGAACAGACTGTCGAGTTTCACATGAAAGTTCTTTTTTTCTGGCCATTTTGAAAGTTTAATGGAAGCAACAAATGTAATGCTCTAGATTCTGAACTAGCTCCAAGGAAGGTCAGGTTTATAGCTTCTCTAATCAGCATCCCACAATAGAAGTCAATGGGTGCAAATAAAAAAAATCCCACAGCCCTCGGACCATGCTAGTGCTTGTCCAGGCCCGGATTGATAATCTGCCCAACCGGGCAGATTCCCGGTGGGCTGGAGCCCTTAGACACAAAGTGGGCCGCGGGCCCTGGTTTCATGGCCGGGCCCTTTAATTACAAATGATGTCATCAGTGTGCGCTGCTGCAATGTGCGCACACGCACAGTATGAGCGGGACGCTGGGCAGGAAGCATCTGACTCCCTGCCATGAATCTCGTCAAAGACACGGGCTCCGCCAGCCAGCTTCTGCTCTGGAGGGAGGGTAGATGCTAGAGAATACAGGCTATGACTTCACTTCCGGGGCGTATTCATCTACTGCTAGGGGCGTGTCCTTAGGGGCGTGTCCTTTATTAAGCACGCCAGGGAAGCAGCCAGAAGCGCGCCAGGGAAGCAGCTGCAGCCACGCACCAACCCAGGCACCGGAGACCCACCCAGGCACCGGAGACCCACACTCAACCCAGGCACCGGAGACCCCCAGGAACCGGAGACCCACACTCCATGGACCCTAGGCACCGGAGACCCAGGCCTCATAGATACAGAGACACGTTAGTAGGCTGCAGGCATGCAGTTGTGTGATGATGATGATGTGAGGCTGCACGCTAGAGGGTTTTGGAAGCTGGACGGTGGAGGCTCGGATGATGATGATGATGGGAGGCTGCACAGTGGAGGCTGGGATGATGATCATCATGATGGGAGGCTGCACAGTGGAGGCCGGGATGATGATGATGGGAGGCTGCACAGTGGAGGCTGGGATGATTTTGATGGAAGGCTGCACAGTGGAGGCTGGGATGATTTTGATGGGAGGCTGCACAGTGGAGGCTGGGATGATGATGGGAGGCTGCACAGTGGAGGCTGGGATGATGATGGGAGGCTGCACAGTGGAGGCAGGGATGATGATGATCATGATGGGAGGCTGCACAGTGGAGGCCGGGATGATGATGATGGGAGGCTGCACAGTGGAGGCTGGGATGATGATGATCATGATGGGAGGCTGCACAGTGGAGGCCGGGATGATGATGATGGGAGGCTGCACAGTGGAGGCTGGGATGATGATGATCATGATGGGAGGCTGCACAGTGGAGGCCAGGATGATTTTGATGGGAGGCTGCACAGTGGAGGCTGGGATGATTTTGATGGGAGGCTGCACAGTGGAGGCTGGGATGATCATGGGAGGCTGCACAGTGGAGGCTGGGATGATCATGGGAGGCTGCACAGTGGAGGCTATGATGTTGGGAGGCTGCACAGTGGAGGCTATGATGATGATGATGGGAGGCTGCACAGTTGGGGCTGGGAGATGGGAGGCTGCACAGTGGAGGCTATGATGATCATGGGAGGCTGCACAGTGGAAGCTATGATGATGATGGGAGGCTGCACAGTTGGGGCTGGGATGATGATGGGAGGCTGCACAGTGGAGGCTGGGATGATGATGATGGGAGGCTACACAGTGGAGGCTGGGATGATGATGATGATGGGAGGCTGCACGGTGGAGGCTCGGAGGATGATGATGGGAGGCTGCACAGTGGAGGCTGGGATGATGATGATCATGATGGGAGGCTGCACAGTGGAGGCCGGGATGATGATGGGAGGCTGCACAGTGGAGGCTGGGATGATTTTGATGGGAGGCTGCACAGTGGAGGCTGGGATGATTTTGATGGGAGGCTGCACAGTGGAGGCTGGGGTGATGATGGGAGGCTGCACAGTGGAGGCTGGGATGATGATGGGAGGCTGCACAGTGGAGGCTGGGATGATCATGGGAGGCTGCACAGTGGAGGCTATGATGATGATGGGAGGCTGCACAGTTGGGGCTGGGATGATGATGGAGGCTGCACAGTGGAGGCTGGGATGATGATGGGAGGCTGCCCAGTGGAGGTTGGGATGATGATGATGGGAGGCTGCACAGTGGAGGCTGGGATGATTATGATGGGAGGCTGCACAGTGGAGGCTGGGATGATGATGATGGGAGGCTGCACAGTGGAGGCTGGGATGATGATGATGGGAGGCTGCACAGTGGAGGCTGGGATGATGATGATGGGAGGCTGGGATGATGATGATGGGAGGCTGCATGGTGGAGGCTCGGAGGATGATGATGGGAGGCTGCACGGTGGAGGCTCGGAGGATGATGGGAGGCTGCACAGTGGAGGCTGGGATGATGATGGGAGGCTGCACAGTGGAGGCTGGGCTGATTTTGATGGGAGGCTGCACAGTGGAGGCTGGGATGATGATGGGAGGCTGCACAGTGGAGGCTGGGATGATTTTGATGGGAGGCTTCACAGTGGAGGCTGGGATGATTTTGATGGGAGGCTGCACAGGGGAGGCTATGATGATGATGATGGGAGGCTGCACAGTTGGGGCTGGGATGATTTTGATGGGAGGCTGCACAGTGGAGGCTGGGATGATTTTGATGGGAGGCTGCACAGTGGAGGCTGGGATGATTTTGATGGGAGGCTGCACAGTGGAGGCTGGGATGATTTTGATGGGAGGCTGCACAGTCAGTTTTTGTGTTTACTGCATGCAATTGGCTACATGTAAGGCCGGCTTCACACCACGGTTTTTAGGATCCGGGGCTGTCTGATGTGAATCGGACAGCCCTGAATCCGATTTGGCCCCTATTGTATCCCTATGAGGCTGGATGGCAGCTACTTGCTATCTGTTTTGCTGTGTGTCCGGCTGGATCTGGGGGATATGGTTTTTTGCCCCGGGCAAAAATTGATCAAAACCGGATCTCGTGCGATCCAGCACCCAATAACATGGGAGTCTATGGGTACCGCATCGCTCTGGAACTTTCAAAAAATCGGGCCGGTTCCTGGGTGCTGAACGAGCGGCGGCTTTGAAAGTCAAGCCGCGCTTGTTCAACACCTGGACAGCGCAGCTGATAGAGCCGCCGGCTGAAATTTCAGCATTTGGACAGCGGCAGGAGCGCGCACTAATGATTCCAGCAGAAAACCGTATCGGACGGGTTCTGTTTCTCCGGGCCTGTCGGGTTCTGTCCGTTGCATCCTGCAAAACACAGGAGGGCGCCACCGCTTCCTAAGTGCATGCACAAACCCAACGCACTTAGAGTGCCGCCATCTTTGCATACCCAAGTGTTCAAAGACTGCAGCAACGTCAGTAAGGCTACTGTATGTGCTGACAGGAGTGCATTTGCTAGTCATTTTTCCAGCGTATACATTGCTTTCGTGCGTGCACACTTATGCGGTCACTATCTGGAGGGTAGGGAGGCAGCATATAACGGGAAGAGCACAGAAGCGGCCAGAAACAGCACACAGGAAGGGGGCAACGACATCTCAAGAGAGGCCACGGGGGACACGAGAAAAAGCATAACATAAGACCTCACGCAAGGAAAGTGCATGGAGCAAATGGCTGCCGGCCACAGCGTCCCCATCACTGCCCTCCCAGTGCTGTAGCATTGGGCACCCACTGTGTGTGTATGTGTACATATATATGTGTGTGTACTGTAATCATACAAATTCCTAAAATGCTGTATTTCTTTTTTTTTTTTCTAGACAATACAATGGCACAAATAGATTCAAAATCTGAGTCACTATTTATAGATGTCCACTGCACTGTTCCATCCGCTGATATGGTATAGTATCCTCAGTCCTCTAATTATGGATAAACAGTAACAACACATTTTAAAGTTATAACTTCAAGTGTGAATATATGATACTATAAGACGCACCTAGGTTTTATAATAGGAATATTGTTGTTGTCAAGTCAAAACTGTGGTTGTGATGCTCTGTTTTGGGGGTGGTCTGCTGACACTTTGGGGGGGTAATGTCCACTTATTGTGCACTAATATGCCCCATCCTAGTGTCTAAATGTTTACAAATGCTTGTATTGTGTTTTCCTGTTCTCAATAGAATACATAGTGAATTCACATAACACTACATGAACCAGTCTACAATCAAGATCTGTAAATGTATATATAAAGTGCTATTAATTGCATGGAGGGTGTAAACATGATACAAGGGAGCAGATTTTTAGGGCAAAATAGCGTAAGATATAAGTAAGGTGGGGTTATACAAAGCGCTAAAGCAATTCTCTCTTTAGTGCATGCTGAAAGCTGGGGTACTGTAAATCAGTCAATGTGTACTGGGTAGTGAAGGACATACAATTAGCACAGCTACAGACACGTGTGTCGGTGATAGAGATGGGAAGGAAATGTAGGGCGGTGAAGAACTTTTGCGAAGACAGGTAAGTGATAACTGACATGCAGCACAGCGCAGATCTGTTAACATGATGGGTAGGTTATCTATCGAGATTAGAAGGAGATGTAAGGGCACTGTCTCACTAAACGACGTACCAGCGATTCCGACCACGATATGACCTGGTCAGGATCGCTAGTGCGTCGCTACATGGTCGTTGGTGAGCTGTCAATCAGGCAGATCTCACCAGTGACCAGCCACCAGCCTGCAGCCACTCTTGGAAATGATGCTGCGCTTGGTAACCAAGGTAAATATCGGGTAACTAAGCAAAATGCTTTGATTGGTTACCCGATATTTACCCTAGTTACCAGCGCACAACGCTTAGCGCTGGCTCCCTGCACTCATAGCCAGGGTACACATCGGGTTACCAAGCAAAGCGCTTCGCTTATTTACCCGATGTGTACCATGGTTACCATCGTCCGCAGCTTCCAGACGCCAGCTCCATGCTCCCTGCACATTCAGATCGTTGCTCTCTCGCTGTCAAACACAGCGATGTGTGCTTCACAGTGGGAGAGCAATGAGCAAAAAATGAACCAGAGCTGGGTGTAACCATCAGCAATTTCACAGCAGGGGCCAGTACGCTGCTCAGTGTCACACACAGTGAGATCGCTAATGAGGTGACTGCTGCGTCACAAAAAACGTGACTCAGCAGCGATCTCGCTATGTGAAAAGTACCCCTAAAGTGATGCAGAACTGTGGAGCGGACGGGTAGGTAATAGACAGAGATAAGGAGATGTAAGGCGGTGCAGAACTGTGTAGAGTACGGGTAGGTTATATACAGAAATGAGATGTAGGCTGGTGCAGATCTGTGGAGATGATAGTTAGGTGATACACAGAGAGAAGGAGGAGATTTAGGGTGATGCAGAACTGTGGAAAGGACATGTAAGTAATGAGATGAGAAGTAGGGTGATGCAGAACTGTGGAGAGGACGGGTAGGTGATACATGATGGATGAGATGTACTGTAGGTGGTGCACAAGTGTGGATAGAGTGGGTGATACTAGGGAGGAGTTGAATATATTTGTTTTGTTAAAGGGAACCTGTCAGGTCGCTCTACCGCTCTATCCTATCACTACCTGTGCCTGCACCTTCCTATGTAATCCCTAACTATCCCTGTCTGACCTAAAGGAGCCCAATAATGAGTGAGAAAAATAACTTGTATAGTTACGTGTAGTATCCAGTTGGAGACTAAACAGGTGGGCTCTAGGCTCCATTGTTCCCTCCTCGCGCTGTCTCCACATGTCCCGCTGGGCGTTGTCATTCCCCTTTGGCTGTGCCACGTCCTTTTTGAACTGGCCGCCTCTTCGGATCACGTGATAACCGGGCCGAACTGTCATGTCCGGTCTGGTGCATTGTGGAGCTGATCACGTGGTACAGGCTGTGCTCCAGCGCATGCACAGTGCGCATATTGAAGCCGGCCCATACCACGTGATCAGCCCCACAATGCACCGGACCAGACATGACGGTCCAGCCCGGTTATCACATGATCCGAAGAGGTGGGCAGTTCAAAAAGGACGTGGCACAGCCCAAGGTGAATGTTGACGCCCAGTGGGGCATGTGGAGACAGCGCAAGGAGGGGAGAATGGAGCCCGGAGTCCGCCTATCCAGTCTTCAACTGGATACTACATGTAACTCTAAGCTTATTTTTCTCCCTCATTATAATAATATAATAATAATAATAAATTTTATTTTTATAGCGCCGACATATTCCGCAGCACTTTACATTTCAGAGGGGATTTGTACAGACAATAGACATTACAGCATAACAATAATCACATACAGTAGATTATAACAAATACCAAGAGGAGTGAGGGCCCTGCTCGCAAGCTTACAGTCTATGAGGAAAGAGGGAGACACGAAAGGTGGGTGGTAACAGTTGCTCTGATTGTATGGACCAGCCATAATGTTAAGTGTGTAACAGTACAGACACAGAGGGCTAATGGATGCATAAAGCATGTGGGAACATGATGCTGGGAACCTGGTTATGGTAAAACTTTTGGCTCTGCCACACAGGGATAGGTTAGGTTAATGTGTTGAGGCGATAGGCCAGTCTGAATAAATGCGTTTTCAGGACACGCTTAAAATTGTGGGGATTGGGGACTAATCGTATTGACCTGGGAAGTGCATTCCAAAGAATTGGCGCGGCACGTGTAAAGTCTTGGAGACGGGAGTGGGAGGTTCTGACTATTGAGGATACTAACCTCAGGTCATCAGCAGAACGGAGGGCGCGGGTAGGGTGGTATACTGAAACAAGGGAGGAGATGTAGGGTGGTGCTGAGCCATGGAGGGCTTTGTGGGTGAGGGTAATAAGTTTATACTGAATTCTGGAGTGGATGGGTAGCCAGTGTAATGACTGGCACAAGGTAGAGGCATCGGTGTAACGATTGGTGAGGAATATGATCCTGGCTGCAGCATTCAAGACAGATTGGAGAGGGGAGAGTTTGGTAAGAGGGAGACCGATTAGAAGAGAGTTACAATAGTCGAGACGAGAATGAATAAGAGAAACAGTAAGAGTTTTTGCAGAGTCAAAAGTAAGAAAAGGTCGAATTCTAGAAATGTTTTTGAGGTGCAGATGACAAGAGCGAGCCAGTGATCGAATGTGGGGGGCAAAGGAAAGCTCGGAATCAAGTATGACCCCAAGACAGCGGGCATGTTGCTGGGGAGTAATAGTGGAACCACACACAGAAATAGCAATGTCGGGTATAGGTACATTAGTAGCGGGAGGAAACACCAGGAGTTCAGTCTTTGACAGGTTCAGTTTCAGATATAGTAAGGACATGATATTAGACACAGCGTTTAGACAATCGCCAGTTGATGTCAGGAGAAGAAGCGTATAATTGGGTGTCATCAGCATAGAGATGGTACTGGAAACCAAATCTACTGATTGTTTGACCAATGGGGCAGTGTACAAGGAGAAGAGGAGGGGGCCTAGAACCGATCCTTGAGGAACCCCAACAGTAAGGGGAAGGTGAGAGGAGGAGGAACCGGCAAAAGAAACAGTAAAGGAGCGGTCGGAGAGATAGGAGGAGAACCAGGAGACAACGGTGTCCTTGAGGCCAATGGAATGGAGCATAGTGAGGAGGAGCTGATGATCCACAGTGTCGAATGCTGCAGAGAGATCCAAGAGAATTAGCATGGAGTAATGACCATTTGATTTAGCTGTTAGCAGATCATTAGAGACTTTAGTGAGGGCAGTTTCAGTGGAGTGTAAAGAGCGGAAACCGGATTGGAGAGGGTCGAGAACAGAGTTTTCTGAGAGATAGCGGATAAGACGGGAGTGGACCAGGCGTTCCAGGAGTTTAGAGATGAAGGGATGGTTTTTTAAGTAGTGGATGTATGATGGCATGCTTAAATGAGGAGGGAAAAATACCAGAAGAGAGAGAGAGGTTAAATATTTTAGTTAGGTGAGGGGTGACAGCAGGGGAAAGGGACTGGAGGAGATGTGACGGAAATGGGTCACTGGTGCAAGTAGTTGGGCGAGAAGATGCAAGGAGCCTGCTTACTTCTTCTGTGACTGGTTCAAAATCAGAGAGTGAGTTAGATGCAGTGGGGGAGGGAGGACAGTGCATGGTATGAGGGGATTTGGAGATAATTTCCTGTCGAATCTGGTCAATTTTTTCTTTGAAGTAATTGGCCAGATCGTCAGCTCGGAGCTCCGTGGTTGGGGCCTGTACTCTTGGATTGAGTAGAGAATGAAAAGTGTCAAAGAGACGTTTCGGGTTATTGGACAGTGAGGTGATGAGTGTGTTGAAATAGGTTTGTTTGGAGAGGTGAAGGGCAGTGTTGTATGTTCTAAGCATAAACTTAAAATGGATGAAATCTTCGTGTAGATTGGATTTTCTCCACAGACGTTATAGGGCCCCTTTAGCTGAGATAGTGATTTGTTAGAGGGGTAGCATGACCTGACACGTTCCCTTTAAAAAAGCATTTAATAGTGTCACTTATTCATTTTTTTTTCCCTCACACTTTGTATAAAATATAGGCATATGGTATACTTTGCATGTGTTTTATTTTAATGTATTTTAGTTTCAATCTATAATAAAATACTTATTCCTCTTCTAAAAAATTTTTTAGGCATTGTCGACCGAACACAGCGCCCAGCTACAAACGTTTGATTACTTACAGGATGCTCTGCAAGCGATTAAAGAATTCGAGGAGTGTACAACCTCAAATTATGTTGTTGTTGAGAAAAACAAAGATTTTGGCAATGAAGGTAATGTTTAGGTATAGGCAGTGGCGGATTAAGTGGACTATGGGCCCGGGGCTGTTCATAAAACCTGGGCCCCTGTACCCCCCTTCCCAGGAAAACATTTTCTGTCCACATTTTGTGGCTCTTCTCACAAAAACTCTGCATATGCTGATTTTTAGGTATACAAATTGCGGGGTCTGGAAAGGAATAAAATGGCCGCGCTTGGGAGGGGGTACCGCCGGCCTGGCCGGCTACTGGTTAGGGATGTTAATGATTAATCACACAGTCACCTGCCTCCATGCTCTGCCAGGTCTGCCTCTCCCCAGCCTCCCTGGCTGCTCCCGGCTCCAATGCATTATGCGGCTGCCTCCATGCTCTGCCTCTCTCCCCAGCCTCCCTCCAATGCATTATGTGGCTGCCTCCATGCTCTGCCTCTCTCCCCAGCCTCCCTCCAATGTATTATGTGGCTGCCTCCATGCTCTGCCTCTCCCCAGCCTCCCTGGCTGCTCCCTCCAATTTGGAGGCAGCCGCATAAATTGCATAATGCATTGGATTGGAGCGGAGGGAGCAGCCAGGGAGGGAGGCTGGGGAGAGGCAGAGCATCCTCCTCCCAAATGGTGACGCCGACGGTGAGTGTGTCAGTGACCCACCTGCCCTGCGCTAGCCGCTGCCAAAATCTCCTGGGCTGAGCGAGTCCTCCTCACTGTGCACTGCCAGTCGGCGCCGCCGCCTCCACGCTTCTCAGTCCCGGCCGCCCACAGCACACAGAGAGAGGAGGAACTTCTGCTCTGCCTCCTGCCGTGCTGCGCCGCCCCCACACACGTGCCGCCTGGGCGGCGGCGGGCGGCTGAGCGGCTCACACAGTGACAGATCATATGCGATGCCGACCGACCGATTGGCCCCTGCCCTGGACCCCCTAAAAACCTTGGGCCCGGGGCGACCGCCCCATCCGCCCCTATTAAGATCCGCCATTGGGTATAGGGTGTGTATATTAAAAAGGAGCTGTCACCCCCCTGGTGCTTTGCAAACTGAAAGCATCCCTGAATACAGCTTGTCTGCTGCATTCAGGAAAGAGCTCCCCCATGTCTCTAGCCCCCCTGTACTACGAGAAATACACTTTAGAAAGTTCCCAGATAGTGAGTCCGGAGGGCATTAGTGGTTATGGAGTCCTCGCAGCTCATGGGGCTTCTCCCCGCCTCCGACTTCTCTGTGCCGCTTCCTGTTGCTCTGTGCCCCCTCCTCAACCGGAACAAGTGTGTAAGCGTATGATCTCACGCAGGCGCACAGCAAGACCGTGACGTGAGCTGCCGGATCCTGCTCTTGACAAGTCCTCGCTGAGAAGGAACAGAGAAGCAGGGAGAACCCGATGAGCAGCGAGGACTCCATAACCACTAATGCCCTCCGGACTCACTATCTGTAAACTTTCTAAAGGCTATATCTCGGAATACAGGGGGGCTAGAGACATGGGGGACCCCTTACCTGAATGCATCAGACAAGGTGCATTCAAGGGTGCTTTCAGTTTGCAAAGCACCAGGAGGTGACAGGTCCTCTTTAACCTAATTGTGTAAATTTTATTTGAAATTAATTTTTTTTTTATTTATATAAAATGAGGAATCACCACACTTTTAAACCAAAATTTCGTATGTTTAATATAAATTATTTATATTGCCTTTTCCACAGAAGTTCAATAACACAAAAATAAACTTGAAGGATGAAGGCTGCACTGAATAAAATGAATCCTGACTTCTGCCTTTTGTTTTTGCTGACAGCACTTCTTTTCCTTACTACACTTGCAGGTTTTATACTACTGTGACCTCATTTCTCCGCAAATAACTGTTCCATACTGTTACTTTCCCAATATACTTCTGCTACCCACCCTGCTCCTGTAATTCCATCTCCTAAACTAGGGCTCTGAAACTTAGCAAGGTATATGGGCCGCACATAGATATTCAATTTGGGGTGCCATATTCTTTGTAGGACTAAAGCCTGCTTTACATGTATGAATTTCTCGTGCAATCGCATTTGCAATCGCACCCGCCCCCATCGTTTGTGCGGCATGGGCAATTTATTGCCCGTGTCGCACAAAGTCGTAAACACCCGTCACACTTACTTACCTTCCCAACGACCTCGCTGTGGGCGGCGAACATCCACTTCCTGAAGGGGGAGGGACCTCACAGCGATGTCACACAGCGGCCGGCCAATAGTAGCGGAGATGAGCGATGTGTGCTGCCCTGGGAACGATGAACAATCGGCGCACAGAAGGACGTGGGTTTTTTTTTTTAATAAAAAAAATTAGCGACGTGTCAACGAGCAACGATAAGGTGAGTATTTTTGCTCGTTCACAGTTGCTCGTAGCTGTCACATGCTACGATATATCAAACGATGCCGGATGTGCGTCACTTACGACGTGACCCCACTGACATATCGTAGCGTGTAACGTGCCCTTTAGGCTACTTTCACAATAGCGTTTGTGTCTGCATGCAGAGGGCATGCAGACGCAAACGCTGCCATACTGATGTGAACGCAGCGGAGAATCTCCGCATGCGTTCACATCAGTATGGTGCCCGGCCAGCCAATCAGTGATCTCTGCGGCGGCCAGGAGGCAGAGACCAGCGACGGAGATTATTATTATTATTTATTTATATAGCACCATTAATTCCATGGTGCTGTACATTAGAAATGGTTACATACAAACTTATAGATATAGTTAACAGTAAACAAATTAACAATGACAGACTGGTACAGATGGGAGAGGACCCTGCCCTTGCGGGCTTACATTCTACAGACATCCCCTCCTCCTGGCCACCGCTGATCTCCTGGGACATCAGCGGCTGCTCCAGCTGATGTCCCAGGGACGGGAGCCACTAATCTTCCGGCGGGGTCAGCGCGGAAGATTTGAATAAACCTGATTTGACAGCTGTTTAAACCTCCTGCGCTGACCCTGCCGGAAGATTAGTGGCTTCCGTCCCCGGGACATCAGCTGGAGCAGCCGCTGATGTCCCAGGAGATCAGCGGCAGCCACCGCAGAGATTTTGAGATCCAGAGCGTTCTCCTGCGCTGTCATGCGGAGGACACTGCTTGAGGGCGCTTGCTAATAAAACAAGCTCCCGTGACCGCACAAAAAAATGCAACAGGCTGCGTTCGGAGGGCGCACAAATTATGCGCATCCGAACGCAGCTATACGCAGGTACCATGCGTTCCCATGTTAAAAATAGGAAGGCAGTGCACATGCGTTTGGCTGCGTTCAGTACGCTGCATTTTCATACCCAAATGTGAAACAAACCTAAGTTACATTTTTATTAATTTAATTTTTTTTTTAGCTGGATTAATTTTTTTTTCTTCTAAAGATAATTTATGGTATGGGTTAGGCTGGTTTCATATCTATTCCCTATGGGACTTGATACAAGTGCTTCACATGACCGCAAGTCTAAAAAAATTTTTTATTTTTTTTCCCCCATTGCCGCATGTGCCGTATTGCAGCAAGTGACGCACATGACTGCAAGTCCCATAGGGAATTAATTGGGCTTGTCGCAGTCTTGCCAGAAGTGATATGGTAGTTTTGCCACGTCTTCCGCGAATGATTGATGTGAATGCAGCCTTAAATCAGATTTATAGGTTTGGTTGTTATTGATGTACCAACTATAAGCATGCAGTTTATTTTCATTTATTTTAAAGTGCCCTTTTACTCTAAGAAATGTCATACATTTTATACTATTCTTGTAAGTAATATTGTCTTACAATTACCACACCGGTCTACGGCGCATGTGTAGTGCGCATATCGAAGTTAGCCCGTACCACGTGATCAGCCCCACAATGCACTTGGCCAGATGTGACGATCTGTGCCGAGCATCACATGATTACAAGAGGAGGGCATTTCAAAAAGGACGTGGCCCTGTCCAATGTGAATGAGGACGTCCTGTGGGGCGTGGGGAGAATGTAGCCCGGAGCCCGCCTTTCCAGTCTCCAGCTGTAGACTATCAGGATATGTTATTTTTCTCCCTCATAATAGTACTCCTTTAGCTCACAGAGGGATGGCTAGGGATCAGATAGTAAGGTGCAGGGACAGGTAGAGAGAGGTCAGAGGTGTAGCACGACTTGACAGGTTCCCTTAAAATACCTTTATTCTCACTGAAGTGTTTATCTATCCTTGCTGCATAACAGAATTTTCCAAAATGAGCAGGGCACATCACTGGTGGGGTTGTCATTCTTTGAGTGACAGTACTTTGGGCATCCATGCCCAAATTAAATGTTACTATCCTCTTAGCCGCCATCATATGATGTGTCCTGCCATGTTTGCCTGGAACAATGAAAGTTACAGCCAGAAAAAAAAACATTTTACAAGCGTCGTAGAGCTCATTTTACAGGAGCAGGGTTCGTATCAGTCATATATTTGAAAAGTGTTAGCTATGAAGATATAAAATAAAGGGGATCACATTAGTAGTGGTAAACCTCATTACCACACACCAATTAAAAAGACATGCACGGACCACCCTTTCAGCCAAGAAACAAGCCCTTGTACAGCGCCGTCCAGATGAGGAAAGACAGATTTTCAAACAAAGACCTTACATGAATATCTTTTTTGAACACAAAAATAAAGAATGTTTGCCATAGGTTTCAGTACATTATATACTTAAGGCAATGATGGTAAATCCAAAGTGCAAACTATTTCATCAGACACATGCCCTCTTCTCTGTCCGCTCCCATTACTGAGCCAGCAGATTTATTACATGACAATGATTCAGAAGAATTGTAAATGTGGATGTACAATGAACAAATATCAAAAACATGGACTTTGTAGGTGTTTCAATAGATGGAATATTGATTTTAGGATACATTAAAATGTTCAATAATAACCTTGTGTTTAAACAGAATATGTTAAATTTTCAAATTGTTGCTTTGCGTACCAAAAAAAAAAAAAAAAGACTCGAGGGTAAAAAGGATTAAGTTCTATTTACTTCAGTCAAATGGTAACAGGCTTTTCATTACCAGTATGATATAATAATCATGCTATTTTACTGTAACATAAAATATTTATTACAACACAAGTATAATATACTGGTAATATGCCATACACTATACAATAAATCTTAACGTTATTTTTGAAATAAAAAGGTAATGAAAACATTTGTGCAGTGTATGAATTTTCTCTCACAAATAGATTATTTTAATGCTAGAGAACAACATCTCTACACTAATGTGGGCTGGTGGAAACTGTGTACCACACACTAACAGCTAATAACTTCAGGGTAGAAATGAATTGACTTGTGCACTATCCGGTTTCATGAACACTTGTTCTCTTGTACTTTTGAGAGCACATGAGGAATTTGTCTGGAATATGGTCAGATTCACCATCTGAGGAGGCTGAAGATATGGCAGCAGCTGCACTTTCAGGACCTGAGTTCTCTTGCTACTGGCAGTCCTGTAGCTCAGTCATCTGAGCTGATACTTCAGTCAGAGCTTCTTTTCGATTAGTAAGTTGTTTATCATCAAGTACTATATGGTGATGGCTCCACATAACCAACTGACCAAAAAATTTGTAATAGCAGTGAACCTCTAGGTTTCATTGAAGCATGAATGCCATAAGCTATTAAGAGTCTGCAACAGGCAAAACAGCCCATTCTTCTAGTGTGTTATAAGAATGCCTGAATTTATATAAAAATTATCAACAACATGACCTTTATTTGGTGTTACCTGACTGTACATGTGTACAATAAAGGTTGTCAGCACAATCAATAAATCAGTACTGATCCCTCATGTGCTCGAGCATGATGCTCACAGACAAAACCGGATGGAAAATAACTGCCATCCAGCACCATAGGGACACATGGGGGCAAAACTTGATCATGTTCTGTCTGGTGCATCCTGCAAAACACCAGAAAGAATCTGACTGGGTAAAATCGTGGTGTGACGCCGGCTGGTTTCACACTGCAGGATTTTCACTGATCAGTGTCCATCCAGTTTGTGCCCCAAAAGCAGTAGAGGAACTTGCAGAGGAAAACTATAATTAAAAGATTGACACCTGTTCTGAGTTTTGGAGTCACTCCTGTTTTTGACACACAAACTGGATGGGCAATGATCATGGAAAATCCTGAAGTATGAAACCAGCTTAAGGCAATGCAAAACTTGAACAAAAATTTTTTTTAAGCTGGCTTCACACCACGGGTTTTTGATGTCAGGCTGTGCCTGGTGTTTTGCTGGATGCAGCGTACACAGACTGACAGCTCCGCACCGAACAGAATTGGAGGGCAAATATGCCCTCAATTCCTGTTTTCTGCCGGAATCGGCAGTCATGGCTGCTGTAGCTGACCCATGCTGAAATGTTAGAATCGCGGCTAGCAGGGAGCTCACAAAAATGCTAGACAAGTTCCTTGCAGGATGTAGTTTCAAAAATAGGGTCACTTGTGGACAGTGTACACTGTTTATGAACATCAGGGGCTTTGCAAATGCAACATGGTGGCAGTTAATGATTCCAGATGATTTTAACATTTGACAAGACTAATGACACTCCTTCCCTTCCGAGCCCTGTTGTGCGACAAAACAGTGGCTTTCGAACACATATGCGGTATCAGTGTACTCATTAGAAATTGCAGCTTAAAATGTCTGGTTCATTTTCCCCTAACTTTATAACAAAAAAGTGTATAGTTCAGAAATTGTGCTGATGTAACATAGACATGTGGGAAATGTTATTTATGAACCATTTTGTGGCATATATCTGCTTTAGGGCAAAAAAGTTGAAAGTTGTCATTTTCAAAATTTATTGTAAAAAAGCAAAAAAAAAAGGACAAAAACACATGAAGAACAATCTCCGAATAACTGGGATCCATTGAAGTGTTCCAGAGTTATCATCTAAAATTGAAATGTGAAAAAAAGGTACAGTCAGGAAAGTGAAATTTGTTTAAAATATTGTTAGGAAAGTGAGAAGCTTGGTGATGAAGGCTTTAAAAACAATTACATTTTTTCAATTGTTATATGTATAAATTTTATATGACGTAATTTTTTTAAATTTTTCTTCACCTATTGAATGAATAAAGTGACCTAGAGACACACTGCTATGTAGAATGTATCTCTATGTACCTATATCATGTGTCTGGGTTTAGCCTGCAATAGAGCTCACTGATAACACATTTTTAAATCTTCAGTGTGGGCTGTGGCTCATTGAGACATCAGTTACTTGCGAACATTCAGTTAATGAGTCGGAGTCTTGGGGAGATGTATTTTTTTAATTATGTATGTGTGCAGAAAGATGACATACATTCTTCAAAATGAGCAGGAGGAGCGCTGGACCCAGCAAAGAGAGAGGCAAAACCTTGATGTGTCGGGATAACGGGACTAAGATCGCTTGATACTGGACGGTTGAGAGTTTTGCATTATACTGTCTTCTCAAGTAAATGGCCTAGAATGCAAATGGCCTGCAATGAAAACCTACCAGGACCCCATACATTCTGAAATCCTCACTAATATATACCTGGAAGCAGTGGCATAACTACAGTCCGATGGGCCCTGGTGCAATATTTGCTCTGGGCCCTCCCTCCCCACTCCACATTGATTAGATGTATGGGCACCACTTAACGTTCTATATCCTATACTCACAAATTCATCCCTCTCCCCCTTCATTATGTACCTCACCCTGCTATATAATGTGCCACATCCTGCTCTGTATGGTCCATCTCCTGGAAGATGCCATTATCCTGGTATACATGTCCCCCATTCTGGTATATATGGCCCTCCACAATAGTATAATGCAGCCTGATAGCCCTTGGTATAGTATAATGCAGCTTTGTAGCCATTCATATAGTAAAATGCAGTCTCATAGTCCCTCCAAATAGTATAGTGCAGCCTCATAGCCATCTATATAGTGTAATGCAGACTCATAGCTCTCCATATAGTATAATGCAGCCTCATAGTCTTCAATATAGCATAATACAGCCTCATTGCCCTCCAGATAGCCTAAATTCTCCCCACACAGATACACTGCCCCTATATAACTTCCCTATACACAGACACACTGCCCCCTGTATACCCCCCACACAGACACACATCCCCTGTATAACCTGCCCCCACACAGACATACTGCACCATACCGCCCAACCAGGAAATGGCAGGATATAGATTCTCTAGCTCGTCCATGGAGCGCACGCTTACCATTACCGCATGTCGTTGCATGTTAACTGTGATGAGTCAACAGTGTGATGAGATCATCAAAGTGCTGCACGCTGCACCATGGGATGACAGTTTCCTGGCCGCAATTAAATGTACAGTGCCAGTCCTCCGGTGGCCGTGAACCCGGGAACGACCAGGGCAGACTGCCGCACAGTGACAGAGAAGCAGACGCTGGGTTCAGTGGTCGGCGGAGCCAGGCCCCTGTAACTCTAAGGCTGATCATGACCCCTACGAGCGCCCTATTGTTACGCCCTTGCCTGGAAGGAGCCAATACATTCAGATGTAGTCACTAATATATACCTGGAAGTAGCCTGTACTCTCTAGCGTCTTCATTAGGGAAGCAGCTAGACTGTATGGGCTGCAGTCAGGACCTGGAAGGAGCCTGCACAATCAGAATTAGCCAATAATATAAACCTGCAAGGAGCCTGTATTCTCTAGCATCTTCAGTAGTGAAACTGCTAGTCTGTAAGAGCTGCAGTCAGGGCCTGCAGGGAGCCTGTATTCTCTGTACTGGCAGAAATTTATACCTGCAAGGAGCCTGTATTCTCTAGCATCTTCATTAGTGAAGCAGCTAGACTGTATAGGCTGCAGTCAGGCCCTGGTAGGTGCCTGTACAATCTGAATTAGCCAAAAATATATACCTGCAAAGAGCCTGTATTCTCTGTACTGTGAGTAATATATACCTGCAAGGAGCCTGTATTCTCTAGCGTCTTCAGTGGTGAAACTGCTAGACTGTATAGGCTGCTGTCAGGACCTGCAAGGAGCCTGTATTCTCTAGCATCTTCAGTGGTGAACCAGCTAGACTGTATAGGCTGCAGTCAGGACCTGCAAGGTACCTGTATTCTCTAGCATCTTCATTAGTGAAGCAGCTAGACTGTATGAGCTGCAGTCAGGACCTGGAAGGAGCCTGCACAATCAGAATTAGCCAATAATATAAACCTGCAGGGAGCCTGTATTCTCTAGCATCTTCAGTAGTGAAACTGCTAGACTGTATAAGCTGCAGTCAGGACCTGCAAGGAGCCTGTATTCTCTAGCATCTTCAGTGGTGAAACTGCTAGACTGTATGGGCTGCAGTCAGGACCTGCAAGGAGCCTGTATTCTCTAGCATCTTCAGTGGTGAAACTGCTAGTCTGTATGGGCTGCAGTCAGGCCCTGCAAGGAGCCTGTATTATTTAGGCTCTACCCTGGAGGGAGGGGTGAGTAGAGCCTGGCACAGCTCCAGCTCAGGGGTGACCATCATTCCTATGTGTGCAGCGGTTCAGGGCCCTATGGAGGGAGGGGGGCCCCATGAAGAAAGTAAAATCTCTACCAATCTGATCGGCACTTGTTTCGCCCCATCATGATGTATTGTATGCTACAGCACTAGGCGAGCAGCATACAATACACAGCAAAGCTCACCACTGCCGTAGATAGTTTCCTGCTATTGCAGGAAGCTCAGTAGTCGGAATCTGCAGGGAGGAGGAATGGTTGGCACTGGCAGGCACACTGCAGTCTGCAGGGCTGAGAGCAGGCAGTCTAGACAGGTTCCATGTCTCCTCAGCAGGTTTTCTGTGCTCCTCTGAGATGGCCCAGCTCCCTGTACTGTACCCACTGTAAGTGCACATTACGTGCAATGTATGTTGATCTGTCTAGTGTGTGTGTGTGTGTGCATATATATATATATATATACTGCTGTGTGTATGCTTGTGTGTGTGTCTATAGGGCTAATGTGTGTGTGTGTGTATATAGTGCTAGTGTGTGTGTATATATATATATTGCTGTGGATATAGGGCGTGTGTGTGTGTATATAGTGCTAGTGTGTGTGTATATAGGGCTAGTGTGTGTATATACTGCTGTGTATATAGGGCTAGTGTGTGTATATGCTGTGTATATAGGGCTAGTGTGTGTATATAGTGCTAGTGTCTGTTTATATAAATACTGTGTATATAGGGCGTGTGTGTATATAGTGTTAGTGTGTGTGTATATATCCTGCTGTGTGTATATATGGCTAGTGTGTGTGTGTGTATATAGGGCTAGTTTGTGTGTATATAGGGCTAGTGTATTTATCTGCTGTGTATATAGGGCTAGTGTGTGTGTATATGCTGTGTATATATATATATATATATATATAGGGCTAGTGTGTGTGTATATATGCTGTGTATATAGGGCTAGTGTGTGTGTATATGCTGTGTATATAGGGTTAGTGTGTGTGTATATGCTGTGTATATAGGGCTAGTGTGTGTGTGTATATGCTGTGTATATAGGGCTAGTGTGTGTGTGTATATGCTGTATATATATAGGGCTAGTGTATGTATATGCTGTGTGTATATAGGGCTAGTGTGTGTGTATATATATAGGGCGTGTGTGTGTGTATATGCTGTGTATATAGGGCGTGTGTGTGTGTATATGCTGTGTATATAGGGCTAGTGTGTGTGTATATGCTGTGTATATAGGGCTAGTGTGTGTGTATATGCTGTGTATATAGGGCTAGTGTGTGTGTATATGCTGTATATATATAGGGCTAGTGTGTGTGTATATGCTGTGTATATAGGGCTAGTGTGTGTGTGTGTATATGCTGTGTATATAGGGCTAGTGTGTGTGTATATGCTGTGTATATAGGGCTAGTGTGTGTGTGTATATGCTGTGTATATAGGGCTAGTGTGTGTGTGTATATGCTGTATATATATAGGGCTAGTGTATGTATATGCTGTGTATATAGGGCTAGTGTGTGTGTATATATATAGGGCGTGTGTGTGTGTATATGCTGTGTACTGTATATAGGGCTAGTGTGTGTGTATATGCTGTGTATATAGGGCTAGTGTGTGTGTATATGCTGTGTATATAGGGCTAGTGTGTGTGTATATGCTGTGTATATAGGGCTAGTGTGTGTGTGTATATGCTGTGTATATAGGGCTAGTGTGTGTGTATATGCTGTGTATATAGGGCTAGTGTGTGTGTATATGCTGTGTATATAGGGTTAGTGTGTGTGTGTATATGCTGTGTATATAGGGCTAGTGTATGTATATGCTGTGTGTATATAGGGCTAGTGTGTGTGTATATATATAGGGCTAGTGTGTGTGTATATGCTGTGTATATAGGGCTAGTGTGTGTGTGTATATATATATAGAGCTATTGTGTGTGTATATATAGAATGAACTTTGTGCATTGTATGGAGCAGCTTGAGGCTGAGGGAACAAGATGGGGATGTGGCCAGTAACTTTTGCTGGTAACTTGCTCTTGTCGCTGCTTGCCTGCAGCCTGTGGATAGATAAGCGCTCAGCTGGTGGGTAGAAATGTATAGCGATGTGTCGATGTAATGATAATTTGCATATGTACTGCTTCCCTGTCATGGGACATGGCCAAATAGCAATCATAAAATAATATACAGTATATATATTTATATATAATATATATATATATATATATATATATTTATTTAGTAAGTACTGCTCCGCTGTCATAGAATGGGTCCTGTTTGGCACACAGGCTGTGATCTGCTATTCTTATCCATTATGAGAAACATGTGTCAGCTGCCAGGTTTTTTGTCATCTTTGACTTGTCCAATTGCAGAACTGATCACGGAGCTCACATTACAATCAGGGCACCACAGCATGTGTGTGCACTCTACTATCATGACCCTGCTATGTGTGTGTGCACATTTGCGTATGCTACAGCGGCATACACAGAATCTGACCCTGAGTAGGGCAGCAGAATGAGTTGGATTGGGCTGTGTGGTGTATACAGTATACACCAGCCCCAGCGTCTGCTATCTAATGTAGATACACCAGCCTCAGGGTCTCTTATGTGATGCATATGCCCCACCATCTGCTATCTGATGTGTAAACACAAACAATAACCTCCGCTGCATACTATATACCGGGTGGTAGCACTAAGCAGTGGTCCACCCAAATACAAAAAGTACAACAACTCCAAAGGAACATGTTCACAGTAGGAGAAGAAAGGGAGCAAACAGGTGTATATAATAAAAAAAAAAATCAAAATTTTATTTGTTGGTACAAAAGTATTAAAAAGACATGAAAATCCATAACAAGACGCAGAAAAAAGGCAGAGATACCAGGGTCGGTTGATCCTGCTGCAATATATTGCACGAATCTCAAAGGAAAGTAAAAAAAAAGTGCCAGTGAAACAGATCACTTAATAAGCAAGATTTAAGTACCCCAGACAAGTAACGCCATAACACGTGTTATAAGGATCAAAGTGACCAATACCCAGAGGTAGCGCTTACCAGCAGTGTGGAGGAAAGACCGGTTCCTCCCACGTCACCAATGTGACGTAACTACACAGGCACAGCTCTCCGGCGCCCCCTTTGTCTCTCAGGTCAGTAAGGGAACTGCACCTAGAGCAAATGGCCGCCGGGGAGGATGTCCTGTTACACGCTGGGTATTCTAAGATCCGTAATCAGAGTAAAAGCAACAGCCTAAGATTAATTTTATGGTTTAATTGCCTTAAGGGTGCACTAGATAATTACAGAAATATACAGTAAGCTGTGCAACGGAATTACAGTGGATTTGCAGTCAGAGTAAAATATAGCAATAATGGTACAAGACTTAGATATTAAGCTGGAGGTCAATTTACCAGGTTGTAGGTTGCATGTGGATGCCGGGAGCTCTGCAGTCCACAGGTACAAGAATCTTAGTTGCCGGACAGACCCCAAAGTGCGGGCCGCTGCTCCCTTGGCAGGTCTGTCCCCAGTTCCTTCTTAGATCATCATCTGGTTCTTCTGTGTGAGTGAGGGTCTCTGCCATGTGCTCCCAATTCTTAAGCATGCTGGGTTCCTCCCCCTGTGTCAGAAGGAGGGCTAATAATCTCCACCCTTTAGCTCCCTGCAGAACTTATTCACAATATCTAAGAAAGGGGGTAACTTCCTCCAGGATGATCGGATCAGGACACAAGAGGTACCAGTGAGTGCGGTTTGTTTTGCCTGTCATGTGGAGAGCAAACATGGCCACATTGGGTCGCTGTGGAGGGCCAATCTCTATATCTCTATATCTCAGGTCCCAGAGCCCTCACCGACTCAGGAGTCGCACTGCCAGATGCGCAATTTCCTCAGGGTCACGTGGATATTTTTTATGCGTCTGTAACTCGAAAGGTGTGCTCATAATCCATGATCCTAGGATGGAGTCAAAGCGGCTGGGAGAGACAATGAATGTGTATTTCTGTGTCCAGCTGGCAGGTATATTCTAATTGAAGCCACTAGGCACCTTCATGCCCCATGCTGACGTGGCTCCAATTCAAGCTTTGAAGTTCTGTTTTGGCCTTATCTCATTATCATACTAAAAGGCCTTGCTATTCAACATTGGAGCACTAAATCCTGCTTTCTTCAATATGCTTACAGGCCCTGGGGAGGGGTAGGAGCAGTTAGCTGCCTGTAATTCTTATGAACTCAGACCAAAATGGCGTCACTGGGACAGGTGAAGCTCAGACATGAGGCAAGCATTAGGCCCCATATCCAAGATGGCGGCTGCTCCTTCATCACAAGCAGCAGGTCAACGAAGACCCTGGGCCAGGTGGTAGAGCCCCGAGGTGCGTTGGGAGGGGGAAAGCCCCGAGCGTACGCAAAAGGCCAGGGAGGACGCCTGATCACACACCAGTCCCCGTGTCTGCGCAGTTACGCTGGACGCCTGCTTTGCATCTGCCAGGGCCTGGCAGGCGCATTGCGCACGCGCCAACTTGCTCGCCGCAATTGGTCCATTGTTCACCATGTAATGAGTCACATGGGTTCATAAGGTCCTTCATGTACGACTTAAGACATCAGCTTGAGAAAGCGGTGTATCAGACACGCGAAACGTTTCACTGCCACTTTTTTTTACTTTCCTTTTTGGATTTGTGCAATATATTGCAGCAGGATCAACCGACCCTGGTATCTCTGCCTTTTTTCTGGATTGCGACTTGTTATGGATTTTCATGTCTTTTTAATACTTTTGTACTAGCAAATAAAATTTTGATTTTTTTATTATATACATCTGTTTGCTCCCTTTCTTCTCCTACTGTGCTGATGTATAAACAGCAGCATCAGGATCTCCTATGTGGTGTATATAAATCAGTCCCAGCATCCCCTATATGATAGGCGATGCTTAGGTTGGTGTATACCTATGTAATTGGTATACAAAGGCCTCAGCGTATTCTATGTGAGCTACATTCCCCAATCCTGGTGTCTTCTATGTTATATACAGTACATAGCATAATTAATTAAATATATAGTGTAGACCTGTGTATACAGTTTATAGTAAGGTGCTGTATGTGAATGGTATATAGCAGTGATGGCGAACCTTTCTGAGCTCCAGTGTCCAAACTGCAACCCAATTATTTATGACGAAGTGCCAACACGTACCAAATGCCCCATCATGATCCCCTTCATGCAGAAATATGCCCCATCATGATCCCCTTCATGCAGAAGTATGCCCTATCATGATCCCCTTCATGCAGAAATATGCCCCATCATGATCCCCTTCATGCAGAAATATGCCCTATCATGACCCTCTTCATGCAGAAATATGCCCCATCATGATCCCCATCATGCAGAAATATGCCCCATCATGATCCCCTTCTTGTAGAAATGTAGAAATTACCCATTCCACCACCTCCTTCATTTCCTCCTTCATGCAGAAATATGCCCCATCGTGATCCCCTTCATGTAGAAATATGCCCAATCGTGATCCCCTTCATGTAGAAATATGCCCCATCGTGATCCCCTTCATGTAGAAATATGCCCCATCATGATCCCCTTCATGCAGAAATATGCCCCATCATGATCCCCATCATGCAGAAATATGCCCCATCATGATCCCCTTCTTGTAGAAATGTAGAAATTGCCCATTCCACCACCTCCATCATTTCCTCCGCCCCTTCATTGGCCATCTCTCCCTTCATTGGCCCTCTCCCCATCACTCCCTTCATTGGCCCTCTCCCCATCACTCCCTTCATTGGCCCTCTCCCCATCATTGTCCCTCTCCCCCTCTACACACACACACACACACACAGCGGCCACACTCACCTCTCCGCACTGGCAGCTTCCTTCCTCTCACTTCCTCACAAACATTGAGAGGCGCGGCTGTATGACATCATCATTCAGCTCCGCGGCCGCGCCGCTCAATGTGTGTGAGGAAGCTGCAGCTCTGAACAGTGAGGCTAGGCGGAGGCCGAATGCAAGCTGAGAGGGCTCTGTGTGCCCTAGGTTCGCCATCACTGGTATATAGTGTTGAATTCACACTATACATAATATACACAGGCATAGCTATACAATATATAGTATATATACAACTCCATACTGTATTCTGTAATACAGAATATAGTGCGGAACTTTGTATGGTGTGAACTTCCCAAAATATATTATATACAGTCACAGCTCCACATTAAATAATATTTACACTAAATAATATATACACATATACACAGTTCCACAGTATATACTACAATATAGTCCACATATTAGTATTCTCCTGTCCTGGATAGTGGGTGTAATTCTCAGTATCTGTTATTCTTTGTACATAAACTGTTTTAATGGGGTGAGGATGTTTTGAGCACGTGGGCTGCTGGGGCTTGTGTGCCAGGGCTGATTTTCAGTCCCAGTCCGGCCCTGGTGCTGTCTGATTTTTACACACCGATCGCATTTGAAAAGCTGGCAATTCATGTGCCGCATACAGTAAAAATCACACTGACAGGTTATAATAGAATAGATAGAATAGATACAGTACTGTATATACACATAGATGTAATCCATCTCTTCTATCTTGTTGGCTCCTGCTGTGATTTTACAGTACATGGCACATGATCTATATCTAAGCAATATAAATACATATATATATGTATATGTGTGTGTGTCACTGACATCTATATGCAACCATGCAGCCTGTCATCCAGTAGACACTGAGCACTCACTGTGTGCTCAGTGTCTGCGTGTGAACTGCTATTACCGGTCAGAGGGCACCGCGAGCGTGAGAAAGTTCTCCTGCTCCCGGTGCCGTCTGACAGGTCCTGTGAGTTCACGGTCATTTAACTCAATTCACCTATGTGATGTCAGCGCGAGCGCCATGGGAAATTTTCCCACGGTGCTCACACTGACGTCAGAAAGGTGAAGTGAGTTCATCTGCTGGGTCCTAACGAGTCTAGTGTGAATACCTCTCCAAGACTGAAGTCTGAATTCCTGGGTAGATGTGAATACGTTAGGACCCAGCAGGTTTGAGAACGCCTTGTCATCTCAGAAGCAGTAATGCTATTCATATTTCATATTGACATGCTTTAGCACTACAGAGTGCAACTTTTTTGTGTATTGTATATGTAGTGCCAGTCAGTCTTTTGTCATTTGTATATTAGCTCTCTGACTGAGTACTCTGCCCTTCAGCATGTGATGGATTTTAATTGCAACAGAGTTCTGCCTACCCATAAATTCAGACTTTGAAGAAAGGTATTCACATCTACCCATGAAATCAGACTTCCGTCTTAGGGAGGTATTCACACTAGACACATTAGGACCCAGCAGATTTGAGACCGCTTTGTCTTTGGCTGCTGGGCATGCATGAATTGGCCAAATTATATGCTAAGCGTCTCATTTTTTTTCCTAGTATCCAGAAGCTGTATTGCTATTCATATTTCATATGTTTCTTTTTTACATGATTTAGCACTACATAGTGCAACTTTTTTTGTTTATTGAATTTGGAGATGACATCTCCCAGTATGCACCTGTCCACACTAGCTTAGAAGTGCCAGTCAGTCTTTTGTCATCAGTCCCATGTTCTGGATACGTCTGTGTGGTGGCTCTTGAAGCAATGACTCCAGCAGCAGTCCACTCCTTGTGAATCTTCCCCAAGTTTTTGAATGGCCTTTTCTTACCCGCAGCCTTGAAAGGATTTTTATCATGGCTGCTTGTGAACCTTTTTTTACTGCACTTTTGCTTCCAATCAAGTTTCCATTAATATGCTTGGATGTAGTGTAGGAAGATGGACTGGGCCGGTGGTACCGCTCTCGCGTCGGTTCTGGAACTACTGGGGCTGTCACCATTGTTGCCGGGAGGAAAGCTTTCTGACCCGGACAGACATTTGCACTCAACAGTAGGGGGTGTGTCAGGGATAAAAGGGACGGTGCGCGGGAAAGCGGAGGACTTGGCGGGAAGACAGAGTGCGCAGCAGGAGGTTGATACACTCTCCGTGGAGCGACGCGAAAGCCCAGGCCCACGCTGTAGTTCCCCAGCCTATGCGCACACGGACTGTGAGCAACGAGTAGCTGTGTGCCCGCTCACACCTGTCACTGAGATTCTGTCCTGCACCGTTCCGCTGACTGCCGCAGCCGCGCGCGGCCTAACTCTGACCAGGTGAATCATTCAGAGCCGGGTAGCTTCACCACCACCTCCGCCGCTGAGCTGAGTCACGCTCCGGCGGTACCACAGACTACGCCACATCACGTACGTAGCCCCGGGAACGCAGGACTTCACCTAGGAGAGCCAGGATATGCTGCTTTTGTCAGGAGACAGTGCCTTCTTCAGGATCACACCAGATCACACCAGAATTGCGGCGCCACCATAGGATTTGAAGCTCTCACAGAAACCATCAGACTGATCAGTTTACCCATTTCATGAACAATTGTTCTTACCCTGATATAATACTCAGTTTTACTTGCCTCATAACTCATTCTCTCCCTGCGTGGAGTATCCCCTGTAATAAACCCTTTAACTCTTGCTCTGCCTCCTGTTCATCACTGGATTCCGCGTACCTGCTATCTCACAACAGCACTCTGTGAACAGCCAGCTTCTTTAGCAATAACCTTTTATGGCTTACTCTCCTTGTGGAGTGTGTCAGTGACTGCTTTCTGGACATCGGTCACGTCAGCAGTCTCCTCATGATTGTGGATCATACTGAAACAGACTAAGGGACATTTTTAAACGCTTAGGAAGACTTTGCAGCTTTTTTGTTAACTATTCTAATTTACTGAGATAATGACTTTTGGGTTTTCATTGGCTGTAAGCCATAATCATCAACATTAACAGAAATAAATACTTGAAATAGATCACTCTGTTTGTAATGACTCTATATGGTATATGAGTTTCACTTTTTGTATTGAAGAACTGAAATAAATGTACTTTTTGGTGATAAGCAAATTTAGTGAGAAGCACTTGTACATAGATACCCTAATTACAGGATGTAAAAGATGATGACTTTTGCCCCCATGTTGTTGCTTTGTTTTTGCATGGGTATTAACTCTTGATTGATTTGACCTTGTGTTCTCACTATTTATATATGTGTAATAATGTGTAATAATTTTTCATTGTATTTTTTTTTATAATTTTTGAAATGGTGTCAGCACTTTTTAAATCACATTGTTGCCTTGCTTTTGTATTTGCATGCAAATTAACCCTTGATGAACATAATTCTTTTGTTCTCATTATTTTTATATGTCCAATATTTTTTTTCTTTTTTTTCTGAGCACTTACTTGATTCCTATTTTTAGTGAGCAACTATTTTTGTACACTTTAGGCTATAACTTTATATTATTATCCCACAAATTGTCCTGCTTTTGGTAGTGTTACTTTGTTCAAATATTTTCTTTTAATATTTATTTAATAAAATACTTTTTATGGTTTATTATACTCTCTTTTGACCATCTCATTTGATTTAATACGGTGAGATGGTCCTTTGGTGTCATGTATAATTGAGTTATAACCGCGTACTTACGATTTTGATATCCTCTTGGGAAACCCCTTTAATTAACTGGAATTTTATAAAGCTGGGAAATTTGCATCACTTGGCCTTTCTTAAAAATGACTATGAACAAGCCATAACCCTAACAGGCTAATTAAGGCCTGAAACCTTTGACAAAGTTATCTAAGCACACAAATCTTAGGGGTGGCATGGTGGCTCAGTGGTTATCAATACAGCCTTGCAGCGATGGGGTCCTGGGTTCAAATCCCACAAAGGGAACATCTGCAAGGAGCTCTCCCAGTGTCTGCGTGGGTTTCCTCAGGGTACTCCTGGCTTCCTCCCACATTCCAAAGACATACTGATAGGGATTCTAGATTGTGAGCCCCATCAGCCCCATCAGTGTTGTGGTATTAATGGTGCTATATAAATTAGTAAAATAAATAAATAATAAAGGTGCCCAAACTTTGAAATTTAAAAGATTACTAAATATATATTGTTTTTGCTGGCAGTGGATTACACGATACTCTCTAAGCATGTGAAAACAGAACTTGTTTATTCAGGAACAATATATGATAAGCTTAACAGATCAGCAATAAATCATTTGTGTGTATCTATCTGTGCAGCATCTACAGCAGGCTGCTTCTCTCATTCATAGACACAGGAAATACAGTCACATGCTCTCCCTGTGTGAACCTCTAGGAGTTTTTTTTGTTTTAACTTTATAAACAGCATACAAATCTAGCAACTAAACACTCATAGACAGGAATGGAGTTCTGTGCACCAAATATATTCCAACACCCCCACTCAACAACTACTTATCCTGTTAGTCCCATTGTGGTTCTGAAGTCCACAAACTTGGCTCTTGATACTGGCTTTGTCATACCATCAGCTATCATCTTGCCAGACTCACAATACACAAACTTGAGTACACCACGTTCCACTAAGTCACGTAAGTGGTGATGTTTTACATCAATGTGCTTAGTCTTTGCACTAATCTTCTCCCTTCTGGCAAGTCCTCATAGATAACTGTTGGTTGAGCTAATGGCTTGCTGAAATCTTCCAAAAGTTGTTTCAACCAAATTACTTCTTGACTTTCATAAGCAGCAGACATACAGTGGAGAAAAAAAGTATTTAGTCAGCCACCAATTGTGCAAGTTCTCCCAGTAAAAAAGGTGAGAGAGGCCTGTAATTGACATAATAGGTATACCACAACTATGAGAGTCAAAATGAGAAAACAAATCCAGAAAATCACCTTGTCTGATTTGGCAACATTTATTTTGCAAATTATGGTGGAAAATACTGTAAGTATTTGGTCATTAACAAAAGTTCATCTCAGTATTTTGTTATATATCATATCATATCATATGCTTCTTACGAAACCACTCCTTCATTGCCCTGGCAGTGTGCTTGAAATCATTATCATGCTGAAAAACCCATCCACATTTCATCTTCAATGCTTTTGCTGATGGAAGGAGGTTTTCACTCAAAATCTCACGATACATGGCCCCATTCATTCTTTCATGTAAACGGATCAGTTGTCCTGATCACTTTGCAGAGAAACAGCCCCAAAGCATGATGTTGCCACCCCCCATGCTTCACAGTAGGTATGGTGTTCTTTGGATGCAACTCAGCATTCTGTATCCTCCAAACATTAAAGTTTTGCTTCTACCAAACAGTTCTACTTTAGTTTCATCGGACCATATGACATTCTCCCAATACTCTTCTGGATAATCCAAATGCTCTCTAGCAAACATCAGACATGTACTGGCTTATGCAGGTGGACAGGTCTGGCAATGCAGGATCTGAGTCCCTGGTAGCGTAGTGTGTTACTGATGGTAGCCTTTGTTACGATGGTCCCAGCAATTTGCAGGTCATTCATTAGGTCCCCCCGTGTGGTTCTGGGATTTTTGCTCACTGTTCTTGTGATCATTTTGACCCCATAGGATGAGATCTTGCGTGGAGCCCCAGATCTAAGGGTTTAGTGGTCTTTTATGGTTTTTGCTTTCTTATTATTGCTCCCACAGTTGATTTCATCACTCCAAGCTGCTTTTGCAGATTGTCTTCCCAGCCTGGTGCAGGGATACAATTTTGTTCTGGTGTCTTTCAACAGCTCTTTGGTCTTCACCATAGTGGAGTTTGTAGTGTGACTTTTTAAGGTTGTGGACAGGTGTCTTTTATACTGATAACAAGTTCAAAAAGGTGCCATTACTACAGGTAATAAGTGGAGGACAGAGGAGCCTCTTAAAGAAGAAGTTACAGGTCTATGAAGAACCTGAAATCTTGCATGTTTTTAGGTTACCAAATACTTATTTTCCACCATCATTTGCAAAATAAATGTTGACAAATCAGACAAGGTGATTTTCTGGATTTGTTTTCTCATTTTGACTCTCATACTTGTGGTCTACCTATGATGTCAATTACAGGCCTCTCTCATCTTTTGAATGGGGAGAACTTGCACAACTGGTGGCTGACTAAATCCTTTTTTCCCCACTGTATGTTCTGCTTCTGTAAAAGATAATGCGACTGACACTTGTTTTCTGCTGGACCAAGAAATTGAATTTTCTCATAACTTGAACAAGTAACCACTTGTTGATTTCTGATCACTTGAATTTACAGCCCAGTCTGCATCCACATAACCTCTGAGGGTGAGATCTCCTGATGCAGATATCTTAAGATTTAGTCTTTGAGTTTCTTTAAGATATTGAAGAATTTTCTTAATTGCATTCCAATTCAAATCCGACTCTTTGGCATGGCTTGCTTACATGTTGGCAGAGACTTCCCACTGTGGCTGTGATATCCGGACGAGTTGTGGTTTCTATGTACAGAAGTTCCCTATTCTATGTCTTCCGGATGGCTGTAATCCCAAGCGTTCTAACTATCAGCTTCTTAGACAATTGTATAACTCGTACTTACACCACCAGGCGTCCACAGGTAGTTTACCTCCACCACCGCTGCAACTGTAGAAAGACCAAGAGAAACAATGCTGATTTCTTCCAAAATCTTGTATTAGTTTACAATGGACAGTAGGCAAAAAGGAATAACCTGCACAGGGAAGTTAACAACGTCTTGGCTGCTGTAGGCTAAACTGAAGAAGAAGGGAGGAGCAACCTAATACAGAGCTCAACTACGGAAGGAACATAGTGATAATCTTCACACAGTCTAATTCTACCTAGCAACAACAGGGAATTTTGCTGATTGGGGGAAAGAACTAAACACAGAGAAATATACATTACAGGTTGTTCCCATTGGTGGGACACAACACTCCCCATCTGAAAATATTCAGATTTCATAAGTCCTTTTGCGAGATAAGGAGACGACTCTGTCCCTTGACGTCGTGAAACCTGCAATGAGGAGAGAAGAAAAACAATGCAACATAATGCAGAAATCAAGTCCATACTTGTAGTAAATGTAGACCTTGAATAAAAAATGAAAAATGAGTCCAATAGAAAATCCATCTTCGGATTAGGGACGCTGCAACAAACCAACTCTTCCACCAACCCAACAGTAAAAGTTCAGTCCACAAGGGGAAGTTAGGCTGTGTGCACACGCTGCAGAATCTGCTGCGGATTCATCCGCGCGGATTTTGCAAAATCCGCAGATAAATCTGCAGGTCAAAAGACCTGCGGTTTATCTGTGGATTAGCCTGCGGTTTTGCCCTGCGGTTTATCATCTCCACAATGGAGCAGATGGTAAACCGCTGCGGAATCCGCAGAAAGAATTGACATGCAATTCTTTCTGCGGATTTGAAACCGCAGCAAAATCCGTGCGGAAAATTCCACAGCGCCTGCACAGCGGTTTTTAATTCCCATAGGGAATAATGGTACTGTACACCTCAGCAGAAACTGCTACGGATCCGCAGGGCCAAATCCACTGTGGATCCACAGCAGAATCCGTAGCGTGTGCACACACCATTAAAGTTCAGTTGGATGCTGATAATCCTGAGTCCTAGCACGGCAGTAGAAAGTGAAGGTATGCTCCCTGCCCTGGCAGAATCCTGTGACAAAGCCAAGTTCATGTGACTCCTGCTCGAAGGAGCCAGCAGATGATGAACCTGAAATTCATGTCAGCAGACATGATGACTGACCAGCTGGAAGGATGTCCAGAGTGCCTTACTGGCACCTTGGACAAACAACTTGTAAGGCAGGTTGACTGGAGATCCTTCCTAGACTCTGGTTCTCTTGACCCAAGTTCATTAACGAGTTCATCACAGGGTGATGCTTGGGAAGTGAACGTGTCTTGTTCGACATCCGGCAGTGTGCTGAGGCTGCGTTTGGGAAGAACGCTAGCACTGTTGGGTAGGGTGTTAAGTTGGTAAGATAGGGTGTTAAGAGAGGGGCTCTCCCTCTGAACACTGACTAGGCTTGTGAAGAATGTAGGCGTCAAAGGCTGGGAACTTAACAGTTGCTTGCTGTGAATCCCTTGGCAACTCAGTCTTTGTGGGAAGAGAAGGTGAGGAAGCTACCCAGCTGTTATAGTTGTCGTCGGCGGGTTTGATGCTCATGACCCTGATAATCACCTCGTCTTCCTCTGTAGGTGGTGAGTTGTTGTCCTTGGTTGAAGGATCGAGTGCTGTTGTCTCGAGGTTGTAGTCTCGAGGATAAAGCAGACTTGAATTGTCAGATGGTTGTTGTTGACATTTAGTGACGTTTGACTTCTCCTTCGTCCAGTAATGACATGGGTCTGGCAGGGGTGATAACTTATGGTGATCTGACGTGATAAGTGTTTGTTTTTTTTGGATCCTTTGCCTGGTCACCACAGACTTTGCCGATGATAACCCAGCCTAGCTCGAGGCGCTGGGCATACGGTTCATTGAGTAGTCCATGGATTTGTTGATGCATCTTGTGCAGTCATACATATAATGTCTCTGCCAAGGAGAATTAGGATGTCTGCCTTGTCATCCAGGGGTGGCATCTCTTTGGCTATTATTCTGAGATAAGGATGCTGAAGAGCGACTTCTGGCGTTGGGATTTCTTCCCTGTTGAATGGAATTTGATTACACTCAACAAGCGTGGGTAGTGGTATCTCCATGGCGTCCTTCTCAAGAGAAATTATGAGGCCACTGGCCCTTCTTCCAGAGGTTTTTATAACGCCACTGCAGGTGCCCAAGGTGTAGGGATAGACGCCTCCTTTTAAGTCGAACAAGTCAAAGAGTTCTGACCTGGCCAGTGATTTGTTGCTCTGGTCGTCCAGACTAACGTACACCTTGACTGCTTTCCCTGGATGACCCTTGGGATACACCCTTGCCAGGCAAATCTTAACCTTTGGTGCATGAGGAAGATACCGCAACATGGCTTGTCGCTTGGTCTGAACTCTCCCCGCCATGGCTTGTGGTAGGAGGTGTAGACACAGAGTCAGGCTGTGATGGATGGAGCGCTTGTACGTGGTCTTTGCTGTCGCACTCTAGACACTTGATGGCGATGACACAGTCCTTTGCAAGATGTTTGGTAGAGGAGCAGCACCTGAAGTATACTCCAAACTTCTTCAAGAGCTCCTTTCATTCTTGAAGGGGTTTCTTCCTGAAGCCGATGCACTTCTTCAGGGGTTGAAGCAGTTTGTGAATTGGGCACTGGTGGTTCAGATTTTCAACTTTCTCACCTTCACTGCCTTTGTCTGGCGCTGTCGGTGTAGACAGAACTTCTGTCTTTTATGCAGACACCGGACCACTGCGGTTGCTGTCATGAGAGCCCGAACTCCCGTACTTAGGGGATGATGCAGAGCCGCTGGGTTCTTCATAGCAGAAGCTGGGGTCAGTTTTGCACTCTGCAATATCCTTGATGAAGTCACAGAAATAGGAAAATGGAGGAAAAGACACTTGGTATTGTCTTTTTGTAATTTGACCCTCATGTGGTCCACCTTTCTTGTATTTTGTAGGGTAACTTGGCAACTATGGGTTTTATCTCAGCGGTGTCCAGGTAGCTGAGGCCAGGTAGGTGTGTGTCTGCCTTGGCTAACTGGAGCTCAAAGAGCAGGTCGCTGAGCTCTAGGAATTTTGAACTGTCCTTGCTTGAACAATGCATTCTCTATGGCTTCAGGACGGCCAAAGCTAGTCTTTCCCATGCAGCCATGAGACCAGCTGCTGGATTATTGATGTGGACGGATCTGAGCCTGTTGACCCGCTCTGTGGATTGAGGTCTGAGCCACCTGATTACTTGATGCAGCTCTTCAGCAGCAGTGATGCCAAGGTCACTAATTGCGGCTTTAAAGGCACATTTCCAACCTCTATAGTTCTCTGGTTGATCATCGAACCTCGTGAGACCGGTCTTAGTAAGTTCACGGCAAACCATGTACCTTGCAAAGTCAGACATGTCGGTTTTCTCTGACTTTGGGAAGACAATTGCTGGCTGAGTAGCGCTGCTCATATGGTCTGTAGCATCTTGACTTAGAAACGTAGGATAGTATGGTGCGGCATAAGCATTATTGCAGTAACCGGTTTACTGAGAACAGTTTCTGCCATAGATGTGACTGGAGCTGTATGGCTATGCTGGGGTGTAGGATCTGGCTGTGTATTGAAGCATGAAGGAGGTTCGGCTTTGAATGTTTGTGGCACATTGGACTGACCTTGAAAGCTGGGAGCTGCAGGTGGATCAACGTCTAGATGCTTTGGAGAGGGGTCGGTACTGACAGGAATGTAGTTGGTGGTCAGAGGTTCACTGGCTTGGCTCAGCACGTAGTCTCTTGTGCGCTTAAGTGAGTCTTCCGTGTCGAATTTGTACAAATTGACGCTGCTCCTTGGCTCCCTCCTAGAGCCTGCTCGAACACCTTTAGCTTTGCCATGGCTGCTGCATGTTCGTATTCCTTCTGCAGAGCTTCTATTTCCACCTTCTCGCGTGCAGATTCAGCTTCCATCTCTGCTTCCTTGCATGCAATCTCTGCTTTCTTGCATGCAGATTCCGCTTCCATCTCTGCTTTCTTGCTTGCAGATTCCGTTTCCATCTCTGCTTTCTTGCATGCATATTCCGTTTTCATCTCTGCTTTTTTGCATGCAGATTCCATTTCCCTCTCTGCTTTCTTTTGGGCAAAAATGGTTTGCACTTTGTAGATTCTGCTTCGGCACGCGCTCTTAAGAATTGCTCGCTGAGGGTTGAGTACCTAGATGAGCTTGACTTGACTGAGTGCTTTGAGCTCCTAGCGGACCTGGATCTGTGCAATGCAGCTTCTGACATCAGTGCGATTTTTGCTTCTGTATTGTCCACAATGTCACGCACAATGCTATCTCGTTCGGCATTGAGCTGTTGGAAGTCCTGGCATTCCTTTAGAGACTCTTGTGTATTTAATTTCAGCAGAGTAGAGATGTATTTTTTACAGGTGTCTTTATAAGACTGGTATGCAGAGTACAATTGTTCAAGGGCTCCTTCTGGTGGTAACTCGTGAGAGCCGGCCACAGTTAAGACAGTCACTTGGTTTATTACTCTTTTCCAAAGGGAAGTTGTGTGGTGTAGCAATTCACTTTTGGTGGATTCTAGATTCTCTTTGACCTTCCATGTAGGATTGGTTGATCGTTTGGATATTTCACTGCGAACTGTGAGAAGTTCTGTTTCCATTTCTTGCTGCTGCAGGGCTGGCAGTGAAAGGGTTCTTTTAGTCTGGCACATAGTGGAAGAAGTGCAAGGGTGGGGGCAGTTCTGCTCCTGGTTTCAAGGAGACCAATACAAAGTTGCAACTAGATGAACTGGACAGCATAGAATGTGATACAAGTCTATGTAAACTGCAGCTTCTCAATAGCTTATAGGTGATCCTTTGTCTGGATTACAGGCAGTGAATTGTTCTTAGTAACAGGTTAACACTAGAAGTCCCAGAAATTTCGAGCTCCCCCCTGAAGTCCCAAAAGAGGGTCAAATGACCCTTAGTCCGAACTGACGACTCTGATGGCTCCAATTAGCATCCTTTCATTTGTAAATGTGGCCATTGTCTGAGGAATCTGCAGGGGGGAGTAGAGCTGAATTCATCCTCAAAACACTGTGTGAAACACAGGTCAAGAGACTTTGCATTTTGAGGGAACTGACAATTTGTATAAACCACACATTTTGTTTTGAAGCACACATGAAGTGTTTTGGGAGAGATGTGACCTTTTGCTGCTGATCCGTGATGTTGTGCTGCATTATCCAGGTCATTTTGCCAAATGTACATATAGTTTGCAAAACATACAATCTGTTTCAATTTTTCAAGTTTTTCTAAAAGAATTTAGTTATGTTTTTCTTTTAAAAAAAAAAGATTTGAAAGAAGTGGGTTAAAAATGACAGACAAAAAACAAAACAAATTAATTGTGTTGATCCACCTCAACAAAGGTCTTGTAAAAGAGCAAAAGAATGTAAGCTGCTCCTGAGTGTGTCTGCCCACCCCCCAGCTGCATTGTTGTGCGGGGGATATGCATAAGGTTGCTAACACCTTAGCAAATTTGCATGCAGCCTTTTGTGCTGTGTGCAATAAATAGTTGACTGCTTCACCTATTTTGTTCACAAGAAACAAAATGCAGAGAAGGCTTACCACTCACAAATACACATGTGGCAAATGTACCAGGGACATACCCAGGCAGTGATTCTTAATAAATATAATTCTGGATTAATTATTCAACGGCTCATACAAAAAAAAAAATCAATCCTTAAAAGATACTTTATTGACCAATCATTAAAAAGTTTTCAAAACTTCAAAAAACAGGCAAACAAAAATAGGCTTATTGCTGATTTTCAGAATCCAGCCACAAACACTAGAGAGTCGTTCCAATGTCAGGTAGAGGGTCACAAACCTATTTGTCCCTATAGGGCCCTATATCTCTCTCCTACCTGACAGCGGAGGTTGGCACCCTCTTGATACGCAAATGGCGCCCCCGCTCCTCGGCGGCTCTCCCTAATCACCCTGTTGACTCCTATCTAAGCAGTGCCAGGTATGTTTGGATAGTGCAGACAGACTGCTCGGTGAGTGCTGAAATGCGAGTCACACAAGAAGGACATGCCACTCACACACACACACATGCAGCCCCCACTGCAGTCTATTGTAAATATGTGTGGAATTGTTTTATTCCTTGTATTTTTTTTATTTTTATATCAAAAATAAAAAGCATGGAGACAAATAACAGTTGTTCTTTTGTATATTTTTCACACTGACATTTCAGTCCTCTTGACTTAGACACAAATGCTTCTGGTCATTACTCACAGCTGTACCTTGCTCTAAAATTTCTAATTCTCTATTTAAAATATATAAAAAATGATTCATTGTTTCAGTGCTTTTTTGCTCAAATAAAACTAAACTAAATACAATATGTATATTATCAAATACAATAAACTGAATAGAACTAACTAGAAACTAAAAGGCTAAACTCAATGGAAAACAACAACCTCATGTGGTGCGACAGTAGTGGCCTTAATTACAGAACAAAAGACGGTGATTATAGGATGTTAGATAAAATCCTTCAGGTTATTCGACCCCTCTCTGGGTTCCAAAGGTAGAAATGTTAAATGACCCCTCTCTGGGACTTCTAGTGTTAAATCTATATGGGCACATATACCCATCATATGGGTGCCCATATACCCATCATACATATCCTCCATCCCATAGTCCCATGCCCATATACCCATCATACATATCCTCCATCCCATAGTCCCGTGCCCATATACCCATCATACATATCCGCCATCCCATAGTCGAGTGCCCATATACCCATCACACGTCCTTCATCTCATAGTCCCATGCCCATATACCCATCATACATATCCTCCATCCCATAGTCCCGTGCCCATATCTATATGGGCCATGGCTGATGCTGCAATATCATCGGCAATGGCTGGAGACCGCAATCTGCCGCTGCCATCAGTATTTGTTCCCCTCCCCTCTTCTGCCCTCCGCTCCCCCCGCCGTCCGATTCCACCCGCTCCCCCAGTACCTCCCGAGTCCCGGTGTCCCTCTGTCTTCGGGTCTTCCGCCATGGGTGCCGCCATCTTCTAAAATGGCGGGCGCATGCGTAGTGCGCCCGCCGAGATCTGCCGGCCGGCACACAGCAGTTTCATTCATTCATTCCAGGTACATTTTGATCATTATGATAGACCCTATCACAATGATCAAAATAAAAAAATAGTAAATAAACCCCCCTTTATCACCCCCATAGGTATCGAAAAATAATGAAGTAAAGAAAATATATTTATTTTTATTTATCCATTAGGGTTAGGGTTAGAATTAGGGTTGGGGTTGGAATTAGGGTTGGGATTGGAATTAGGGTTAGGGTTGGAATTAGGGTTAGGGTTGTTATTAGGGTTAGAGTTGGGATTAGGGTTAAGATTAGGGTTAGGGGTGTGTTGGGGTTAGGGTTGGGATTAGGGTTAGGCTTGTGTTTAGGGTTATGGTTAGGGTTGGGATTAGGGTTAGGGTTGTGGTTAGGGGTGTGTTGGAGTTTGGGTTGGCATTAGAATTGAGGGGTTTCTACTGTTTAGGCACATCAGGGGCTCTACAAACGCAACATGGCACCACCATTGAATCCAGTCAATTTTGCGTTCAAAAAGTCAAACGGTGCTCCTTCCCTTCTGAGCCCCGACAAGTGCCCAAACAGTGGTTTACCCCAACATATGGGGTATCAGCGTTGCACAACAACTTTGGGGGTCGAATGTCTGCTGTTACCCTTGGGGAAAATAAAAAATTGGGGGCTAAAAATGATTTTTGTGGAAAAAATCCACAAATTTTCACGGCTATGCGTTATAAACTTCTGTGAAGCACTTCAGGGTTAAAAGTGCTCACCACACATCTAATTAAGTTCCTTGGGGGGTCGAGTTTCCAAAATGGGGTCACTTGTGGGGGGTTTCTACTGTTTAGGCACATCTGGGGCTCTGCAAAAGTAACATGACAGATCGCAGACCATTCCATCAAAGTCTACATTTCAAAATGTCACTACTTACCTTCCGAGCCCCGATGTGTGCCCAAACAATGAGTTTCCCCTCACATATGGGGTACCAGCGTACTCAGGACAAACTGGACAACGTTTGGGGTCAAATTTCTCCTGTTACTCTCGTGAAAATAAAAAATTGTGGGCTAAAAAATCATTTTTTGAGGAAAAAAATGATTTTTCATTTTCACAGCTCTGCGTTATAAACTTCTGTGAAGCACTGGTGGGTTCAAAGTGCTCACCACACATCTAGATAAGCACCTTGGGGGGTCTAGTTTTCAAAATGCGGTCACTTGTGGGGGAGCTCCAATGTTTAGGCACACAGGGGCTCTCCATACGCGACATGGTGTCCGCTAACGATTGGTGCTAATCTATAATTAGATCAATTCAAAGATTTTTGACTCAATACCCATAGAGCAAGCTGGCTTTAGACTTGCTTGAAACTGCAGTGATCAAATTTTAGCCTTGACAAATCTCATTGAGGCTGAATTTCAAAACAACAAGAAGGTTTCAGTGGCATTCATTGATCTTTCTGCTGCATATGACACTGTGTGGAGGGAAGGACTTCTATATAAGTTTCTGAAGGTGATCCCATGTAAAAAAAATGATGTATCTCTTGAATAATATGATTGCAAATCAAACCTTTCATCTTATCATGGGTGATTCAACCAGTTGTAAGAAAACCTTAATCAATGGTTTGGCCCAGGGATCAGTGCTGGCACCTCTCTTGTTTTCTTTGTACCTAGCTGACCTTCCAGATACAGTATCACGGAAATTTGGATACGCCGATGACTGGGCACTTGCTACAGCGAGCAAAACAAAGGTGGAAGCAGAGGAAGATCTGACAGAAGATCTTAGTATAACAGGAAAGTATTTTCGACAATGGAGGCTAAAGCCCAATCCATCAAAAACGGAAGTATGCTGCTTTCATTTACACAACGCAAGTGCTAAGACTGAACTCAAAGTACATTTTGAAGGTCAACTTGTCAAACATAATTTCAATCCTAAGTATTTAGGTGTAATCCTTGATAGAACCCTAACCTTCAAATCTCACTTGGATAAGACAGCACAGAAACTAAAAGCACGGAATAATATTATTCAAAAACTCTGTGAATCCTCTTGGGGTTCTTCAACACCTGTCTTGAACGTCTACCCTTGCCTTGGTGCACTCTGCCGCAGAATATTGTGCTCCAGTATGGTTGAATAGTTGTTAAGTGAATGCAATCGACACCCAGCTGAACAATTCTATGCGCATAATATCTGGTGCCAACAGACCTACGCCTGTACATTGGTTACCTGTCTTGAGCCATATTGCACCTGCAAACCTGAGAAGACAATAGCTCCTACTTAAAGAGTACACTAAAGTACTGAATAATGAAAATCTCCCAATACATCAAACCATCCAAGATGTTCAAATACAGCGACTGAAATCAAGACACCCACCCATCCGAACCGCAATTACCCTTTATGAACATGTTTTCAGTTTAGAAGAGAAATGGCGAGAACTTTGGGTCAGTGCAGTAGATGGTGAGCTTCAAATGTTTCCTCACTTACAAAATCCACCAACAGGCTTCAATCTACCAAGGAAAACCTGGGTTACTCTGAATCGTATCAGAACAAACTTTGGTGTCTGTGCAGATCTTATGCATAAGTGGGGAAAATCTGACTCTCCTGCCTGTGACTGTGGAGCTGATCGTCAAACAGTTCAGCACATTGTTGAGGAGTGTCCCCTCAGATCTTATACTGGTGACAAGAATGATTTCTACACTGGAAATGACAATGTTATTGCATATATAGAAAACCTTGATATTCGACTGATTTTTGCTCCTTTATTCTTTTTAAATCACTGTTTATTGTTCGTTGTTTATTCTTATATGATGTTGAAATATGTTCATACGATTAAATAAATGGAGCTAATTTTCCATTCAAAAAGTCAAATGGCGCTCCTTCCCTTCCGAGCCCTGCCATACGCCAAAACAGTGGTTTATGACCACATATGAGGTATTGGTGTACTTAGGAGAAATTGCCCAACAAATTTTAGGATACATTTTATCCTGTTCCCCATGTGAAAATGAAAAAATTAAGGCTAAAAGAAAATTTTTGTGAGAAAAGCACCTGGGGGTTCAAAGTGCTCACTATGCATCTAGATAAGTTCCTTGGGGGGTCTAGTTTCTGTCAGGATCCTGTCAGCATCGGCAGCTGCCACGGCTGAGCAGGGTGACTTACCCACACTGCGGGAGAGCACGGGGCCCAATACGGTAGTGAAGGTTTAAGCAGACAGGACCTGAGGCACAGAAAATAGTAAGGAGTACCAGGACCTACAATCATGTGACTGCAGGGGGCGGGGCTTAGCGTCCTACTACTGCAGATGATGTAATGTACCTACTGCAGGAATACTGTAGTAGAGGAGAGGAAAATGCAGGTCAGACAAGCAGAGGTCATACACGAGAGGGTGGTGCGGTACCAAAGGGACGAGCAGAGAATAGTCAAGTCACAAGCAGAGAGTCATACACGAGAGGGCGGTGCGGTACAAGAGGGACAGGCAGAACTCGTAACAGGGACAGAACCGGATCAAAACCAAACAGGCAACAAGTTATCAGGCACAAGGCACACGTACACAAGAGGTCAACTAACTCAGCCGAGGGCAGGAGTATAACTGACACCGGACCTAGGTCCAGTGAGCATTAAATAGTCACCCACTGCCAGAGAGAGGCAGAAACAATTAACCCCCTGTTTGACCAGGATGGGCCAAAGCGAAACCCCGTCCTGGATCATGACAGTACCCTCCTCTCAATGGGGGGCCACTGGACCCCCAGGTCTCTCAGGATACTTGGCGTGAAAGGCCCCGACCAACCAATCTGCATGAACCGATCGAGCAGGAACCCACGACCGTTCTTCAGGACCGTAGCCTTTCCAATGTACCAGATATTGAAGGGCATGATGGACCAACCTAGAGTCGATAATTCGTTCCACCTCGTACTCAGACTGCCCGTCTACCAAAACCGGTGGCGGGGAAGCTGATGATCCCTCCCCACCGGACCTCACAAGTTTCAAAAGGGCCCTATGGAAAACATTGGGAATCTGTAGAGATGGCGGGAGACGCAACCGAAAAGCCACCGGGTTAACCACTTCGGTAATTTCATAGGGACCTATAAACTTAGGTCCAAGCTTCGCAGAGGGGACCTTGAGCCTTATATTCTTGGTAGATAACCATACCTTATCCCCAATCTGAAACACCGGTCCCGCGGTTCATTTTTTGTCTGCAAAAAATTTAAATTCATCCTGGGACTTCGTAATATTACTCTGGACCTCCCGCCATACCTCCCCCAACCGCTGGATAGTCTCATCAGCCCCAGGACACCCAGAGTTCAAACGGGAAAATTCTCCAAAATGAGGATGAAACCCACAGTTGTAGAAAAAGGGAGATGTACACGTAGACTGGTTAATGCGGTTGCTAAACGCAAACTCGGCCAACGGTAACACAGAACACCAATCATCCTGTCGGGATGAGGTCAAGCAACGCAGAATTTGCTCCAGAGACTGATTGGTCCGCTTGGTCTGCCCATTAGTCTCTGGATGATAAGCAGATGAAAAGGACAGACCAATACCCAACCTATTACAAAAAGCCCTCCAAAATCTGGAAACATTGCACTCCACAGACAACACATTCAAGGGTACCCCATGCAACCGCACCACATGCTCAACAAACAATCTGGACAATGTTTCCGCATTAGGTAGAGCTGCCAAAGGTACAAAATGTGCCTGCTTACTAAACCTGTCCACCACAACCCAAACGACGGTATTACCTTTGGAGGGGGGAAGGTTGGTGATGAAATCCATGGACAAATGGGTCCATGGTCTCTCAGGAATTGGCAGTGGTACCAATTCCCCGGCCGGCCGGTTATGGGGGGTTTTTGCACAGGCACAAACATCACATGCAGACACATATTCCCCAACATCAGGGGCTAAAGAAGACCACCAGAATACTCTAGCAATGGCCTTCCAGGTAGCCGAAATCCCTGGATGTCCACCCAGAACTGAGTCATGGAACTCCCGGAGGACCTTGAGGCGAAACTGAGCTGGCACGAAAAGTTTATCCACCGGCTTAGCCGGAGGTGCAAGAGACTGGGCTTCCCGAATCTCCCGTTCCAACATATTAGAAACACCTGCCACCACCACCCCAGGCTGAAGAATGGAGGATGGAGGTTCATGGGGGGGACACCGGATCTAGACTGCGTGACAAGGCATCAGCTCTGACATTTTTGGATCCTGGCCGAAAAGTGACCATCTAGCCTGTCTGGGAGTCAACCTTTTAGCTGACTCAATGTAAGCTAGGTTTTTGTGATCCGTAATTACGGTTATAGGATGGACAGCCCCCTCCAAAAAATGCCTCCATTTTTCAAAGGACAACTTTACGGCCAGAAGTTCTCGATTCCCAACATCATAGTTTCTGTCCGCAGGGGAGAATTTCTTCGAGAAAAAGGCGCAAAGTCTCAAATTAGTCAAAGTGGCGGGTCCCTGGGACAATACCGCCCCCACCCCCACCTGTGAGGCGTCCACCTCAACAATAAATGGTTCAGATGGGTCCGGTTGAATAAGAACCGGAGCAGACATGAAACATTTTTTTAAAAACTGAAACGCCGCTATCGCTGCGGCTGACCAATTCTTGATATCGGCCCCCTTTTGTGTCATGTCTGTGAGGGGTTTAACTACCTGTGAGAACCCCCTTATAAATTTGCGATAATAATTGGCGAATCCTAGGAAACGCTGCAGAGCCTTCAAATCACAAGGTTGAACCCACTCGACAATGGCCTGCAACTTATTAGGATCCATGTGATACCCTTCAGCAGACACAATGAACCCCAGAAAAGACAGTTCCTGAACAAAAAATAAACATTTCTCTAGTTTAGCAAAGAGACAGTTCTCCCGAAGCCTTTGGAGAACTGCCCGAATATGACCAATGTGAGCCTGTTTACCAGGAGAGTAGATCAATATATCATCCGAATACACCACCATAAAACGTCCAATAAAATCAGAGAACATGTGATTTATGAAATTTTGGAAGACCGCTGGAGCATTGGTCAGACCAAAAGGCATGACCAAATTTTCAAACAACCCTTCAGTAGTGAGAAAAGCAGTTTTCCACTCATCTCCTTCCTGGACTCGGATAAGGTTATACGCTCCCCGTAGATCTAATTTTGAAAACCACTTAGCTCCGGACAACTGGTTGTATAAATCAGGAATAAGTGGGTGGGGATACGTATTTCTCACAGTTATCTTATTTAACTCACGAAAATCGAGGCATGGGGGTAAACCACCGTCTTTTTTCTTTATGAAAAAGAATCCCGCTGCCATGGGAGAAACAGAAGGGCGAATGTGTCCCTTTCGGAGACTCTCAGAAATGTATTCCTTCATCGCAGCCCATTCTGGACCTGAAAGGTTATACAAACGGGCCTTGGGCAATTTAGCACCTGGAACCAGGTCAATGGCACAATCAAATGGGCGGTGTGGTGGTGAAACCTCAGCCTCTTTTTCGGAGAAAATGTCCATATAGTCTTTTAGGTACTCCAGAATACCTTCCAGACCCACGGACGACACAGACAGAGTAACAAGACATTTTTCAGAACAATAGGGACCCCATTTAACAATGTCCCGAGATTCCCAATTAATCACAGGATTATGTCATTGTAACCAGGGGAACCCCAACAACAGTCCCGCAGGCAGGTTGTCCATAACAAAATATGAAATATGTTCCTGTGCAAGGAACTCACTTTAAGGAGAAACTCTTCTGTATGAAATATGACATCATTCTTAGCCAGTGGTGTTTTGTCAATGGCAACAACGTGAATAGGAGTCTCCAACCTAACTGTCCCTTACTTACACTTGGACACCAAGTCAGAGTCAATAAAGTTCAACGGCGATCCACAATCCATGAAAGCAGAAGTGGTTGTGGAGACACTCCCACAACAAAGTTCCACTTGTAACAACAATTTAGAAAATGGAGAAAAGGGTACCTGAGAGCCTGGGTTACCTCCACGACAATCACCCGGGCTCAGTCGCTTGCAGGTTGGTGGACAAGAAGGGCACTCCTTTTTCCAATGTCCGGAATCCCCACAGAAAAAACAGCACTTTCCCAAGCGCCGTTGTCTTTCCTTTCTCCTTGAAGTCGATGGTTCCCATCTCCATGGTTTCCAATGTAAGATTGGCTCCCCTTCCTTGAGAAAATAATGGGGTTTCAACCTGCATCACTCCCCTGGCCCGTAGCCATTCGGACGGCTTGTGTCATAGCCTCCTCCAGGGAATCAGGCGGAGGGTGGAGAGCCAAGACACCTTTCAGATGTTCAGACAGGCCTCTACGGGACAAACCCTGGAGGGCGGCATCATTCCAGCAGACCTCAGCAGCCCAATGTCTGAACTCTGAGCAGAACCACTCGGCTGAGTGCTTCCCCTGACACACACTCATCACCCTGTCCTCAGCCATACGCATCCGATCAGGCTCATCATAAATATGCCCCAAGGCCTCAAAAAATGCATCCACAGTCATACGCTCTGGGGCAGTGGTAGGAAGGGAGAAAACCCAAGCCTGGGGAGCTCCCCTTAGCAGAGACATAATGACCCCTACTCTCTGACTTTCATCCCCTGAAGAGTGTAGTCTCAATGAAAAAAAAAGCTTACAGCCCTCCTTGAACACTTTGAATTCCCTTCTATCTCCAGAAAAAGTATCCGGTAACTTAACCGGAGATTCAGGGGAAATTACTGTAACCTCCCGAGCCCCTGATGATAAAACCCCCTGCACAGTGTCAGCGATCAGCTGCTGAGACTGAGCCAGGGCTAATTGTTCCCCCAGGAGTCTCTGAGACATCTGAGTCAGGTGCTTTACCTGCTCAGAAAGAGCGTACATAGGATCCATCACACACACAGGAGAAGGGGAGCAGAGAAAAAAAAAATGGTAGAAGTCAGTTATAATGTCAAGATCCTGTCAGTGTCAGCAACTGCCACGGCTGAGCAGGGTGACTTACCCACACTGCGGGAGAGCATGGGGTCCAATACAATAGTGAAGGTTTAAGCAGACAGGACCTGAGGCACGGAAAATAGTATGGAGTACCAGGACCTACGATCATGTGACTGCAGGGGGCGGGGCTTAGCGTCCTACTACTGCAGATGATGTAATGTACCTACTGCAGGAATACTGTAGTAGAGGAGAGGAAAACGCAGGTCAGACAAGCAGAGGTCGTACACGAGAGGGCGGTGCGGTACCAAAGGGACGAGCAGAGAATAGTCAAGTCACAAGCAGAGAGTCATACACGAGAGGGCAGTGCGGTACAAGAGGGACAGGCAGAACTCGTAAGAGGGACAGAACCGGATCAAAACCAAACAAGCAACAAGTTATCAGGCACAAGGCACATGTACACAAGAGGTCAACTAACTCAGCCGAGGGCAGGAGTATAACTGACACCGGACCTAGGTCCAGTGAGCATTAAATAGCCACCCTCTGCCAGAGAGAGGCAGAAACGAAACAATTAACCCCTGTCTGACCAGGATGGGCCAAAGCGAAACCCCGTCCTGGATCACGACAGTTTCCAAAATTGGGTCACTTGTGGGGGAGCTCCAATGTTTAGGCACACAGGGTCTCTCCAAACGCGACATGGTGTCCGCTAACGATAGGAACTAATTTTCCATTCAAAAAGTCAAATGGCGCTCCTTCCCTTCTGAGCCCTGCATTTCACTCAAACAGTGGATCCCCCCATATATGGTGTTTCAGCATACTCAGGACAAATTGGACAATTTTTGGGGTCTACTTTCTCACTTTACCCTTGGGAAAATAAAAAAATTGTTGCTAAAAGATCATTTTTGTGACTAAAAAGTTAAATGTTCTTTTTTTTTACTTCCATGTTGCTTCTGCTGCTGTGAATCACCTGAAGGGTTAATAAACTTTTGAATGTGGTTTTGATTAGCTTGAGGGGTGCAGTTTTTAGAATGGTGTCACTTTTGGGTATTTTCAGCCATATAGACCCCTCAAACTGGTGGTCCCTAAAAAAATGGTTTTGTAAATTTTGTTGTAAAAATGAGAAATCGCTGGTCAACTTTTAACCCTTATATCTTCCTAACAAAAAAATTTTGTTTCCAAAATTGTGCTGATGTAAAGTAGACATGTGGAAAATGTTATTTAAGATTAACACACTGGCGCCAGTCCACTTGGACAGAGAAGGGAGGTCCACTATTCCCAGATGCAGCTGGTGAATAACAGGCTCTGTGCTGGTATATTGTATATTGTCTTTCATTTGGATGCCAAAACTGCTGAGTAGATAATATAGGGTTAAATAGGGGTGAGTACAATAGTGTGTTTCAGATATCAGATAGAAGAGAATATATTATATGGTATGAAGTGAGGAACATAAAACTTGTGCTGTAGGGACATTATACTGAGAACTGCTTGGAATGTTATATTGGGTCTGTTGGGATATCATCATCTTATATGGGACTGTGGGGGACAATATAGTGGAGGCTGTGGACACATTACAATGTATAGGGGCCTGTTGGAGACATTATACTGGATTATTGGGTGACCATAGTGTATTGGGAGCTGTGTGGAATATTATACTGAGGCTGTGATGACAATACTGTATAGGGGGCTGTGGTGGACATCATAATACATAATGGGGTAGAGTGAGATAGGGGAAAAATGATGAATTCTGTTTTGTCCATGTTCAGTTTTGGAAAGTGAGCAGAAAAGAAAGATGAAATAGTGGCAGACATTGTAGGATTCTGGTCAGTAAGGAGGTGATGTCAGGTCCAGATAGGTAGATCTGTGTGTCATCGGCGTAGAGATGTTACTACAAATTCTATGAGCGGTCCCTGTAGACTGTGAGCCCTCGCGGGCAGGGTCCTCTCTCCTTTTGTACTTGTGTATGCCTTGTATGGCTCATGTTTATTGTACTTGTCTTTGCATGCCCCGTTTTCACATGTAAAGCGACATGGAATAAACGGCGCTATAAAAAATAAATAATAATAATAATGGGGACCTGTGGTGAACCTGAGACTGTATACTGGGTAGCTGTTGCACATACCTTATTTTTCCGACCATAAGACGCACTTTTTTCCCCCAAAATTTTTGGGGAAAGTGGGGGGTGCGTCTTATGGTCGCAATACACGGTACTAACCTGGTGGCTGGTGGCAGCGGGTGGGGCTCTGCGGTGCGGTGGTGGCAGTTGGCTGTGCTCCGGTGCAGGGGCGGCGGCTCCGCCGGCATTTCTTCGCAGCCCGGAGGCCTCCGCACTTCCCTTGCTGGCCGCCGCCATGTTACGGTGGCCTCCGGGAGCATAGACGCCGGAAAGATGGCTGCCGGTCCGGGGACGGCGCATGCGCAGCTTCAGATCTCGTCCCGAGATCTCGGGGGAGGAGATCTCGTTGCCGAGATTTGAATCTCGTCCCCCGAGATCTCGAGCTTAAACTACATCACATTCCACCATTACTTGGGCGCCCAGGGCCACGGACTGGGTCACCGCTGTGACACATCCCACTGACACCGGCCCGGTACCAAGTACCCCACAGCCCTGGGAGGGCGATCCAATTTGGCGTCGCGAACAGGATTACGGAGCCCGGTATCCCCGGGTCCTGTGTGCCATAGACTGTGTTTGTGTAAAAGACTGTGTGATATTGGCACCAATTGCCACCATTGCCGCGATGCTTGGCGCGCGCAGGAAGAAAGAGGCGGTCCTTCGTGGGCGGAGCCTGCCACAGAGCGCGAAGAAGTGAAGTGCCACGCGGGAAGAGAGGACAGCGCGCAAGAGGAGGAGGAGCTGAGGCCTACAGCTCGGAGCGTCGGGCCTGTGAAGTGGCTGCCGGTGAGCTCCCAGAACCCCGGCCCTGGCTAACGTTAACTGGGGGGAGAAGATGTCCGCGCCAAGCGGCGATGCAGCGGCATGCGCCGGTGCCAACCCCGCAGCACTGCCAGGAGGAGCGCATGCCACAGCGGTCTCCATAATGCCGCTGTCTATGCCCTATATACCGGGAGCGGCCTGGCTACTGCAGTACTCGGGTGAGTCGCATACCCTGAGTGAATTTAAAGAGAGACTGTGCAGTTTGTTTAAAGTATACCCTCTGTCTGAAAGCCAGAAAGTGAATATCCTGATTGGACAGCTAACGGGTGCAGCACAAAGAGAAGTAAAAGCCTGGCAGGACACTGATAAAGAGACTGTTGCAAAGATCCTGGCCAAACTGAGGAGCACCTTTGACACTCGCACTGCAGCTGAAATCAAGATGAGGTTCTTTGGCTGTAAACAGAAGGCGCAGGACAGTATCAGGGACTATGCTTTCAACCTGCAGGAGGCGCTGCGAGCAGTTAAGCAAGTTGATCCTGACAGTGTGAAGGAGGAAGATAAACAGTTCATTGAAGGACTCCTATCCAGTACCCACAGAGGACAGTTGCGTATTATAAGCCTGCAAAACCCTGATCTGAACTTTGCTGATTTTAAGGACAGGGCTATTCGAGTACTGCAGGAGTCCACTGACAGCCGTCCAGTGCCCCCTAGGCGCCCAGCGATCACCTACCATCAGGAAGCAACATCTTTTCCTTCCATCCCTGTGGAGGCTGATGCACAGACTCTGGATAAAGATCCAAATGAGGAGCTGCGTCTTCAGGTCCAGGAGTTGACCAAAGGAATGGCTGCACTTACTAAAACCGTGCAGTCCCTACAAGTGTCCTCCAAAGAAAAGATCCAGCATGCTTCCAGTCCAGAGGATGTCCCGTGGCTCCGGAGGAGGAGAACCCCGCCACTTCGAGGAAGGAACAACGATCGCTATGACCAGGACAGACGTCCCACCTGTCGTCGCTGCTACAAGGCTGGTCATCTTGACAGATATTGTCCTTTAAACGAGCAACCCCTGGGACAGAGGGCCAACCCCCAGGAGTAGGATCCCCAGGCCAAAGAACTGGAGAGCCAAGTATGTGGGAGGGAGACCAATCCTTCCTGTGATGATTGACGATATCCCTATGAACGCTTTGCTGGACACTGGCTCTCAGGTGACCACGATGCCGTACATTCTGTACAAGAGATATTGGACTGATTCAGAGCTTACCCGTGGCCCAACTGATGAACTGACAGTAGTTGCTAGTAATGGTCAGTCTTTACCGCAGATAGGATGTAAAGAAATTACTGTCAAAGTGGGGCGGGTAGAGCTAAAGTCTCAAGGTTTAATAGTTGTTGATACTGACCGACGTGAATGTAATCCCATGATGACTCTTGGTACAAATGTAATTGAAAACTGTCTGTCCGAGGTTATTGTCTTGTTGCAACAGGTGGCTGAGACTGCTGGTTCCGAAGAATGAGTCCTGCAGAAGGAGATCCGAACCCTGATGCAAAGGCAACAGGTAGAACTCTATGGCGGAGAGATTGGCAGCGTCAGAGTGAGTGATGCTTTTCCCATTGCAATACCCCCCAGATGTGAAATGTTGGTTTGGTGTCAGGCAGCTATAGGTCTTAGAGGGAGAGATTACCAGGCATTGGTAGAACCGTATACTCCGAGAGCAGGCCCACTGTCCTGACAGCCAGAGGGGTGGTTGACATATGAAAGGGGAGAGTACCTGTACGCCTTTTGAATTGTGGGGAAGAGGAAGCCACAATACCTCGGTACGCCACAGTTGCTAAGCTGCTCACCGTTAATAACAACTCTTTGCAGGCATCAGAACCCTTGGTCTCATCCGATCAGGTGGAAGACAATGGCTCTGTGAAGCAGCCAGATGAGTGGTGTCAGCAACTGCAGGTGGGAACTGACTCTACACCTTCATACCAAAAAAATGGGGTTTACAGAGTGACACAAGAGTATGAGCGGGTATTCAGCAAACACCCACTAGATTTTGGGCAGCGAAAAGGGGTTCAAGATCATATCCCCACTGGAGACCATCCACCCATAAAGGAGAGGTACAGACCTATACCCCCAACACAATACCAGTGTGCTAAGAGTATGTTGAGAGAGATGAAGGAGGCAGGGGTCATCAGAGACAATTGTAGCCCCTGGGCAGCTCCAATAGTGTTTGTAAAGAAAAAGGATGGTACCATGAGAATGTGTGTTGATTACAGGAAAATTAACAGTATTACACTTAAAGATGCCTACCCATTACCCAGAATTGAGGAATCATTGGCTGCACTTAAAACTGCTAATTACTTTTCCACCTTAGATTTCACTAGTGGGTATTGGCAGGTTCCCGTGGCAGAGGCAGACAAGGAGAAAACAGCATTTACCACTCCAATGGGTCTCTGTGAGTTCAATTATATGCCATTTGGGCTCTGCACTGCTCCAGGAACATTTCAACGGCTGATGGAGTGCTGCCTGGGACACATGAACTTTGAGACGGTCCTGTTGTACCTGGATGATGTCATTGTTTTCTCCAAAACCTATGAAGATCATCTGGAGCACCTGGCTGAAGTGTTTGAAGCTTTGTCCAATTTTGGCCTGAAGGTGAAGCCCTCCAAGTGTCACCTCCTGAAGCCCAAGGTGCAGTACCTCAGTCATGTGGTCAGTGCAGAAGGTGTGGCACCAGACCCTGATAAGGTCACAGTCATCCGGGACTGGCCGAAGCCCAGCAACCTTCATGAAGTACGCCAATTCCTTGGATTGGTAGGCTACTACCGAAGATTCATCAAGGGCTTTACTGAAATAGCCACCCCTATGCAAAATTTCCTGGTGGGGCAGTCCAAGAAGACCAAACAGAAAAATTCCACCTTGGAGTGGACTGAAGAGTTGGAAAGGTCCTTCACCAGATTGAAGATGGCTCTCACAGGAGACAAAGTTCTGTCCTACCCAGATTATGGCAAACCCTTTGTGCTGTACACAGATGCCAGCAACGTGGGACTAGGAGCAGTACTGTCGCAGATACAGAATGGGAAAGAAAGAGTGATCTCCTATGCCAGCAGAAAGCTGTGCCCCACTGAAAGGAACCCTGATAATTACAGTTCTTTCAAGCTGGAGTTCCTTGCCATAGTCTGGGCTGTCACCGAAAGGTTCAAGCATTACCTAGCCTCCGCCAAGTTCACCATCTTCACGGACAACAACCCGTTGACGCATTTGGACACTGCAAAACTAGGTGCCCTGGAACAGTGATGGATGGCTCGGCTATCGAACTATGAGTTTACTATCAAGTACCGGGCAGGGCACAAGAATGCCAATGCTCATGCGCTGTCCAGAATGCCTAACCTACCAGATGCAGGAGAAGACCCTGAGGCTCTTGAAGAGATAGAGCTACCTCCCTTCCACCGGTCACTTGCGGCCCAACGTGCTCAAGGAGTGAGGAACCGACGGTCTGGCTTGAAGGAGGTCACCCTGAATCCGTCATGATTGGGCAGAAACGCAAGATAGTGACCCTGCAGTCCGCCTGGTGAAGGAGCTGCTGACACGAACTGACTCACGTCCAGAGTCGGATGCTCCTGAAGAATCTCAGCAGTTGTGGAAGGAGAGAGGCCGGCGGTTCATTTATGAAGGGAATCTGTGTCGGAGGAGTATCAATGCCCGCACTCATGATCTGGTTTGGCAGGTGATAGTCCCAAAGAGAGAGGCATCAATGGTCCTGGAAGCATACCACAATGGAGCTGGACACTTCGGATGGAAGAAGTTGGAAGTATTGCTCTTAGAGATGTTCTACTGGGCTGGTATGAGGAAAGCCATTGAGAGGTGGTGTCAGGAGTGTGGACAATGTAACCTGCGCAGAAAGGATCGGGACAGCCAGAGAGCTCCTCTACAGCCAAACATCACCAAACAGCCCCTTGAGTTGGTAGCCTTGGACCATGTGAAGCTGGTTCCAAGCCGGTCAGGCTACATCTATGCACTTACCATTGTGGACCACTACTCAAGATTCCTGGTAGTTGTACCTGTCAAAGATCAAACTGCCAGGACAGCAGTCAGAGCATTCCAACAGCACTTCTGTAGACCACATGGGTATCCTGAAAGAGTGCTGACAGATCAAGGACCAGCTTTCGAGGCAGAAGTGTTCCACGAATTCTATAACCTGTATGGTTGTAAGAAGATTCGGACAACGCCGTATCACCCACAGACCAATGGCATGTGCGAGAAGATGAACCAGGTAGATGGATCTCCTGAAGACTTTGCCCTTGGAGGAGAGGAATCTGTGGCCAGACAAGTTGCCCGATCTGGTGGACCTCTACAACCATATCCCAGTGAACTCCACCAATTGTACCCCAGCCTATTTAATGAGAGCAAGACCTGGAACGCTGCCTATTGACTTAGACATGGGAGTCCTGACACCTGAAGTGGAGTCCCCAGATGCTGATTGGGACACGGAGAGGCAGCAGCAGTACAGGAGAGTTCAAGAATGTGTGGAGAAGAGTTTGGCCCAGGCAAGGCAAAAGCAAGAGAAGCTTTACAATCAAAATGCACCTGCCGTTCCTTTATCGCCGGGAGAGCAAGTCTTGAAATGAAAGAGAAGATTGCACAAATCGGATGATCAATGGGAAGCTGAACCTTATACCATTCTGCCCTCGAATTTTGATAATACTAAGGTATGTCTTGTTAGTAAAGATGGAGGAGAGACCTCAGCAGCGGTATCAAGAGATCATTTGAAGTTGTGTCCTGACCAGTTGAAGGAAAGGAAAGAGGAACCAGATAACATCCAACCCATGGTGGAAGACGAGAAGGTCAGCACAGTGCTTGGAGAATTCCCTGCGAATTGGACTAGAGTGAATGATGCTATAGTGGTGCCAGTGTTGCTGTTTCCCCAATTGGTAGCACAGGAAGATGTGACTCAAGAGAATCAGGAAAATCAGGCAGCAGAAGCCACACCAGCAATGGAGCCAGAGAACACTCGCCCTGCCAGTGGTGAACCTGTTGTACCTTTGGTGAGTCTAAGAAGTCACAGTCAGTCTAGTATCCCTGTGTTACATAGAACCCCCAGTAGTGTATCCAGTACATTACCCACTACACCAGTCTTACGCAGGTCTACCTGCACCACTCAAGGTATACCACCCCTTAGATATCGCATATAAATAAGTTAAAGTAATGTTCACCTGTACCTGTAAATATGTAACTGTTCTCAAGTTTTGTGCCTACAGGTAACCTGTAAGAGTTTACTTTGGAATTTGTTTTATGGACACTGAACCACAGGACTTGTGTGTGGTCAAAAACTTTCACCATTTGCCCAGGAATGGACTATGGACATTGATGCTTGGACTTGCCATCATAGGACCATTTTTGAAGCACTTGGTTTTTGTACATTTTTTCATTTTTAAATCTTGTACAATTCTTATTGTGTAACTGTATATATGTTCAACTGTTTTCATATGTTCCTGTTTTGTTCAGCCCAGGATTGCTGACTTGCACTAGGGGGAATGTGGCGCCCCCAGGAGTATGGCCGCCACAGTGGCTTTGCCTTCCTCCAGGGGAGGGTAATGCCAGGCTTGGAGGCAATGATGGGTCTCTCTCGCAGTCAATCCATACATGCAACACAGTTTCACTCCAGGCCAGCAGGGGGAACTCTGAACCAGGATTAAGGGGAGGAGTGCTCTCTGAGGGCCAGGAGGAAGGCGAGTTAGTTAGTCTGCAGAGGGTGAAGTGTGCAGACGTGTAGAGAGCTGCTGGGGGTTGAGCTAGGAAAGGAGAGCTCCCTCGCAGCGAGAGTGCAAGAGCTGGAGCCTGGTCTCCACGGCTGTATGAATACTAACGGTCCTACAGCAGATACCAGAGGAGTAGGAGGCTGTAAATGCCCTACTCCCATCTAAGACTTGAGGCACAACAGCAGCTTGGATAGAGAGCCAGGACTCCGGAGAAGGAAGTCCCCGAGAGAGGCTACAGCTGTCTGCCGTGCAAGTAAGGTTCTTAGGAACATCTGACAGAAGGAACTTCAGAGTAACTTAGTACTGGAGTACTTCATTCAAACAAGCGCTAGGAAGGAGACTGCACAGCGCGTCTGCTGAGAGAGAATCCCTGAGTTGCTTTCAGGCTAGCCTGCTCCGTTACCATCTGTAATCAGGACCCTGGACTGCAGTTATCAAGTAAAGGTACATAAATTGCACCCCGCTGTGTCTTGTCTGCATCCTACCTTTCCGGCACTGCTACATCCCCGTGCCAACCCCATCTACACTTCCCTGGGACCATAGCTTCACCTGTGGGGAGCTTTTACACCCTTGCTGCACCCTACCATCAGTCCCAGCGGATCTGCATGCAGCGTCGGCTTAACACCTCCCTTGCCGAGCACCACAGGTGGCATCACAAACTATTCCATTCCACTTAAACTACATCACATTCCACCATTACTTGGGCGCCCAGGGCCACGGACCGGGTCACCGCTGCTGTGATACATCTCACTGACACCGACCCGGTACCGAGTACTCCACAGCCCTGGGAGGGCGATCCAGATGTAGAGTGTGTAAGGAGACAGCCACAGTGTAGGGTTGTACAGGGCCGGTTTGCTGTATCCCCGAACTGAGTTCTCCTTGCCTCGCAACTGCTCTTCTAAACAGGAGTCGAACAGGTGTAGGGTGTTGTGCTGTAGAGTTTGTGCTTTACTCACTTGTCGTTTGGGAGTCCTTGTTACCTCCCCATCCATGGGACCGGGATCCGGCTACAGACAAGACCGGAGACCTTGGGTCCGGTTTAACAAGTTCAATTTTACTGTGCAATTCGGTTACACATGGCTGCAGCATACAGTTTGAGACAGAGTCTCTTTTTGGTGATGTTTCATTTGTCCTGTGTACTATCAGTCCTTGCCTCCGTTTTGTCAGACTTGCCCCTGCCTCACTCTTCACTTTTGGTACTAGGGACCTTCTATCTGGCAGTACAGCTTCCCTGAGGCCCATCATCTTTCCCTTTTGCCAAGACCAGGCCAACATCGTCCTCACAGGGGAGACAGAGATATGACACTCAATAAAATAGAGGGGGAAGCCAGCACTGCTTAAGGTTAGAACGCATAAATTGGAGTGCATATGCACATAATGTCTAGCCAAGGCCGCGCCAAGGCAATCTCATATGGGGGGTCCTACTCTATATATTTTTAATAAATGCTGTGCCATTACGGCCTCCTAAATACATTTAGAGCATGACCACATCAAGTGCAATCTGTACCTGAACATTGCTGGATCGCTCCCATGAAGCCAGATGAAGCAAGTGCAGATGAAGGCCAACCAGGTCTGAACACAGACATATCAGGAATGGCCTCCACACATTGCCTGACCAGCAAACATAGATGAAGGGTACAGATTGCACTTGATGTGGTCATGCTCTAAATGTATTTAGGAGGCCGTAATGGCACAGCATTTATTAAAAATATATAGAGTAGGACCCCCCATATGAGATTGCCTTGGCGCGGCGGGGTGGCTCAATTGAATTGATCAATTTTTTTTCTAAATATCTCATTTTTGAATACAGATAGACATTATGTGCATATGCACTCCAATTTATGCGTTCTAAGTTCTAACCTTAAGCAGTGCTGGCTTCCCCCTCTATTTTCTTCATATGACACTCAATACCTCTTCCGGCCCTAGGTCCAGGACCGCCCCGGTGTCGTCACGAATCTTCAGATGCATCCTCATACTGTTGGGAGACATGGCACTGACAGAACCTTCTCGCCTGATATTACCCTTTGCTGGGAAAGCTGAGGCCTTTTGAAATAATTCAATACAAGCAGCAAAAGGTAATATCTGGTGCATGCATAAAGCACTTTTAGAGACGGTGAATGACTGTGTGCAATATGAATAGTACTGTTTTCTCAGGAAAGGGTAATGTTTAATGCATGCACGAAGCACTTTGAGATGGTAAAGGACTGCCAATCATATGCAATACGAACACCAATTTTTGAGTTCTGTGGTGAGCTTGTTGGTATTATTTCAGGATATTGGCAGTAACCATATTTTGCTTCTGTGACAGTTGAAATATTAGGGTACCTAGATCGGCAATACTGTACCTGTATGATAAACTGTTACCTCATCAAAGAGAGGCCTCATACCCAACACGAACAGGTAATCCCTATGGGTATTTTTATACAATGTCTGTACGTTTTTTGTGGTTTTCTTTCTCTGCTTTTCACACTTGGGTGATATTATGTCTTTTTGAGACTGTTTTTAAACGGTTTGATTAAAAGTTAAACTTTATCCATTTGCTTATGTCTATGGCTTTTCCTTGCAGTCCCTAAATGCGCTGGACCTCTCTGTCCAGTGACCGTGGGTGAGCGCACGCCAAACAGTTCATTAATGTTCATAGAACAATACAAGCACCAAAAGTCTGTGGAGGTACCTTACAGGAACTCCTGCTCCAGACGCTGACTCTTTGTTAGTCCTCTCTGCCAGGGAAGCTGCCTTGCTGAGATCACCGTCCTTGTGATCAAGGTCCTCTAAATAGTCCAGACCCGCAGAAGGTCAGTAGCTCCCCCAACGCAGGCCGTCACAGACTCTGCTCACACATAGCCACTCCGGGTGCTATTCAGGATGTCCGTCCCCTCCTGGGACCGTCCAACACACAGGCCTCACCAGGTGCTATTCAGGGATCCGATCCTACTCCCAGGATCTCCCAACACACCGGCATCACTGAGTCCAGGGCCTCAGCATGTGCTCTTCAGGGATCCGATCCTACTCCCAGGATCTCCCAACACACCGGCCTCACCCAGTCCAAAGCCTACCACGTGCTCTTCAGGAAGGTAGCACACCTTCCAACACCTAGGCCTTCCAGGACCTTCCACACGAATCAATCAGGTCCATGAACTCTCCTCCATGTGACCAGACCTCAGGCACATTATATGGTACATAACCACACCCACAGGTGAGGTATGGATCACATGGTCATGACCTCACTACAGGTCCTTTTACACACCCAGCCACACACAGGCATTACTTTGGGCATTCAGACACATGCCCCTGGGTGGGTTTGTATGTGACTGGTCCCACCCATCTCACCAAGTCACCTGGAAGCCTCCCCAATGTAAAACAAAACCATCATCAGTATATCTGCTGATTAAAACACGTTCCGGCTTCCATCACAGGGCACCCACCCCTGTGATACATATCGGCCATTTCCAAACCTGCCGCTCACCATTTCTCCATCACAATAAAGGGAACGCCTGCATGCATGTCCTGTGAAGCCCATAAAGTGCCCCCTAGCTGTCACAGGGGTCACTGCATCACAAGTCAGACAAAGCCATTACACAGTACACAGAAGGGGCACATTTATAACATTATCTCAGCACAGGGACATTTTTTAACACATCAAATTGTAGAACTTATTATTATTATCAGATCTTTTGATTAAAATGTACTTTGTTCATGGAAAACCCCTTCAAGCCTCTGGACCAATAATCTTTGACAAAAGACAACCACTTTAACACCATAATGACTGCCGATATGCATAAAAATGGTGGTCGTTAAGGGTACTTATTCCCTCATCAGCGTTTTAAATCAACGATCAGGAATCAGGGAGTAGCGCTGCCTGGCGACAGCAATTCCCATGACTTTTCCCGCGGGTATACATGATAGCTGACACAGTGCAGTATCAGACCCGGCTGGTCACAAATGAACCCCAAAATACATGGGATAAGCTCAGTGTATTAAGTAAATGTAAGGGGGTGGAATGATAATATTGCCTTGCTCTTCCTCATTTTAATGTTCTTAATGTTTTTTATAATAACTTGGTGATACTACTACATGTTGTCATGTATTATCACCCAGAGTTAATGTTATTGCTACACTGTGATATGTGTCACCATTTGTTGTAAATATGTTGTGTTTCATTGTAATATGCTATGTTTTAGATAGGGAAAGTGTAGTGCACCCTTTGAACACTAGAGGCTGGCACTCTAGTATATAGAGCTCTTAGTAGGATAGGGTTAAGTGTAGGAGGGGCTGCCGGGAGTTAAGGTTGATGAGAAGGAAGTTAGTTCAGAGGGGCCAGGGTGCCTGAAGTGTCCACATGGGCTATAGGCCCAGGATGGCTCGGCAGCCACGCAACGTTAAGCAGCGACAGTCTAAGTTATCCACGGCTATTGGACATCAGTTTAGTGGACCAAAGCATTAGAGAAGATATGACGACTCGTAGTCTGGGTAGATGCTCTAAGGGCGGGAGGCGGACAGATTGAGGAACAGAAGGATGCTGTAGCCTCGCAGGGAGCAACCCAGACGGGTCAGATGCTTTTCAACTAAACCAGGTGGCGGATAATTTCAAGTCTGGGGTGAAACAGGCAGAAGGAATTGTCTTCATGGCATGGTTAGGCCAGGAAGAAGCTGGGAAGCAGTCTAAGACGGTCCAGTCCGGGTACGTGCCGTATAGAAGCGTCAGCAAAGTAGGGAAAGCTGAGGAAGCAAGTGAAGAAGAATGTGTTATCTATGATGTGCCAACTGTGGATATATTGTGTGAAATTGTCAGTAAAGAAACCATTCAAGTTACCATGGACTGTGTCTCAGTTACTGGGAGTCGCCTCGGCGAGGGGCCATCACCGCTTGAGAAGTGCCCAGGGAAAGTGTGGGACGCGGGTGGAGAGCAGAGCTGTGAGGGAGAGAGCGGGACATGGTTGGAGAGTGGGGCTGTGGAGGATAGAGCAGGACGACGTGTGGAGAGCGGGGCTGTGGGGAGAGCGTGACACGGATGGAGAGCGGGGCAGTGGAGGGATAGAACAGGACAGTGCATGGAGAGCGGGGCTGCAGAGGGAGAGAGCGGGACGGCAGGTGGAGAGCGGGACTGTGGAAGGAAAGAGCTGGGCAGCTGGGCTGCTGAGGGAGAGTGCGGGACAGCCAGTGGAGACGGGCTGCAGAGGGAGAGAGCGGGATGGCGAGTGGAGAGCGGGGCTGCGGAGGGAGAGAGTGGGATGGCCAGTGGAGACAGGAGCTGCTGAAGGAGAGACAAGGGCTGTGAAGGGAGAATGCGGGACAGTGATTGGAGACTGGGGCTGTGGAAGGAGAGAGCGTGAGGGTGGATGGAGAGCAGTCCTGCGGAGCAAAAGCGATGCTGCTGAGGGAGAGAGCGGAACGGCCAGTGGAGACAGGGACTGTGGAAGGAGAGAGAGGGACGGTGAATGGAGAGCAGGGCTGCTGAGAGAGAATGCGGGATGGTGGGTGGAGAGCTGGGCTTCAGAGGGAAAGAGCGGGATGGCGAGTGGAGAGCGAGGCTGCGGAGGGAGAGAACAGGACGACAGTTAGTTACTATGCCCGGATAACGCCGGGCTCTTCAGCTAGTAATTTCATAAGGTAAAAGCTTTAGTGAAATTCATTCTAGCATAAATGGCACTATAATGAATACATGTTGTACATCACTCAAACTAAAGCAGCAGGTACTAGGCCAACAAGTATGCATACTAAAAATATAAAGAAAATGCTATACAAGTAATATGATGCTAACAAACAATCATACTACTGTTGAATAGCTATAGGTATATCTGTAGAAATATAAATATCAGTTGAATAAAACTGAAGAGAAGTGTAAGAGAATAGATGTACACAGACCATGATGGAGACCGCTTGCCCAATATTTTATTGTTGCTTGTTTTGGTCTAAACTTGTTGACATCATGTCACATATTTAAATAACAGCCTATAGCCAATAGGAAATAGCCTAATTACCTGTAATGAATTTAAGAACTGATAGGAGATTTACCGAAACAGCACTCCCAAGGTCATATACTCCCCACTGGTCATGTAGAGTAGGGTGCTGGATTTCTACTTTTGAAAAGAAAATATAATAAAAATGTGTATTTAAGCTGTCCATGAATTGCCTTTTATGCCATCATCTTTTTTTTCTGTCTGTAACTACATGTTCTTAAGCATAGGTACAAATTGTTTCTTTTAGAAATTTGCTAAGTGCATTTTTATTTTTTTTTGTACACTGGAATGAAGCAAGTCAATTTGAGAGACTAAAATAGAACCGTGTTCTCTACTTCACCAATGAAAGGAGACCTGTCTGGCTAACAAAATAACGATTGTGATATGACACAAAATGTACCTGCAGTCCTTATGCAGACAACAAATTTGTCACTTTAGTTGTTTCTGCTTATTAAATACAAAAGGCACTTAGATTTCTTTATTAGGCTAACAAACAAAAAAAATGCACATAAATAGAATGTCTTCCTCTTATTATATATGAAAAGATCATCTTTTACCCTGTCACTCACTATCCCTTGTAAGAAGTCTAATGGCCGTGTAATCAATGGGAGGTACAGTATGTGTCGCAGAGAGCAGCTGTGCTGCAGTATATTGCTGCAACCAGCAGCGGCTGCTACACTTTAAACGGAGCTGCACTCATAAACACCATTCAAAGTCTTTACATTTGGCCATGGCAGGTGCAAAAATCAGCTGATCAGTGGGGGCATTGTGTGTTGGACTTCCACCAATCTGCTTTTGATGACCTATCCTGTAGATACATCATCAAATATCTGCCCAGAAAACCGCTTTAAGGAAGCAAGAAGTCCGCTGGATGCTAATTTTGAATCTGAGAGATCTTAAAATTAAAAACTTTTATACAGTCATGGTCAAAAATGTTGGCACCCATGAAATTGTTCCAGAAAATGAAGTACAGTGCGTTGCGAAAGTATTCGGTCCCCTGGAACTTTCCAACCTTTTCCCACATATCATGCTTCAAACATAATGATACCAAATGTAAATTTTTGGTGAAGAATCAACAACAAGTGGAACACAATTGTGAAGTTGAACGAAATTTATTGGTTATTTTAAATTTTTGTGGAAATTCAAAAACTGAAAAGTGGGGCGTGCAATATTATTCGGCCCCTTTACTTTCAGTGCAGCAAACTCACTCCAGAAGTTCATTGTGGATCTCTGAATGATCCAATGTTGTCCTAAATGACTAATGATGTTAAATATAATCCACCTGTGTTTAATCAAGTCTCCATTTAAATGCACCTGCTCTGTGATAGTCTTCTGCTTGAAGCACAGAGAGCATCATGAAGACCAAGGAACACAACAGGTCCGTAATACTGTTGTGAAGAAGTTTAAAGCTGGATTTGGCTACAAAATGATTTCCAAAACTTTAAACATCCCAAGGAGCAATTGTTACCATCCACCTTTTGTGCCTCCCCTTTTTCCTTATAGATTGTAAGCTTGCGAGCAGGGCCCTCATTCCTCTTGGTATCTGTTTTGATCTATGTGATTATTGCTATGCTATGCTATGCTGTGCTGTAATGTCATTTGTCTGTAGAAGTCCCCTCTATAATGTAAAGTGCTGCGGAATATGTTGGTGCTATAGAAATAAAATTATTATTTATTATTATTAAGGAGCACTGTGCAAGCGATCACGTTGAAATGGAAGGAGTATCATACCACTGCAAATCTACCAAGACCTGGCCGTCCCTCTAAATTTTCATCTCAAACAAGGAGAAGACTGATTAGAGATGCAGCCAAGAGCCTCATGATCACTCTGGATGAACTGCAGAGATCTACAGCTGAGGTGGGACAGTCTGTCCATAAGACAACAATCAGTCATACACTGCACAAATCTGGCCTTTATGGAAGAGTGGCAAGAAGAAAGCCATTTCTCAAAGCGATCCATAAAAAATGTTGTTTAAAGTTTGCAACAAGCCAGCTGGGAGACACACCAAACATGTGGAAGAAGGTGCTCTGGTCAGATGAAACCAAAATAGAACTTTTTGGCAACAATGCCAAACGATATGTTTGGCGTAAAGGCAACACAGCTCATCACCCTGAACACACCATCCCCACTGTCAAACATGGTGGTGGCGGCATCATGGTTTGGGCCTGCTTTTCTTCAGCAGGGAAAGAGAAGATGGTTAAAATTGATGGGAAGATGGATGGAGCCAAATACAGGACCATTCTTGAAGAAAACCTGTTGGAGTCTGCAAAAGACCTGAGACTGGGACGGAGATTTGTCTTCCAACAAGACAATGATCCCAAATATAAAGCAAAATCTACAATGGAATGGTTCACAAATAAACATATCCAGGTGTTAGAATGGCCAAGTCAAAGTCCAGACCTGAATCCAATCGAGAATCTGTGGAAAGAGCTGAAAACTGCTGTTCACAAACGATCTCCATCAAACCTCACTGAGCTCAAGCTGTTTGCCAAGGAAGAATGGGCAAGAATTTCAGTCTCTCGATATACAAAACTGATAGACATACCCCAAGCGACTTGCAGCTGTAATCGCAGCAAAAGGTGGCGCAACAAAGTATTAAGTTAAAGGGGCCGAATAATATTGCACGCTCCATTTTTCAGTTTTTGAATTACCACAAAAATTTAAAATAACCAATAAATTTCGTTCAACTTCACAATTGTGTCCCACTTGTTGTTGATTCTTCACCAAAAATTTACATTTGGTATCTTTATGTTTGAAGCATGATATGTGGGAAAAGGTTGAAAAGTTCCAGGGAGCCGAATACTTTCGCAAGGCACTGTATAATGTTAGAGGTTTGAATAGTCCACAAAAAAGATTCACTCTTTGGAACAAAATCATACACTCCCATGCAGATTTAATATGCATCCAAGAATCTAAATTCAAAAAAGACAATCGCCCAAAATTTTCCCATAAAATTTTCCCCCACATATTTGAATCGGAAAATATAAAGAAAAAAGCTGGAGTTATTACCATTATAAAGAACAGCATATCCTTCAAAGTAAACGAAGAGCACAAGGACACTCTGGGGAGATTTCATATTCTAATATGCCACCTGAATAATTAAACCTGTATGATTGTTAATACATATGCCCCTAATAAAGGTCATCTAATATTTCTGGGTAAACATTTTAAAAAAATCACTTTAGTCTGGAAAGGTGACCTAATATGGTTAGGTGACTTTAATATAGTCCCAAATGGTCACCTGGACTCCTCCTCAACAAATAGACCCCGGTAAACCACTCTTAATAACTGGCTATTTCATAATGAAATGTTCAACATCTTTAGGTGTATAAACACCATGTCCATAGAATATACTCATTTCTCTACACTACCCAAATTTCAAAAGCTCACAATCAAGAAAAAAAACATTTTCTGACCACTCCCCAGTCACAGACGAACTCCTCCTGGGTCCCCCTTAAATAAAAAATCCTTATGCAACTGTAACTCCAACATTCTTCACAACCCTATACACAAGGATACAATCGAATCTTCATTGAAAAATTATTTTAATGAAAACAACTCCAAAACTATAGACCCATTCATCAGATGGTGCGCTCATAAAGCCGTCATAAGGGGAATTATCATACAGATTTCATCCAGGGAAAAAAAACAAAAAACTAAAATTACCGATCTCATCACTAAATAAACCCACCAGATATATGATGAGTCGAGTTAAAAAATCAAGACAAGTCAATAGGATTAATAAAATCATATCTTCAAACGGCACCTTGCTTTCTCACACCCAAGATGTCGCGAACGCATTCGCTGACTTTTACCATAATTTGTACAACATAAACCTCCAACCTTCATCTCTCCAAACAAGGAAAACAAATATAAAGAAGTTCCTATCATCCATTGACTTACCCAGTCTATCTCCGGAAAATTTAGAATCACTATCATCCCCCTTCACACCTGAAGAAATTGAGAAAACTATTCAACAGCTTAAATTATTCAAATCTCCTGGCCCTGGAGGCGTGGCCTGGTGTAACACGCACGGCTCAGGATCTCTGAGGAGGCATCTCCTAAAGCGACAAATAAAGCAAAAGAAAATCGCTCTCTTCGATAACCCACGGAAGGATTGTTTTCTCGTTACTCAGAGGTACATTCTGATACCCCTTGTCTGAGCTTTGGACGTTAAAAAAGACATTTTTGAAATCTGAGGCCTTTTCCTGCCATTTTACTGCAAGGTGACACCATTTTGAACCGTGAGTGAAAAAATCCTTTCCCTGCTCCCTCCATTACCCACCGGCTGTCCTTGTCCTCAGAAAAAGTATCTCCACGCTTGTCTACCACATTTTTAAGATTTTTATTGTCTTTTGGAGATTTTTTTTACAAAAATCCTGTCATATACCAGCTGATTGGTGGAAGGATACAAAATAGTCCCCACCCTCTGCCTAATCTGACAGGATTTCTCTCGTTGCATAATTAAAAGACATTGCCTTTTTTTTTGGAATCTCCTCTTGTCTGTTTTAGACCCTTTGGAAGTCCCAGGTTGTCCTAATTTAGCTATATTCCCCTGCTTTGTGCGAGGCTGCGGGAACTATAATGGCTGAGGAGGAATCTCTTTCATCTCAACGTCCTATCTCAAGTACGCCATTTTCCTGTCATAACAGATCTGTGAGGCGGAAGGACACAAAATAGTCCATGATTTGTGCCTATTTCTATGTTACCTCCGCTCCCCACCGCTCCTGTGCGGCTCCACTGGGGTGATCTGCCTTTGTTCAGTGGTGCCATGTATCAGCTGCCGGCTCCCCTGTTGCATATTTTATGAGTGGGGACTGACGTCACTGAGCCCTGTGTGAAGACTAGCCGCCCGTCACGGCTGGATTTAAAGACACAGGGAGCGTGTCTATATCGGCGCGCAGTTAATAAAGGATTTTACTGTATGCATCATACAATATTAAAAGTGCCATCTGATTCTGTGGTGTATCTCATTCCTCACGGTCCCTTTTATTAAAAGGCATAGGAAGACACAAAAATTTTCTATATTTTTAACGTTTATTCAGTATAAACATCACCAATAATATCAATTCTCTCTAATATAATCCCTGCAAGGCAGGATTCAAAAAAGGGCACAAAATGAGTCACAAGGCTACTCCAGTGTCCAAATCAACGAAAGTGTCTAATACGACTCCTCAAAAAGCACAAAAATTTCAGGATTCTTACAATCCTCACTTTAAAGATCAAGTGGATATTGTTAACCCATTTAAGGCCAGATCTCCTCATAAAGAGGTCATGGATACATTTCTCTCATCAAAAAGGAAAAATCCTGGTAAAACTTCTGAAAAATTCACATCGCCAGCCAATGCTTCAAGTCCTGAGTCTGGAGATAATTCACCAAACTTTTCGCCGGAAAGATCAAAATTTAAGATGGATAACTCCAATCCTTCTCCTTCCCAAAATCTGGATGTTATATCCATACACTCTTACATGGATACTCTCGCCCAGAAAATCACGTCCAGTATGTCTCAATCATTTGAAAACCAAAATAAAATTTTACAGTCCACTTTGGATAAATTTAGCAGCAGGTTAGACAACCACAAAAAATGGCTAACTGTAGTGGAAGAACACACTGATGATTTATCAAAAGACACCCATGACCTCAAATCTGAATTTCACAGACTTAAAATTAAAGTTGCGGATATAGAAGACAGGAACAGACGAAACAACTTGAAAATAAGAGGAATACAAGAATCTATCTCACCGGATAAACTAGAAGACTTCGTCAAGACAATTTTCAAAAAATTACTACCGACAACTACAGACCAAGATCTCATCATAGATAGGATCCACAGACTTCCCAAACCACGGAATATCGATAAAGATCTACCTAGAGATACCATCTTAAGGGTACACTTCTTCAAGATTAAGGAAAAAATTCAAAAATTGGTTAAAGATCTAGGAGGTTTTCCAGAACCCTATGCTCACCTTCAGCTATTTACCGATCTTTCAAAGGAAACTATTGAAGGAAGAATGTCTTTTAAGCCAGTCACTTCCACCTTGAGGGAAAATAATATCCCCTATAAATGGGGCTTCCCACTTAAACTTTTGATAATCTACAAAGGAAAGACGACCATCCTAATCTCACCTAAAGAAGGAAGAGATTTCCGGTCCTACTACAGGATACCTGACCGCCATAGAATCTCCAACTCTCAAGACCCTGGGCCCTCGTCAGAGAAGGGATGATCCAACGGAGAGACCTGGCCAATATATTTACTCACTTTGTTATAAGGCCTCTCTACACTTCTTGATTATTTGGTCAATGTATTGTACTGTACTGCTTATTATTCTTCTTTCCACAGGTTTTCTCACTTCTCTACTACTTTATGGACTCATATCACATGAGATTATTTTCCTTCTGGGAATAGTGTTGTTATGCCAAGGGATGCCTCCAATGGGATCCATGCACAAACTTTCCCCACTAAGGAATTAGAGCCTTCCGGATCGGCTCTTCCTCAAGGACAATTTTGTTCTTATTGTTTTTGTGTATCTTTTGTTTTTGGTTTCAAATAGGTATATAGTTTGAAGTTTTTGGACAACTAAGTTCTACAAAGGTAGGTGCACCCTGGTTTCTGCATTTCCTCTACCCCACTTCATACGAACCCAGCCATTCTTGTAACATGAAAATAAAATTCATATCATACAATGTCAGGGGTCTAAATAGCCCTTGGATGAGATTTTCCATTGGTAGGGAGATTAACGGGATGCATCCTGAGGTTGTATGCCTTCAAGAAACCAAGTTCAAAAAAGACAACCACCCTTTTATAAATCTCAAAAATTTCCCATTTGTATTTGAATCTTGCAGCCCACAAAAGAAAGCTGGAGTTTTAACTCTGATTAGTAACTCAATTTCCTTTGAATTGCTTTCTGAAGTAAAAGACGAAAAAGGACATTATCATATTCTCCTGTGCAAATTGAACGGCCAAACCTTCACAATAGTTAATACTTATGTTCCCACCATCAGACAAATTAGCTTCCTGAATAAGCTAATGAAAAAATTAGACACCTTACGATCAGGAACCCTACTTTTGTTAGGGGACTTTAATATGGTGCCAGATGGTGTACTAGACTCCACCTCTCCCAGCAGACAAAAAGCGCAATCCTTGAACAGATGCATTTATAATCACGAGCTATTCGACTCATTCCGCTGTTTGAACACCACATCTAGAGAATTTACTCATTTTTCTGATGGTCATCAGTCGGCATCTAGAATAGATCTGATACTCACAGATGTCTTCTCCTTGCCAAGGTTCTCCTCCAGCTCCATACTTAATAAATCTATTTCAGATCATTCCCCGGTAACTGCAGAACTGATAATAGTGTCCCTAATTCATCCTCAATTCATGTGGAAATTCAACTCCTCTCTGCTTCATAACCCCACCATCAAATCTGAAATCAGCTCAGCCTTACAAAATTATTTTAGTGAAAACGAATCAAACCTCCTCAATCCGTTTACCTATTGGAATGCTCACAAGGCGGTGGTCAGGGTAGTCTTGATTCAAATTTCCTCCAGACAAAAAAAAATTAATAGGGATAAAATCCTTACCCTACAACAGTCTATTAAATCTAAAGAAGAGGAACTATGTCGATCCTCTGTTTCCTCTAATAAACAAGCTCTATTATCAGAACTTACTGATCTCAGGTTGCAGTTAAGGAAAATCATATTCAATTTTTACGACTCAGTTATTAGATCAGCAAAATGCAAACATTACTTATCTATAAATCGCCCTTCAAAATACATGTCAAACAGAATTAAGAATATACGAAAACGGAATAGAATTGACAGTATAACTTCCTCTAATGGTACATCCCTGGTCCACCCTAAAGATATTGTAGGAGCTTTTGCCGATTATTACAAAAATCTGTACAATATCAACCAAGACAACCACAATATGCAGCCATCTACAGTACCTCAGAGATTGGATCATTTCTTTCCAGCATGAACCTTCCAAAGCTTAATCCTGAAGACTTATCATTTTTGTCTTCTCCCTTCAATGAACAAGAAGTCCTAGATACCATAAACAATCTTAAAACATTCAAATCACCCGGCCCAGACGGGTTTAGTAATGATTATTTCAAGTCTTTTAGTCAAAGTATTTAACTCAGCTTTCCAAACAGGTCAATTTCCTAAAGAGATGCTGGAAGCGACAATTATCGTAATCCCAAAACCAAATTCTGACACTAGCCAAATTTTTAATTATCAACCTATATCCCTCATCAATACAGACGTAAAAATTTATGCAAAGATCCTGGCCAATAGACTAAATCAATTCCTCCCGAGTTTAATTTCCAATGATCAGATAGGCTTCATCAAAGGAAGACAATCCATAGATGGTAGGAGAAGACTCATTAACATAATTAAGCTTATTTCCTCGAACAAACTCAGGGCCATTGTTATCTCTCTTGATGCTGAGAAAGCGTTCGACCACCTTAATTGGTCATATCTCGAAGCAACTCTCAAAAAATTTGGAATGGCTTCTCGGATCACGAGAGGTATTATGGCTTTGTACTCCGGCACTGGTGCGAGGGTTTATTCCAACAATCATCTTTCCTCTACGTTTAATATAGCTAATGGGACCAGACAGGGTTGCCCTTGTCACCATTGCTTTTTGCATTAGCTATTGAACCTCTGGCCCAACTAATCAGGAACAGCACAAAGATTTCGGGAATCAAAACTTTGCACAGAGATTTTAAAATAGCTTTGTATGCAGATGATGTTATTCTTACCCTCACAGATCCAAGCAGCTCTATCTCTGCCTTACAAACCTTAATCCAGACTTTTGCTAAAATCTCTTATTTTAAAATAGACGACTCAAAATCCAAAATATTCGGCTTTAACCTAGGATCAGACCAAGAGGAAATTGAGGGCCTCTCACCTTGGGGGTGGGCCACTGATGGGCTGACATATCTAGGCCTAAAATTCGTCAAAAACGTAAACTCTCTAATAAAAATAAACTTAGAGCTGCTTACTAAAAAGCTTTTTAATGAATTCCGTACATCTAGAGATGATGGGCTTTCTTGGTGGGGAAGAATCATGATGGTCAAGTCATATATTTTCCCAAAAATCCTATACCTACTTCGCTCACTGCCTTTAAAAATACCCACTTCCTCTCTCACAAACCTTCAAGCCTCATTAAACTCTTTTATATGGAATAACAAAAGACCCAGAATAGCAAAAAATATTCTATACAACATAAATCTTATGGTGGAGCTGGTTCCCCAATTATTACGGCCTATTACATTGCAAATTTAGTCAAACAAAGCTCATACTGGTGGCTTCTTGATACGACACCAGCTTGGCATGAACTAGAACTGTTCTTTAATAATTATAAACCTCTTCACCTACTAATTCTGAGCCAACTCCTTCATAAAAAATTAATTACAAATTCTCATCTGATTTTTCAAGCTATTTCTAAAGCTTGGAAAAAATTTTCTGCTCCAAATAGAGGCTCTAACAAAGAATTCACAATAAAAAATCTGGCTCTATCAGTTATCTTTCAAGCGTCTAAGGCCTCTTTCACACTTCAGTTTTTTGCAATCAGTCACAATCCGCCAGGTTTTGAAAAAAAACGGATCCTCAATTTTCTTTTGAGGATCCGTTTTTTTCCCCATTGACTTCCATTAATGGCGGATTGCCGTCCGTTGCATCCGTTTTTTTTGAGGATCCGCCAAAAGTTGCTGTCCGTCACCATCCTCAAAGATTTGAAAACGGAGCTTGCAACGTTTTTTTCTCTGGCGGATCCTCCAGACACTCATTTAACCCGCAATTCTTTCTGGGTTCTCTCTCTCTCTCCTTTTTGCCAGGCTGCGATTTCTTTACTTTACAATTCTTCATTTTGCGGATCCGTCAAAAAAACGGATGGGTGGCATCAGTTGTCATCAGTTCTAAAACGGATCCAGCATCCGTCCTTTTGGCGGATTTTGACTGATGCAAAAAACTGAAGTGTGAAAGAGGCCTAATCAGACCATTGACCCCATTTGGTCTGAACTTGGACTTAAAAAAAATTAAAGATTTATACGATGGCGTTACTTGTACACCTTACAATAAACTCAAGGAAAGATTTCAAACTATTACCCCTGCTTTCTTACAATATGTTATCCTCAAAGACATAATCCATGAGTTCCTTACTATCTACCCGAGAATCTCTGAACCAGCAGTTAACCTTATTTGTAATATAAATCATAATATTTTTTGGAGTTTTGAATACACGTACAAATGGTGTAACAATAGCTTTGAAGCGGTAAAGACTCAAAATACTGTCAAATGGGAAACCGAATTGCACACGACAATTGACCCTTCTGACCTTGAACAGGCATGCTCCCTCTCGTATACCTCTTCCATTTCCTTATCACTACAAGAGACCCACTTCAAGCTTTTAACGAGATGGTATTATACCCCCGTTAGACTTCATAGAATCAACCCTGACAATTCTCCGCTCTGTTGGAGGGGTTGTGGAAGGCCAGGAAACATCTTGCATATATTTTGGCAATGTCCCAAAATTGTTCCCTTTAGGAGAAAGATTTCAAACCTTATAGATTTTATCCTAGGAACACAACATATTTTGTCTCCTCGTCTGCCCCTTCTTTCTCTGGACGCAGGCAAAATTGATACTTCTAACAGGCTATTGATTATGCACATTTTACTAGTCTCCAAACATAGTATTGCCTTTCTTTGGAAAAACCCCAAACCCCCACAAATTAATGAAATTATAGACAAACTTAGCCTTCATCATTCTTTTGAATTGAAATTTGCGAATGTGCATGATCAATTTGCTAAATATTCTAGGAAATGGTGTAGATGGCTGGAGTTGTTCTCTTAAGTCTTCACTGTGAGGTAGCGCTGTCATTTACTTAGGGGATTCTCGCTTGCAGCGAACAAAAACCAGTTCCGGCACAGGATTTTCCAACAAATTATACAGTCCTTGCGGTTTATTCACTCCTCATAAATCACATCAGCAACAGAAAGTTCATTTAACAGCATTACCAGCATAGCGTCCATTATAATGCTTCACTCTGGTTACCAATGTCCAGTACGCAGGCTCTCTTAGCCTCACAACGGTCTCATAGAATCATAGAATCGTAGAGTTGGAAGGGACCTCCTGAGCCATCTGGTCCAACCCCCTGCTCAAAGCAGGATTCGCTAAATCATCCCAGTCAGATGTCTGTCCAGCCTCTGTTTGAAGACTTCCATTGAAGGAGAACTCGCCACTTCTCGTGGCAGCTTGTTCCACTCATTGATCACTCTAACTGTCAAAAAAAATTTTCTAATATCTAATCTGTGTCTCTTCCCATTCAGTTTCATTCCATTGCTTCTAGTCTTTCCTTGTGCAAATGAGAATATAGTTGATCCTTCTACAATGTGACAGCCCTTTAGATATTTGTAGACAGCTACTAAGTCTACTCTCAGCCTTCTCTTTTGCAAACTAAACATTCCCAAATCCTGCAACCTTTCCTCATCAGACAGGGTTTGCAGACCGGTCACCATTCTGGTCGCTCTTTTCTGAACTTGCTCCAGTTTGTTGATGTCTATTTAAAATGTGGTGCCCAAAACTGGACACAATATTCCAGATGAGGTCTGACCAAAGAGGAGTAGAGGGAAATAATGACTTCACGTGATCTAGACTGTATGCTTCTGTTAATACATCCTAGAATTGCATTTGCCTTTTTTGCTGCTGCATCACACTGTTGACTCATATTCAGTCTGTGATCTATTAGTATACCCAAGTCTTTTTCACATGTGCTGTTGCTTAGGCCTATTCCTCCCATTCTGTATATGCTTTTTTCATTTTTATTGCCCAGATGTAGTACTTTGCATTTTTCCCTGTTAAAAACCATTCTGTTAGTTGCTGCCCACTTCTCCAGTTTATTTATGTCTTTTTGAATCCTCTTTAGTATTAGCTATCCCTCCTAGCTTTGTGTCATCAGCAAATTTAATCAGTTTACCCTCAATTCCTTCATCTAAATCATTGATAAAGATGTTGAACAATACAGGGCCCAGGACAGAGCCCTGTGGTACCCCACTTGAGACATTCTTCCAACTGGATGTGCAGCCATTTATGACCACTCTTTGGGTCCGATCACTAATCCAGCTATGAATCCACCTAACAGTTGCCTTGTCCATTCCATACTTAGTCATTTTTTCAATAAGGATTGTATGAGATACTTTGCCAAATGCTTTGCTGAAGTCAAGATATACTATATCTACAGCATTTCCTTGATCCACCCAATCAGTGATTCCATCATAGAAGGAAATTAAGTTAGTCTGACATGACTTATTAGTTACAAACCCATGCTGACTCTGTTTAATCACTTAATTCTTATCCAGGTACTGACATACATGTTGTTTAATAATTTGTTCAAAGATCTTTCCTGGTATAGAAGTCAGACTCAACGACCTATAGTTGCCTGGGTCCACCTTCTTCCCCTTTTTGAAGATAGGAACAACATTTGCTCTTCTCCAGTCTTCTGGGACTTCTCCTGTTCTCCAAGAATTTTCAAAGATTATGGAGAGGGGTTCAAAAATTTCTTCTGCTATTCCTTCAGTACTCTGGGGTGTAATTCATCTGGACCTGGAGACATGAATTCATTTAGGTTAGCTAAGTGTTTCCTCACTATCTTTCTGTTTATAGATATCCTGGATTCTTCTATTCCCTTAATAGGACAGTGAAGAACAGTTGATGTTACATTTCCTTTCTGAGAGAAAACAGATGCAAAATAGGAATTTAAAAGTTCGGGCTTCTCAACATCCTGTCTTACCATTTCATAATTTTCATCCTGTAAAAATCCGATAGCATCTTTGACTTTTCTTTTACTTTTGACATTTCCCCAAAATCCTTTATTATTGCTTTTGACATCTCTTGCAAGCCTCAATTCATTGTCAGCTTTAGCTAATCTGATTTGTGCCCTGCAGGTTCTGCAGACAGCATTATATTCTTCTTTAGAAATGCCTCCCTCTTTCCATTTTATAAACATTTTTTTCTTCCTTTTTAGCATGTGCTTAAGTTCTGTGTTCATCCATCCTGGTTTCCTTAAATGGTTCCTATTCTTCCCTCTTTTCGGAATTGTTAACAATTGTGCTTTGAGAATTTCATTTTTCAAGATTTCCCATCCTTCCTGGACATTTTTGTCTTTAAGGATATCCAGCCATTGGATCCCTCAAATTCTCTTTCTGAATCCCTTAAAATCTGACTTTCTGAAATCTAACCTTGACGTCTGAGTCTTCACAGGTCTTCCTCCTCTAGTTATCCAAAATTCTAAATAGCATGGTCGCTACCTCCTCAACCATTTCCTCCCTGTTTACAAGGATTAGATCCAAGGTTCCCCTTGTTTTCTCCCCTACCTTTTGGAAGATAAAGTAGTCCGCAAGAGAGGATAAGAATTTCATTGACCTGTTAGTTTTGCCTGAGAGAGATTCCCAACAAATGTCTGGATAGTTGAAATCTCCCATGACAACTATGTCATATTTTTTGGAGAACTTGGCCATTTGATGCATAAAGAGTTCATCCATATCTTCAGCTTGCACAGGCGGCCTGTAGTAAATGCCTACAATGGTGTCCTTTCCATTGTTCTGCCCTTGTATTCTTACCCAAACAGTTTCCAAAGAACTCCCAGTCTCTGAAGCTTCAATCTCTGTGCAGATATACGCGTTTCTAACATACAATGCGACACCTCCTCCTCGTTTATCAAGTCTGTTTCTTGCAAATAAGTTGTATCCTTCTAGTCTTGTATTCCAATCATGTGTATTGTCCCACCAAGTTTCAGTGATTCCAATGACATCATATTTCTTTTCTTGCGTTAGTAGTTCCAATTCTCCTTGTTTGTTGCCCATGCTTTGTGCATTAGTATAGAAACATTTTAGTTTGTGATTGGTTTCTCTTTCTCCAATATTTTTACTAATTAGATTCTTTTGTTTTTGTTCTTCCCTTCCACTTCTAATAGCAGAGTTCTCAATAGCATTTGTCAGGTGTATGGCTTTTTCTGGTCTTTTGCTTCCCTTCCCATGTTGTTCTAGTTTAAAGCTCTCCTTACAAGTGTAGCAAGGCGACTTCCAAATACATGTTTTCCAGTCTTCGTAAGGTGCACCCCATCTCTAGCAAGTAGTCCATCGTAAAGGTAATTCACTCCGTGATCCATAAATCCAAATCGTTGCTGACGGCACCATCGACGTAGCCAATTGTTCACCTGCAGAATCTTATTCCACCTCCTTGTTCCATGGCCATCCACTGGGAGGATGGAAGAGAAGACCATTTGCGCTCCCAGTTCTTTCACTTTCTTGCCTAAGTCTTCAAAGTCTCTGCAGATGGTTTCCAGGTCGTTTCTTGCGGTGTCATTTGTCCCCACATGTAGAAGCAGGAATGGGTAGTGATCTGTAGGTCTGAATAGTCCTGATATCCTGTCAGACACATCTTTAATTTTTGCACCTGGAAGACAGCACATTTCTCTTGAAGTTATATCCGATCTGCAGATAGCGGCCTCTGTTCCTCTCAACAGGGAATCCCCCATGACCACCACTCTCCGTTTCTTCACAACATTTTTCTTCCTCCATCCAGGAGGACTCTGAAGGCGTACAAGGTTGCTGTTTGTGGGCAAAGTCTTATCCTGATGTATTTCTTCATCGTTTTCCTGCGTGAGAGCCTGGTACTGGTTCCTGAGCAGTATGGGTGCTGACTGCCTCCTAATCCTCCTGCTTCTCTGGGTCACATGTCTCCATTCCTCTGTTTCTTCAGGTGCACTTCGAATTTCTTTTCTTTCTGTAACATGAAGAGATAATTCTGCTCTGTCTAAGAACTCTTCACCTTCCTTAATGATCTTCAACGTAGCTAACCTCTCTTCGAGATTTTGCAACTTTTCCTCCAACAGGGACACAAGCTTGCATTTGTAGCATGTGAAGTTTGGCTTTTCCACTGGTAAGTCTGTGAGCATGTAGCAAGAAATGCAGCTCACCAAATGGCTCCTGGCCTCTTCCATATTGAGATTTCTTAAAACCGATGAAAGATGAGCCAAAATCCGTGCGCCGACAGGCGCACGGTTTTCCGATTTCCTCTTTTCAGCTGCAACGGCCAAAACCCAGTGATCGTTGAGCTCGCGGAGACTCTTCACTTATCCCAGAAGGCACTGGGAATATGCGAATGATCTCCTCAAGACTCTTCACCCAAGTCAGGGCTCCTCATGCGGCTTCAGCATTCCGCACACGTTCATTCCCTCCAGGGAACTCTCAGGCACACATCGCCATTGCTCACAGCGACTTCACACGTGCTGTCAGGCAGGAAGTTCCATCTCTGCAGGACCCTCCACACTGGACCAACCAGGTCCCAGCATTCACCACATGTGACCTCCCCGGGCCACATTATATGGTCTATAGCCACACCCACTGGGTCACGTGACTATGACCTCATCACAGGTCCTTCACACACTCACATAGTCTTTTACTATAGGCGTTTTCAGACACACCCCTGGGTGGGTTTGTAGGTAACCGGCCCGCCCAACTCCCGAGTTACCTGGAGACTTCTCCCTTATATCTGGAAATAACACTTCAGCAATATCATTGCTGATCAATACACATAACTAAGTCTCCATCTCAAAGTCACCCACTTTGAGATACATAACCATCCTTCAGGATTCTGCCACTCATCCTTTCTCTTGGAACCTCCACACAGCGCCCCCTAGCGGACATAGTGGTTACTACACCACATACCTCGCCCCTCTGTTCAAACTTGTGGGGTTGAACACACAACATTACATTAGGCTCTCGAGACCAGGCACTCATCACACCTTGCCCCACAGGTCGAGAGAACCTTTTCCAAGTGTCATACGGCCTCCTCTCTACGTTAGGCCTCCCCCGCCCCCAGCAGTCTTGATCTTTGCCCCTCCAGTTATAGTCTGCGTCATCAGACACGGTCCAGTCACCACCTTCCTCTCTCTGTTTGTTCCGTTCCCCGACCAGCTCCCCCGGTTGGTATGGTCATCAGTCCTAATCAGGCCTACTGTCTGGCCTGAGTCTGATTCATTCAGGGTCTCACAGGAACTACGGTCTCTTAACGTCATCCTGCCAGTTGAGCTACCACTTGCTGACATTCTTCAGCCATCTGCCCTGTCACTTCTTGGCGCAACTCTTCGAGTTCTTACATTTGGTTGGGTTGCAGGCGGCCGCCACTTGGTATTCCGTACTTCTTTATTAATTCGCCGGCGGTCCTGCCTCAACTGCTCGATCTCTTGCAGGTACCTCACTCGATACTCCAAGAGCACCTGAAAGTCTCTCAGGCTCTCCACAGAGCCAACCACCAGGATGGGAATCCTACCCAGCTCACTGGATACTTGGTCTTCATCATCAGGAGGGATCCTCACTCTCACCACACCGGAGATATTCACAAGGTGTTGCATTACTTTCCCGGATTTTCCAATGATCATCCCAATCAGAGCTTTGGGTACCGGCACCACATCTTTCCGCAAACCCAGCTGGTCCATAGCCTTCCTTGCTACCTCTAGGTGTCGAACAGCCTTCACATTACTCTGCCTGACCCGCTGTTTGGTGTGGAGACATTGTAGATGCATCTCTTTCAGGAAAGCTACTCGGTTTGATGTATCTTCTCTGTCCGATACTATCACCAACTGCCGAGTCTCAGGGGCCCAGCGCACCTTACACGCTTTGACCGCTTCTTTGAAAGCCTCATGCACTCCTTCCTCCGCACAGGTTTCTTGCATGTCCTCTGGTACATCAATTACAAACTGGAAGGTTGTGGTCTTGCTCTCTTCCTGGACCGGAGGCTCTGCCTTTACCACGGACACTTCCCTCACTACCGTTGACCCGGCTGGGTGACTGTCTTCTTCAGTTCTTAACTCATCAACTTCACATGACTTGGTCCCTTCATGACCCTTTGCCCCGAGGGCTACTGGCCGTTCTGTCCTGTTATCACTTGCGCTCACCCGCGGTAAGTCTTCATCCAACTTCTCCCGCAAAAGACTTTTAACTACTCCTCTGAGTTCTTCCATTTCTTCTGTAAGGGTCTTGTTCACATTTTGCCACGTTGACAGGTGACTTCTGAGCTCCAAGACTTCTTTCTCAAGCCCTACCACATCCTCTCTTAAGGTGTTGTTCACACTGTGCCACTTTGACAGGTGACCTCTGAGGTTCAAGACTTCTTTCTCTAGCTCCTTCACTCTGTGCTCGGCCGTTTGTCTCATCTCACTTTCACGTTCGAGACGATCCCTTACTGTCTCTTTTATTGACTGTATCTCCTGCTCTAGTTCTCTTTTGGCCAGTTTGTGTTGCACTACTACTTCTTTAATCATATCGTCAAAAGGTACCCCTGGGTTAGTCCCGTCAGTCGAGTGAACCCCCCAGTTACCCTCTGACTGTGTCTCTACTCCCGTTATCTTCTCGACCAGGTTACCATCCGTCCTGTCACAAGTTTCAGGCAGCACAGCACTAGATTCTGTCCTAGGGGTGGCTACTGGTAATAACACGTCACAGTCACACCACACCGTCCGGTGAACCCCCAAGGCACTCTCTTTCCGTATGTCAGCTCTGCTCTTTTGGTTTACCACTCCCTTCTCCTTCACACTGAGGTACCCTTCAGGTGACGTCAGGTCAGTAAATTCATCCGACGCCATCCTTTCCCCGGTTGCCCCTACGTCTGGCCTGTCCACATTAGGAGGCGTCAGCGTCTCAGTGTCTGCTAGCCCTACAGTAGACACGTCTCTATCCTCCGGGCATAGGTCATGAAACCTGACCAAGTCCTGGCCGCACTCCAAGGCATAAACTAAGTCTGGTGGTATACTGCCACCTTGGCACTTACTGCCTCCGAACTCCTTAAACATTTCTCTGTCTACCGCATAGTTCACTGTGACCCCATGTGCACAGCGAACCAGGACCATTTTCTCGGTCAGACAGAGAGTGAGAGGAGTTCCTACCAGAGTCACCAGACTCTGAGTCCAGCCGTCCCGATATCCCTTCCCGGTGTAGCATCATGATACACACCTGCGGCCCGTCATCATTCGGAAAGAATATCCCACATTCTGGAAATGACATACACATACACTGCGGTACTACAAACATAACCAACTGAGTCACCCAGTGCTGTCATTCCTTCAAACTTGGCCCCTTTCTGGACCACCACCCCACTTTGGGCTGCTGCCCCCTCCCGGGACTCCACCCCTTTTTGGGTTACCACCCCGCTTTGGGTCACCGCCCCCTTCTGGGACTCCACCCCCTTTCGGGATCTCCCCATGTCCATTAAACCGGTCTTCTCAGACCACAGTTCACACAACACAGTTTATGACTTAATGATACCACACAAGTCCTTGTTGGCACCACCACAGCTCCTGCTGTCACCGATCACCGATACCACCGGCTGCTGTTCACACACACAGCGCCTGGAGTCACTGCAGCTCCTGCTGCGCCGTCTTCGTGGACCCGCCGATCCACCGGAAGCCGCTTGTCACCTTCGCAACCCCGCCGAGTTACCGGAAGCCGCTTGTCACCTTCGTGACCCCACTGAGCCACCGCCGGCTGAGTTGAGAAAAGAAGAAAAGAAAAACACCACACAAAAAAACTCAAAAAACTCACGTGTCTTTTCTGTGTGCTATTCAGGACATACCGTCTCCGCCTGAGACGGTCCAACGCACAGGGCGCACCGGGTGCTTTTCAGGGAGCGACCCTCCTCCCAGGGTTTCCCAACACCGGCCTCACCAACACAAAACTCACATGTCCTGTCTGTGTGCTATTCAGGACGCACCGTCTTCGCCTGAGACCGTCCAACACACAGGGCGTACCGGGTGCTATTCAGGGAGCCGACTCTCTTTCCAGGGTTTCCCAACACACTGGCCTCACCAGGTCCAGGGGCTTAGCGGGTGCTATTCAGGACATCCGTCTCGGCCTGAGACTGCCCAACACTTACGCCTCACCAGGTCCAAGGTCATACCACGTGCTCCAGGGATCTTCCCAACACTGACCCTCCAGGACCTTGCTCACTGAACCCTCCAGAAACACAGTTTTTCCCACTGACCCAGGTCAGTACCACACAAACACCAGTCGGTTGCCTGTGTCGGCCACACATGTTCTCGGGTACCTCTTATCCGCAGAGGCACCCTATAGCAATCACCAGTCTCTTGCTCACTGACCCCGGTCAGTACAACATGGTTTTCACGACCGTCCCCTGCTGGCGGCGCAGGTTCTCGGACCCCTCTACAGCAGAGGTATCCTAGTAAACACCAGTCTCTTTCTCCTGAGAAAATGGCCGCACTGGGCTCACCGATCCGGACAGTGCCTTACTCACTAGGCCGCCCCACGGTTCCAGAACCACAGCCGGACAGTGGCTTCCCCAACCATCAGCCTTCCTGGCTCAGCGTTGCCAGCACTGCAACATGCACTTTTTGGAAACCGATGCCCTTAGCAACCGACTTTGCAGTCCTCTTCCGGTGCTCCCAGCAACAAGGCTACAACAATGCCCATAGCTTTCTCCACCAAATGTGAGGTAGCGCTGTCATTTACTTAGGGGATTCTCTCTTGCAGCGAACAAAAACCAGTTCCGGCACAGGATTTTCCAACAAATTATACAGTCCTTGCGGTTTATTCACGCCTTATAAACCACAGCAGCAACAGAAAGTTCACTTAACAGCATTACCAGCATAGCGTCCATTATAATGCTTCACTCTGGTTACCAATGTCCAGTACGCAGGCTCTCTTAGCCTCACAACGGTCTCACCCAAGTCAGGGCTCCTCATGCGGCTACAGCATTCCGCACACGTTCATTCCCTCCAGGGAACTCTCAGGCACACATCGCCATTGCTCACAGCCACTTCACACGTGCTGTCAGGCAGGAAGTTCCATCTCTGCAGGACCCTCCACACTGGACCAACCAGGTCCCAGCATTCATCACATGTGACCTACCCTGGCCACATTATATGGTCTATAGCCACACCCACCAGGTCACGTGACTATGACCTCATCACAGGTCCTTCACACACTCACATAGTCTTTTACTACAGGCGTTTTCAGACACACCCCTGGGTGGGTTTGTAGGTAACCGGCCCGCCCAACTCCCGAGTTACCTGGAGACTTCTCCCTTATATCTTGAAATAACACTTCAGCAATATCATTGCTGATCAATACACATAACTAAGTCTCCATCTCAAAGCCACCCACTTTGAGTTACATAACCATCCTTCAGGATTCTGCCACTCATCCTTTCTCTTGGAACCTCCACACAGCGCCCCCTAGCGGACATAGTGGTTACTACACCACATCACCCAGAGTGAACCTGCCTAAGGCCCCTTTATATTAATATATTATATGCTTAAATACCTACCTTTGTAATAATTCACTGCATAATATGCTTCTGCATTAACTTGTTTCATTTTATGTCTTCTTTATATTTGGACTTTATTGTCCTTCCTTTTTTCTTCTTTCACTTTACATTTTTCCCTCACCCCCCTTTTTTTTTTTTCCCCATCTTTCCTCCCCCATACTCCCCATTTATTGGAACTCAAATAAAACATTTGGAAAACAAATCTCCTGGCCCTGACGGATACAACAATGAATACTACAAAATACTTAATAAAATTCTATCTCCTCAAATATTTAATAAGGCCTCTACCACTGGTTCTTTCCCTGCGGAGATGTTGGAAGCTACAATCATCTTGATCCCTAAAGCCCAAAACAGACCCAACTAGAGTAACCAATTTCCCTTATAAATTCCAATTTGAAAATGTATTAAAAAAATAATAGCTAATAGATTAGACCTCCTTCTCCCAAAATTAATAGATAAAGCTCAAATTGGTTTAGTCAAGGGGTGGCAAGCCACCGATGGGACAAGAAGATTAATAAATACTATCAAACTGATCCACTCCTCAAAAACCCGCACAACTATAATCACTCTTGATGCTGAAAAGGCATTTGATCGCCTTAATTGGGATTTCCTAAAATTGTCTCTTGTTAAATTTGTTTTTTCAGAAAATTCTATATCAACTCTCATGGCCCTATATTCCAGTCCCAAAGCCAGAATATATTCTAGTAATTACGCTTCTAACCCATGTCCAGTCTCTAATGGAACCAGACAAGGATGCCCCTCTCACCTCTTCTCTTCATTTTGGCAATGGAACCCCTCTCCCAATCCATTAGGCAAAATCAAAATATAAGAGGAGTTGAAACTCCTTCCCGCCAGTTCAAAATCGGCTTATTTGCGGACGACCTGATCTTAACTCTAACTAACCCACTAGATTCAATCAAAGAATTACAAAACACCCTCAAACTTTTTTCGGACCTCTCTTACTTCAAAATCAATGAGGAAAAATCAACAATTCTCCATTTTTATTTAAGTGAATCCCAAATGAGGGATATTAGAAACATATCACTAAGTAGGACGGATAAAGAGATTGTATACCTTGTTGTAACTATTACAAAGAATGCTAACTATTTAATGTCTACATATTTGAAATTACTTTCTGACACCATCGCAAAGGATCTTTCCTTTTATGAAAGCTGGGATCACTCTTGGTGGGGTAGGAATCTAATAGTTAAAACTTTTACTCTCCCTAAAATTGTATATATTTTCAGAACTCTTCCCTCTTTTATTACAAGCATTCAATCATCAATTAACCTTTTTCATCTGGAATAGGAAAAAAGCAAGAACCCCTACTAATACCTTATACCAGGGGTGGGCAATTAATTTTCTCGAGGGGCCACATGAAAGACCGTGACTGTTGTGGAGGGCCCAACCAATATGTCAAAATTAATTCTGCTCAATATTAATATTGATATATTATAATAATTGATAATTATTGATAATTTTATTAATATTAATTGTATCACTTAATATTGAGCAGAATTAAGTATGCTGACATCCCCTATATATTGTTTGAACCCAAGAATAACACCTTCTGTATATCGTATGAGACCCCAACAGCCCCTTATATGTGGCATGAGCCCAACACTGCCTCCTCCATATGCGGCATGAGCCCCACACAGCAGCCCCATATACAGCAGGAGCCCCATATGGCCTCCTCATATACGGCATGAGCCCCACATAGCCCCCCCATATACGGCATGAGCCCCACACAGCCTCTCCCATATACACTGCATGAGCCCCACACAGCCTCCCTATATACACTGCATGAGCCCCACACAGCCTCTCCCATATACACTGCATGAGCCCCACACAGCCTCCCTATATACACTGCATGAGCCCCACACAGCCTCCCTATATACGGCATGAGCCCCACACAGCCTCTCCCATATACACTGCATGAGCCCCACACAGCCTCTCCCATATACACTGCATGAGCCCCACACAGCCTCCCTATATACACTGCATGAGCCCCACACAGCCTCTCCCATATACACTGCATTAGTCCCACACAGCCTCCCTATATACACTGCATGTGGCCCCTATAGCCTCACCATGTGCAGCATGTCGCCCTCATAGCCTCATCATGTGCAGCATGTTGCCTCCATATGCAGCACCATGTGCCAGATGTTGCCTTCATATGCAGCATGTCACTCCCCCTATGTGCAGCACCATGTCACTCCCCCTATGTGTAGCACCATATAACTCCCCTGTGTGCAGCACCATGTCACCCCCTGTGCAGCACCATGTCATCCCCCTGTGTGCAGCACCATGTCACCCCCTGTGCAGCACCATGTCACCCCCCTGTGTGCAATACCATGTCACCCCCCTGTGCAGCACTATGTCAACCCCCCGTGCAGCACCATGTCACCCCCCATAGCCTCCCCATGCCCACCCAAACAGACCATACACAAGAAGAAGAAAAAACACTACATACTCACCTTGGTCCTGTTGAATTAAATTTATCTCACCAACCTAAACATTGGTTAAATGCCATATTTTACACATATACATCAAATATTTCTATGACGCTACAGGAATCGTACTTTAAAATTCTAACCAGGTGGTACTACACCCCTTCCCGTCTATCACATATAGATCCAAACAACTCCATGTGCTGGAGAAATTGTGGTGGACATTATGGGAACCTTTTGCATATATTCTGGAAACTTTATGGGCCCAAACCTTCAATTTGATTAATAAAATACATGGTAGTAATATTACAGTAACCCCACAAATGGCTCTCATATCACTAGAGATGGAAAATATAAACCCAAAAATTGGACCTATCTTAATTCACTTTTTTTTAGTTATAAAAAATTCCATAGCTTATTATTGGAAAAATTCAAACCCACCTATATTTTCTGACATCATATATAAAATCAATCTTCATAGGTCATTTGAATATAAATTTGCAATTGCTAATGATTATTTTAACAAATACACTCAAAAATGGGCTAAATGGCTAGAAATTTACCCTGATTTACCAGTTAAGAGTGTACAATAATCTCACTTCTTTTATGTCCTAAATTGAAGCATCATTCTGTACTTATTGATAAAGAATCTGTTAGGACTATATAGTCATCTTTTGTTTTTGTCTTCCCCCAACTTCCCTTATTAGGCCGGGGTCACACTAACCGACTCAAAATACGGTCCGTATTTTACATGCGTAATACGGATGAATGACCCCTAAATAGTGCTCCGTATGTCATCCGTAAGCAAGGTGCGGTCGCGTATTTTGCGTATGTCAGCATCCGTATGTAATCCGTATGGCATCCGTATGGCAAGATTTTCTCGCAGGCTTGCAAAATGGACATTTAACGGTTTTGAAGCCTGCTAACTATTTGAATCATTAGCCTACACCCTATTTATTGGCTCAGGAACAGGTGACTGCCTCCATTCTGTCCATTTGTGACCTTGCCTTCACTAGGTGTGTTGGTGTTGTATGTGCAACATGGCAGATAGTCTGACTTTCAACACAACTAAGCAGGTTCTCTTCAACTGGCTTTTGTCACGCCGCTTTGGTCAACCATACCCAGTGATAGTGGATCCGCGGAGGAGGAGACGCATGTGGGTCCATCCACTTTTGAGGCAACGACTCACAAGAGGTCATTTTCACCGCCTCTATTCTTCTCTGCGGGAGCATCCATAAAAATTTTACCAATACTGTCGCATGAGCCTTGCAACATTTGATCTACTCTTGGAGACAGTGCGCCCTGGGATATCCATTCAGGACACAAGGATGCGCAAAGCTATATCTGCAGAGGAGCGACTTCTACTCACATTACGGTATGTACTACACAACCAGATTCTCTATGTTCATGATGTGTTGCCCAAAGTATGTATTTTTTGCTTCTTGGACTAAGTTTAATGCCCTCATCGTATTCCAAATATGTTTAAACTTACAGACCAGAATGTTATGTGTAATATGTACTGAATATCACTTAGTCATTGTGCGACCAAATATATGTGTGTGTTATTAGATGTGAATTCATAACAAGTTTGGTATGTATGTACCTGGTCTTTTGTTAATTTGTGCATTCTAAAATGTTCCATTTCTGTTGTTCTTCAGCTTCCTGTCCACTGGCCTGTCTTATGCCGCCCTCCACCATGAGTTTCTCATTGGAAGATCTACCATTTCTGGCATAGTCAGGTCGACATGTAGTGAAATATGGTCAAGACTACATCAACTCGTCATGCCCGAGCCCAGGATGGAAGACTGGTTGAGGATATCAAGGGACTTTGAGGAGGAATGCCAGTTTCCTAATTGTATTGGGGCCCTTGATGGCAAACATATCCGAGTGCGTTAGCCGCCGAACTCTGGCTCCCAATTCTTCAATTATAAACAATACTTTTCTGTTGTATTGTTGGCTCTGGCCGACCCTCAATACAAGTTTATAATTGTTGACACTGGGGCCTATGGAAGGACGGGAGACTCTCGAGTCTTCAATACTTCCATTATGGGTCGGCGGCTACGCACCAACCAGTTGGATCAACCACCACCACGCCAGCTACCAGGCTCCACTCAAGAATCAGTCCCTTATGTCCTTGTGGCAGATGAGGCGTTTCAGTTAACGCGCAATGTCATGAGGCCATATCCCCGGCGCAACCTGGACCACCGGCGCAGAATTTTTAACTTGCGCCTATCACGTGCTCGGCGACTGGTGGAGTGTTCCTTTGGCATTCTTTGTGCCAAATGGCGGGTACTCCAGTCTGCCATTCAGCTGAGTGAACAAAATGTTAATGAAGTTGTTAAAGCCTGTGTGGTTCTTCATAACTTCACCAGGATACATGATTGTTCCTCCTCTGCTGGTGTTGTGCGTGGGTCGGACAATGTGCGTAGGGCGAGACCACCTATTAACCCTCAACGTAGACCGCTCTCTGGGCTCAAAGTGCGTGATATTTTCACAAATTACTTTGTCACCTGAGGGGGAAACTTCTTGGCAAGAGCATGCTGTGTCTATGTTATAATTTTTTGGTTTATGTCTGTCTAAATATATATTTAAACCCCTTATGACTCTATGACTGTTTAATTGCATTGGTAAGCGTATGTTAGTATGCTGACACCTTTTTTTTTAGAATTGAGACAAAGACGTAAAATGTAGTAGACAAATGTTTACTTTTGCCTTTTTTTTTTAAAGAAAAACATATTATTGCCATATGATAAATGTGGCAATGGGCCAAATTGGCCTTTGTGCAGATGTGAAAATTGGGTACAAATAACATTTTCTGACATACAAAACAACCAAAAAAACATTAGGCAATACCAAAATGGCAACATTATAAATTTTGGTAGGTCGGGGGAGGAGAAGGCGGAAGACCAGCCTGTGTTTGCTGCTGGCTACTTTGCCCAACTTGCCCATCGCCCTGTGTGGGGGCATACTGTTGCCCATGATGTGGGTAGTGTACTGCCTCCTGGGATTGTGGTTGGTACTGGCCAGAGTGATACTGGAGAGGGGCCTCTTGTTGGGGCTGGTAGGCCCGTGTCTCATACCCACCAATATAGCTATGTCGTCCCCAACCAGGTTGGGATCAGCCTTCAACACTGGGTGGGAACAAGTGGCCATATTGGTGAGGTTGGCTAGAGCCAGACATATGTGGCTGCTGTTGGAAAGGTTGGGTAGGGGGAGGAAGGGGGTGAGGTGTAGGCCCACGTATTTGAGGATCCTCAGAGCCTGCTTGAGCAAGCATGTGTGTGGGGTGTCTAAGGCGCATCAGATTTCTGAGTGAAAGCTGCCACCTCTCCAGATATGCAAATAACTCATATGGGGTATTGGGGTGTGTGCTTGCATAAAGCAGGATCAGAAAACATCCTCAATTACGTAGCCTCGCCTCACGGGAAAGGGAACGAAGATAAAGGGCCAGGCTGCGTGAGTATGCCTCCTCGCCATCATCATTATTGACTCTAGCCAGATAGTTTGTACCCCTGTTTCAACATTGGTACGGGTATCTTGGGCAGGGATATGTCGCCGCCTTCTTCCTCGCCGGGATGGTCCAGCAGGCTGTGGGGAGCCCCGAATCTGGGCAGTTGGGCTGCTGCTGATGTTGCCCTGCTCCTCCTGAATGGCTGATGGTGCAGCAGCAGACGGTCCTGTTTGTGGATGTGGTCCTGGTGGTGGGGTTTGTGGTGCAGGCACTGGGTTTTCCTGAAAGGAATCTTCACCCATGCTTCTTGGAGGGGGAGAAGATGGGCCAGCCACATCATCCCCTACAGACCCAGGATCTATAATGGGCTCGGTATCTGAGTCAGTTCCTCTCTCCGTAAGGTTGGACTGAGTTCTGTTATGAAATAGAACAGAGCCAAAAAGAAATCAATTTTTTTGGCCCTGTAAAGTGTCTGTGTAATGTGGTGTGAGGTATCTACTTACGGTCTCAGATCCAGAATAGGGGCGAGGAAGGAGAGGCGATCATAATAAATATATTTTTGCTTTGTGTGGCCCGCATCACCCCTCCTGGCCCACTGCTAATGTTCCCGCCTGTATTGGTCGCGGATGCTGCGCCAGCGTCTCATCACATCTTCCAATGCAATGTGACAGGAAATATTCTCAATTTCACATATTTGCTAGGTCAGATTTGCTACCAGTAGCCTAGGCATGTGGCCTTCTGGGGTGTGCTTTCTACCCAGGGTGGCATATATAATTGGGGCATCCAGCCCAGATACACAGGGTCACAATAGTTCAGGTATCAAGTAACTACACTTAATAAATTGGTTGGCTAGGAGGATGAGGAGCTTTATGGCCTGGGCCAAATTATGGCAGTATAAAACCATGGGTCACAAAAAAATCTACCCGCCTCATGAGGCAAAAAGTCCAAGCACAGGAAGGTGGGGGGGCTGATTCTAAATGCCTTTTTTTGATGTGAGGTAATTTTAAACAGTTTTTGGGTTGTACTTACTCAGTTGCTGCTGCTCCTCACGTGGCCGATCAGCAAAATCGTTGAACATCTGGTGACATATGCGCCTCCATGACGCCTCCTTTCTTGCCCGGTTGGCATAATGGGCATCATGTTGGTCCCAGATTTCTGGCCACTCCTGCACTAATACAATAAGCATCTCCACATTGAGGAAATATGGCGCCATGACGCTGCAGGACTCCGTGGAGGCATACTTCCTGGATGTCTGGAGCGCTTTTTGAGCTAATTCGCATGTCTAAGCTTCCTGATGAAGGATTGACCCATTTCCTGTCACCTGCCAAAAGACCTGCGTAGTTCTCGCAAGTCACACGTGTGGTCCGTGTGTAATCCGTATTTTTTGCGCACCCATAGACTTGAATTGGCATCTACGGGCGTAGTACGCTGACAATCGCAGCATGCTGCAATTGGCACAGACCGTAGAATACGGACGAGAATTATACGGCTATTGGGAGCTGCCCCATAGAGAATCATTTGTCCGTGTGTAATGTGTGCTTTTAACGCCTCTCACTCATCCGTATTCCTCTCTAGTGTGACCCCGGCCTTACCCTTCCCTCCTCCTCCCGTCCATTCCTACCCCTTTCCCTTTCATTCTCCCAAAATTTGTATGTTGCAAAATGTTAATAAAAATATTGGAAAACAAAAAACGCAGTAGTAGAAGAGGGGGCAGGAGAGCAAGGAACAGATGACTGGACACGGTATCCAGTGAGAGAAAAGATGCATGCATTACCGCTAGAAAAAAACCTGCAAAGTGTCATCATCTTAACTCCAGTTATTGTATGCTCCCTACAAATTAACATCTTAGCGAAAGGACTTAATTATGCTCCTGCAGAGAAATTCGACTTATTTCACACCGTTAAGGACGTGAGCCGTTTTACTCTCCTGCTGTCAAAAATCTTTTTTTCACGGCACAACAATCAATTTCAAGTAAGCACCCTTCTGAGACTGTACATATGATGGGCAATGACGCTTCTCTTTCGTTCACGGAGTTTGATTTCTCTTCAAAACAATGGCACAGAAATGTCTAAAATACAGGATAGCAACATATGTGTCACTCAATCAAATCCATCATATTACCCTTTGCAATCTAGAGTCCCCTCTTTAGATTTATTCCAGTCACTGGTCGAAAGAGATCTAGAAAAAATTGCATATGGACACCTGTCATACTTGATTGGGTGATAATTTCAATAAATATCAATTTGATGCTGTCAGGTATTTGCACAATAATACCAATCTAACAAAACATCAGTCTGACAAAGGAGGTTGTGTTGTCAGCCTTGATACCAACCTCTGTTGTGAGATGGCTTTAACAATCCTTACGTGATACAAACACACAATTTTGAGATCTGATCCCACCTTCTCCTTTAAAAGTGAGCTATCCTCATGTCTCAAAGAAGGTGTGAGACTTGGTGTTTTGAACACTAAAATTTATCGTTGGTTGCTACCAGATCATCCCATCACTCCCATTTTTTATGGGCTACTCAAGACACACAAAGGGCTCGTTCCACCTCCCCCATAAATAATAATATCTGGTATTGGAACACTAAATGAGAACCTAGGTGAAATGGTTGACAACCATCTCCAACTCCTTACTTCCAGGACCCCCGGGTATCTTAAGGTTTTTTGATAAGTTTATATGACAATCCGATTTTTTGTTCGCTGCTTGTGATGTGGTCAATTTGTACTCATCGATCCCTCATTCCTTGGCAATCGTGGCGATTAAATACCATTTGGATAATTATAGTGCAAATTCATCAACCCTCAAACAATTTATTTTATCATTACTAGTGTTGAGCGATACCGTTCGATACCCAAAAATATCGTATCGGATGGTATCGCCCGATACGAAAAAAATATCGGGTATCGCCGATTCCGATACCGGAAGTCCCATTCAAGTCAATGGGACTTCCGGTATCGGAATTAAAAAAAGGCCTTTATTTCCTTGTTGGCTAATTCTACATAATTGAAAACAAATAAGAATCATGTAGAATGTATTGTGGGAGGTGGAGGAGACATTAAAAGCATAGTGGTTTATTCAAATCACATGGCATAGCATTAATTCCAATTTTTTTTTTTCAAGACGTTCGGAGTTAAAAAGATATTGACTATGTTAACTTTTTTATATTTAGTCAGATATGTATGTTTCGCAACTTCCATGCTCTTCACCTTCTTTTGTACTTCTCCCACACTTTCTCCTTCATGATCCGCAGCAGTAGCATTTTTTTCATCAACTTTTTCTTCACCTTATTCATCTTCTTCTTCTTCACCTTCTTCCCATTAATTTTTTTTTTTCCATTCTTCATATTCTTCTTATTCAGCTATTATTAATTTTCATATGCTATTTCTTCATCTTCTTCCTATTCTTCTTTTTCTTCATTTTCTTATGGTAACAGGCATTCCTGTAGTACTTATCTATAAAAGTTATAAGATTACACCTTACTTTCTGCCTGTCACAAAAGATTTACAACAGGATTTGTCCGCGTTCAGTTTCGCCTGCAGCAGCAGGCATTTTCCAGGGGCACCACGAGAAGGAACGGACTCACCCCCATTTACTGCTTAGTCTTCTTCTGCTTATAATTTTGATTTCTTCTATGCTGATTTTTTGTCTTATGCTTAATGTTCTTCTGCTTTCTGTTCTTCTGCTTTTGCTTCTTCTGCTTCTTGTTCTTCTGTCTTTTGTTCTGTATCTTGGTGGTTGTCTTCATGTTCTTTGTCCTCTTGGTCTTATTATTTAGGGTCATATTTCTGGTCTTCTTTGGTGTGGTCTTCAGGGTCGTCATCATCAGGGTCATTGTCATGGAGATCAATAAGGATTACCAAAGACAATTTCAAAAAGCTTGATCTTGGAAATGTAGCAGAAGGTACAAGAAGGCTGAGAAACTGGCGAGAACCGGCAGACAGTGCTGGCACCCGGATGGGTAGCAGAAGGAACAAGAGCCAATGGCACTACCGAGGACCAACTGACGGTGCTGGACCACGGTTACTAAGCAGAAGGTACCTGTGCTAAAAAGCACTACCAAGGACCAGCTGACGGTGCTGGACCTCGGATACCGAGATGGAGGCACCTAGGCCAAAGGCTGTGGCGAGAACCAGCAGACAGTGCTGGCACCCGGATGGGTAGCAGAAGGAACAAGAGCCAATGGCACTACCGAGGACCAACTGACGGTGCTGGACCACGGTTACTAAGCAGAAGGTACCTGTGCTAAAAAGCACTACCAAGGACCAGCTGACGGTGCTGGACCTCGGATACCGAGATGGAGGCACCTAGGCCAAAGGCTCTGGCGAGAACCAGCAGACAGTGCTGGAACCCGGGTGGGTAGCAGAAGGTACCCATTGAAAGCAAAGTAGCCAGGCCGCAAGCCGGACGCAGTTACCGAAACCCACAGTCCTACAGGGGGTCCATGTCCCATTGGCACTACGGATCCAGCCTTCAGTGCCAGTTCCCGCAGCCCACATAGGAGTCACCTAAACTGCAGGCACCGTAGAGTTGGCTAACCCGGCCGCAAGACGACAGGACAACGGATTGGTGGCATAGTGACCTTGACACTACCCGGAAACAGCAGGCGTGCTGGAACCAGGCTGGGCAACAGGGAGTCCCCGTGCCAAAGACACTGCCGAGAACCAGGTGACGGTGCTGGAACCCAGATGGGTAGCAAAAGCTACAAGAGCCAATGGCACTACTGAGGAACAGCTGACGGTGCTGGACCACGGTTACTAGGCAGGAGGTACCTGTGCTAGAAAGCACTACCAAGGACCAGCTGACGGTGCTGGACCTCGGATACCGAGATGGAGGCACCTAGGCCAAAGGCTCTGGCGAGAACCAGCAGACAGTGCTGGAACCCGGGTGGGTAGCAGAAGGTACCCATTGAAAGCAAAGTAGCCAGGCCGCAAGCCGGCCGCAGTTACCGAAACCCACAGTCCTACAGGGGGTCCATGTCCCATTGGCACTATGGATCCAGCCTTCAGTGCCAGTTCCCGCAGCCCACATAGGAGTCACCTAAACTGCAGGCACCGTAGAGTCGGCTAACCCGGCCGCAAGACGACATGACAACGGATTGGTGGCATAGTGACCTTGACACTACCCGGAAACAGCAGGCGTGCTGGAAGCAGGCTGGGCAACAGGGAGTCCCCGTGCCAAAGACACTGCCGAGCACCAACTGGCATTGTTGGAGCCCAGGGACAATCATGGTGTAGGCCGAGGCCTACTTGGTGGTAGTTTTAGATTGTTTGTAGGCTACAACAGACTGTCAACGTGCTCCAATTAGGCATCTGTCTCCACTCTGTTTCCAGGATTTCACGTGACCAACAACACCGCCAGTTTATGCGTACAGCAGCCGTCTGCCCAATCCACACGTGTTGCTGTGTTACTGGGATTCTGAAATGTCAGCAGATCCCCTGATGTGTGTCTGCCACTGTCTCCTGCTCTGTCCACATTCCCACCGCTTGCAGTGGGAAGGTGGACAGCGCAGGAGACAGTGGCGGACACATATTGGGGGATCTGCTGACGTTACAGAACCCCAGTAACACAGGAACACGTGTGGAATGCGTGGACGGCAACTGTGAGCAGGAACTGGCGGTGTTGGAGGTCAGGGGAAATACTAGAGACAAAGTGGAGACAGAGGCCAAATCAGAGAATGTTTAAATCTGAAGTAGTTACAATTTGGAGGCAGCAGCAGTTTGCCCTCCACACAGCAGGGGATCAGCTGACGTTACTGAACCCCACTTTCACATGAACGAGTGTGTTTTTCTGTGTGGACAGCACTTCCGAGCACCAACTGGCGGTGTTGGAGCCCAGGGACAATCATGGTGCAGGCCGAGGCCTACTAGGAGCTAGGTGTAAAGCTGAGGTATTTTGACTTTGGAGGGAGCAGGACACTTTGCCCTCCACACAGCAGGGGATCAGCTGACGTTACCGAACCCCACTTTCACATGAACGAGTGTGTTTTTCTGTGTGGACAGCACTTCTGAGCACCAACTAGCGTTGTTGGAGCCCAGGGAGAACCAGTGTGCAGGCCGAGGCCTACTTGGTGGCAGTTTTAGATTGTTTGTAGGCTACAACAGACTGTCAACGTGCTCCAATTAGGCATCTGTCTCCACTCTGTTTCCAGGATTTCACGTGACCAACAACACCGCCAGTTTATGCGTACAGCAGCCGTCTGCTCAATCCACACGTGTTGCTGTGTTACTGGGATTCTGTAATGTCAGCAGATCCCCTGATGTGTGTCTGCCACTGTCTCCTGCTCTGTCCACATTCCCACCGCTTGCAGTGGGAAGGTGGACAGCGCAGGAGACAGTGGTGGACACATATTAGGGGATCTGCTGACGTTACAGAACCCCAGTAACACAGGAACACGTGTGGAATGCGTGGACGGCAACTGTGAGCAGGAACTGGCGGTGTTGGAGGTCAGGGGAAATACTAGAGACAGAGTGGAGACAGAGGCCAAATCAGAGAATGTTTACATCTGAAGTAGTTACAATTTGGAGGCAGCAGCAGTTTGCCCTCCACACAGCAGGGGATCAGCTGACGATACCGAACCCCACTTTCACATGAACGAGTGTGTTTTTCTGTGTGGACAGCACTTCCGAGCACCAACTAGCGTTTTTGGAACCCAGCGACAATCATGGTGCAGGCCGAGGCCTACTAGGAGCCAGGTGTAAAGCTGAGGTATTTTTACTTTGGAGGGAGCAGGACACTTTGCCCTCCACACAGCAGGGGATCAGCTGACGTTACTGACCCCCACTTTCACATGAACGAGTGTGTTTTTCTGTGTGGACAGCACTTCTGAGCACCAACTAGCGTTGTTGGAGCCCTGGGAGAACCAGGGTGCAGGCCGAGTCCTACTTGGTGGCAGTTTTAGATTGTTTGTAGGCTACAACAGACTGTCAACGTGCTCCAATTAGGCATCTGTCTCCACTCTGTTTCCAGGTTTTCACGTGACTACCAACACCGCCAGTTTATGCGTACAGTAGCTGTCTGCCCAATCCACACGTGTTCCTGTGTTACTGGTGTTCTGTAATGTCAGCAGATCCCCTGATGTTTGTCTGCCAATGTCTCCTGCTATGTCCACATTCCCACCGCGCGCAGGAGACAGTGGCGGACAAACATTGGGGGATCTGCTGACGTAACAGAACCACAGTAACACAGGAACACGTGTGGAATGCATGGACGGCAACTGTGAGCAGGAACTGGCGGTGTTGGAGGTCAGGGGAAATACTAGAGACAGAGTGGAGACAGAGGCCAAATCAGAGAATGTTTAAATCTGAAGTAGCTAAAATTTGGAGGCAGCAGCAGTTTGCCCTCCACACAGCAGGGGATCAGCTGACGTTACCGAACCCCACTTACACATGAGCGAGTGTTTTGTCTGTGCGGACAGCACTTCTGAGCACCAACGGGCGTTGTCGGAGCCCAGGGAAAATGAGGTAGTAGGCTGAGGCCTACTTGGAGCCAGGTGGAAATCTGAGGTTGTTTGACTGTGGAGGGAGCTGGACACTTTGCCATACACACAGCAGGGGATCAGCTGACGTTACCGAACCCCACTTACACATGAGCGAGTGTTTTGTCTGTGCGGACAGCACTTCTGAGCACCAACTGGTGGTGTCGGAGCCCAGGAAAAATCAGGTAGTAGGCCGAGGCCTACTTGGTGGCAGTTTGCGATTGTTTCTAGACTACTACTAACTGTCAACGTACTCCAATTAGGCCTCTGTCTTCACTCTGTTTCGAGTATTTCCTCTGGCTTCCAACCATGCCAGTTGCTGCTCTGAAATGCCGTCTGCACAACCCACACTTGTTCCTGTGTTACTGGGGTTCTGTAACAGCAGCTTCTTCCTAGAGGTGAGTCAGGCAATGTCTCCTGCTCTGTCCACATTTCCACTACAAGTAGTGGGAATGTAGACAAAGCAGGAGACATTGCCGTGCTCAACTCTGGAGATGAGCAGATGTTACAGGACCCAGGTACCACAGGAACAAGTGTGGATTGTGCAGACGGCACTTGAAAGCAGAAACAGGCGGTGTTGTAGGCCGGAGGAAATACTCAAAACAGAGTGGAGACAGAGGGCAAATCAGAGAACATATTAAATCAGAGGTAGTCAGAAGTTGTAGGCAGCAGGAGAGTTTGCCGTACACACAGCAGGGGATCAGCTGACGTTACCGAACCCCACTTACACATGAGCGAGTGTTTTGTCTGTGCGGACAGCACTTCTGAGCACCAACGGGCGTTGTCGGAGCCCAGGGAAAATGAGGTAGTAGGCCGAGGCCTACTTGGAGCCAGGTGTAAATCTGAGGTTGTTTGACTGTGGAGGGAGCAGGACACTTTGCCATACACACAGCAGGGGATCAGCTGACGTTACCGAACCCCACTTACACATGAGCGAGTGTTTTGTCTGTGCGGACAGCACTTCTGAGCACCAACTGGCGGTGTCGGAGCCCAGGGAAAATCAGGTAGTAGGCCGAGGCCTACTTGGTGGCAGTTTGCGATTGTTTCTAGACTACTACTAACTGTCAACGTACTCCAATTAGGCCTCTGTCTTCACTCTGTTTCGAGTATTTCCTCTGGCTTCCAACCACGCCAGTTGCTGCTCTGAAATGCCGTCTGCACAACCCACACTTGTTCCTGTGTTACTGTGGTTCTGTAACAGCAGCTTCTTCCTAGAGGTGAGTCAGGCAATGTCTCCTGCTCTGTCCACATTTCCACTACAAGTAGTGGGAATGTAGACGAAGCAGGAGACATTGCCGTGCTCAACTCTGGAGATGAGCAGATGTTACAGGACCCAGGTACCACAGGAACAAGTGTGGATTGTGCAGACGGCACTTGAGAGCAGAAACAGGCGGTGTTGTAGGCCGGAGGAAATACTCAAAACAGAGTGGAGACAGAGGGCAAATCAGAGAACATATTAAATCAGAGGTAGTCAGAAGTTGTAGGCAGCAGGAGAGTTTGCCGTACACACAGCAGGGGATCAGCTGACGTTACCGAACCCCACTTACACATGAGCGAGTGTTTTGTCTGTGCGGACAGCACTTCTGAGCGCCAACGGGCGTTGTCGGAGCCCAGGGAAAATGAGGTAGTAGGCCGAGCCCTACTTGGAGCCAGGTGAAAATCTGAGGTTGTTTGACTGTGGAGGGAGCAGGACAGTTTGCCATACACACAGCAGGGGATCAGCTGACGTTACCGAACCCCACTTACACATGAGTGAGTGTTTTGTCTGTGCGGACAGCACTTCTGAGCACCAACGGGCGTTGTCAGAGCCCAGGGAAAATGAGGTAGTAGGCCGAGGCCTACTTGGAGCCAGGTGTAAATCTGAGGTTGTTTGACTGTGGAGGGAGCAGGACACTTTGCCATACACACAGCAGGGGATCAGCTGACGTTACCGAACCCCACTTACACATGAGCGAGTTTTTTGTCTGTGCGGACAGCACTTCTGAGCACCAACGGGCGTTGTCGGAGCCCAGGGAAAATGAGGTAGTAGGCCGAGGCCTACTTGGAGCCAGGTGTAAATCTGAGGTTGTTTGACTGTGGAGGGAGCAGGACACTTTGCCATACACACAGCAGGGGATCAGCTGACGTTACCGAATCCCACTTACACATGAGCGAGTGTTTTGTCTGTGCGGACAGCACTTCTGGGCACCAACTGGCGGTGTCGGAGCCCAGGGAAAATCAGGTAGTAGGCCGAGGCCTATTTGGTGGCAGTTTGCGATTGTTTCTAGACTACTACTAACTGTCAACGTACTCCAATTAGGCGTCTGTCTTCACTCTGTTTCAAGTATTTCCTCTGTCTTCCAACCACGCCAGTTGCTGCTCTGAAATGCCGTCTGCACAACCCACACTTGTCCTGTGTTACTGGGGTTCTGTAACAGCAGCTTCTCCCTAGAGGTGAGTCAGGCAATGTCTCCTGCTCTGTCCACATTTCCACTACAAGTAGTGGGAATGTAGACAAAGCAGGAGACATTGCCGTGCTCAACTCTGGAGATGAGCAGATGTTACAGGACCCAGGTACCACAGGAACAAGTGTGGATTGTGCAGACGGCACTTGAGAGCAGAAACAGGCGGTGTTGTAGGCCGGAGGAAATACTCAAAACAGAGTGGAGACAGAGGGCAAATCAGAGAACATATTAAATCAGAGGTAGTCAGAAGTTGTAGGCAGCAGGAGAGTTTGCCGTACACACAGCAGGGGATCAGCTGACGTTACCGAACCCCACTTACACATGAGCGAGTGTTTTGTCTGTGCGGACAGCACTTCTGAGCAACAACGGGCGTTGCTGTAGCCCAGGAAATAAAGTTCAGGTCATAGAAACATGAACACAACAGGAGACCTGGATCCTGTTGCCAGCCAATTATTTATTCTGGAAGAGGACTGGCAAATTCAGGTGAGATCCAGGCCTTGTTCATTTTCACAAAATTAAGCCGGTCAACATTATCGGCGGATAGTCGCGTGCGACGGTCTGTTACCACACCACCTGCAGCACTAAAGACACGTTCCGATAATACACTGGCAGCAGGGCAAGCCAGCACCTCCAATGCATACTGGCTAAGCTCTGGCCATGTATCCAGCTTAGAGACCCAATACTTGAACGGGGAAGAGCCGTCTGGGAGAACACTAACAGGGCACGACAAGTAGTCTGTCACCATCTGACGGAAACGTTGCCTCCTGCTGACTGGAGCCGTCTGTGATGGTGTAGCCGTTTGTGGCGGTCCCACAAAACTTTTCCACATTTGGGCCATACTGGCCTTGCCTTGTCCTGCGGCACTGCCTCTGCTACCTCTTTGTGCAGAGCTTCCTCCACTGCCTCTACCCACATGGCTGCTTTGAAAAGCACTACCAGCAACACTTGTGGGGGGAATGGAGAACATGATGGCCTGCACAAGTGTTTCTTGGTACTCCCGCATTTTTCGCTCCCGGTTCAACTGTGGTATGAGGCTTTGTAAGTTGTCCAGGTAGCGAGGATCTAGGAGGGTGTACACCCAATAATCAACCGTGTGGAGAATGTTGGCGATGCGGCGGTCATTTAACAAGCACTGCAGCATGAAATCAACCATGTGCTGCAGACTGCCAACTGGACCGGAAACGCTGTCCCCAGCTTGAGGCAGCATCTCTGCCTGCTCAGCATCACACCACCCTCGCTGTACACACTGACTACTAGAGCCTTGTGTACCTCCCTCCTCTGGAGAGATGTGTTCCTCCTCCTCCATTGACTCCTCGTCATCCTCCTCACTAAGTGTCCCCTGCCTGGGCCTTTGTGTGGAAGCACGTTGCGCAGACTTGCCAGAAGCAGATGGCATTTCTGACTGCTCATCCTCGACCTCTTCAAAAACCTCCTCACTTAGTGCTTGTAAGGTTTTTTGAAGCAGACAGATAAGGGGGACAGTCATGCTGACTAGTGCATCATCTGCACTGGCCATCCGCATTGAGTCATCGAAGGCACGCAAAACTTGGCAGATGTCCCTCATAGTGGCCCACTCAGTGGTGGTGAAGTGTGTCCGGCGCACAGTGCGACTTGTTTGCGCCTGATGCAGCTGGTACTCCATTACTGCTGCCTGCTGCTCACACAACCGCTCCAACATATGTAACGTTGAATTCCACCTGGTGGGGAGGTCACATATGATGCAATGTTCTGGCAGGCGGAATCGGCGTTGCAGAGATGCAATGCGCGATCTTGCCATGCTGGAACGCCGCAAGTGAGCACACTCTAGGCGAACCTTGTGCAGCAGTGCATCAAGATCCGGATAGTCCCTCAGAAAGCTCTGCACGACCAAATTGAGCACGTGTGCCAGACATGGTATGTGAGTGAGGTTGCCTAGGCCCAGAGCTGCCACTAGATTTCGGCCATTGTCACTCACTACCAAACCTGGCTGGAGATTCGCTGGCACAAACCACACATCGCTCTCCTGCTTGATGGCATTCCAGAGCTCCGGTGCTGTGTGGCTCCGATTCCCCAAAGAAATTAATTTAAGGACGGCCTGTTGACGTTTGGCCACACCTGTGCTCATATCTGGCCTAACAGGTTCACGCAGTGCTGATTCCGAGGAACTAGAGTAGGAGGAGGACTCAATATGTACAGACTGCATTCCTGCAATCCTTGGAGTTGGCAGAATACGTACAGAGCCACTCTCCAGATCTGTACCCGGCTCCACAACATTGACCCAATGGGCAGTGAGGGAAAGGTATCATCCCTGTCCATGGCTACTGGTCCACGCATCGGTGGTCAGGTGGACCTTGCTACTGACGGCATTTAGTAGCGCATTTTTAATTTTTCCCTCCACATGCTTTTGCAGGGCAGGGACAGCTTGCCTGCTGAAATAAAAGCGGCTGGGCACATTGTATTGTGGAACTGCCAATGACATAAAGTTCCGGAAGGTGTCAGTCTCCACCAGCCTGAATGACAGCATCTCAAGGGCCAGTAGTTTGGCAATGCCGGCATTCAGAGCCAGTGCTCGGGGATGGTTTGCCGAGTATGGCCGCTTTTTCTCCCATGCCTGTGCTACCGATTGCTGGTGAGTGGCCTGGGAGTGTTCTGATGACTGCGAACGTGGTTCAGTGGGTGGAATTTCACTGGGTCTCTGGACAACAGTGGCAGTGGTTCTTCCATGGCGTTCCAGTGAGGAAGCCGAACCAGCTGTGTGTGAGCTGGAGGAAGAGGCCCCAACACGAGCTGAAGAGGTGGTAGGTGCTGCTGAAGGTTGGCCTACATCTTCAGTGTGTCTGTGTAACTCCACCTCGTGCTTGGTACGAACATGTTTCCACATATTTGTGGTATTGAGGTTGGTCACATTTTTCCCTCGTTTCACTTTCTGATGACACAACTTGCATTTGACAAAGCAAATGTCATCTGCAACTGTGTCAAAAAAAGACCACGCACTGCAAGTCCTGGGAGCACCCGTTTTGTGTTAGGGAGAGGATTGCTCCTCACGGGTGCCAAAGTGGAGGCTACAGGCAACCAAGTCTGCCCCCGCCCTCTCCCTCCTCTTTTGGCCGTTCGGGGAATCTCTTCCTCAGAGCTGCTCCCACCACCTTCCTGTGGCTGACGCCATGATGGGTCAAGGACCTCATCATCTCCACTCCCCTCTTCAAGCACCGGCTGGTCCTGGGTTGTCTCGCCAGCACCGTACGCACCAGAAATTGGCAACTGAGTCTCATCATCATCTGATGCATACTGAGGTGTGCTGACCATAGGCACTGGCCCACCCGCCTCTTCAGATTCAGAGGGACAAAGCAGTTGCGCATCACTGCATACTCCCTCTTCTTCACGCTCTAGAATGCTGCTTGGCTGGCCACCTCTTTCCAAGCCAACAGATTCTGAGAACAGAAGTAAATATTGAGATGGCTCCTGTCCAGGGCTCTCAGACTGCCTGGGCAATTTGGCAGGTGGTGAAGAGACAGATGGTTGCTCTTCAGTGCTCTGGCCTTGGGAGGATGCGGAAGTCATTGAAGTGGATGCGTTAGCTGCCATCCATCCGACAACGGCTTCAATTTGTTCGTCACGCAGCAGTGGGGTACGGCGAGGTCCTACAAAGCTGCGCATGAAGGACTAGTGCCTGGTAAAAGTGGGGGATGCCGGGTCACTGGTGGCCGCAGCAGATACCGAATCCCCACGTCCTCTCCCTGCTGAATCCCCCCGTCCTCTCCCTGCTGAAACTCCACGGCCACGACCACGTGCCTTACTCCCTGCCTTCTTCATCTTGGTAGACTGATAAAGATAGGCAGAAAAGAAAAAAAGGGGTGGCTTAGTGTTCTTATTCCTGAACACCTGCTAACCAGTATAAGAAACACTAATTTGGCTAAGAGTGTGTGTACTACACTTTAATATGATCTAATGTGGCCTAGACAACTGTAAAGTGGAGTGTTTGGTGAACTTTATTTCCTTTTTTTTGGGTGGGGGGAAAGGAAAGGATGTGACCAAAGTTTGAAAGCTATAGTATCACAAACTTTTTGGAGCAATTACAATGCAGGAAGCTAACCTACAATGCAATTGATGAGGCTCCAAAAAATAGGGTGATACTAGCCTGGCTGGCCCTGAAGGGCACAAGCCAGCAAAAAGGCTCCTCTATCTAATCCTATATAGTGTTTGCAACCAACCAATGACAATGGATGCGGTTGGAAGCACACTAATATAGGAGCAAAAATCTGGCTAAATTAGCTGCAAAAAAAGGACTATGTATGAGGCAGTGACGCACGCTGAGCGGACTACAGCTAGCGGTGGCTGTAGAACACACTGCAACGTGAGCTGCACTCACACACAGAGAGACCTATCAGACAGCCAAAAACAGTGCAGAGAAATGGGCTATAGCACTGAAAGGCTGCTGAAAGGCTCCGCTGTCCACTCCTTTAGTGTTTGCAACCAACGTATATGGATACGTATGGAAGCACACTATACAGGAGAAAAAAAAAGCAGCAAAAAAAGAAAAATGTGTATGAGGCAGAGACACACGCTGGCCGGCCTACAAGCAGACGTGCCTGCAGGACACACTACACAGCGTGGGTCTGCACTCACACAGCCCTTGCAGACAGCTGTGAAAACAGCGCTGCTAGGGAAAAGCAAGCTACAGTGGTGGTTTATGTAGCCTGGGTTAAGCACTATATGTTTTGTGGAATCGCTATTTCTAACTGTCCCTCACAGTCTTCAACAGCAGCCTGTCCCTAACTGAATTCACAGCAGAGTGACCAGAAATGGCGGCTGCAGCGCTTTTTATAGTGCATCATGACATCATTTCAGCAGCCAATCACAGCCATGCCAGTAGTTAACATGCCTACATGCCTAACAGGATGTGCCCACACTTCTGAGGATCCCCATTGGCTGAATCAAATCGAGCGGGCTCCTAGCATTATGGGAACTTCCGATTCCGGTATTCGATATGAAAAAAGTATCGGAACTAAGTATCGGAATTCCGATACAGCTAATATCGGCCGATACCCGATACTTGCGGTATCGGAATGCTCAACACTAATCATTACACAATTATTTGATAAATCATCATTTTTTTATGCTCCAGTCAAAGCTTTTTCTTCAAGTTCACAGTGCCCTGCTGGGCTCAAAGTTTTCATCATCACTTGCAATTCTTTTTATGTCATGATGGGAGGAGTATATGCCCTTCATCCTTGTATATGCCCCCTACCCTGGTATATGCCCCCAATCCTGGTATATGTCCCCCATCTCGGTATATGAACCCCATCCTGGTATATGCAGCCCCATCCTGGTATATGCTCCCCCATCCCGGTATTTTCTCCCCCATCCTGGTATACGCTCCCTTAAATCATGTATATGCTTCCCCATCCTTGTATATGCTCTCCCAATCCATGTACTGTATATGCGCCCTCATCCTTGTATATGCTCCCCCATCCTGGTATATGCTCCTCCCCATCCTGGTATTTGCTCCCCCATCCTAGTATATGCTCCCTCAAACCATGTATATGCTCCCCCATCCTTGTATATGCTCTCCCAATCCATGTATATGCTCCCCCATTCAATGTACAGTATATGCTCCCAATCTTGTATATGCTCCCCCATCCTGGTATATACTCTTCATCCTGGTATATGTTCCCCCATCCTGATATATGCTTCCCCAATCCATGTACGGTATATTCCCCCCATCCTGGTATACATCTCCAATCCTGGTATATGCTTCCCTATCATTGTATACGTCCTTCATCCTGGCATATATGTCCCCATCCTTGTATATGTCACCCCATCATTGTAAATATCCCCCTCCTGCCAGCGCCACTCTTCAACACATAGACAAAAAAACACAATAAACATTGCTACTCTCCTTTTTTCTTTCCTCTCCTCCACCATGTCATCTTCTGAAGATAACAGCTGATTTCAGCGTCCAAACGACGGGAGGCACATGATGTCACTGTCATGCGTCGATGGCAGCTGCTGGCCTCTGATTGGCCATCAGTGTGTATTGTGGCACACAGCCCCGGCAAGTTCGTGCACTTGTCACGGACGTGGTTTGTGGAACCACTATGCCACGGACTGTGGACAGCCTGGAGGGGCGTTACTAAGCGAACACCTGACTGTTCACTAGAGCCTTTGATGGTGACATTAGACTTGGCTCCCGATGAATGCCAGGTGCCAATCCAGGACAGACCAACGGATGCGCAGCTGCTGGACCCTGAAGACAGACTGGAGGGAGCGGCTGGCAGGGTTTGTATTAGGATGCAGCAGACAGGTCGCATCAGAGTGCGCATAAGAGAGCAGCAGATAGAGTTTGCAACTGAGTGCAGCAGACCGGGTTTGTATCAGAGTGCAGCAAGCAGTGATTGTATCAGAGTGCAGCAGGCAGGATCTGCAGTTGAGTGTATTAGACAGGGTGTGCATTAGAGTGCAGCAGGAACTGATATGCAACCTTATACAACTTAGACTGCGAAACAGGAAGGTTGCTCAGGCACTTCCCCAGTGGGAAGGAAGCAATATAGTGTGTCCGTAAAGTCATGGTGCACTTTTGAACAGTCATAGGAAAGTATACAGTATACAAAAAATCCCCGAATCTGACTTTAACTTTTGGAGTTATGTGAAGCAACATGTGTACATTGAACGTATCAATGACATTAATCACTTAAAACAGAAAATCACAGACATTATTCACTCTGTTACACCAGACGTCCTTACCTGTGTGAGGCAAGAACTTCACTATCGCTTGGATGTGTGTAGGACAACAATTGGAGCCCACATCGAACTGCACTGAATAGGTATGAAACTGGGAGAGGTTTTCTTTTATTTGGAGCAGATTTCACATTTCTATTGTCTTGTGTTGCTTTCCAGTGACTGGTCAAAAGTGCACCATGACTTTATGGACACACTGTAAATACATAATGTCCCACAGCTATTGGCTGGGGAGAAAATAGCAAGTGCATGCGCTGACCATTTAAGAGGGCGGGAGTGCACGCTCACATGCTCTAAGGACATGGCTATTGGACCGGCTGGAAGCATGCAGAGCATGGGGAAGGGAATAACTGATTGTCAGAGCAGGACTCTGGCATGGTGCTAGTGTGGGGAAGGTGACTTGAGGGACAGACTTGACTGGAAGTAGGAGGGAACGGTTGGTGCACCATGGACGGAGATTGACAAGGACAGCAGGGTGATAGCTGGGAAAGACAGACAAGAGAGTGCAGTACCTAGAAATGACCACAAGATGGCAGGGGGGAGTAGTTCAGGACTCAACAGCAGCTTAGGGCTTGAGAAATGCTTAGTCATGGGGGGCGGGAGATAGGAACCCAGGAGGGCAATTCCCGGTGAGAGAGGGGATAAATAGGACTGGTGGGGGTTCCAGGCAGGTTAGTCCCGGGAGGAGCTCGGCAGAAGATGGAGAACAGCGAAGAGCTCGGCGAGGGGACTGACAGTCAGGGGGGTGGCCCTGACCCGACGGACCGCAGGACAGACGAGGCCCCGGGGGTACCGATTGGACGACGACCTCGGGCAGATGAAGCGCTGGCGGTAGATTGGTCTAGGACAGCCCCAGAGAAAGATCCGCGAGGGACGTTACTTCAACTGGAGGAAAGGTGCAGGTACCCGGGCCTGGAGACGGAGAACTGTAAAAAACTGCGGTGCGTGGTTGTGGTTGTCAAGAGGACGACGAATAAAATCCGGAACTGTTACAACTGAACTCTGCCTCTGTCTTGTCCTTGCTTCGCCTGGTGCCTGTGTCGTCCGGACGTGGTAAGCAGTGGACCACCCCCCAATCCCGGCCCCTACCACATTAGCAGCACTGAAATACACTTCAGCTGGATGTGTGTCTGAAGTAAGGACTGGCACCCAGGTCCACTCGTGCAGAACGTCGATGGCGCACATGCCCACAGGGAGGGCTCTGCGTGCCATATGTTCACCACCGCTGTTCTATGGTATATCATGTATTTGTTTTTCCGTGGTCTCTGGTTGTACTTCGTGCATTAACTCTTTCTTGTACAATAAGCAGCTGATGTCTGATGTTGTTATACACTTGAAATGTTTCAGCTCTGGTTCAGTTTTAATGTGATTTTAATCTTCTAGCAATAAAATATTTTGTTTTATGTCTGGGTCCGATGTGCTGATGGAATCCCTACATTCCTTTACTGCATGATTGCAATCACCAGCAGATGCGCTAACCACCAGACACCAGCTAGATCTGTTGATTTCTAATCATCAAGTGGTGAGCTTCCATACCTACCCCTGCTTCCTTCCCCTAATTCCATCCATAGAGAGGGTCGTTAAGCTCTTCAGTACCAAAGGAAACCAAATTCATTTAATGTGGATTCAAACACACAGGCTAAATGGAAGATCTGTAATTCACAATATGCATTGATCTTCCACCCCCAGATCTCCCAGGTTGACGTGACACACTCGTGACAAAGACAAATAATAATGAAAATAAGCACGGCACTTCTGGACATAAGGTGCACAAGTAAGATCACAATCCGTCAGTTGATTTGCAATGACACTTGGCACTCATTCAGTATGTGCAACAGGAATATTTTATCAGATATGGAATATCCACTAAAAGGATAAAGATGTTTCGGTCAATGCAAGACCTTCATCAGTCATCTGGGTGATGGAAGACTGCATGCTGCAGCGTTATGTGAACGTTTGTGGCATCCACCACTTCCTGTCTATTTAGATCCGATTGTATTTTGGTTAGCTCTAAGTTCTCATATTTAACAATTGCATAAGATGTAAGACCTTGCTACGTGAATTAATTGTGGACTTGGGTGACTGGAACACCCCACTTTCTCCTGAGAGGGTAACCTAGAGGGATTCTCTAAAGTCATTGTTTGACTTAGGCTAGTTTCACATTTGCGGACGGAGGGCTGCGGACTTCCTCCGTGAAGTTCCGCCACCCGCCGCGCCTACTCCGGTTAGCTCCGCCTAATTCTGCATGTAGCTTCATGCGGCCTGCATACCCTATCTTTAACATTGGGTACGCAGGCCGTGCCGCAGTATGCGGATGCCACCGCATGCGTTGTTTTAACGATGCGGCTCCTGAATAAAATGCCAACATGATGCGTTCTACATGGGTCGCCGCACCGTCTAAACGACGCATGCGGCGGCATCCGCATACGGCGGCACAACCTGCATACCCAATGTTAAAGATAGGGTACATAGGCCGCCTGAAGTCGCATGCAGAAATAGGCGGAGCTAACTGGAAGAGGCGCGGCGGGGGGAGGGGCTTCATGGAGGAAGTCCACAACCCTCCGTCCGCAAATGTGAAACTAGCCTTACACATACACAGGCTGTACACATATATCTCCTCTGAGGATGGTCTCTCAAGGAAGCTGTGCATATTTTGTGATGCCTCACTTAAAGCCATAGCCGCAGTTGCCTACTTGAAAAGTATAGATTTCATGAGTGATGTCCACATAGGGTTCATCATGGGCCATGTTAGTGCCATGTCCCAAATCTAGCTTACCCAGACTATAGCTCTGTGCTGCTGTTTTTTCCATAGAACAGACAGAACTCGTCACATAAGAACTTGACCTATAGCTTGAAGACGCAGAATACTTCACTGGTAGCAAAGTAGCATTAGACTACATTTATAACAAGACTTGAAGATTCTACGTCTACTTCAACAATCGAGTACTCAGAATTAGGAGGTCTTCACAGCCTTTTTAGTAGGGATATATACCAAGCAACTAGAATACAGAAGACTAGTGTTGAGCGATACCATCGGATATTGAGAAATATCGGATCGGAATGGATCGGCCGATACCCAAAAAGTATCGGGTATCTCCGATACCGGAAGTCCCATTCAAGTCAATGGGACAGAAATATCGGAATTAAAAAAAACCTTTCTTGTACATCCAGTTTGGGAGGGGGGAAGAGTGTGGGAGGTGCATGGGCGGACACTGTGCGTGTCTGTGTGTGCGGGCGGGGTCTGTACAGGCCTCTCAGGGGTCTGTGCGGGCCTGCCGGGGGTCTGTACGGGCCTGCCGGGGGTCTCTGCCGGCTGCCGGGGGTCTGTGTGGACTGCCGGGGGTCTGTGCCGGCTGCCGGGGGTCTGTGCGGACTGCCGGGGGTCTGTACGGGCCTGCCGGGGGTCTGTGCCGGTTGCCGGGGGTCTGTGCGGACTGCCGGGGGTCTGTGCGGGCCTGCCGGGGGTTGTGTGTGTGTGCAGGCATCGTCCGATGGGACTCAAGTCCCATCGGGCGATGCCTGCTACAATGACAGTGATTGACACATTAGCCAATGATGGGACAGTAGTAGTCCCACATCTGGCTAATGTGTTGAATGTAAAAAAAATATACATACTACATATACACAACATTCATACAATATACATACATACTACATACATACTTCATATAGACTACATACATACTACATATATACTACATTCATACAGCATACATACATACTACATATATACAACATTCATACAACATACATACATACTACATACATACTACATATATACAACATTCATACAACATACATACTACATACATACATACTACATATATACTACATTCATACAACATACATACATAGTACATACTACATATATACTACATTCATACTACATACATACTACATACATACTTCATATATACTACATTCATACAACATACATACATACTACATACTACATACATACTTCATATATACTACATTCATACAACATACATGCATACATACTACATACATACTTCATATATACTACACTCATACAACATGCATACATGCATACTACATATATACTACATTCATACAACATACATACAACATGCTACATACATACAAAATACATACTACATACTTACTACATACAATACATTCATACATTCATACAATACATACATATAGACATACAGTACATACAACAACATAGAGTACATACTCACCATCACTTGTCACTTTGTTCCCCGAAGACAGTTTCATCTATAAAAAATATGAAAATAACAAACAAGCGATATACTCCCTGATCCGCAGAAATCCACGAGTGTCCCACAACGATCTCCCGTGGAGAACGGCAGCATCAGCTGATGCTACCACTTTCTAGGGGCCCAAGTAATACAATGACGGGAGGTAGGTATCCTTCCGCACTGTATTCCTCCGCCACTGCAAAAAAATAGTCCCTAGTCTCACTTTTGTCATTGCTGTGTGAGAAAGTTCCCACGCAGCTTTTGCCATAAAGTGAGACCAGTGAACTACAGTAACCTCTCAGTGATGCAGTGCAGGAGATCGTCGTGGGACACTCGTGGATTTCTGCGGATCAGGGAGTATATTGCTTGTTTGTTTTTTTCATGTTTTTCACAGTGAGATGACACTGGCTTTGGGAAACAAAGTGAAAAGTGATGGTGAGTATGTACTCTATGTTATATGTACTGTATGTCTATATGTATGTATTGTATGAATGTAATGTATGTAGTATGTATGTAGTATGTATGTTGTATGTCTGTAGCATGTTGTATGCATGTTGTATTTATGTAGTATGTACTATGTATGTATGTTGTATGAATGTAGTATATATGTAGTATGTATGTAGTATGCATGTATGTTGTATGAATGTTGCATATATGTAGTATGCATGTATTATGTAGTATGTATGTATGCTGTATTAATGTAGTATGTATTAGTATGTATGTATGTATGTTGTATGAATGTAGTATATATGAAGTATGTATGTAGTATGTATGTATGTATGTTGTATGAATGTAGTATATATGTAGTATGTATGTATGTTGTATGAATGTTGTATATATGTAGTATGTATGTATGTTGTATGAATGTAGTATGTATGTAGTATGTATGTATGTTGTATGAATGTTGTATATATGTAGTATGTATGTATGTTGTATGAATGTTGTATATATGTAGTATGTATGTAGTATGTATGTATGCTGTATGAATGTAGTATATATGTAGTATGTATGTAGTATGTACTGTATATATGTTGTAAGAATGTAGTATATATGAAGTATGTATGTAGTATGTAGTATGTATGTTGTATGAATGTTGTATATATGTAGTATGTATGTAGTATGTATATATTTTTTTTTACATTCAACACATTAGCCGGATGATGGGACTACTACTGTCCCATCATTGGCTAATGTGTCAATCACTGTCATTGTAGCAGGCAAAGCCCGATGGGACTTGTAGTCCCATCGGACGATGCCTGCACACACACACAACCCCCGGCAGGCCCGTACAGACCCCTGGCAGTCCGCACAGACCCCCGGCAGCCGGCACAGACCCCCCAACAGGCCCATACAGACCCCCGGCAGTCCGCACAGACCCCCGGCAGCCGGCACAGACCCCCGGCAGGCCCGTACAGACCCCCGGCAGTCCGTACAGACCCCCGGCAGCCGGCACAGACCCCCGGCAGGCCCGTACTGACCCCCGGCAGGCCCGTACAGACCCCCGGCAGGCCCGCACAGACCACCGGCAGGCCTGTACAGACCGCGCATCATGATGCGCACAGACCGTGCATCATGATGACATCATTTCAGCAGCCAATCACAGCCACAACAGTGGCTCATTGCATTATGGGAACTTCTGATTCCGGTATCCGATATTGTAAAAATATCGGTACTCGGTATCGGAATTCCGATACAGCGAATATAGGCCGATACCCGATATTTGCAGTATCAGAATGCTCAACACTACTGCAGACCCATCTCTGCTTACTCCTTCTACTATTCTAACCCAGAAATTTAATGTAAGCATGGCGACCTTCAGGGAGTTTACTGTTAAGGACTTACACAAATTCCAGTGGAAGAAAGTCCAAATGTTAGCAGGTCTTTTCTGGACCAATTAGAGAAAACAATACCATTCCACATTAAAGACAAGAGACAAATGGCAAGCTAGTAGGCCCAACATGGAACCTGGAAATGTTGTCCTAGTAAAGAACAAACAGTATAAGAGGAATGGGTAGCCTCTAGGACTGGTAATCAAAGTCTTCCCAAATCAAGATGGAAAGGTCCAGACGGTGGAGGTCAAGATTCCAAGCAAAGCGGAAAGCTGTTTCTTAGACTTGCTTCTGAACTTCTTCTGTTGCTCTCTAGTAGAAGTTAATATGTTGTATTCCCTTGATACCAGACGGCAGGGCCGGCCCGAACATATAGGCGAACTAGGTGGCCGCCTAGGGCGCCGACCCAAAGGGGGCACCAGAGAAAAAATAGAAAAAATTCTTAAAAATCTTTTCAAAAGGCAAAAAGTTTTAGGGATGGAAAGAAAAGTGTATGTAAATTTTTTACCATAAATTTAAAAGAAAAACCGTTGAGCTTCAATTTACGCACGGAAAGGAGGCGCTAAACTACGGACGTGAGTCGTTTGCATCGTCTGCTGACAGGTGTTTGATCCCGCGCGTTTATTTTGCTCCTAAGTTTTCAAATGTTGGCAAAGCAAAGCAAACAACAAAAAATGCACACTTAGCACACACTACACTAAGGGGGCGCCCGAGAGAAAAAAATACGTAAGTTTTCATCTACTGCCAAGAATAGTAGGGGCGCAACAAAATAGTTTTGCCTAGGGCGCCGTAATCTCTCGGGCCGGCCCTGCCAGACGGGAGTATCATACCTTCACAGAAATGCATATAATCAGTTGTACTTATGTCTTTGTAACATGGCTGAATGTAGTGTCTTGTTATAACTTAACCAACAGCACCATCTGTTTACATGTTCTCTCATTGCAGTCTGTTTATTTCTGCTTCATTTGTTCCTGTGCAGTCTAACTTTTGCCCCTTAAGGCTTTCTTAGTTTCCTATCTGCCTCTGCTTTAGCCTCGCCTCTTCTTTCTTCAGCAGCTCTCTTGGCACTTTGGAAGCTGACATGCTGATTGTCTCTGTCTAGATTTTCAGCCCTTCTGGTTGTTTATCTCATCATAGTACAGTTGGTGCATTATTGAGTTCCCCTTGTTAACGATCACCTTACTGTATGATGCAAGTCTTCATGTTTTCTTATCGAATAGTCTCTCTTGCCATTATAGTTATCTCCACCATTAGCCATGTTATGTAATTACGTACCTCAGCTATGCTGAATGTTTTGTAATGGATACTAATTTTTCTTGTAGTTTTACACTGATCCTATCAATAAAAGTTGTAAAGGATCTATCTCAATGCATCCATAGGAAAGAGTTTATCTGCCGGTCAACTCGTGCTCCCTGGACAGAGTGAGGGTGGTAGAACAATAATTAAATGTTAGGGGTACTTCACACTAAGCGAGATTTCACTGTGAGTGGCACGCATCAGTGGCCTGCCCCCCCGCTGGATATCGCTGATCGTGCAGGAATGTCCTGGGCCATTTTTTGATCGTTGGTCTCCCGCTGGCCAGCATGCATCGCTGAGTGTGGCAGCAAGAGACCAACGATCAGCGAGCTCCCAGCGCTGCAAGCGAGCTTAGTTACCCACTGTTTACCCTGGATACCAGCGTGCTTGCTGGTCTTGATCCCTGTTGAGTCTGCCTGTCTGACAGCTCACCAGCGATCATGTAGTGACGCACCAGCGATCCTGACCAGGTCACATCGTTGTCGGGATCGCTGGTGCGTCACTAAGTGAGACGGGACCCTTACTCTTGTGAAGATAAGGAAAATATTGACCAAATGAATGCCAAGTCTTGTGAAATGGAGTTAAGGTTGAGCAGAGGGTCTAAATTTCTAGCTATTATCCCTTGTATTCATTATTTAAAAAAAATGATGCAAGAACAGTAATAATTATTGTGTAAAGCTCCCCTTGGTCAAGGAATAATTAATTTAGGAATGCTGGGCAGATCATATACACTTCACATGGGTAGCAATGATGCCACAGGATTCCCCCCTGAAAGATGGGAGCAGCAATCTCTGCAAATACTGTATGCTACAGTCAGGTTGCCAGGAACAGAATTAAATAGCATTTGGCATGTTGTCTGGATTTCATAGCCAAAAATGACAGCTGTGACTTATGAACTTATGAAGATAGTTTGCAAGTGGATAAAATATTGATGTGTGAGACATCATTCCATCTGAATAACACCTGTCTTTTCCTTACTGTACTCTGAGAGGAGTCACAACTTGTACTCCGTATACCACAATTTATTATACATTATGATTTATGTTCTGGGTAAGAATGCCTGTCTGTAAACCATCGCACCCTAAAAATCTGACCTAGTTTTTTTTATTGCACAATCTTTAAGATTATATAAAGTGTAATGCAATGCAGCAGAACTCTGTAAGGATGGAATATAAAGACATGCAATTTTTTTTTATTTTAATATATCAACATTAGACCAAACACACACTGATAGAGATAAGAAAAAAAGCTAGGAAAAACAAAAAAATAAAAGGGAACTGTACTTTTAATTTTTCATAAATCAGTAGTGCAGACGATTATAAGAAACACTAAAACGGATGTTTTGTTAAAGCTAACCTGTCAGCAGGATTTTGCTAAGTAAACTACAGGCATTGTCAGGTTGGCATTGTTAAACTGATTAAAATGATACCTGGGGTGAAGAAATCCGTTTTGTGGTTCATGTGTAATCAGTGTTAGAAGTTTTCCGTTAATGATATGCCTGTGATCCAGGGTGAGACTGTAGGCAGAGTCTTATCTTCTTGATCTGGGCCAGAGAAACCAATGAGAGACCTGCCCACAGGTCGCCCCGAAGGACAAAAATGTTCCTCATCATAGAGACCGACTGTTTGTGCTTTGGGGTGGCCTGTGGGCAGATCTTTCCTTGGTTTCTCTGGCCTAGAGAAAGAAGATAAGACCCTGCCTACAGTCCCTTCCCGAAGCACGAGAATCTCATTAACTGAAAACTTCTAACACTGAATACACAAGAACTACACAATGATTTTCCTCACCACGGGTATCATTTTAATCAGTATAACACTGCCAACCTGACAATGCATGTAGTTTAGTTAGCAAAATCCCGCTGAAAGGTTTGCTTTAAATATACTAATATCAGAAAGCATATTCAGAAAGTCATCATTCATGTTTCTTGCAGCTAAGATAACTATTGGAGCTGCCGGTGAGTCTCCCTTAATTAGCTTTGATTGAGCAGAGTAGAAACTCTCATGGATCATAATGATGCCACATGCACACGTTCAGTATTTGGTCAATTTTTTACCTCAGTATTTCTAAGCCAAAACCAGGAGTGGATGATAAATACAGAAGTGGTGATGTGTTTCTATTATACCTTTCATCTGATTGTTCCACTCCTGGTTTTGGCTTATAAATACTGATGTAAAATACTGACCAAATACTCAACGTGTGAACTTGGCCTTAGATCAAATCCCCTTTTTTTAAAAGTTTGATCTCCTTGGATGCAATACTCAGGGGACATGTGAATACTCTCTGTGCTGTAGTCAAACTCAGTTTTCATTAGTCTTTTCTTGGAAACTCAAGTCTAGAGGCTTTTTTCCTCCTATCTGTGGATACTTAGTGACTTTTCTTTTTTTATTTCTACACTATTCTCTGGCTCTAGTTTCTGACTTTTAGTAAGCTAAATTACTTTTGACCAACTGTAGGGTCGAGCAGGTTCTCAGGATGCAGTGACGAGACACGAGACAGGATATGATTTGTGAAATCAACGTTTATAACTTGGAGCCGCTGGGGCTATGCTGAACAAATAAAAGGGGTAACAACAATCTGTCCTCGCAGGGACTCAACAACATAAACAATAATTTTTCTTATATTAAATGTGACTAATCTGGCTAGTCCGGGTGTTGAAGGCCACGTATTGCCAAACTATGGGTCCTTATTTCCTATAGTCGACTTATAATAATCTTTATAATAATAATCTTTATTTTTATATAGCACTAACATATTCCGCAGCGCTTTACAGTTTGCACATATTTTCATCACTGTCCCTGATGGGGCTCACAATCTAAATTCCCTATCAGTATGTCTTTGGAGTGTGGGAGGAAACCGAAGTGCCCGGAGGAAACCCACGCAAACACGGGGAGAACATACAAACTCCTTGCAGATGTTGTCCTTGGTGGGATTCGAACCCAGGATTCCAGCGCTGCAGCGCTAACCACTGAGCCACCGTGCTGACTTACCTTCCAGGCGTCGTTCAGGATCGCAAACGCGGCCGCTTAGAGGTCGCTGATGCGGCTGCCCTGACGCCTCGATATTTTGGGATGATTTGGGCTTGACAGGCCCTGAAGGATCTGGGCTGATGGGGCACAACAGGCCCTGAAGAATCTGTGCCGGAGGGGCACAACAGGCCCTGAAGACTCTGTGCTGGTGGGGCACAACAGGCCCTGAAAAATCTCTGCTGGTGGGGCACAACAGGCCCTGAAGAATCTGTGCTGGTGGGGCACAACAGGCCCTGAAGAATCTGTGCTGGTGGGGCACAACAGGCCCTGAAGAATCTGTGCTGGTAGGCCTTTCAGGACGTCTTTACCGGCTCCCGTCTCACAGCGCAGTAATGACGCAGTTTGCCAAATGACAGTTGGCCGGCCTCTGCTCAGGGTCCCTCTGTAGATGGGACGTGGGTCTCTATTGTCACCTATGGTGAGGTGGCATCCACTGAGGCCGGTGATGACAGGGCTGCAGCTGTGGGAGAAGGCAGGGGGCAGTGTCCAGGCTGCTGTAGCCCTTAGATGTGGAGTCGCAGCGGCGACTTGAGGTAAAGGACCTGTCTCAATAGGGCGGGGAACAGCGAGCGCGGCTGTGTGCGACCGTGTGCGGGGAGCAGCCTCCGGTGAAAGTCTCTCACGTCTCACCTGTTGGTGAGTGAGTCGCTTACCCCTCACAGACTCCTGACGGTGTCTCCAAAACACACCGCCCGTTACCCCGTTTCTCTCTATGTCACTCGGCTTCCTGCCTCCTGTCACACTCTCTGCCAACTGCCACCTGAGCGCGCCCTCTGCTCCTTTTATCTTCACCCTGCCCCCTGTTGCCCTGACACCTTCTTTTGTGTGTCTCCCTTTGTTGCCCCCCGGTGTTGTTCCTTCAGGAACCCTGATGGCGGTCCCCTGGGTTCCGGCCCCGTCACTATATGGGAGTCCTCCTCCCCACACAACATCTGGGTATCTTCTTATTAAACAAAATTAGATGATCCACATATATGTTTTTTATGTAAGATTGTTGTATTATTCTGAGAGTATTGATGAGCGAGCATGCTCGAGTGATCTCTGAGTATTTTGGCGTGCTCGGAGATTTAGTGTTTGTGGACACAGCTGTATGATTTGCAGCTGCTAGACAGTCTGAATACATTTGTGGAATTCCTAACAAACAGGCAATTCCTACATGTATTCAGCATGTCTAGCAGTCGCAAATCATGCAGCTGCTTCGACAAGCAATAAATACTCGGAGATCACCCTAGCATGCTCGGGGAAAACCCCAGCACAAGTATACTCGCTCATCACTACCTGAGAGCAGATAATCTCATTTCTTTTTTTTTTTCTCATATGGTCTAGTGTTGTTTATTCATTAATGCTAACCAATGGACTCTATACATTATATTTAATGTAAGGTCTAATTTGCAATCTATTATTGTTTTATGTAGTTATGTCATGTTATTCTGATTGCCTTCATAAGAACTTTGAAACCGAAGAAACACTGTAATATATCTTCCACCCCTCCTCCTTTCCCTCCAGAAATCACCAATCCCTCCCTAAAAAAAAGAAAACATCTCAAATCCGGTTTACTAAAATCAGGAGGAAAATGGCATCACAACAACCATGCAGAAGTAATCACACTTTAAAAAAAAAAAAGCTAAACTTTTGGTCGCTACTGTATATCAACATTGTGCGATTCATATGCTGTCCGTGATTAACATTGTAAAGGATAGGAGAAGCTTTGGACTTTCTTTTTTTTGGATACAAGAAAATCACTAATAAACACTGATAGTGAAACTGACACAATGACCAAAAGGGCTGGTTCATACTATCGTATTTTAGGTCCGAGTGCAATGGAGCAGTGATCAGCGATTTGTGAAAAAAATTGCAGCATGCACCAGTTTCTTCCATAAATTGGATGATACTCACCCATTCAAGTCTATAGGTGTGTAAAAAAAACAAACAAATGTCATACAAACATAGAAAGCCACAGTATAGCATCCCAATTCTACAGATACATACCAATTCTGTAATGTAGGAAACTGTAAATGGTCTTGTAAATTTTTAATAGCTTCTGCTGCAAAAAAACTAATTGTTCACTTGAAAAAAGCAAATAGATGTCTGAACGAGGCCTAACTGATCAACAGTTTTGATAAATTAGGCCCATTGTTTTAAAAAACGCAACCATCTTAAGGTATAGCATTTTCTTCTACAAGTTTTCTCCATATACTTTTCAATATAATTTCAAAAAGGCATGAGTCTGTGTGCACACGTCCGGAATTCCCGCGGATTTTATGCGTTTTTGCCGCGAAAATGCTGCAAAAAAGCATAAAATAAGCAAGACATTGTATTCAATGGCATTCCGCACATGCTGTGCTAATGCTGCGTTTTTTTTCCGCGGCAAAATTGCATCGCGGAAAAATACGCAGCATGCTCATTCTTTGTGCGGAATCGCGGGAATTCCGCACACATAGGAAAGCATTGTTCCGCTTACTTTCCGCATGTGGCTATGGTCACCATGCGCAAAGTAAGCGGAAAATGTGCAGATGGTACCTACGGTCTGGAGGAGAGGAGATTCTCCTCCAGACCCTGGGTACCATATCCCTGTAAAAAATCGTGTTATTCTCACCGTCCGGCGTCCCACGCAGTGTCCCAGGCCTCAGCGATGCTCCCGCCAAGTCCCGTTACCAGTAATGCCTTGCGACAATGACCTTTGATGAAGTCGTGGTCTCGCGATACCGTAGCAGTCTCGTGAGACCGCTACGTCATCAAAGGTCATTGTCGCAAGGCATCGCTGGGAATGGGACTTGCCGGGAGCATCGCGAGGATCGGGGACACTGCGCGGGACACCGGAAGGTGAGAAAAACACCATTTTTTATTTTTTTTTTATTATTTTTAACTTTAACCCCTTTCCTACAATGGACGTAATATTCCGTCCTTGTGACCTGGGACCTAAGTCCCATGGACGGAATAGTCCGTCTAATGCGATCAGCTGCGCTCACGGGGGGAGCGCAGCTGATCGTGGCCGAGTGTCAGCTGATTATCACAGCTGACACCAGGCACAATGTGTCAGGGGGCAGTCAAGGACTGCCCCCGACACGTTAACCCCTGGCACACCGCAATCAAATACGATCGCGGTGTACCGGGGGTTAAAGGGAAGCATCGGCAGGGAGGGGGCTCCCTCCGAGTTTCCCTGAGCCCTCCACAGCAGCGCAATGTGCAGCGCTGCTGCGGGGGTCTCCTTCCGTGCAGGTCCCCGGATCCAGTATGGCGGCGGGGACCTTCGGGGGCCTGCAGGGAGCTGGCTTCCTCATGCCTGCAAAGCGTAGGCAAGGACGAAGCCTGTGTAGTGCCTGTGACAGATTGCTGATCTGTCACAGCAATCTGTGATGTGACAGATCAGCGATCTGTCACAGGACAGTGATGTCCCACCTGGGACAATGTAATAAAGTTAAAAAAAAAAAGTGTAAAAATAATTTTTAAAAAATCGCTAAATAAATTAAAAAAAAAAAAATGTTCCCTAATAAATTCATTTTTTGGAAATAAAAAAAACCAAACCAATAAAAGTGCACATATTTGGTATAGCCGCGTCTGTAACGACCCGCCCTATAAAACTGTCCCATAAGTTATCATAGTAGAAAAAGACAGCAGGATGGCACTCACCGTTCTCTTGAAATGATCCACTTTATTTCATGTTAATAAAGCACAGGCAATGGCACAGGAGAAATGCAAAAAGACAGATGACAGCCATTTCGTGCACAATGCACTTCAACAGGCCAAACAAAAAGTGCAATAACGCGCGATCAAAAAGACGCATATAAATATCCATGGTACCGCTGAAAACATCATCTTGTCCCGCAAAAAATGAGTCACCACACAGCATCATCAGCGAAAAAATAAAAAAATTATAGCTTGCAGAATAAAGCGATGCAAACATAATTATTTTTTATATAAAATTGTTTTCATTGCCTAAAAGTGCCAAAACATAAAAAAAGACAAGCGAAGTATCGCTGTAACCGTACTGACCCGAAGAATAAAACCGCTTTATCAATTTTACCGCACGCGGAACAGTGTAAGCGCACCCCCCAAAAGAAATTCATGAAACGCTGGTTTTTGTTCATTCTGCGTCCCAAAAATCGGAATAAAAAGCGATCAAAAGATGTCACGTGCCCGAAAATGATACTAATAAAAACGTCAACTCATGCCAAAAAATAAGACCTCACATGACTCAGTGGGTCAAAATCTGGAAAAATTATAGCTCTCAATATGTGGTGATGCAAAAACTATTTTTACAATAAAAAGCGTCTTTTAGCGTGTGACAGCTGCCAAATATAAAATCCGCCATAAATAGTAAATCAAACCCCCCGTTATCACCCCCTTAGTTAGGGAAAAATAATAAAATAAAAAAATGTATTTATTTCCATTTTCCCATTAGGGTTAGGGTTAGGGCTAGGGTTAGGGCTAGGGCTAGGGCTAGGGCTAGGGTTAGGGCTGAGATTAGGGTTAGGGTTGGAGTCAGAATTGGGGTTTTCCACTGTTTGGGCACATCAGATGCTCTCCAAATGCAACATGGCATCTGATCTCAATTCCAGCCAATTCTGCGTTGAAAAAGTCAAATGGTGCTCCTTTCCTTACAAGCTCTGCCATGCGCCCAAACAGTGTTTTACCCCCACATATGGGGTATCAGCCTACTCATGACAAATTGCAAAACAACTTTTGTGGTCCAATTTTTCCTGTTACCCTTAGGAAAATAAAAAATTGGGGGCAAAAATATCATTTTTGTGGAAAAAAATATGATTTTTTTATTTTCACGCCCGGGCGTTTTAAACTTCCGTGAAGCACTTGGGGGTTCAAAGTGCTCACCACACATCTAGATAAGTTCCGTGGGGGTTCAGTTTCCAAAATGGGGTCACTTGTGTGAAGTTTTAATAGTTTAGGCACATCAGAGGCTCTCCAAACGCACATGACACCCGCAGACCATTCCATCAAAGTCTGCATTCCAAAACGTCACTACTTCCCTTCCGAGCCTCGACGTGTGCCCATACAGTAGTTTTCTCCCACATATGAGGTATCGGCGTACTCAGGACAAATTGGACAACAACTTTTGGGGTCCAATTTCTCCTGGTACCCTTGTGAAAATAAAAAAATTGGGGACTAAATGATCATGTTTGTGGAAAAAATACGATTTTTTTATTTTCACGCCCGGGCATTATAAACTTCTGTGAAGCCCTTGGGGGTTCAAACTGCTCACCACACATCTAGATAAGTTCCTCAGGGGGTCTAGTTTCCAAAATGGTGTCATTTGTGGGGTGTTTCCACTGTTTAGGTACATCAGGGGCTCTCCAAAGGCAACATGACACCCGCAGACCATTCCATCAAAGTCTGCATTCCAAAACATCACTACTTCCCTTCCGAGCCCTGATGTGTGCCCATACAGTAGTTTTCGCCCACATATGGGGTATCAGCATACTCAGGACAAATTGGACAGCAACTTTTGGGGTCCAATTTCTCCTGGTACCCTTGGGAAAATAAAAAAATTGGGGACTAAAAGATCATGTTTGTGGAAAAAATACGATTTTTTTATTTTCACGCCCGGGCATTATAAACTTCTGTGAAGCACTGGGGGGGTTCAAAGTGCTCACCACACATCTAGATAAGTTCATTGGGGGGTCTAGTTTCCAAAATGGTGTCATTTGTGGGGGTTTCCACTGTTTTAGTACATCAGGGGCTTTCAAAACGTGACATGGTGTCCGATCTCAATTCCAGCCAAAAAAGTTAAATGGCGCTGCTTCCCTTCCGAGCTCTGCCATGCGCCCAAATAGTCGTTTACACCCACATATGGGGTATCAGCATACTCAGGACAAATTGCACAATAACTTTTAGGGTCCTGTTACCTTTGGGAAGATAAAAGTAGGGGGTGAAAAGATCATTTTTGTGGAAAAAATGATTTTTTAATTGTACTGCTGTACGTTATAAACTTCTGTGAAGCCCTTGTGGGTTCAAAGTTCTCACCACATATCTAGATAAGTTCCTTCGGGGGTCTAGTTTCCAAAATGGGGTCACTTGTAGGGGGTTTCCACTGTTTAGGTACATCAGGGGCTCTCCAAATGTGACATGGCGTCCGATCTGAATTCCAGCCAATTTTGCATTGAAAAAGTCAAATGGCGCTCCTTCCCTTCTGAGCTCTGCCATGCACTGAAACAGTGGTTTCCCCCCACATATCAGGTATCAGCGCACTCAGGACAAATTGCACAATAACTTTTGCACTCCAATTTCTTCTGTTACCCTTGGTAAAATGAAAAAAATTGAACCTGAAGTAATATTTTTTGTGAAAAAAAGTTAAATGTTCATTTTTTTTAAACATTCAAAAAATTCCTGTGAAGCACCTGAAGGGTTAATAAACTTCTTGAATGTGGTTTTGAGCACCTTGAGGGGTTCAGTTTTTAGAATGGTGTCACTTTTGGGTATTTTCTATCATATAGACCCCTCAAAGTGGCTTCAAATGTGATGTGGTCCATAAAAATAAAATGGTGTTGTAAAAATGAGAAATCGCTGGTCAACTTTTAACCCTTATAACTTCCTAACAAAAAAAATTTTGGCTCCCAAATTGTGCTGATATAAAGTAAACATGTTATTTATTACGTTTTTTGAGTGCCATATCTCTGTGATTTAAGCGCATAAAAATTCAAAGTTGGAAAATTGCAAAATTTTCAAAATTTTCGCCAAATTTCCCTTTTTTTCACAAATAAACGCAAGTTATATGAGTGAAATTTTACCACTAACATGAAGTACAATATGTCACGAGAAAACAAGGTCAGAATCACCGGGATCCATGGAAGTGTTCCAGAGTTATTACCTCATAAAGGGACAGTGGTCAGAATTGTAATAATTGGCCCTTGAGTTAACGTGCAAACCACCCTTGGTAGTGAAGGGGTTAAATGTTTTTACTACTGATGCCGCATAGGCAGCATCAATAGTAAAAAGTTGGTCACACTGGTCAAACACTATGACTGACGAGTGTGACCAACCTGTCAATCAGTTCTCCAAGCGATGCTACGGATCGCTTGGAAAACGCTAGCATTCTGCAAGTTAATTACGCTTGCAAAACGCTAGTTAAAACGCGGGAAATACGCGGGACTTACACATGTGGAATTCTAGCGTATTTCCCGCAGCAGGGAGTTGCGGAATTCCAGTGGAAATTTCTGCGGCAATTCTGCAACGTGTGCACATAGCCTAAAAAACACTTGTGCAAAATGTCATGATCGAAAAAGTCTCACTAAAACGCTTCAAAATGCATGTATTTTCACAGTCATTTTCATAGCACAAAAAATCCTATCTGAACCTGAACTTCTAAGTTGTCATTTTTTAGCAATACTTTTGATGCAGACAAGTCAATAAAGCCAGAAATTTATGTTGCCAATATTTTTCCAGATTAAGTTTATTAGAACTTTATTACCTTGTGTAATTGTGTGTAACGTTTTTGATTACTCAACAAGGGGAAGATTGCTTTTATAATAATATAGGCTGAGGGATTGAGCAAGAATAATATCTAGTCTGCCTTCTGGAATTCTTGATGATCACCTTGCCAACCAAGTGAACGTGCTGGGTGCGGTTACACTGATTCATGACGCTAGTGGTTTCGGGGAGCGTAACACTGACAGGTTTCCTTTAAGTAAGTAACTAATTAATTACAGTCATTTTTCTTTTTATCTTAGAAGTCCAATCCATGGTCCTAATCAGTGACTGATAATGAATACATGCATTCTCATACAGAAAAGACTGCCAATTATTGAGTGAAGACCCCAACATGGCCTGCACTTATTAGCCAGGGGGTTGAGGGAAAACGATGTTGTGTCATTCGCTCACCAGTGTAGAGCAGAGCAGTTCCTGCTATACTCACAGCACCCACATTTATATATGGAAGCCAACAGAGTGTGACTTAACACCTAATTGTTCATACTGAAAATTACACTGTAGCATGGACTCATCACCTGTACGGTTGATGAAGAATGATGCCGCACCACCCACTCACCAGTGTAGTGGAGAGCAATTCTTGTTACAGTCAGTTCCCATCTCGAAGCGCTGTACAGTAATGTACAGCATTATTTGAGACGGTGCCAAGCAGGAAGGAGTGGGGAAGAAGGAAGTCATTGTATCCACATTCATCCTATCTCATCTCACCATATTCAGTAGTGTAGCAGACTATGACTTCCGCTACACTAACTTGCGCTTTTGGCTGAGCTGCTCTGGCTTCACCAATCTTTGGTTCCTTTTGCAGCATTACCACTCGCATCAAAGCACTGTACAGAGATTTATAGGATGATGTGGGCAGTACCAAGCCAGGGGGTGATGCTCACCAACTTCTTTGCACACCATGCCAGCTGCATTCAGCACCCACATGGAAGGACTTTACATAGGAATGTAGGGTCTCCATGTTTAGCAGCTCCTGCGCCAAACAGTTCCTGTTCCATATGATTCCTGGAGCTCTAGAACAGTGTTATGTCCCCTGGGATAAATTTGATAGCACAATCATATGACCTATGGGAACAACGTCACATTCAGTCTCAGAAAAAACATCCTCAAAATCCTGAATAAAATCTGGAAGAAGAGATCTCATGGATGCCAGGTATTTAGATAAACAACTGGAAAAACAAAAAATTCTCAATTGATGGTAGTATTGTGTTTCACCAACCAGGGCATACCCAACATAACTTTAGCTGTTAAGGAATAAAACACCATGAATAAAATACTGTAGATTCTATGTGTATCACTCCAATTCTCATGCACATAGTTTCTTTGGGCAAGCAAAGAATTATCATTTGTGGATACTTGAAAAGGATGACCAAATGCTGAAACTGTGTGTATGCTTTGAGTTATTTTTAATGGTTTCAATCAGTTTAATATAATATATACTATATCTTTACTTCCAGGGAGGTAAGCAAAAGGTCACTGAAACGTACTTAAGATAAAGTAATGTAAATTACTGGTCATTTGTTTATCCATCAACAAAGGACCATTGATATTCAAGGCAACTACCCTAATTAGATTGTGTGTGTAAAAGTTCCCAAGGATGTTATCTTGTGCTCCAAAGCCCCTCCTCCAGCTTGCTGTATTTTCTGCCATGTGGCACACATGAGGCCCCCTCCTCTAGCTTCCTGTATTATATACTGGTTAAAACAGGTATTGAGGGGATGTGTTTATAGCCAATGGACAATAGACTTGTGACATCATTCCCTGCATGGTGGGGCTGGACACACCTTTTAGCTGGACATTTAAAAGAACTAGGACACATGTGCTCGTGCTCTCTTTTGGCTCCTGGAGGATGACTGGTCGACATCTATCTGAATAATGTAACGTATGAATAATGCTTGTTTCTGATTAATGCATATGTATTTATAGTTTTATACTATACAGGGAGAACATACAAACTCCTTGCAGATGTTGTCCTTGGTGGGATTCGAACCCAGGACTCCAGCGCTGCAAGGCTGCAGCGCTAACCACTGCCCAAGTTTTATACTGTTTATTATTTGATCTTATCACTTATTAAGTAAATCAATTTAGTAAATTCAATTCTTGTGTGAGTATTTTCTTATTCAATACAATCCATTGGAACCCTTACAATACACTGTGTACCCACGTTCGATAGCAAAATCACTGTCAATGACATCTAAAGTGGAACCTGAGTCAACAAATATATATATATATATATATATATATGTACACAGATAGATATAGTAAAAGCCGGCAGATGCCGCATACAGTAAAGAATAGAATAGGTTAGAATAGAAGATAGAATAGATATATACACGTAGAATAGGTGTTTTTATATATATATATATATATATATATATGTCACACACACACACACACACACATATATATATATTTGATAGAGACATAGATAGCAGAATAGCCGTTAATTCATTTCTCGGCGTTTGTAAAATAATTGCAAAAGCCAACAGGATATGAGACATGGTTTACATACAGTAAACCATTTTATTTCATTTAGTTTTTTATATGTCTTTGACTAATAATTAGATTAGGGTATGTTTGTAAACTTTGGAACATCTAGGTGTTAGATTAAGGGGTTAATTGGTTGAAAAAAATGTGAGGGCTCCCTAGGTAAAATTGCTACCAAAGAGGGAAAGCAGGTGAGTGAGGGCAGACTGGTCAGCGGAGAGGTAAGGATATTGTTGGGTTTGTTTTTTTTTTTTACAGGTTTATGGCTTATTTATGGATTAGCAGAGGAATAAAACATGGTCAAAAACTTGGTGTCTTTATTTCATTAAAATAATTTTTTTTATTATATTTATATTATATATGATATGTATATATATAATATATTAATATATAATACAGTATATTATATATATTAGATTATTATATGTATATATATTCTCTACGTCTTCAAAATAATATATTATATATATATTATTTTATGTGTATATATATATATATATATATATATATATATACATTGTGGATTTACTGTATATTATATATACAGTGCCTTGCGAAAGTATTCGGCCCCCTGGAACTTTTCAACCTTTTCCCACATATCATGCTTCAAACATAAAGATACCAAATGTAAATTTTTGGTGAAGAATCAACAACAAGTGGGACACAATTGTGAAGTTGAACGAAATTTATTGGTTATTTTAAATTTTTGTGGAAATTCAAAAACTGAAAAATGGGGTGTGCAATATTATTCAGCCCCTTTAACTTAATACTTTGTTGCTCCACCTTTTGCTGCGATTACAGCTGCAAGTCGCTTGGGGTATGTCTATCCGTTTTGTACATTGAGAGACTGAAATTCTCGCCCATTCTTCCTTGGCAAACAGCTTGAGCTCAGTGAGGTTTGATGGAGATTATTTGTGAACAGCAGTTTTCAGCTCTTTCCACAGATTCTCAATTGGATTCAGGTCTGGACTTTGACTTGGCCATTCTAACACCTGGATACGTTTATTTGTGAACCATTCCATTGTAGATTTTGCTTTATGTTTGGGATCATTGTCTTGTTGGAAGACAAATCTCCGTCCCAGTCTCAGGTCTTTGGCAGACTCCAACAGGTTTTCTTCAAGAATGATCCTGTATTTGGCTCCATCCATCTTCCCATCAATTTTAACCATCTTCCCTGTCCCTGCTGAAGAAAAGCATCCCCAAACCATGATGCTGCCACCACCATGTTTGACAGTGGGGATGGTGTGTTCAGGGTGATGAGCTGTGTTGCCTTTACGCCAAACATTTCCTTTGGCATTGTTGCCAAAAAGTTCGATTTTGGTTTCATCTGACCAGAGCACCTTCTTCCACATGTCTGGCGTGTCTCCCTGGTGGCTTGTTGCAAACTTAAACAACACTTTTTATGGATATCTTTGAGAAATTGCTTTCTTCTTGCCACTCTTCCATAAAGGCCAGATTTGTGCAGTGTACGACTGATTGTTGTCCTATGGACAGACTGTCCCACCTCAGCTGTAGATCAGTTCATCCAGAGTGATCATGGGCCTCTTGGCTGCATCTCTGATCAGTCTTCTCCTTATTTGAGATGAAAGTTTAGAGGGACGGCCGGGTCTTGGTAGATTTGCAGTGGTATGATGCTCCTTCCATTTCAATATGATCGCTTGCACAGTGCTCCTTGGGATGTTTAAAGTTTTGAAAATCATTTTGAATCCAAATCCGGCTTTAAACTTCTCCACAACAGTATCACGGACCTGCCTGTTGTGTTCCTTGGTCTTCATGATGCTCTCTGTGCTTTAAACAGAACCCTGAGACTATCACAGAGCAGGTGCATTTATACAGAGACTTGATTACACACAGGTGGATTATATTTATCATCATTAGTCATTTAGGACAACATTGGATCATTCAGAGATTCACAATGAACTTCTGGAGTGAGTTTGCTGCACTGAAAGTAAAGGGGCTGAATAATATTGCACGCCCCACTTTTCAGTTTTTGAATTTCCCAAAAAATTTAAAATAACCAATAAATTTCGATCAACTTCACAATTGTGTCCCACTTGTTGTTGATTCTTCACCAAAAATTTACATTTGGTATCTTTATGCTTGAAGCATAATATGTGGGAAAAGGTTGAAAAATTCCAGGGGGCCGAATACTTTGGATATATAATGGATATATATACTACATTTACATTATATATATTATTTTATGTGTATATATATTATGTAAATATATATATATATATATAACCTATATTTATTATATGTATTATGGTACAGCAAAGGGTGTTTTGCTGGATGGGATTTACATTTCTCCCAGCAGGTTAAAGTTGGGCCGGGATTTTCCCTAAAGACAAGGCCCTGCGATGATGTCATGGTTACGTGATCAGCCCATGTGATGTCGACCTCACCTGTGGGTGGGCTTATGGGCTATGTAATGGAGGTTGGTGTTTGGCACAGGAAGAGTGTGTGTGGAAGATACAGGAACTTGGCAGGAGTTAGCCTGAATTTGTTTTCTGGACTACCCGTGCTGCAAAGCTATAGCAGCAAGACTCCAAACAACCCAGGGAATGGCACCTGGTGGATGCCGCTGACCTGACAGCCGCTTAGTTAAGCCCATCCCGTGCAAGGGTGAGTCTGGGACCAGTGGTTCTCCAAGCTGGAGTATGTTTGTGTTTCTTCGTTATTTTCTGTTAACCTGCTGTTTTAAAGTGACATTAACCCCTTCCTGACATGAGACGTACTATCCCGTCCACGGTACCCGGGCCCGTATGACCGGGGACGGGATAGTACGTCTACCGCGATCAGCGGCGCCCACGTGGTGAGCGCCGCTGATCGCGGCCGGGTGTCAGCTGATTATCACAGCTGACACCCGGCACTACGTGTCAGGGGCGGTCACGGACCGCCCCCGACACGTTAACCCCTTGCACACCGCGATCAAACATGATCGCGGTGTACCGGGGGTTAAAGGGAAGCATCGGCAGGGAGGGGGCTCCCTCCGTGCTTCCCTGAGCCCCCCACGGCAGCGCAATGTGCAGCGCTGCTGCGGGGGACTCCTTTCCTCCAGGCCCCCGAATCCAAGATGGCGACGGGGGCCTTCGGGGGCCTGGGGAAGCTGGCTTCCTCAGTGCCTGCAAAGCGCAGGCATGAGGAAGCCTTGTGCACTGCCTGTGACAGATTGCTGATCTGTCACAGTGATCTGTGATGTGACAGATCAGCGATCTGTCACAGGACAGTGATGTCCCACCTGGGACTATGTAATAAAGTAAAAAAAAAAATAAAAAAAAAGTGTAAAAATAAATTTTAAAAAATCGCCAAATAAATTAGTAAAAAAAAAAAAAAATATTCCCCAATAAATTCATTTTTTGAAAATAATAAAAAAAAAAAACAATAAAAGTACACATATTAGGTATCGCCGCGTCCGTAACGACCTGCCCTATAAAACTGTCCCATTAGTTAACCCCTTTAGCGAACCCCTTAAAAAATAAAAATAAAAAACGAAGCAAAAAATAATGATTTATTATCATACCGCCAAACAAAAAGTGCAATAACGCGCGATCAAAAAGACGCATATAAATATCCATGGTACCACTGAAAACGTCATCTTGTCCCGCAAAAAACAAGCCGCCACACAGCATCATCAGCGAAAAAATAAAAAAGTTATAACTCGCAGAATAAAGCGATGCAAAAATAATTATTTTTTATATAAAATAGTTTTCATTGCATAAAACCGACAAAAACATAAAAAAACGACCTAAATGAGGTATCGCTGTAACCGTACTGACCCGAAGAATAAAACCGCTTTATCAATTTTACCGCACGCGGAACGGTGTAAACGCACCCCCCCAAAAGAAATTCATGAAACGCTGGTTTTTGTTCATTCTGCGTCCCAAAAATCGGAATAAAAAGCGATCAAAAAATTTCACGTGCCCGAAAATGGTACCAATAAAAACGTCAACTCGTCCCGCAAAAAATAAGACCTCACATGACTCGGTGGGTCAAAATAAGGAAAAATTATAGCTCTCAATATGTGGTGATGCAAAAACTATTTTTACAATAAAAAGCGTCTTTTAGCGTGCGACAGCCGCCAAACATAAAAACCGCCATAAATAGTAAATCAAACCCCCCGTTATCACCCCCTTAGTTAGGGAAAAATAATAAAATAAAAAAAATGTATTTATTTCCATTTTTCCATTAGGGTTAGGGCTAGGGTTAGGGCTAGGGGTGTGTTGGGGTAGGGTTGGGGTAGGGTTAGGGCTAGGGTTAGGGCTAGGGCTAGGGCTAGGGTTAGGGCTAGGGTTAGGGCTAGGGTTAGGGGCGTGTTGGGGTTCGGGTTGGAGTTAGAATTGGGGGTTTCCACTGTTTGGGCACATCAGGGGCTCTCCAAATGCAACATGGCGTCTGATCTCAATTCCAGCCAATTCTGAGTTGAAAAAGTCAAATGGTGCTCCTTCCCTTCCAAGCTCTGCTATGCGCCCAAACAGTGTTTTACCCCCACATGTAGGGTAGCAGCCTACTCAGGACAAATTGCAAAACAATTTTTGGGGTCCAATTTCTCCTGTTACCCTTAGGAAAATAAAAAATTGGGGGCAAAAATATCATTTTTGTGGAAAATCCTGGAATGCATGGTCCTCTCACCCCCCAATCCTGGTATGCATGGTCCTCTCACCCCTCTTTCCTGGTAAGCATGGTCCCCTCATCCCCCTTTCCTGGTCTGCATGGTCCTCCTCACCCCCCTTTCCTGGCATGCATGGTCCCATCACCCCCCTTTCCTGGTATGCATGGTCCCCTCACCCCCCAATCCTGATATGCATGGTCCTCTCACCCCCCAATCCTGATATGCATGGTCCCCCTCACCCCCTTTTCTTTGTATGCGTGGTCCCCTCACCTCGCTTTCCTGGTTTGCATGGTCCCCCTCACCCCTACTTCCTGGTATGCATGGTTACCCTCACCCCCCTATCCTGGTATGCATGGTCACCCTCACCCCCCTATCCTGGTATGCATGGTCACCCTCACCCCCCTATCCTAGTTTGCATGGTCACCCTCACCCCCCTATCCTGGTATGCATGGTCACCCTCACCCCCCTATCCTGGTATGCATGGTCCCCCTTCCCCCTTTGCTGCTATGCATGGTCCCCTCCTTTACTGGTATGCATGGTCCCCTCACCCCCCTTTGCTGATATGTATGGTAACTTGTGATGAGGTCATAGCCATGTGACCCGGTGGGCATGGCTACGAACCATATAAGGTGGCCAGGGTAGGTCACATGTGGTGAATGCACGGAGCCGGTTGGTCCGTTTGGAAGGTCTCGCTGGGAGATGTGACTGCCTCCCTGAAGTGCCTGTGTGTAGTGGCTGCACGTGTCTGCGAGTCCCCAGAGGAGGGAATGGACGTCTGCAGCATGGAGAAACAGCCATGAGGTAGAACCCTGACCGGTGAGATAACTATGGAGTTGAAGAGCCTGCGTATGGAACATTGTATAACCTGTGTGACCACAGGGAGGACAGAATGAAGCTCTGTCAAGGACGCTATGCTGTGAATATTAACTTTATGTTGCTGGTTATGGTTTATGATGCCTGAATAAACCACACGGACTGAGATTGTTTTATGGAAAACCCGTGCCAGAGGTGATTATGTGGCTGCCAAGCGAGTATCCCCTACCCGAATGACAGCGCTACCTTACAATTGGTGGAGAATGCTATGGGCAGTGCTGTAGACTTGTTGCTGGGAGCAACGGAAGAGGACTGCAAAATTTGGTTGCTAAGGGCAACGGGTTCCAAAGCACATGGTGCAGTGCTGGCAACGCTGAGCCAGGAGGGCTGACGGTTGTGAAAGCCGTGGGATATACTGACAGCAGGTCAGAGAAAGAGACTGGTGATAGCTAGGGTGCCTCTGCGGATAAGAGGTACCCGAGGACCTGTGTGGCCGACACAGGTAACGGACATGTGTTCATGTGGTACTGACCTAGGTCAGTGAGTAAGACTGTGTACCTGGAGGGTTCAGTGAGGAAAGGTCCTGGAGGGTCAGTGTTGGGAGATTCTAGGAGAAAGAATCAGATCCCGGGAGCACGTGGTATGACCTTGGACCTGGTGAGGCGCGAGTGTTGGGCAGTCTCAGGCGGAGACGAATGTCCTGAAGAGCACCCATCGAGCCCCTGGACCTGGTGAAGCCGGTGTGTGGGGAGACCCTGGGAGGAGGGTCACTCCCTGAATCGCACCCGGTGCGCGATGTGTGTTGGACGGTCTCAGGCGGAGACGGAACATCCTGAATAGCACACAGACAGGACACGTGAGTTTTGTGTGGTGTGTTTTTTTTTCTTTTCTCCACTCAGCCTGCGGTGGGTCAGTGGGAGTCAAGAAGGTGACAAGCGGCTTCTGGTAACTCGGCGGGGTTACGAAGGGGACAAGCGGCTTCCGGTAACTCGGCGGGGTTACGAAGGTGACACCAGCAGCTGTGTGTGAACGGCAGCTGGTGGTGTCGAAGATCGGTGACAGCAGGAGCTGTGGTGGTGCCAACAAGGACTTGTGTGGTATCGTAAGAGACATAAACTGTGTGGTGTGAACTGTGGTCTGAGAAGACCGGTAAAACGGATATGGGGAATTCCCGAAAGGGGGCGGTGGCCCAAATCGGGTTGGTAGCCCAAAAGGGGTGGAGTCCCAAATTGGGGTGGTAACCCAAAAAGAGGTGGAGTCCCAGAGGGGGGTGGTGACCCAAATCGGGGTGGTCCAGAAAAGGGCCGGTGTGTCAAAAGAGGAACAGCAGTGTTCGTGTAGAGTGTTTTCAGAATGTGGGTTATACTTTCCGGAGCATGATGGACCGCAAGTGTGTACCATGATGCTGCATCGGGGAGGAATCTCGGGACAGTTGGACTCAAAGAGTCAGGTGACTCTGTTAGGAACTCCTCTCACTTTCTGTCTGACTGAGAAAATGGCCCGGGTTCGCTGTAAACACTGTGAACTATGCGCTAGATATTAAACATTTCCCGGTTTAGGCAACATGTGGGCTTATGGCATTAGTGGATAGGAGGTTTATTTGAGCACACCATAGGATATAGGCAGTGGTTCCTTCTATATATACATAATCATGGATATTTATTCATATCTGGCACCTCTGTTTGAGGTGATATAGGTTTTCCTGTGTAGCTCTGTGATATACTTTAAATCTTGGCCTCTGTTTGCCCTCAATATACCATATGCCTCTTGTATAATAGATTTATATATCTTTCTACCTTTCCTCTGTGACTGGTGGTGGTCCAGGTTGTCTTTAGGCACTATTTGCACTTTAGTTTGCATTTTGCACATGTCTGCCTTCTTGTCCTTTTATGTCCTTTCTAATAAAGAAACATTTATATCATGATAAAGGATCTTTTGGTCGTATTTTTGTGGTTTCCACATTCATGTTTAATGTATAGCAGCGACTGATCCATGACGGTTCTATACCTGAGCACCAGTGTGTTATGATTTTATATATAAAATGCTCATATATACCTTGGTCATTGTATTTTGTCAGAACTATGCGCTAGACAGAGTGGTGTTTGAGGGGCCCGGAGGCAGTGAGTGCCAAGGTGGCGGTATACCACCAGACTTAGTGTATACCGTGGAGGGGGGCCGGGACTTTGTCGTGTTTGATGACCTATGGTACGAGGGTGGAGACGTTTCTACTGTTGGGCTAACCGATATTAAGACGGTGACGGCTCCTAACGTGGAGAGGTCAGAGGTAGAAGTGACCGGGAAAAGGGGTACGTCTGCCCAACGGACGGACCTGGCGTCTCGTGACAGGACTGATGTTGACCTGGTTGATAAGACGGCTGTAGTATTCACACGGTTAATGGGTAACTGGAGGGATTGCTCGGCAGGTTGGGGTGACTCAGACACTGGGGGTGACTGTGGCTCTGAGAGGGAAAGGGAGCACAGACTAGAGGAGCTAGAGAAAGAAGTCTCTGAGCTCAAAGGTCACACGGTAATGTGGCAAGGACTGAATAAGGCTCCCAGAGAAGAGGTGGAAGTACATGTCAAACGAGAAGGAGTCCTGAGACAAACGGCTGAGCACAGGGTCGAGGAGCTCGAGAAAGAAGTCTTGGAGCTCTGAGGTCACCTGTCCACCTGGCAAAGTGTGAACAAGACCCTTAGGGAAGAGATGGAGGAACTCAAAAAAACTGTAAGAGATCTTCGGCGGGAGAGGAAACTGGACGAAGACTTACATCGGTTGGGCCTGAGTGACAACAAGACGGAACTGCCAGTACCAATCGTGGCAAAGGGTCATGAAGAGATAAAATCTTGTGAAGTTGGTGAGCAAAGAGCAGAAGAAGATGGTCATCCGGTCAGCTCATCTGTATTGAGGGAAGTGTCCGTGGTAAAGCCAGAGTCTTCTGTCCAGGAAGAGAGACCACGACCTTCAAATTTGTAGTCGAGGTACCCAAAGACATGCAAGAAGCCTGTGCTGAGGAAGGTGTGCTTGAGGCTTTCAAAGTGGCGGTCAAGGCGTGTAAGGTGCACTGGGCACCTAAGACTCGGCAGTTGGTGATATTATCAGCCAGGGAAGATACAGCAAACCGGGTAGCTGTCCTGAAAGAAATGCATTTACAATGTCTCCACGCCAAACAGCTGGTCAGGCGGAATAATATGAAAGCTGCTCGACGCCTAGAGTTAGCGAAGGAGGCTATGGATCGGCTGGGTTTGTGGAAAGATGTGGTTCCGGTACCCAAAGCTCTGATTGGGAGAATCATTGGAAGACTCGGGAAGGTAATGCAAGACCTTGTCAATATCTCCGGTGTGGTGAGGGTGAGGATCCCTCCTGATGATGAAGACCAGGTGTCCAGTGAAGTGGGTAGGATTTCCATCATGGTGGTTGGCTCCGTAGAAAGCCTGAGAAACTTTAGGATGCTCTTGGAGCATCGAGTGGGGTACCTGCAAGAAATTGAGCAGTTGAGGCTGGACCGTTGGCGAATCAATAAAGAGGTACGGAGCACCAGGTGGCAGCCGCCTTCAACCCAAGATGTAAGGACCCGAAAGGTTCCTCCAAGTAGTGACATGGCAGGTGGCCGAAGAATGTCAGCAAGTGGCAGTTCGACGGGCCGTACGAGGCTGAGAGACATTAGTTCTGTGAGACGCTGAATGGGTCAGACTCAGGCCAGACATTAGGCCGGATTAAGACTGATGACCGCACCAAACGGGAGAGACGGTCAGTGGGAGAAAGGTCAGGTGACGAAGTGCACTGTAGGAGGTGACGAAGCGCACAGAGTCCTGAATGACCATTATGTATCTCAAGGTGGGTGGCCTTGAGATGGAGACTTATGTGTGTGTTGATCAGCAGTGATACTGCTGAGGTGCTGTTTCAATGTGTCAGGGAGAAGTCTCCAGGTAGCTGGGGAGATGGGCAGGCCCAGTTACCTACAAACCCACCCAGGGGGTGTGTTTAAGAACGCTATTGACAAGTGTGTGAATGGTTCAAGGACCTGTGATGAGGTCATAGCCATGTGACCCGGTGGGCGTGGCTACGGACCATATAAGGTGGCCAGGGTAGGTCACATGTGGTGAATGCATGGACCCAGTTGGTCTATTTGGAAGGTCTCGCTGGGAGATGTGTCTGCCTCCCTGAATCGCCTGTGTGTAGTGGCTGCACATGTCTGCGAGTCCCCAGAGGAGGGAATGGACGTCTGCAGCATGGAGAAACAGCCATGAGGTAGAACCCTGACGGGTGAGATAACTATGAGGCTGAAGAGCCTGCGTATGGAACATTGTATAACCTGTGTGACCACAGGGAAGACAGAGTGAAGCTCTGTCAAGGACGCTATGCTGCGAACATGAACTTTATGTTGCTGGTTATGGTTTATGATGCCTGTGACGAGGTCAGCTTACGCTGAGTCATTTTTCTTTAGAGTGGACCCTCTGGGTCGTGGCACCCACCTAGGGCGAGCTGACCTTATGAGGAACCACCCCCTATACAGGGAGTGTCAGGGGCAAGACCAAGGGGGTGAGCCACCACGACTGCTGGCACCAGACGGCCAGCTCAAGTAGACACTAGATACGAGTGTCTGACGACAAGGACAAGCAGGAAGCAAGACAAAACAAGACGTAAGTTCAAGGTATCTTCATTAAGACAACTTCAGGATAACATGCAGTGCAAAAACGTGAGAATAAGCAAACACGGCAAGGTGCGTGCGTGGGCACGCCAAGGTCTATAGCATGGTGCGTGCCAGGTGGCACACCAGGGTACAGGAAAAGGCACAATGGCATCGGACTCCGTACAGCTGGCAACGATCGACATGATCAGGGCATCAGGCTGCGAACATCAGCTCCGGACATCAGGCTGCAGTCATCAGGCTTACAATCTCTGGCAGCGATCGGCAGGTTCCGGGCATCCAGCAGGCAAACAGGGTTCAGGCAAGGAGGCACGACAGATCTCCAGGCATGGTGCGTGTGAGGGAACACGCCGAGGTCCAAGGCAGGATTCCAGGCAGGGTGCGTGCTAGGGGACACACCAGGGTCCAGGGCAAGGTGCAAGGCAGGGTGCGTGTGTAGGGGACATGCCAGGGTACAAAGCAAGGTGCAAGGCAAGGTGCGTGTGTAGGGGACACGCCAGGGTTCAAAGTTCAACAAACAAGACAGGGTGCGTGTGTAGAGACATGCCAAGGCACAAGGTACAAGGCAGGGTCCTGCGCATGCAGAGAGACACTCCAGGGTCAGGGTTCAAGGCAGAGTCCTGCGCATGCAGAGACACGCCAGGGTCAGGTTCTAGGCAGAGTCCTGCGCGTGTAGAGGGGCACGCCAGGGTCAGGGTTCAAGGCAGAGTCCTGCGCGTGCAGTGGGCACGCCAGGGTCAGGGTTCAGGCAAGGACCTGTATGTGCGAGAGGGCATGACAGGGTACATGGCAAGACCTGCCCGTACTTTTACAGAAGCACGGGGAGGTATGCCACAGGGCAGGCGAGGGCCTGCGCGTGCTAAGAGAAGCACGGAGAGCACAGTGCAGAGACAGCATGAGTGCAAGGAAGCACAGAGAGCACGGCTGGGCACTGGCTAGCTGGATGGGCTGCAGCACAAACAGGCGGGTAAGACTCTAGCGAACCCGGCTGGGGCATAGCAGGCGACACAGCTGTCACTGACCGACGAGCAGGGCTGAAGAACAAGCAGGCAGGCACGGCTAGGGCGGGCACGGCTGAGGCACAAGCAGGAGGCAAGGAAGGCCAGGCACATGCAAAAGGCACACGAAGAACCAAGGCAAGGCAAAGCAAGGAACAAGGCAAGGCAGGGAGCGGAACACGGAGAGGAACATAGGCAGAAACACAGAGTCAGGTCAGAGAGAGAATAGAGCTAGCAGCGGAGCGTAGGCCGAAGCCCAGAGCCGGGCCAAGGCTGAGCCTTGGGACTAGCCAGGAAACGAGACATAGAACTAGCAGCAGAGCGTAAGCCGAAGCCCAGAGCCGGGCCAAGGCAGAGCCTTGGGACTAGACATAGAAATGTGCAAGAGAGCACAAAAGGTAAGAGAGGAGGAGTGATGTGTGCGCCAGGCAACTTGCGGCATAACAGACATGGCGGACATGGCAGACATGACAATGCCTGAATAAACCACACGGACTGAGATTGTTTTATGGAAAACCTGTGCCGGAGGTGATTATTTGGCTGCCAAGCGAGTATCCCCTACCCGAATGACAGCGCTACCTTACAATATATATATTCACCTATTCTATGTATTTACATGTATTCTATCTTTTGTATTCTAACATGTCAGTATGATTTTACTGTATAGCCGCATATGAATTACTGGCTTTTCTTCTATCTATCTATCTTCCTAGCGCCGCTGGAGTGGCAGCCTGTTACAGTAGCTCCTTCTTTGCTCTCCTTTTTTCTCTATTTTTTCTATTTTTCCTTTCTCTTTTTTTATTGTTACTCCAAAGGACATTGCACTATGGAAAACCATAAGAGGACCTGGACCTTCGATGGACTTTTTACCTTGTTTTTACTTGGATCTATTGTGTTGGGAAATCCAGGAACTGAAAAAGACCCTATTGTCTACTCCAGAGAAGCTATACTGCTGCTTAGGGATACAGCAAGGCAGCATGCTGCTAATAGACCAGAGGACATTCTACCAGAAATAAGGAGGACTAAGAGAAGAGGTTGCAGAGCTGGAGCCCTCAGGAAAGCTAGAAGAAGGCGCTATAGACCTGCTCTTCCCTCTGTCATTATGGGCAATGTGAGGTCACTCGGGAGTAAGATGGACGAACTGTCGGCGCTGACCAGACATCATCGGGAATTAAGGGAGTGCAGTATGTTGCTGTTTACAGAGACCTGGCGCACCAAAGGTACTCCGGACACTGTTGTCTCGTTGGATGGCTTTAAACTCAGGACAAGGGAGAGCGGTAAGAGGAAAGGCGGAGGGCTGGCGATATTTGTGAATGATAGATGGTGTGACTCTAGGCATATCGTGGTCAAAGGGCAAACATGCTGTAAGGACATTGAGCTATTAGCTGTGGGCATGAGACCTTTTTATTTACTGAGGGAACTATCGCATGTAATCATGATAGCTGCATATGTCCCCCCTTCTGAGAAAGCTGATGTCGCCACTAAGGTCCTGCAATCCACAGTGAGCATGATGCAGTCCTTTCACCCCCAAGCACTCCTTCTGGTTTCGGGAGACTTCAATCATGTGTCTCCAGCATCCATACTACCCGGTTGCACACAGTATGTTACCTGCCTCACTAGAGACAACAAAATATTGGACTTGTTTTTTGCCAATGTGAGAGGGGCATATGCCTCGTCAGCCCTACCGCCCCTTGCAAGATCGGATCACAACCTAGTGCACCTCCAACCCGTGTACAAGCCACTTGTATAGAGAGAACCTGCTGTCACTCGCACAGTGAGGATGTGGACTGAGGAGAGTGATGATGCGCTGAGAGACTGCTTTGAAACAACCACTTGGGATGTGCTGCAAGATTCCTATGGTGATGACATGGATGGTCTCACACACTGTATAACGGACTACATTAATTTCTGTGTAGACAACACAGTACCCACAAAAGTAGTGAGGTGTTTCTCTAACAATAAACCATGGATCAGCCCCGGAATAAAGACTCTTCTCAAAGAGAAGAAGTTGGCCTTCAGATTAGGTGACAAGGGTAGGCTGACAGAGGTGCAGAAAGATCTGAAGAATCTAATCAGGCAGGTAAAGGCTAATTAAAAGAGACAGATTGAACTGAAATTGTCACAGAAAAGGATTCATGAAGTCTGGGAGGGTCTAAAGTCTATATCTGGGCATAGACAGACTATCTCCAGGATGGTTGTAGATAAAGAGGGGCTTAATGAACTTAATCTATTCTTTAACAGATTTAATCCCACACTGGCTGCTCCTGCCCCTGCATACCATTCACACCTCTCTGCTTCAATAACCTCACCCCCTGCTGCAACTTGTCAACTGAGCCAGGGTCTGTTCTTCACAAGTACCCAGGTTGCAAAAGAACTGGATAAGATCAAAGTTTTGAAGGCTGCAGGTCCTGACGGCATCAGTGCAAGGCTAATCAGAACCTGCGGGCACCAGCTGAGTGAGATCATTATATATCTGTTCAATATGAGCCTGAGAATAGGTATAGTACCACAACTGTGGAAATTATCGTGTGTGGCACCAGTTCCGAAGAAACCTTATCCGAAAGACCTTAATGACTATAGACCTGTAGCATTGACATCACACCTGATGAAGGTACTAGAGAGATTGGTTCTCACACATCTCCGTCCTCTAGTGAGCTCGGATATGGACCCTTTCCAGTTTGCCTACAGGCCGGGCATTGGTGTGGATGATGCCATTATCCACCTTCTAGATAGAACTCTCTCTTACCTGGAGAAATCTGAGAACACTGTGAGAATAATGTTCTTCGATTTCTCTAGTGCTTTTAATACCATACAGCCAGGTCTACTGAGAGACAAGCTGGGCCTTGTTGGCGTGGACCTCCAACTCTCCACCTGGATCCTTAACTACCTCACGAACCGACCTCAGTTTGTAAAGGTTCGGGACAGTGTGTCAGACATGGTGATCTGCAATACAGGGGCACCTCAAGGTACAGTTCTTGCCCCTTTTCTCTTCACACTGTACACTGCGGATTTTAAGTGCAACTCATCTAGCTGCTACTTGCAGAAATATTCTGATGACTCTGCAATAGTAGGCCTCATCACAGGAGGAGATGAAAGAGAGTACAGAGATACTAACCAAGCTTTTGTGGAGTGGTGTCAGAGGAACCACCTTAGGATTAATTCCGGGAAGACCAAGGAATTGGTGGTGGACTTTCGCAAGGGAAAAAATCCACCAGTAGTGGTGAACATTCAGGGAAATGACATTGAGATAGTCGACACCTATAAGTACCTTGGTGTGATCCTCAATAATAAGCTTGACTGGGCCCATCACTTGGATGCAGTGTACAGGAAGGGCCACAGTAGGCTTTATCTGCTCAGAAGGCTGAGAGCCTTCGGAGTTAGGGGGGCACTCCTTGCATCCTTCTTCAACTCTGTTGTGACATCAGTCATCTTCTTTGGTGTGGCATGCTGGGGTAGTGGCATATCAACCAGGGACAGGAATAGGCTGGACAAACTGATTAGAAGGGCCAGCTCTGTCCGGGGATGCCCCCTTGATCCAGTTCAGGAAGTAGGCGACAGGAGGATACTGGCCAAGGTGAGCTACATGGTGCAGAATGATTCCCATCCCATGCATGAGACCGTGACAAAGATGTGCAGTACTGTCAGTGACCGGCTACTTCTTCCTAAATGTGAGAGGGAGCGCTATCGAAAGTCCTTCCTTCCTGCTGCTGTTAGGCTATATAACCAGCACTGTCCAAAACGGAGAACGACCCAAACAGTGAACTGATAGATCCAAAGTTGTGATAGTCCGGTTATATCTTTTTTTTTCCATATATGTACCTACCTACTGTCAATGTAATGCCTTTATGCATCTGTATCTGTACTTGTTCCTGCCTTGCTACTGTAATGCTCTGAATTTCCCCATGGTGGGACGATTAAAGGATTATCTTATCTTATCTTTCTATCTATCTATTTATCTATCTATTATAAATACATATATATATATCTGTGTGTGTGTGTGTCACTGACATGCATATATCTATGTATTCTATGTGTATATATTTATTCTATTCTTTACTAAGCTGTCAGTGTGATTTTACAGTAGCCGCACATGAATTGCCGGCTTTTCAAAGGACACCGGTGCGTATAAATCGGACAGCACTCCTATGGTCCTAGTCCTGTCCAATTTTTTTTCTCGTACCCATTGACTTATATTGGCGATTTTCAGCCGCAAATCGCAGCATGCTGCGATTTTTTTTCTCAGTCCGATTTCAGCTGAGAAAAAAATGACATGTCACCTATTGAATAACATTGGTCCGAATGAAATCCGATTTTTTTATCGGATTGCATTCGTCCGATTTAATCGCTAGTGAGTATGAGCCCTATGATGTCTGTCCAAATGCAATGCCAGTAACATGGCCTCTTCGAGGGACAACGGGGAAGGACTATAGACCATTATATCTTGTATCTGGCTAGAAAGACCCTGGCAGAATTGACTTCTGTGAGTTGGGTTATTCCACTGCCCAGCATCTGAATGTAGAGCAGTAGTCCTCCACTTTACAATTTACTGGAACCAACCTGCAGATCATTGATTCAACTGCAGGAACTTTATCAGGGTCGTCATGAGTGAGCCCCAGAGCAGAGAAAAACGTTTCTGCTGAGGAAAACAATGGAGAATCCTCAGGAAGAGAAAATGCTGAAGCCTGAGGATCTCCACACAGCGACGAAAGAACAATACCCACGCGTTGATTGTCTCCTCCAGATGAGGCAGGACGAAGGCGAAAATACAACTTACATGAAGAAAGAATGATGGAAAACATAGTTTGGTCCCCGAAGAAACAATCCGGTAAATTTACCTTAGGCTCAGAAGACTGTTTAGAGTGGAGTACCATCTGCATAGCGGCGGATAATGCATGCTGTTGTTGCTGCTTGTTGCTGCTTGATTTCTGCCACCTCCAAAGACAAGAACCTCAATTGCGTGATTAGGGTATCCACAGTGTCCATGATGGCTTCTAAACACACAAAAAAGGAGTGGTCTTGTGATAATGTTATATTAGTGTAGCAAGTCACTCAGGAAAATAAGTAACACACTGAAAACTGCAACTGACCCTGGTGGTTCCTGTACAACCTAGAGATCCTGACCCCACAGTCCCTAGTGGTTCCTGCATGAGCGGAGATATAACTAACCACAGACTAGATGATGGTAACATGAGCTTATGCTGTCTTTAAGGTCGTCAAGCGCTTCACCTTCCTACTAAAGAACCGGAGGACAGAGCAGAGTGCAAACTACCCACAAAAGGGAAAGTGTGCTGAAATAGAAATAGATCCCAGAGTGAGTAAAACAAACTACGAAATGCAAAATAAAGGATTGAGTATTTACAATTAAAGTGTATGCCACCTACTTTCTAACAAGAAACAGAAGATAGGTGCAGGATAAAGAGCATAAACAGCAGAGAGAAAAACCCTAGCTGGACTTTCTCTTACTTGCTTAAACTACAGCAGTATGACTAGAAATCCAAATGAGACTGGGGCATGGCCTAGCAATGGTACGGGACAGAAGCATGGTGTAAGAGGTCCTGCTGCTCATGTAAGGTTCGGCCATACATATCACAGTTCTCTGTTAGCATACCTGTTGCTCCATTCTTCTCACTTTCAGGACCTTCCCTAAGTGGCTGCATATTTTTTCCATAAATTGTGGCACAAACAGAGGCACAATCCAATTCCAATTTTAAACAACAAACTTTACTCTTATACTTTCGCAGTCCGTTCACTTCAGTTACAACATATACATCAGGTAACACACAGTTTGCCTTCTCTTCTTTCCCTATATTCTCACTGTCTCCAGCTCACTCCCCGTCCAAGGCTATGTGTTGTCACGGAGACGATGGAACAGGTAACAGAAGCAGGAGACCTGAAGGTAACTGCCTGGGGACCTTGACTTTGGCACAGGAGGGACACGAAGCAGTGAAGTCAGCCACGTCTTGGTGGAGAGAAGGTTATCAATAGAACAGGGAAATGAGATCCAGAGTCTTCTTTACTCCGACATGTCCAGAGATCTTGGAGGAGTGTCCCCAATGCAGAACCACTCTCCTATCAGCCTCAAGAATGAAGGTTTTGCCTGGAGGCAGGGGCGGGCTGGGCTGGGTGGCAGAGAGTCAAATGCGCCCCGGGCTGCTCCCCCAGCACCTGTACAGGGCCGGCTGCACAGCAAATTGTGGGCGGCCATGCCCTCTGCTCTGTACTGTGACGCTGTGATGCCGCCGGCAGCAGACAGCCGCCCGCGTCACAGTCTATCAGGCCGGGGCCGGGAGCTGTGCACGGTGCACGGCCGTCACCTTGACGGCTGCTCAGCTCCCGCTCTCTCCGGCTGTACTTCCGGGTCAGGTGTCGGGCGTGCGCAATGACGTCATTGTGCATGCGCCGACATGTCCCAGACGACGCTGAAAGCAGAGGCGCTGCTGGGGAGCGAGCCGGCTGTGAGGTAAGTATGAGGAACTTTTTTATTTATTTATAAAATGAATTCAATGTGGGAGGGGGTGACTGGGGGCTGTACAGGATGAATGGGGGGGTGACTGGGGGCTGTACAGGATGAGGGGGGGTGACTGGGGGCTGTATATGATGAACAGGGTGACTGGGGGCTGTACATGATGAAGGGGGGTGACTGGGGGCTGTACATGATGAAGGGGGGTGACTGGGGGCTGTACAGGATGAAGGGGGTGAGTGAGGGCTGTACATAATGAATGGGGGTGACTGGGGGCTGTAAGTGATGGAGGGGTGACTGGGGGCTGTACAGGATGAATGGGGGGGTAACTAGGGGCTGTACAGGATGAGGGGGGGTGACTGGGGGCTGTATATGATGAAGGGGGTGACTGGGGGCTGTACATGATGAAGGGGGGGTGACTGGGGGCTGTACAGGATGAAGGGGGTGAGTGAGGGCTGTACATAATGAATGGGGGTGACTGGGGGCTGTAAGTGATGAAGGGGGTGACTGGGGGCTGTACAGGATGAAGGGGGTGACTGGGGGCTGTACATAATGAATGGGGTGTGACTGGGGGCTGTACAAGATGAAGGGGGGTGACTGGGGGCTGTACATGATGAAGGGAGGGTGACTGGGGGCTGTACAGGATGAAGGGGGGTGACTGGGGCTGTACACGATGAAGGGGGTGAGTGGGGCTACACATGATGAAGGAGGGGTGAGTGGGGCTGTACAGGATGAAGGGGTGTGAGTGGGGGCTACACATGATGAAGGGGGTGAGTGGGGGCTACACATGATGAAGGGGCTACACATGAAGGAGGGGTGAGTGGGGCTGTACAGGATGAAGGGAGGTGAGTGGGGGCTTCACATGATGAAGGGGGGTGAGTGGGGCTACACATTATGAAGGGGGTGAGTGGGGGCTGTACATGATGAAAGCGGGTGAGTGGGGCTGTACATGATGAAGGGGGGTGAGTTGGGGCTGTACATGATGAAGGTGGGGTGAGGGACTGTACATGATGAAGGGGGTGAGTGGGGGCTTCACATGATGAAGGGGGTGAGTGGGGCTACACATGATGAAGTGGAGTGAGTCGGGGCTGTACAGGATGAAGGTGGGTGAGTGGGGCTGTACAGGATGAAGGGGGTGAGTGGGGGCTACACATGATGAAGGGGGTTGAGTAGGGCTAGACATGATGAAGGGGGGTGAGTGGGGTTGTACAGGATGAAGGGGGTGAGTGGGGGCTTTACATGATGAAGGGGGTGAGTGGGCTGTACAGGATGAAGGGGGGTGAGTGGGGCTTCACATGATGAAGGGGGTGAATGGGGCTGTACAGGATGAAGGGGGATGAGTGGGGACTTCACATGATGAAGGGGGGGTGAGTGGGGTTGCACATGACGAAGGGGGGTGAGTGGAGCTGCACATGATGAAGGGGGTGAGTGGGGCTGTATATGATGAAGGGGGTGAGTGGGGCTGAGCATGATGAAGTGGGGGATAAGTGGGGCTGCACATGATGAAGTGGGGGATAAGGGGGACTGCACATGATGAATTAAGGGGTAAGTGGGACTGCACATGATGAATTAAGGGGTAAGTGGGACTGCACATGATGAATTGGGGGTAAGGGGAACTGCACATGATGAATTGGGGGTAAGGGGGATTGCACATGATGAATTGGGGGTAAGGGGGACTGCACATGATGAATTAGTGGGTAAGGGGGACTGCACATGATGATGTGGGGGTAAAATTAACTGCACATGATGATAGGGGAGTGAGGCTGCACATGAAGTGGGGGGAAGGGGACTGCACATGATGAAATGGAAGGGGGGATAAGGGGATGCAAATGATGAAGGGGCACTGCAGATGAAGTGAGGGGGTCATAGGGACTGCAATGGATGAAGTAAGGGGACTTCAAATTAAAGTGGGGACTGCAAATGATGAATTGGAGGAGAGGACGGGGGCTGCAAATGATGAATTCAGTGTGAGTGACGGGGCACAGCAATTTAATTGAAGGTGGGGGCTGAGGAGAGCAAATGATGATTTGAAGGTGGGACTGGGGAGAGCAAATGATCTATGGGGAGAACAAATAATGAATTTTAAGAGTGGGGGAGTAAATGATGTATTGAATGTGGGGTAGAGCAGTTTATTATGAATAGAGGGTCGGAGAGAAAGACATGACAATGAATTGAGGCCGGAGGGGCATGTAAATATAATGAATCGGGATTAGGGTTAGAGCGGGAGGTACATAGTGGAGGGCGTTGAGGATGACGTGCCTGGTAATGAATTGGGGAAAAAGTATAGGTGCTAATTAATTTATATTATTATAATATTATATTCTGTATTCAGATGTGCAGTATAGTAGAAAGGGAAAAAGTGGAGAATTTGCTCTGGAAGATGTGCTCTAGGTAACTGTGTTATTTTATGCAGAGACAAGTCCTGGTTGGAAAAAGTGATGGCGTTCTGTATGAGATGAAAAAGAAAAGTAAAGATGAAGGACTTCAGCTAGAGACGTCACTGGTGAGTCAGTGTGTTACCTGTGCACTGACACTATACACTGTATACTATATACAGAGCTCCTGTGTATAATGTCACTAGCAGTGGTGATGACTGTATTACCTGTACACTGACACTAAATACAGAGCTCCTGTGTATAATGTCACTGGTGATCCCTGTATTACCTGTACACTGACACTATATACAGAGCTCCTGTGTATAATGTCACCGGTGATCTCTGTATTACCTGTACACTGACACTAAATACAGAGCTCCTGTGTATAATGTCACTGGTGATCACTGCATTACCTGTACACTGACACTATATACAGAGCTCCTGTGTATAATGTCACTGGTGATCACTGCATTACCTGTACACTGACCCTATATACAGAGCTCCTGTGTATAATGTCACTGGTGATCTCTGTATTACCTGTACACTGACACTATATACAGAGCTCCTGTGTATAATGTCACCAGTGATAGTAATATGTGGTCTGGTCATGGTGTGGTGCTATTTGTTCCTTGTGTGTGGCATTATTCAGTCACTATGTGGTGTGGCCATGGTGCCATGGTGCGGCGGCATTTGTTCCTTGTATGTGGTATTATTCGGTCACTATGTGGTGGTAATATGTGGTCTGGCCAAGGTGTGGCGGTATTTGTTACTTGTATGTGGTATTATTCAGTCAGGGGCGTATCTAGGGGGGGCAGCCGGGGCAGTTGCCCCGGGCGCAGCCAGCAGGGGGGCGCAGTCGGGCCGCCTAATGCAGCAGTCCGCAGTGTCCCTCCCTGGCGGCTGCGTTCTGCCGCCCCCCCGGCCTGAGAGTCGGCGGTTCTCTGTGTCAGCTGTCAAGCTGACAGCTGGCGCAGAGAAGGTGCGCGTGCCGGCTCCCAGGGAACAATTGTACTGGCGTCTGTATAGACGCCAGTACAATTGCAGCTCTGACCGGGCCAGAGCGACGTCAGCAGCGTGATCAGGTCATGTGATCACGCTGCTGACGTCACTCCCCGGCGCCCGGAGTGAACGCTCAGCGCTGGTGGTAAGTGTGCTCCAATGTGGAGCTGAAGAAACCAGCGAAGATGGGGGGTGTTAATGTGTGGCGATGGGGGTTAATGAGTGGGGATGGGGGTTAATGAGTGGGGATGGGGATAATGTGTAGTGGGGTTAATGCGTGGGGGGTTAATGAGTGGAGATAAGGTTAATGTGGGGATGGGGATTAATGTGTGGGGGGGTTAATGAGTGGGGATGGGGCTAATGTGTAGTGGGGCTACAGTGTGGGGGGTTAAAGAGTTGGGATGGGGTTACTGTGTGGGGGGTTAAAGAGTGGGGATGGGGTTAATGTGTAGTGGGGTTAATAAGTGGTATGGGGGTTACTGTGTGGGGGGTTAAAGAGTGGGGATGGGGGTTACTGTTTGGGGGTTAAAGAGTGGGGATGGGGGTTACTGTGTGGGGGGGTTAAAGAGTGGGGATGGGGGTTACTGTGTGGGGGGTTAATGAGTGGGGATGGGGTTAATGTGTAGTGGGGGGTTAATAAGTGGGGATGGGGTTACTGTGTGGGGGGTAAAGAGTGGGGATGGGGGTTACTGTGTGGGGGGTAAATAGTGGGGATGGGGGTTAATGTGTGGGGGGTTAATTTGTGGGGATGGGGGTTAATGTGTGGCAAGTTAATGAGTGGGGATGGGGGTTATTGAGTGGGGATGGAATTAATTTGTGGAGGGTTAATGAGTGGGGATGGAATTAATGTGTGGGGGGTTAATGAGTGGGGATGGGGGTTAATGTGTGGGGGATTTGGAGGGGGGGTACATAATGTGTTGGGGGATTTTGGAGTATGGACGGGGGGTTAATGAGTGGGGATGGAATTAATGAGTGGGGATGGGGGTTATTGTTTGGGGGGGTTAATGAGTAGGGATGGGGTTAATATGTGGGGGATTTGGAGTGGGGGGTACATAATGTGTGGGAGGGGATTTGGGAGTGGGGATGGGGTGTTATTTAATGTGTGTGAGGGATTTGGAGTGTGGATGGGGGGTTACTTAATGTGTGTGAGGGATTGGGAGTGTGGATGGGGGGGTATTTAATGTGTCTGAGGGATTTGGAGTGGGGATGGGGGGATTTAATGTGTGTGGGGAGATTTGAGGACACAGAGTATGTATGAGGAAACAGTATGGGGGATGGGTGCAGACAGTATGGGGAGCGAACGGGTTAATGTATGTGGACACAGTATGGGGAGTCGGGGGTATGTGTGAGCAGACAGTATAGAGAGTGAGGGGGTAAATATATGAAGAGACAGTATGGTGAACAGGTGGGATGTTAGATGAGACAGTATGAGGAAGCAAGGGAATAGTGTGAGGCGACAGTATATTGCAGATATTTTTATTTAGGAGCATTATAATGACACTTCTATCTTCAAGGGCATCATGTGGAGATTTGCTGCAGAAGACCGGAGAAGATGGAAGTCTGCAGAGACAAGATGTGGATGAGAAAACTCATCATGAGGTCTGGACAAGAAGAAGAAAAGGAGAATGACTCCAGAGACGTCATCTATAAGGTACCTGGATGTAAATGTTATTTGTGATACTGACTTATTCTCATGTTTTTATTTGTTAGGAACATTAAAGGGGTTGTCCAGGTTTGTACGGAGTCTGCAGTCATTCTATGTGACTGCAGACTTCTGAATTCTCACAGTGCTCACTGCACACTGTCAGGATTCTCTCATGCCAGTAATTTACATACATGCGGTCACATGCTGACTAGACATGTGTGGCCTCACTCAATGAAAATGAACGGAGCAAGGCTGGGCACGTCTAGTTGGAGTGTGGCCAGAGGTATATAAATCACATGCTTGTGCTGACATGACTGTACATCGGCAAGGGAGAATCCTAAAAGTGTGCAGTGCATTAGTTGTGAGAATTCAGAAGCTGCAATGTCAGGATTCAGCTCTGCAGGTTCCAGTAGTCATCACACGGACACTTCACTCATATGCGATTTTCATACTTGACAACGAGCTTCTCTTCCTGCTTTCAGTTTTTTACTGAACATTGAGAGCATTAGGGAGAGCAGCTCGTGGGTACATGGCTAAGTGTGCAAGTCGCATATGTACTTGGTGTGTGGGGGGGGCGCCGAACCAAATTCTTGCCCCGGGTGCCAGGAAGCCTAGATACGCCTCTGTATTCAGTCACTATGTGGTGTGTTGTGAGTTCATTTTCCCCTTCATTACTGAGGCCCGAGGAACTCCCTCTTCTGGTAAAGAAAGGTAGTGAGCCTGATTATCAAACACCTGAGGCTGATGATGATGACTGGCTGAGTGGAGTTACTGACTGGATATAAGGCTGCCGACGCCCTTCTGCCCTGCGGGTGATTTCTCTGTGGGATCCTTGGAGACCAGTCTGAATTCCTGCTCCTCTAAAGCTAAGTTTGCTGCTCGGCCTTTTGCATTTGTGCTTTGACTTTGTTTTGCTTTGTTTTTCTGGATTTCTGCCATTCCCTGCTGGGGTGTGCTGAATTCCTTTAGCTCTGTCTTCTGAAAATACCTGAGTGCTGATTTAGTTTTTGAAGCCTAGCTGCTTCAGGGCCTTTTTCATATCAGCTTGTTGGCTTCTGTCTTTGATAGGGCTTTGGCAGATTGCAGACAGCAGCCTTCCTGTCCTTTCCTATCTAGGTAGTTTTGGGCCCCGTCTTTGCTTAGTCTATCTTTCTGTCTGTGTTAGTGTTTTCATCTTGCTTCACCGTCATTATATGTTGGGGGCTGCCTATTGCTTTGGGGTCTGCTCTGGGGCAGTTTAGATTTCCCCTTTCTTTCTTTAGGCCTAGTTAATTCTCCGGCTGTGATCGAGGGGTCTAGGGCATCGTAGGAACCCCCCACGGCTACTGCTAGTTGTGTTGATAGGTTCAGGGGTCTGCAATCTGATAGTTGCCAACTTCTCTAGTTTTCTGGACTTAGCTTGTATTTCTGCTTTTGCCTCCTACGGTGACTCATTCATAACAGAATCACCCGCCATACCGCAGATCCTAGGGTACTCAATAGCAGGAAAGAATTGTAAAAAAAAAAAAGAAAAAAAAAAAGTGTGTATATTTTTTCCTCTATATCTCTGAGGCCGTAGGGGGAATTTTTTTTTTCTCTCAATGGAGATAAAGCAATTGTCTGATCGTGTGGAGCAGCTCGCTGCGGAAGTGCGGGGAATTTCCACCTACCTTGCTCATTCACATGCTGCTGAACCAAAGATTCCTACACCTGATGTATTTTTTGGGGATCGGTCTAAATTTTTGAATTTCAAAAATAATTGTAAATTATTTTTTGCCTTGAAACCTAACTCGTCAGGGAGCTCCGCGCAGCAGGTTAAAATTGTCATCTCTTTGCTGCGTGGCGATCCCCAGGATTGGGCGTTTTCTTTGAAACCAGATGATCCTATTCTGACTAATGTGAACGCATTTTTTCAGGCCTTGGGGTTGTTGTATGACGAACCTAATGCCATTGATCAGGCTGAAAAGACCCTGCTGGCATTGAACCAGGGTTGTGATTCTGCAGAATTGTACTGTCAAAAATTCCAAAAGTGGGCAGTACTTACTACCTGGAATGATAATGCCTTGGCTGCTCTCTTTCGGAAGGGGTTGTCAGAAGCTGTAAAAGATACTATGGTGGGATTTCCTGTTCCCTCTGGTCTTGACGATTCTATGTCATTAGCCATTCAGGTTGATCGGCGTTTGCGCGAACGCAAAGCTGCACGAGAGGTGTTGCCACCTGTTGATCAAATGTTTGAACCTATGCAATGTGATAGAGTTTTTTCCAGAGAGCAGCGTCAGGAGTTCAGAAGGCGTAATAAGTTGTGTTTTTTCTGTGGAGATGCCTCGCATATTATTTCTGTCTGTCCTAAACGAGAGAAACGCTTTGCACACACGTTTTCTGTTGGGGGTGTTCAACCTAAGTTTCTTCTGGCTATTACTCTGATCTGCTCCCTGTCCACATTTTCCGCCAAGGCTTTTGTGGATTCGGGAGCAGCCCTAAACCTAATGGACTTGGATTTTGCTAAACGTTGTGGATTTCCGATGACACCTCTGCAGACGCCTATCCCTTTGAGGGGGATTGATGCTACTCCTTTGGCTAAAAATAAACCTCTGTTTTGGACCCAGGTGGTAATGCGGGTCGCCCCAGACCATCAAGAAAATTGCAGATTTCTGGTGTTGCATAATCTGCATGATACTATTGTTCTGGGGTTTCCCTGGTTACAAATTCATAATCCAGTTTTGGATTAGAAATCTGTGTCTGTGGTGAGTTGGGGTTGTCGGTGTGCCTTTAGTGAGGCTCCGGTGTTTTCCACCTCTCCTCAGTCGCATGATGTTCCTGATTATTTGGCGGACTTTTATGATGTATTTAGTGAGAATGAGTCTGCGTCTCTGCCTCCTCATAGGAGTTATGACTGTGCAATTGAACTGAGCCCGGGGTGTAAATTTCCCAAGGGTCGGCTCTTTAATTTATCTGTACCCGAGCACGAGGCTATGCGATCCTATATTAAGGAGGCGTTGGAGAAGGGTCATATTAGACCATCCTCATCACCCTTAGGTGCCGGTTTTTTTTTTGTAGCCAAAAAGGATGGATCATTAAGACCTTGTATTGATTATCGTGCCCTCAACAAAATTACTGTTAAATATCAGTATCCGTTACCCCTGATTTCTGATCTATTCTCCAGAGTTAAAGGTGCTTGCTGGTTTACCAAGCTTGACCTCAGGGGGGCGTATAATCTTATTCGCATTAAGCATGGGGACGAATGGAAGACGGCGTTTAATACTCCGGAGGGACATTTTGAGTACCTGGTGATGCCTTTTGGGCTCACTAATGCCCCTTCTGTCTTCCAGTGCTTCATGAACGATATTTTCCGAGATTTTGTCGATACATTTTTGATTATCTATCTGGATGATATTTTGATCTTCTCCAAGGATTGGGATTCTCATGTGGAACATATTCGGACTGTGTTCCGGATCTTGAGGGAGAATTCCCTGTATGTCAAAGGATCTAAATGCCTTTTTGGAGTACAGAGGATTTCTTTTTTGGGATTTATTTTGTCCCCGTCAACTATTGAAATGGACCCGGCCAAGGTACAGGCCATTTACGATTGGGTTCAGCCCACTTCTTTGAAGGCCCTCCAGAAGTTTTTGGGTTTTGCTAATTTTTATCGGAAATTTATAGCAAAATTTTCTAGTATTTCCAAGCCATTGACTGATTTGACTAAGAAGGGTGCTGATGTGTTAAATTGGTCTCCGGAGGCTGCTTCTTCCTTTCAGGAGCTGAAGCGAAGATTCACCTCCGCCCCGGTTTTGCGGCAACCTGATGTCTCACTTCCATTCCAGGTAGAGGTGGATGCTTCTGAGATTGGTGCAGGAGCTGTTTTGTCCCAAAAGGATCCTGTAACATCTAAAATGAATCCCTGTGCTTTCTTTTCCCGAAAGTTCTCTCCATCTGAACGTAACTATGATGTGGGGAATAGAGAACTGTTGGCCATGAAATGGGCATTTGAGGAGTGGAGACATTGGTTGGAGGGAGCTAAGCATCAAGTCGTGGTCCTCACTGACCACAAGAATTTGATTTACCTAGAGTCGGCTAAGCGCTTGAACCCTAGACAGGCTAGGTGGGCCTTGTTTTTTACACGTTTTGATTTTGTGGTTTCTTTTCTTCCTGGAACGAAGAATGTCAAGGCAGACGCCCTCTCTAGGAGCTTCTTTGCTGATTCTCCTGTGGTGACCAAGCCTGCTACCATCTTAGGCGAAGGGGTAGTTCTTTCTGCCATCTCGCCCGATTTGAGACGTGCCCTGGAAGAGTTCCAGGAGGACAAACCTGAGCGTTGTCCCAGTGGAAAGTTGTATGTTCCTGACCAGTGGAAGAAGAGAGTGATGTCTGAAGTTCATTGCTCTGCTTTGGCTGGTCATCCAGGTATTTTTGGTACTAGAGATCTGGTGAGTCGGTTTTTTTGGTGGCCCTCCTTGTCTCGTGATGTCAGGAATTTTGTGCAGTCCTGTGGGACGTGCTCCCGGTCTAAATCGTGTTCTCGCTCTAGTGGGTTGTTGATGCCTTTGCCTGTCCCCAAGGGGCCATGGACCCATATTTCAATGGATTTCATCTCTGATATGCCTGTCTCTCAAAGGATGACTGTTATTTGGGTGATTTGTGATAGGTTCTCTAAGATGGTTCATCTTGTACCACTCCCTAAGTTGCCGTCTTCCTCTGAGTTGGTGCCCCTGTTTTTACAACAGGTGGTTCGTTTGCACGGGATTCCTGAGAACATTGTATCTGACAGAGGAGTCCAGTTTGTGTCTAGATTTTGGAGAACTTTCTGTTCCAGGCTGGGAATTCAGTTGTCCTTCTCCTCTGCTTTTCACCCTCAGACCAATGGGCAGACAGAGAGAACAAACCAGACCTTGGAGTCATATTTGAGATGTTTTATTTCTGCTGATCAGGATGATTGGGTTTCATTTTTGCCTTTGGCCTAATTTGCTTTAAATAATAGAGCTAGTTCTGCCACTTTGATGTCACCTTTTTTTTGTAACTTTGGGTTTCATCCTCGATTTTCTTCAGGGCAGGTGGAGCCCTCTGCCTGCCCAGGTGTTGACACTGTGGTGGAGAGAATGCACCAGATCTGGGACCAAGTGGTGGATAAGTTATCTCTCTCCCAGGAAAAGGCCCAGCGGTTTTCCAACCGACATAGGACCATTGGTCCCCAGTTTAAGGTTGGTGATATGGTGTGGCTATCATCAAAAAATATTGCTATGAAGGTGGCTTCTCCTAAGTTTAAGCCTAGATTTATTGGACCTTACAAGATTGTGGAGATTATTAATCCGGTCTCTTTTCGTTTGGCTCTACCTGTCACATTTAAAATCCATAATGTGTTCCATAAATCTTTGTTGAAGAGGTTTGTTGAACCTGTTGTTCCGGGGGTGGCACCTCCAGACCCTGTATTGGTTGAAGGTAACATGGAATATGAAGTAGAGAAAGTACTGGATTCCCGTCTGGCTAGACGGAGACTCCAGTATTTGGTTAAGTGGAAGGGTTATGGTCAGGAGGATAATTCCTGGGTCTCTGCCTCTGATATTCATGCTAAAAGATTGGTGCGTGCCTTTCATCGGGCTCACCCTGATCGCCCTGGTGGCGTAGTTGAGGGTTCGGTGACCCCTCCTCAAGGGGGAGGTACTGTTGTGAGTTCATTTTCCCCTTCATTACTGAGGCCCGAGGAACTCCCTCTTCTGGTAAAGAAAGGTAGTGAGCCTGATTATCAAACACCTGAGGCTGATGATGATGACTGGCTGAGTGGAGTTACTGACTGGATATAAGGCTGCCGACGCCCTTCTTCCCTGCGGGTGATTTCTCTGTGGGATCCTTGGAGACCAGTCTGAATTCCTGCTCCTCTAAAGCTAAGTTTGCTGCTCGGCCTTTTGCATTTGTGCTTTGACTTTGTTTTGCTTTGTTTTTCTGGATTTCTGCCATTCCCTGCTGGGGTGTGCTGAATTCCTTTAGCTCTGTCTTCTGAAAATACCTGAGTGCTGATTTAGTTTTTGAAGCCTAGCTGCTCCAGGGCCTTTTTCATATCAGCTTTTTGGCTTCTGTCTTTGATAGGGCTTTGGCAGATTGCAGACAGCAGCCTTCCTGTCCTTTCCTATCTAGGTAGTTTTGGGCCCCATCTTTGCTCAGTCTATCTTTCTGTCTGTGTTAGTGTTTTCATCTTGCTTCACCATCATTATATGTTGGGGGCTGCCTATTGCTTTGGGGTCTGCTCTGGGGCAGTTTAGATTTCCCCTTTCTTCCTTTAGGCCTAGTTAATTCTCCGGCTGTGATCGAGGGGTCTAGGGCATCGTAGGAACCCCCCACGGCTACTGCTAGTTGTGTTGATAGGTTCAGGGGTCTGCAATCTGATAGTTGCCAACTTCTCTGGTTTTCTGGACTTAGCTTGTATTTCTGCTTTTGCCTCCTACGGTGACTCATTCATAACAGTGGTGGTAATATGTGGTCTGGTCATGGCGTGACGATATTTGTCCCTTGTATGTGATATTAATGGTTGATTAAAAAAAAATGTAAATGTATATGACTCATTCCCTTAAAGAAAAATACATAAATATATATTTATTTTTAATAGTTTAGAGTAGAGTAGGGCCCGGCCGAAAGAGTCTACCGTGTTGTGGTATCAGCTTAAAAATTATTTTGGCCAAAACAAAAGCTGCTGGTTATGAATGTGACCTGGTGTTTGATGGGAACTGTTAATATCTGATCGGTGAGGATGTGGTGGTGAAGTTGAGTTTTTCCAAGAGTGGGTAGTGGGACGGTGGAGGCAGAGCTGGTGTGGAACCTAGGCTGAGTCTCAAGAGAACCCAAAAATTTTGCCAGTATGGGGCCCCGAAATACCTAGTGGAAGCCCTGGTCTCTCTCATAAGCTGCAGACCGCAGCTTCCTGAGACATCAGTGTGCTCACGCAGGCGGCGTGATGACATTATTGTCTCATGTCGCTCTGCGAACCGGAAGAGAAAATGGAGGCTGCAGTGCCGGGAATCAGGATGAGGTGAGTATAAACTTCATTATTTTTAATATTGAGAACTGGGGCCATCCTCCTGTATATATATGGGAGAACTGGGGCTATTAGGGTAAGTGCACACGGAGTTTTTTGGTGGTGTGGATTTTGTAGCAAAATCTGCAGGACTAAAGTCCTGCGGTTTATCTGTGGTTTTGCCCTGCGGTTTCACACCTCATAATGGATGAGGTGTGAAACCGCAGCGTTTCTGCACAAAAGAATTGACATGCTGCGGATTGTAAACCGCAGCAAAACCGCACGGAAAAATCCACAGCATGTGCACAGCGTTTTTTTATTTCCATAGGAAATAAAGATACTGTACAAAGCAGCAAAATCTGCTGCGGACCCGCAGAGCCAAAACCGCTGCGGATCCACAGCAGAATTCGCAGCGTGTGCCCATACCTTTATACTATATATATGGAGATAACTGGGGCCATCATACTATATATATGGGGAGAACGGGCCCATCATACTATGTATGTGAGAACTGGAGCCATCATACTATATATATGTGAGGAGAACTGGAGCCATCATACTAGATATGTGGGGAGAACTGGGGCCATCATAATAGATATGTGAGGAGAACTGGGGCCACAATACTAGATATGTGGGGAGAACTGGGGCCATCATACTACATATCTCTGTGGTAAGCTCTGTTCTGCTCCCATATCTCTGTATTAAGCTCAGTTCTGCTCCAAATCTTTGTAGTAAGCTCGGTTCTGCTCCCATACCGCTGTAGTAAGTTCGGTTCTGCTCTCATATCTCTGTAGTAAGCTCGATTTTGCACCCATATCTCTGTAGTAGGCTCTGTTCTGCTCCCGTATCTCTGGAGTATTCTCCGTTCTGATCCATATCTCTGGATTAAGCTGAGTTCTGCTCCCATATGTTTGTAGTAAGCTCGGTTCTGCTCACATATCTCTGGAGTAAGCTCCGTTCTGCTCCCAAATCTCTGGAGTAAGCTCTGTTCTGCTCCCATATCTCTGGAGTAAGCTCTGTTCTGCTCCCATTTCTCTGTAGTAAGCTCGTTTCTGCTCCCATATCTCTGTAGTAAGCTCGGTTCTGCTCCCATATCTCTGGAGTAAGCTCAGTTCTGCTCCCATATCTATGCAGCAAGCTCCTTACTGTTCCCATATCTACGTACCAGCCTATTTGTAAAGCCCGTTATCTCTGTTGCTTTAATGCAATGGCCAGAGATAAGCAGGTAAAGGGAGGGCCACCGCAACTCGAGGGCCACTGCCTTGTGATTGCCCCCCAGGCTGAAAAGTGCCACCCAGCCCCTGCCTGGAGGCGGGATGATCAGCTTTACGGGAACACCGTGATGATTTTGAGAGGATCATTAATGTGTGAAGGCTCCTCTTCCAAGTCTGGAGGCTGGAGAGACCGAGATAATGCGTCAGCCTTGACATTCTTCTGACCAGGACGGAAATGCAACTCAAAGTCGAAACGGGCAAAGAACAGGGACCACCTGGCCTGTTGGGGGTTTAGCCTCTGAACTGACTGAAGGTAGGTCAGGTTCTTATGGTCAGTGAAGATGGTAAAAGGATGGACTGCCCCCTCCAGTAGGTAGCGCCATTCCTCCAAAGCCATCTTTATGGCTAATAGTTGGCATAGTTGCACTCCGCTGGAGAAAAGGCCTTCGAAAAGAACCCACAGGTGACCAATCGACCAGAAGAAGACCTCTGAGACAGCACTGCGCCAGCACCAGTGGAAGATGCGTCCACTTCCAGAACAAACGGTTTGTTCACCTTGGGCCGATGTAATACAGGCACAGCCGCAAAAGCTTGTTTCAGGCTTTGGAAAGCATCTTCGGCCTCCGGAGACCAGGTTGCGGAGCAGTCGTAGGGCCGATGAGGTGGTTGGGTCTCCGCCTCCTTTTTATCAAAAACGTCCGAAAAAGACCAGTAGGCAGAAGGCAGTCCCGCAGGGCCTGGAGAGGGTTGAGGGGAAGTGACTGGACTGACAGACCACAAGCATCTCTCTTGACATGGATGCCCCCACCGAAGGACCTCTCCGGAATGCCAATCCAGAACGGGCTCATGTGACCGAAGCCAAGGAAAGCCGAGAAGCAGCGCATGAGACAGGTTAGGCAGAACATAGAAGGTGATCTTCTCTTGATTTAAGGCCCCAATTTGCAAAACCACCTCCTCCGTGACCAAGGGACAGACTCTTCCAGAAGTTTACCATCTACGGAAGCAATCAAGCAAGAGTGCTTTAAGGAAATCACGGGAATCCAATATTTCTTCACCTCTTAAGCCGAATAAAGTTGCCTCCCGTGCCCGAATCCACATAGGAGGAGGCAGCCTGATATAGTACATGATCACTTGGACTTCCAGGTCAGGTCCTCCAAGATATAGAGAGGACGAGACCAGAGACAGAGCTGGGAAGAGCGCGCGTGCGTACAGGAGCACAGGGCAACCATGGGACTAGGTGCGAGAGGTGAGCGTATGCACCCGACAAGACCCCCTTGAGTGGCCGCAGCACTGGAACAGGTGACGTTGGACCCGAGGCCCTGCCCCCAGGTGAGAGCGGCGTGACAATACATTTATAAAACCATACACCTCTATACAGGACTGTCTCGTTAACCCCTTACACTCACATGGATAAAACCAGCATCTCATGGAATAAAAGCACATGGGGAAAGCTCTGGAGCACAGGCACCACATCTAGAAGGCTGGGTGGAGTGGAGGACAGGTGCAGCTAATCCCTCAGTCTGGAGGTGAGTCACTGAAGATCCATGCCAGGAGATAAGCTAGAGGCTGCAGGGACCACCCACGGAGGAGCACAGTGTGACTGTGACAAGGGGAGAAGATGCTGACAGCCCTTAGCAATTATTGAAGCAGAGTGTAATACCAGGAGTGTGGGGAGACATTCCAGGGGAATGGAGATTAACCCCATAGACTTAGGACTCTGGGGAGTATGTTTCTACAGCCACATATGTAATGACTAGGCCGAACGTTCCCTGCTATCCACCCCCACACGGTGTCCGCAGCCGAAGGAATTATGACACACACCGGTATTGGGGATAACAGTTGCTTTTACTTCAGCAGGAACGGGAATTATAACTTGGAACAAATAAGGAACAGTCTCTCATGGGTAGTCCACGGCAATTACAGTTCACACTTAGATGCTGAGATGCTGAGATGTGATTGGGGTCTGGAGCTTTAAGAGCACTGGACAGTGTCTTTTGGTATTTTACAGAGGGAGGTAGACGCAGCAATTAGAGGTTACATACCTGTACTTGTGGTTATCTCCACAGTGTGTCATGGCACATGCACAAGTACTTATAGATGAATGTAGAAATTGTGGTGAATCCTGTCATAAAGATTTTAGATGTGGTGAATCCTGTCAGCAATACTTTAAATGTGGTGAATCCTGTCAGCAATGCTTTACATGTGGTGAATCCTGTCAGAAATAGAATGATGTCTGTACAGGTTAGAGGGAACTTAGGCTTTTACGCCTGCAGGAGATCTTGAGGTAAAAACCTCCTCCACATGTGTTCTGCTCGTCCTGAAGGCATCCCTCAGACTAAAGAACATGCTAGACTTGCCTGGAAAAACAGCTCCTCCTATAGACCATGTGACTAGGAGCTGGCCAATAGGAGACTGAATTCACATCTCAGATCCTTACAAAACAATAATTCAGTCATTGTACACTTTCACCATTAGATGGTGACAGAACTCAGCAAATGAGAAATGCATTGCATCTAAAATGAAGGTGACTAAAAATGGAGAATTACAGCTCACAAATAATGTAGAGGGCCAGTTAGAGAGTGAGCAGTAGTGTACAGAAGCTACTCACAATTCAGTATTACTTAAAGGAACAGACACACTCTGGACTGGGTCACTACACATATATTAACTGTGCAATTCTTATCAGGGGATCGCAGTACTATGGGCAAGAATAGCAGAAAGGCTGCACCATCCTCTTCTCCCTCCACTGCAGAGAGACCCATGGCTTCAGGGGCAGCAAATACAGGAAATATCCAAAAATTCTTCACTGAACCAAAAGTCTACTAAACTCTAAGGACTTAAAATGGCAGCAGGGGATTCTTCTTCTCAGTCTGTGTCCCCTCTCCCCTCCCAGAGTGAACAGGACAGAGGGCAGGATAAAACTCAGCAGAGAAATGATGCCAGCACAGCCCCCAGCCCCTTGAATATGATGGATGAAATAAAAGACCTGAAGGCCCAAATGTCAGAGTTCCCCACAAAAACTGACATGGAAGGATATATTGCACAGTTGGAGAACCTATATAAGGCCGGAGTCACACTAGAGAGAAATACGGACGAGTGCTATGCGAGAAAAAATCGCATAGCACTCGGGCCAATGTTAATCTATGGGGCAGCTCCCATGAGCCGTTTATTTCTCGCCCATATTATACATGCGAGAGAAATCACAGCATGCTGCAATTTGCACCGAGGATCGCCAATGCAAGTCAATGGGTGCGAGAAAAAAACAGATTACACATGGAACATGCGTGTGACTTGCGAGAAATATGCACCGGTGTCCTTTAGAAAAGCTGGCAATTCAGTGCGCTATGCTGTAAAATCACACTGACATGTTAAACTAGAATAGATAGAATACAAGTATAAGCATATATATATGTATATATATTTCATAGAGATATAGATAGCAGAATAGGTGAAAATTCAATTGTCGGCATCTGTAAAATCATTACAGAACCTGACAGGATATGGATTATGGTTTACACACAGTAAACCATTGCATATCCGTTAGATTTATATATGTCCCTCACTAATAATGTTAGTAGTGTGTGTGTAAAATTTTGGATCTGTAGGTGTTAAATTAAAGGATTAATTCACAGAAAAAACTTGCATGGGTTCCATTGTTTTTGGGCCCCTTCTGGCTAAAAAATATCTGCCACCAGCCATCCCAGAAAAGGCGCATTTTTAAGTTGCGCCAATTCTGGCACTTACCCTCTCTCTTCCCATTCCCAGTAGTGGGTGGCATATGGGGTAATAAGGGGTTAATTTCACCTTGCTATTGTAAGGTGACATTAAGCCTGATTAATAATGGAGAGGTGTCAATAAGGCACCTATCCATTATTAATCCACTAGTCTGAAAGGGTTAAAAAAAGCACACAGACATTAAGAATAAAGACTTTTAATGAAATAAATAAACACATCTTTTCCATCTTTATTTAACTCCCAATCCAATCGAAGTCATCGTTCTGTAAAAAAGCCAAAATAAAAGAGCAACAATATCCCATACCTGTCCGTCGTACAGTCATGTCCCACGCTGCAATCTATCTCAAGGGGTTAAATAGTTTACAACCTGAAGCAGTGCTAATGCTACCGCCTCGGCTGTAAACCACTGTGTAATGAATGAAAAGCTGCCTGCGCAGCCTCCCCTGTTGTGAATTCCCTTGCTCAAACTTCTGAGCCGAAGCTCCCTCTGCTCCCTCTGGTGGTTACTGAGAGTAGTGCAGCTGGCCAGGTGGATGGAAGTTCTCCACCTGATGACAATAATTGGGAACCTGGGATTACTGGCTGGGAGCATATAATTGAGGTGGCTGCTCTTGGAGGTTGCTGGTGATTTCCTCTGTGTGCATTTGGAGTTCTTTTGTCATTTGCCTGATCTGCATGATTCAGCTAAGTGATTCTTTTGATAACCCTTTGCATCTAATCTGGTTGTGTCTTTTTTTGCTTTCTGTTTTGCTGCTAGGGTTCAGCGTGCTCCCTGCTGGGGGCAGCGCTGTGCCCTGCTTCATATGTTGCAGCTTGTTCAGTCCCCTGTTATGTTAGTATCTTTTTGCTTTGCTGCCAGTTTATACCAGAGTGCTGATCTAGCGGGGGTGAGGTCGTGTGACCTCAGGTTTTTTGTATATCAGAAGTGTTGGACTTTTTCAGGGTTTTGTGCGTGATTGCAGACAGTATCTTTTCTGTCCTGTCCTGTCTAGACAGCTTGGGCCCCACCATTTGCTCAGTCTGTTCTCTGCCTGTGTTTGTGTCTCATCTTGTCTCACCGACAATATATGTTTGGGGGCTGTCTATTCCTTTGGGGATCTGCTCTGGGGCAGTTTAGATTTCATCTTTCTTGCTTTAGGCTTAGTTAGTCCTCCGGCTGTGACGAAGCGTCTAGGGCATCGTAGGAACGCTCCACGGCTACTGCTAGTTGTGTGGATAGGATTAGGGGTCTGTAATCTGCTTAGTTAGCAACCTCTCTGGTCTTCTGGTGGCTTAGCCTGTTCCTGCCATCTTCCTCGGTGACCCATTCATAACAGAATCACCAGCCTAACCGCAGACTCTAGGGTACTCAAAAGAAGGAAAGAATTGTAAAGAAAAAAAAAGTGTCAGAATTTTTTTATTTATTTTTTCCTCTTTTTCTCTTTGGCTGTAGGAGGATTTTTTCTTTAATGGTTTAATGGAGACTAAGGAATTGTCTGATCGTGTTGAGCAGCTCGCTGCTGAAGTGCGGGGAATTTCTGCCTATCTCGCTCAATCATCTGCTGTAGATCCAAAGATCCCTACTCCTGATGTGTTTTCGGGTGATCGGTCAAAATTTTTGAATTTCAAGAATAACTGTAAACTATTTCTTGCTTAGAAGCCTAATTCATCAGGGAGCTCGGTGCAGCAGGTTAAAATTGTCATTTCCCTGCTGCGCGGTGATCCCCAGGATGGGGCTTTTTTTCTGACACCTGGAGATCCTATTCTGGCTAATGTGGATGCATTTTTTCAGGCCCTGGGGTTGTTGTATGATGAACCTAATGCTATTGATCAAGCTGAGAAAACCTTATTGGCATTGAACCAAGGTCAGGATACTGCAGAGTTATATTGCCAGAAGTTTCGAAAGTGGGCAGTCCTTACTAAATGGAATGATGATGCCCTAGCAGCTCTCTTTCGGAAAGGTCTGGCAGGACCTGTAAAAGATGTTATAGTGGGATTTCCTGTCCCCTCTGGTCTTAACGATTCCATGTCATTAGCCATTCAAATTGATTGACGTTTACGTGAACGTAAAGGTATGCGAGAGGCGGTGCTGCCTTTTGAACAAACTTCTGAACCTATGCAGTGTGATAGGGTTTTGTCTAGGGCGCAACGTCAAGAGTTCAGAAGGCGTAATAAGTTATGCTTTTTTTGTGGGAACGCCTCTCATGTTATTTCTGTCTGCCCTAAACGAGAAAAACGTTTTGCTCACACATTTGCGGTGGGCAGTGTACAGCCTAACTTCCTGTTGACAGTTACCTTGATCTGCTCCTTGTCTACTTTCTGCTAAGGCCTTTGCTGATTCAGGACCAGCTTTGAATCTGATGGATCTTGACTTTGCCAAGCGTTGTGGTTTCCCCATGGTGCCCCTGAGAACCCGTATTCCCTTGAGGGGGATTGATTCTACCCCTTTGGCGGAGAATAAACCCCAGTTTTGGACCCAGGTGGTAATGCGGGTCAGCCCGGACCATCAAGAGAATTGTAAATTTTTGGTGCTGCACAATTTACATGATACTATTGTACTGGGTTTTCCTTGGTTACAAACCCATAATCCTATTTTAAATTGGAAATCTCTGTCTGTGGTGAGTTGGGGTTGTCAGTGTGTTCTTGGTGACACTCCTGTTTTCTCCACCTCTCCCCAATCTCAAGACATTCCTTACTATTTGGCTGATTTTTCTGATGTGTTTAGTGAGAGGAAGTCTGCGTCTTTGCCTCCTCATAGGAGATATGACTGTGCAATTGAGTTAATGCCTGGTTGTATATTTCCCAAGGGTCGACTTTTCAATTTATCTGTACCTGAACATGATGCTATGCGATCTTATATCAAGGAATCATTGGAAAAGGGTTACATCAGACCATCCTCTTCGCCTTTGGGTGCTGGTTTTTTCTTTGTGGCCAAAAAAGATGGCTCATTAAGGCCATGTATTGACTATCATTTCCTTAACAAAATCACTGTTAAATATCAGTACCCGTTACCCCTGATTTCTGATTTATTTTCAATAGTTAAAAGTGCTTGTTGGTTTACCAAACTTGACCTCAGGGGGGTGTTATCTTATTCGCATCAAGCACGGGTATGAATGGAAGACGGAGTTTAATACTCCGGAGGGACATTTTGAGTACCTGGTGATGCCTTTTGGGCTCACTAATGCCCAAGGACATCAAGTTGTGGTCCTCACCGATCACAAGAATTTGATTTATCTTGAATCAGCCAAGCGCTTGAATCCTAGACAGGCTAGATGGGCCTTGCTTTTCATGTGTTTTAAATTTGTGGTCTCCTTTCTTCCGGTCACTAAGAATGTTAAGGTGGACGCCCTTTCTAGGAGTTTCTTTGCGGATTCTCTTGACGTGACCGAGCCTACGACCATTCTAAATGAGGGTGTAGTTCTTTCCGCCATCTCTCCTGATTTGAGACATGGAGGAATTTCAGGAGGATAAACCTGAACGATGCCCTATGGGAAAATTGTATGTCCCTGACCAGTGGAGGAAAAGAGTAATGTCTGAAATTCATTGCTCCACGTTGGCTGGTCATCCAGGTATCTTTGGTACCAGATATTTGGTGAGTCGGTCTTTTTGGCGGCCTGCCTTATCTCGTGATGTCAGGAATTTTGTGCAGTCCTGTGGGACTTGTTCTCGGTCTAAGCCCTGTTCTCGTGCTAGTGGTTTGTTGATGCCCCTGCCGGTGCCCAGGAGGCCATGGACCCATATCTCAATGGATTTTATTTCTGATCTCCCTGTCTCTCAGAGAATGACTGTTATTTGGGTGATTTGTGATAGATTTTCTAAGATGGTCCATCTTGTACCACTCCCAAAGTTGCCATCTTCTTCTGAGTTGGTGCCCTTGATTTTACAACAAGTGGTTCATTTGCACGGGATTCCTGAGAACATTGTGTTGGACAGAGGGGTCCAGTTTGTTTCCAGATTTTGGAGGGCTTTTTGTTCCAAACTGGGAATTCAGTTGTCTTTCTCCTCTGCATTTCATCCTCAGACCAATGGGAAGACTGAGAGAACAAACAAGACGTTGGAGTCCTATTGGAGATGTTTCATATCTGCTGATCAAGATGATTGGGTTTCATTTTTGCCCTTGGCCGAATTCGCGCTAAACAATAGGGCTAGCTCTGCCACTTTGATGTCTCCTTTCTTTTGTAACGTTGGGTTTCATCCTTGATTTTCTTCGCGGCAGGTAGAAGCTTCTGCCTGCTCAGGTGTGGATTCTGTGGTAGAGAGAATGCAGCAGATTTGGGACCAAGCAGCGGATAAGTTGTCCCACTCAAAGGAAAAGGCCCAACGGTTTTCCAACCGGCATAGGACCATTAGTACCCGGTTAAAGTGGGTGATATGGTTTGGTTGTCCCCAAAAAATATTCTCCTGAAGGTTGCATCTCCAAAATTCAAGCCAAGGTTTATTGGACCTTATAAGATTTTGGAAATCCTTAACCCCGTTTCTTTCCGTTTGGCTCTTCCAGTAACGTTTAAGATTCATAACGTCTTTCATAAATCTTTGTTGAAAAGGTTGGTGGAGCCAGTCGCAGGGCCGCAGCTATAATGAGGCGAGATGAGCCAGCTGCTGAAGCGGCAGGCAGCAGGGGGCGGCATTATGCGCTACTCTACCTGCAGCACCTACAATTTAGCCTCTGCACGCTGGTGCTGCGGTCGTGCAAGAGGCTGTAATTGATGGTCACAGGCGGGAAGGAGTCAGGGCCCCCTGAACATGTGACCCCGGTCTCCTCCCCTCCTGTGACCTCATCACAGATCCTGTGCACACATAGCAGCCATGTATGTGGAGTGCGGCTCTGCAGGTGGAGGTAGGTGCCGAAGGCTCCATTATTCTCTCTGTGGAGTGCGGCTCTGTGGGTGGAGGTCGGTGCCGGAGGCTCCATTATTCTCTATGTGGAGTGTGGGTGGAGGTCGGTGCTGGAGGCTCCATTATTCTCTATGTAGAGTCCGGCTCTGCGGGTGGAGGTCGGTGCAGGAGGCTCCATTATTCTCTATGTGGAGTGCGGCTCTGCGGGTGGAGGTCGGTGCTGGAGGCTCCATTATTCTCTATGTGGAGTGCGGGTCGAGGTCAGTGCTGGAGGCTCCATTATTCTCTATGTGGAGTGTGGCTCTGCGGGTGGAGGTCGGTGCTGGAGGCTCCATTATTCTCTATGTGGAGTGCGGCTCTGCGGGTGGAGGTCGATGCTGGAGGCTCCATTATTCTCTATGTGGAGTGGGGCTCTGCAGGTGGAGGTCGGTGCTGGAGGCTCCATTATTCTCTATGTGGAGTGGGGCTCTGCAGGTGGAGGTCGGTGCCGGAGGCCCCATTATTCTCTATGTGGAGTGGGGCTCTGCAGGTGGAGGTCGGTGCTGGAGGCTCCATTATTCTGTATGTGGAGTGGGGCTCTGCAGGTGGAGGTCGGTGCTGGAGGCTCCATTATTCTCTATGTGGAGTGCGGCTCTGCAGGTGGAGGTCGGTGCTGGAGACCCCATTATTCTCTATGTGGAGTGCGGCTCTGTAGGTGGAGGTCGGTGCTGGAGGCTCCATTATTCTCTATGTGGAGTGGGGCTCTGCAGGTGGAGGTCGGTGCTGGAGGCTCCATTATTATGTATGTGGAGTGCAGCTCTGCGGGTGGAGGTCGGTGCTGGAGGCCCCATTATTCTCTGTGTGGCGTGGGGCTCTGCAGGTGGAGGTCGGTGCTGGAGGCTCCATTATTCTCTATGTGGAGTGTGGCTCTGCGGGAGGAGGTAGGTGCTGGAGGCTCCATTATTCTCTATGTGGAGTGTGGCTCTGCGGGAGGAGGTAGGTGCTGGAGGCTCCATTATTCTCTATGTGGAGTGTGGCTCTGCGGGTGGAGGTAGGTGCTGGAGGCTCCATTATTCTCTATGTGGAGTGTGGCTCTGCAGGTGGAGGTAGGTGCTGGAGGCTCCATTATTCTCTATGTGGAGTGCGGCTCTGCAGGTGGAGGTCAGAGCTGGAGGCTCCATTATTCTCTGTGGAGTGCAGCTCTGCGGGTGGAGGTAGGTGCTGGAGGCTCCATTATTCTCTATGTGGAGTACGGCTCTGCGGGTGGAGGTAGGTGCCGGAGGCTCCATTATTCTCAATGTGGAGTGCGGCTCTGCGGGTGGAGGTCAGTGCTGGAGGCTCCATTATTCCCTATGTGGAGTGCGGCTCTGCGGGTGGAGGTCGGTGCTGGAGGCTCCATTATTCTCTATGTGGAGTGTGGCTCTGCGGGTGGAGGTCGGTGCTGGAGGCTCCATTATTCTCTATGTGGAGTGCGGCTCTGTGGGTAGAGGTCGGTGCTGGAGGCTCCGTTATTCTCTATGTGGAATGCAGCTCTGCGAGTGGAGGTCGGTGCCGGAGGCTCCATTATTCTCTATGTGGAGTGCGGCTCTGAGGGTGGAGGTCGGTGCTGGAGGCGATATTATTCTCTATGTGGAGTGAGGCTCTGCAGGTGGAGGTCAGTGCTGGAGGCTCCATTGTTCTCTATGTGGAGTGCGGCTCTGCGGGTGGAGGTCGGTGCTGGAGGCTCCATTATACTCTATGTGGAGTGTGGCTCTGCGGTGGAGGTCGGTGCTGGAGGCTCCATTATTCTCTATGTGGAGTGCGGCTCTGCGGGTGGAGGTCGGTGCTGGAGGCTCCATTATTCTTTATGTGGAGTGGGGCTCTGCGGGTGGAGGTCGGTGCTGGAGGCTCCATTATTCTCTATGTGGAGTGCGGCTCTGCGGGCGGAGGTCGGTGCCGGAGGCTCCTTTATTCTCTATGTGGAGTGTGGGTGGAGGTCGGTGCTGGAGGCTCCATTATTCTCTATGTAGGGTCCGACTCTGCGGGTGGAGGTCGGTGCAGGAGGCTCCATTATTCTCTATGTGGAGTGCGGCTCTGCGGCTTGAGGTCGGTGCTGAAGGCTCCATTATTCTCTATGTGGAATGTGGCTCTGCGGGTGCAGGTCGGTGCTGGAGGCCCCATTATTCTCTATGTGGAGTCGGGCTCTGCAGGAGGAGGTCAGTGCTGGAGGCTCCATTATTCTCTATGTGGAGTCTGGCTCTGCGGGTGGAGGTTGGTGCTGGAGGCTAAGTTATTCTGTATGTGGAGTGCGGCTCTGCGGGTGGAGGTCGGTGCTGGAGGCTCCATTATTCTCCATGTGGAGTCTGGCTCTGCGGGTGGAGGTCGGTGCCGGAGGCTCCATTATTCTCTATGTGGAGTGTGGCTCTGCGGGTGGAGGTCGGTGCTGGAGACCCCATTATTCTCTATGTGGAGTGCGGCTCTGCGGCTGGAGGTCGGTGCTGAAGGCTCCATTATTCTCTATGTGGAATGTGGCTCTGCGGGGGGAGGTCGGTGCTGGAGGCTCCTTTATTCTCTATGTGGAGTGCGGCTCTGCGGGTGGAGGTCGGTGCTGGAGGCTCCATTATTCTCTATGTGGAGTGCGGGTCGAGGTCGGTGCTGGAGGCTTCATTATTCTCTATGTGGAGTGTGGCTCTGCGGGTGGAGGTCAGTGCTGGAGGCTCCATTATTCTCTGTGGAGTGCGGGTGGAGTTCGGTGATGGAGTCTCCATTATTCTCTATGTGGAGTGCGGGTGGAGTTCGGTGATGGAGTCTCCATTATTCTCTATGTGGAGTGAGGGTGGAGGTCGGTGCTGGAGGCCCCATTATTCTCTATGTGAAGTGCAGCTCTGCGGGTGGAGGTAGGTGCTGGAGGCTCCATTATTCTCTATGTGGAGTGTGGCTCTGCGGGTGGAGGTCAGTGCCGGAGGCTCCATTATTCTCTATGTGAAGTGGGGCTCTGCAGGTGGAGGTCGGTGCCGGAAGCCCCATTATTCTCTATGTGAAGTGCAGCTCTGCGGGTGGAGGTAGGTGCTGGAGGCTCCATTATTCTCTATGTGGAGTGTGGCTCTGCGGGTGGAGGTCGGTGCCGGAGGCTCCATTATTCTCTATGTGGAGTGTGGCTCTGCAGGTGGAGGTCGGTGCTGGAGGCTCCATTATTCTCTAGGTGGAGTGTGGCTCTGCGGGTGGAGGTCAGTGCTAGAGGCTCCATTATTCTCTATGTGGAGTGCGGCTCTGCAGGTGGAGGTCGGTGCTGGAGGCTCCATTATTCTCTATGTGGAGTGTGGCTCTGCAGGTGGAGGTCGGTGCTGGAGGCTCCATTATTCTCTAGGTGGAGTGTGGCTCTGCGGGTGGAGGTAGGTGCTGGAGGCCCCATTATTCTCTTTGTGAAGTGGGGCTCTGCAGGTGGAGGTCGGTGCTGGAGGCTCCATTATTCTCTATGTGGAGTGCGGCTCTGCAGGTGGAGGTCGGTGCTGGAGGCTCCATTATTCTCTATGTGGAGTGCGGCTCTGTAGGTGGAGGTCAGTGCTGGAGGCTCCATTATTCTCTATGTGGAGTGTGGCTCTGCGGGTGGTGCTGGAGGCTCCATTATTCTCTATGTGGAGTGCGGCTCTGTAGGTGGAGGTCGGTGCTGGAGGCTCCATTATTCTCTATGTGGAGTGCGGCTCTGTAGGTGGAGGTCGGTGCTGGAGGCCCCATTATTCTCTATGTGGAGTGCGGCTCTGCGGGTGGAGGTCAGTGCTGGAAGCTCCATTATTCTCTATGTGGAGTAGGGCTCTGCTGGTGGAGGTCGGTGCTGGAGGCTCCATTATTATGTATGTGGAGTGCGGCTCTGCGGGTGGAGGTCGGTGCTGGAGGCTCCATTATTATGTATGTGGAGTGTGGCTCTGCGGGTGGAGGTAGGTGCTGGAGATTCCCCATTACTGGGCACAGTGGGCAGTAACCTTTCCAGAGCTGAGACTATTTTGGTGCTTTTTTGTTGTCACTTTCTAAGAATCATAGCATTTTGTTCCTTTTCCACTGATAGATGCATATGACCAAGTATGGAAAGCAGGAAGTAACAAAACACATATTACAATGTTCCTTTCCTGTCTCCACACACAGTATAATGTTCCCACAGTACCGCCATCCCCCACACGCTGTATAATGTTCCCCACTACCGTCACCCCCCCACACAGTATAATATTCCCACAGTACTGCCATCCCCCACACAGTATAATGTTCCCCCAGTATCGCCATCCCCCCCATACATAGTATAATATTCCCCTAGTACCCAGTATCAGCCCTTGGTTTATGCAGGACTCTGCTGTCTGTGCTGGTTCTCATCATCCTGGATGTGGTGAAGTTAATGTGTGGGGTCAGGGAGGGTTTACAGGGTGGATGTAGAAGAGCCGTGTGTGTGTACGGAGCAGAGCCGCGAGTGTGTGAGGTGTACGGAGTAGAGCCACGAGTGTACGAGGTGAACGGAGCAGAGTCGCACGTGTGAGTATGGAGCGGAGCTGTGTGTGCGAGGTGTATGGAGCGGAACTGCATGTGTACAAGGTTTACGGAGTGGAGCCATTTGTGTACAAGGTTTACATAGCGTGGCCACGTGCGTACAAGGTGTACGGAACAGAGCTGAATGTGTATGAGGCTTGCGGAGTTTAGCCATGTGTGTACTGAGTCGCGCCGTGTGTGTGCGAGGTGTACAGAACGGAGCCGTGTGTACGAGGCATAAAAAGCGGAACAGTGTGTGTATGATGTATGCGGAGCCATACGTGTACAAGGTGTATGGTGGGGAGCATTCATACCTCCCAGCGGGACAGTCCCGATTTTGATAGAGATATTGCCCTGGCTGGGAACTTACTTTTCCCACGGACACAGGATTACACGGCGGAGCCCCGAGGAGCACTTTAAAATTCGCACATAACGTTCCACCGGAAGTGACGAACTAGAAGCTGACTGGAAATTAGGTAATTTCGGGAGGAGATTGTGACAAAACCATGGAGGCACTTCAAGGAATGCTTCAGATCCATCACCGTATCCTCCTCCAACTGCGCAGACAGCAGGATCGCCTTGAACTTGGGGATGCCAGCCATGTGAGCGGATCATGATATGTCCTGCATCGGGAGGCTCACCTGGGCACTACAGTGGGAGCCGGGCTGCTATAGTATCTTTATAGAATCTTTCTTTCTCTCTCTGTTTCTTTATCTCTCTAATCTTTCTTTTTTTCTTTCTCTCTCTCTCTGTTCTTTCTTTCTTCTTTCTTTCTCTGTTCTTTCTTTCCCCTCTTTCTTTTTCTCTCTTCTTTCTTACCCCTCTTTCTTTCTCTCTCTATTCTTTCTTTCTTTCTCTCTCTGTTTTCTTTTTTCTCTCTGTTCTTTCTTTCTTTTCCTCAGTACCAGTCAGCGTGCTCACAGTACCAGTAGAATAAAGGGGGTAGGAAACTAGGTGGCACTGGTCACATTGAGCCTCTCATACTTTTTACTGGTGTATAATCATATGCCCTGAGCACCCCCATACAACAGGGTACAAACAAATCACTATTACTATCAGTCCAAGTGGACAATTATATACATAAAGTTAAAGAAACCACTGGAGCCATAGGCGGAGGAGGACATGACTTGGGGATGGGTGGACCTTTACTCCTGCAGCTTTTTTGGTGTAGTGGTATAGATTTTTAAGCAGGAGGGATGTTGCTTTCAGAGTAAGAAGCACAGTATGTCTGTGCCTGGGGGTTACTGTGAGGAGGGTGGGGCTTATATAGAGCAGGAAATCTGTGTCTCTCTCTCTCTTTCATGCACAGGATGAACAGGAGGAAGCATGTCTGCAGTGTCAGGGAGTATAATACTGGGGTTATTATCACCTCACATTTACAGATAATAGGAGCACATTCCCCTCAGACATCATGTACCAGTGTAGTATCAGCACCTACATTATGTATGGGACCAATATTACCTCAGAAATTCATGCAGCTGCCATGTCCCTCATGTGCATGCTACATTTTCCTCCCTACAGACATGTTTCATATACTACTCTGCATTCACCTCAGACATCATGTACTAGTGTAGTATCAGCTCCTACATTATGTATGGGATTAATATTACCTCAGCAATTCATGCAGCTGCCATGTCCCTCATGTGCATGCTGCATTTTTTCTCACAGACTGTGAGCTTCCGTGTGACCTCCCTGCAGACATGTTTCATATACTACTCTGCATTCACCTCAGACATTGTGTAGTATGTACTAGGGTAGTATCAGCTCCTACATCTTATCTGGGATCAAGATTACCTCAGAAATTCATGTAGCTGCCATGTCCCCTCACTTATTGCAGAGGCAGCTTTTGTGTGACCTCCCTGCAGACATTTCTGATATACCACATTACTGCTGTATTATACAGAGTCTTCATGAGTTCTGGGTTTATGTATGATAGGACAAAGCAGGGACGCATACAGTGTCTGCCATTACTATGGTGGAGCTGGACAGTCACATGTATTAGAGACACTGGTGAGAGAGGAGCAGTCGGGGGATGGTATATGTATGATGATGAGAGGCTGCACTTCATGTTAGTGCACTGTATACTGACCCTGCTGTGTGCTGATTACCCCCCCTTCCCAGTTATGGAGTCTGATGATCTGTATGTGACCTCATCTCTGTTACATACTTTGATGCTGGGTGTGCAGATCCTGTGTAACCAGGTTACTCACTATATGTGGTATCTGTGTAAAGGCTCTATTCCTGTGCTGTATACTTAATCTGTACCACAGGTCTGTATACATGATATCACTCCTCACTCTGCTATATACGGATCATGCTGGGTATAGACATCCTGTGTCTCCAGGTCATTTTCCTGGCTGTACATATAACCTGGACATGACTTCCAGCTTAGTGCTTGATTTCTGTAGCTATTGCTGCCTTTAGTCCTCTTATGTTACATGCTGGCCTGCCGGATATATCCATCCTGTTTATATTGTCTCCCTCGTATGTTGCATGATCAGTGTCGGGATCCCTCAGATATCTCTTTCATCTGAAGGACCGATGTTCTTGGGTGTAAGGCACCATATGTCTCTAATTGATTGCTCCGTCGAGAAGAATAACACAGACATAAGCTGTATAATACAACTCGGGATGCCTGCTGAGCGCCTCTGGCTTATCAGTTAGGCTTCCATCTTTTATAGCAAAGAATTTAGACATTTACAGTCATGCGCAGTATAAAATGATTTCACAACTTGTTTTCTACAAAGAAAGTCATATAGGCTAAAAAAAACCAGGAGTATTTGACCTTGGTTCACAAGGGAGATGTCTGAGACATCTCCTCGAAGAAAAGATAAAGTTCAGCAGAATTCATTTAACTCATTCAGTTCTTATCATTCCCCCCTTTGACATCTTCATTTTCCACAATCTGGAACACTGGATCCTGCAACAACAGCGGATAGTGGCTCGTTCACCAGGTACTATCCCAGGCCGACGGGTTGCCCGAGGGAGACAGGTCTTCTACCTTCTCCATCCCCCAGATACTGAAGCCACGTCCATCATTGCAAGAGTACGCTCCTTCATGCCAGAAATGAGATGTCAATCTAGGACTCAAAGGAATAATAGTTAAATTCTTGTTGTTTACAGTCAAACTTCCTTATCTATTTCTACATCTTTTCTTGCATACAGAGATACACCAAAAAACAAGTTTCAGTAACACATATATTATAAGGAGACAAACGGCAATACGTAATAAACTTAGTATAATCCCAGCTATCCAGCCTCCAATACCCTTAAACCAATTAGCTGGATTAAGAAAAGAGAAGGTGTCTGACCACCAACTGTCCTTAGTACGATTATTGTCTTTATCGTACTGATCTCTAAGTCTTTGAACATCCTCTATTTTTGATCTTAACTTTAAACTACTGTTGGGATCTATATAATGACAGCAAGCGGGTCCGATGACTTGACACATACCTCCTTGCGCTGCAGTTAAATAATCTAGTACTATGGTATGCTGATTAGTGACTATGATAAGCTGATTTTGGACAGCAATGGTGGTGTTCAGTATATCCAATATATCCCATATTTGGTCCTCTAAGTAATCTGTAGCCCTGACTAATTTATCCCACATTTGAGTAATCATAGGATAAATAAAAATAGAACTGACAATTTTATTAGCCACACTCATCTGCACTATATGTGGTCTCCCAGAGAGGCGAGGTGTATTGTCAGCAGCTCTTTTGTACAACGTGTGTTTAGGTATGCTCTGAGTATTCAACTGGTCATTCGGAATAACAAAGGTAGCTGGAGTCAAACGACCCAGAGTACAAGCACCTTTTACCCCTACTGGCAACCATTTATATGCATTGTCTCCACATACCCAGTACATGTCACTAGGTAGGTCCCATAGGGCTGAATGTTGTAGTACCAGTCTATGAACTAAATCTATGAACGCAGATGCATTCTGGAGCATGCACCAAGGTGAAAATTGTCCTAAAGGACTACAATAACCTGCATCAGGGTTTCCACAAGGGGAGGTTCCCTTCTTATATTCCGAGGACTCGTTACAAGGCATATTACCAGGAATATTAATACAAGTTTCGTTAGTGCCCTGGGGAAATAAATTGGAGTACTCCCATGACATATTATGTAACTTTCTTTCTAGCAACATTGGTTTGAAGGCATCAGTAGAATGAGAAGTTACATCAAAGCTAACTTGTAAACCATATGTTGGAACTTGCCCCAAGTAGGTTAACCGAGTCCTTTTCCTGGGTACCCAAGCCCCCCCTTTATATGCCAGATATTGAAGGTGTGTATTACTTCCTGAAAGGTTACCCTGCCACCAAGGGTATCCTACCCATCCCACAATAGGTATACCGACAGTTGTGTTCCATAACTTCACATTTTTTGTGGCATTATTAGCAAGTGTATCAGAACAATTGGTCCAGGCAAATAATTCCTCGGGTGGCACAGGAATAACAAGGAACGGAATACTAGTGGCTGATACTGGTGAATGTGTGCAGATCCAGCAATCTGCTGGAGACTGAGTGTCATTTGACCAATCATTCAGTAATTTTTCATGATGTTGTATAAACGTATTATTCAAGGACATTGGAGCATTTAAACTGTCCCACGCAGCTACCATTATTACAGATAATGCAACAAAACCAAACCAAAACATTATGCACTCTTATGCTTTGTTAATTCCTGTGGCTAGTTTGCAATGCGATGCGTGGATCCAGGTTGGTCGTCCTTCCAACTTAACAGAAGTAGGCGTTGTTAGGAGTACTTGGTAAGGTCCTTGATATCGGGGTTCAAGGGTCTTTCTGGAGTGTTTCTTGACATATACGTAATCACCAGGTTGTAGGCAGTGAGTTCCTTCCACACTGTCTGGATCTGGAATGGAAGAGAAAACTAGAGAATGCATTTGAGTTAAATGCTTTTGCAACTGGATTACATAACTTGTCAAATTATCCACATTGAGTGTTAAGACCTGTGGGTAGTACAACCCTGTGTTTGGTGGTCTTCCAAACAGTATCTCGAAGGGTGACAGTTTAGTTTTCCCCGTGGGTGTGTACCTTACTGAGAATAATGCTAATGGGAGACACTCTGGCCATGGTCTATGGGTCTGCTCCATGGTTTTCTGTATTTTTAATTTTAGTGTCCCGTTCATTCTTTCTACCTTCCCTGAACTCTGTGGGTGGTAGGGTGTATGAAATGCTTGTTCTACACCTATCATTTGCATTACATTTTGCATTACCTCAGCAGTAAAGTGTGTACCTCTGTCTGATTCAATTGTTTCAGGGACACCGAATCGTGGTACTAGTTCCATCACTAGTTTCTTTGCAGTGGCTCGAGCTGTAGCCGTTTTCACCGGGTAGGCCTCTGGCCATCCAGAGAACATGTCAACACACACCAGAACATATTCATATGGTCCACTTCTGGGGAGTTGAATGTAGTCGATCTGTAGTCTCTGGAAGGGATATAACGGCCTAGGACTGTGTTTCCGTGGAGTTTTCACTACCTGTCCGGGGTTGTGTGCTAGGCATATGGGACAGGAGGTACAGTGTAGCTGCGCCACCTTCCCAAACCCAGGAGCAATCCAAACCTTCGTGACTAGGCGTGTCATTCCATTGGCGGACATGTGAGTTGGAAGATGAACTACTTCTGCCATCCTTGGGTACAAAACCCTAGGCAAGCAGTACTTCTGATCTTTCTTCCACATTCCGTTCGTCTTCTCAGCTCCCATCTTTTCCCAAGTTTCCTTGTCCGTCTGAGCGGAGTCTTCTTGGAACTTTTGTAAGTCTGTAAACAATTCTGATGCATCCTTGTGCACTATGTTTACTTTTTCTGGAGTCCCCAAGGCAGCTTGCTTCGCCGCCTGGTCTGCTTTTTCGTTGCCTTTTGCTTCCATGTTGTCTTTTCTGGTGTGTGCTGGCACCCTCATAACGGCCACCCCCTGTGTCTGGGCCACATTCTCGAGGATTTCTCTGATCAGTGTGGCATGTTTTATGGGTGTTCCTGCTGCTGTCATGAAACCCCTTGTGCGCCACAAAACCCCAAAATCATGTACTACCCCAAAGGCATATCTTGAGTCAGTGTAGATATTTGCTGTTTTTCCTTTGGAAAGTTTTAATGCCTCATTCAGAGCTGTCAGCTCAGCCTCTTGTGCGGACATGTGGGGTGGAAGTGCCTTTGCCACAATAGTCTCATGTGGTGATACCACAGCATATCCTGTGTGGAATTTTCCACTTTCACCGGCATATCTGCTGCCATCCACAAAAAGTACAAAGTCTGGATTTGACAATGGTGTGTCTGTGACATTGGGCAAGCCAACAACTTCTTGCTGCATCAGTTCTATGCAATCATGTTCAACCTCGTGTGGGGACTCAAAATAAAGCGATAATGTGTTCTCATCTACATCCCCCCCTTCAGAATCTGCAATTGGCAACAATGTAGCCAGATTCAGATTCTGAGTTTTGGTAAACGTAACATTAGGAGGCATAAGCAAGGCACATTGCAATCTGAGTTGTCTTGCCATAGAAATATGCTTAGAAGAAACCTGATTCAGGATACCGTATATATCATGTGTGGTACAGACAGTTAGTGGGTTATCCAGTACAATATCAGAAACTTTGTCAAGTAGCAATGCGATTGCAGAGACTGCTCTAACACAGGATGGTGTTCCCTGTGCTACAGAGTCTAGTTTGGCAGAATAGTATGCAAGGGGTCTATTCTTTTTGTCATGTTTCTGTGTCAAAATGCCAGTAGCATGCCCTCTAATTTCAGCGGCCATCAGTTGAAAGGGTATATCATAGTTAGGTATACCTAATGCTGGGGCTGACACTATGGCCTTCTTCAGATACTGAAATGAGTCTCGTGCAATGTCAGTCAGTTGGAAAGGTATTGTGTTGATGCAATCATACAGTGGCTGCATGTGTTCACTAGCATGTATGACCCATTGGCGGCAAGACGAAACTAAACCCAAAAATTCTCTCAACTGCTTATGGGTTGTCGGTTCCTTCATTTGTTGTACAATTGTGATTCTGTCATTGGTTAAGTGTCGGGTACCATGTGATAGACAATGTCCTAAGAATATGACTTTTGGTTGGCAAAACTGTAATTTTTCTCTGTTGACCTTACATCCATTGTCTGATAAAAACATCAGTAGTGAAAGTGTATGGATGCTACAGTTAGCCTCATCAGGTGCACAAAGCAACAGGTCATCCACATATTGTAAGAGCACAATATCAGGTGGGTGTGGCCAGCCGGCCAACACAGACTGCAATGCTTGCGTGTACAATGTGGGTGAATGCTGCATGTCCTGTGGCAGTCTGGTCCAAGCATATTGTTTGCCCTTAAATGTAAAAGCGAACAGATGCCAACAGCTTTTGTGGAGGGGCACTGAGAAAAATGCGTTCGACAAATCAATCACTGAAAAACATTTCGATTGACTAGGGATTTTTGCCAATAGCGTGTGTGGGTTAGGTACTACTGGTGTCAAAGGAACAAGGACCTTATTTATCTCTCTCAGATCATGTACCATGCGATATTTCGGGGCATCACCTGGTCCTCCTTTCTTTTTGACAGGAAACAATGGCGTATTAGCTTGTGATTTAATTGACACCAATGCTCCATTGTTTACAAAATCAGTGACTTGTGCCTCAATAGCAGCCTCTTGTTGGGCACTGATAGGGTACTGCCGCAGCTGTGGCAACCTTGTGTCTGCGGGCACCTCCACCACAACTGGGGATACGGGAAGTAAGCCAATATCCGCATTCCCTTTTGCCCATAAGGTATCAGGTAATTTGTCTAGGGCTGGGTCCCATGGTTGTGATGTGGTGTCATCAGGATTTTGTGACTCGAGAGCTTGAATTATCATACAAGCCTCAAGAGCATCCTCATCCTCATCTGGGATAGTAAGATGTACTGTACCATCTTCAGCAAATTTGATATCTGCGTGCAGTTTCTTTAGTACATCTACTCCCAATAGGCAAATTGGTGCTCTTTTGACAAACAAAAATTTATTCAGGAACATTTTAGGTCCTATCTTAACTGGTAAAGGTTTGCTAAAAGGAATTAGGCTAGATTGTCCACTGAATCCTGAGACAAAAGTCGAATACTCTGAAAGGAGGTCTGGAGTTATTACTTTGTCATTAACCACCGAAGAGGTTGCTCCAGTATCTAATAGAAAGGGTACCTTTTTACCATTCACCTGAAATTTAATTACTGGCTCCCTAGAATCGAGTGTCATTCTAGTGGCATTTAGTCAGTCGGTTGTGTCCTCCTTTCTAGATTGATGTTCCCTATCTGCTTTTCTCTTTCGGCAATCTCTTTGAAAGTGACCAGGTTTCTTACAGTAATGGCAAGTAAAAGTCTTTCTCCTTGGTCTCCCTACTGGGTCTTCCAAATCTAGTGTAAGAAACACTTTCCCTTTTTCTCTTTTGTTTTCCCTTAAGTCCATCTCAATTCCCATGGCTCTCTGCTTTAGACCATGGGCATTGTCTGCTGACCTCCAATCGGGAGTACAATTTTTCAACTTCAATTTCATTTCTGGCGTTAACCCATCTATGAAGGACTTAGCAAGCAGTCTCTGTACCCCCGGGTTGGTAAGGTCTAGTCCCTCATCGCTAAATCCCATCTCTAATGTCTGGTAAAAATCAGCTACTGTTTGTCCAGGTTGTTGTGAAACAGCTGTCTGTGAACCTCGCTGTCTCTGTCTCCCATGAAAGTGTCAAGGACTTCTAGGAATATTCCTGCTGATGCCTGTGTGCGAGGGTTGTCTGCTGCATCCTCCGCTGGCTTTCTAATTGTCAAAGCCTGCCAGAGCTCGTGTTGGAGTGGCAGAGGTAGTTTTAATCTGAGCATATCTTCCCCATCATTCCAGGTACCTCTGTGTACCATCAACACCTGTCTTAAGTAAGCAGCAAATCGGGCTGGATTGATAATCGGGTCAGGGGCGTTAGACAACAAAGCCATACATTCAGTTGCAGTCCAAGGCTGGTAATGATTAGTAATTACATGTCTAGTGATGTAATCCCCCTGTGCTGTAATCTCCCTGAAGGGTCTGCTTTGTGATCTGACAGGGGCTAATAGGTTGGGCGCATGGTATCGGGGTGCACCACAGGCAAGACAATTCTCCCTCCAATTGGGGTTTTGTTGACCACAATTACTGCAGACCCATCCAGGTTCATCACTGCCACTAGGTGGCTTAACAGCTATTTGCGTCTCTGGGTACAGCTTAGCCGGTGGTGGAGGTGAACTGGGAGTTGTGGCAGGAGCCATAGGTACTGGTGGTGGCACTGACAAAGGGGCTGGATAGGGTGGAGGCTCATGCATTTTCTCCACTGGGTCATCTGTCATTCTGACCTTCTTTGGACGTATCCATTTCCCTGTCTTCTCGTTATATGCCCACTTTTCCCTCTGAGCAACTTGTGAACATTTTAAACATGCTTCAACCTGTTCTCCCCATCCCGCATCTGCAATTTTTCCTGATTTCGTGTCTTTTATCTCCTTCCATTTGTCCTCATTTAAAGCCTCTTTCCCTTCTACCTTGAATTTTTTTAATACCTTTTCTAGGTCTCTTGCTGCACTTTTTCCATATCTATCTTCAATTATATCACATAACCAATTTCCCTCCTCAGGTGTCTTTCCCTGACTGTTCCCCATTTCTTTATCCTGTTTCTCTTGTTCCTTCCTGTTAATCCTCCCTTCCTTAGGTGGTGTATTGGGTAAGCTCAAGACTAGGCTCTACTATACCTCGTTACCTTCTTCCTAAGGTGCTAACAGGCTAAATGGGGTGTCTGTTCCTCGTTGTACTACGTGTTTCGTGTACTTATATGCTATGTAACATCCGAACAGAAGCACTCCCACAACACACAGGATTGTAAACAAAGTATCCATCTATCGGGGTTCTTCAGTCATATCTTGTCACAGGCTCATTTCACGGTCCTGTGCTCATTCGGTCACACTCTTATCTGTCACAAGGTTTATTCGTAAAGGGTGTTGATTTAAGCTTAGGCGGTGACCTCCCCGAAAGGACGCTGTCACATAACCCAGTTAGGCAATATCACCACTCTTTGAACGAATACCTACTGTGCAGCTTATTTTTCTACTTTCCACAACCTTTCAAATCAAAGTAGCCATTCAACAACCTCCCTGATTCCTAACACGGAATCTTCTATTGTGGAGAACTTGTCCGTCGGGGCTTTGCAGCATGAACGGTTCACCCAGCCTTATATTCCGTAATGTCAGACCTCTCCCATTTCGATTTGCATCAGCTCTTTTTCTAAAAATAGCTGTGCACAGACAGAACCTACAGTAACCTCTCATTCGAGCAGAAATTACATATGCGTGTCACACCCGATTTCCTCAGAGTTCTTATATGGACCTGATCTTACGGCCCCCTCCTCTACTAGATTCCCCTTTATACGGACCTTAGTTATAATGATACATTATGAAGAGCAGAGAAGAGAAAAATTGATCTCTTACCTGGCCAGGTGTTTAGGTCTGCTGTTCACAATTTCATCAGTAACTGGAGTGGTCTGTAGATCGGGTAGTCTTGGAGAGGTGCCTATATCAGGTCCCTGTTTCGGGCGCCAGGAAACTGTCGGGATCCCTCAGATATCTCTTTCATCTGAAGGACCGATGTTCTTGGGTGTAAGGCACCATATGTCTCTAATTGATTGCTCCGTCGAGAAGAATAACACAGACATAAGCTGTATAATACAACTCGGGATGCCTGCTGAGCGCCTCTGGCTTATCAGTTAGGCTTCCATCTTTTATAGCAAAGAATTTAGACATTTACAGTCATGCGCAGTATAAAATGATTTCACAACTTGTTTTCTACAAAGAAAGTCATATAGGCTAAAAAAAACAGGAGTATTTGACCTTGGTTCACAAGGGAGATGTCTGAGACATCTCCTCGAAGAAAAGATAAAGTCAGCAGAATTCATTTCACTCATTCAGTTCTTATCATCAGAGTATACCCACCAAGAGCTTATTGTATATTACCTAAGATGGTGGATAGCACAGGCCTGAATGGATTATGTTTTATCATGTGTAAAATAAATAATCGTGGAGTAACTCGGCACATTTGAGTGTGCACTAAGAACTCAGCACATGGCGGGCAGTGAGTGGGCACTAATAACTCAGCACATGGCGGGCAGTGAGTGGGCACTCCTAGTGTGATGCTGCACATTGCTCTGGAAATCACATCATGGGCCCAGTTTTCAGCCCTGTCTCTCGTCTATTGTAAGTGTATGTAGTAGAGTGACTGACTGGGATACAGAACTTGCAGTTTTCTGCTCACACACCTATGGCTGCAGGCAGCTTATATTAGACCTACATATTTCTTACCATTTATGTGCAGCTGGTGATTAGTCTGTCTGTAAATGCTGTAGAGGAGCAGGCGGCTTCTCATTTATTGTTACAGCATATAACACAGCATTGCCCATCTCTGCCTATTCCTGGACCTTACGATGGGACATTTTCCATTATTAACCTGTTGTATACCTTGGTTGTAAACCTGCATGATTTTCACCCTCACTTATCCCACATTTTGTGCGGTTGGAGGGGTCCTTGAAGTTGGTTAAATATGGTCTGGGGATCCATTGGGATATGGTTTCCTCCTTTTGGAATTCAGTATGGTTCTGATATGGTGAAAGGTGGAGGGGAGTTTTGGCAAGGGTTTGTCGGATCCCCAAGAAATTCGAGTGAACATTGGAACCCTTGTGGTTATGGTGCTCCCGAGCTGGTGGGGTAATGGCTGGGAGTAATTGTTGGTACATTTTATGTTCACTTTATGTTTGGTAACCACCAGATTTTTGGGAGCTTCAAGGACTCCTACCAGCGTGTTAATATTATTTATGCTTTGATGTTTTATGGTATGTTTGTTTTAATAAAGGTGTGAATAATAATTATATTAAAAAAAAAAAAAAAAGGGGATCGGTGTATACCAACCAAGTGCTTATTTTATATTACTTAAGATGGCGGATAGCACAGGCCTGAGTGGATTACCTGGACCCTGGTGGTTGGGGGGGTCCTTGAAGTTGGTTTGAAATTGGTCTGGGGGATCCATTGGGATATGGATTCCTCTTTTTGGAAGTTAATATGGTTCTGATCTGGTGAAAGGTGGAGGGGAGTTTCGGCAAGGGTTTGTCGGATCCCCAGGAAATTCAAGTGAACATTGGAACCCTTGTGGTTATGGTGCTCCCGAGCCAGTGGGGTAACGGCTGGGAGTAATTGTTGGTACATTTTATGTTCACTATGTTTGGTAATCACCAGATTTGGGAGCTTCAAGGACTCCCCCCAGCGTGTTAACGTTATTTATGCTTTGATGTTTATTTTATGTTTATTTTAATAAGGACATGAATTTAAAATTAAAAAAAAAAAAAAAAAAAGTTATTTGTTTTCCTTTTAGTGGGTCCTTGGAAGTTATTTATAACCTTGTCAGTAGGGGTAACCATATTAAGTATGGACCTCTGGGGTGGGGTTCTTGGAGTTGACGCTGAATCAGCGAAAAGGAATTGGAAGTTAAAATTCTGGATCTGGCTTTTTGGTTACGGCTCTGGACGGGTAACTCTGGACGGGGTGTTACCCGGGAGCTTTTGGATCTGGCTTTTTGGTTACGGCTCTGGACGGGTAACTCTGGATGGGGTGTTACCCGGGAGCTTTTGGATCTGGCTTTTGGTTACGGCTCTGGACGGGTAACACTGGACGGGGTGTTACCCGGGAGCTTTTGGATCTGGCTTTTGGTTACGGCTCTGGATGGATAACACTGGACGGGGTGTTACCCGGGAGCTTTTGGTGGTTGGACTTCCCGGAACGGGATGTTTGGTGCCCTCGAGCTGGTGGTTTACGGCTGAGGGTAACGTGTATTTTTAAGTTCTTGTGTTTTTTGCCAAATATTTAGCCAGAATTTTTGGGGCTCCAAGAACCCTTCCCTCATGTCGTATAAGATTGTGTATTTAATACTTATTGTAAATGTTTATGTTAGTTGTTAATAAACTGGCAATCATATTTTGCAGGCCTACAGAAGAAATTGCCTCCTCTGAGCCAGGAACAGCGGCTGGAGGGGAGAAGAGAACAAGGTTGTCGTCTGGACAATGCAGTTATCTAGTGCATGAAACTGAAGAGCAATGTACCTAATCTATGTGCCCTTGAGCCAGTGGGAGCGGCTAAGGGTAAAGTAATCAAGTGCATTAACACGAAGGGCAATATGCCTATTCCCAATGCCGTTGACCCAGTTGGAGAGGTCAACAGTAAATGTTATCAAGGGCATGAAAAACAACAATGGCGTGGCAGTTTTATTAATAATGCCTTTGTAGACTTTTTCTGCTTTAGGTTTATTTAAATTACTACTTCCAGATATTCTGAACGTTATTTTATGGTCCGTTATAATGTTGTTATATTGTGTATAGTTTTTAATTACTCCCTATTTATATTATCTTTCTATTGATGTGTTCATCACTTTTCGGGTAGTGATAGTAAGTGGGTTTAAGAAATTTTACTGCACAGCTACTGTAAATAATGGTGGTTTCTAGAACTAAAATCTGTGATTTGGTGAATTATTAGAGCTGGCTGCAATACGAGCGGTATAATAGTTTTTTGAGGCATGACAGATGTCATTATACAGGTATTCAGATTGTGGCTACGACCTTAATTATGGTTTACTTTCCACATTCCCCATTATGGGATCCTCATTGCAGGATGTTTAGCAACTGCTATTTTGCTGTAGTTACCGTATTATCGATCATAACTTGGTAGCATGGCATGGATAAAATTAATCTGTCGGAGCTCTGGAATTTTAAGTTTATTACTTGTGTGCACAGACTTTCCATAGCATGTAGAAATGGTTGATGGGGGTCGAGTCCATTTGAGGTGTCAAATGGCCTCTCTGGTGGCGGTTTAGGAGTCAGGTGGAAGTTGCAGGCAAGTTAAGGGGGACTCATTTTAACTAATAGAGGATGTAAAACCTCATGGTGGTGAACAGGCTCGGCTTTGGTGGCCAGCCTCAAGGACGTTGTAATGGTAACGTCAATCAGGGGCGGGCACAGTGGTTAAGCACAGGAGTGAGGATAATAGGGTCATTGGTGCCCTGAAAGTTTACTGGCTCTGCTTGAATGGCAAGCCAGTGCGTGCCGCCCCTTTATGGCTGTCTGGCCTGGTTCTGTATGTCAGACAGCTGGGGATATCACAGTACTTGTGAATCCCAATGTACTAGCACTTCACCTGACTCCTAATGTGATTGTTTTAATCCTGTGATTTAAATAAAGCTGTGGCCATTTTGACAACCAATATAATGTGTTGTGTATTTATTCTAGTGCCTAGGTTTACTGTAGTTATGGTGGTTTTAAGATGGAGTGGGGGTCCGTCCCATATCCATAAGTCATGATGTCCCTGTGCCAAGCAGTGTGGAGGATCAGAATACACTGAGGAGACCAGAGTAGCGGGGTTTGGGGAGAAGAATTATATGGGGCCCATTACACTGTATGAAGTAATATATGGTGCCAATTATGCTGTATGAAGTAATGTATGGTGCCTATTATACTGTATGGAGCTTTATATTGGACACATAATACTGTATGGAGCATTATGTGGGGATAAGGGATGACTTTCTGTTTGTTGTGGATCTGACTGCTGGGACCCCCATGATCCTAGGAAACGTAGCTTTGAAGAGTTGTGGTCAGTCATACGCCCTGTGGTGCCATTCACGTGTGGCTCCTCAAATAACTCCTTAAAGAGAGTGATATGGGAACGACAAAGTATAGCAAAAATTCACTGATCGGGATGAGGAGTGTTTTAGTTTGTGGGCTGTGGGATTTGTGTGGCAGGGCTGCTTTTTTGTCCCAGTCCGGCCCTGTGCTAGGCCTACCATTGCCATTAATGACCCTTGTTCTGGATACTTCTGTGTTGTTCTTGCATGTGCGTGTGATGGCGCTGACATCCTTGTGTTTGGACACCTTGTTTTTCTATTTATCTAAATCAAAATGTCCACTATTGTACTCAGTTTTACAGAATAGATATGAAAATTTACTTTGGTAGAGAAGATATTGGATTCTCATCTGGCTAGACGGAGACTTCAGTACTTTGTCAAGTGGAAGGGTTATGGCTAGGAGGATAATTCTTGGGTCTCTGCTTCTGTCATCTATGCCAAGAGATTGATTCGTGCCTTTCACTGGGCCCATCCTGATCGGCCTGGTGGCGTGGATGAGGGTTCGATGACCCCTCCTCAAGTGGGGGTACTATTGTTAATTCCCTTACTCGAAGTTCTGAGCTGAAGCTCCCTCTGGTGGTTACTGAGAGTAGTGGAGCTGACCAGGTGGATGGAAGTTCTCCACCTGACAACAATAATTTGGAACCTGTGATTACTGGCTGGGAGCATATAATTGAGCTGGCTGCTCTTGGAGGTTGCTGATGATTTCCTCTGTGTGCATTTGGAGTTCTTTTGTCCCCTGCCTGATCTGCATGATTCAGCTAAGTGATTCTTTTGATAATCCTTTGCATCTAATCTGGTTGTGTCTTTTTTTGCTTTCTTTTTGGCTGCTAGGATTCAGCGTGCTCCCTGCTGGGGGTAGCACTGGGCCCTGCTTCATATGTTGCAGCTCAGTCCCCTGTTATTGTTAGTATCTTTTTGCTTTGCTGCCAGTTTATACAAGAGGGCTGGTCTAGCGGGGTTTTTTTTATATATCAGAAGTGTTGGACTTTTTCAGGGTTTTGTGTTATGAATGAGTCACCGGAGGAGGAAAAAACAAAAATACAAGCTAAGTCCAGAAAACCGGAGAGGTTGTTAGCTAGCGGATTGCAGACCCCTGATCCTATTCACAACAACTAACAGTAGCCGTGGGGTGTTCCTACGGTGGTCCTAGACACCTCGTTCACAGCCGTAGAACTAAATAAACCTAAAGAAAGAAAGGGGAAATCTAAACTGCCCCAGAGCAGACCCCAAAGCAATAGACAGCCCCCAACATGTATTGACGGTGAAAACAGATGAAAACACAAACACAGACAGAAAGACAGGCTGAGCAAACGATGGGGCCCTCACTAACTAGATAGGACAGGAAAGAAAAGCAACTGTCTGCAATCATGCAAAAACCCTGCCAAAAATAATGTCCAACACGTCTGATAGAAAAGGCCCTGAAGTCACTAGTCTTCAAAATCACTCTATCAGCACTCAGGTATATTCTGAAAACAGAGCAAAGAGATCAACTGATCAGAGACAAAAATGGAGTTCAGCCAGTCCCAACCAGGGCTGGCTGAACACAAACACTAAGTAAACCAGACAAAATCTCATGGAACAATAGCAGAGCAAAAACTTACCTTTAGTAGACAGGACTAAACTGGAGGCCAGAGCTCAGAGCAGAGAGGATCACCAGCAACCCAGCAGGGCGTCAGCGGCCTTATATCCACTCAGAGATTCCGGATGTCCAATCACACTCCACCTGTTCAGATGACAGGTTTTTCCCATCCAAATCAATTTCACTATCTCCTTTCACCAGCAGAGGGAGTTCATCGGACATCAAAGGTGAAGGAGAAAATGAGCTCATAAGAGTTTTGTGTGTGATTGCAGACAGTATCTTTTCTGTCCTGTCCTGTCTAGACAGCTTGGGCCCCACCGTTTGCTCAGTCTGTTCTCTGCCTGTGTTTGAGTCTCATCTTGTCTCACCGACAATATATGTTTGGGGGCTGTCTATTCCTTTGGGGATCTGCTCCGGGGCAGTTTAGATTTCATCTTTCTTGCTTTAGGCTTAGTTAGTCCTCCGGCTGTGACGAAGCGTCTAGGGCATCGTAGGAACGCTCCACGGCTACTGCTAGTTGTGTGGATAGGATCAGAGTTCTGCAATCCGCTTAGTTACCAACCTCTCTGGTCTTCTGGTGGCTTAGCCTGTTCCTGCCATCTTCCTCGGTGACCCATTCATAACACTTCCCGCCTGACCGGACATTAACTCATTAGTGTGAGAAAGTTTCTGAACATTTTCCCATGCTGTCAGTTCACCGCGTGTCAGGCAGGGAATCAGCGCAGCCTAAGTGACATCAGCGGTAGTCACTGAGGCTGCGCAAACTCCCCACCTGACCCACGGTGGACTGACAGCATGGGAAAATGTTCAGAAACTTTCCCACGCTAATTAATTCATGTCCAATCAGGCAGGGAGGCTGCGCAGGCAGCTTTTCCTTCATTACTTCATTCGAAGCCGCAGCGAAACGTGCATTGGAGTGGTGTGTGCAGGGGACAGGGAAGAGCCCATCAGTCAGTAATGTTTTTTTTTTAGCACTATCACTGTTGCACTTTATTATTACTGCTTCTGGCTGTTCACATTGAGAGGTCAGTTAAGCACATGAACCTTACCTTTTATTATATATAACTGTTCAGTGATCAGCTAATATTGTGCATATTTAATTATTTTAAGCACTTGCAACAAATATGCGCTTTAGTTTATTTTAAAAAGTAAGATATCTGTTATACATAGCGATTTAACCACTTGACAATGATGTATTTTTTATGATCACTGTTTTGATTATACATGCTAATAGATGTCTATCATGAATATATGGCGATACATTCATATTTATTTAATATTTTTTATTGTATATATTTATATATTTTTTTTTTTTTTCTACCAGCCAATTGACAACTGCATGCATATGTGTTTTTATCAATTTTTTCATATATGATTTTTAATGAAAATAAGAATAAAAGTTCTTTTTGTAAACGTCTTGACTTTTTTATTAATTAATTATTTTATGTCATGATGTCTGTTTTGTGATACATTCATAAAAAAATAATCCAATTTTATGATTAGTACTTTGAATGTGTTACATCTGTGCCCGTACGTCAGCGAGACCCCCGACGGGGCCCCTCTACTCATGCTGTGGTGGCCGTACCTCAGCGAGACCGCCGACAGGGCTCCTCTCCTCAAGCTGTGGTGGCTGTGCCTCAGGGAGACTCCCTGCAGGGTCTCCACTCCCAGTCAGTTGCCTGCTGCCCTGCTCCTTCCCCTGCTTCCTGGCGCATGGCCAGCACATTCCCTAGTATGAGGGGCACTCTGTAGGTCTCTTAAAGAAACAGCACGCATTTTTCAAAATGTAATTAACCAATGATTTATTTGTGTGCACTACTTCTGGCCCCTCTGCCATAGAGTGAGTGCCGGAGCAACGAGTATCCACTGTTGCTAGTTCCGGTTCCGCTGTTTCTCTGTCCATGCTCCTGCAGTGTTCTGCCTAGTGATACTCACAGCCTGTCAGACTGATGGGAAAGTTTTGTTATTCCCCGGCGAGACAGCCTAGATAACAGCTGCCAACCACATTCAAAGTGCCCAGAAGATGCCAGTCTTTAGGCGCTGAGTGACCTCATGGCGAAGCCCATCTTGGAGTCCAAGAAGAAGAGGGCATTGTGGGATAAAGGGAGGTTGTGCCATGAGATCGACTTAGGAGAAGTTCAGCCACTAGCCACACCGGGACCAGGGGACAATGTTCAGGAACTTGCCGCTCCGGGGCCAGGAGACTAGATTTAGGTATGGGCCGCTCTGGGACCAGGGGTTGAGGTTCAGGCTCTAGCCGCTCCGGGACCAGGGGACAAGGTTCAGGCACTGACCGCTCTGGGACCAGGGGAATTTACAACTCACTAGCAGTACACCTTACTAATTAATGTTTCAGTACGTTGCTTGGCAATTCCCTAGGGTAGAGGGAGTCTTTTATACAATATGCTTCCCAGACAGTGGTTGGGAGCCATCTTGCAAGTGTACTACTTATGCGAAATGCCTCTCAGCAACAGGCTGAGAGTATTTAGTATAATGCCTCTTTAAGAATGGGGACGTGCAGGCACACACGTACTAGGCGTACTGCCGGACTGCATCGTGCACACAGAGACCACAAATTGACAGTGAAGCAGGAGTACACTGGGGACCACGGCCAGGGCCGGGGCGGTGAGTAAGTCGGTGTCACTGCATGGAGGGGAAGGGGAAACCAAGCAGGGGTGCTGGGAGCAACGTTACAGTACCTCCCCTTGACACTCTCTGCAGAGAAGTTGGTGGCCGACACCTCTTCACAGACTCCCACGACTTCTTATCAGTACCACGACTTCGTCCACTGGAAGAAAAGTGACACCTCTTACCATCTTCATGAGTAGGATGCGTCTCTACATCAAGCCATCCTCAGCCTTCTGACGAAGTGGGTGTAGTACCAGGAACTGGGCACTGGAAAGTCTCTCTCCATAAGTTGAGAACAGTTACCACCCAGGAGGATTCACGGATAGACTGGAGTTCCTCTGCCTGGTTGGTGGATTGCAGATGGGGCAGCCAATTAGATAAAAGTAATGCAAGTATTTTTGTGAAAATTTTAGAATCGTTTAGTATATTTTATAATAAAGATAAGTCAGTACATCCGGGCCAGGGGATTTACCATTAGGGAGTGACATGAGCACCTCAGCTATTTCCTCTTAAGGGATCTCTTTAGTAAGTGAAGCCATTGCTTCTGTGGCGCCCCTGAGGATTCAGTCGCCACAGAGGTACTACACCTCCTCCTGAGGTGTGGTACCCCACCATCCAGGTAAGGTGGAGACACCTGACCACACTCCAACACCTGCACCCCACACCACAAAGTAGTGTAGCGAAGCACCTTCGGTGGCTCCCTGCTTGGAGTGTAGCATAGCACCCCTTGGTGGCTCCCTGCTTGGAACATGAAACGTGCTCGGAGGTGGGTGGAGCTGAGTTTACATAAAAGAGCGGGAAGAGTTGAGTCAGTCAATCTTTCATTCAGTCAGTGAGTGAGGATGTAGTAGGACAGAGGGTGAGACAGAGAAGATCCCCGGGAGAGGGATGGAAGAAGGAAGTGCTGCAGCAGGCCACAGTGATCTGGGTCTGCTGGCACAGGAAAGAGACAGAGAAAGGAAGCTTGATTCTCCATTGGGAAGAAGGATTAGCACGGAACATAAGGAGAACAGGAGGACTAAGGATCAGGGTTGGAAGAGAGAACCCTTCCCAAGTTCACAGCTCAAGGCCGAGGTCCGGTCCCCGAGGTTGTATGGATACTAATGGTCCTGCAGCAGACACCAGAGGAATAGAAGTAGTGACCACTTTATTCCCACACCAGACTTGGGGGCACAACAGCAACGTGTGCGAGCCGGGACTAGGTAGAAGGAGTCCCCGAAGTAGGCTACAGCTGTCTGCAGTACAAGTAGAGTTCATAGGAACATCTGACATCAGAAAAGGCACATATGTTGGTGGAGTGTTGGAAAGGAGTACTTCATCTTGCCTGTAAGTTGGCTGAGCTCCTGACCTTTAGGACACGGCACGGATGCGGGCACCTGTACCTGCAACAGACTGTGAGTAAAGCTTTGAAACTACATGCCCTGGTGTCCTCCACTTATTCCTGCGCCAACCCGCCCAGCACTGCTACATCCCTTGCGCCCGACACTTCACCATCTAAGTGTCACTTCACCTACTCTGCCCTGGGACTACAGCCCTGCCTGTGGAGGGCTATAACATCACTGCTGCACCACACCATCTGTCCCAGAGGATCTGTCTGCAGCGTCGGCTTACATCTTCATTTCCAAACACCACAGGTGGCGTCACGAATCATTCATAAACTTTCCCCTTTTTACAATGGGCACACAGGGCCACGGGCTGGGTCCCAGCTACCGTGACATCTCCTGTTGAAGCTCATCGGGCCCGGTACCGAGTATCCCACGGCCCTGGGAGGGTGACCCACTTCCGTAGTAGGAGTAAGGAGTTTACATTGTTGGGGGAAAGTTTGAATTATTTCCCTGCTCTTATTTGATTTGGATCAGTAGGCAGAGGGTAAGGGAGAAAGCATAGTTTGGCTAAGTATTCTTGAAAGGTTTTAGCAATCTTAGTGGTGTCATACAGTATTGTCCCTTTGCTATACCTAAGAGCATATATTGACGACTGGCATCTTTCCTCTCTGAACTGGGTCGTCAAAAGTGAGTGAGATTTATTTCCCTCTTCATAATATTTTTGTCTACTATATAGCAGCATTCTTTCCATTTTGTAATTAGCTACTGTATGTCTTTTAGCTGGGAACGGGTAGAGACAATATCTCTAAGAATATTTTTAGACGGAGCAATAGCAAGTCTAGTTTCAAGGGCTTTCAATTAGTCTGTCAAAAGATTAGTCTGGTGGGATCTATTTCTTTTAATACAAGAGCCCAGACCTACACAGTTTCCTCTGAGAACAGCCTTGTGTGCTTCCCAGATGATTGAAAAAATAGGAATTGAGCCTCTGTTAATTTCAAACTATTCAGCAATTGTCTTCTCCAGCTCATCTTTATAAGTTGTTTTTTTCAACTCATTATGTCTCTTGTTATTGCACTCATTAAGTCTCTAATGACATAATCTAGTCCGAGTTGACGTTTAGGTGAGTGTAAGGGTTACCGGCACATGGTCCGACCATGAAATTAATCTTATGTTGGCACCTGTTGTTAATCTAAGTGTCTGGATGTTTCCAAAAAAATAGTCCATTCTAATATGTGTGTCATGCGAAGGGGAGAAGAAAGGTTTTCTCAGTTGGTGTTATTAATGCACCTAAGGTCATATAAAGCAAACTTACCGTATTTTTCGGACTATAAGACACACTTTTTCCCAAAAAAATTTTTGGGGAAAATTGGGGTGCATCTTATAGTCGGAATATTCTTACAAATACTGTGGCGGCGGTCCCGGTCCGACGCTGGAGGGTGATGCAGCCTCCCTTCCCAGGCTGATGCTGCGGCGTGCTCTGTGGTGCGGCGGTGGTGCTCTTTGGTGTGGCAGTGGTGACCTGCAGTGAAGGGGGGGCTCCATCGGCTTTTTGTGAAAGCCCGGAGGCCCTGCAGATCCATTGCTGCGATGCGGTGACCTCCGGATATATGGCCGCCGGGGGCGGCGCATGCTCAGATTGAGATCTCAGCACAGACATCTTGTCCCGAGATCTTGGGAGACGAGACCTCGGGACGAGATCTCGTTGCTGAGATCTAAATCTGAGCATGCGCCGCCCCCAGCGGCCATTTTACCGGAGGTCACCGCATCGCAGCAGATTGAGATCTCGTTGCCGAGATCTCAATCTGAGCATATGCCGCCCCCTGCGGCCATTTTCCCGGAGGCCACCGCATCGCAGCAATGGATCTGTGGGGGCCTCCAGGCTTTTTCAAAATGCCGGTGGAGCCCCGCCGCAATACAGAGCACCACCACCTCACCTGTTGCAAAATGTCGGCGGAGCCCTGTCACACCACAGAGCACCACCACCGCACCTGTCGCAAAATGCCGCTGGAGACCCCCGCACCACAGAGCACCACCACCGTACCAGCCTGGGATGGGATTTCCCGGAGGCCACTGCACAAGCCTGGACCACCAATCAACCCCTGTGACCACGCTCCCCTGTGACCGCTCCTCCACCTGTGTCGATCCCTCCCCGTAAGCTGAATTCGGACTGTAAGACAAACCTCCATTTGACACATAATTTTTTTACCTATTTTCCTTCTGAAAATTTGGGGTGCATCTTATCGTCCGAAAAATACGATAGGTATTGTTTTCAGGAGATTAACTGATAATTTACGTAAAGATCTCTTTGGCACACGTATGTGCATTGGTAGCTTGCCATTGTGTCTGAAAAAAATAACATTAAAATCCCTTTCAGTCAGACAGGGAAAACAAGACAATTTCAGGAAAACTCTGCAAATTGAAATTCTAGCTTTATTTTATCCTAAGTTATATAGTGTGGGAGGAACGGCCCCCGTCGAGTGTCCGGGCCGGAACCAGAGGAGCCGTCATCTGGGTTCCGGGGAAACTGTTCCCGGGGGACAGGATTCGAGGACAGACCGTTGTGACTGACAGGTGGGCTGGGGGAGGGACCGATATAAAGGAGGCAGGGAATCCCCCAGATGATGAGTCAGCAGACCGAGACAGGGAGAGCAGGAGAGCGTGGGAGCGTCTGCCAGCTAGAGCGACTGAACATCACCAGGGAGGACGCCGACTGAAGACTCCAGGGAGACGGTATCCAGAGAGCCGTCCGAGACTTGTTGCCCCTGTCCAGACCGCGGCCACTGCGGCCCCAGCACAGCTCATGGCCGCTGTCGCCACCCCTCTGCCCGTGGCTGCGGCCTACCCACGGTCGCCCGCGGCCGCTTCTCCTGAGCCCGTGACCGCAGTCTGTTCCCTGCCACCCGCGGCCGCCCTGCTTTCATCAGTGGCCGCGGCCAGCACCGCGCCGTCGGCGGCCACGACTGTCACGCTCCGGTCCGCAGCAGGAGCTGGGCCCCTCTTGGTCGTGGACTCCCAGTCGCAGCCGTTAGCTGCGCAGGTGGCCTGTCACACACCACTATACACCGCTGCCGCCTGCCCAGGTCCGGGCGCTGCGGCCCATCTGTCCAAGGACTCCGCCGGAACCTGTGGGGCTCCCGTGTCCTCAGCGCGCCGGAGAGCGCGAAGACTGCTTCACCATCTCAGCAACTGGGCCCAGCAACTATTTCGCCGAAAGACCACCAGCCCGAACGGCGAGGGACATCTGGACGTCTAAGTAGACTCTAGACTTAAGGACCCGTAGTCGGCCAAACCGCGGCCCTATAGTGACCGGCCGTTGCCGGGAGTAGTCGTGTGCTGCGTTATTGTGTTTGCTTGTTTAGAGCCCCTGCGTGGGCAACCTGTGTTACCCCTGTTTTAGTGATCAGGCTGCGACTGAGGAAAGTTCCCTCAAGTCCCATAAACGAATTCTTAAAAAGGCACCATAGTTGTCTCGTGACTCGACACTGCATCCTGCGCACCTGCTGGTACTACATTTTGGCGTAGTCAGCAGGATGCAGTCTCCGAGCGCAGACTTCAGTGCGCCTGATCAGAGTGGGATTGCGGGCGCTGCTGATGACAGGGGTCCCCGCTCCAGCATCTCCCTGGGGGCTATGCTGAGTAACCTGTCCCGGTTTTCTGGCTCCGATACGCTGTTGTGGAGATGGACAGAACGGATGCGGGGCCTCTTCCGTATGCACCCCATGACTCCCGATTTAGAGGCTGAGGTAGCCCTTATGGCGCTAGATGGAGAAGCTCGGAAGTCGGTAATGTTGAGACCCCCGGGGCGCCGTAACACCTTCGCCAGGGTCTTGCAAATCCTGGAAGAGACCCACGGGGATCCAACAGATGTGGGGGAGCTAAGAACCCGATTGTTTAGTCGGATGCAGGGGGAGGGGGAGACCATCACCCAGTATATGAATGCCCTCCAGGAGTTACACACCGCCATAGAGAGGAATGGGGGTGGGACCCATCGACATTACTCTGCGTGACCTGCTAGCGACTGGACTCCGGGACCCGTTAATCAAACAGGCATTGCAGGAGCAGATCTGGGTGAACCCACGTCTAGCCTTCTCTGAAGTGGGGAGTCAGGCCCGGGTGCGAGAGCAGGAGCAGGGGATGACGGCTCCGGTGGGGAAGGCCCGGAGCATGGAGGCTTCTGTAAGTGTTGTCGAAGAACCTCAATGGATTGCGGAGATGAGACAAGAACTGAAAAGTATCCGGGGCGAGCTGGCCGAATTTAAGAAGAGAATGGAGTCCGCGCCTGGCCGGCCTACCTACAATTCTGGACCCTGGGGGCCTCGCAATACCCGGGGTGGCTGAGCCTCACCGCCCCGGTGTTATGAGTGTGGAGAACTGGGCCACTTCGCCCGGGAGTGTCCGCGGTGTGGGAAGTGCCCACCCCGGCGGACATTAAACTAGAGGGCTCCGGGCATGGGGGACGCCGCTCAGAGCCGGAAGCCACGACGAGGGGTGGTGGAAGTCCCAAAGAACTGGTCGCTGAGTTCCCAATGGTGTGGGCTGAAGTCGAGGGCCGTGCGGTACGGTGTCTCGTAGATACAGGTTTGCAGGTGACGACCATGCTGGCATCATTTCCCGGAAGCGGCAAGGCCCCAGTGGGGGCCCATGATACGACTAATGGCCGCAAACCAACTGCCGATACCTGTCGTCGGAGTGGTGTGGCTTCAGATGACATTTTGTGGAAAAGCCCTCGGCCACCGGGGAGTGGTCCTGACCCAAGGAGAGACTAACGACCGCCACCCGGTCATCTTGGGCATGAATATACTGCAGAGTTCGGCAATCTACTCCTTAACAATTCCTCACAGGAGACCCTAAGTCAGTGGGGTTCCCGCACGGCCCAGGGGCAGGTCTTCCAGCAGTTGGTGCGGGAGGCGCGAGTGCTCCAGGACTGTCAGGAGGGTGAGGCGCTGGGCAAGGTCATTGCACCGGCGGGCCCACCCGCTTGTACTTCCTCCGGGGCAGACGGTGGTGGCTCTGCCAATCCGCGCCCCGATACCACTGGAGGGTGTGGAGGTGCAGGTGGAACCTTGTTACTCGGAACGCCTGCACCCTGGCATCCTGGTGGCCCGCTCCCTGGCCACAGTGCGGGGAGGGACCGTCTTGGTACGGTGCGTCAACCTGGAAGATCAAAACATCGCCCTGAAGCCCCGGGCTGAAGAGGCCAAGCTGGTCCGGCCATTGGAGGAGATGTTGCCGAACCCTGCAGTACAGTTGCGGGTGCAACCCGAAAATCCCTGGGCCATCACGGTGCGAACCCAACAAGCCACTGCACCTGTGGCCCAAGAAAAAGGTCGAGTCATCTTGGAGAAAATGCGGGCTGAACTCTCCGGTCTAGCGCCAGCTCAGCTTTTCCAAGTGGAGACACTTCTTGGACAATTTTATAGTGTCCTCGCCAGCCACGAGGACGACTTCGGATGTACCAAGGCCATCACACATGGAATCCCCACGGCGGGGGCAGCACCCATCCGGGAGCGAAATCGGCAAATACCACCGCAGCTATATCAGGAAGTAAAAACTCTACTAGCCCAAATGCTCCGAAAGGGGGTTATATGAGAAAGTCAAAGCCCTTGGGCGGCCCCTATCATCCTGGTATGGAAGAAAGATGGCACTTTACATTTTGGGTGGATTGTCAGAAGTTGAATGCCCGCACCATCAAGGATTCGTATCTGCTGCCCCGTATAGAAGAGTCTCTGTTCGCCCTGGGGAACGCAACGTACTTTTCCACTCTTGACCTGGCCAGTGGGTACTGGCAGGTACCGATGTCGGAGGAGGACAGAGCGAAGACGGCATTCATCCTCCCCATGGGACTGTTCGAGTTCAATCGGATGCCGTTTGGGCTAGCCAACGCCCCTGGAACTTTTCAGCGGTTGATGGAGCGGTGTCTGGGAGACCTCAACTTCGAAGCCACGTTGATATACCTGGACGACATTATCATCTACTTTATTCCGCCACCTTCGAGGACCACCTGAGGCGGTTGGGGCAGGTGCTCGGCCGGCTGTAGAAGTACGGGTTGAAGGTGAAGCCCCAGAAATGCCATCTATTCCGCACCCAGATCGAGTACCTGGGGCATACCGTCTCGACAGAGGGCGTTCGACCATCCCTGGAAAAGGTCGCTGCCATCCAGGGGTGGCCTACCCCCGAGACGGTGAAGGACGTGCGGGCCTTCCTGTGGTTGGCCGGCTACTACCGTCGGTTCGTGAAGAATTTTGCATGCCGAGCTTGAGCCCTGCAAGACCTGATGAAGGGGCTCCCGCCGGGATGAATGGACGAAAGATCCAGTGGCAGCAACCGCCAGAGGATGCGTTTCAAGACCTCAAAGCTGCTCTCTCGGACGCCCCGGTATTGGCATATGCGTATTTTTCACAACCGTTTATCCTGCATACCGACGGGAGCCTCCAGGGACTAGGAGCTGTGTTGTCACAGGTGCAGGACGGTTGGGAGAAAGTGATCGCCTATGGTAGCCGGTCGGTGCACGACTCGGAACGCAACCCGGACAATTACAGCTCCTTTACGCTCGAGCTCCTCGCGGTAGTGTGGGGAATGACGGAGCGATTCGCAGAGTACCTGGCGTGCTCCGAAGTGGTAGTGCGGACCGATAACAACCCGTTAGCCCATTTGGAGAATGCCAAGCTGGGAGCCCTCGAGCAGCAGTGGGTAACACGGATGGCCAAATTCAATTATAAGATCATCTACAACCGAGGAGCTGAAAACGTGCACGGCGACGCGCTCTCCAGAATCCGACACACCACCCCAGGGAAAAACCGAGATGACGAATTAGAAGCTGATGAGACGCTGTTCGCCCTTACCACCGCCGCGCTTGCAGTCAGCACGCAGGAAGTGCCTAGTCCGGGACTCCTAAAGGGGATGCTGGGACAGCCCCGTGACCACTAGATCCAGCAGCAACAAGAAGATGCAGAAATTGGACTCCTGCGCCGATGGGTGGCCACTGGTAAATTGCCCACGGGCTCACAGAGGCAGGCTTTGACCCATGATATGTTACTGATGCTGCGTCAGTGGGAAAAACTGGTCATCAAAAAGGGACTCTTATATCGAAAAGCCGTGTCACGAGCCACGTCAGCTACGATATGGCAGGTGATTGTGCCCGGAGACCACCTCAGCCAACTGGCCCGGGAAGCCCATGAAAAGGGGGCTCACTTTGGTGCTCAAAAGACGCTACAGTGGTTACAGCAGATAGTGTACCACCCACGCTTGCACACTGTTGCAGAAGTTTGTCAAACCTGCCGCCCGTGCGAGCTTGCTAAACCCACTGCGCAACGAGCCTCAGTGCAGACTATTGTAACATCAGCCCCCCTGGAGCTACTTACGGTGGACTACCTGACCATCGGGCCTGCCTATCAAGGGTATGAACATTGTCTCATAATGGTGGACCTTTTCACCAAGTTCGCTGTAGTCACCCCCACCCGAGACCAAACAGCGGAGTCAGCTGCTTACGTGATTTGTAAGAACTTTATTCAAGTATACGGCTGTCCACAACGAATACATTCGGATCAAGGAGCGTGCTTCCTAGGAAGAGTCACGGAAGAGCTTCACCATCTGTACGGAATCGATAAATCGCAGACTACACCATACCATCCGCAGGGAAACGGAGCCTGTGAGCGGTTCAATCGTACGTTGATCCAAATGCTGCGCACCCTGGAGAGCGACTGCAAGGCCCGCTGGCCAGAATATGTCCTCAAGCTGATGTGGGTGTATAGCAACCGAGTGCATCGAGTAACGGGTTACACCCCCTATTCATTGCTGTTTGGGCGAGAAGGCAAAGGAATTACGAAAGTGGAGTTAAACCTGGAAGAGCCACAACCTTGGACCGGGGTATCCTCATGGGTCCGAAATCATCGGCATCGGCTGCAGACCCTCCACCGGATTGTACATACAAAACTCCGGGAACTAGAGCATCAAGGGGGAGCGCTGGCCCCGCCAATTGACTTTCAGGCTGGGGATCGGGTACTTGTGCTTGATCAACATCCCCAAAACAAGTTGGAACCACGGTGGGAGGCAAACCCGTACCGAGTGTTGCGTCGGGTAAGCCCCGATGGACCTGTAAACGAAATACAGTCTGAAGGAGATAACACGCCTCCCACTCGGGTTGTGCACCATAACATGTTGCGACCTTGTACGTCTACTGATCCTCCGCGACCCGAACCGACCCTCCAGGTCCCCGACCCTCGGCTCATGGTCTGGGACCTGGATGACGAAGAGGACTTCCCCGTCACATCTACGGGGCGTCCCAGTAGTGGCACTACAGCCGACCCGGACACCCCACCAGAACCAACTACTCGATCACCCTCCACCACCCCAGAAGACTCCACTACACCTGAGCTTCGACGCTCCGAGCGGTCAACAGCTGGTAAACCCCCTGAATGCTACGAACAAGACCAGTTCGTATGGCGACAAGGACTATCATCCCAAGGAACTAACACGAGCGAACAGAAACCCTCGCCCGAGGACTGGCGAACATACAGGGCGGGGGAGTGTGGGAGGAACGGCCCCCGTCGAGTGTCCGGGCCGGAACCAGAGGAGCCGTCATCTGGGTTCCGGGGAAACTGCTCCCGGGGGACAGGATTCCAGGACGGACCATTGTGACTGACAGGTGGGCTGGGGAGGGACCAGTATAAAGGAGGCGGGGAATCCCCCAGACGATGAGTCAGCAGACCGAGACAGGGAGAGCAGGAGAGCGTGGGAGCGTCTGCCAGCTAGAGCAACTGACCAGCGCCAGGGAGGACGCCGACTGAAGACTCCAGGGGGACGGTATCCAGAGAGCCATCCAAGACTTGCTGCCCCTGTGCAGACCGCGGCCACTGCGGCCCCAGCACAGCTCGCGGCCGCTGTCGCTACCCCTCTGCCCGCGGCTGCGGCCTGCCCGCGGCCGCTTCTCCTGAGTCCGTGACCGCAGCCTGTTCCCTGCCACCCGCGGCCGCCCTGCTTTCACCAGTGGCAGCGGCCAGCACCGCGCCATCAGCGGCCACAACTGTCACGCTCCAGTCCGCAGCAGGAGCTGGGCCCCTCTTGGTCGCGGACTCCCCATCCCAGCCGTTAGCTGCGCAGGTGGCCTGTCACACGCCACTATACACCGCTGCCGCCTGCCCAGGTCCGGGCGCTGCGGCCCATCCGTCCAAGGACTCCGCCGGGGCCTGTGGGGCTCCTGTGTCCTCAGCGCGCCGGAGAGCGCGAAGACTGCGTCACCATCTCAGCAACTGGGCCCAGCAACTATTTCGCTGAAAGACCACCAGCCCGAACGGCAAGGGACATCTGGACGGCTAAGTAGACTCTAGACTTAAGGACCCGTAGTCGGTCAAACCGCGGCCCTATAGTGACCGGCCGTTGCCGGGAGTAGTCGTGTGCTGCGTTATTGTGTTTGCTTGTTTAGAGCCCCTGCATGGGCAACCTGTGTTACCCCTGTTTCAGTGATCAGGCTGTGACTGAGGAAAGTCCCCTCAAGTCCCATAAACGTATTCTTAAAAAGGCACCGTAGTTGTCTCGTGACTCGACACTGCATCCTGCGCACCTGCTGGTACTACAATGGCAAGGTTCATTAAAGGGTTAATATTGGCTTTTAGGATAGTTAGTTCCAATAGGTGGCACTAGAGTTCTAGTCTTCTTGCTCTCTGAAGAGGCAATTTGCATATTCAATTTCCCAGAGGAGCATGGTTGGTGAATAAGTCTCCTCACTCTGACATTCAAGGCCTGACTTGTCACTCTTCTCAAGGAGAAACATTACACTACAGATCCCAGTCTTAAGTCTCTCATTTTCCCAAATCAGAGCTCACACTTTACACTGTCGAGGTGCAAAGACTCAAACACCTTGAGTGCGGTCTCTTGGTATTACAACATCGCCACTGGCTTACGCCGATCTCTACTTTTGGGGGACAGCCAGGAGCAATCGGGAGGGAGATCCTGGAAGCTGTGGATGATGTGAGTCAAGCTTCAATTATGTGGGACTGGCGATACCCAGGTCAAAAATGGATTCAGGATTGAGAAAGCTGAAGATAAAAAGAATTAGTGATGAGCGAGTATACTCGTTGCTCGGTTTTCCTGAGCATGTTCGGGTGTCCTCCGAGTATTTTGGCGTGCTCTAAGATTTAGTTTTTGTCAATCTAGCTGCATGATTTGCGGCTGCTGAACAGCCTGAATACATGTGGGATTGCCTGTTTGTTAGGGAATTCCCACATGTATTCAGGTTGTCTAGCAGCCGCAAATAATGCAGCTGCGTCGACAAAAACTAAATCTCCGAGCACAACAAAATACTCGGAGGACACACGAGCATGCTAGGGAAAACCTGAGCAACGAGTATACTCGCTCATCACTGAAGAAGATGCATTTTTCTCTGGGATATTTGATCAACATGGTGTTTTATGACATCCTGAAGATTCGGAAGTCTGTAGTAATATGCCTGCAGGACTTCAGGAGGGAAGACAGGTATGTGCTGGTGTAATCTTCTATGGCTGTTTGCCAGAATTTGTTTACTGCCCTGAAAAATGGAGTTGCAAATCCTTTGCTGAAAGGTATTACCTTTACTGTGCTTTACTCTAAGGGGGATGTTAGAGTTGTAGTTTTTATGCACAACCCTTTTGTTTCCCTGGAAGACATTGCATTTATGTTCAGTACTTCCACAGGGTCCTGAAAGGATTAGGGCTCTGGACCAGGAAGTACATTTTTTTTTTTTGCGAGATTTGGGATGCATCCCTAAAGCCCAGGAGGCATTGATTACTCCCCTCTTAATTTTTCAATTATGAAGAATAGTGTTTTTTTGTTTTTGCCGGATGCACTGATGTACTCCAGGAGGTGTAAGAATTTCTGGCAATGGTTCTAGCCATATGGCAAAAGAATGCACAAATCCTGTTGAGTGCAATGCTTGCGGTAAGGAGAATCATAAGAACCGGGACTGTAAGGCCAGGACCAGTCCTAGGTCTTATGCTGAAGTCTCAGGTGGAGCGCCTGCGCCTCCTGCTGCTATTATTGACATTCCACATATTACATTCCCGGATCTTAATGAGGAACTTGAGCCTCCTGAAATCATGGATACACATGAGGAGGTCCTGCCCCAAACGGAATCTCCCAGCCCAGAGGCGGCGAGTTTGGAACTTAAGTTGAGTGTCAACTCCCTCATCAAACTGATGTCTGCGGGGCAGTGGAGTTGGACGGTTCTCTTGGTATGTCCTCCATTTTCGGAGGCCAAGGTGACTTCACTTTGGATAGGTCCTCTGAAGATGAGGAGCCCGGAACTTCCTATAAGAATCCCAGAACAGATAGGGCAGACACCGGTGAACGTAATTACCTTAAGAATGTCTTCGCTCCTGAAACCAATACTTTTTTAGGCATTCCCGCAAATATAAACAGATTTGAGGAGTTGCAGTTCCAGATGGAAGACAAAAACCGTTGAAGAGGAAGTGCCCTGTTTGCCGTCATGTATATGATACCATCATGTTGTGGCTCTCCAAGCTGGTTGGGGCATTGCGTCCCTGAATGGAAGGCAAATTAGATCCAAATCCAGGAGGGCAACCAACCTAGATTATATTAAACAGATGAATGCTGATATCTTCTGTCTTCAGGAATGTGGGATTGTGGACTTTCCAAGCGATAAGGACTGGCCTTATGGACAGCATGTGTGGTCCGGCTCTTGTTTTAATATAAATGATGGCGTAGGGATATTAATGGGTAACAGGGAGATTCGTTTAGATAGCAACATGGTGGTAGAGATGGGTAGATGTATAATTGTATGTGTTAGCTATAGGGGGCGGCAGGTTAGAATTATTAATGTACTGTACATCAGGGAAGGACAAAAAAAGGAGCGGGTGACTGTTGGAAATTTTTTTTCTTCTGGGCAAAATTCCTACAGTTTTAGTTGGGGACTTTAATTGCATCACAGAGAATTGTGACATAACTGCTAAAAAGTTAACCAATCTTATTTCTGATTTCTCCACTCTAGATCCTGTTGTTGAATTTGGCATCCCACCACCGCCGACATACCATGCTAATAGGGGTGGTATTGTATCCAGAATAGAAAAAATGTTATCTTCCAAAAATATGTTGTGTATGAATTTTGAAATAAATGTTGTACCTTTGTCTGATCATGACTGTTTGAGAGATGTGTTTAGTGCGATAAATGACTGTGTGTATGGAGGTGGGGTATGGGAGTTGAAGAGATCGTAATTTTACATGTATGTGTCATGAACCGGTGTAGTGTAGTTGCCCCCAGTTCGTCAGGGATTTATTATATCCCATATTCCAGCTCCGGTTTAGGAACTTGCAGCTCTCTGGCACCCCCCTTACCTTCAGGTCAGTCAGGGAATTACCCGTAGGATAAGTAGTCGCCATAAAGGCTGCCTTGCTCTGTACTGGCTATTGGGCACTCTGCAGTGAGGGCGGTATGTATATCCCCAGTCTGAGGCAGTAAATTCACATGTAAACCCTCTGTTTCCGTCACTGCCAGAATCTCCTAAATACCCCAGAACACACTTTGCTGCCACCAGCTCCTCATTCTACAATAAAATCAATATCGGGTCAGGAGCCAACCTACACGGTAGTGTAGTTTTAGCACGGAGGACATGGCACCTTCCCCAAGGGAAAATGGTCTATTAGCACAGCTCCTTAGCTGGCACCCCGGGCAATTGACGACTTCCTAATTGAGCATCATAGCCTTTTACGTTCTCTTCAGTGACCTCACTTTTGTGGCTGGAGCTAGGGCGTGCACTCTCCTTTTGAAAAGTACTAGAAAACTTAAAAGTTCCATAACGCTGGCTGTGAGGCTCGTAGAGTGACGGCAGGATTATCATTTTTCTCATTACGAAATTAGCCTTCATTTGACACCAAACATCGCATAACTAAGTGTTATTGGGAAACATATACCCGTTTCTCAGTTTCTAGTGAGCATGGAAGCCCAAAAGCGCTGTGGTGAATAGCTTGAAGGTTGTAGATTCCAAATATATATGTTCCCCACCTCTATGCACAATCTGCGTTATTATATTCAAGTTTGAAGGAACAAAGAAAACATGTGCTTAAGGAACTGCTTTTAACCAGTTAGGGTCGTAAACTGCTCTTTGTGCTGCCAGCATACCATTCCACCAGGGAGAAAGAAGGGAGGGGTGGTTGGGTGCTGCAGCGATGTGCAACTTCAGGTGTACACTATACAAACGTAATGGGGGAAGGGGCCACATGTCCTTCAGAAACCAAGGAGCTGCAGCCGAAGCTCTGTAGGTGTAATTGGAACAATAAGAATTACATCATATTTCCTGACACCTCCCCTTTTGGACTGCACTACAGACCTCTCCGTACTCCTCCATGCGCACCTCAGCAGGGACAATCCATCTGCATTGTCATGCTCACTGCCATTCTTGTGTTTAACTGTAAAGTCGTGCTGCAGGAGGGCAAGGCTCCAGCGTAGCAACGTTCTGTTGGTACCAGACACGGTGTGCAGCCAGCTCAGTGGGTTGTGGTTGGTCACCATGGTGAAGGTACGTTCGTACAGGTAGGGCTGAAAATGTTGCAGGGCCCAAGCCATGACCAGGCACTCCTTCTCTGTGGTGGAATAGGCCATTTCACTCGGCAGAAGCTTCTGGTTCAGGTACAACACAGGGTGCTCTTGGTTCCCCGAGTTGACTTGGCTAAGCACAGCACTGAGTCTAAACTCGCTGGCGTCGGTCTGTACCAAGAACCGCCGATTGCTGCCGACTGCCTTTAGCACCGGAGAGCTGCTCAGGGCTGTTTTCAAAGCCCTAAAAGCCACCTCACAGTCGTATGTCCAGTTGACTGTTTGCGGTAGCTTTTTCCTGGTGAGGTCCGTCTATAGCAAGGCTGCTATAGTCTTGTACAAATCGCCTATAGTACCCTGCAGTGCCCAGGAAAGACATCACCTGCTTCTTGGTCCTGCGGGTGGGCCAGGACACGATAGCGTGCAGTTTCCCAGGCTCTGGCCTCTTAGAACCCCCGCCTACTCGGTGCCCGAGGTAGTGGACCTCCCTCATGCCCATCTGGCTCTTTCCCGACTTGATGGTCAAGCCTGCTTGGTAGATGCACCCGAGAACCTCCTAGAGATGCTGAAGGTGCTCCTCCCAGGTGGAACTGAAGATGGCAATGTCATCCAGGTACGCCACCGTGCACCTCTCCAGTCTATGAAGTAGGTGGTTGACCATCCGCTGGACTATGGCAGGGGCATTCTTCATGCCAAAAGGCATGACCGTGGACTCATATAGTCCAAAGAAGGTGATAAAGGCGGACTTCTCCTGTGCCTCGGAGCACAGGGGAATCTGCTAATATCCCCGACTCAGACCCATAATGGATAGATAGTGCGCGCCAGCTAACCACTCAAGCAGATCCTCGATGCGCGGCATTGGGTGCGCATCCGAGGCTGTGATGGTGTTGAGCCCCCTGCAGTCCACACAGAGCTGGGTGGTCTGATCCTTCTTTGGCACCTGGACTACAGGTGAGGCCCATGCGCTCTTGGACTGTTGAATCACCCCCAGCTGCAACATCTCATCGATCTCCTGATCAGAGATCCGATAGATTGTCCGCCATAGCGTGGCATGATTCCCGATGTCCACTTCGTAGACCGCTACATCAGTCCTTCCAGGTCGGTTGGTAAACACAGCCCAGAAGGTTTCCATCGTGGCTCGCAGCTGTGACTGCTGGGGTGCGGATAGCAAGGCGCTTACCTCCACATCCTGTATGGACCCACTGGCCTAATCTTGAGCCAGCATATCCAGGACGGGGTCTTCCTCCCTGTCCTCGGACAGGTTGCAGACTGGTAGGACGCAGGCTCCATGTTCTTGATGAGCCTTCTTCATATTGATGTGGAAGGCCTTGCGCCTACCCTGAGCATGGTCAAGAGCAAGCTGTTCGTGTACGACGTACGGGCCTTCCCAGGCCGCTTGAAGTTTATTCTTCAGTACGGGCCTTCCCAGGCTGCTTGAAGCTTATTCTTCAGTACGGGGACCAGCACCCACACCTTCTGACCCACCTGGTAGGTCCTCTCCCGCGTCTTCTGGTCGTACCAGTGCTTCTGGTCAGCCTGATCCTGCGCCATAGTGTCATGCACCAACTACGTCAAGGTCTGCATCTTACCACGGAAGCGCATGACATACTCCACAATGGACAATTCTGAAGGGTTCGGCTCTTCTTCCCAGGATTCCCTTACCAACCAAAGGGGTACCCATACTCGCCTGCCGTACAGGTGCTTGAAGGGGGAAAAGCCCGTCGAGGTCTGCAAAACCTCTCAGTAAGCGAATAGTAGGTGTGGGAGATACCGCTCCCAGTCGCGTCCTTGGGTCTCAACCAGCATTCTTAGCATCTGTTTGAGGGTACCGTTGGAGCGCTCACACAAACCATTGGTTTGGGGGTGATACGCACTTAGAATCATAGAACCGTAGAGTTGGAAGGGACCTCCTGGGCCATCTGGTCCAACCCCCTGCTCAAAGCAGGATTCGCTAAATCATCCCAGTCAGATGTCTGTCCAGCCTCTGTTTGAAGACTTCCATTGAAGGAGAACTCACCACTTCTCGTGGCAGCTTGTTCCACTCACTGATCACTCTAACTGTCAAAAAGTTTTTTCTAATATCTAATCTGTGTCTCCTCCCATTCAGTTTCATCCCATTGCTTCTAGTCTTTCCTTGTGCAAATGAGAATAAAGTTGATCCTTCTACAATGTGACAGCCCTTTAGATATTTGTAGACAGCTATTAAGTCTCCTCTCAGTCTTCTCTTTTGCAAACTAAACATTCCCAATTCCTGCAACCTTTCCTCATAAGACAGGGTTTGCAGACCGGTCACCATTCTGGTCGCTCTTTTCTGAACTTGCTCCAGTTTGTTGATGTCTTTTTTTAAATGTGGTGCCCAAAACTGGACACAATATTCCAGATGAGGTCTGACCAAAGAGGAGTAGAGGGAAATAATGACTTCACGTGATCTAGACTGTATGCTTCTGTTAATACATCCTAGAATTGCATTTGCCTTTTTTGCTGCTGCATCACACTGTTGACTCATATTCAGTCTGTGATCTATTAGTATACCCAAGTCTTTTTCACATGTGCTGTCACTTAGCCCTATTCCTCCCATTCTATATATGCTTTTTTCGTTTTTATTGCCCAGATGTAGTACTTTGCATTTCTCCCTGTTAAAAACCATTCTGTTAGTTGCTGCCCACTTCTCCAGTTTATTTAAATCTTTTTGAATACTTTCTCTCTCTTCTCTAGTATTAGCTATCCCTCCTAGCTTTGTGTCATCAGCAAATTTAATCAGTTTACCCTCAATTCCTTCATCTAAATCGTTGATAAAGATGTTGAACAATACAGGGCCCAGGACAGAGCCCTGTGGTACCCCACTTGAGACATTCTTCCAACTGGATGTGCAGCCATTTACGACCACTCTTTGGGTCCGATCACTAAGCCAGTTATGAATCCACCTAACAGTTGCCTTGTCCATTCCATACTTAGTCATTTTTTCAATAAGGATTGTATGAGAGACTTTGTCAAATGCTTTGCTGAAGTCAAGATATACTATATCTACAGCATTTCCTTGATCCACCCAATCAGTGATACCGTCATAGAAGGAAATTAAGTTTGTCTGACATGACTTATTAGTTACAAACCCATGCTGACTCTGTTTAGTCACTTCATTCTTATCTAGGTATTGACATACATGTTGTTTAATAATTTGTTCAAAGATCTTTCCTGGTATAGAAGTCAGACTCACCGGCCTATAGTTGCCTGGGTCCACCTTCTTCCCCTTTTTGAAGATAGGAACAACATTTGCTCTTCTCCAGTCTTCTGGCACTTCTCCTGTTATCCAAGAATTTTCAAAGATTATGGAGAGGGGTTCAAAAATTTCTTCTGCTATCTCCTTCAGTACTCTGGGGTGTAATTCATCTGGACCTGGAGACTTGAATTCATTTAGGTTAGCTAAGTGTTTCCTCACTATCTTTCTGTTTATAGATATCCTGGATTCTTCTATTCCCTTAATAGGACAGTGAATAACAGTTGATGTTACATTTCCTTTCTGAGAGAAAACAGATGCAAAATAGGAATTTAAAAGTTCAGCCTTCTCAACATCCTGTCTTACCATTTCATCATTTTCATCCTGTAAAAATCCTATAGCATCTTTGACTTTTCTTTTACTTTTGACATATCCCCAAAATCCTTTATTATTGCTTTTGACATCTCTTGCAAGCCTCAATTCATTTTCAGCTTTAGCTAATCTGATTTGTGCCCTGCAGGTTCTGCAGACAGCATTATATTCTTCTTTAGATATGCCTCCCTCTTTCCATTTTATAAACATTTTTTTCTTCCTTTTTAGCATGTGCTTAAGTTCTGTGTTCATCCATCCTGGTTTCCTTAAATGCTTCCTATTCTTCCCTCTTTTCGGAATTGTTAACAACTGTGCTTTGAGAATTTCATTTTTCAAGATTTCCCATCCTTCCTGGACATTTTTGTCTTTAAGGATATCCAGCCATTGGATCCCTCCAATTCTCTTTCTGAATCCCTTAAAATCTGCCTTTCTGAAATCTAACCTTGACGTCTGAGTCTTCACAGATCTTCCGCCTCTAATTATCCAAAATTCTAAAATAGCATGGTCGCTACCTCCTAGGGTCCCAGCCACTTTTACCTCCTCAACCATTTCCTCCCTGTTTATAAGGATTAGATCCAAGGTAGCAGTTCCCCTTGTTTTCTCCCTTACCTTTTGGAAGATAAAGTTGTCAGCAAGAGAGGATAAGAATTTCCTTGACCTGTTAGTTTTGCCTGAGAGAGAGTCCCAACAAATGTCTGGATAGTTGAAATCTCCCATGACAACTATGTCATATTTTTTGGAGAACTTGGCGATTTGATGCATAAAGAGTTCATCCATATCTTCAGCTTGCACAGGCGGCCTGTAGTAAATGCCTACAATGGTGTCCTTTCCATTGTTCTGCCCTTGTATTCTTACCCAAACAGTTTCCACAGAACTCCCAGTCTCTGAAGCTTCAATCTCTGTGCAGATATACGCGTTTCTAACATACAATGCGACACCCCCTCCTCGTTTATCAAGTCTGTTTCTTGCAAATAAGTTGTATCCTTCTAGTCTTGTATTCCAATCATGTGTATTGTCCCACCAAGTTTCAGTGATTCCAATGACATCATATTTCTTTTCCTGTGTTAGTAGTTCCAATTCTCCTTGTTTGTTGCCCATGCTTTGTGCATTAGTATAGAAACATTTTAGTTTGTGATTGGTTTCTCTTTCTCCAATATTTTTATTAATTAGATTCTTTCGTCTTTGTTCTTCCTTTCCACTTCTAATAGCAGAGTTCTCAATAGGATTTGTCAGGTGTATGGCTTTTTCTGGTCTTTTGCTTCCCTTCCCATGTTGTTCTAGTTTAAAGCTCTCCTTACAAGTGTAGCAAGGCGACTTCCAAATACATGCTTTCCAGTCTTCGTAAGGTGCACCCCATCTCTAGCAAGTAGTCCATCGTATAAGTAGTTCACTCCGTGATCCAGAAATCCAAATCGTTGCTGACGGCACCATCGACGTAGCCAGTTGTTCACCTGCAGAATCTTATTCCACCTCCTTGTTCCATGGCCATCCACTGGGAGGATGGAAGAGAAGGCCACCTGCGCTCCCAGTTCTTTCACTTTCTTGCCTAAGTCTTCAAAGTCTCTGCAGATGGTTTCCAGGTCGTTTCTTGCGGTGTCATTTGTCCCCACATGTAGTAGCAGGAATGGGTAGTCATCTGTAGGTCTGAAGAGTCCTGATATCCTGTCAGACACATCTTTAATTTTTGCACCTGGAAGACAGCACATTTCTCTTGAAGTTATATCCGGTCTGCAGATAGCGGCCTCTGTTCCTCTCAACAGGGAATCCCCCATGACCACCATTCTCCGTTTCTTCTTCACAACATTTTTCTTTCTCCATCCAGGAGGACTCTAAAGGCGTACAAGGTTGCTGTTTGTTGGCAAAGTCTTATCCTGAAGTAATTCTTCATCGTTTTCCTGCGTGAGAGCCTGGTACTGGTTTCTGAGCAGTATGGGTGCTGACTGCCTCCTGATCCTCCTGCTTCTCTGGGTCACATGTCTCCATTCCTCTGTTTCTTCAGGTGCAGTTCGAATTTCTTCTCTTTCTGTAACATGAAGAGATAATTCTGCTCTGTCCAAGAACTCTTCACCTTCCTTAATGATCTTCAACGTAGCTAACCTCTCTTCGAGATTTTGCAACTTTTCTTCCAACAGGGACACAAGCTTGCATTTGTGGCATGTGAAGTTTGGCTTTTCCACTGGTAAATCTGTGAACATGTAGCAAGAAATGCAGCTCACCAAATGGCTCCTGGCCTCTTCCATCTTGAGATTTCTTAAAAACGATGAAAGATACCACTTGATACCAGACGCTTCACCTGCATTTTCTCACAGGGAGCCTCCATTAGGCAAGATACAAATTGAGTCCCCTGGTCAGTAAGCATCTCCCTGGGAAATCCTACTTGTGAAAAGATGGCCAACAGGGCATCTGTCACCATATCTGCCCTAGTTAAGGACAGAGCCACTGCCTCCAGGTACTGGGTAGCATAGTCTACCACAGTAAGGATGTAGTGCTTCCAGAGTTGCTAGGTACAGCCAGTGGTCCCACAATTTTCACTGGTCCTCTATCACTGGCAAAGAGATCAGGGGAGCCTTGGGAACAGGCCCTGACTTCCCCACTCTTTGACACGTGATACAGGAGCGGCAGTAGTTGGTTACATCTGTCCCATCTTGGGCCAATAGAAAAGTTGAGACAGCCAAGCCATAGTTTTGCTGATCCTCAAGTGTCCAGCGAGTGGGATTTCATGGGCAATCCGCAACAACTCACCCCTAAATTGGTACAGGATGACCAGCTGTCTTTCCCTCAACCACTCCTTTTGGATTTACCAGAAGCTGACTCCCAATACAACTTCCCTTGTTCCCAGTACACCCTCTCCATATCAGTCACGGAGGTGGGCGTTACGGCGAGGTGTCTCAAGGTCTCCAGGCTAGCATCTACATCCAGAGCAGCCTGGAACTCCTGGCTGGAGGCAGCCAGAAGTGACATCATGCTCCCTTCCTCACGGGAACCATCTGGGACCTGCTCTGGGTCCGTATCTGGTTCAGTCATCCCTCTTACTGAGGAGGGTCCAGAAGGCAGAGAGTTATCTGCATCCTGGGCACTCTGACTGTAGGTGACAGCGACTACGTAGACTGTCTCCCCGGGGATTTCCACAGACCCATCAGCCGGCACTGCTATGGGTACTACCTCCCCATCCACCCCCAATACCTCAGTAGCAGTGCTATATATGGGGAGGTTACCTTCCTCTGTGGCACTGGTCAGTTGCACGGCATCACCTTCCTCATGGTTCCCGTGCCTCTCCCCATTTCCCTTAGCACTGTCACTTGCTCCTGTTAGCTGTTCCTCAGCCATCTCACACCCGCAACGTGACGTGGCTGAGTACTCCTGCACCTTCAGATACATAAGCATTATCAGATAAATCATTATGAGGTAAATCACTGTCAGGTAAAGCATTGTTAGGTAAATCACTGTCAGGTAAAGCATGCATATTCACATCATTATAGCATTAGAATTACCCTCAATGTCAGATCGGAGAGGAGTGTCAGGGACATAACACATGAACATTCTCCCCAAATCTGTCCCCAACAAAACGCTGGTGGGCTAGTTTTCGGACCACCCCACTTCCTTCACCCCGCTCCTGGCACCCCAATCTATAAAAACCCAGACCATTGGCAAGAGACAGTGGACGCCCCCAATCCCGGTGACAGTCAGGGTTTTCCGTGGAATAATCTATTCAGGGGCCACCAGATCGGGTCGGATGAGGGTTCTTTCAACCCCGGTGTCCTTGAGGCCTGTAGTGACACGGCTCCCCTCAGTGACAAGCTGCAGCTTTTCACAGACCCTCGAAACCACCCCACCCACAAAAAAAAATGCTGCATTAGGCCCTTAGCCATTGGCTGAGGGGTTCTTCAGCTTCTCCGGCGCTGAGATGTCCAGTCCGATTGCAGGAATAACACTTGCGAGGGTCTGATGTAGGCCTTGCGTTGGCAAAGGGGACAGAGCCTCCGGTGAGTCAGCTGACGGGGCACTGGGGTTGGTTGATGGCTTACCCCCTTTCCAGCTGGCGGTGACTGGCTTCCGCACTTTCGGTTTACGGTTGGCCTCGTAGGTGTCAGTGATCTGCGCTGCTTTATCTACGTCTTTTAGCTCCCGGTCCATCACGAACTGTTGCAGCTCAGCTGAGCAAAGATGTAGGTCTTTTATCATCAGTTCCCTCAGCTGCTCAAAGGTGGTCGCTGACAGTCCTTGGATCCACTCAGAGGCGTAGCTAGGGTTTTGGTTCAGGGGGGGGGGCGAAACTTCTGAGTGGGCCCCTAACCAGGTAACTTTGATTACAACTCGGTGACACACCCTAATAGTGGATGTAGGAGATGACTGCGCTGTTACTGAAAATAATCCCTATATAAAGACCAATATTGATATTACCACCATATAGTCAGTGGTAAATACCAGTCCTACAAAACATATAAGTGATTACTGCACAGTTATAGTTGGTGTCTTACCGCTGACATTCTTTCTGATGGAATCGTTCACTTTTCACATCTTTTCCATCTGGCCCAGACTGACATGACAACTCCTCCAGCCACGACTCTGCTACAGCGAATACAACAATGGCGCATTTCACTTCTCATATTCCAGCCCCATCACCATCTATCTCCAACCTGCACAAACCCTTCATCCCGCTGATACCCTAATACTGAGCCGCTGCTGCCGTATGTGTCCCTATTACTGCACCTGATACCCCAATGCTGAGCCGCTGCTGCCGTATGTGTCCCTATTACTACACCTGATACCCCAATGCTGAGCCGCTGCTGCCGTATGTGTCCCTATTACTGCACCTGATACCCCAATACTGAGCCGCTGCTGCCGTATATGTCCTTATTACTGCACCTGATACCCCAATGCTGAGCCGCTGCTGCCGTATGTGTCCCTATTACTACACCTGATACCCAATGCGGAGCTGCTGCTGCCGTATATGTCCTTATTACTGCACCTGATACCCTAATACTGAGCCGCTGCTGCCGTATGTGTCCTTATTATTGCACCTGATACCCCAATACTGAGCCGCTGCTGCCGTATGTGCCTCTATTGCTGCACCTGATACCCCAATGCTGAGCTGCTGCTGCCATATGTGTCCCTATTGCTGCACCTGATACCCCAATGCTGATCCGCTGCTGCCGTATGTGTCCCTATTACTGCACCTGATACCCCAATGCTGAGCCGCTGCTGCCGTATGTGTCCCTATTACTGCACCTGATACACCAATGCTGAGCCGCTGCTGCCATATGTGTCCCTATTAATGCACCTGATACCCCCTATACACACACGGCTCTGCTCCGTACACCTTGTACACACGCTGCTCTGTTCCGTACACTTTGTACACACGCAACTCTGCTCCGTACACCGTGTACACACGCGCCTCTGCTATGTACACGCTGTACACACGCGGCTCCGCTCCGTACACCTTGTACACATGCGGCTCTGCTCCGTACACCCTGTACACACGCGGCTCTGCTCCATACATGCTGTACACATGTGGCTCCACTCCATACACCTCGTACACATACGGCTCCACTCCGTACACCTTGAACACACGGCTTCGCTCTGTACACCCCGCACACACGCGGCTCTGCTCCATACACCCCGTACACACACGGCTCCGCTCCGTACACAACGGCTCTGCTCACCCCATACACACGCGGGTCCGCTCCTCTGTACACCTCATACATGCATATCTCTGCTCCGTACACCTTCTACACACACGGATCCGCTATGTACACCTCATACACACACAACTCAGCTACATCCCTCCTGACCCCTCACAGAAACTTACTTCACCTCATCCAGCATCATGACAACCAGCACAGCAGAGTCCTGCAGCCACTGAAGCCCCTGATCATGTGACCCCTGACTCCGCCCCTCCTGTGACCTCATCACAGGTCCTGTGTGCACAGAATAGCCCAGGACGACATTGCTGGCTTTGATGTGGGGGGCCCACTGCTGGCATCGGGGCCCCCCACCGCCTTTTCAGGGGCCCATAGTGGCTGGGCGTCAGAGTAGGGAGATCGATTCTCCCTGCTCTGCCGCAGAATGTAACAGTATGGGCGCACTGTGCACGCCGATACAGTTACAGGAGCGTAGCTCTGTGGGCCCCCTCAGAGCGCGGGGCCCGGGGCCAACGCCCCCTCTGCCCTCCCGGTAGCTACGCTATTGGATCCACTGATCAAAGTGGGTTCTGAGTCCATGCACCACATCGCTGTAAGTGTCATGTGGGCTACGTTGGAGGTTCCGGAACTTTTTACAATAAGCCTCAGGAGTTAGCTGGTACTTCTTTATTAGGACTTGCTTAATGGTCTCATAGTCTCCATCTTGGTCTGGCAGGAGAGAAGCAAATGCCTCCAGGGTTTTTCCTTTGAGCCTTGTGGTTAGATATCGGGCCCATTGGTCTCCAGGCAGCTGTTACTGTCTGCAGGCTTTCTCAAATCCCCGCAGAAAAATGTCCAAGTCCCCATCCTTTTCCATCACAGAAAAGTGCTCTGGCTGTGGTTTAATGAACTGAGCGTTTCTAGACTCACTGCTGGGCTGGGGGGACCTCTGTCCCTGGATTCGGGCTAATTTCAGCTGGTGCTGTTTCTCTTCCTGCTCCCTCTGGGCCTCTCGCTAGGCTTCGGCCTTCCATTCAGCTCTCTCTTGGTATTGCTGGATTAGCTGCAGATGTCTCTCCTGATCGTCTGCAGAGCATTCTTGCAGAGCCATCTGCAGATAGTGGTCCACCCTACCCTGGTTACAAGTAGGGCCGGCATTTAGAGGTTGGACCTCCGCAGCAGCACCATTTGCTCTTGGGCTGCCTCCTGCATCCTCTGGGCTCTGGGGACGGACTGACTCTGCTTCAAGTCACACCAGTTCCGCTACCATTTGGTTTTTGTTTTTGCCAGGAGGGTCAATACCTCTGGTCATACATATTCCAGCAAGTGTGTCCTTTTTCTGCTGCTTGTACCAGGCCTCTCTCAGTGTAGCCATAATTGCCAAATAAAAGACAGGACAGAAAAACCAAGAGGAGGGGAGGGGGTAACTGCTATACACACCATATTGTCTCAGAACTAATAAACTCTGAGGTCGTTCTCCAAAAATTTTGGGCAAGGTCCTTGCAACAATCACGCAAGTTTTTAGTGAGAGGAATGATTGTCAAACCAGATCACTAATGCTCTAATATCCCACTGATCTGCCACCATTGTGTCATGAAACGTGGGGGGGTGTAGTTGCCCTCAGTTCGTCAGGGATTTATTATATCCCAGCTCCGGTTTAGGAACTTGCAGCTCTCTGGTGCTGCCTTACCCTCAGGTCAGTCAGGAAATTACATCTAGGATATGTAGTTGCCAGAAAGACTGCCTTGCTGTGTACTGGCTATTGGGCCCTCTGCAGTGAGGGCAGTATGTATATCCCCAGTCTCAGGCAGGAAATACATATGTAAAACCTGTGTTCCGTCACTGCCAGAATCTTCCAAATACCCCAGAACACACTTTTCTGCCACCAGCTCCTCGTTCTACAATAAAATCAATATCGGGTCAGGAGCCAACCCACACGGTAGAGTAGTTTTAGCATGGAGGACGTGGCAATACGCTTATAGATCAAGGAAAATGAAACTAGTAAATTTTATAGATTTACTCCAGAAAATATAGGCAGTGTTTACAAATATAAAAAAGATGTTACAAACATGACAAGTTACAGTATATACAGGCAATTGCAAAATAAAAATTGATTAAAAGATGAACTTACGTATTTCAGTCAATGGAACGCCATGTGGAGTAGGGGAGGGGCGCCTTCCCCAAGGGAAAATGGTCTATCAGCACAGCTCCCTAGCTGGCACCCCGGGCAAATGACGCCTTCCTAATTGGGCATCATAGCCTTTTTCTCTTTCTCTTCAGTGACCTCACTTTTGTGGGTGGAGCTAGGGAGTATACTACCCTTTTGAAAAGTACTAGAAAACTTAAAAGTTCCATAACTCTGGCTGTGAGGCTCGTAGAGTGACGGCAGGACTATCATTTTTCTTATTACGAAATTAGCCTTCATTTGACACCAAACATCGCATAAGTTAGTGTTATTGGGAAGCATAAACCCGTTTCTCAGTTTCTGGTGAGCATGGAAGCCCAAAAGAACTGTGATGAATAGCTTAAAGGATGTAGATTCCAAATATATATGTTTGGTGCCTCTATGCCCAATCTGTGTTATTATATTCAAGTTTGAAGGAACAAAGAAAACATGTGCTTAAGGAACTGCTTTTAACTAGAGTTGAGCGACTTTGGTCGGATTGGGTTTCATGAAACAAAATTTGTTTCAGATGAAACTGGTCCGACTAGGGCAAAAAAAGTCGGAGTTTTGTCGGAAACCCTACCCCAATGCAAGTCAATGGGAAATAAAAGTCGGCATTGAGCGGATGACATTCATCCACTGAATGCCGAATTTTATTCCCCATTGACTTGCATTGGGGTCGGGTTTCGGACGAAACTCCGACTTTTTTTTGCCCTAGTCGGACCAGTTTCATCTGAAACAAATTTTGTTTCATGAAACCCGATCCGACCAAAGTCGCTCAACTCTACTTTTAACCAGTTAGTGTCGTAAACTGCTCTTTGCACTGCCAGCATACCATGTTCACATGTTACATCAGCATTTGTAGCTGGTGGGAGGGGGTGAGTGGACATTCCACCTGGGAGAAAGAAGGGAGGGGTGGTTGGGCGCTGCAGTGATGTGCAGCTTCAGGTGTACACTACACAAACGTTATGGGGGAAGGGGCCGCATGTCATTCAGAAACTAAAGAGCTGCAGCCGAAGCTCTGTAGGTGTAATTGGAACAATAAGTATTACGTCATATTTCCTGACTGCCCAAGAAAAAGGTAAAAACTAACTTCTTCACTCTTTTGATTTTTCTATAAGGTCGTGGAAAAACTGTAGCAATAAAAAGCAAAATTCAATCATGCAAAGCATACGAGCTTTGAACATTATGGTCTCCTTTAACTGGATATCGTAGATGCAGCAGATCATGTCTCATGGTGGAGGGTGAGAGCCCTTGGGCTGGCGTGCTCTGTCCAATTTTATTTTATGGGACGAGGTTTGACCCAGAATGGAGTTGAACACTGATACAAGCGATGCATAGAGATCCTCCAGACCTGTTGCTTCATGGATACCTCTACCTCTGATATTGTTAAGGTTATCTCTATTGTCTAATGTAATTATTATTTATTATTAATTAATTATTAATTATAGCGCCATTTATTCCATGACGCTTTACATGTGAAAAGGGGTATACATAATAAAAGCGAGTAAAGTTATCTTAAACAATACAAGTCATGACTGGTACAGAAGGAGAGAGGACCCTGCCTGCGAGGGCTCACAATCTGCCAGAATATTTATCTCTTTCAGAACTTTAGCGTAAGAGGTGAAATGGTTCTGTAGCAGACCTGGGCAAAGAGACAGCTGTGGGGCTGGAAACCTGAGATCCACGGGCCGCACCGTGCCCGCCCGCTCTCTCGCTGCCTCCCACAGTCAGTATTGGTGGAGGAGGGGCCTCTGGCCACTACCTCCACCAATCAGCGTGTGAAACAGCTGACGCAATGACATCATCTCATCACGTCAGCTGTGTACCGCCGGAGAATCAGCGCTCTGGAGGCAGAAGCAGGGCGCCTGGGAATGGGACCGAGGTGAGTGTTTTTTTATTTTTTTCATGTGTATGAATATGGGGATTCTATGGGGGAGAATATGGGGATTCTGTTGTGAGTTCATTTTCCCCTTCGTCACTGAGATCTGGTGAACTCCCTATTCTGGTAAAGGAAGGTAATGAGCCTGATTATCAGGCACCTGAGCCTAATGAGGATGACTGGCTGAGTGGAGTCACGGACTGGATATAAGGCTGCCGACGCCCTTCTGCCCTGCTGGTGATTTCTCTGTGGACTTCTAGGACACCAGTCTTATTCCTGCTCCTCTAAAGCTAAGTTTTCTGTTTTGCCTGTTTGCATTTTTGTTTTGTTTTCCTTGCTTTTCTGTATTCTGCCATTCCCTGCTGGGGTGAGCTGAATCTCCTTTTGCCTGTAGCTCTGTCTTCAGAACATTCCTGAGTACTGACATAGCTTTTTTGAAGCCTAGCGTCTTCAGGGCCTTTTTTACTGTCAGTCTGTTGGCTCTTATTTTCATAAGGTTTTTCACGGATTGCAGACAGCAGCCTTCCTGTCCTTTTCTATCTAGTTAGTTTGGGCCCCGTCTTTGCTCAGTCTATCTTTCTGTCTGTGTTAGTATTTTCATCTTGCTTCACCGTCATTATATGTTGGGGGCTGCCTATTGCTTTGGGGTCTGCTCTGGGGCAGTTTAGATTTCCCCTTTCTTTCTTTAGGCCTATTTAATTCTCCGGCTGTGATCGAGGGGTCTAGGGCATCGTAGGAACCCCCCACGGCTACTGCTAGTTGTGTTGATAGGTTCAGGGGTCTGCAATCCGATAGCTGCCAACTTCTCTGGTTTTCTGGACTTAGCTAGCATTTCTGTTTTTGCCTCCTACGGTGACTCAATCATAACAGAATCACCCGCCATACCGCAGATCCTAGGGTACTCAATAGCAGGAAAGAATTGTGTTTAAAAAAAAAAAAAGGTGTGTGTGTATATTCTTTCCTCTATATCTCTGAGACCGTAGGGGGAATTTTTTTTTTTCTCTCTCAATGGAGATAAAGCAATTGTCTGATCATGTGGAGCAGCTCGCTGCAGAAGTGCGGGGAATTTCCGCCTACCTTGCTCGTTCGCATGCTGTTGAACCAAAGATCCCTACACCTGATGTATTTTTTGGGGATCGATCTAAATTTTTGAGTTTCAAAAATAATTGTAAATTATTGAATATTGAAAATTATTGAAAATTATTGAATAATTGTAAATTATTTTTTGCCTTGAAGCCTAACTCGTCAGGGAGCTCCGCGCAGCAGGTTAAAATTGTCATCTCTTTGCTGCGTGGCGATCCCCAGGATTGGGCATTTTCTTTGAAACCAGATGATCCTATTCTGACTAATGTGAACGCATTCTTTCAAGCTTTGGGGTTGTTGTATGACGAACCTAATGCTATTGATCAGGCTGAAAAGACCCTGTTGGCATTGAACCAGGGTCGAGATTCTGCAGAGTTGTTCTGTCAAAAGTTCCGAAAGTGGGCGGTCCTTACTACCTGGAATGATAATGCCTTGGCTGCTCTCTTTTGGAAGGGTTTGTCAGAAGCCGTAAAAGATACTATGGTGGGATTTCCTGTTCCCTCTGGTCTGGACGATTCTATGTCATTAGCCATTCAGGTTGATCGGCGTTTACGTGAACGCAGGATTGCACAAGAGGTGTTGCCACCGGTTGAACAGACGTCTGAATCTATGCAATGTGATAGAGTTTTGTCTAAGGCGCAACGTCAGGAGTTCAGAAGGCGTAATATGCTGTGTTTTTTCTGTGGAGATGCCTCGCATATTATTTCTGTTTGTCCTAAACGAGAGAAACGCTTTGCACACACGTTTTCTGTTGGTGGTGTTCAACCTAAGTTTCTTCTGGCAATTACTCTGATCAGCTCCCTGTCCACATTTTCCGCCAGGGCTTTTGTGGATTCGGGAGCAGCGCTAAACCTAATGGACTTGGATTTTGCTAAACGTTGTGGATTTCCGATGACACCTCTGCAGATGCCTATCCCTTTGAGGGGGATTGATGCTACTCCTTTGGCTAAAAATAAACCTCAGTTTTGGACCCAGGTGGTCATGCGGGTCGCCCCAGACCATCAAGAAAATTGCAGATTTTTGGTATTACATGGTCTGCATGATGCCGTTGTTCTGGGGTTTCCCTGGTTGCAAATTCATAATCCAGTTTTGGATTGGAAATCTGTGTCTGTGGTGAGTTGGGGTTGTCGGTGTGCCTTTAGTGAGGCTCCGGTGTTTTCCTATTAAATATCAGTATCCGTTACCCCTGATTTCGGATCTATTCTCTAGAGTTAGAGGTGCTTGCTGGTTTACCAAGCTTGACCTCAGGGGGGCGTATAATCTTATCCGCATTAAGCAGGGGGATGAATGGAAGACGGCGTTTAATACTCCGGAGGAACATTTTGAGTACCTGGTGATGCCTTTTGGGCTCACTAATGCCCCTTCTGTCTTCCAGTGCTTCATGAACGATATTTTCCGAGACTTTGTCGATAAATTATTGATTATCTATCTGGATGATATTTTAATCTTCTCCAAGGATTGGGATTGTCATGTGGAACATATTCGGACTGTGTTCCGGATCTTGAGGGAGAATTCCCTGTATGTCAAAGGATCGAAATGCCTTTTTGGAGTACAGAGGATTTCATTTTTGGGATTTATTTTGTCTCCGTCAACTATTGAAATGGACCCGGCCAAGGTACAGGCCATTTATGATTGGGTTCAGCCCACTTCTTTGAAGGCCCTCCAGAAGTTTTTGGGTTTTGCTAATTTTTATCGGAAATTTATAGCAAAATTTTCTAGTATTGCCAAGCCATTGACTGATCTGACTAAGAAGGGTGCTGATGTGTTGAATTGGTCTCCTGAGGCTGTTGCTTCCTTTCAGGAGCTGAAGCGAAGATTTACCTCCGCCCCGGTTTTGCAGCAACCTGATGTCTCACTCCCGTTCCAGGTAGAGGTGGATGCTTCTGAGATTGGTGCAGGAGCTGTTTTGTCCCAAAAGGATCCTGTAACATCTAAAATGAATCCCTGTGCTTTCTTTTCCCGAAAGTTCTCTCCATCTGAACGTAACTATGATGTGGGGAATCGGAAACTGTTGGCCATGAAATGGGCATTTGAGGAGTGGAGACATTGGTTGGAGGGAGCTAAACATCAAGTTGTGGTCCTCACTGACCACAAGAATTTGATTTACCTAGAGTCGGCTAAACGCTTGAACCCTAGACAGGCTAGGTGGGCCTTGTTTTTTACACGTTATGATTTTGTGGTCTCTTTTCTTCCTGGAACTAAGAATGTCAAGGCAGACGCCCTCTCTAGGAGTTTCTTTGCTGATTCTCCTGTGGTGACCAAGCCTGCTACCATCTTAGGCGAAGGGGTAGTTCTTTCTGCCATCTCGCCCGATTTGAGACTTGCTCTGCAAGAGTTCCAGGAGGACAAACCTGAGCGTTGTCCCAGTGGAAAGTTGTATGTTCCTGACCAGTGGAAGAAGAGAGTGATGTCTGAAGTTCATTGCTCTGCATTGGCTGGTCATCCAGGTATTTTTGGTACTAGAGATCTGGTGAGTCGCTCTTTTTGGTGGCCCACCTTGTCTCATGATGTCAGGAATTTTGTGCAGTCCTGTGGGACGTGCTCCCGGTCTAAATCTTGTTCTCGCTCTAGTGGGTTGTTGATGCCTTTGCCGGTCCCCAGGAGGCCATGGACCCATATTTCAATGGATTTCATCTCTGATATGCTGGTCTCTCAAAGAATGACTGTTATTTGGGTGATTTGTGATAGGTTCTCTAAGATGGTTCATCTTGTACCACTCCCTAAGTTGCCATCTTCCTCTGAGTTGGTGCCCCTGTTTTTGCAACAGGTGGTTCGCTTACACGGGATTCCTGAGAACATTGTATCTGACAGAGGAGTTCAATTTGTGTCTAGATTTTGGAGGACTTTCTGTTCCAAGCTGGGAATTCAGTTGTCCTTCTCCTCTGCTTTTCACCCTCAGACCAATGGGCAGACAGAGAGAACAAACCAGACCTTGGAGTCGTATTTGAGATGTTTTATTTCCGCTGATCAGGATGATTGGGTTTCATTTTTGCCCTTGGCCAAATTTGCTTTAAATAATAGAGCTAGTTCTGCCACTTTGATGTCACCTTTTTTTTGTAACTTTGGGTTTCATCCTCGATTTTCTTCAGGGCAGGTGGAGCCTTCTGCCTGCCCAGGTGTTGACACTGTGGTGGAGAGAATGCACCAGATCTGGGACCAAGTGGTGGATAAGTTATCTCTCTCCCAGGAAAAGGCCCAGCGGTTTTCCAATCGACATAGGACCATTGGTCCCCAGTTTAAGATTGGTGATATGGTGTGGTTATCATCAAAAAATATTGCTATGAAGGTGGCTTCTCCTAAGTTTAAGCCTAGATTTATTGGACCTTACAAGATTTTGGAGATTATTAATCCGGGCTCTTTTCGTTTGGCTCTTCCTGTCACATTTAAAATCCATAATGTGTTCCATAAGTCCTTGTTGAAGAGGTTTGTTGAACCAGTTGTTCCTGGGGTGGCACCTCCAGACCCTGTATTGGTTGAAGGTAACATGGAATATGAGGTAGAGAAAATACTGGATTCCCGTCTGGTTAGACGGAGACTCCAGTGTTTGGTTAAGTGGAAGGGTTATGGTCAGGAGGATAATCCCTGGGTCTCTGCCTCTGATATTCATGCCAAAAGATTGGTGTGTGCATTTCATCGGGCTCACCCTGATCGCCCTGGTGGCGTGGTTGAGGGTTCGGTGACCCCTCCTCAAGGGGGAGGTACTGTTGTGAGTTCATTTTCCCCTTCGTCACTGAGGTCTGGTGAACTCCCTATTCTGGTAAAGGAAGGTAATGAGCCTGATTATCAGGCACCTGAGCCTAATGAGGATGACTGGCTGAGTGGAGTCACGGACTGGATATAAGGCTGCCGACACCCTTCTGCCCTGCGGGTGATTTCTCTGTGGACTTCTAGGACACCAGTCTTATTCCTGCTCCTCTAAAGCTAAGTTTTCTGTTTTGCCTGTTTGCATTTTTGTTTTGTTTTTTGTTTTCCTTGCTTTTCTGTATTCTGCCATTCCCTGCTGGGGTGAGCTGAATCTCCTTTTGCCTGTAGCTCTGTCTTCAGAACATTCCTGAGTACTGACATAGCTTTTTTGAAGCCTAGCGTCTTCAGGGCCTTTTTTACTGTCAGTCTGTTGGCTCTTATTTTCATAGGGTTTTTCACGGATTGCAGACAGCAGCCTTCCTGTCCTTTTCTATCTAGTTAGTTTGGGCCCCGTCTTTGCTCAGTCTATCTTTCTGTCTGTGTTAGTATTTTCATCTTGCTTCACCGTCATTATATGTTGGGGGCTGCCTATTGCTTTGGGGTCTGCTCTGGGGCAGTTTAGATTTCCCCTTTCTTTCTTTAGGCCTATTTAATTCTCCGGCTGTGATCGAGGGGTCTAGGGCATCGTAGGAACCCCCCACGGCTACTGCTAGTTGTGTTGATAGGTTCAGGGGTCTGCAATCCGATAGCTGCCAACTTCTCTGGTTTTCTGGACTTAGCTAGCATTTCTGTTTTTGCCTCCTATGGTGACTCAATCATAACAGGATTCTATGGGGGTGAACATGGGGATTCTACAGGAGTGAACATGGGGATTATACGGGGGGGTGAACATGGGGATTCTATAGAAGTGAACATGGGGATTCTATGGAAGTGAACATGGGGATTCTATGGAAGTGAACATGGGGATTCTATGGGGGTGACACAGCACATGGGGATTCTATGGGGGTGATATGCAGCACATGGGGATTCTATGGTGGTGATATGCTGCACATGGGGAGGCTATGGGAAGGCTGTATACTGTCATGCAGTTTATGGGAAGGCTGTGTGGGGCTTATACAGTATATAGGGAGGCCGTGTGGGGCTCAATCAGTATATGGGGAGGCTGTGGGGGCCTCATGCAGTATATGGGAGGCTGTGTGGGGCCTCAGTCAGTATGTGGAGAGACTGTAGGGCTCATGCTGTATATAAGAAGGCTGTGTGGGGCTCATGTTGTATATGGGTAGGCTGTGTGGGGCCTCATGCAGTATATGGGGAAACTGGGACCCATACAGTACATGGGCAGGCTGTGTGGGGCTCATGCTGTACATAGGGAGGCTCTGTGGGGCTCGTGCTGTACATGGGGAGGCTGTGTAGGGCTCATGCTGTACATTGCAAGGCTATGTGGGGCTCATGCTGTACATGGGGAGGCTGTGTGGGGCTCACGCTGTACATGGGGAGGCTATGTGGGGGTCATGCTGTATATAGGGAGGCTGTGTGGGGCTCATGCCGCATATAGGGAGGCTGTGTGGGGCTCATGCCATATATAGGGAGGCTGTGTGCGGCTCATGCCATATATAGGGAGGCTGTGTCGCACATGCCATATATAGGGAGGCTGTGTGGGGCTCATGCCGTATATAAGGAGGCTGTGTGGGGCTCATGCCGTATATAGGGAGGCTGTGTGGGGCTCATACTGTATAATATAGGGAGGCTGTGTGGGGCTCATGCCGTATATGGGGGAGGCTGTGTGGGGCTCATACTGCATATGTAGTAGGCTGTGTGAGGCTCATGCTGTATATAAGGGGCAGTGGGGGGGTTTAAAGATATATAGGGGGGTGTCAGCATACTTAATTCTGCTCAATATTAAGTGATACAATTAATATTAATAAATTAATATGGAGTAGAATTAATTTCAAGCTATTGGTTCGGCCCTCCACAACAGTCATGGCCTCTCATGTAGCCCCTCGGGAAAACTAATTGCGCACCCCTGTTCTGTAGTATAGAAATATATTGTCTAGTAACATCAGATTCTGTTTCCATGGAATCCGCCCTGTCCGCAAGAAGCGTAACATCTTGACGTATGGACTTGAGTTCTGCTCTGCAAGCATCTTTTACTTCCGAGACCAGAGACTTACAGTTCTCTTTTGTAGGTAGGTGCGTGACATATTTCTCCAGGGATATGTTGCTCGAGTTGGAGCTCAATTTCGCCTGATTCGGTGTCTGAAGGGGAATCCTGGGAGTTCCTTCGGCATCTTAAAGGGAGAGTAAAACAGTTAATGATGGAGTCGCCCCTAGGTCCTAAATACAAGTTTTGCAGAAAATGTATGAAGTCCATATCTTATCTTGGTTCACTAGTTTTATTTTGAAATAGCTTAGGTATGCCCTTTTCACAAAATCAGAAATGGATTTTCTTTGTTCCTTCAAACATTGTAAAAGGAACGGGATTGATTCAAACACTGTCTTCATGCGAACGCCAGGTTATCTATCACCTTCAAGGGTGAAAAATAAAAAGATCAGACAAAATCAAAAATAAATTTAAGAAAGGTGGTCTGCTGAATCAGTAAGCACCACACCTTTGAATTCTTAATTATTCTAAGCATCTGGTTAATACGAGCATCTAGTTAATACCAACCTTTCATAAGACAGGAGCACACTGACTCAACTTTACGTGAAAAGATATCACTGAGCTTGCCAAATGCTCTACTGCGTTGGCATACATTTCTGTGGAACACGCCGCTGACAATGTCAGTATAGAATCACAGATAGTCAGTAATGTATTTGACTAATACCTTAATATTTATTTAAATACGCATTGCAATGAATAAGTATTCAGATATTTGTCACATACAGGGCCGCCATAAGGGCATTACTGTCCTGACTGGCATATGGGGACCTGCTCACGGGCCCCAGTGGCAGGATTATGCCGATGCCAGGGATGCATATACCACTGGTGCAACTGAATCAGGGCCCGAAGGTGGAGGCGGTCCCAGTATGCTGCCACTATGGGGCAAATGAGTCAAGCTTGCGGGTGGGAGTGAGAGGGGCAAGGTGTCATGCAGCATAGGGCCCCTCTCACTCCCTTCCTGTAATCATGCCACTATCCAAAGCCAGGGAGAGAGTGGTGCAAAGAGTGCAGGATTTCAAAAAGGGGGCATGTCATGCAGGTAGAGACGCTGGCCAATAAACGATTTCCCCACCAGATTGAGGAGAGCACTCACTGGCTGCCGTCTCTGACCTCCTGCATGGCGTGTCCCAATGGTGAGTATTCACCTGTAATCAGGGGACCCGGGCCGCACAGCATACTGGGGACAACAGAGGAGGAAGAGCAGGACTTACCTTGTGTCTTCTGCTCCCTCCACTATTCTATTCCCAGCAGACTGCAGCATCTCTTCACAGAGAAGAGGTCGGGGAAGAGGCTCACTGTACGGGACAGCACGGCAGCAGCAGGGGGCTGATAGCAGTCCTCACTGCAGTGTCCCCATCCCCAACAGTGTGTTCTGCAGCCCTCTCCAGCTGATCTCTGCACTATGTGGCCGACCTCCAGAGCTCATCTCAACACCTGAGGTCATAATTGTGTGTGTATGCATGCATCTGTATATCTATGTCTGTATGTATTTACAATATATGTATATGTGGCTATGTATCTGTGTGTATCTATTGTATGTGTGTGTACATCTGTGTATGAGTGTATCTTATGTGTGTGTATATATGTACTGTATATGTACATCTATGTATGTATGTACGTGTGTGCATCTGTGTGTGTATCTATGTGCAGTATATGTATATGTATATGTGGGTATTTACGTGTGTATGTACAGTTGTGGCTAAAAGTATTGACACCCCTGCAATTTTGTCAGATAATACTCAGTTTCTTCCTGAAAATGATTGCAAACACAAATTCTTTGGTATTATTATCTTCATTTAATTTGTCTTAAATGAAAAAACACAAAAGAGAATGAAGCAAAAAGCAAAACATTGATCATTTCACACAAAACTCCAAAAATGGGCCAGACAAAAGTATTGGCACCCTCAGCCTAATACTTGGTTGCACAACCTTTAGCCAAAATAACTGCGACCAACCGGTAACCATCAATGAGTTTCTTACAATGCTCTGCTGGAATTTTAGACCATTCTTCTTTGGCAAACTGCTCCAGGTCCCTGATATTAGAAGGGTGCCTTCTCCAAACTGCCATTTTTAGATCTCTCCACAGGTGTTCTATGGGATTCAGGTCTGGACTCATTGCTGGCCACCTTAGAAGTCTCCAGTGCTTTCTCTCAAACCATTTTCTAGTGCTTTTTGAAGTGTGTTTTGGGTCATTGTCCTGCTGGAAGACCCCTGACCTCTGAGGGAGACCCAGCTTTCTCACACTGGGCCCTACATTATGCTGCAAAATTTGTTGGTAGTCTTCAGACTTCATAATGCCATGCACATGGTCAAGCAGTCTAGTGCCAGAGGCAGCAAAGCAACCCCAAAACATCAGGGAACCTCCTCCATGTTTGACTGTAGGGACCGTGTTTTTTTCTTTGAATGCCTCTTTTTTTCTCCTGAAAACTCTATGTTGATGCCTTTGCCCAAAAAGCTCTACTTTTGTCTCATCTGACCAGAGAACATTCTTCCAAAACGTTTTAGGCTTTTTCAGGTAAGTTTTGGCAAACTCCAGCCTGGCTTTTTTGTGTCTCGGGGTAAGAAGTGGGGTCTTCCTGGGTCTCCTACCATACAGTCCCTTTTCATTCAGACGCCGACGGATAGTACGGGTTGACACTATTGTACCCTCAGACTGCAGGGCAGCTTGAACTTGTTTGGATGTTAGTCAAGGTTCTTTATCCAACATCCGCACAATCTTGCGTTGAAATCTCTTGTCAATTTTTCTTTTCCGTCCAAATCTAGGGAGGTTAGCCACAGTGTCATGGGCTTTAAACTTCTTGATGACACTGCGCACAGTAGACACAGGAACAGTCAGGTCTTTGGAGATGGACTTGTATCCTTGAGATTGCTCATGCTTCCTCACAATTTGGTTTCTCAAGTCCTCAGACAGTTCTTTGGTCTTCTTTCTTTTCTCCATGCTCAATGTGGTACACACAAGGACACAGGACAGAGGTTGAGTCAACTTTAATCCATGTCAACTGGCTGCAAGTGTGATTTAGTTATTGCCAACACCTGTTAGGTGCCACAGGTAAGTTACAGGTGCTGTTAATTACACAAATTAGAGAAGCCTCACATGATTTTTCAAACAGTGCCAATACTTTTGTCCACCCTCTTTTTTATGTTTGGTGTGGAATTATATCCAATTTGGCTTTAGGACAATTCTTTTTGTGTTTTGTCATTTAAGACATATTAAATGAAGATAATAATAGCAAAGAATTTGTGTTTGCAATAATTTTCAGGAAGAAACAGTATTATCTGACAAAATTGCAGGGGTGTCAATACTTTTGGCCACAACTGTATGTAGAGCAGATACCAGATGGTACAGATACCAGACATATAATGTAATATAGCATATACATGGTCGGGCTCTGCCGCTTCCAGCAGTTATCATGTAACCACGAGGAGGCACTTTGCACACTTGCTGTCATGTGTCAACTAAAGTGTCAGCCACGTCTGCAGTGTTCTATTCACTGACAGCCGACACTAATTGTCACCTGACTATAAGTCTGACTGCACTGGAGCCAGCAGATCCGAATGCAAACGGATATATACTGTAAATTTATTTATTACACACACAGCATATATATCTCCATCTTAGTTAAAAAATAAAAATATATATATTTTTAAAGGTGTGGGGAGGCCCAACTAGAACTTTTTCTATGGGGTCCTATGATTTCTATGTATGCCCCTGCTTGCAGGGCAGTAATAATGTGGGCAATCTGGCTTGTTGCTAGTAGCCTGAGGCTCTAGGGATCCCATAACCAGATTGCCATCATCATAAGTAGCGTACCGGGCAGGGGAGAGGCCCAGACCCATTTTTTGCAAAGGGGCACCAGCTCAGTGTCCGACTCTGGCCGGAACAGTAACTGAACCTGCATTTGAGGCAAGATGCAGACTGATGGGGCAGGGCAGGATGGAGACAGATGGGGCAGGATGAAGACAGATTGTGCCAGGATTATGGGGCAGGATGGACACACATGATGCAGGATCATGGGGCAGGATGTGGAGAGGTGGGGCTGGATGAAGCCACATGGTGCAGGATCATGGGACAGGATGGAGACACATGGGCAGGATGGAGACAGATGGGGCAGGATTGAGACACATGGGGCAGGATTGAGACACATGGGGCAGGATGGAGACAAATGGTGAAGGATGGAGACAAATGGGTCACAATGGAACCAGATGGGGCAGGATGGAGACAGATGGGGCAGGATCTCCTGTGTATAACAGCACTTATGGTGATATAAGTATTGTGGTTTTTTTTATTAATGATCAGAATTGTAGTATTAACTCACTATGTAGTGGTAATATGTGGTCCGGCCATGGTGTGGGGGTATTTATTCCTTGTATGTGCTATTATTTGATCACTATATGTGGTAATATGTGGTCTGGTCATGGTGCAGTGGTATTTGTCCCTTGTATGTGATATTATTGATCATTTTAAAAATTGAAAAATAAATAAAAATATACCTAAATTGTATTGGATATTTTAACAAATGTTTAATAAGTTACAATAGAGTAGGGCTTGGCCTAAACAGTCTACCTTGTCCTGGTGCGGATTAAAAAATCTTTTGGCCAAAACAAAAGCTGCTGGCTATGTGTGTGATCTGGTGATGGGAACTGTTAATGTATGATGGGTGAGGATGTGGTGCAGAAGTGAAGTTTTTCCAAGAAAGGGTGGTGGGACTGTGGAAGTTTTGAGGGGTGGAGCCTGGGCGGAGTCTCAAGGGGGCCCCGAAAATTTTGCCAGTAAGGGGTCCAGAAATTCCTGGTGGCAGCCCAGGTCACATACCCTGCAGACCAGTTTTGATTCTATGATTAATAAGTCTGTCGAGAAAAAGATCCCAAATTCATGTGTGGGCAACTGGACATTATCTCAAAAATTAGAGCTGCTACAAAAAAAAGAATGACATATTCTGATTCAGATGACTGAATATACCTAAAATCAAGCCTAATACTTGAGGAAACGAAATTATTTTATCATTTGTTCCCCATTATTGCCTTTATTCAGCTTGGAAATTGTAGAGAAATCCATCTCTGAAGTTTTTATAGCAAGTGCAGTGGGCAGACACTACACTTCCAACTTTCATGCATGTCTCCTTATTTCCCTGCCCGCCTTCAATCTTTGACTGACAGGTCACTCTTCTTTCTTCCTCTGCCAAATATTCTGCACAAGAGTCAAGTCATTGCCTGGGATCATCTCAATCAGAGAGGGCGGGCAAACTCAGATCACTAGTGAGAACCGGCATATCAATCTGCGCATGTGCTGCCCGGTCTGAGACAACTCCAGGAAGTAATTATGCGCAGGCGTTGAATCATTTCCCTGAGTTGTCTCAACAGTGTGAGCCATGAATACGCTGATCGTTAGGCCAATTCACAATGTCACCAGGAGCTTGCTGCCCATGCGCCACCCCTTGCAAGGAGATGACCCTGGACAATGAATCGGTTCTTGCGCAAAATCTCAGGCAGGGACCGAGAAAAGACTGAAGGCTGATGGCGTGGTTGAAATAAGCAGACAGGCATGAGATCTGGAAGTGAAGTGTCCACCCAGTGCACTTGCAATAAAAACTTCAGAGATGGTTTTATCTGCACTTTACAAACGGAATATTGCAAGAAATTTATGTATTTATTAAGCATTATAGGGCCTTTACAAACATGCCTTTAGTTAGGGGTCTACTTTCCTGATGACAGGTTCCCTGCAAATTATTTTTTATTGGATTCCCCAGCACCACAGATTAATATAATTTTTACTTAGTTTATCCATAAAATAAGTTCACTGGTTGACGTTCTCCTATACATTATTTTTCCAACTTTCCAAAAATTTGTATATTATACAGTCCTTAGACTAAATTACTATTTCTACACACCATACTGCAATTTATTTTTTTGTAAATTAGCTCCACTTATTAATTCTTTTTTAATAGTATGTTTAATTTATTACAATATTTTATTCATTCTTTCTTATTTTTTTACATTTATTCATACACATTTGATCTAATCCTACAAAAACCACATAAAAGCTATTTGTACTTCAAAGGTAAAAGGGTTAAAGTTTAGACGTTAGATGGTTAATTTTCAGCCAACTCCAAATGACTTAAAACACATTTAAAAAAAAAAACTAAGAAGTTTTCATTTTTAGTGACCTGTTCTATCTTGACACACACATTTAACCCTGAGTATGACAGATAACATTCTGGCTGGTGGAGCAAAGGCAGTTGTTTGTAGACTGACAGCTAATAGCAAGTAAACAGACCGAATGTAAAAACACTGAATAAGACGGAATGTGCTGCAAAGTGAAAAGACAGCAAGACCTTTCATAATTTTAAGCCATTTATTGCTGTTTCTTCTAAACAGATTACGGAATTCTGTATAAAAATTTCGCTGGCAAAATACCAACTATAGGAACAATTTGAGAGAATTACATGACAAGAACTGTACTTAAATGAATGCCTAGGTAGGAGAACTGTACTTTAATATTTCCATTCCTCAATGTGTAGAAAACCAATGCGAGAATCAGATCACAAGTGAGGAGAAGGAAAGATTAATTTCTCCATTACCTGTCTTGGAGTATATGGGACTGCACTTAGATGACATCCGAGCACAGTCCAATGTTTTACACGCACCCATTGACTTGAATGGGCATGCACCGTGCGAGATACCTTGGCAATCGCAATATGCTGCGATTTTTTTTTCTCATGCAGAATCCGAAAGAGAAAAAAAATCTCTAATCTGCTCTATCTCATTAAATAACAGTGGTCAGAGTGCAATACGAGATTTGCGCGCATTGCACTCCTCTGTCTTATATGCCAGAGTGAGTGAGACATTAATATCACTGCCGCAGTTTCTGCCCTGTTCATGAAGTGAAGCGTCATCAAAGTCCTCAGTTTCAGGTGCTGGGCTAGTCCCTGCATGCTGTGCACTGTGCAATGTGCACAGTGACAGCTCACTCTCTGTTGTCAGCTCAGATCAGCATTAACAAGCCAGCAGCAGAGTGGAGTCAGAATACCCGGCATGTAAAAACTAGTGACGTCACTTGCGGAGGCGGCCATGGTCAATGCATGCCAGGTATTCTGACACCGCTCTTTTACTGGCTCGTTACTACTGATCTGAGCCGATAGAACGTGTGCTGTCATTGTGCACATCGTGCATGGACCAGCCTTGCCCATGAAACAAGTGTCACTGATGACCCTTCGTTTCAGGGAGGAAGCAGTGGCTGTGGCAATGACCATAGCTTCTGACACCTGATGATGCTTTGTTTGAGTATCACAGCATGCACTGAGATTCTCAAATGATCATCTGAAAGGAAGTAGGGAAGAAAATAGAAAAACAGGTAGATAGTGTAGCTATGGAACGGTAGGGAATTTTTAATGAACAGATATTAGAAAATAGTTAAGATTATGGGACTAAATAGATAGGGAGTTAGGGACATGACTTTGTCTTGGCTTTCAGACCACCCCTTTAACCATTTAAATGTCAGTGTGAGTCAGGCTGCTGAAAGCCCCCTTAACTGCCAATCTATTCCCCTAAAGTTCAACTATAAGCAGAGTTTCATAGAACAGCAATTTTCATACTATACCCTGCAATACTGAGGTATTGTAGCATATAAATTATGAAAACCCATTTCAAAGGTAAATAAATTAATTTTAAATAAACATGTTTGTTATTCTTAGGAACATTTGGTCAGAAAAAAGCGTGGGATATTAGGTAAAAGGATAAAATTCCTTTATTCAACAATGGGTGGTAATTAATGGCACTACGCACAACAGAGTGCCCGCACTTGCATAGATACAATAGCTTATACAAGTGAAATAAAAACAAGATAAAAAGCAATCATCGCGGACTACACAAAAGTAGTACAAATAAATTGGCATACTGTATACCATATGCTGGTTAAAAATGTAATAAATATCTCAATAGGTAATGTATATGACCAGCATAGAAATATATGTACAGTATAAATGCACTGGAAAAAGAGGAAAGAGGGCAGGGAAGGGAGATGGGAGCAAGGTGGCAGGGTCCACAGTAAGAGATGGGGAAGAACACCCCCAAATTTGTAGAGCAATGTAAAAGAACAATGGTAATAAACTGTATGTGTATTAAACCCAGAAAAAGGAGTGATCGATAGCAGTCAAATGGCTGCCTGGTAGTAGTTCAATATCCAAAGTTGGGAATACAAGATTATAACTGTGTATGCAATAGCAAACAATATAATATGGGTAATTATACACAGATGGACAATGGCCTACCATATATAATTGAAGGGAAGAGGATAATGGTAACTGACTACATGTGTTGTATCAAACATAGGGGAAGGTGTGATAGATAGCAGATTCATACTATAGTAATGCACATAATGCAAAATACAGTAAGCATTGGCCAACTAATATAGATAAGTGATAATGTGGTGGAGCGATACCAACCCTATCATATACCAGTCGGCATGGGTAAATCTTGCAGAAAAAGTGTGGCAGCAGGGGGTGTCATAGTAGTTAAAAAAGTGCATTGAAATATTTCACACAGACAGGTCATGCCAATCAGGTTATCACATCTATATAAAGAATATGCATGAGAAAAGTCAATATAGGCAATATATAGCAGTATAGGATATATACCCAGGCAGCGGAGGATTACCTTGGTGGTCCACAGTCCAAGTGCAGCACACACCCCGACGCGCGTTCCGGAACAAGTCATGATCACTGTATTCGAGGGATGGAGAAATGGAGCCTGAAGTTAACAAAACAGAAAGCAAAGGACTACTCAATGGTAATGAAGGTATAAACGTATTAAAAAATATTAAGTGGATTCCTAGTGTAAAAATATATAACAGATACCTTAAAACCAAGAAATGGACCTGAGTAATACAAGATGGATAGTCAGAAAATTAAAATACAAGAAAAGAAAACGGAGCTGACCATATAGTCCAAAAATATAAATTCTTTATTGTACAGTACTGATAATAAAATACAGGCTAAAAACAAACGGACACATAATGCAATATGTCACAAAAAATATATATTTACATAATGTAAAATAATGGGACGCACACCCAGGAAAAAAGATATATAATCAGAATAATAAATGTATTCAAGGATTCTTTTGCACAAAATAATTAGATTATATAGTGATCCTATCATGACAATAATAATATAAGTGCATACCATGTGGTAAAATTAATTGCATGATTAGGCAATAAAAAAAAGGAAAAAATTAAAAATTAAAAAATATCGGATAGGTGATCAGCACAATGTAAAAAGAATGTGCAGTGCAAGGTACATTAAGAAGGAGCAAGAGATCCTGGGAATTACGATAATAAGTTACTAAGATAGGGAATGACTTACAAGAGTAGAATTGGATCCCCGTCTCCTGGATGGCGTCCTCCTTTATGCGCGTTTCAGCACGCTGCCTTCATCGGGGGGTGTTCTGGAGTAAGTCATGATCACTGTATTCGAGGGATGGAGGCTTAGCTTGAATGGAGCCTGGGTGAAGACTACGGGGGCCCAAAAATGTTACCAGTATAGGGTCCTGAAATTCCTGGTAGCAGCCCTGTAATATATGTGTTTGTCTGAGTAATGTATAGCGTGTGATAAGTATTGTTAGTATAATATGCATAATGTATAACGCAGGATGTGATAACATAAGAGAAGTAATGTTGGTAGTGTACAGTATAGGGTGGCATAGGGTAATACATAGGCTTGGATTTAGGAGATAAGATAGGTAGAATAAGATAGTGACTCTAGTTAGATAGTGACATTATGGTAAGGCCCCCGTCACACATAAGTGACCCACCAGTGATCCCGACAACGATATGACCTTGTCAGGATCGCTGGTGTATCGCTACATGATCAATGGTGAGCTGCCAAACAGGCAGATCTCAGCAGCGATCAGGACCAGCGACGATGCGGGTAACAAGCACGCGCGTCGCTTAGTTACCCGCTGTGTACCTTAGATACCAGCGTGCTGGTGAAGGGAACGGGTAACCAAGGTAAACAGGGGGTTTCTAAGTGCCGTGCAGCACTTAGAAACCCGCTGTTTACCTTGGTTACCAGCTCGCTGCACCAGCACGCTGGTATCTAAGGTACACAGTGTAAGAGAATGGTCAGCCATAATATACTGAGCGGCCATGATGAACCAGGCAGCCATCTTGTGAAAGTTAGGATACAGACTCAACTTTTACAAAAGAACTAATAAAATGTACTTTGAAATGGAGGATGTAAAATGAGATCATGTCTGTTAGCAGACCTGGCAGGCGAGCATAAAGGAAAATTGGATCAATAGGGGAATAGGGTTAACAAATATATGGTCAATGTGTGTATTAGTGTTGAGCATTCCGATACCGCAAGTATCGGGTATCGGCCGATACTTGCTGTATCGGAATTCCGATACCGACTTCCGATATTTTTTCAATATCGGAATTCGGCATCGGAATCGGAAGTTCAGTTGATTGACGGCCTGACGTCATCATGTCATCTCCTGTCATCATGTCATCATGTCATCACGTCATCTCCTGGACTCAGAGGTGTGCAGACGTGCCTGTCTGCTCTCTGCCAGACTGTGGAGACAATAGGGCGCCTTGCTAGTGGCAGCCCATTGCAGCAGCTATTATTTTATTTTATTTTGTTTGTTACAGTCTTTTATACCTTTCCTGATGTCTTTTTGGACCTCTAATTTCAACCTTGGATCTATGCAACGTTTTCATCTCGTGGATTGCGACGTTCCTGCACGCTGGTCTGCTGTGGGATGGAAAATGCAGCACACCCCCACACTTTCTACTGCTGCCGGGCACACTGCATATGGTTTTTACCCGGATCCTCCACTACCACCCACAAGTCCCCTGCTGGCATGGCCACTTTGGGGTACGCAATATGGTCCATCTCAGCTAATACTACCGACGGATGTATGCTGCTGCCCACAGCCTGTGTCAGTGATACAGCCATATGTGCTTAGCGGAGAGCACCGTATACAGTATGCCACGGAGAGGTCTCCCGGGATGGATGGAATCACTGATCGGATGGTTGTCCCTAGGTCTGTCGCTAATCGAGTAGTGTATTCAAGGAGTCGTCTTCTGGAAATGCGCAGGACAAAGTCTTCTCCAGCAGTTGCAATACCACATGTTCCACGGGAAATGAGGAGACCTTTCAGAGGTTGCAGAGCAGGCAAGAAGACCAAGTCCTGGAGGAGAAGGTTTAAACCTGCAGTCCCATCCATCATCATGGGTAATGTACGATCGCTTGGTAACAAGTCGGATGAACTGCTGGCTCTGAGTAAGACCCGGAAGGAGTTCAGGGAATGCAGTCTCATGTGCTTTACAGAAACCTGGTTGCATGAGGACGTCCCGGATTCAAGTATATCGGTACCGGGGTTTCAAATGGTTCGGGCTGACAGGGACAGAGTGAAGTGCGGTAAGAAGAAGGGTGGAGGAGTGATACTGTACATTAACAACAGATGGTGTAATCAGGGGCATGTAACAGTAAAGGAGAGACATTGTTGCCCAAACATTGAACTATTAGCAGTGGGCCTCAGGCCTTACTATCTGCCTAGAGAATTCTCTCTTGTTATTGCAGTGGTGTCGTATATACCACCATCTGCAAATCCAGAGGCAGCTGGGGATGTACTGTCTGGGGTGATTGCCCGGCTTCAGACGAAACACCCTAACTCTCTAACTGTCATTTCTGGGGATTTTAATAGAGCCAAGATCTCATTACCAAAATTCTATCAATATGTCAAATGTTCTACAAGGGACAATTATATATTGGATCTCCTCTATGCCAGTGTTAAGGATGCTTACTCATCATCTGCATTGCCCCCCCTGGGGAAATCTGACCACAATCTCATACTATTGTCTCCAGCTTATCAACCAGTTGTCTGCAAACAACCAGCGACAATTAAACGGATAAGGAAATGGTCTCCGGCAGCTGAAAAGACTTTACAAGACTGCTTTGAATGCACAGACTGGGAGGTGTTATGTGCCAGGGAACCTAATGATGATGTTAATGAGGTTACCAGGAGAGTTACTGATTACATCAACTTTTGTACTGACAATATTGTACCTATTCATGAGGTTCGGTGTTTTGCAAACAATAAGCCTTGGATTACAAAAGAATTGAAACATCTACTAAACAGGAAAAAAAAAGCTTTTGAAAGGAAGGACAAGGAGGAAATGAAAATTGTTCAGAGAGACTTAAAGGGGAAAATTAGGATTGCCCGTGAAGCATTCAGAATTAAATTGGAAAATAAATTGTCACATAACAACTCCAGAGAAGTGTGGGCTGGAATGAAGCTTTTGACTGGGTTTAAGGCAAGGTCAGATCAGGGGGGTGGGGGGCTGATCATGGCTAATGAAATGAATGTTTTTTTCAACAGATTCAACAATAAATGTGCCATGTCAACAGAGGAGAGGGCCGGGGAGAGACGAGCAATATCAACTGGGGGGAGGAAGTCGGAGTCTTTCTTGATCTCCGAAAATGATGTGAGGGAACAGTTTAGTAAGCTGGTCATGGGTAAAGCAGCAGGGCCTGATGGTATCTGTCCACGTGTCCTCAGAGTGTGTGCGAATCAGTTGTGCACTGTCTTCCAGCACCTGTTTAACTGGAGCTTACAATCACAGAGAGTACCAGTTCTATGGAAGACTTCTTGCCTGGTGCCGGTTCCCAAGACTACCTTCCCGAGCTCCCATAATGACTATAGACCGGTGGCCTTAACATCGCATGTGATGAAGTCCTTGGAGAGAATTGTACTTGCCTACTTGTGTCCGAGGGTGTCTGCTTTTACGGACCCCCTTCAGTTTGCGTATCGGCAGAGTCTGGGGGTGGACGATGCTGTAGCGTATCTACTACAAACAGTACATTCCTTTTTGGACAATGATAGAACCACTGTGCGTGCCATGTTCTTCGATTTCTCCAGTGCATTCAACACCTTACAGCCACTATTATTACGTAAAAAGCTGGTTGAAATGGCGGTTGATGAGGGACTAGTGAATTGGATCATTGATTATCTGTCGGACAGGCCACAGTTTGTGAGGTTGGGGGCGGCCGTATCGGATAGTGTGCGGAGTAGTGTTGGAGCCCCTCAGGGAACGGTGCTGTCGCCATTCCTTTTTACGTTATACACAGCTGATTTTCAGTATAAATCAGACCTTTGTCACCTTCAGAAGTACTCTGATGACTCAGTGATAGTCGGAGGTATTGAGAGAGACCGGGGGGAGGAGGAATACAGAAGGGTGGTTTTGGACTTTGTTGACTGGTGCCAGGCTAACCATTTAGAACTCAACGTAAAGAAAACCAGGGAGCTGGTGTTGAGTTATGGAAGGTGCATGAAGGATTGCTTACCTATCACTATTGATGGTCAGGATGTGGAGATGGTGGAGAATTTCAAATATTTGGGGGTTCACCTGGACAGCAAGCTTGATTGGAGGTGCCATATGGAGAAGGTTTGCAAGAAAGGGATGAGTAGACTTTACTTCCTAAGGAAGTTAAGGTCGTTTAATGTGTGTAGCAAAATGCTTGAAATGTTCTACCAATCCATTGTGGCGAGTGCAATCTTTGATGCAATTATATGCTGGGGTAGTAGTGTGCGCACAGCTGACGCGAATAAGCTGAATAAACTTATCAAGAAGGCTAGTGCGGCGGTGGGTCTACAACTCAGGACTTTCGAGGAGGTATTAGAGGATAGAATTACTAAGAAATGCAAGGCTATAATGAGCAACAATACACACCCGCTCTATGAACTGTTTGCGAAGCAAAAGAGCACATTCAGCAAGCGTCTACTCCAACTAATGTGTAAAAAGGAAAGATATAGAAAATCGTTTGTTCCGACAGCTGTGGGGATGTTTAACAAATGTATAAGTGTAAAGCATCCCAAGACTAAATGAAGTTCAAAGTGTATGGGGGGGAATTGGTGAGTTACAAGTACCAGTCTATCCGCATCTGCTGTCCATATAGACTTATTTTGTAAAGTGTGTATTGTTCTTGTAATGTTCTTGATCTTTGTTCTGCTGCTGTAATACTGTAATTTCCTCCGGGATCAATAAAGTTTATCTAATCTAATCTAATCTAATCATGATGCGCGGTGTGTGCGCATCATGATGCGCCGTCATTTCGGGCCTTCCGGGGGTCTCTGCCGGCCTGCCGGGGGGCTGTGCCGGCCTGCCGGGGGGCTGTGTGGACTGCCCGGGGTCTGTACCGGCCTGCCGGGGGGCTGTGCCGGCCTGCCGGTGGTCTGTGCACCCTGTGGGGGTCTGTACCGGCCTGCCGGGGGGCTGTGCCGGCCTGCCGGGGGGCTGTGCTGATGTCCGGGGGTCTGTGCAAGCATCGTCCGATGGGACTACAAGTCCCATCGGGCGATGCCTGCTACCATGACAGTGATTGACACATTAGCCAATGATGGGACAGTAGTAGTCCCATCATCCGGCTAATGTGTTAAATGTTAAAAAAAAAAAAAAAAAAAAAAAAAAAATACTACATGCATGCTACATACATACTACATGCATGCTACATATATACTACATACATACTACATACATGCTACATACATACTGCATGCTACATACATACTACATACATACTACATACATACTACATACATACTACATATATACTACATACATACTACATACATGCTACATACATACTGCATGCTACATACATACTACATACATACATACTACATACATACTACATACATGCTACATACTGCATGCTACATACATACTACATACATACTACATGCATGCTACATACATACTACATATATACTACATACATACTACATACATGCTACATACATACTGCATGCTACATACATACTACATACATACTACATGCATACTACATATATACTACATACATACTACATACATGCTGCATGCTACATATATACTACATGCTACATACATACTACATGCATGCTACATACATACTACATATATACTACATGCATGCTACATACATACTACATACTACATATATACTACATACATACTACATATATACTACATACATACTACATGCTACATACATGCTACATACATACTACATACATACTACATACATACTACATGCATGCTACATGCATGCTACATGCATGCTACATACATACTACATGCATGCTACATACATACCACATACATACTACATGCTACATACATACCACATATATACTACATACATACAATACATTCATACAATACATACATAGACATACAGTACATATAACATAGAGTAACATACTTACCAATACTTGTCACATTGTTCCCCGAAGCCATTGTCTATTCCGGGATAAATATTAACATAACAAACCACAAAAATACTCACCCACGATCCGAAGCAGTCCACGAGTGTGTCCCACGACGATCTTGGGTAGAGAACTGCAGCATCAGATGATGCTGCCGTTCTCTACGGGCTGTAGGAATCCAATGACGGAAGGTAGGTATCCTTCCGCACTGTATTCCTCCGCCACTTAAAAAAAAAAAGTCCCTAGTCTCACTTTATGCCATTGCTGTGTGGGAATTTCCCACACAGCAATGGCATAAAGTGAGACTAGGGACTTTTTTTTTTTAAGTGGCGGAGGAATACAGTGCGGAAGGATACCTACCTTCCGTCATTGGATTCCTGCAGCCCGTAGAGAACGGCAGCATCATCTGATGCTGCAGTTCTCTACCCAAGATCGTCGTGGGACACACTCGTGGACTGCTTCGGATCGTGGGTGAGTATTTTTGTGGTTTGTTATGTTAATATTTATCCCGGAATAGACAATGGCTTCGGGGAACAATGTGACAAGTATTGGTAAGTATGTTACTCTATGTTATATGTACTGTATGTCTATGTATGTATTGTATGAATGTATTGTATGTATGTAGTATATATGTGGTATGTATGTAGCATGTAGTATGTATGTGGTATGTATGTAGCATGCATGTAGTATGTATGTAGCATGCATGTAGTATGTATGTAGTATGTATGTAGTATGTATGTAGTATATATGTAGTATGTAGTATGAATGTAGTATATATGTAGTATGTATGTAGCATGTAGTATGTAGCATGCATGTAGTATATATGTAGTATGTATGTAGTATGTATGTAGCATGCATGTAGTATATATGTAGTATGTAGCATGTAGTATGTATGTAGCATGCATGTAGTATGTAGCATGTAGTATGTATGTAGCATGCATGTAGTATATATGTAGTATGTATGTAGTATGTATGTAGCATGCATGTAGTATGTATGTAGCATGTAGTATGTAGCATGCATGTAGTATATATGTAGTATGTAGCATGTAGTATGTATGTAGCATGCATGTAGTATATATGTGTTATGTATGTAGCATGTAGCATGCATGTAGTATGTATGTAGTATATATGTGGTATGTATGTAGCATGCAGTATGTATGTAGCATGCATGTAGTATATATGTAGTATGTATGTTGCATGTAGTATTTATGTAGTATGAATGTAGCATGTATGTAGTATGTAGTATGAATGTAGCATGTATGTAGTATGCATGTTGTATGTATGTAGCATGTAATTTTTTTTTTTTTTTTTTTTTTACATTTAACACATTAGCCGGATGATGGGACTACTACTGTCCCATCATTGGCTAATGTGTCAATCACTGTCATGGTAGCAGGCATCGCCCGATGGGACTTGTAGTCCCATCGGACGATGCCTGCACAGACCCCCGGAGCCTGCACAGACCACCGGCAGGCCGGCACAGCCCCCCGGCAGGCCGGCACAGCCCCCCGGAGCCTGCACAGCCCCCCGGCAGGCCGGCACAGCCCCCCGGCAGGCCGGCACAGCCCCCCGGAGCCTGCACAGCCCCCCGGCAGGCCGGCACAGCCCCCCGGCAGGCCGGCACAGCCCCCCGGAGCCTACACAGACCACCGGCAGGCCGGCACAGACCACCGGAGCCTGCACAGACCCCCTGGCAGACCGGCACAGCCCCCCGAAAGGCCCGTACAGACCCCAGAGAGGCTGTACAAGGGCAGGAAAGGGTTTTTCTTATTCCGATACCGGAAGTCCCATAGACTTGAATGGGACTTCCGGTATCGGAATCGGCGATACCGATACTTTTTTTAAAGATCGGCCGATACCATCCGATACGATACTTTGAAGTATCGGACGGTATCGCTCAACTCTAGTGTGTATACATGATAATGTTGGTAGAGAACAAACTCATTAAAATGTCAAATGCATGAATTTGTGGATCAAGTCTGGAAGCAGTGATAAGATTAAAGACAGTAGCTATATACAACAATGACTTTTATGGGTTTTAATGTTGTTTGGGGAAACGTTAATTAATGTCTTCGTATTATGTCATTATATTCTTTGTTCTACACCACATGTTTCTCTATAATTATCATGCAAACACCCTCTGCGGCATAATGCAGATTTCTCTGTTTGTATTATGTATAAAAAGGCACCCATAATTTAGCATGGGGCCTTTCCATCGCCAGACTTCTCAGCAACTCTTCACCCATCTGGATTCCTGTTTTGTGCCTGCATGCTTCATCTCAACTGACTTTCTGTACCTGTTCTGCCGTGTATCTCCTAATAAACTTCAACCTCAGCTTGATAAGAGGATCGTCTGCATCTTTTTCCCGGCTCTTCCAGCTCTCAGTAAGGACTTTTTCTTACAAGTGGCGATTGCCAGCCAGGAGGAGCTGCTCCGGAGAGCTGCCTCCAGAAGAACCACTGGAAGAATTTGTGGATGAGGACTTGGAAGTTGGAAGAGTGAAGAAAAAACAAAAAAAAACGTGTGTGGCCATACGATAAGCCGATCAAAGGAAGCCTGCCTGAAGGAGAACCTCTCGTGATCGCTCCGAGTCCGCCTGCCCAATTTTTATAAGAAAACTACAGAAGAAAAAAAGACTATAAAAATATATGTGCAACCAAGAAGAAGTTATCTACAAGGACGTGAGAACTTTTTTGTGCCGGATAGCAAGAAGCTTTAAAAGGGCGTGGGGAGACGCTTGGCAAGCGTAACGAGTGAGGCTGGAATCATGGCTGCACCTCTTTTGATATTTTTGGTCGACCCAGTCTGCAGCAGGTCTTCCATCCGAGAGAGGTGTGAGTATCTAACACTGCTTAAATTGCATTTGTTGATACTAGAACAGAGAAAAAGTCGTCCTTGTAGGCCACTGTAAATATGGAGTGGTTACGGAAGCAGGCAGAGAAGTATGCTGGCACACCCCAGCTGGAGGGGGTTAATGTTGAAACCACGTGGTTAAATTGTATGCGTTGGTTTACCAAAGAGAACAGAGAACTAGATAGAAAAAACTCGCTTGGGAAGACTAGTAGCCGAGTAGCGGCTTTGTGTAAGACAGTCATAACTTTTGATCAGGCTCTTGATAGGCAGCCTACACCACAGTATGTACATGGGATCACCCGGGTGGGGCAGCGTATGGGGAGAGATTAGAACAGTTGAATGAGACATTGAAGCAAGCAGAGGAAACACAAAAGGAGGGGGTTGAGTTGCAGCCTTTGAGCGCACTTATAGCACAGATGGAGTCTGCAGTGGGGAAGTGCAGGGCTGACGCAGATACAATCTCAGAATGGAAGTCAATGTTAGGAGACTGGATGAGAGAATACACAAACACACAGGATAGATTGTCCCGACAGCTTCAGCACATGCAGACACAGTTGAGTAAAGAGTTGGCAGAAGAGGAGGAAAGAGATGATTCATCCCAGGTAGAATTTAAATTTGATGCTGCTTCAACCCCGAGAAAAATCCCTGGCCAAATGTCCCTGGTCCATCTTAAATTTGTTAAAAATTTGCCTAATTGGGAGGAAGGTAAGGCAGTGTTTCGTAATGTTCTTGATTTTGAATCATGGCTAGATAAATTCCAAATTAAATCTAAGGAAGATGCTTCCCGTTATTTCATGTCTTTTGTGCCTCCTGAGTTGATGTCCCATCTTAAAGCTCAGCAAGCCAAAGGGATTCAATATGATCTGACAGAACACCAGGGGAGAATGAAGTTTGTGATTTCACAGAAGTTAGGGGGGAGAAAGCCCTCTACGGCATTGTTAGATTCCTTTAAAATTAAGAAGGGGAGTGATCTCAGAATAAAGGCAGATAAATGGGTTGCAGCCTGGTGTGTTGTGTTTGATAAGACTTTAGATACTATGGACCAGGGTGATAAATTTGCTATGATGGAACAATTTGTAAAAAAAAAGTGCCCTTGGAAGGGGTTTTTAAATCAGGAGATTTGCAAAATGCTGAATCTATTGAAGATGTTGTGGAGGCTTTGTTAACCAATGTTAGGACAATGCAGTCCGAGGTGAAGGGTGATGAGTCCAATGTTTTTGCGTACCATTCACCTCGGGGTGTATCTGCTGATTCAGGGAGGCCAGGAATTCCGGGAGGTATGGACAGCTACCGGGAATGGGCAGGTCCCATTCGGCAGATCCCCCACGGGATCCCATGAGAGGTCCTCCCCTGTGTTACTCTTGCGGATATCTGGGACACGTTAGACGTTTTTGTCCCAACCTAGTGCCAGGGACTGAACCTCGGGAGCCATTTAACGCCCAACGGCCCCGGGAGTTCTCTAGACCTCCTTTCGGAGTTAGACCTCCTTATCCAGCAGTGAATGACCCTAGGCAATATCAGCAGTATAATGGTCTCCAAATGGTTAACCCAGTCTCTCAGGAGCCTTCTGCTCCTGTTCCTTCCCCAATAGCTCCCACTCATCCGAGCCCGGAGGTCCATGCTATTCAGGGGAGATCACTCCTCCTCGTCCCTATGCTCCCTGATCAAGGAGTTACGGGAACATGAGGACCGGACCCTGACTGAGGATCTCTTTGGAGTGGGGGGTGGCAGCTGTTGGACGAAAGCCGTGTCCAGATGGGGATGATGGATTTTTCGGGTTTCCCACCGCAGGTAACACTGATTGATGGGGTGCTCCCCCTGTTCCCCTTGCCCCCCTTTCCCTGGGCAAGGATGGAAGACCTTATGTCAGAGGGAGAATAGAGGTGCTGCCATGGGAAGACATCCTCACCGATACAGGAGCCTCAGTTTCAGTAACAAGACATAAATTGCAGTCACCCCCTGGACTTCCTGAGACTACCACTTTGGTAGGATTTGAGGGCTCCTGTATTCAAGCAGTAAAAAGTCGTCCAGTAAATATGAGATTTCAGGACACAGGGGGATCGAAGCAAAGTGGTCTTCGATGCGCTTTTTGGGTAAACCCACAGTTACGGTCCACTATTTTGGGTACTGATGTTTTGGGAGCAATGGGAATTGTTGTTGATTTATGTAACAAAGTCTTGTGGCGGAATAAAGAAGCAACTATTTGTTCTGTAATTGTCCCTGTGGAGGAGGAGGAGAGTCATAAATTACCCATTGCTAGTTTCGCATTATGTACTTATGAAAATGTTGAAAATGCTGACAATGATGTCTTGAAAAATGAATTGAAGCAAAGGTTCTCTGAATTGTGGATCTCAAAGAAAACTGATTGTGGGTTAAAGCAAACTCAGGTTAAAATTGATGGTGAAAAACTGCCACCTTTCCAGCGTCAGTATCGTATTCCTGAGGACGCAATCCCTTACATAAGGGTTGCAGTCAGTGAATTAGAAAAGCAAGGTGTTGTTGTGAAAGGTAATTCTCCATGTAATAGTCCTATTGTACCTGTAAAAAAGGAAGATCGCAGTTTTCGAATGGTGGTAGACCTGAGACTTGAAAATAAGTACACTCCCTCAGCAGCTCACCTTGTTGCATCTGTCCCTGAAGTTACAGTATGTCACAGCTGAGGAGTGATTGTAAAGTGTTTTCTTGTTTGGACATTGCAAAAGGCTTTTTCTCACTGCCCCTAACACCTGAATCTGCCCTCCGCTCGCATTCACTTTTGAGAATGTGCAATACTTGTTCACGCGGTTGCCCATGGGATTTCACAGTTCTCCTGTGTATTTCCATCAGACATTGGCTCAAGTGTTAGAACCCTTTGGCTACAGAGACAAAGTCTTAAGGCCCTTTTACATTTAGCGATAAACCAGCGATCCGACCAGCGATACGACCCGGTCAGGATCGCTGGTGCATCGCTAAATGATCGCTAGTGAGCTTTCACACAGAAAAATCTCACAGCGATGCAGCAGCGACGCAGCGCACTATACTCACCTTTCACACACAGCGATCCTGATGTCCTACGCCTCGCTCGTCGTCACAGCAGGAAGCCCCAGCAGGAAGCAGACGACGAGAAATGGAGCCACCCGATCTCGCGCGATCAGCAACAGACAGCGGAGGAGCCAGTCGGAGGTAAGTATCACACATAGCGATATCGCTATAACGTCACAAAATCAGTGACGTTTTAGCGATATTGCTAGCGATATCGCTATGTGTAAAACCCCCTTTACAGTATGTGGATGATTTATTGATTCAAACTGTCGATGAATGTGAACACAAAGAGACCCTTGAAAATGTTTGTGAGGCTTTACAAGATGCAGGACTCAAAATGAGTCTAGACAAAGTACAATTGATGAAATCAGAGGTTAAATTTCTGGGTGTGTCAGTCTCAGCAGAAGGAAAGAAACCCATGCATGACAGGATTAAAGCTATTCAAGCTGTCCCCATACCAACTAATATTACTTAGCTTAGAAAATTTTTGGGTCTTATCAATTTTTCCAGAGAATTTATTGAAGATTTTGCTTATCTGGCTAAACCACTGTATGATTTACTAAAAGATGTTAATGATAATGACTTTGCCCCGTCAATATAGAGGGAGCCACCTTACAGGCTTTTCAGGGATTGAAGCGCGCCCTTACAGCAGCTGCTGCATTGGTTAACCCTGATCCTTTCCAGCCTTTCCACATTCAGATTCACACCGGTGATGTCTCTATTTCATCTCATAGTCCAATGCCCATATACCCATCATACATATCCTCCATCCCATAGTCCCGTGCCCATATACCCATCATACATATCCTCCATCCCATAGTCCCATACCCGTCATACATATCCTCCATCCCATAGTCCCGTGCCCATATACCCATCACACATCCTCCATCCCATAGTCCCGTGCCCATATACCCATCACACATCCTCCATCCCATAGTCCCGTGCCCATATACCCATCATACATATTCTCCATCCCATCGTCCAGTGCCCATATACCCATCAGTGATCACACATCCTCCATCTCATAGTCAACCATTATGACATCATAATGAGCGGCGGGGCTTGCAACCTATGATGACATCAGCGTCGCCATGGCAACCATTGTGACATCACAATGAGGGGAGGGGCTTGATGCGCACACACTGTTTCCCCATTATGAAGATAGGGGCATTATGACATCATAATGAAGGGCGGGGCTTGACGCGCACACACTTTTTCCCCAGTATGTAGATAGGGGCAAAAATTTTTGGTGAATTGGAACGCGTGGGTTTAAAATTTTGCCTCACAACATAGCTTAGGACGCTCTCGGGGTCCAGACGTGTGACTGTGCCAAATTTTGTGGCTGTAGCTGCGACGGTGCGGATGCCTATCCCGGACATACACACACATACATACATACATACATACATACATACACACTTTGAGCTTTATATATAAGATGTATGGATACATCTTATATCGGATCGTGGATATGGATCGTGGATATGTATGATGGGTATATGGGCACGGTACTATGGGATGGAGGATAATTATAATTTGTTATAACTAACTACAGTTAGTTACTATGCCCGGGCAGCGCCGGGCTCTTCAGCTAGTTTTTTATATAAAAGGTATAAATTTTATTGTCAATTCACAGAGAACATTAACATGGGGGGGGAGACATAAAGTGCAAATGTGCATCAGAAAAAATACCAAAAGAGTACAGGTAGTACAGGGCACCGAAGATAATAGATATTTTGAGATCTGCACAAATAAATAAATAAAATATTCCAAGGTACAAATCAATAGATGATTAAACATATACCGGATATATCATACAGTGTACTGGCCTCATGCAGAAAGTAAGCAGAACAATGCATTCCTATGTGGGCGGAATCCTCGTGATTCCGCAAAATTAATGAGCATGCTGCGTATTTTTCCGCGATGCGATTCCGCCGCAGGAAAATCCGCAGCCTTAGCACAGCATTGCGGAATCCCATAGGAATGCATGGGATGCTGGTTTTTTGCATTTTCACGGCAAAAACGCTCGTTAAAAACCACCACGAAAACGCAAATAAAAACTGCGACGTGTGAACACAGCCTTAATGTAAGGCCAAAAGGAGAGTCCAGATTGTGGCTGTAAACCTCAGATTGCTCATTAAGTAATAACCTGATGAAACAGTGACAGATGTTCTCTCACTAAAACAAGTGATTGCTTGTTAAACAGTCACAAAACAGCAGTGGTTAAAGGGAAGCAGACACGTTGTACAGACAGTCCGATCTGAGGACAGCATGATATAAAGAAGGAAAAACTGAGCAGAAATATATGTAGGTGTTTTGGAAAATATTCAGTATAACTTGTGTTTCATTTATTGAGATCCCTGGTATTTGTATACAAATGAGTCCAGTGGGCGTTTCTACTCAGTGATTGCAACTATTTCTGCATGCGCAATCATACAGGAAGAGCAATCAATAACTGATTAGGACCGCTCACTGGACTCATATGTATACAAACACCAGGGACTTCAATGATCATCTTCTACTGCTCTGTAACATTCATAGTATTTTCAACATGACACTTTCCCTTTAAATGGAACCTGTCACCTGTTTTGGCCGCTATAAGATGCGGCCACCGCCTTTCAGGGCTTATCTACAGCATTCTCCTGCTTGTTTCATTGCTCCCCGGCACTGGGCTCCTGCACAGGCGTACTTGTCTGCCCTGTTGAGAGCAGAGCAAAGTACTGCAGTGCGCAGGCGCTGGGCCTCTCTGACCTTTCCCGGTGCTTGTGCACTGCAGTACTTTGCTCTGCCCTCAACCGGGCAGAGAAGTACGCCTGTGCAGAAGTGCGATGCTGGGAGCGAGGAAGCAAGCGGGAGGGCGGCATCGCAAGAAGATGGGAGACGCCGGACCCGGACAGGTGACAGGTTCCCTTTAATGGCTGCTCCTTTTGGCCTCACCCCTATGTAAGTGTGGGACTATAGATTACATCTAGGAAAGAGTGAATATCTGTTAAAGACAAAGCATTAAGCCCCCCGTCACACACAGTGATCTCGCTAGTTTTGTGACGCAACAGTGATCTCACCAGCGAGATTGCTGTGTGTGACACTTATCAGCGATCGGCCCCCCTGCCGGGTATCGCTGATCGTCCTGGAATGGCCAGGACATTTTTTTGATCGCTGGTCTCCCGCTGGCCAGCATGCATCGCTGCATGTGGCAGATGGGAGACCAGCGATCAGCGAGCTGGAACTGGTAACCAAGGTAAACATCAGGTTTCTAAGCGCCGCACGGCGCTTAGAAACCTGATGTGCACCTTAGTTACCAGCGAGCTGGTGCAGGGAGTTGATAACCAAGGTACACATCGGGTTTCTAAGCGCCGCGCGGCGCTTAGAAACCCGATGTGTACCTTGGTTACCAGCTCCCTGCACCAGCGCACTGGTAACTAAGGTACACAGTGGGTAGCTAAGCGACGTGCGTCGCTTGTTACCCACGTGTTGCTGTCCTGATCGCTGGTGAAGCTGCCTGTTTGGCAGCTCACCAGCGATCATGTAGAGACACACCAACGATCCTGACAAGTTCACATAGTTGTCGGGATCGCTGGTGAGTCGCTATGTGTGATGGGGCCCTTAGGGTATGCAGAATTACAGCGGCACCTAGGGCTTGAGGTGGCCTAATGGCCCTTGTCAAATAACTGGGCACCAATCCAGTAATGACATGTGATAGGTGGGAACGATTTACATCAGGAATCAAGAGCTCCAAGATGCATTTCTGCTAGTTGTTGCAAGGTTCATCTACAAGAAGGGCTAAGGAGGAGACACTAGAGCCCTGTTTAAAATCATATCAAAAGTTATTTTGTGACTAATTTCTGTTTGAGACCTCGCACCCCACGTAAGAGCCAGAACATAGAGTTGGCCTGAAATAATATAGCAATCATTGCAGAGAAAAGTTCTGACAAGGGAAGGCTTCGCTGGGCAAATCAGTTGTTTGCAGGAGAAAGAGGAGTTGGCGATCAGCTGATTTCTAGAGAGGGCGCAATATGAAAGGGATTGGCTTTCTAAGGGAATTAAGGTTGAAAAACATTATTTAGTCATTTATTTTTTTTCAAATGACTGACTTATAGAGGAAACTCTGGTTCAGGGTATCACTGAGATCTCAAATTTCGTTTAAGTGGGAGGCTCCCCTTTAAGTCAAAGATTTCCAAGCGATGCAATCGGAAAGGATATGGGATTTTTTTTCTTATAGTCCAAAATAGTTTATTTAAAATGAATAATAGCAGTGAACAGAGAAAAGGTGTTAAATTCTCCATAAGTAACTAATTGTCTTAAAGGAGTACATTATTTTTTTTTACTGTGGGACTAAGAACTAACAGGCAGTTGCTGCCTGCCTGCTTATTCTGCTCAGCCAAGATCTCTGCTGGCACACAGTGGTCACAGACCGATCCTGGCAGCGATTCTATGGCTTCCGTTGACGTCATGTCGACAGAGCTGCAGCTTCTCTTTCACTGTGCTCTGCTGCCGGGAGGTGGCTTTAACTGCCTTTTTGAATCCCTTACCAACATGTGACGTACCAGTACATCATATGCCGGCTCCCTGACTTTGATGCGGGCTTGCATGCAGTAACCGCATCTTTCGCCGCACATAATGACTCTGACTGTGACTGTTAATTCCTTAAATCCTGCTGTCAAACTCTGACAGAGGCATTTAACACTTGCCAGTGGAATGTCTCATTCCACCTGCCTGTGGAATGTCTCATTCCACCTGCCTGTCGGCACACCTGTGGCGTTGATGGATTGTCATGACAGCTGGGGTCTGCTGAAGACCCCCATGCCCGTCATTACGATCTTGTGACGAACAGCGGGCCGATGTCACCAGGTTGCGACGGACAGCGTGGCCGGTGCCACCAATATGTCACGATCCCACCACCGACACGGGTTTGTCAGCGGACGGAGGGACGCGACGCACTGCTGGCACACGGCTATCACAGGCACAGTGGGGGCTTATCTTAGTTATCCCACCACCGGCACCACGTGACAAAAATACAGCAAGCCAATCTTGCTCTAACAATTTACCGCAGGGGGGTATTTTGGATGCCCCAACACTGCTAACAACCTTCCAAGAACTGTGGGGATTTATGTATATCCCACTTTCTCAGTTCCACTTTGGAACTCGCAGCTCTCCGGTGCCCCCCTTACCCTCAGGTCAGTCAGGGAACTGCACCTAGGATAATTAGTCGCCGGACGGGCTGCTTGTTGTGCACGGGCAATTAGACTACTGCAGTAAGGGAATTATCAGTGATGTGGCCTCAACCACTCATTTAGCAATATAAGACCCTTCTGGACTGCCAACTAGCCTACCCAACCACACACACCACGCTGCCACCAGCCACGCTTTACTTAATCAAAGAGTTAATTAAGAGGGTCCGTGGCCAACCCCTCAAATTAGTAGCGATTATCTAAAAAAGGCACATGGTTTGTTTCTTAGAGCATGGAGACAGACCTTAATAGACGTTATCATTTATTCCCAAAAGAATGCGGGCAGTGATTACATAGATAAAAGTTGCTATAAAGTTGAGACATTAAATATGTACAATACAAATATAACATAAAGGGATTAAAAGACAGAAAGAAATTACACTTACAGTTGCATATTGTTCTTTAGGCAACCCATGTGGCTTGGGGAAGGGGCCAGACGTCCCAAGACATCTGCTCGTCTTGTCAGCATGAAAACACAGCTCCAACTTACTGAGTTTGGGAGGGTTTACCTTATCCCTTTGGGTCTGTGACCTCACGAAATGGGTGGTCTGGTGAGGTCCAACCCCCCTTTCTCTAAGTTATGATTTGGCTACAAAACTTATATTAACTATATCTAAACGAGAAAAGCTCGTATCAACACACATAGGGTATCATTGTTTGTAATTTACCGAATAGAGTGAAACAACTCCAAGCATGCCATACTTAGGACACTCCATTTGGGAGCAATCCATATCTCAGTTTCTGGAGGTCCGAGAATCGTGAAACTTAGGAGTTTAGAAAGCTGGCCTCATGCCCTTTGCAGAAATGTAATTATTATATCTCTGCCCCGAGGGAGGGGCATGCTAGGGCTTCTTTTAATATTTCCTATACCTGTAGCCAACCTCATGGCCAGGACAAAGACACTATTTCCACTCAGCTTAAATAACATTCCTAGCTCACAGGAAATGATCGGTATCCTGTTACCAGCAGGCAGAGGGCTGTAAAGGAGGGGGGAGGAGTGCTGCCAGCTGACAGTTTACAGTGTCCTCAGTAGTGTGAAATGGGAGATTTCTAGAAGGTTCTAGAAACATCATACTTTACTTAACATTTTACATTACAGATCTCCTCCTGTGAAAGCCTCCTTATGTACTGCTATTTATATGTAACATGGTGCAGGGCAGTAGTCGTAAGGGAGGCACTCATCTTCAGCGCCTTGGCACGTTATCTGAAAGTGTGGCTCCTGGCCAGAGGTGTATCTAGGTTTTCTGGCACCCGGGGCAAGAGTTAAGTTTGGTGCCTCTCCATCCCCCAAGCACATATGCAATTTGCACACTTGGTCAAGTGCTGACAAGCTGCTCTGCCTTCTTCAATGTTTAGTGAAAAACTGAGAGAAGCAGGAAGAGAATCTCATTGTCACGTAACAGCATAAGTATGAAAATCGCTTATGAGTGAAGCAACCATGTGATGACTGCTGAAAGCAGCAAGCAGAGCTGAATCCTGACAGCGAGGATATTACACACCATTCAAATTGGCTGCAGGGCATCATTTTATAATTAAAAGGTGCGTCCAGGTTTGAGATGAAAATCTGCAGTCACTATAGGTGGCTGCAGGCTTCTGAATTCTCGCAGTGCATGCACTGCACACTTTTAGGATTCTTGCTTGCACAAGTGTGTGATTTGGATACTTCTGGCCACATTCTGACTAGACGTGCCCAGCCTCGCTCAATTCATTTTCATTGAGTGAGGTCATACATGTCTAGTCTACACGTGACCCCATGTATGCAAATCAAAGGCACAAGAGACTCCTGACAGCGAGCAGTGTACACTGAGAATTCAGAAGTCTGCAGTAACATAGAATGACTGCAGACCTCACAAACTTGGACAACTCCTTTAATGCTCCGAACATAAATAAAAATATGAGAATTAGTCAGTATCACAAAAAAACTTACATCCAGTTACCTTATAGATGATGTTGTTCTCTTTCTTTTCTTCTTCATCTTGCCCAGACTCGATGAGTTTTCTCATCCACTGCCGTCTCTGGAGACTTCCATCTTCTCCGGTTTTGTCCAGCACATCCCCACATGACTCCCTTAAAGATAGCAGTGTCATTATAATGCTCCCAAATGAAAAATATTTGCCCTACGCTGAGCACCTGAATAAATAATTGCCCCTCACTATATTACCTGCAGAAAATATGACCCCACGCTGTCTCTTTTATGGTACATACTCTCCACACTGCTCCCTCCTTTCAATACTGGGCCACCTCTTCACACTGTTGTCTCACACTGAGTCCCTCCTATAGGGCCCAGTCTCTAAACTGTGTCCCCTCATCACCCCTACCCCTTGGTATCCTGTCACCTCCTGGCTGTCCCCTTATACTGTTGCCCCATGCTACACCCCCCCAACAATACTCAGTCTCTATACTGTTCCTACTCACATTTTTTTCTCCCATACTGTCTACTCACACGTTTCCCCCTCCCTCCTCATACATTTACCCTCTCACTTTCCATATTACCTCCTCACACATCCCTTCGACTCCCCATACTGTGTCCGCACCCATCCCATCACTCTCCATACTGTGTCCTCATACATTTTTCCAACGCTCCTCATACTGTGTCTGCACCCTTAGCCCATACATGCCCTCATCTCATACCTTCCTTCTCATATTGTGTCTTCAAATTTCTCCAGCTCCCCATATTGTGTCTGCACCTGTCACTTCCTTGCGCCCCAAATTTGTGTCCTCAAATCATACCCCTTTACACGAAATCTCACCCAGCCTCGCTACACTAAAAACCCCATCACAATAAATCTCTCCCCACAATTAATACCCCCTCACACACACAGTAAATACCCCCAACGCACACAGTAAATACATTCCTCACACACAGTAAATACCCCCTCACACTCCCACAGTAAATACCCCCTGCACACACAGTAATTACCCACCTCCACACACAGAGTAATTACCCCATCCCACACAGTAAATACCCCCACACACACAAAGCAAATACACCCTTAAGGTGAGGCTACAAATACTTAAAGGCAAGCTTCAGAAAACAGAAAAAAAAATACAAAGAAAAAATGAAGTGCTGGACACAAGTAAAATTCATGTCTATTGGTAATACATAAAAAAATCAAGAATAATATTTTTAACGTTACACAAAAATAGAGGAGAAGAAAAACAAGAGAAACTGCCAGTGTGTGACCATACAGATGAGAAAAAAATATATAATAAGAATCCAAAACACAGCTTTGGCAAAAAATTAAGAGACCACGGCACAGTTTTATAAAAATCAGCTTCTCTACATGTCTGACAGCCATTCCAATCCAGTGTCAGTTGAATTCCAACCAGAGTACACCTCATTCTACTTAATGTGCTTCTGATTAGGTGATCATCTGAACCAAATCTTATTTACCAAAGGAAAGTATAAAAAACCCTGCTGTGGTGTTCACAATTCTCTTGTAAGGCTGGAGTCACACACAACCATTAAAAAATCGGTCCGATTTTAACGGTACGAAATCGCACAAAGATTTCTTGACCAGTGATCCGTTTTTTATGCGCTTTTTCTTCATTGATCCGATTTTAATCGCATGTAAGCATCCGTTTGACATCCGTCTGGCGATTTTTTTTCTGACCATTCCAAAATTGACAAATAACGGTTTTTAGGCCTGAAACTCATTTAAAAAATCATCCCGCCCTATATTTATGGGCTCTCCAACAGGTTTGAGCCTGCTACCTTTGACATACAGTCAGTGCTTGGATTTGGTTAGCTCTGCTTTGTGCTAAACATGACAGACAGGCTCACTTTTAACACCACTGAGCGTGTTCTTTTCTATTGGGTTACATCCTGATGTTTTGGGGAGCAATACCCTGTGATTGTGGATCCGAGGAGGCGTAGACGAATGTGGGTCCATCCACTTTTGCTCCGAAGGATATCTAAAGGCCATTTCCACCGTCTCTATACATCTCTGCTTAGCCATCCGGAGAAGTTCTATCAATACTGTCGGATGAGCCTTGCTACCTTTGATATTTTGCTTGAGATTGTGCGCCCTGGGATCACGTTTCAGGACACGAGGATGCGCAAAGCTATTTCTGCAGAGGAGCGTCTACTCCTCACCTTACGGTATGTCTCAAACCAATATGTTGATGTGTGAAGCAGCATATTTATTTAACAGACCTTGAACCTTATTTATTATTGCCCTATTTTCTTAAATTATTTCCACCACATTTCCCCAAAACATTTATATGCTTGTGGCTTACGGAACCAAGCCATGGCATGTAATTTAATGTTCATCATGCCTACTTTAGAATTCCTCGACTTTAAATGTGTTTGAAACTGTATCTGTTGTTTGTTGGCCTGTGTACTCATGTTTTTTTTTTATTTTACTTTAGCTTCCTTTCAACTGGCCTTTCATATGCTGGTCTGCATTTAGAATTTTTAATTGGGTAATCAACAATCTCTGGCATTGTACGGTCTACATGCTCCCAAATCTGGACCAGACTCCATCATGTGGTAATGCCGGAGCCCAAAATGCCTGACTGGTTGCATATCTCCCGTGGATTTGAGGACACGTGCCAGTTTCCACAATGAATTGGAGCCCTAGATGGGAAGCACCTCCGTGTGCATAAGCCGCCAAACTCAGGGTCCCAAATCTATAATTATAAACAATATTTTTCTGTAGTATTGTTGGCTTTGGTTGACACTCACTACAGGTTTATAATTGTAGATATTGCGGCCTATGGAAGAACTGGAGACTCCAGAGTCTTCAATTCTTCCATTATGGGTCGGTGGCTGCGTAATAATGAGCTTGACCTACCACCACCACGTCAGCTTCCCAACTCAAATCTGTAACCGGTGCCTTATGTTCTTGTAGCAGATGAGGCATTTCAATTGAGCAAACATGTCATGAGGCCATATCCACGACGAACCCTTGACCACCGGCGTAGAATATTTAACTTTCGCCTATCACATGCTCGGCGACTGGTGGAGTGTGCCTTTGGTATTCTTACAGCCAAATGGAGGGTCCTACAGTCCGAAATTCAGCTGAGTGAAGCTAATGTCAATGAAGTTATTAAAGCCTGTGTTGTCCTACATAACTTCACAAGAATTCATGACTGCCCCTCATATGATGATGCTGAAGTGGAGTCTGCTAATGTGTCTAGGCCTAGGACACATGTAAACCCACCCCGTCGTCCAATTTCCGGACTCAAAGTACGTGATGTATTTACAACTTATTTTCTAACACCTCAGGGTGCTACTCCCTGGCAAGATGATGCCTTATCTATGTAGTGCTTAGGTTGTGTTGTGTTCTCATAAAGATTGTTTGCTTGGCCTTTTGTTTTGTTTTTTTTAAACAGTACTTTTAACTATATCTATCTAACACATTACAGAACATGTACGAACATGAACAGACACACATTATGAATGTTAACAAGTTTATTACTTGTTTTTTTTGGGAATTGCCGTACCAAATAACCATAGTAATGGCATATGGCATAATGTTATCAGCACATTAGTATTTAACAGTCCAAACCAAAAATGAAACATCATGTATAAAACACAAAACATTACATGAAGGGAAAAACGAAAACCTACAAGACATGGTAGGTTGGGGGTGGTGAAGGTGGGGGCCTGTTTGGACATTTGGCCTTGGTTGCTGGGCCACATCTCTGTCCTCTTGTGACCTAGCAGCTGGCTTTGCCATCTGTTGCATCCTGCCAGGATCAATTTGTGGGTTTGGGTAGGGGTAATTTTGATATTGGTCTGGGTAGTCCTGGTAGGGCTGCCCTAATTGCCCATATCCCCCAATATGTCCATGTCTAACAAACCCATGTTGTGGCCACCCACCAACATTGGGTACGTTAAAGTGGCCATATTGGGCATGTGCACCCTGGCCCATATATTGGACCTGTGGAGCCACATTGGGGATGTGTGCAGGCTGAGGCGGAGGTGTTGGCACCCATGGAGGAGGAGGAGGAACAGGTTCCAAGGATGGTTGACTTGTCACATCAAGTCCAACCAGCCTATCAATTTGATTCTCATCTGACAGCTGCCGCCTTTCAAGAAACTGAAACACACTGCGGGGATTATTGGGTGGTGTGCTGGCATCCAAAACGATTTGGAGAGCCCCTCTCGTACGCAGCCTGTACCCACGGGGAATTGCCCTCAAATACTGTGCCAAACTGCGCCCATAAGCCTCCTCCCCATCATCATGAGCAGATGTGGACATGTAGTCCAATACACCTTGGTCCACCTGCATTCTTGTTCCCAAAGGTGCTCCTTCTCTCCTGCGCCTGCCTCGTCGTGGTAGGGCCGAAGGCTGAGGAGAGGTATCCAGTGGCATGGTGGGGCTGCTACTTTTGCCCCGGTCATCATGCTGTGCTGCCTGGCTAACAGATTCTGGTGGTGGTGATCTTGGTGGTGGTGGTGTGGTTCTGGGAAGTCCTGCAGATGGGCCGGACCCTGCAGCAACATCCGACTCAGGATCAATCACCAACTCAGAGTCAGAACCCGTCTCCCTCTCTGTGAGGTTTGACTCGGTGCTACAAAGGAAAAAATAACATAAATTAAATTTTGCATAGAGAATATCCAAAGTACTACATTAAACCATGCACTTACGGTCTCAGATCCATCACAGGAGCAAGGAAATATAGGCGGTCGAAGTACAGGTATTTTCTCTTTGTGGTTCCGGCCACTACACTACGGGACCTCAGCTGTCTCTCCCTCCTATATGTGTCCCTGCAGCTGCGCCAACGCCTTGTCACATCAGTCACTACAATGTGAACAAAAACACAGGATTTGGTTACACCACACATATGGCTATGGTATCAAGGGTTTACCTATGCTTAGGCACACATTTTACAAATGATATGATTTATATTCCTGTTGGCTCCACACCAATCAAAAAAATAAGGAAAAGGTTGAGGCCTACTACAAAGGACCTTCTAACCAACAGAATTGCTAACAAAATTTAGAAAAACCTCTGGTAATAATGCGAACATCTATGATGTTTTCAGTCAAAAAACAAAAGTTATATAGTGGCTAAGATACAGGCAAAAAAACAAGGAGAGCACTGCATTTGGTGGCAGAACAATTAGCTAAATATTTCAAATTTTTGTAAGGCAAATTCGTCATGGTGCCACCAGTCAGGGAGTTGTAATTTAGATGTTGTAAATATGCACACAATAAAAATGGCGGAGTAATTTTGTCCAGATATCTGAGCAATGACGACTCATATTGGGACTTACATTGAGCAGATTAGATTTGGGGATTTGATTATGTGTACACATTATTTCACTTACTAATTTGCTCCCGCTCCTCCCGAGGTCTTACCGCATATCCAATGAACATCTGGGCACAGATTCTTCTCCACGCTGCCTCCCTGCATGTGCGGTCAGCATAGTGGGGATCTCTCTGGTCCCATAGTTCTGGCCTCTCCTGGACCAGAACTATCAGCATTTCCACATTGACTGGCGTGGACATGAGGGAGAACTCCGTGGAGGCGTTCTTCCTGGGTTTTTTTTATGCTGCAAGAGAAATTTGCATCCCAAAGCTTCCTGGCCATGCCTCCTGATATTTCCTGTTGACCAGGAGAAGTCTTATGATTTAATCGCAAGTCACACGTGTGGTGCGTTTTCAATGCGATTTTTAATCGCATCCATAGACTTGCATTGTCAAATCCGATCCGAAAATCGGTGACAATCGCAGCATGCTGCGACTGTCTCGATCCAAGGAACGGATCCGATAAAAAAAAAAAAAACACACATGATGGGATCAGCACCATAGAATAACATTGGGACGAATGCAATGCGATTTTTTTTATCGCATTGCATTCGTCCGATTTAATCGCTAGTGTGACTCCGGCCTAATAGGACAAGCTGGATGGCAAAACAAGTCTTAGTAATATCCCAAAAGTAATAGAAATGAAAAAATAACTTTCAACTATGCCAAAGGAGTTGAAAAGTCTTGAGTGAGGAAAAGAAGGTCTTAATTCTGGCTTTACTAGTAGAGGGATACATTGAGCGTCATGTTGCCTCCATCCTTAAAATTTCTAAGATGGCAATCCATTACAACAAGGTCAGAGGGCGAAAACGACTCTCCACTGACCGGCATGACCGTCATCTTATTCGAATGTCACTCAGCAACGGCAGGATGACATCAAGGGACCTACAAAAGGAATGGCAGCTGGTGTGAAGTGCACGGCAAAAACAGTTCGTAACAGGCTCCTAGAGGCAGGGCTCAAGTCATGTAAAGCTAGAAAAAAGCCTTTCATCAATGAGAAGCATAGGAGAGCCAGGCTGAAGTATGCCAAAGACCATAAGGATTGGACCATAGAGGACTGGAGTAAGGTAATCTTCTCTGATGAGTCTAATTTTCAGCTTTGCCCAACACCTGGTAGTCTAATGGTTAGACGGAGACCTGAAGAGGCGTACAAACCACAGTGTCTTGCACCCACTGTGAAATTTGGTGGAGGATCAGTGATGATCTGGGGATGCTTCAGCAAGGCTGGAATTGGGCAGATTAATCTGTGCGAAGGACGGATGAATCAAGCTACATATAAGGTTATCCTGGAAAAACAGTTGACTCCTTCTGCTCAGGCAATGTTAGTCAACTCTGAGGACTGTTTTCTCCAGCAGGACAATGCACCATGCCACACAGCTAGGTCAATCAATGTGTTTATGAAGGATCACAATATCAAATCCCTGTCATGGCCAGCCCAATCTCCAGACCTGAACCCCATTGAAAACCTCTGGAATGTAATCAAGAGGAAGATGGATAGTCACAAGCCATCAAACAAAGAACTGCTTAAATATTTGTATCAGGAGTGGCATAAGTTCACCCAAAAGCAGTGTGAAAGACTGGTGGGAAGCATGCCAAGACGCATAAAATCTGATTAAAAATCATGGTTATTCCACAAAATATTGATTTCTGAACTCTTCCTGAGTTAAAACATTAGTATTGTTGTTTCTAAATTATTATGAACTTGTTTTCTTAGCATTATTTGATTGAGGTCTGCAAGCACTGCATTTTTTTGTTATTTTGATGATTTCTGATTTTCCGAAAATACAAAATTTAGTGCTTGGAAATTCGAAGACATGTTGTCAGTAGTTTATAGAATAAAAGAGCAATTTACATTTTACTCAAAAATATACTGTGGTGTAGTGACCACTGTGTCCGCTAGGGGGTGCTGTGTGGGTGTCCCAGGACGAGTGTCCCAGGAGTAGGGTGCTAAAGGACCGTTATATATTCCAAGGTGGGTGGCCTTGGGATGAAGGCTTGATTACATGCTGATCAGCAGAGCTACTGCTGATGTTCTGTGCCAGTGTGTTAGGGACAAGCCTTCAGGTGATTGGAGAGACGGGTGGAATCAATCACCTACAAACCCACCCAGGGTGGGTGTTTAAAATGCCCATAGTAAAGCGTATGTGTATGAATGGCTGTAGGACCTGCGATGAGGTCATAGCCATGTGATCTGGTGGGTGTGGCTACGGACCATATAAGGTGATCAGGGTAGGTCACATGATTGAATGCTTGGACCCGGTTGGTCCGTATGGAAGGTCTCGGGAGGCCGACTGCAGGGAGATGTGTCTGCCTTCCTGAGTGCACGTGGGGACGCTGTGTATCATGGCTGCACGTGTCTGAGAGTTCCCAGGAGAGGGAATGAACGTCAGGACTGAGAAGCAGCTATGAGGTAACCCCGACAAGGGAAATAACTGTGAGGCTAGAGAGCCTGCGTACCGGACCTAGCAAAGCCTGTGTTACCACAGGATTAACAGAGTGGAGCTCTGTCATGGACATTATGTTGTTTTGATATGAACTTTCTGTTGCTGTTGATGGTTTATGCGGCATAATAAACCAAATGGACTGAGTTATGTTGAGAAACCTGTGCCGGACCTGATTTATCGGCTGCCTAGCGAGTATCCCCTACCTGAATGACAAGCGCTACCTTACAATACCTATAAAGAGAAAAATCAGACAAACTGAAAATTTTGCAGTGGTCTCTTAATTTTTTCCCAGAGCTGTATGTGAAATGTACAGACAGTAATAAATAATATCAAATGAAGCGCATTATTGGATGAACATATAAATAATTGGTGAATAAAGTGCTGTGGAAAGAAATATTAGAAAAGATTTCATCATATTGATAAAGGATATACCTATGCGAGAAATAGAAGCTGTGCATTTAGTTTGCAAAATCACAAAAAAGGATCCATACTAAACTGTCCTGTACATGCACGTCATGCACTTTAGGTTGTACCTTTTTCCTGTCCAAGATTTGATGGTCAGTTAGCTGATTATATGTACTTGCACCTTATTGTTTCTGATTTTACCTTATATATTCAGAGTTTTGGCGCACCCCCAGGGCTGTGGGTTTACTCGGTTCCGGGCCGGTGTCTTAAAGGGATGTGTCACGGTGGCAGTGACATGGTCCATGGCCCTGAGTGTCCATGTAAAATAAGAGGATTGATGCTGAATAAAGTTTATATGTAGATAAGTTCCTGACGCCACCTGTGGTATCTGGTGAGAGGGGACCAGCGCTGCAGTGCAGATCCTCTGGGACAGATGGTGTGATGCAGCAGAGGTGTAATAGCTCTCCACAGGCAGAGCTGTAGTCCCAGGGCAGTTGTAGTAGATGTTGTGGTAGATGGTGACAGGATACAGATTCCCAACACACAGCAGGACTATAAGATTCCCGGGACCTTCACATGTTCCTCCACTGTGGTATACTTAATTCTGTGCACTATATGTCCTATTGGGGGCCTCTATGAGGGAGAAACAGGACAGAAATGATAAGGTCTCATCGCCACACAAATGCAAATTAAAAAAAAAAAAAACATTTACCAGTGGCCAAACATTTCTGTAGTCCGGGACACAACATAAACAATATGAAAGTTGTCATATTAAAAGGCAGTTTTAAATCACAAAAACATTGCAGGGTTTGGGAATACAAACTTATTAAAGTTTTTGATTCCATCCACGCAGTACTAAAGGCCCTGCCTCACATAGCGAGATCGCTAATGTGTCACCGATTTTGTGACGCAACAGCGATCTCGCCTGCGATCTCGCTACATGTGACACATATCGCTGATTGTGCTCAAATGTCCTGGGTCATTTTTTCATCTTCGGCGTCCCGATAGCCAGCATGCTTCGCTGTGTTTGACGCTGACGAGCGACCTCGTTGGCGACGCAGAGCTCAGGGACGCAGGCTGGAATCGTTCAGAATAGCTGCTGTGTGACAACGCACCAGCGATCCTTACCAAGTCCTATCGTTGTCGGGATCGCTGGTGCGTCGCTATGTGAAACGGGACCCTAAGGCTATGTGCACACGCTGCAGATTGGTCTGCGGATTTGTATCTGTATAACCGCAGGTAAAAGTGCAGGTAAAATAACCTGCGGTTTTCCCCTGCGGTTTATCACCTCTACAATGGAGAAGATGGTAAACCACAGCAGAATCCGCAGAAAAGAAGTGACATGTCATTTCTTTCTGCAGATTCAAAACTGCAGCTTTTCCGCAGTTAAAAATCCGCAGAATGTGCACAGCAGATTGTAAATCACATAGATTTACATGCTACTGTACCGTCTGCAGAACTGCTGCAGATCCGCAGCGGCCAAAACCGCAGCGTGTGCACATAGCTTAAATCTGTCAGAAGGATTTATGACTCAAGGCCGGGGTCACACTAACCGACTCAAAATACGGTCAGTATTTTACATGTGTAATACGGATGAATGGCCCCTAAACAGTGCTCCGTATGTCATCCGTAGTCAAGGTGTGGTCGCGTATTTTGCGCATGTAAGCATCCGTATGTAATCCGTATGGCATCTGTATGGTGAGATTTTCTCGCAGGCTTGCAAAATGGACATATAATGGAGCCCTATGACAGGGTTTCTAACAGAAACCAAAGAATAGATATAGACACATAGAATATATATATATATATATATATATGTTTGTCACAATGACATGTGTGTGTGTGTGTGTGTATATATATATATATATATATATATATATATATGTATGTATGTATTCTGTGTGTATATATCTAGTCTTTCGTTTCTTTATTAAACCTGTCAGTGTGAGTTTACTGTATAGCGCACTGAATTGCCGGCTTTGCTAAAAGACACCGGGTGCGTATTTCTCGCAAGTCACATGTTTGGTCCGTGTGTAATCCGTATTTTTTGCGCACCCATAGACTTGCATTGGCGTACTACGGCCGTAGTACGCTGACAATCGCAGCATGCTGCGATTGGCACGGACTGTAGAATACGGATGAGAAATATACGGCTGGTGCGAGGGACCCCATAGAGAATCATTGGTCCGTGTCTAATGCGTGCTTTTAGCGCCTCTCACTCGGCCGTATTCCTCGCCAGTGTGACCCCGGCCTCACTAGAGAATCTGAGGAATCTGCTCCAAAGAAGTTGAGCGCACCAGGCCTCTGATCTTAGGGTAGTTTCACATTTGCGTTTAAGGCCGCACCCTGCCGCGCCTCCTCCAGTAGCTCCGCCTACGGGCGCATGACGCTGCATGCGTCCTGCATCCCCTATCTTTAGCACTGGGGATGCAGGCCGTGCGCAGGTATGCGTTTGGCGGCGCATGCATCCTTTTGACGCTGTGCCAACTGCACCAAATTGCAACAGGTTGCGTTTGGTGCTGGTCGGCGCAGCGTCAAAAGGACGCATGTGCCACCAAATGCATACCTGCGCACGGCCTGCGTCCCCAGTGCTAAAGATAGGGGACGCATGCAGCGTCATGCGCCCGTAGGCGGAGCTACCGGAGGAGGCGTGTCAGGGGCAGAGCTTAGCGGCGGCCGTGCGCAGGCCATCGCTGCGGCCTTAAACGCAAATGTGAAACTACCCTTACTTGGATATTGAGACTATAAAGTTTTCACACCACTAATCTAATCCAATAAAGATTTCGGTCTCTGAGCTGTTTGTTTGTTTATTTATTTAAATGTCCATTTATTATGCCATGCCCCTTTTTTCTTTTTTTTTCACTTTTTGCTGTTCGTTTGTCCATATATTAGTGTTTCTTCAGAATCTGTTATACCATACCTGAGGAAGGGACCTAAGAAGTCCCGAAAGCTTGCGTTGTAACATCATTTATTTTATTTTTCTTAGCCAATAAAAGGTATCATAACTATATGATTAACTTGTTTTTCACACTGAAAACAAAAGTGCATTTTTTATTCAGCTCTGCAGCCACTATTCCGTTATGTAGCCAGTTTAACATGTGAAAACTGGTGAAAGGTCTTCTTTATTGCAAGTACAAATGACTGAAATGTGATTCATACACCTGAATGGGTTATTGCAGTATGTGCATGCATTTCTGGAAGCCCACTTCATGGCCAAGCTGCTGAAATTTCGGAAACAAAACTGTTGTGTGTGAAAGTCCATAGGCTGCAAATACATCACACTTTACCAAAGTATTCCTATGTTTGACGAAAAAATTGGCTGTGCAATTCTTTTACTTCCTACACTGTTATTTTAGGTAAATTAAAAAATGTACTTTCAGAAGGTTATGATTTAACCTCTCATTGTAAGACACCCACACATGTTGCAAAATGGACTTGCTAATTTGTTTTGCTTTTATATTGCATGAGTCACTGGGAACTGAAGACTTGCAAAACAATGCTCTACATATTTTCAGAATCACGATTATGTTATTGTCGGGGCAAAAACTTTCTAAATTCAGCTGTGCTAAATAGTGTGGGGGGGGACACATATTGGGGGAGACATTTAGATATTTTTATATTGATGTATGTTTATTTTATTTACATATTCTTCAGAACGAGAAAGTAGTTATTCAATTTAATCCTAGGATGAAGAAAGTAGAGACCCTAATGAAATTGGTATGAAATTAGACTATAAAATGTTTGACCTCCATCATTGTACTGTTCACGTTTGCACAATGCACTTACAGATCATGTAGGTGCCCCCCTATGTGATCCTTATTCAGAGAATACAGGTTACCATGAAAGGCATCTAAATTTAGGCTATGTGCGCACGGTGCGGATCCTGCTGCGTTTCAGCAGCGGTTTTGGCCCTGCGGAAGCGCAGCAGTTCCGCTGACATGGTACAGTACAATGAAACCCTATGGGTTTTCAAAAACGCTGTGCTGACGGTGCGTTTTTTTCCGCACGGTTTTGCTGCGGTTTACAAACCCCAGCATGTCAATTGTTTGGGCGGTTTCCGCAGCGGTTTCACACCTTTAGCATAGTAGAGGTGTGAAACCGCAGGGCTAAACCGGAGTCTAAACCGCAGGAAAACCGCAGGTCACTTTACCTGCGGTTTTACCTGCGGATCCGTGCGGAAAAACCCGCAGCTGAATCTGCAACGTGTGCACATAGGCTTAGTTGCAGAGCTGTAACTTTGAAATGACTCTCCATGACTGGGAAACTGATAGGTCATCAATGTCAGAGTTGTCCATAGCACAGCACTACACAATGTAGTGGCCACTCCCAGGTACTGCAGCTCACCCCCTATTGAAGTGTTGGATAGGTCTGATGACCTATTTTCAATGCAATCCTTTTTTTATTCTCTATAATCATGCTGGCCAAATCATGGCAGTATGAACTAGAATCTGGCTGTGAAATAGCTGCCATGTATTTTTTAGTCTGAAATGCCACGGCTTGTCAGAGAAAACAGTTTGAAAAGACAACCAGGAACTATGTGTCCCCAGCTGACTCTCTTCCCCCCCCCCCCCCCCCGCAGTGCTCAAGGTTACTTCTTATGGAGAAACCTGTCAATCACCTGGAGCAGGGTGGGAGAAGCTGCCTGGGGGCTGCAGGTAAGTACATAGTTAAACACAATATCATAGTTCTGACAACTGTGTAATACTTGTATTTATTTGGGAATTCTCTGTGTTTGTGAGTGGGTTTAATCCTGTGGGAAAAAAGGGATCTTGTGATTGGTGCAAGTGGTTAACTGTCTGTAAACTAAAAGCTTATTGTAGCTTCTATTAGCTACACCTGTGCTTGCTGGTTGGAGGACTACAAGTGCCATATACGCCAAGTCAGGGCTGCCAGTAAGTACATAGTGTGAGGCAGTGAGGGGGGATCATATACGTGTGTTGGTATGTGTCACCCAGGATGTGAATAGAGACATATTAAACCTGCTGGAGTGCATTGTGATTACAGCAAAATTTCTGTGACTACAGGGCAAAGTAAAAGTGAGTGTGGATTTGGTCAAAGTAGTTGACCAAGTCAGATATTAGGAAAACCAGTCATGGGCTTTTATTTTTGGAGGGATTTGTGGGTTTGTAAATGGGGTGATTCGCTCCCTCTACTCCAGGTTTTGGGAGTGGCTCTATGTCCATGATTCCCATTTAAACGCTCCGATTTCTCTTGGGTGTGTCAGTTTTTGGTTTTGCAAGCTGCTGAGCAGGAGGCTCTGCGCAACCCAGGCCTGTGTGAAGCTAACAGAGCCAGGGACTTCAAATCTGCTGACACACCCAAGAGATAGGAAGGTGCAATTGACCATGGCAACAGGTTAAACACGGACTGTTTGGAGGACCCGGCTGCAAACTAGAGAATATCATTTACCTGTCTATGTGCGTTTTCTGGAATAAAAACATTTTTTGTTGAACTTTCTGTGGTCCCTGCCTATCTGTCGCACTGTGTGGACACAGCTGCAATACAATAGTTAAACCCAATATCCCAGTTGTGATAATTGTGTAATAGTATTTATTTGGGGAATTATCTGGGTTTGTGGGTGGGTTTAATCTTGTGGGCAAAAAAGGATCTTGTGATTGGTGCATGTGACCAACTGTCTGTGAGTTAAAATCTTCTAGTAGCTACTATTATCTGCACTTGTGCTTGCTGGTTGGAGGACTACAAGTGCCATATACTCCAAGCGAGGGCTGCTGATCGGAGAGAGGGCTGCCTGTAAGTGCAGGGCTGCAGGTAAGTACATAGTTAAATACAATATCATAGCTGTGATAGCTGTGTAATAGTTGCATTTATTTGGGTCATTATGTGTTTGTGGGTGGGTATAATATTGTGGGGGAAAAATCATGGGATCTTGTGATTGGTGCATGAGAAATTGTCTGTTAAAAGCTTATACAGTAATAGCTTCTATTTGCTATAGTGGATATGGGAAGTATTCAAACCCTTTTTAAATTTTTCACTCTTTGCTTCATTGCAGCCATTTGGTAAATTCAAAAAAAGTTTTTTTTTTTTCTCATTAATGTACACTCTGCTTGAAGAAAACCAGAAATGTAGACATTTTTGCAAATGTATTGAAAAAGAAAAACTGAACTATCACATGGTCATAAGTATTCAGACCCTTTGCTCAGTATTGAGAAGCACCCTTTTGAGCTAGTACAGCCATGAGTCTTCTTGGGAATGATGCAACAAGTTAGTTTTTCACATCTGGATTTGGGGATCCTCTGCCATTCTTCCTTGCAGATCCTCTCCTGTTCCGTCAGTTTGGATGGTGAACATTGGAGGACAGCCATTTTCAATTCTCTCCAGAGATGCTCAATTGGATTTAGGTCAAGGCTTAAGATGGGCCAGTCAAGAATGGACACAGAGTTATTCTGAAGCCACTCCTTTGTTATTTTAGCTGTGTGCTTAGGGTCATTGTCTTGTTGGAAGGTGAATCTTTGGCGAAGTCTGAGGTCCAGAGCACTCTGGAAGAGGTTTTCATCCAGGATATCTCTGTACTTGGCCGCATTCATGTTTACTTCAATTGCAACCAGTTGTCCTGTCCCTGCATTTGACAAACACCCCCATAGCATGATGCTGCCACCACCATGCTTCACTGTTGGGACTGTATTGGACAGGTTATGAGCAGTGCCTGGTTTTCTCCACACATACCGCTTAGAACTTTTTGGTGATAATTCTATCTTTGTCTCATCAGACCAGAGAATCTAACTTCTCATAGTCTGGGAGTCCGTCATGTGTTTTTTAGCAAACCCTATGTGGCCTTTCATATGTCTTGCACTGAGGAGAGGTTTCAGTCAGGCCACTCTCCCATAAAGGCCCAACTGGAGCTCAGCCACAGTGATCTTGGGGTTCTTCTTTACCTCTCTTACCAAGGCTCTTCTCCCATGATTGCTCAGTTTGGCTGGACGGCCAGGTCTAGGAAGACTTATTAATAATAATAATAATCTTTTTATTTAGCGCCAACATATTCCGCAGCGCTTTACAGTTTAACAGTTTCAAAACACAAGTCATAAGCAACATCGTTAACAATACAACAATTAAAGTAAAATAAGATGACTCTGCTCATGAGAGCTTACAAAGTACAGGTGTGTATTTACAAAGATGTATTTACAATGATTGTCCAGCCATCTTGAGGGAGTGAGGGATAGATGGAGATAGTGAATGGGCTACACACGCACACTTACACATAAAATGACTTTGATTAGTGAACGTGATAGGCCGCTCTGAACAAATGCATTTTGAGGGTGCCCCTAAAACTGTGCAAATTGTGACTAGTCCTAATTTCTTGGGGTAGAGCAGTCCAGAGGACTGACGCAGCACGGGAGAAGTCTTGGAGTCAGGAGTGGGAGGTGTGGATTAGTGCAGAGGTTAGTCAAAAGTCGTTTGCAGAGCGCAGCGGTCGGTTAGGCCGATAGACAGAAATGAGGGAGGAGATGTAGGGAGGGGCCGCATTCTGGAGAGCTTTGTGGGTGAGAACAAGTACTTTGAATTCGATCCTATAATGAATGGGCAGTCAGTGTAATGATTGGCGAAGAGCATGCGCATCCGAGTACCGATTAGCCAGATGGATGACCCTGGCTGCTGCATTAAGTATGGACTGTAGAGGGGAAAGTCTAGTAACGGGGAGGCCAATTAATAGAGCGTTGCAGTAGTCCAGGCGGGAGTGGATCAATGCGATAGTGATGGTTTTTCGTTGTTTTCATGGTGAGAAAAGGGTGGATTCTGGAGATGTTCTTTAGATTTAAGCGGCAAGAGCAGGCAAGAGATTGTATATGGGATGTGAAGGAGAGATTTGTGTCAAACATAACACCCAGACAGCGTGCCTGCTGCCGGGGTGTTATTATGGCGCCACCCACAGAGAGGGAAATGTCAGATTTAGGGAGGTTAGTAGACGGCGGGAGCAAGAATTCTGGTGGTCCCAAAGTTCTTCCATTTAAGGATTATTGAGGCCACTGTGCTCTTAGGAACCTTGAGTACTGCAGTAATTCTTTTGTAACCTTGGCCAGATCTGTGCCTTGCCCCTATTCTGTCTCTGAGCTCTTTGGCCAGTTCCTTTGACCTCATGATTCTAATTTGGTCTGACATGCACTGTGAGCTGTGAGGTCATATATAGACTGGTGTGTGCTTTTACAAATCAAGTCCTACCAGTTTAAACACAGCTGGGCTCCAATGAAGGAGTGGAACCATCTCAAGGAGGATCACAAGGAAATGGATAGCATGTGACTTAAATATGAGTATCTGAGCAAAGGGTCTGCATACTTATGACCATGTGATATTTCAGTTTTTCTTTTTTAATAAACTTGCAAAAACTTCTACATTTCTGTTTTTTCAGTCAAGATGGGGTGCAGAGTGTACAATAATGAGAAAATGAAACTTGAAAAGTTAATTGAAAAATTTTTGAATTTACCAAATGGCTGCAATGAAGCAAAGAGTGAAAAATTTAAAGAGGTCTCAATACTTTCCATACCCACTGTACACCTGTTCTGGTTGGAGGGCTATAAGTACCATATACTCCAAGCGAGGGCAGCTGAGTGTAAAGAGGGCTGTCTTTAAGTACAGGGCTGCAGGTAAGTACATGGCTGCATGTAAGTACATAGTTAAACATATCATATGCTTTTATCTTTACGGTTTATCCCCATTAGTATGTATATATACTCTATGGACAATGCTACCCGGTGTGCGTCTTGTGAGGTGTATGCATACCTTGACCAGCCGTTTGAGCGTGAATATATCTGTTCTCGATGAAAGCGAGTTACATGTTTGGATCTAAATGTGCAGCTGGCAATACTCAGGAGCATTGCAAACCTACAGAGGAGTTTAGAGCTCACTGATCTTGTGCTGGCTGGGGCCAGTGATATGGAGGTGGGGAAGATCAGGACAGATAAGTATGGAACTGGGTAAATATTACAAGAAGGGGTAGGGGGAAAAGTGCCAGGGAGCTCAGTCTTGATCTGGCACAACCTAGTAAGTATGCATGTTTGACTGATGTTAGGAATGCAAGCCCAGGAATGGGATCACTGCAGCAGGACATTGCTCCTAGCAACCAGGAAAATGACTGCTGTAGGAAGAAGGGACATAGGAGTGCAGCAAAGGCCAGATAGATGTTGGTGGTAGGGGACTCTACAAGTAGGCGAACAGTGTGTTGTCTGCCAGGTGCTCGGGATTAGCATATTGTGGAATGGATAGACAGATTACTGGGAGGGGCTGGGAAAAATCCAGTGGTCATGGTACAATCAGCATCAATGACAAAGTTAGAGGGAGGTGGAAGGTCCTTAAAAAGGATTACAGAGAACTAGGAAAGAAGCTGAAGGCCAGAATCTCCAAGGTGTTATTTTAAGAACTGCTGCCAGTGCTATGAGCATCACTAGAAAGAAAGTGGGAGTTGGACCTCCTGGAGGCGGAGCTTTGGTATACCTGCATCTTAGGGTATGTGCACACGTTGCAGATTTGCCTGCAGAATTTTCTGAACAGAATCTGCATCTCTTGGCAGAAAACGCAGCTAAAAATCCGTGCTGATTTGATGCGGTTTTTTTCATGTGGATTTGTATGCGTTTTTGTAAGCTAAATAAAGATCTATTATTTAAAAAAAAGAGTTGTGATGTCATTTTTGTCCAACCTCTTATTTTGCATACTCCATTACACACAGATAGATCTATCTATAGATAGATGATACTAAGGTCGATGTTTATTAATGAACAATATGTTTAATTTTGAAAAAAAAAAAAAAGTGTTTGCTTCCGCGCCAGAGAGGGAAAGCCGACGACTGAGGGCAGATATTCATAGCCTAGGAAGAGACCATGGTTATTGCCTCCCCCGGCTACAAACGGCGGAGGGCTACATCACGGATTACCTCCGCCTGTCAGTTCATCGTGGGAGCCCCTGTAGAGCACTGACATCACTCGATGTCAGTGTTCTACATGGGAGATCGTCATGGGACACTCGTTATTAACTGGACTACAGTGGAAAGGTAATGTATAGGTTGGCTTATTAAATTAATTTTTATTACAGGAGATCGAGGGCTTCGGGGAGTAGGTGATTGATGAGTATGTACTGTCTAATGTATGTACTGTATGTTTTTTGGTTTTTTTTTTTACAACTGAACACATGCATTGTCTGATGGAACTACTTTCCCATCATCAGCAATGCTATCACTGTGAGCATTCATAGCTGGATGGGAGCAGTAGTCCCATCAGACAATGGCTTCTTACACAGACCCGCACACACTACACGCAGACCCCCGTACACAAATATATGCACATAGTCTCCGCCCACACACTTCCCTCCTCCCGATCTGCAGCATTTCCCACACCCACATCAAATCCTCAGGTCTTTTTCACATCTGTGGTTTTGCTGCGGATGTGCCTGACTAAATGGAAGTCAATGGGTGCAGAAACGCTGCAGATCCGCAAAAGGAATTGACATGCTGCAGAAAAAAAAAACGCTGCAAATCTGCGTGGAGTTTTCTGCAGCATGTGCACAACAAATCTCCATTTCCCATTTACTATCATTGGCTGTGCACTACACTGCGGATTTGATGTGAATCAGTGCGGACAAAAACGCTGCGGATCCACATCTAAATCTGCAACGTGTGGACATACCCTTAAGCAGAGCTCCTGAAATTAGCACCTTTGGACACTATCTACCAACATACCGGTACCGGCAACCAAAACGGGATAAGACCAGGAAAAGTGATCCAGACCATGTGTGGGCCGCTGGAAATGTCACACTGTGGGAGACTGCAGAGCTGCACATACAGACTGCTAAGTGGAAAATCCCTGTACCTGCTCTCCTGTAGCAGAGATCTCCATGCTGAGAGGTGGGTGAGAGATAAGCATATAAAGGAGATGAGGAAAGAATACAATTCCTGAACATTGAGCAGATAAAGAAGGGGGAGAAGCACAAAACAGCAGAAGCCATCACCAAAGGCAAACAGTGGCAGCTTCTCAGGCTGTAGTCAAAAGGCTGATACCAGAGACTGAATAAAGAAAATAGCTGTGTGCCAAACACCTACTAAAATCCCCAAACTTCTCCTGCCATAACTGGAAGTAGAGACATAAAACGTAACAATTACAATAAATGTAGCCTATGTAATGGTTTAACCCTTGAACATCTGGTGTCATTAACCCACACTGAAAGCATATCATTGAACCAGACTCTCACCACACACAAATCTAGTTAGCCACTTCTTGAGTGACATCACTACTATCTTTATAGAAGCCCTAAACCTAACATCATAACAATATGGATAAATTTGGGAGAAAAATAATCTCACATCATCACTTAAAGGGAACAGAACAAACACATGTAGCCAAAATATATGCTCCCCATTTAAAGGGCCGTACCAGTCCTCAAAGGGCTCATACTTACGAGAGACTCGCATGATTCTCTTGCCAGTCTCTCGCATGAGACCCTGGCACCAGTGGTGGGATTCAAATTTTTAACAACAGGTTTTGTGTTTGTGTGTAGGAAAACCACCCCCATTTTAAGCCACACCCATTTACACACACCTTTTCCTCAAACATATACAAGTAGGGGCGCAGTCAAACAGTTGAAAAAAAAATAAATTGGAATGAGATCAGAACAGTGCACATTCTGGCCAGCAGCTCTCCTGACCCGAGTGTGACAGCTGCATATATTTCTATGCAGCTGTCTCACTTGACTGTCCGGCTGGCCAGGCTGTGCACTACATGTCTGCGTCCTAATGGAAATTAAAAGTAAAAATCACCATACCCTTCCTGCAAACTGGTGTTACTCAAGTCCCATCTATGTCAAACAATGATGATTTTAATTGCAGGGTTAAATTGGCATATTTCCACAACTAGAACACCACAAAAAGAATGGTTCATGAAAATATCACAACCACAAGTATAATCGACAAAGTAATAATAATTTATTAATATATAGTACTTATAAAATCACATCAGAACTGCAAAGTGCCAAATCCCCAATAGGCAGGCACAGGTCCCCAATAGAAAAACCAAAGGAAAAAAAAACAATGTATGCATATACCCTAATAAAAATAAATAAGTAAAAAAGCAAGTGCATTAAATAACATAGGGTACTTAGTAAACACTATTTTGATCAAAAAAGTATAAAGCTGTCCCACCACGACAAGGTGTACCCATTTGAGACAGTAACTACACTAACGGTTAAAACCTACCTAGTGTGAATAGTAGCAGAGTCTCTGGGTCCCAAACGGACACCCAGCTTCAGAGGGACTAAATAAACTACACAGCTCAGTAGAATGGAGGCCACACCCTATTTGTACTGAATACAAAAATGCTGAAGAAAAAACAAAAAAACTGAACTGAAGTAGAATTGAATGACATGCATGATGTAAAAGCATGTTCACATTGGCCATAAAAGCAAGCAAAACCAAAGGAAAAAAAACAATGTATGCATATACCCTAATAAAAATAAATAAGTAAAAAAGCAAGTGCATTAAATAACATAGGGTACTTAGTAAACACTATTTTGATCAAAAAAGTATAAAGCTGTCCCACCACGACAAGGTGTACCCATTTGAGACAGTAACTACACTAACGGTTAAAACCTACCTAGTGTGAATAGTAGCAGAGTCTCTGGGTCCCAAACGGACACCCAGCTTCAGAGGGACTAAATAAACTACACAGCTCAGTAGAATGGAGGCTACACCCTATTTGTACTGAATACAAAAATGCTGAAGAAAAAACAAAAAAACTGAACTGAAGTAGAATTGAATGACATGCATGATGTAAAAGCATGTTCACATTGGCCATAAAAGCATTGTTTTTTCTTCAGCATTTTTGTATTCAGTACAAATAGGGTGTGGCCTCCATTCTACTGAGCTGTGTAGTTTATTTAGTCCCTCTGAAGCTGGGTGTCCATTTGGGACCCAGAGACTCTGCTACTATTCACACTAGGTAGGTTTTAACCGTTAGTGTAGTTACTGTCTCAAATGGGTACACCTTGTCGTGGTGGGACAGCTTTATACTTTTTTGATCAAAATAGTGTTTACTAAGTACCCTATGTTATTTAATGCACTTGCTTTTTTACTTTATTTTTATTAGGGTATATGCATACATTGTTTTTTTTCCTTTGGCCATAAAAGCAAGCAAAACCAATGTGAACATGCTTTTACATCATGCATGTCATTCAATTCTACTTCAGTTTTTTTGTTTTTTCTACAGGTCCCCAATAGGCAGCATTGTTTCCTAATAGGCAGCACAGGTCCCCAATAGGCAGCATTGTTCCCTAATAGGCAGGCACAGGTCCCCAGGTCTCCAATAGGCAGTATTGTTCCCTATAGGCAGCACACGTCCCCAATAGGCAGCACAGGTCCCCAAAAGGCAGTCACAGGTCCCCAATAGGCAGCATTATTCCCTATAGGCAGGTACAGTTCCCAATAGGCAGTATTGTTCCCTATAGGCAGCACACGTCCCCAATAGGCAGCACAGGTCCCCAAAAGGCAGGCACAGATCCCCAATAGGCAGAATTGTTCCCTAATAGGCAGCACAGGTCCCCAATAGGCAGCATTGTTCCCTATAGGCAGCACACATCCCCAATAGGCAGCATTGCTCCCTATAGGCAGCACACGTCCCCAATAGGCAGCATAGGTCCCCAATAGGCAGCACAGTGCTGCACAGGTCCCCAATAGGCAGGCACAGGTCCCTAATAGGCAGTACAGGTCCTCAATAGGCAGCACAGGTCCCCATTAGGCAGGCACAGGTCCCTAATAGGCAGCACTGCACAGCACAGGTCCCCAGTAAGCAGCAGCACTGCACATATACAACTGACCTGGTGATGGCCTGTGTGTACCACAGGCTGAAGTTGAACTGAAGACTGAAGTAAATAATCCGGCGGTGAGGCAGGCGGGCGGCGGGCCACGGTCACCACACACAGACTAGTGTCCTCCTGTCCAGGCTCAGGTGCTCAGCTCACTGGGCAGCCGCAGCGGCGGGTAACTCCTGAGTCCAGTCCAGCGAGCTGCAGAGTCTAGTTACCCGCCAATTATAGCCTCACTGCGCCGCAGGAATCAGTGCACGGGCAGCGGGGGGCCGCCGGGGTGTGCTGTGCTGCTCTGTCCAGTAGTCAGCAGACAGAGAGCAGCACGTCAAGTATCAATGCGCGCGGTATCCAGCAGGAAGCAGAGCAAGAGTCCTCCTCTGCTCCTTGCCTGCAGGCAGCGCCGCCAGCAACATCAGAGGACCGGATCGCGGCTCTGGATCTCGCTGGTTTGGGGAACCGGCTGCTTTTTTAACAACCGGTTCCACCGAACCGGGGAGAACCCGCTGAATCCCACCCCTGCCTGGCACTGCCGCCGGCACTCGGACTGGAGCGTGTCGCTGCATAGAAATACATGTAGCCGCCTGCTCCGGTCCGAGTGCTGGCGGCAGTGCCAGGTTTTCATGTGAGAGTCTCTCGCAAGTATGAGCCCTAATGATCCCACTGAAGCTATGGCACAGGCTATCCTAAAACTACTGATGCCCACCATAGATGGAAGATTGCCTGCCTTTCAATCATCTCTGGACATTATAGTAGCACAAGTAAATGTCCAAGGAACCAGACTCACAGAGGCAGAACAGAGAATCTCAGACCTGGAGGATTCAATGAAGGTTGCACAGAAAGGCTAGCAAGCAAAGATAGATATGAAGGCACTAATAAAGTAGATGATCTGGAAAACAGGTCCAGACGTAACAATCTGTGGTTGGTGGGACTACCTGAGACAATACAACACTCAGAGCTTATGAAAATAACATTAGAATGGTTACCGAAAGCCCTTGATCTGGAAACCACATCAGGAAAAATTGTGGTTGAAACAGTCCACTGTGTGGGACCATCCAGGAAAGATGGTTCTATCAGACCAGTGATTTTCAAGATTCTCGACTTCCAGGATAAAACTAGACTCATGACTGCCTTCAGAAAAAAATCATCATTATTCTATGACAGCAATTAACTTTTACTAAATCAAGACTATTCAACAACCTTGGTTGCTAGGTGTAAAGCCTTTGTGCCTGTGTGCAAAATTTTGATAGAAACATTCGATTTGGATTACAATATCCAGCTATCCTTCGCTTTACATCAGAGGGGACGAATTGGATCTTCGAAGACCCAGAAAGAGCCCTTCACCACTTACATAGAGATGACCGGGCTTCGTCGCCAGCTAATATGGACACTTGACTGTGTGATGTCACTGTATTCATTGTCTGATTACTTTATGTTGTTGCTACTACTCAGAGTAGGTACTATACCGAAAATCTGGAATGTTAAACATTTTAGGGAATTGCTGTGTTTATTAGGGGTTCTGGGGGGAGAGGATTCTTATGTGCGAACTGGTAGCTGGTACTATGTAGAGAGGGATCTAACACCTACTTGCTGGGATGCGTGGGGGATCCCAAACAAATGCTCACTTAAACACAAGTTGGTATAGGATAAATGGCTGATGGTGTGAGTAGCATTGGGTCGAAGCAAAGATCTATCAGATGGTGTTCTTGGAATGGTAAAGAGAATCTGTCACCCATATTTAGTGATATCATGTATCACCCAATTGTGCGTCCCATAAGGATTCTTGGGATTTTTTATTCCCCCCGACCCTGCACATTTGAGGCATAAATACCTTTTTTATCTTGTTGATGTATGCAAATCGCCGCGGTCCGGTCCGATGGGCGTGGCTTAGTCGCCTTCTCCCCCCCTCCTCAGCTTGCTGAACGTAATCTTCATCTGTGAATATAACACATAACGTTGATTTCCGCGCTTGCACATTGTAAAAGCCTCTGGCGCCTGCGCAGCATGCTTTGCCCATCTGTGGGCGAAGCATATAATCGCTACTGCGCGTGCACCAGTATTTTCCAGCACGGTCTATGCCCTGGAAGTGTGTCCTGCATGTGAAGACTGGAGACTCTTACGTCAGTCACAAAATACGATGTAGTGGAAACCTGGCTGGACGAAAGCAATAACTGGATGACAAACACAGAGGGTTGCACTACATTTAGAAAGGACAGGAAAGACAGAAAAGGTGGAATGGTGTGTATTTTTATTAAATCTATCTAAAGACCAGTGCTCAGTGACGACACTGGGGGGAGCTGCGACAATGTAGAGTCAGTATGGGTAAATGTACGTGGGGATGGCAATAACGGAAAGCTGCTAATTCGAGTTTGCTACAAGCCTCCTAATATAGCTGAACAGGAAGAGGAGAAAATGCTGCAGCAAATTAAATAGACAGCAAATAATAATAGGGTCCTTATGAGGGATTTTAACTATCCAGACATTCAATAGGACATAGAATCTTCTGGTGCGCTAAAAGCTGCAAGTTCTTATAAAAAAATCGAGAACAATTACCTCTCTCAGCTGGTAGATGAGCCAACCAGGGGAGGTAATCTTCTGGATCTGGCTCTGTCAAATAAACCAGATGCAATTTCAGATCTACAGGTCTGGGAGCATTTGGGATGCAGTGACCATAATATGGTAAGTTCCAAAGTAATTTTCAATCAAACATTCAAAAGGTGAAATGCAAAAACCTGGAACTTTAGGAAAGCTGATTTCAGCAAATTAATTGAAAAGCTTAATTGTGTAGACTGGGACCATCTCATGGTAACTGGGGATACCGATCATAAATGGGGCATGTTTAAGGATGTACTACTAGAATCCTGTAGAAAACTCATACACTCTGGTAATAAAATGTCCAGGAATAAAAAAAAAACATTATGGATAAATAAGACACTACAACGTTTAATACGACTAAAACAAAAGGCATTCAAAATCTTGAAAGCCGAGAATACAGAAATAGCATTTTAGGAGTATAAAAATCTAAGTAAGAAATGTAAAAATGAAATCAAGCTGGCAAAGTTATCCACAGAAAAATAAATTGCCGGCGACATTAAAATAAATGCCAAACATTTTTATAAATACTACAATGCCTGTCACGCTGGATGAGGGAGAAGTAAAGTGCACAACAATGGGGAGAGGAAGGGAGAAGCCCAAACACTAGGGAGGGGGGGAGTGGAGATCCCTAGGCAGCTCTAACAACACCCTGTTTGCCCTAAATGTCCCTAAATAGGTTCTACACCTATCACAGAGCAGGAACCTAATCCCTGCCTAAGCCTAGCGATGGGCACTGGATAGGGAGGGGACAGGGTTTGCACTAGTCAGCCCCTACTACAACTAAAGACATAGAGGGTGGACGAATGAGGAGATACACTTAGCTTGAGAAGACCACCGAGATGTCACGATGCAACCTCCAAGAGTCCTGTGAGAAGACATGAACCGACTGCTAGTACTTACAACAAGACGGAGGCAAATTTGAGCTAACACCAACACCATGCTGCAGAAACTGAATGTATTTAAATCTCCAACAAAGGTGTGTAATTAGCAGCAGAAGGTGGAGGTAACTGTTGGGTCCTAGAGGCAGAAAGATATTGTTCCATAACAGAGATGCAAAAATCAAGAAGGTGCTTGACCTAATCGCAATGACCTTCTACAGCTGGATCCAGGATGACTGTCTGTCACACCTAACACACCAATGACAATGCCAAAAAGAAAAAAAAGATGGTACAGATCCCTTAAAAGATGATAATAACACAATAATAATAGAGGACAAAGAAAAAGCTGAGATATTAAACAGGCAATTTTTATCTGTTTTCACCAATAAACTAACTGTTCCATGGATCTTTCAACAAGGCATAAATCAAAGTTCACCACCTGACTTAATTAGTATACCTGCATCTGGACAAATTAAACACTGACAAATTCCCCGACCCAGATGGCATTCATCCATGGATACTGAGGGTATTGAGCTCAGTAATTGACAGACCGCTGTATGTTATATTCTTAGACTCTCTTGTAACAGGGGTGGTGCCACAGGATTGGAGGATGGCTGATGGCTACCGTCAGGTAAACCTAACATTAGTAGAGTGCAAAATTATTGAGGGTATTATAATAAATGACCTACAGAAAAATACTGCAGAGAATAATATAATAACTGCAACCAGCACGGATTCATGAAAAATAGGTCATGTCTAACTAACATGTTGGGTTTCTATGAGGTAAGTGCAAATCTGGATGTTGGTAATGCTGCTGATGTGATTTATCTGGACTTTGCAAAGGCATTTGATACTGTACCACATAACAGCTTTATAATGAAGCTCCATAAGCAGGGACTGTTGGAAAATATATGCAGATGGGTAAGAAATTGGCTAAATGGCAGGAAATAAAGAGTTGTCATAAATGGTACGCTCTAAATGGTATATAGTCAGCAGTGGGGACAACAGGGATCTGTGCTAGGATCGATTCTTTTTAACCTCTTTATTAATGACCTTTTGGATGGTAATGAGAGTAAAGTGTCAGTCTTTGCTGACAACACCAAACTATGTAGGATACTAAAATCTGACCTTGACAGTACAATTTTGCAAAATGATCTGGATAGGATTCTGAATAGGATGTCTGAATGGATGAACACTTGGCAAATGAGGTTTAATGTGCAGTGGGGAAAAAAGTATTTAGTCAGCCACCAATTGTGCAAATTCTCCCACTTAAAAAGATGAGAGGCCTGTAATTGACATCATAGGTAGACCACAACTCTGAGAGTCAAAATAAGAAAACAAATCCAGAAAATCACCTTGTCTGATTTGGCAAGATTTATTTTGCAAATTATATGCTTTAGTAAGAAAGGCGGGCCTTAAACTGTCCATGGAACTGGGACCCTAATTATTCCTGTCCCTGAGGTACTCTTGAAGGTAGAGAGGTCAGAGTCTCCAACCTTATGGTGCTCCTGTTATTCCCTGATATGTCCCCTCCCCACCCCATGAGGCATGAGACAGAAATATAAGGTAAACAAGACACAAGGAAAAACAGGGATCACAGAAAGCAATAAACATACAAACAGTCCACAAAGGTAAAGAGGTATATAGGGAAGGATAGGAATGTGCCAACCAAATGAGAATAGGGCAATGAGGAAATCATGCACCCGCAAACAGCATGCAACAATCTCCAGTAGCAACATTGGTCTCCTATTCAGCGCAGAGTCTCCAAAGAGCTAAGAAACAAAGCTTTCACTGGCAAGGCAGAGACAGACTGGCCAGGTTTAATAGGAAGAGGTAATGACCAGATCAGAAGCAGCTGAAATGGAGCTGCAAGTTTCTGACCAATATGTTACCATGGCTGGTCAGGTGAGGAAAATCTCCAGGAGTGGACCCTCTGGATCGTGGCACCGAGGGGTCCCGGGCGAGCTGCCAGGTGGAGCCGACCCCTATACAGGGATCGTTAGGAGCAGGACCAGGGGTTCGGTTACCACGATAGCTGGTACCGAGAGGGGCAACTCAGAACGGACTGGAGTAGAAGCACGAGACTGTAGGAGGTAGGACCAGAGTAGGATTGCAGGGCCGGACCAGGGATAGCAGGACAAAGCGGAATCACTGTAGACAGGACCGGAGTAGGACTGCGTGACTGGAGCATAGACAGCAGGACAGAGCAGGATCATTGGAGACAGGACCGGAGTAGGACTGTGGAACTGGAGCATAGACAGCAGGACAGAGCAGAATCATTGGAGACAGGACCGGAGTAGGACTGTGGAACTGGAGCATAGACAGCAGGACAGAGCAGGATCATTGGAGACAGGACCGGAGTAGGACTGTGGAACTGGAGCATAGACAGCAGGACGGAGCAGGAACACGGGAGGCAGGACTGGAGTAGGACTGCGGGACTGGAGCATAGACAGCAGGGCGGAGCAGGAACACGGAATGTAGGACTGGAGTAGGACTGCGGGACTGGAGCATAGATAGCAGGACAGAGCAGGATCACTGGAGACAGGACAGGAGTAGGACTGCGGGACTGGAGCATAGACAGCAAGGACGGAGCAGGAGCACAAGAGGCAGGACTGGAGTAGGACAGCAGGACTGGAGTAGGACAGCAGGACTGGAGCATGGACAGCAGGACGGAGACAGGAACATGGGAGGCAGGACTGGAGTAGGACTGTGGGACTGGAGCATAGATAGCAGGACCCACGGAATACAGGACTGCGGGACTGCAGCAGGAACCACTGAAGACAGGACTGCGGGACTGCAGAGAGTACACGAGAAGGCAGGGCCCAGAGTTGTGAATTCTCTCTCTGGCTTCCCTCTGGTGATTACTGAAGATAGTGGAGCTGGTCAGATTGAGAGTTCTCTTTCTGGACTCCCTATGGTGGTTACTGGAGGTAGTGGAGCTGATCTGATTGACAGAGGCTTGCCACCTGATAATGATGAAGACGATTGAAGCTTGAGGAAGATAATTTGCATATTCCAGGTGCCTTCTGGGAAAAGCGAAGAGTCTCCCTAAGCAAGAGGATCGTTGGATACAGCCGGGACCAGCTGCTTGGAAAGCATCGCCGAACCAGGGATTGAAGCTTGAGGAAGATAATTTGCATATTCCAGGTGCCTTCCAGCTGCTTGGAAAGCATCGCCGAACCATGTTTTTGCCTCTAGGACATTGCAAGAAAGCTTGCCTGATTGAGTAGATTACACAAGAAGGAAGACACGCAGCAAGTCATCAGGATCTAGGAGCAACATGGCAGATGTGACAACCTACATGGTGAGCTGCAACATGTACTACATGTTCACAGATCGACCAGAAGAAGAATCCAACTTCACCTGCCAGAAGTGTAGATTAGTGGCCCTTTTAGAAGAAAAGGTGCGTGGTCTGGAAAAAAGAATTGCAACTTTGAAACTCATCAAAGAAAATGAAGACTTCCTAGACAGAACAGAAGCATCTCTACTGGTCACAGAAGGTGAAGAAAGTGTCAGAGAACCTCCAAAAGCAGACGAGTGGAAGCATGTGACCAAAAGAAGCAAGAAGACCATAGTGACATCACCAACCACACAACTGACAAACCGATACCAAGGCCTTGCGGAGGATGACGATGGTACACCTAAGGATGAGGCACAATCAGCAAGCAAAGAAGAAAAGGGCACACAGCAACACCCAGAAGTGACAACAACAAGTACAGCCAAGAAGCGAAGAAGAGTGGTAGTGGTGGGAGACTCACTACTAAGAGGCACAGAAGCAGCCATCTGCAGACCGGATATAACCGCAAGAGAAGTATGCTGCCTCCCAGGTGCGAAGATCAAGGATGTGACCGATAGGATACCAAAGCTGATCAGTTCCAAGGACGTCCACCCATTTCTTCTGATACATGTTGGCACCAATGACACGGCAAGGAAGAACCTACCGACAATCTGCAAGGACTTTGAAGAGTTGGGGAAGAAAGTAAAGGAACTGGATGCACAGGTAGTTTTTTCTTCTATCCTTCCAATAGACGGGCATGGCACCAGGAGATGGAACAGGATCATTGATGCGAACAACTGGCTAAGACGATGGTGCAGACAAGGATTCGGATTCCTGGACCACGGTGTGAATTACCTGTACGATGGACTCCTCGCCAGAGGCGGACTACACCTCAACAAACCTGGGAAACACACATTCGCCAGAAGACTCGCTACACTCATCAGGAGAGCGTTAAACCAGAAGAAGAGGGGATGGGAAGAAAAACGTTAGACACAAGCTGGAAACCAGATATTATACTGATAAATGATATGAGGTGTGGCAAAGAATATCCAAGACAACATACTCAGAAGGGAGGTAAGAAAATTTCTAAAACAATCAACAGGGAGGAGATTGGAACAAAGCAAAATTCTCTAAAATGCATGCTCGCAAACGCCAGAAGCCTGACAAACAAGATGGAAGAACTAGAAGCAGAAATATCTACAGGTAAATATGACATAGTGGGAATAACCGAGACATGGTTAGATGAAAGTTATGACTGGGCAGTTAACTTACAGGGTTACAGTCTGTTTAGAAAGGATCGTAAAAATCGGAGTGGAGGAGGGGTTTGTCTTTATGCAAAGTCTTGTCTAAAGTCCACTTTAAGGGAAGATATTAGCGAAGGGAATGAAGATGTTGAGTCCATATGGGTCGAAATACATGGAGGGAAAAATAGTAACAAAATTCTCTTTGGGGTCTGTTACAAACCCCCAAATATAACAGAAATCATGGAAAGTTTACAACTAAGGCAGATAGGTGAAGCTGCAACCCATAATGAGGCCGTTGTTATGGGGGACTTTAACTACCCGGATAATAACTGGGAAACAGAGACCTGCGAAACCCATAAAGGCAACAGGTTTCTGCTAATAGCCAAGAATAATTATCTTTCACAATTGGTGCAGAATCCAACCAGAGGAGCAGCACTTTTAGACCTAATACTATCTAACAGACCTGACAGAATAACAAATCTGCAGGTTGTTGGGCATCTAGGAAATAGCGACCACAATATTGTACAGTTTCACTTGTCTTTCGCTAGGGGGACATGTCAGGGAGTCACAAAAACACTGAACTTTAGGAAGGCAAAGTTTGACCAGCTTAGAGATGTCCCTAATCTGGTTGACTGGGACAATGTCCTCAGAAATAAGAATACAGAAAATAAATGGGAAATGTTTAAGAACATCCTTAATAGGCACTGTAAGCGGTTTATACCTTGTGGGAATAAAAGGACAAGAAATAGGAAAAACCCAATAAAATAGGGGGGGAAAGCCAGCACTGCTTAAGGTTAGGACGCATAAATTAGAGTGCATATGCACATAATGTCTAGCTGTATTCAAAAATGAGATATTTAGCAAAAAAATTGATCAATTCAATTGAGCCACCCCGCCGCGCCAAGGCAATCTCATATGGGGGGTCCTACTCTATATATTTTTAACAAATGCTGTGCCATTACGGCCTCCTAAATACACTTAGAGCATGACCACATCAAGTGCAATCTGTACCTGAACATTTACTGGATCGCTCCCATGAAGCCAGATGAAGCAAGTGCACATGAAGGCCAACCAGGTCTGAACACAGACATATCAGGAATGGCCTCCACACATTGCCTGACCAGCAAACATAGATGAAGGGCGATGTTGGTCCAGACACAGGTGCACAATTAAATAAAGCTTGGGGCAGGGTGGGGCTGCCGTGTGTGTGCACAGCAGCCTAATCCATCACAATGAACACAGAAAATTATGGTAGACATAACCAAGCGTGCACGGCAACAGTGGTGGTCAGCCACAAACCAACAACAAGAAAATAGGGGGGGAAGCCAGCACTGCTTAAGGTTAGGACGCATAAATTAGAGTGCATATGCACATAATGTCTAGCTGTATTCAAAAATGAGATATTTAGCAAAAAAATTGATCAATTCAATTGAGCCACCCCGCCGCGTCAAGGCAATCTCATATGGGGGGTCCTACTCTATATATTTTTAATAAATGCTGTGCCATTACGGCCTCCTAAATACACTTAGAGCATGACCACATCAAGTGCAATCTGTACCTGAACATTTACTGGATCGCTCCCATGAAGCCAGATGAAGCAAGTGCAGATGAAGGCCAACCAGGTCTGAACACAGACATATCAGGAATGGCCTCCACACATTGCCTGACCAGCAAACATAGATGAAGGGCGATGTTGGTCCAGACACAGGTGCACAATTAAATAAAGCTTGGGGCAGGGTGGGGCTGCCGTGTGTGTGCACAGCAGCCTAATCCATCACAATGAACACAGAAAATTATGGTAGACATAACCAAGCGTGCACGGCAACAGTGGTGGTCAGCCACAAACCAACAACAAGAAAATAGGGGGGGAAGCCAGCACTGTTTAAGGTTAGGACGCATAAATTAGAGTGCATATGCACATAATGTCTAGCTGTATTCAAAAATGAGATATTTAGCAAAAAAATTGATCAATTCAATTGAGCCACCCCGCCGCGCCAAGGCAATCTCATATGGGGGGTCCTACTCTATATATTTTTAATAAATGCTGTGCCATTACGGCCTCCTAAATACACTTAGAGCATGACCACATCAAGTGCAATCTGTACCTGAACATTTACTGGATCGCTCCCATGAAGCCAGATGAAGCAAGTGCAGATGAAGGCCTGGTTGGCCTTCATCTGCACCTGCTCCATCTGGCTGCACGGGAGTGATGCAGTCATGCTTCAGGTATGGATTGCATTTGATATGGTCTTGCTTTTAAAACATTTAGGAGGCCGCAATGGCACAGTGAATAAATAAAAATGTAGAGTAGGACCCCCCATATGAGATTGCCTTGGCGTGGCGGGGTGGCTCAATATATTGATCAATATTTTGCTAAATGTCTCATTTTGAATGCAGTAAGATATGTGCATATGCACCTCATGTTATGCATTCTGACCACTGGCAGTGCTGGCTCTTTTCTCTTTTTATTGCAAATTGGTTTTGTGGCTGACCACCACTGTTGCCGTGCACGCTGGGTCATGTTCGCCATCTTTTCTGTGTTTATTGTGATTGATCTAGGCTGCTGTGCACACTCACGGCAGCCCCGCCCTGCCCCAGGCTTTATTTATTTTTGCATCCATGTCTGAGCCTGCATTGCCCTTCATCTGTGTTTGCTGGTCAGGCAGTGTGTGGAGGTCAAACCTGAGATGTCTGTGTTCAGACCTGGTTGGCCTTCATCTGCACCTGCTCCATCTGGCTGCACGGGAGTGATGCAGTCATGCTTCAGGTATGGATTGCATTTGATATGGTCTTGCTTTTAAAACATTTAGGAGGCCGCAATGGCACAGTGAATAAATAAAAATGTAGAGTAGGACCCCCCATATGAGATTGCCTTGGCGTGGCGGGGTGGCTCAATATATTGATCAATATTTTGCTAAATGTCTCATTTTGAATGCAGTAAGATATGTGCATATGCACCTCATGTTATGCGTTCTGACCACTGGCAGTGCTGGCTCTTTTCTCTTTTTAAGGAAAAACCCAATGTGGCTAAACAAAAAAGTAAGAGGGGCAATTAACAGTAAAAAGAAAGCATTTAAACTACTAAAGCAGGATGGCACCGTTGAAACTCTAAAATACTATAAGGAGAAAAATTCTTTATCTAAAAAAATAATTAAAGCTGCCTAAAAGGAAACAGAGAAGCACATTGCTAAGGAGAGTAAAACTAATCCCAAGCTGTTCTTCAACTATATCAATAGTAAAAGAATCAAAAGTGAAAGTGTAGCCCATTAAAAAATTGTGAGAAAAGTAAGGTTGTAGATGAGGAAAAAGCTAATATATTAAACACCTTCTTCTCCACGGTATTCACGGTGGAAAATGAAATGATAGGTGAAATGCCGAGAGACAAAGGAAACCCTATATTAAGGGTCACCAATCTAACCCAAGAAGAGGTGCAAAACCGGCTAAATAAGATTAAAATAGATAAATCTCCGGGTCCGGATGGCATACACCCACGAGTACAAAGAGAACTAAGTAATGTAATAGACAAACCATTATTTCTTATATTTAGAGACTCTATAGCGACGGGGTCTGTTCCACAGGACTGGCGCATAGCAAATGTGGTACCAATATTCAAAAAGGGCTCTAAAAGTGAACCTGGAAATTATAGGCCAGTAAGTCTAACCTCTATTGTTGGTAAAATATTTGAAGGGTTTCTGAGGGATGTTATTCTGGATTATCTCAATGAGAATAACTGTTTAACGCCATATCAGCATAGGTTTATGACGAATCGCTCCTGTCAAACCAATCTAATCAGTTTTTATGAAGAGGTAAGCTATAGACTGGACCAAGGTGAGTCATTGGATGTGGTATATCTTGATTTTTGCAAAGCATTTGATACCGTGCCACACAAGAGTTTGGTACACAAAATGAGAATGCTGGGTCTGGGGGAAAATGTGTGTAAATGGGTAACTGGCTTAGTCATAAAAAGCAGAGGTTGGTTATAAATGGTATATTCTCTAACTGGGTCGCTGTGACCAGTGGGGTACCGCAGGGGTCGGTGTTGGGACCTATTCTCTTCAACATATTTATTAACGATCTGGTAGAAGGTTTGCACGGTAAAATATCGATATTTGCAGATGATAAAAAACTATGTAAAGCAGTCAATACAAGAAAAGATAGTATTCTGCTACAGATGGATCTGGATAAGTTGGGAACTTGGGCCGAAAGGTAGCAGATGCAGTTTAACAATGATAAATGTAAGGTTATACACATGGGAAGAAGGAATCAATATCACCATTACACACTGAACGGTAAACCACTGGGTAAATATGACATGGAGAAGAACTTGGGGATCCTAGTTAATGATAAACTTACCTGGAGCAGCCAGTGCCAGGCAGCGGCTGCCAAGGCAAACAGGATCATGGGGTGCATTAAAAGAGGTCTGGATACACATGATGAAAGCATTATACTGCCTCTGTACAAATCTCTGGTTAGACCACACATGGAGAACTGTGTACAGTTTTGGGCACCGGTGCTCAGGAAGGATACAATGGAACTAGAGCGGGTACAAAGGAGGGCAACAAAATTAATAAAGGGGATGGGGGAACTATAATACCCAGAGAGATTAGCAAAATAAGGATTATTTAGTCTAGAAAAAAGACAACTGAGGGGCGATCTAATAACCATGTATAAGGGAACAATACAAATATCTCTCCGAAGATCTGTTTATACCAAGGAAGGTGACGGTCACAAGGGGGCATTCTCAGCATCTGGAGGAGAAAAGGTTTTTCCACCAACATAGGATTCTTTACTGTTAGGGCAGTGAGAATCTGGAATTACATGCCTGAGGAGGTGGTGATGGCGAACTCAGTCGAAGGGTTCAAGAGAGGACTGGATGTCTTCCTGGACCGTAACAATATTGTATCTTAGGCTAAGTGCACACGTACCGGAACTCTCGCGGAAATTACCGCGAGAATTCCGGAATTCCAGTCCGCAGGAAAATCGCATTTTAAATTCCTGCGATTTTCCCGCGGAAAAACTAGCATTTTGCAAGCGTATTTAGCTTGCAAAATGCTAGTGTTTTCCAAGCGATCTGTAGCATCGCTTGGAGAACTGATTGACAGGTTGGTCACACTCGTCAAACATAGTGTTTGACAAGTGTGACCAACTTTTTACTACTGAGGCCGCCTATGCAGCATCAGTAGTAAAAGACAGAATGTAAAAAAAAATAAAAAATGGTGTTATTCTTACCTTCCGACGTCCCGCGCAGGCGTTCCCAGTAATCCTTTGCGAAAATGCCCGCGATGACGTCAGTTCTCGCGGGATCGCGACGTCTCGCGGTAATTCGCGATGACGTCGCGCGACTTCGCGATCCCGCGAGAACGGACGCCATCGCGGGCATTTTCGCAAAGGATTACTGGGACCGGGAGCGTGGAGAGAGGCGGGAATGCTGCGCGGGACGTCGGAGGGTGAGAATACAATATTTTTTATTTTTAAATTCTATTTTTTACAGGGATATGGTACCCAAAGCCCGGAGGACAGTCTCCTCTCCTCCGGACCATGGGTACCATCCGCAAATGTTCTGCTTACTTTCCGCATGGTGTGCACAGCCACATGCGGGAAGCAAGCGGAACAATGCATTCCTATGGGTGCGGGATCACCGCGATTCCGCAAATTAATGAGCATGCTGCGGTTTTTACCGCGAAGCGATTCCGCCGCGGTAAAAACCACAGCATTAGCACAGCATTGCGGAATCCCATAGGAATGCATGGGATGCTTATTTTTCGCGGCAAAATCGCGCGGTTAAAACCGCTGCGGAAACGCGAAAAAAGCGCCACGTGTGAACTCAGCCTTACAGTTATTGTTAAGTTCTTTAGAAGGAAGTAGATATGGGGATTTATTCTTACAGAATTTTATAGGCTGAACTGGATGGACTAATGTCTTTTTTCGGCCTTACTAACTATGTTACTGTGATTGGAGATCTGGGGTTTCTGATTGGGATTTAAGACAGCTGACTACCTCTATCCCTGCTGGTGATTTTTTTGCTGTGCCGCCTGAGGTCTGATGTCTCCTGCTCTTTCCCTGCATGTTCAGCTAAGTGGTTCATTTGCTATCCTGTTTGTATTTGATCTGGTTTTGTTTATCTCAGCTTTGTGCAGGTCAGCTAGCTCGGGCTGGGGCTGTGCTGAATCACCGCCCATATGCTACTGCATGTGCCAGTTTGTTTTGTCCCCTTTTATATTGGTCTCTTTTTGCTTTGCTTTCAGAATATACCAGAGTGCTGATATAGTGGGGGGCGAAGTTCTGTGACTTCAGTGTTTTTTGCATCAGACGTGTTGGACTTTTGCAGGTTTTTTTGCGTGATTGCAGACAGTGTCTTTCCTTTCCTGTCCTGTCTAGTCAGTGTGGGCCCCATAGTTTGCTCAGTATATTTTTCTGCCTGCGTTTATGTTTTCATCTTGTCTCACCGACAATACATGTTTGGGGGCTATCTAGTCCTTTGGGGTCTGCTCCGGGGCCGTTTAGATTTCCCTTTTCTTGCTTTAGGCTTAGTTAGCTCTCCGGCTGTGCCGAGGCGTCTAGGATCATCGTAGGTACGCTCCACGGCTACTGCTAGTTGTGTGGACAGGATCAGGGGTCTGCATCCGCTTAGTTACCAACCTCTCTGGTTTTCTGTGACTTAGCCTGGGCCTGCTATCCTCCTCGGTGACCCATTCATAACAGCCCAGTGTGCTAGCAAACACGGCGATCAGGCGCCTCCCTCAAAGGAGGATGGCCTGATATACCCCTGCCTGGTCTGCCAATGGTCCGACGGTGCTTCCGGGTCAGGGCACCGCCGGAGCACAAGTGACAGGAGGGAGGCGCGGTGCATGTGCATTGCATGCAGAGATGCCGTCGGCCGCGGACCTGTCAGAAGGGGCCGCTGCAGCTGCTGAACGGCGGGGAGCTGCGGAGCAGGAGCGGAGGCCGGGTGAGTATACAGCGGCGGCATGACACAATATACAAAGGGTCGTTAACCTCTTCAGCACCAAGGAAAGTAAATCCATTTAATAGGGAACACAAACACACAGGCTAAATGGAAGATCTGCGATTCACAATAGTAGTGATCCTCTAACCCCAGATCTCCCAGGAGGATGTGACACACTTGTGACATTAGGATATCAGATATTAAGAAACTACTGATAAGGCTACTACTATTTCATTGGTGCTGATAACATTGGAGGATTTTTTTTTTAAATCCTTCAACATCTTACCTCATTAAAGATATTCATCACCAATTCACAGTATAGGGAACACCTCCACTGGGGTCTAGACTGAGCATGAAAACTGTTAACAGTAACATTTTGGAGAAACCACTTGTTATAATAGTTGTTTTTAGCTATTAAATTGTTCTTGTTTTATTGGTTAATAATAATAATTATTTATTTCTATGTCGCCAACATATTCTGCAGCACATTACAATTCAGAGGGGACATGTACAAAGATAGACATTACAAAGTAATACAAAAATAAAAAGATACCAAAATATGTGAGGGCCCTACTTGCAAGTTTACAATCTGAGGAAATAGGGGTAACACAAAAGGTAGAATAGTGCTTGTCCTGTAAGGTCCAGCCATCAATATAATAAATAGGGGCCTTCAAATAAGCTGCATGAACCGGTCACCAGCCAGTATCTGTAGAAGTATAGATACCAAGTGCGATTGAGTGCATGGAGGGCGTGAAAAAACATGATAGGATGGACCAGATTTTGAGGAAAATTTACAAACCAAAAATAGGGAAAAGTTATTAAGGTGAAATAATGGGTCAGTCTAAGGAAATGTGTTTCTGGAGTATGCTTAAAACCGGATACTATGATTAACTGGATTGTCCGTGGTAGTGCATTCTAAAGAACTAGTGCAGCACGAAAGAATTCCTAGAGATGAAAGTGGGAGGTTATATTTAGAGAGAATATTAGTCTTAGGTCATTAGCAGAACAGAGAGCACAGGTAGAGTGGTAGACAGAGACGAAGGAGGAGATGTAGGATGGTGCTGAACTATGGACAGCTTTGTAAGTGAGAGTGTTAAGTTTACATTGTACTCTGTAGCGGATGGACAACCAGTGCAATGATTGGCACAGGGTTTGAGATATCGGTATAGTGTTTGGAGAGGGATATGACCCTGGCTGCTGTATTCAGGATAGATTGGAGAGCAAGACATTTAGTACGAGGAAAACCGATTAGAAGAGACTAGAGCTGAAATAGTCCAGACAAGAATGAATAAGGGCAACAGTATGAGTTTTTGTAGAGTCAAAAGTAACAAAAAGTCAAATTTATTTTAGAGGTGCAGGTAAACTGAGCAAGGGAGTGATCAGATGGAAGGAGTGAAGGAAAGATCTGAGTCAAATTAACCCCGAGACAGCGAGCATGCTGCCAGCGAGTCATGGTAGATCCATCCACGGAAATGTCAATATTGGATTTTTAAGTAGGGTTGGGGAGGGAAGAAATAGAAAGAGTTCAGTTTTTGACAGATTCAGTTGTAGATACAGAGAGTAGGGAGGAACTGGGACTGAAATTTAGCCCTGGCATTTTAAAACACACAGGCCAATGCTGTTCCCGAGCCCCAGATGGGATATCTATCCAATATATAAAGCTCAAGTGTGTGTATGTATGTATGTATGTATGTCCGGGATTGGCATCCGCACCGTCGCAGCTACAGCCACAAGATTTGGCACAGTCACACGTCTGGACCCCGAGAGTGTCCTAGGCTATGTTGTGAGGCAAAATTTTAACCCCGCGCGTTCCAATTCACCAAACAGTTTTGCCCCTATCTACATAACGGGGAAAAAGTGTGTGTGTATCAAGCCCCGCCCCTCATTATGATGTCACAATGGTTGCCATGGCGACGCTGATGTCATCATAGGTTTCAAGCCCCGCCGCTCATTATGATGTCATAATGGTTGACTATGGGATGGAGGATGTGTGATGGGTATATGGGCACGGGACTATGGGATGGAGGATGTGTGATGGGTATATGGGCACTGCACTATGGGATGGAGGATATGTATGATGGGTATATGGGCACGGGACTATGGGATGGAGGATGTGTGATGGGTATATGGGCACTGGACTATGGGATGGAGGATATGTATGACGGGTATATGGGCACGGGACTATGGGATGGTGGATATGTATGATGGGTATATGGGCAAGGGACTATGGGATGGAGGATATGTATGATGGGTATATGGGCATGGGACTATGAGATGAAGGATGTGTGGTGGGTATATGGGCACTCGACTATGGGATGGCGAATATGTATGATGGGTATATGGGCATGGGACTATGGGATGGAGGATGTGTGATGGGTATATGGGCACTCGACTATGGGATGGAGGATATGTATGATGGGTATATGGGCACGGGCCTATGGGATCGTGTATATGTATGATGGGTATATGGGCACTTGACTATGGGATGGAGGATAAATATAATTTGCTATAACTAACCACAGTTAGATACTATGCCAGGGCAGCGCCGGGCTCTTCAGCTAGTTACATATATTACCCTGCTTGGAAGAAGTCACAATTTCCATTATTTACAATAATACCGCTATATATTCGATTGAATAATAAAAACAATACCGCAATAACAATATTGTCATATAACAGACAAACACCAACAATCCATAACCAACTGGATGGGTTGTGTGCGGCACAACTCTGAAAAGTGAGATACTGGTTCCAATTAGTAATGAGCGAACTTGCTTGGATAACATCTTTTCTGAGCATGCTCGGGTGTTATCCGAGTTTCTTCAGACTGCTCGAATGTTACGTATGAGTCTCCGCGGCTGCATAATTTGCGCCTGTTAGGACAGCCTCAACACATGTGGAGATTCCCTAACAATCAGGCAATCCCCACGTGTTGAAGCTGTTTAACAGCAGCAAATCATGCAGCTGCTAGAACTCGTACATAATATACGAGCACTGCCAGATGCTTGTATACATATGATTCAACTTTTGTCTTGTCATTCCACAGAGTATTCTCCCAAAATTCTTGGGGATCATCAAAATGTTTTCTGGCAAATCTCAGACAAGCTTTTATATTCTTATTACTCAGCAGTGGTTTTCATCTTGGAACTCTGCCATGCAGGTCATTTTTGCCCAGTCTCTTTCTTATGGTGGAGTCATGAGCATTTTGGATGTTGTTGTGGGGTCTTTTGTGAGCTCTTGGATAAGTTGTCGCTGAGCTCTTGGAGTAATTTTGGTCAGTGGGCCACTCCTGGGAAGGTTCACCACTGTTCCATGTTTTCGCCATTTGTGGAAAATGGCTCTCACTGTGGTTTGCTGGAATCCCAAAGCTTTAAAAATGGCTTTATAACCTTTTCCAGACTGATAGATCTCAATTACTTTGCTTCTCATTTGTTCAGGAATTTCTTTGGATCGTGGCATGATGTCTATGTCACAACACAGCTGTCGAGTGACCCGGGGATCCTTCTCTGTCCCTAATACTAGGGGGTGCCTTAGCTTGCCCTACTCCCCGGAATACTTCCAAAGGTGAAGATGCTGGGGCCTCTGCCCTTGCCTTACCTCCTGAGTTAGCACTCTATCTGTTCTCTACCCCCACCCAGGGAAACGAGGCGCTACTGTGCACCATAGTACACCAACCTGACAAACAAGGCAGCACAAACAAGGGTTAACAGAAAACTTCAGGCATACAAAATATTCACTCACATATAACAGAGGAATGCACCGGGGTGTGAAGGTAGGGGTATAAACCAAAATAGAGAAGGATAAGGAATTACCACGCATACAAACCAAGCAACAGTCACTAATAACTCCTCCAACTCTCCTCATAAGAACTCCTCGCCTTTCGTTAGCCATGCAGCAATAAAGCTATATCTGACAAGGATTTGTATCAGAGCCCGATTATAAAGGGAAAACGAGTGGCTAACCAAGCTCAGCTATGAGCACAGGGATTTCCATCATGGCCGATTTAACCCCTGTTCTGCCAGAAAGAATAACATTTAAAATGGAGAAGTGCTTCTTATCAGCGCCGAAGTAGGAGCAATCAGACGCTGTGGTCTTCTGGCTCCACACTGTTGCGGTAACCCCATGACAGTCCGGCTTTTGACAATCTTTTGGTCTACTTCACTGATTGAGAACAGGTGTGGCAGTAATCAGGCCAGCGTGTGGCAAGGGAATTTGAACTCCACTTGCCAAAGATGTGATAAACCACAGTTAATTTATGTTTTAAGGGGGAAGAAGGGACAATCACTTTTCAAAACAGGGCCCTGTAGATTTGGATTTCTTTTTTCCTTAATAATAAAGACCTTCATTTAACCCCTTAACAACCGCCGATACGACTTTTAACAGCGGCAGTTAAGGGGCCCTATTCCTGAGGGACGGTTTTTAACGGCGCTGTGAAATGAGGGTATAGCGCCCGCCAGTGCCAGAAAATCTTCAAAGTCTCACCTACCAGGGTTAGCTGAGACTGTAGAGAACATGATTTGGGTGGATTTTTACCATTCCCAGTCTTGTGATCGCTGTGAATAACGGCGATAGCAAAAAGAAAGAGTTTGATTTCCCATTTATTTCTCTCTCCTCTGATATGATCTAGCATAGCAGAGGAAAGAGAAATGAGATCCCTCTCCCTCTCGTACCGCCTTCATCCTGGGACCCCCCGTCTCTATCCCACTGCGTCTTCTTCCTGGCAGAAAATGGCATGCACATGCACAGTGCACCCGCCGAGATCTGCCTGACGGTACCTGTCGACAATAGTAGATTTTTCCAATTGGATCATTTTGATCACTGTGATAGGGTCTATCACAGTGATCAAAATAAAAAAAAATTGTAAATCAAACCCCCCTTAGTCACCCCATTAGTTAGGTAAAAGTAATAAAATAAAAAAATATTTTTTTCCATTCTTTGCAGTTGGGGTTGGGGCTAGATCAAAAGAAAAGAAGCGCTCACAGCTGGTAGAGGGAAGGGTGTGCTGGTTGAACTTGACGTGTTCACGATCAAACGTATTGGAGTTAAATCAGCCGCACTCTCAGAGGTTTGCAAATGTTTGATTTAATTTATATAAATTCTGCACCACAATGAAGAAAAATTATTTTGTGCGATTGGCAAAAATCAAGTAGGGAGTGAAGTTTCGACCCCGTCCGGGTCTTTTTCAAACATCGCTAAAAGACAAGTGAAAATATATACAAAGGATTATTATGTTGTACATATGAAACACATAATAAATAGGATTTCCAAAAATACATTGATTTTTTTTCCAATCGCGCAATTTTTTTTTCTTTATTGTGGTGTACAATTTATATAAATTAAATCAAACATTTGCAAACCTCTGAGAGTGCGGCTGATTTAACTCTAATAGGGTTGCGGCTAGGGTTGGGTATGGGGGTTACAATTGTGTTGTTGGGCTTAGGGTTGTGCTGGGGTTACGGTTGGGGTTAGGGTTGTGTAGGGGTTACGGTTGGGGTTAGGGTGGTGTTGGGGTTGTGGTTATTGGTATGGTAGGGATTAGGGTTGGAAATAGGGGTGGCGTTAGAATTGTGGGGTTTCCACTGTTTAGGTACATCAGTGGTTCTCCAAAAGCGACATGGAGCCCGCCATTGATTCCAGCCAATTTTGCGCTCAAAAAGTCAAATGGTGCAACCTCCCTTCTGACCCCTACATTGCACGCAGTAGCTTTCCCCCACATACGGGGTTTTGAGTAATTGCCTAACAAATTTTGTGGTCCATTTTCTCCCATTATCTTTGTGAAAATAAAAAAGTTTGGGTCTAAAGTAAATTTTTTGTGAAAAAAGTAAAATGTTATTTTTTTCCTTCCAAATTGCTTTAGTTCTCGTGAAGCACCAGAAGGGTTTACAAACTTTTTGAATGTAGTTTTAAGCACTTCAAGGGGTGCAGTTTTAGAAATGGTGTTACTTTTGGGTATTTTTTTCATATTGACCCTCCAAACTCACTTCAAATGTGAGGTGGTCCCTAAAAAAAATGGTTTTGTAAATTTTGTTGGAAAAATGAGAAATTGCTGGTCAACCTTTAACCCCTTAACGACCGCCGATACGCCTTTTAACAGCGGTAGTTAAGGGAACTTAAACCACAGCGCCGTTAATTAACGGCGCTGTGGAAAGATGGATTTTTGGTTCTTACCGTAAAATCTCTTTCTTGGAGCCTTCATTGGGGGACACAGATTACCATGGGTGTATGCTGCTGCTGCTAGGAGGCTGACACTATGCAAAACAAGAAAATTAGCTCCTCCCCGACAGTATACACCCACCGACAGGCACCAAGCACCTCAGTTGGTGAAAAAGCAGGAGAAGCAACGAGAAAACTCTAAACATACTGTATGTACCAACCCAACAAGGGACTCTAAGACCCAACACGGTACAACTTAAACAGGGAGGGTGCTGTGTCCCCCAATGAAGGCTCCAAGAAAGAGATTTTACGGTAAGAACCAAAAATCCATCTTTCTTTATCGCCTTATTGGGGGACACAGATTACCATGGGACGTTCCAAAGCAGTCCCAAGGGTGGGAACAGCAATAAGGAACGAAAGTAACGGAAAGGCTTAGGTCGGCCGGTGAGCCACCGCCGCCTGCAGAACCTTCCTACCAACAACAGCATCAGACGAGGCCTGGGTATGAACCCTGTAGAACCTCGTGAAAGTGTGCAAAGATGACCAGGTTGCGGCCTTGCAAATTTGCATGGCCGAGGCCTGGTGACGAGCAGCCCACGAAGCCGCCACAGCCCGGGTGGAATGAGCTCTTACTCCCGGAGGGGGTCGCTTTTCCTGAAGACGATACGCCTCCAGAATGGTAGAACGAATCCAGCGAGCGATTGTGGATTTGGAAGCCAGAAGGCCCTTCTGGCGACCTTCAGAGATGATCAGCAAGGAATCGGACCGACGAAAGGAAGAAGTCCTGGCGAGATAGACACGCAGGGCTCTAACTATGTCCAGTTTGTGGAGAGACTTCTCAAAAGGATGAGATGGAGCCGGACAAAAAGAAGGAAGGACGATATCCTCATTGATATGGAAAGCAGAAACCACCTTTGGAAGAAAAGAAGGAACGGGCCTGAGAACGGCTTTGTCCTGATGGAGAATCAGGTAAGGGGAACGACAAGACAAGGCCGCCAATTCAGAAACTCTTCTGATGGATGAAATGGCGATCAAAAAGGTGACCTTCCAAGAGAGAAGGGACAAAGGGATGTCCTGGAGAGGCTCGAACGGCGCCTTCTGGAGAGCGCCAAGAACGAGGTTGAGATCCCACGGGTCTATTGGCGAATGATGAGGAGCCACGTGGGAAACCCCTTGCAGAAAGGTTTTGACCTGTGGTAGAGAAGCTAGCTCTCTTTGGAAGAGGATAGAGAGAGCGGAAACCTGGCCCTTGAGCGTACTGAGGGACAGACCCGCGTCTAACCTAGACTGAAGAAACCCAAGGATAGATGGGATAGAAAAGGACATTGGGAAGACTCTTTTATCATCGCACCAACGGAAAAAAGCCTTCCAGTACCTATAGTAAATGTGGGAAGAGGCTGGTTTCCTGGCTCTGTTCATAGTTTGAATAACCTGACTGGACAGACCTGATTCCTTCAGAATTACGGTCTCAACGGCCATGCCGTCAAACTCAGAGACTGAGAATTCTCGTGGTAAAGGGGGCCTTGCGAGAGAAGGTCTGGAAGCCTCCAGGGGACGTCCGCGAGCATGTTGACCAGTTCCGCGTACCAAGGCCGTCTTGGCCAATCTGGAGCGACTAGAATCACTGGTACGCCTTCCGATTTTATCTTTTTGACCACTCGAGAGATCAAGGCCAGAGGCGGGAACAGATAAGGAAGTTGAAACTGGGACCACGGAGTCACCAGTGCGTCGCATGCGACGGCTAGAGGGTCCCTGAACCTGGCTACGAACTGCGGCACCTTGTGGTTCATCTGAGATGCCATGAGATCGACATCCGGGGTGCCCCAACGGTCGCATATCTGAGAGAAGACTGCGGGGTGCAGGGACCATTCGCCGGACGCTAGGCCCTGGCGACTCAGAAAGTCGGCTGCCCAATTTTCCACCCCTGGAATATGGACGGCGGAGATTGTCGGAACATAACGTTCTGCCCAGCGGAATATCTTGGCCACTTCTGACATTACTTGCTTGCTGCGCATGCCCCCCTGATGGTTTATGTACGCCACGGCCGTGGCGTTGTCCGACTGAATACGGACCGGCTTGCCGGACAGGAGGGGCTGCCAATGAAGAAGGGCCAGGAAGATTGCTCTGATCTCCAGAAGATTGATTGGGAGGAGAGACTCCTGTGGCTTCCAGCGTCCTTGGGCCGCTTTCTGATGGAACACGGCCCCCCATCCTAGAAGGCTCGCATCGGTGGTGATGACTTGCCACTGAGGCGGAAGGAAGGACCTCCCTTGGAGAACTGACGCTGGCCGTAGCCACCAAGTGAGAGACTGCCTCACTCTGAGAGGAAGCCGAATAGGACGGTCCAAGGACATCGTGGTCTTGTCCCAGGCTGAAAGCAGAGACAGCTGGAGGGGGCAAAGATGAAACTGCGCAAAGGGTACTGCTTCCATGGAAGCCACCATCTTCCCCAGGACCTTCATGCAGAACCGAATGGGAATGGGAGCAGGCCTCTTGAGAGTCCTGATGCCCTTGGAAAGAGTTGTAAATTTTTCCCTTGGAAGAAAAACACGGGCTAGCTTCGTATCGAATTCCATGCCCAGAAAGGTCAGACGCTGGGTGGGGATCAGAATGGACTTCTCCTTGTTGACTAGCCAACCTAGGCGGCTGAGAGTGTCCAGAGTTATCTGAAGGCTCTGGAGACAGTCCTGGCGAGACGAACCCTTGATCAAAAGATCGTCCAGATAAGGGATGATGAGGATCCCTCTGGAGCGAAGGATGGCCATGACGGTCGCCATCACCTTCGTGAAAACACGGGGCGCTGAAGCTAGGCCGAAAGGAAGAGCTGTGAACTGAAAGTGGTCTCCCTGAAACGCAAATCGAAGATACTTCTGATGCTGCGCACAAATTGGAATGTGCAGATAGGCATCCCGAATGTCCACCGAGCAGAGGAATTCCCCGGGTTCCATGGAAGCAATCACCGACCGAAGAGACTCCATTTTGAAATGAAGAATCTTCAAGTGGCGATTGAGCAATTTGAGGTCCAGAATAGGACGAAGAGAGCCGTCTTTCTTCGGGACTACAAAGAGATTGGAGTAGAACCCGGAAAACCGTTCGTTTGAGGGAACGGGAACAATGACTCCGGCGGAAAGAAGGGAGGAAATGGCCTGCAGAAAACCCGGAATCTGGGCCCGCTGTCGCAGAGGCCGAGACCGGAAAAACCGTCTGTTCGGGAGTGAAGCAAATTCGATCTTGTATCCGGATGCGACGAGTTCTCTGACCCAAGCGTCGTCGACAACGGATAGCCAAGCATCCACGAAAGAGGAAAGTCTGCCTCCCACCCTGGAAGAAATTCCAGGTGGGGGTGACCCGTCACTTAGACGAAAATCTGCCGGAATTGGCGCCTGCAGATCTGGAATATTGTCCTCTAGATCTCCAGCGAGGAGCGGGTTTGTAGGAAGGTTTCCTCTGATCCTGCTCCCTGGTGGCGGGCGGCCGATCCTGTTGAGTGGCTCTCTCCATGGCAGAGAAGGGACGAAAGGGCCTGAATGGTCGAAAACCCTTTCTGTTCAAAAAACGTTTTGGTCGAGATTGGGGAAGCGAAGTACTTTTACCTCCAGTGGCATCGGAAATTATCTGATCCAGCTTTGCTCCAAAGAGTCTAGAGCCATGGAATGGCAGATTGGTAAGCGACTTTTTTGAAGTAGTGTCCGCATTCCATGACTTTAGCCAGAGGACTCGGCGTACAGCTACTATGTTGCTGTTAGCCCTTGCAACGCAGCCGGCCGCGTCCAAGGAGGCGGTCAAAAGGTATTTACCCGCATGGTTAATCTGATCTGCAAGATCCGCCAACTCGTCTTGAGGAGCTGACGCTAAGATGCCTCTGCGAAGAATTTTTGCCCAAGCGGAAATGACTTTCGCCACCCAGGCGGATGCGAAAATAGGGCAGAGAGAGGCGCCAGATGCCTCAAAGATAGATTTAGCTAGAGATTCAATCTGCCTGTCAGAAGGATCTTTGAGCGATGCCCCATCTGGTAGAGAGAGCACCGTTTTTGAGGCTATCCGGGAAACTGGAGGATCCACCTCGGGAGCCTTGGACCACTTTGAGAGCAGTTCTGCGTCAAAGGGGTACAGAATGTCCAAGTACTTGCGGCCTGAGAAACGTTGCTCAGGGCGCTCCCAGTGTTTGGATAAGGTAGTATCGAAATCGTTGTGATTGGGAAAGGTTCGAGACGGAGGTCTTGCTCATTTAAGGAGAACCGAGCATTCCTGAGGTGGAGCCTCATCCTGTTTAATTTTTAGTGTTTGGAAGATAGCTGCAATAAGACTATCGACCATGTCCCGCGTTTTAGAAACGCTGTTCCCCTCAGAACTAGCTTCCGATTGAGAATCATCGCCTGACTGAAGGTTGTCATCCGAGGAAGGAGAAGGAGGCCTGGGAGCGGAAGGGCCCTGCGAGCTCGAGGACGAAGTGGACAGAGCCCGCTTCCTAGAAGTCCTACCCTGTCTGTCTCTCTGAAGGTCGCGGTCAGGTGCGGACGACTCACCCCGAGAGGCGGTCGGGGCAGAGGTGGCTGAGGATAGCTGAGGTAATCGTTCTAAGACCTGGACCAGCGACTGTGATACTTTTGTCAAATCAGAAACAGACTGTGACATTGTAACGGCCCACTCCGGGGGGAGAGAGGAGGGAAGAGCGCCCTCAGGCCGGGACTCTGTGCGTTCCTGAGATGCTGACATATTTGAAGGACTGCAGGGGGGGCAGAATGGGGACGACCGACCCGATGCCCACTTCTTTTTACAGCGTGCACAGGCGTAATAGGTAGCGGTGGGCCTGAAGCAGAGATCCCCTGAAGGGTTGGGCATAAGTAAACTGCACTGAATGGCCGCAGGAATTAGGGAATAACTGCCGAGGAGAGCTAATCCTTGCCTCAGAGCAGAGCCTACCGAGATTCTGTGCGAGCAGCAGAAGAAACGCCAAAGTGTCCCCCAAGCAGCGCAGGAAGGAGTGATTAGGAACAGGAGATCCTTGTGCTGGAAGATGGGGGCGGAGCTTAGCGGCTGCGCCGTGAGTGGTTAATAGCGACGTAGAGGGCATGGCAGAAGGGGGAGGCTGGCATCTCAAAGAGAAAGAAGCCCTGTGATGGGCTAGAAAAGGCGCGCTGAAAGGAGCGCGCTAGGAAGGGAGGAGGGAGCAGAAGAATTCCCCGCGCTGAGGGGAAAGTGAAAGCGAAAGTGACGGCGCCGCAGCCCCATGCCGACCCCGACATACCGCGCTAAGGAAGTGGCCATCTGATCGCGGTCCTGCTGCTTGCGACGCTGCGGTGAGTGAGGGGAACCCCAGAGTCTCCCTGACTAGAGCAGGGGAAGGGGAGGACCGCAAGCGGCTGTGTGAGCGCGCGGCAGGCAGAAAGGGCGGGAGATTCAAATGCTGTGGACCTCACCAAGGTCCTTTTTTCTTCTCCCATGCACTGAAGCTTATGCAGGGCCGGAGGGAACGTACAGGCACTTACCTGACGTCCCAGAAGAGGATGACCACAGGGGCCCTCGGGGAAACGGCAGGCCGCTGGGAGGGGAAGGAGTCCTCTGTACCCGCATCCTGCAGAAGACGGCTTGAAACACCTGCGATCGCCGTCTTCCTCTCAGCCCTGTCCCTAGAAAGGGGTGAGGAGGGGGATTCGGCAAGGACCAGCCACCTGTCCACAACCCTTATCACCGGAAGGTGATAAGGAAAAGTCCTGCCTGCGGTACTGAGAGTTGCGATGTGGGTGACACCACACTGCTCGCTCAGCCGCATGATATAGGAAATCAGGGTGATAACTATACCCTGTTTCCCACTGGAAAAAACCTAAAAGATAAAAGAAGGAAAAGATTAAAAAGTTCAAGCTAAACCTGAAAGAAAAATTGGATTAAAAACTGCGGATCTGGGGAGATCCCGGTCCGCCTCCTACAGACACTAAGCACAAACTGAGGTGCTTGGTGCCTGTCGGTGGGTGTATACTGCCGGGGAGGAGCTAATTTTCTTGTTTTGCATAGTGTCAGCCTCCTAGCAGCAGCAGCATACACCCATGGTAATCTGTGTCCCCCAATAAGGCGATAAAGAAAAGTGTATAGCGCCCCCCAGAGTCGGATTTTTTCCGGGGTCTCGGCTGCTGGGGGTAGCGGAGACCCCAGAGAATGTGATTCAGATCGGTTTTTACCGACCCCGCTTTTGCGATCGCCGTTATTAACTGTATAATGGCGACCACAAAAAAAGCTGCGATTTTGCATTTACTTTCTCTCCCTTCTGATGCGATCGCACATCAGAGGCGAGAGAAATAGGGTCCCCGATCCCCCCCGATACCTCCCGGTGGTCATCGGGTCCTCCTGCATCCTCCATTGGGCTCTGCCATCTTCTTCTGGGAAGAAAATGGCAGGGGCATGCGCAGTGCGCCCGCCGAATCTGCCGGTCGGCAGATTTATTTCATTCATTGAATGTACATTTTGATCACTGTGATAAACTCTATCACAGTGATCAAAATAAAAAAATAGTAAATAACTCCCCCTTTATCACCCCCTTAGTTAGGGAAATATAATGAAATAAAGAAAATGTATTTATTTTCATTTTTCCGTTAGGGTTAGAATTAGGGTTGGAATTAGGGTTAGGATTAGGGTTGGGATTAGGGGTGTGTTGGGGTTAGGGTTGGAGCTAGAATTGAGGGGTTTCCACTATTTAGGCACATCAATGGGTCTCCAAAAGCGACATGGCACCACCATTGATTCCAGCCAATTTTGCGTTCAAAAAGTCAAATGGTGCTCCCTCCCTTTTGAACCCCGACGTGTGCCCAAACAGTGGTTTACCCTAACATATGGGGCATCAGCGTACTTAGGACAAATTGCACAGCAACTTTGGGGGTCTAATTTCTCCTGTTACCCTTAGGGAAAAAAAGTTGGGGGCTAAAAAAATCACTTTTGTGGAAAAAAAATGATTTTTTATTTTCATGGCTCTGCGTTATAAACTTCTGTGAAGCACTTAGGGGTTCAAAGTGCTCACCACACATCTAGATAAGCTCCTTGGGGGGGTCTAGTTTCCAAAATGTGTTTACTTGTTGGGGGTTTCTACTGTTTAGGCACATCAGGGGCTCTGCAAACACAACATGACACCCGCAGAACATTTCATCAAAGTCTGCATTCCAAAATAGCGCTCCTTCCCTTCCGAGCTCTCCCATGCGCCCAAACAATGGTTTCCTCCCACATATGGGATATCAGTGTACTCAGGACAAATTGCAAAACAACTGTTGTGGTCCAATTTCTCCTGTTAGCCTTGTGAAAATAAAAGATAGCGGGCTAAAAAAATGATTTTTGAGGAAAAAAAATGATTTTTTATTTTCATTGCTCTGCGTTATAAACTTATGTGAAGCACTTGGGGGTTCAAAGTGCTCACCACAAAAAGGGGCTCTCCAAACGCAACATGGCGTCCGATCTCAATTCCAGCCAATTCTGCATTGAAATCCAAACGGTGCTCCTTCCGTTCCAAGCCCTAACGTGCGCCCAAACAGTGGTTTACCCCCACACATGGGGTATCGGCGTATTCAGGTGAACTTGCACAACAAAGTTTGTGGCTCTTTTTTCCCACTTGTGAAAATAAAAAAAAATTGGTTCTCAAGTAAAATGTTTGTAAAAAAAAAAGTTAAATGTTTATATTTTCCTTCCACATTGCTTCAGTTCCTCTGAAGCACGTAAAGGGTTAATGAACTTCTTCAATGTGGTTTTGAGCACCTTAAGGGGTGCAGTTTTTAGAATGGAGTCCCATTTGGGTATTCTCTGTTATATTGACTTCTCAAATTTACTTCAAATGTCATGTGGTCCATAAAAAAAAGGTTTTGTAAATTTTGTTGTAAAAATGAGAAATCGCTGGTCAACTTTTAACCCTTATAACTTCCTAACAAAAAAAACATTGTTTCCAAAATTGTGATGATGTAAAGCAGACATGTGGGAAATGTTATTTACTAAGTATTTTTGTGACATATCTCTCTGATTTAAGGGCATAAAAATTGTTTGAAAATTGCAAAATTGTAAAAATTTACCATATTTTCATTTATTTCATAAATAAATACAATTCATATCAAAGACATTTTACCACTAACATGAAATAAAATATGTCACGAAAAAACATTCTCAGAATCAGCAGGATCCGTTAAAGCGTTCCAGAGTTATAACCTCATAAAGCGATAGTGTCAGGAACACTGCACTGCACTTGCTCACTGAGCCAGTGCGTGTCCTGAGTAAGACAAACTGTGCTCAGAGATACCTGTGGAGCGGGCAGCAGCAGAGAAGATGCGTGCTTCAGACCCACAGGACCTGAAGCGAGTGACTGCTGGGGGCGTGGCCTAAACTCCAGAGAGCTAGGAGCTGCAGGAAAACTCCTAGAATGGTAACTACAGAACAAAGTTACAAATTGGCATAAACAGGGACATAAACCAAATCAGGCCGGGGTCAAAGCACGAGATAGCACGACAATTACCAAAGGGCTAGACAGAATGGCTAGTCAAGCCGTAGCCAAGAAGTCAGAAACCAGAGAAGCAGATATACAGTACAGAATTAACAGGCAAACTCACAACGGGGGGACAGAACCGGATCAGAACCATATAAGCAAGCTATAAGACAACAAACAGGAACACAGGGGTCAAAACACTCGGGCAAAGGTATAACTGACAGGGATTGGAGTTTCTCAGGGCTATAAAAAGCTCTCCCTGAACCAAAGAGGGGCCATAATAATTAACCCCAGGCGTGCAGGTCAAAGCCTGCACTGAGCTCAAGACATTAACCCCTGACGTGCAGGTCAAAAACCTGCACTGGGATCATGACAGATAGTGGTCAGAATTATAAAAATTGGCCTGGTCATTAAGCTGCAAATTGGCTCCGTTACTAAGGGGTTAACCCTTATAACTTCGTAAACAAAAAAAATAAATGTTTCCAGAATTGTGCCATGTAAAGTTGACATGTAGGACATGTTGTTTATTAACTATTTTGTGTGACACGACTCTCTGAGCACAAAAATTAAAAGTTTGAAAATTGCAAAATTTTCAACATTTTTGCCAAATTTCGCTTTTATTTCATAAATAAACGTAAGTCATATCTAAGAACTTTTACCACTAATATGAAGTACAATATGTTCCAAGTGACAGTAGTCAGAATTGTAAAAAATTGGCCTGGTCATTAAGGTCAAAATTGGCTCGGTCACTAAGGGGTTAAAAGCTGCATTTTGTGTTTACTTGTGTTATTTTTGTCTAATATTTACATTTGTTTGGTGATCTGAAATATGTGTGAAAAACATGCAAAAGAATTGGAAATCAGGAAGGGGAAACACTTTTCACAAAACTACATACATAAAGCTTTTTTTATACAGATATGCGTGTGTGTGTGTGTATGCATATACTGTATATATTGTGAGAATCATGTGGGAATAGTGGATGAGGGCAGGTATATCTCGCCCAGATACCTTTCCTATGTGGCCTAGTCTGGTCAGTATCTCACCTGGTTACTAATGAATAATGGGAGGGCGGATATAAAAGGATGCCAGGTGGGTGTGTGATTGTCTCAGCCTGGGGACACAGTGAGCCTGTCTGTGTGAGAGACACACGTGAATGAAAGCAGTGCACACGGTAACTGTGGTTTGGCTGGACGGGAGAAGCCCGCCAGTTGGTAGTTAGGTTGTACCTTGTTTAGTTAGTGCCGGACAGGCAAGGATTTGTTTTATGTTTATTTTTTCCTTTATGCATTGCTTTCACCTTTAATAAACCTGACCCAGTGTCAGTTATATCCGGAACCCGACTGTGCGCCTGAGTTTCATGCTGAACGCACGTGACCTTTGACCCCAGCAAAGGCGATCCCGGAGTGTTTTATCACACTACATACTAACTATGAACCCGTTCTTTGCCCAGAGGGCGGGCATTTTTATTGGTATATGGTCTCCCATCCTGGTATGTGCTGCACCCCTCATTCCTTTTTATTGGTATATGGTCTCCCATTCTGGTATGTGCTACACACCTCACCCCTATCTTGGTATGTATGGTACCCTCACCCCCCAATCCTGGTATGCATGGCACCCCCTTATCCATATACTGGTATTCATGGTTCCCCCACCCCCCAATCCTGGTATGCATGGCACCCCCTCATCCATATCGTGGTATACATGGTGCCCTCACCCCCCAATCCTGGTATGCATGGTCCTCTCACCCCCCAATCCTGGTATGCATGGTCCCCTCACCCTATCCTGGTATGCATGGTACCCTCACCCCCCCATCCGGGTACGCATGGTCCCCTCACCCCCCTATCCTGGTACGCATGGTCCCCTCACCTCCCTATCCTGGTATGCATGGTCCCCTCACCCCCCAATCCTGGTATGCATGGTCCCCCTCACCCCCCCAATCCTGGTATGCATGGTCCCCTCACCCCCATTTCCTGCTATGCATAGTCCCCACACACCCCTTTCCTGGTATGCATGCTCCCCTCACCCACATTTCGTGTTATGCATGGTCCCCTCACCCCCATTTCGTGGTAAACATGGTCTCCTCACCCCCCTTTCGTGGTATGCATGGTCCCCTCACCCTCCCTTTCGTGGTATGCATGGTCCTCTCACCCCCCCAATCCTGGTATGCATGGTCCCCTCACCCTCCTATCCTGGTATGCATGGTCCTCTCACCCCCCAATCCTGGTATGCATGGTACCCTCACCCCCCTATCAGGGTATGCATGATCCGCTCACCCCCCCATCCTGGTACGCATGGTTCCCTCACCCCCCAATCCTGGTACGCATGGTCCCCTCACCCCCAAATCCTGGTATGCATGGTCCCCTCACTCCCCTTTCCTGGTATGCATGGTCCCCTCACCCCCCTATCCTAATATGCATGGTCCCCTCACCCCCTTTCCTAATATGTATGGTCCCCTCACCCCCCCCTTTCGTGGTATGCATGGTCCCCTCACCCCCCCTTTCGTGGTATGCATGGTCCCCTCACCCCCCCCTTTCGTAAGTAAGCATGGTCCCCTCACCCCCCTTTTCGTGGTATGCATGGTCCCCTCACCCCCCTTTCGTGGTATGCATGGTCCCCTCACCCCCCTTTCGTGGTATGCATGGTCCCCCTCACCCCTATTAAACGGCACACATAAAAAAAAAAACATTTATACTCACCTTTCTTCCCTGTGTCCAGCACTGTCCTGTTCTGCCAGAGGCTGGAGTCTGGCGCCGGAGTACGTGCATGCCCATACTGCGCTGTCCTGCGCCATATTGCTGAAGATACACTGCAGGCGCCGATTCATGTCTGGAGTGGGCGTGTTGTGGTGCCTGACTCGGCGCCTGTGCAGTCCTCACTTTCTGCTGCCATGTTTTTGAAGACACTCTGCATTGTGTCTTCAAGAAAATGGCGGCAGAAAGTGAGGACTGCGCAGGCTCCGAGTCCGGCGCTACAACCTGGCCTGTCCAGACATCACCTGAAGACGCAAGGAAATGTGGATGGGGCCGTAGGAGGGCACAACCCAGCAGCAGGACCGCTACCTCAGCCTTTGTGCAAGGAGGAACAGGAGGAGCACTGTCAGAGCCCTGCAATATGACCTCCAGCAGGCCACAAATGTGCATGTGTCTGCACAAACGGTTAGAAACCGACTCCATGAGGATGGTCTGAGGGCCCAACGTCCACAGATGGGGGTTGTGCTCACAGCCCAACACCGTGCAGGATGCTTGGCATTTGCCACAGAACACCAGGATTGGCAAATTCGCCACTGGTGCCCTGTGCACTTCACAGATGAAACCAGGTTCACACTGAGCACATGTAAAAGACGTGACAGAGTCTGGAGATGCCGTGGAGAGCGATCTGCTGCCTGCAACATCCTTCAGCATGACCGGTTTGGCAGTGGGTCAGTAATGGTGTGGAGTGTCATTTCTTTGGAGGACCGCACAGCCCTCCATGTGCTCGCCAGAGGTAGCCTGACTGCCATTAGGTACAGAGATGAGATCCTCAGACCCCTTGTGAGACCATATGCTGGCGCGATTGGCCCTGGGTTCCTCCTAATGCAGGACAATGCCAGACCTCATGTGGCTGGAGCGTGTCAGCAGTTCCTGCAAGATGAAGGCATTGAAGCTATGGACTGGCCCGCCCGTTTCCCAGACCTGAATCCGATTGAGCACATCTGGTACATCATGTCTCGCTCCATCCACCAATGTCACGTTGCACCACAGACTGTCCAGGAGTTAGCGGATTCTTTAGTCCAGGTCTGGGAGGAGATCCATGAGGAGCATGCCCAGGCGCTGTACAGTAGGGAGGTCATAAAAGGCACGTGGAGGCCACACACAATACTGAGCCTCATTTTGACTTGTTTTAAGGACATTACATTCCACTTTAATTTTGTGTGGGACTCCAAATCAAGGCCTCCATTGGTTAATAAATTTGATATCCATTGATGATTTTTGTGATTTTTTCAGCACATTCAACTTTGTACAGAACAAAAGAACAAAATATTCAATGAGAATATTTCATTCATATCTAGGATGAAGGAGTCTAATCAACGTCAAAACACGTTGTATGACTGAACCCTCGACTCCTTTGGACTGTGACACATGTATGTGCGAATGTTATGGTTTATGATTCCTTCTTCTAAAATGAGATGATTCATTATTCCATTTGTGACTTTTTCGCTGGCTTTCCATTTGTGTCCATTCTCCGCCTGTTTTATGGGTGAGGGTTTTATGGTTTCAACCATAGTTGTTTAAATCTTGCGTCAATGTACTCGGACCCCGTGGCGATTTTATGCACGGCGTAATCATTTCTGGGCACAGTTTAGCAGTCCGCGCTGTCTTTTAAATTCGAGAAACACGTGCACCATTTTGAAGAGTTTGGCACAACCACATTAAGGCCTACAGGACAAGTGAGGTAATCCTCTTGTATTTGATGCATGGGGCCCAGGGTGCAGTTAGGAGCCACACTGTGAGGCAACATAGCTCAGCAGATGACGGAAAATAACGCAAACTAATCGGTATGGAGTGTGCGCTAGCACTGAGGTGGCACTCGCATGCCCCAGTGACTAGCCGCGCTTATCGCGAACCTCAGCTCGCACGCTCCAGTCCGGAACACACTGCCCGCGCAGAAGTCGGACCACGTGACTTTAGTAGTCACATGGGCGTGTCACGTGGGGTGCGACGTCACTCAGAAGGTCCTTTCGGTGAAGGGGGAACTAGCCGCTACCCTGTCACCACAGAGGAAGAGCCGGGGAATAACTGAGCCACAGCTGGCAGGAGGGCACAGCCAGGGGAGCGCCTGCGGCAGCCAGGCGGAGGAATGAAGGCGCTGGGACCGGTGTGACTAACCGGGAAGTGCCTCGGCTTTCCCCATGGTGAGTCATTTGCATATATTCCCTATGGCAGAGCTGCGGTGCGCGGGGGACCCTGCCCCGCTCCCGGGGGCCACGAGAATGGGGCACGTTGCAGCCGTGTGCTGGTTGGCTGCCCTGCCGGACGTGTGCACGGAGAGCAGGCAGCCTGCGTCAGTGCTAGTGTTTACTAACAGTGATGGCTGGCAGTGTGGCGAGCGGTGTGCCAGGGACTGGGGGAACCTGCATGTCCTGTGCGTTGTGGTGGGCACACGGTGCCAGCTGAGGGGCTGAGCTAGGGGCCCTATTCTTCTGCACAGACTGTCCCACTGAGGCAGCACTCCAGTGGCATTTATGTGTCACTGACTGATCGCCATGGGAGGCTGCGGGCAAGTCCACGTTACAGGAGGGGACGCTGCAGGTTCACATTCACTACAAGGGGGGATGCTGCAGGCGGGTACATCTACAATACAAGGGGGGATGCAGCAGGCGGGTACATCTACAATACAAGGGGGGGGATTCTGCAGGCGGGTACATCTACAATACAGGGGGGGATGCTGCAGGCGGGTACATCTACAATACAAGGGGGGATGCTGCAGGCGGGTACATCTACAATACAAGGGGGGATGCAGCAGGCGGGTACATCTACAATACAAGGGGGGGGATTCTGCAGGCGGGTACATCTACAATACAGGGGGGGATGCTGCAGGCGGGTACATCTACAATACAAGGGGGGATGCTGCAGGCGGGTACATCTACAATACAAGGGGGGATGCAGCAGGCGGGTACATCTACAATACAAGGGGGGGATGCAGCAGGCGGGTACATCTACAATACAAGGGGGGGATGAAGCGGGTGGGTACATCTACAATACAAGGGGGGATGCAGCAGGCGGGTACATCTACTATACAAGGGGGGATGCAGCAGGCGGGTACATCTACTATACAAGGGGGGGATGCAGCAGGCGGGTACATCTACTATACAAGGGGGGATGCAGCAGGCGGGTACATCTACTATACAAGGGGGGATGCAGCAGGCGGGTACATCTACAATACAAGGGGGGATGCAGCAGGCGGGTACATCTAGAATACAGGGGGGGATGCTGCAGGCGGGTACATCTAGAATACAGGGGGGATGCAGCAGGCGGGTACATCTACTATACAAGGGGGGATGCAGCAGGCGGGTACATCTACTATACAAGGGGGGATGCAGCAGGCGGGTACATCTACAATACAAGGGGGGATGCAGCAGGCGGGTACATCTACAATACAAGGGGGGATGCAGCAGGCGGGTACATCTACAATACAAGGGGGGATGCAGCAGGCGGGTACATCTACAATACAAGGGGGGATGCAGCAGGCGGGTACATCTACAATACAAGGGGGGGGATGAAGCGGGCGGGTACATCTACAATACAAGGGGGGATGCAGCGGGCGGGTACATCTACAATACAAGGGGGGATGCAGCAGGCGGGTACATCTACAATACAAGGGGGGATGCTGCAGGCGGGTACATCTACAATACAGGGGGGATGCTGCAGGCGGGTACATCTACAATACAAGGGGGATGCAGCAGGCGGGTACATCTACAATACAGGGGGGGATGCAGCGGGCGGGTACATCTACAATACAGGGGGCGATGCTGCAGGCGGGTACATCTAGAATACAGGGGGGGATGCAGCGGGCGGGTACATCTACAATACAGGGGGCGATGCTGCAGGCGGGCACGTATACAATACAGGGGGCGATGCGGCGGGCACATATACAATACAGGGGGGGATGCAGCGGGCGGGTACATCTACAATACGGGGGGGATGCAGCGGGCGGGTACATCTACAATACAAAGGGGGATGCTGCAGGCGGGTACATCTACAATACAGGGGGGGATGCTGCAGGCGGGTACATCTACAATACAGGGGGGGATGCTGCAGGCGGGCACGTATACAATACAAGGGGGGGATGCTGCAGGTTCATATTCACTATCAGAGGGGATTCTGCAGCCTGGCACATATACAATACAAGAGGGAATGCTGCAGGTACATATTCACTATGAGAGGGGATGCTACAGCCGGGCACGTATGCTTTACAAGGAGGGATGCAGCAGTCGGGTACATATACAATACAAGAGGGGATGATGCAGGTACATAGTCACTACGAGAGGGGATTCTGCAGGCGGATACATATATTTTGCAATGGGTTATGCTACAGGTGGGCACATATACATTAAAAGGGGGGGATGCAGCATGCGGGCACACATACTTTATAAGAGGGGATGCTGCAGGTACATATTCACTGCAAGAGAGGATGCTGCAGCCGGGCACATAAACTTTACAAAAGAGGATGCTGCAGGTGGGCACGTATACAAGGGGGGGATGTTGCAGGTGGACACATATACCAGGTGGGATGCTGCAGGCGGGTACGTATACAATGCGAGGGGGGATGCTGCAGGCGGGCACGTATACAATGCAAGGGGGGATACTGCAGGTGGGCACGTATACAATGCAAGGGGGGATGCTGCTGGCGGGCACTTATACTATACAAGCGGGAATGCCGCAGGCGGGCACGTCGTATACAATGCAAAGGGGGATGCTAAAGGTACATATACAGTAAAAGTAGGGATTCTCTGTTCATTCTCGTACACAATACATGTTGGCATGCTGCGGGCAGGCTTGTATGCAGTGCACAAAGGGATGCTGCGAGCAGGGACATATGCAATGCAAGAAGAATTGCTGTAAGCACCTACACCATAAGACAAGGGATGCTGCGGGCCTATATATTTTATAAAAACCATGCAGAAGGCATGACTTCTTGTGAAGTATAGGTGCATGCGAGTATACTTTACAAGAAGAGATGCTGTTTTGCTAAATGAATATTCCTGCACTCATTGAAATCAGTGAGCCACCATTGTTTAATGCTATTGCTTTCCCTCTACTTCATGGGATGCCAAGCACAGAATGATGCCCTTGTACACAGAGCATATTATCTAGGTCTGTCCTGATGGTACAATCCCTTTCATAGTAGAGAATCTACAATGTGATGTGTAGGTAGTGGATGTGTTGCCCATGTGGCATCTCCGATGGCATGCTGATGTAGAGGTTTTATAGGGATCTAAACGGAAAATCAGACTAGTATTATAACCTATACTTTAAGGTGCTTTTTTATGTGGATATGTGCAATGTAGATTTGAGGCCAAGACTAGTTGTGGATTTTAAAAAGAGAAAATATTTTCTATACAATTCCCCTCAATTTGCTGTATAAAATTGCATCAATACAGTCCATGCACAATCGCCCCAATCCTGCGCCTTCAGTGCTGCACACATTAACCTGACCGCGGTAGCTCATATGTGGACCATGAGCACTGGAGCATTGGTGATGGATAAAAGGAGTGTGAGCTATTCTTTTGCTTCTGTTTACGCATTTCCAACTCATTGATGATCAAAAATAAAATAAAATATATATATATATATATATATATATATATATATAATATATATATTGCAGAATCTGTCTCAAATTTGATGTATGACATGTTGCAGATCCAGATGGATGTGGCCTATCCCGCCATACAGTGGGACTTATCCACCTGCTGCTGCCCAATGCATTTCCAGCTCCGAATCCACATCGAGAATTGACATGTCAATTTTTATAAATATATATATATATATATATATACTGTGTTCCAAATTATTATGCAAAACATATTTCCTCATATTTTCTCTACATTACCTATATGAATTGCAGTCATTGTTATTTTCCAGTCATCTAATATTCTAGTATAATTGCAATGTTTTTGAACAAACTGCCTATGAAAACAGTATATTTTTAAAAATAAGAAACACTCAAAATGCATGTTCCAAATTATTATGCACAGCAGGGTTTTCAGCCTTTTTATTTTGAACAAAAAAATGGTCAATTGTGAAATTATAAGCATTATCAGCTTATTACAAAATGAAATCAAACAGTTTTCAAGTCAAAACTTTATTCTAGGTGATGTTACATTTGCACATAGGACCCCTTGTTGGAAAGAAGCTTCTGAACTCTCTCGTCCATTGAATTTGTCAGTTTTTGGATGGTTTGTGCTTCAATTGTTTTGCATGTGGACAGAATACCCTCCCAGAGCTGTTGCTCAGATGTGAACTGCCTCCCGCCATCATCATAGACACTCCTTTTGATGATGCTCCAGAGGTTCTCAATGGGGTTGAGGTCAGGGGAAGATGGTGGCCACACCATAAGTTTGTCCTCTTTTATGCCCATAGCAGCCAGAGATGCAGATGTGTTATTTGCAGCATGAGACGGTGCATTATCATGCATGAAAATGATCTTGCTGCGGAAAGCACGGTTCTTCCTCTTGAACCATGGCAGGAAGTGCTGTTTTAGAAACTCCACATAGATTATGGAGTTCATCTTTACCCCTTCAGGGATCCTAAAGGGGCCGACAATCTCTCTCCCCATGATTCTAGCCCAAAACATTACTCCACCTCCTCCTTGTTGGCGCCTTAGTCGTGTTTTCCTGGGGTGTCCATCAACCAGCCATCCTCCACTCCATCCATCTGGACCATCGAGCGTTGCACGGCACTCATCGGTGAACAAAACAGTTTGGAAGTCAGTCTTCATGTATCGTTTGGCCCACTGGAGCCGTTTCTGCTTGTGTGCAGTGGATAGAGGTGGTGGACAGGATGGCTTACGCACAGCTGCAAACCTCTGAAGGACCCTGCATCTTGTTGTTCGGGGGACGTTGGAGGCACCAGCAGCTTCAAAAACTTGTCTGCTGCTATGACAAGGCATTTTTGCAGCTGGGCTTTTAACCTGACGCAATTGCCTGTTGGAAAGAGTCCTCAATTTTTCCTTATCAGCACGCACACGTGTGTGCTGGGAATCTGCTGCATACTTCTTGATTGTGCGATGATCACGATGAAGTGTCTTGGCAATGTTGATTGTAGTCATGCCTTGACCTAAATACTCCACAATTTGTTGCTTCTCAGCAGCCGACACATCCTTTTTGTTTCCCATTTTGGCAAAAAATGTAGGCTGCTTAATAATGTGGAGCAGCCTTCTTAAGTACTCTTGCCTTTATTTGGACACACCTGCCAAACTAATTTGCACAGGTATCTGCAATTGCTTTCAGTGATATAAAGAGCCCTGACACACATCACCATCAATGAGTTTAAATGACAAACAAAAAAACTCTAACCTTATCACTCCGAAACTCTTTTTGCATAATAATTTGGAACACTGTGTGTGTGTATGTATGTGTATATATATATATATATATATTATAATTCTCCCCCCCCCCCCCCATCCTGTAGCACAGATTTTAGATCTGCAACTTATGGACTATGGCTCAGATTATTTGCTAGCAGCATACATGTAGACTTTGACGCGGCCCCAGTGTAAAATTTTCATTTTGGGAACATACTTTTAGAGAGATTGTTTTTCTATTATGGTATTACCATGTTTTTTTGAAATATTACCACCTGGCTCCATTTATTGTCTGTTTTGCTCTAATCGTTTTCCTAATGTACAGCTAATATACTGAACTCAAAAGTTTTGTCCTTGTCTATCGCTGCTTTGATCAGTAGGTTCCATTGTTTGCTGTATAAATAACATTTGTATAAACCCCTATGATAACATTTCTACAGACATGACCTGAGCTGCCTGCAGTAAATGAATTGTCATGTGTGCACACCAAAATAAAGTACCGTAGTTCTATAGGAATCGGGCTCACTGGGGTAATGTAGTCACTAGAGGGCAGGGTTGTGTATATGTGGGACGTTTACAAAATGAATATAAAGTAGAATTTGCCAAAGAGGAACTATAAATATACCAAAGAGCCCCCTTATTCTAACCGGTACATGTTTGGCAGTCCAGCTGTTTATGCAGTGTTAGGCTGAATAGATGTGTTTAGACCATGTTTTTTTTTTTTCAAGATGTTTTTGCGTTATTTGTGCTATTCATGTACCATATATTATATGATATTATTGGTAGAAAGTGGTTGGCAATATTCAATTATATGCCTTATAAGTGAACCAAAATTCCCACTATAGCCAATCCATCTAACACTTTTTAGAATGAACTGCAAGATGTGGTTAAAGGGAACCAGTTACCCCCCCCCCAGGCCGTTTTTAAGTAAAAGAGCCACCTTCAGCAGCACTAAGGCTGCACTCTGTGAAGGTGGCTCTTCTGTTTCTGATCCCTAGTAACACAGAAATATTGACTTTTATAACTTTCTCCCCATACCTGTATTGAGTCCCATAGGTATGGTGTCTCCCCCTGTATTAGCCGTCTCCCAGCCATCCATCTTCCCCCTCTTGTGTCTGCGCGCCGCCTGCTCCTGTGTTGCTGTTGGTGTTACATGTGGGCTCCTGCGCTGTGCCAACAGTTCCCGGGCATGCGCAGTGCGCGCTGCCCGGGAACTGACATCAGGCTACCGGGCCTGCGTGTTGCAGAGGACCCAGATCCCACCCCGCAGTGTGTTATGATGTATTCACACTGTGGGGCTGGGGGCCTTCGCAACACGCATGCGTGATAGCCTGTTATCAGTTCCCGGGCAGCACGCACTGAGCATGCCCGAGAACTGTTGGCACAGCGCAGGCGTCCACCGGCATGTAACCAACAGCAACACAGGAGGAGGCGGCTCACAGACGCATCCTGGTGGAAGTTGGATGGCTGGGAGGTGGCTAATACAGGGGGGAGACATCATACCTATGGGACTCAATACAGGTATGGGGTGCTACTTATAAAAGTCAATATTTCTGTGTTACTGGGGATCAGAAACAGAAGCTCCACCTTCACAGAGTGCAGCCTTAGTGCTGCTGAAGGAGGCTGTTTCACTTAAAAATGGCCTGGGGGGGTGACAGGTTCCCTTTAAGTAGTCTTTTATTCGGTTTGCTTCCTGGTGCATTACTTCTGGAGCCAAGTCAACAGAATGTAACTGTTACCTAGGACACAAGTGAGTCATACCAGTCTTGTTAAATGTCTGTGGCCCAGGGCTGGATTGATGGGTTGTTCTAATGTTCTAACTTCAGGAGCCCACCGATCTCTGGTTTCCTGCTTTGCCATGGCCAATTGGCTCCTGAAGATTGACAGTTTGGCAGCGGCATGACTACCCCATGGGTTCTAACTGTGCTTTTTCCCAGGCTCCTAGCAGAGGCAGCATGAGAAAAGCTCAGGGGCATTGAGGATGGTCACATCCAGCTTATGGGTAGAGCAGTACAAATATATCAATGATGGGGGTCATGTTAGTGGCATGACGTTTAAGTTTTGTGCCTCGGACGTGTTCTCCTTGGGTATTCCTTTCACATGAGGTGTCTTGGGCTCTATGCCCTGAAAGCTCACCAACCACACTTATTATAGATTAGTCAGTAGAACATCATAGAGCAGTTCCCACGATGATCTAATGAACCATGTAAGTATGCATTCATATTTTTATTATTATTTCTAACAAAAAAAATGTTCTGAGTTCTATCAGTGTGCTGAATAAGATTTTCATCAATGTTTGGGTCAGTATGTTAGTTTTTGCCCTCAGTGTTTCATCAGCGGTTTTTCAAGCTTGTCATGTCAGCCAGTGAAAAACAGACAGCAGTTGTCTACAGTGTGTACGGAAAGTATTCAGACCCCTTTAAGTTTTTCACTCTTGTTTCATTGCATCCATTTGGTAAAGTTAATCGCCCGATCATTAAAAAAAAGGATTAACCTGATCGCTAAACAGCGTAGTGAGAAAAAAGTCAAAACGTCAGAATTACATATTTTTGGTCGCCGTGGCATTGCATTAAATGCAATAATGGGCGATCAAAAAACTGTTTCTGCACCAAAATGGCATCAACAAAAACGTCAGCTCAGCACACAAAAATAAGCCCTCACCTGACCTGAGATCCCGAAAAACGGAGACGCTACGGGTCTCGGAAAGTGGCCCCTTTTTTTTTTTTTTTTTTACAAATTTTGTATTTGCTTCACCACTTAAATAAAAAAGAACCTAGACATGTTTGGGGTCTATGAACTCGTAATGACCTGGAGAATCCTAATGGCAGGTCAGTTTTAGCATTTGGTGAACATGGTAAAAAGATCCCCAAAAAACATTGATGAATTGCACTTTTTTTGCAGTTTCACCGCCCTTGGTTTTTTTTTTTTTTCCCCTATTTTTGAGTACCCGATATGGTAAAACTACTGGTGTCGTTCAAAAGTACAATTTTCCTGCAAAAAACAAGGCCTCGCACAGCCATATTGACGGAAAAATAAAAAAGTTATGGATCTGGGAAGAAGGGGAGCAAAAACAGAAACAAAACAATGAAAAAGGGCAGGGTCTTGAAAGGGTTAAACACAGCTGGACTCCAATGAAGGAGTAGAACCATCTCAAGGAGGATCAGAAGGAAATGGACAGTATGTGACTTAACTATGAGTGTCTGAGCAAAGGGTCTGAATACTTATGACCATGTAATATTTCAGTTTTTCTTTTTTAATAAATTTGCAAAAATTTCTACATTTGTTTTTTTTTTTTTCAGTCAAGATGGGGTGCAGAGTGTAAATTAATGAGAAAAAAATGAACTTTTTTGAATTTACCAAATGGCTGCAATGAAAGAAAGAGAGAAAAATGTAAAGGGGTCTGAATACTTTTCGTATCCACTGTATATCTGCTTCTTCCAACTAGAAGGAATTAAATGGTTTTGGACAACCTCTTTTTGATGGCTGTACTGTACATAACAAAATAAAAACACGTCATACTTTCTTCTCCAGCTGTTCCTTCCATGCTGTCCCTGTGGCTTTCAGCGATCACATCTCATAAAAATGTATCGCATATTTTTATTTTGTGATGGGCCGTAGATCTATCAAAGAGAACCTGTCACTTGCTAAAGAATTAGTTTGAATGCCTTGTGAAGAAAAAAAAAAAACTGAGCTCCCCAGATTCTGCTGCTCTTTCTCTTTTTTTTTTTTTTTTTCTTTTGTGCGGTGCCACTTCATTGCAGAGATATTCACATTGGTTGGTTTTGGAGCGCAGCATGTGAAATTTTTGCCTGCAGACCAGCTGGGCATTTTTTAAAGGGAATCTGTCACCCATATTTAGTGATATCATGTAAAGATATCACTAAATTGTGCATCCCATAAGGATTCTAGTAGGGCTTTTGACTCCCCCCGCCCCTGCACCTTTGAGGCATGAATACCTTTTTAGCTTGTTGGGGATGCATGCAAATCACCGCGGTCCGGTCTTATGGGCGTGGCTTAGTGGTCTTCTCCCCCCACCTCCTCGGCTTGCTTCACGTAATCTTCGTCTGTGAATACCACAGACGCCGCTGGTTTCCGCGCTTGCGCAATGTAAAGGCCCCACGCGCCTGCGCAGTATGCTTTGCCCAACTGTGGGCGAAGTATAAAATCACTACTGCGCAAGCGCCGGTATTTTCCAGTGCCGTCTATGCCCCGGAAGTCTTCACATGCAGGACACACTTCCGGGGCATAGCCGCGCTGGAAAATACCGGCGCTTGGGCAGTAGCGATTTTATGCTTCGCCCACAGCTGGGCAAAGCATACTGCGCAGGCGCCGGGGGCCTTTACATTGCGCAAGCGTGGAAACCAATGTAAAGGCCCCCGGCGCCTGCGCAGTATGCTTTGCCCAGCTGTGGGCGAAGCATAAAATCGCTACTGCCCAAGCGCCGGTATTTTCCAGCGCGGCTATGCCCCGGAAGTGTGTCCTGCATGTGAAGACTTCCGGGGCATAGACGGCGCTGGAAAATACCGGCGCTTGCGCAGTAGTGATTTTATACTTCGCCCACAGTTGGGCAAAGCATACTGCGCAGGCGCGTGGGGCCTTTACATTGCGCAAGCGCGGAAACCAGCGGCGTCTGTGGTATTCACAGACGAAGATTACGTGAAGCAAGCCGAGGAGGTGGGGGGAGAAGACTACTAAGCCACGCCCATCGGACCGGACCACGGCGATTTGCATGCATCCCCAACAAGCTAAAAAAAGGTATTTATGCCTCAAAGGTGTGGAGTCGGGGGGAGTCAAAAGCCCTGCTAGAATCCTTATGGGACACACAATTTAGTGATGTCTTTACATGATATCACTAAATATGGGTGACAGATTCCCTTTAAAATCTTCTCTGGGAACTTGTGCTTTTAACCCCTCTTTCCCAGATTGAGGCTGACACCGCTTAATGAATTTGGCTCTCATTGTGTTTCCAGTGCTCTAGGGTCAGAAACAATACTCCAGTTATGAGCTGAAAGCTATTATGTTTACCTCTTTCTGGTGTAGATAATACTGAATCTATCAGACCACATTAGGCCTCTCCATTAGGCTAGTTTCACACTAGCGTTTTCGGGTGCAGCACAAGGCCACCGCTAAGCTCCGCCCTGGCCGTGCACCCTCCGGTCAGTTCCTCCTCTGATTGCATGACGCTGCATGCGATCAGTGTACCCTATACTTAGCATTGAGTACGCTGACCGTGCGCTGGTGTGATTTTGCTGGCGCTGCGCCCAGTGTACAAAAATGCACTGTGTTGCAGTTTTGTGTGCTGGGCGCAGCACCAAAAGGGCGCAGTGCCAGCAAAATCATACCAGCATACAACCAGCACACGGTCAGCGTACCCAATGCTAGGTATAGGGTACACTGATCGCATGCAGCGTCATGCGATCAGAGGAGGAACTGCCTGGAGGGGGCGTAGCCACAGGTGGAGCTTAGCGGCGGCCCTGCGCTGCGCCCGAGAACGCTAGTGTGAAACTAGCCTTAATTCTGTCACCTTCCAGAAAAGTGCAGCAACTGGAGTATAAACGCCAAAACTTTTAATTCAACCCTGTATGTAAGACCAGGCTTAAGGAGACACAAAGCTCCCAATTGGTTATCCATCATCACAGAGAGATCTAAAAGGAAAGAGCTACTCCTCTGGCACTCTGTGGTTCAGGCGCCTGCCTTTTTTTTTTTTTTTTTCCCTCTTTTCTTTGTGCATTTGTGTCACAGTTCAAGCACAGACTTTGATTCGGTGACAGGCCGTGGATCTTCTGACCCTCACAATAGAACTTTTAAGACATTTATGAGGCTGTCAATTTTGGGTCGTGAGGCCTATGGACAGTCTTTGTATTCTGTCCGTGAGTGGACTGGCATTTTTTTTTAATTCGTTTCTTAACACAAAAGAATGTATGCACTAATATGTAGTCAGAATAACGTGCATTTGCCAAAGTATTTATAAAAGAGTACAAATTTGCACAATAAAAATTTTGTACAGTGTTCATTATATGAATCTTTGTATCATCGTGTAGGTAATCAACCAATTAAGAAGTGAACAAGAACATCAAACAACATTCAACTTAATGTACTGTATGTTTGTTAGTGCATATCTCAAAAATTACTCTAAAACTACAACTATTCCGCCGCCAAGCACAGTTCTACAAGATTAACCACCATGAGATGCCATAAAATTTAAATCCTAACATTTACAGTGGCATTAAGCCACTATTCACTAGTAGAGTAAAGGGGGTTTTACACATAGCGATATCGCTAAAGCATCACCGATTTGGTGACGCAGCAGCGATATCGCTAGCTGTGATATTTACCTCCGACCGGCTCCCCCACTGTCCATCGCTGATCGCGCAGCTCCATTTCTCGTCGGGCGCTTCCTGCTGGTGCCGACAAGCGACGCGTGGACGCGGACGTGAGGACGTCAGGATCCCCGCGTCTGAAAGGTGAGTAACGACCGCTAGATCGCTGTGAGATCTGCCTGTTTGGCAGCTCACTAGCAACCATTTAGCGATGCACCAGCGATCCTGACCGGGTCGTATCGTTGTCGGGATCGCTGGTGCATCGCTAAATGTAAAGGGGCCTTAAGATGAGAAGAGTTCCATCTGTCCCAAATCTTATCAAATTTCTCTAAACACCCCCTATTTTGATATAATGTACGCTCATACGGTATAACAGAGTTCACCAGTTCAATCCAAGCTCTTAAGAGAAGGACATGAACCACCCATCCAACGTAATGCCAATACCTTCACACAGGAAGATCTTAACATAATGTCCCCAAGTTTCTTCAGCCAACACCCCAAATAGTGATAATAGTATAGTGGGCGCACACCTATCAATCAATGAAGTAAAGATATGCAAATGTGGTGCAAAACCTGGTCTCCATACAAACGTGAGAAAAGCCAAGACCAATAATGGTATGCACAACCACAATGTAAAATAGAAAAACCTTTATTGCACCGCAAACATGACCAAACATTAAAACCAATTAAAAATATGGATACATAGCAATCAAACTACACCCCCTAGTATAAATCAAATCTGTGGAAAATCCACCATCAATAACAATGATAGTTGAGCTACCTAATACATAAGGCACATATGGAAATCAGCACATAATGCAAAAAAAAAAGTGTGATATTCATATATGCAAACCATGTGTCAGTGCTACGTCTTGAGAACGATTACAAATATGCCATTATAGCAATAATACCAAGTTATATGGCCGCATGTGCCGTGCCATGAGTGTAGGTTCCATGGTGATAACCTAGAGTAATATGAGCATAAGGCTAACAATTATCTATATAAAATGTATAATATAATAAAGTCATATAGATGCGGGTCCACAATAAGAGGAAAAGGGGGGTGTGGAGAGACCCCACGCGTATCGCTGCACTCGGCAGCTTCGTCAGGGGAAGTGAGTTTGGGGTGCAAACATAAGGTATAAATATACCGTATTTTTCGGACCATAAGACGCACCCCAAATTTTGGGGTGGAAAAGGGGAAAAACAAGTGTCAAATGGGGGTCCGTCTTACAGTCCGAATTCCGTGGGGTGGCTGTGCTCTGTGGGGTGACTGTGCTCAGTGGGGTGGCTGTGCTCTGGTCACAATATACTTACAAATCTTGTTGCAGCGGTCCCGTGGCGGTGGTCCCAATGCAGCCTCCCTGTGCTCTGTGGTGCGGTGGTGTCGGGGCTCTGTAGTGTGGCTGCAGCGGGGTTCTGTGCTGCGTGGGGGGTTCCGCCTGCATTTCGTTAAAGTCGAAAGCCCCCCCGCAGCTCCATTGCGATTCGGAGGCCTCCGGAAAGATGGACGCTGCTCAGTTTTAGATCTCCGCAACGAGATCTTGTCCCGAGATCTTGTCCCGAGATCTCGGGACGAGATCTCGTTGCCGTGATTTGAATTTGAGTATGCGCCTCTCCCGGCGGCCATCTTTCTGGAGGCCACCGTGCTGCAGCAACGGAGCTACGGGGGGCTTTAACGAAATGCCGGCGGAGCCCCCCACGCAGCACAGAGCACAGGGAGGCTGCATTGGAACTGCTGCCACGGGACCGCCGTAACAGGATTAGTATATTGCGACCATAAGACGCACCCCCATTTTCCCCAAAATTTTTTTGCTAAAAAAGTGCGTCTTATGGTCCGAAAAATACGGTACAAGTCAATTAGAGTAGGAACATACCAGTGTGGTGTCCTGGTTCAGGTGAGGGAGGAATGGAGGCTGATCATGAAAGCCCAGTCAGTGTGTGGGCGTGTTAGCCGACGATAACAGGAAGTAAGCCTGAATGTAAGTCACATTTGCTCAGTAAAGCCAACCATGTGTAAGCATAGTGGTTGGCAGAAGCAGGAAGTCAGCAGAAGCAAGGAGCGAGTGCTGCACTTGCGTGATGAAGTCATCTGTGTGCAAGTTAGAAAGCTAACTGGAACCGAGAATAAGCAGAAGCGCATGTCGTTTCTGTGTAGTAAAATCATGAGAAAAAGAGATATATAGTATAGCGCAAGCGCTGGTACCAGCGAAAGAAAGTGAGAAGTAAAAAATACAAATGTTAGAGCGCAAGCATGTTGGTATAATGCCCCACAGAAAAACCCAAGTAATGGAATTCTTGGATAATACTATTAGTATGATGCAATCTTGAATTTTATTTATTATTCTAATATAATATATATATATATATATATATATATATATATATATATATATATATATATATATATACACAGTGATGAAAATTAGAATAAGGCGCTCTTTAGAGAATGCGAAATTAGACACTGGTATAGCAAAAAACAAATGCATGTATAGACGCAGTTGATGAAAACAGACATATCATAGCTGTACACAGGATTATTGATCAGTAGATCCATATATCATGCAGAATGAAGAACTAGTAAGCCTAAATAAAGAATACACGTGACGAAATGAAAATAAGTCATACAGGGACAAGCCTGAAAAATTAATTAATACAACCAAGCAAAATGTGCATAAAAAGGTCATATATATTTATACAAAAATCCCAAAATTTTTTTTTTTTGTGGTGTGCTTATATATTGGTTCATTTTATATAGACAATTGTTAGCTTTTTGCTCATATTACTCTGTTATCACCATGGAACCTACACTCATGGCACGGCACATGCGGCCATATAACTTGGTATTATTGCTATAATGGCATATTTGTAATCATTGTCAGGACTTAGCATTGACACATGGTTTGCATATATGAATATCACATTTTTTTTTTTCTTTGCACTATGTGCTTATTTCCACATGTGCCTTATGTATTAGGTAGCTCAACTATCATTGTTATTGATGGTGGATTTTCCACAGATTTGATTTATACTAGGGGGTGTAGTTTGATTGATATGTATCCATATTTTTTAAATAGTTTTAATGTTTGGTCATGTTTGCGGTGCAATAAAGGTTTTTTTATTTTACATTGTGGTTGTGTATACCATTGTTGGTCTCGGCTTTTCTCTCCTTCTCCAACACCCCAAATAGACACACTAGTGGACTGAGGGGAACAGGGGTTTGCACTAGAGATGTCAATAATGATGTTACCTCCTTCCAGTAGAGGAGGATAATAGGGCAGCCCCATATCATATGTATAAAATCTGCATCTAATGAACGGCATCTTAGACATTCTGATGACTGGAACCGACCCATTTTAAAGAGCCGTATCGGGGTTAAATACGATTGCTTGAGATATATATAGATATATATATATATATATATATTTGGGTCATTCTATTATTAATAGATGGGGATACCTTAGTTGGAGATTCAAGAATTTCCTTCCGGTCCTCCTCCTGCACATCAGGGATGAGTTCCTCCCACCTTCCCCTAACATCTCATATCAGTCACTTCCCACAGATGGCATGTATGTATATAAGGAAGAAATGAGACCCTGGGAGCATTGCGAGTTAAGAATTCCTATCAAAGGGAGAGATGAGAGAGTGCGACTTACGCCCGTACAGCGCAAGTGTGATTGAAAAGCTGATCTGATTTGAAGATAGCGAAAAAACTGGGACCTCGGAATATTGTATTTAGTCTGTATTTGCTCAAAGGACATAAGGGTAACATGATCATATAGATCTCCTACCGAGGACACCCCATACAAAATCCAAAAATTAGTGGATGTGGTATTTAATAGGACGGAAAAATAAGTATTATTCCATAAGGGCATTTCAGCTATAACGTTATCAAAGCGAATAACTTTTTTAATTTATCAACAGACTGATCGCGCTAACTGAAGTAAAGCCCCCGTCACACACAGCAATCTCGCTAGGGAGATCGCTGCTGAGTCACAAGTTTTGTTACACAACAGCGTTCTCACCAGCGAGATCGCTGTGTGTGACGCTGACCAGCGACCAGCCCCCCTGCCGGGTATCGCTGATCGTCCTGGAATGTCCAGGACATTTTTTTGATTGCTGGTCTCCCGCTGGCCAGCACGCATCGCTGCGTGTGACAGGCAGGAGACCAGTGATCAGTGAGCTGGCGCTGGTAACTAAGGTACACATCGGGTTTCTAAGTGGCGCGCAGTGCTTAGAAACCCGATGTGTACCTTAGTTACCAGCGCGCTGGTGCAGGGAGCTGGTAACCAAGGTACACATCGGGTTTCTAACTGCCGCGTGCTGCTTAGAAACTAAGGTACACAGAGAGTAACTAAGCGACGTGCGTCGCTTGTTACCCGCGTGGTGCTGATCGCTGGTGAAGCTGCCTGTTTGGCAGCTCACCAGCGATCACGTAGCGACACACCAGCGATCTTGACAAGGTCATATCGTTGTCGGGAGCGCTGGTGTGTCGCAATGTGTGATGGGGCCCTAAGGGTAGCAAACGAGGGACATTGACTTTGTCCGTTTCGAGGACACCCAGTAGGCACCCAGTTTACTCACAGCTTTAACTTGCCCAGCTAAATAATATAGAAAAAAATCCGGCAATGCCACCCTCACCCTGACATCTGTTTAGACCTCTGCAAAGTAGATAATTTGAGCTTGGGCCTATTTTTCCCCCATATAAAAGATGTAGTTGGGGAATTTAGACTGGCAAAAAAGGATTTAGGAATCAATACAGCGCTGTGTTGAAGGGAGTAACTAAGCTTAGGAAGTAAAATAATTTTACTGACATTTCCCTCTCCGTGGGTGGCACCACAATAACACCCCGGCAGCAGGCGTGCTGTCTGGGTGTTATGTTTGACACCAATCTCTCCTTCACATCCCATATACAATCTCTTGCCCACTTCCACTTACACCTAAACAACATCTCTAAAATGCGCCCTTTTCTCACCATGGAAACAACAAAAACCCTCATTTTAGCATTGATCCACTCCCGCCTGGACTACTGCAACGCACTATTAATTGGCCTCCCCATTACTCGACTATCCCCTCTCCAGTCCATACTTAATGCAGTAGCCAGGGTCATCTATCTGGCTAATCGGTACTTGGACACATCCGCTCTTCGCCAGTCCTTACATTGGCTGCCCATTCATTATAGGATCCAATTCAAAGTACTTGTTCTCACCCACAAAGCTCTCCACAGTGCAACACCCCCCTACATCTCCTCCCTTATTTCTGTCTATTGGCCTAAACGACCGCTGTGCTCTGCAAATGACTTTCGACTAACCTCTGCACTAATCCGTACCTCCCACTCCCGACTCTAAGACTTCTCCCGCGCTGCGCCAACCCTCTGGAATGCTCTACCCAAATAAATTAGGACTATCCACAATTTGCATAGTTTTAAAACACATTTGTTCAGAGCGGACTATCACGTTCACTAATCAGTCATTCTATGTGTAAGGCTGCGTTCACACGTTCACGTTTTTTCGCGACGGTTTTTACCGCGCGATTTTGAGCCAAAGCGCAAAAAAACATAGCATCCCATGCAATCCTATGGGATTCCGCAATGCTGTGCTAATGCTGCGGATTTTCCCACGGCGGAATCGCATCGCGGAAAAATCCGCAGCATGCTAATTAATTTTGCGGAATCGTGGTGATTCCGCTCACATAGGAATGCATTGTTCTGCTTAGTTTCCGCATGTGGCTGTGCCCACCATGCGAAAAGTAAGCAGAACATTTGCGGATGGTACCCATTGTCCTCCGGGCTCTGGGTACCATATCCCTGTAAAAAATAGAATTAAAATAAAAAAATCGTCATATTCTCACCTTCTGATGTCCCGCGCAGCGTCCCCAGGCTTCAGCGATACACGCAGCAGGTCCTATTCCCAGTAATGCATTGCGATGACCTTTGCTGACGTCGCTGTCTCGTGATACTGTAGCGGTCTCACGAGACCGCAACGTCATCAAAGGTCATTGCCACAATGCATCACTGGGAACGGGATCTGTCGGAGCATCGCGGAGGCCTGGGGACACTGCGCGGGACGCCGGAAGGTGAATTATAACCCGATTTTTTTTTTTTTTATTTTTTTTTTTTATCATTAGATCTTTACTACTGATGCCACATAGGCAGCCTCAATAGTAAAAAGTTGGTCACACTCGTCTAACACTGTTTGACGAGTGTGACCAACCTGTCAATCAGTTCTCCAAGCGATGCTACAGATCGCTTGGAAAACGCTAGCATTCTGCAAGCTAATTACGCTGGCAAAACGCTAGTTTTTCCCGCGGGAAAATTGCAGGAATTTAAAATGCGACTTTCCCGTGGAATGGAATTCCGGAATTCTCGCGGTAACTTCCGCGGGAGTTCCGCTACATGTGAACCCAGCCTAAGTGTGCATGTGTAGCCCATTCACTATCTCTATCCCTCACTCCCTCAAGATGGCTGGTCCATCATTGTAAATACACGCCTGTACTCTGTATCTTCCCCACCTCATTGTAGATTGTAAGCTCTCACGAGCAGGGTCGTCTTATTTTGCTTTATTGTATTGTTAACGTTGTTACTTATGACTTGTATTTTGAAACTGTAAAGCGCTGCGGAATATGTTGGCGCTATATAAAGATTATTACTATTTTAATTAAATTTATACAGCCAGCAACAGATTATGGGAATTTACTCCAAGTTGCAAATTTAAACTTGACTAGTTCCAGTAATGGATGGATATTAAGTTGTTGGTCAAGTTTACTGCATTTAGAGATATTAATTCCTAGATATTTAACGTTAGATACAATAGGCAAGATGGGGCATCGGACTATGAGAGAGGGGCAGTACGCCAGATTTTTCCCAGTTTATGTATAGGCCCGAATATTTACTAAATGTATCTATAGTAGCGATCACCTGTGTCAGCGTCTCTTCTGCCCTATCCATGAATATCACCATGTCATCGGCCTATAAACCAATAGTATCTAAGACGGTCTGCTATACTTGGTGTACTGTCATTTCTGGTTATGCAGCACCTTTCTCTTCTCCTTGACCTGATATCAGTCATGGGGATGTGCTGCTTCACACAGGGCAGGACAACTATTGAGGCAGCTGTCTATTGCTCAGCGGGTAACATGCACATGCTCCATACGTTAGTTAGCTGTGTTCATATACTAGGCTTTGGACGGTTCCCTCAATTATTCTGCCCAGTTTGCTGAATTGTCCCTCTGCGCCAGCCTGTCTAATTTGTCCACTACAAAGCTAGTTATGACACCAGGCATACTTTTTTGCAGGATTTGATCTGGTCGCGTTGGGCAATACAAATGCTTCTGCCATAATTCTGCAAGTAGTGAAGGGAAGGCATGCCAGCCAATTCCCACCCATTGCTGCCTCCTGTATTTGCCATTGTGCACACTGGCTCATTTAGGAAAATGACATTTTGTTACTTGATTGTTAGTAGCACAAATAGCTAGCAATCTTTTGTCTCTGTAATTTAAATCCGTGACCAATTTATGTCTTGTGCAAATGTTCTGTCTTTTAGAGGATTAGCACTTGTTCTTTTTATTTCTTGTCCACATTGTGTATTTGTATTGGAAGAAATAAGACTTAGGCTGGGTTCACACGTAACGGAACTCTTGCGGAAATTACCGCGAGAATTCCGGAATTCCATTCCGCAGGAAAATCGCATTTTAAATTCCCGCGATTTTCCCGCGGAAAAACTAGCATTTTGCAAGTGTAAGTAGCTTTCAGAATTGCTAGCGTTTTCCAAGCGATCTGGAGCATCGCTTGGAGAACTGATTGATAGGTTGGTCACACTCGTCAAACATAGTGTTTGACAAGTGTGACCAACTTTTTACTATTGAGGCCGCCTATGCAGCATCAATAGTAAAAGATAGAATGTAAAAAATAATAATAAAAAAAATATTGTTATTCTCACCTTCCGACGTCCCGCGCAGCCTTCCCTCCTCTCTCCACGCTTCCGGTCCCAGGAATCCTTTGCGAGAATTACCGCGATGACGTCCGTTCTCGCGGGATCGCGACGTCTTGCGGATGACCGCGAGACTTCGCGATCCCGCGAGGACGGACGTCATCGCTCGCAAAGGCTTACTGGGACCAGGAGCGTGGAGAGAGGTGGGAAGGCTGCGCGGGACGTCCGAAGGTGAGAATAACAATATTTTTTATTTTAAATTCTATTTTTTACAGGGATATGGTACCCAAAGCCCGGAGGACAGTCTCCTCTCCTCCGGACCGTGGGTACCATCCGCAAATGTTCTGCTTACTTTTCGCATGGTGGGCACCAGGGCTGTGGAGTCGGTAAGCTACAGTTGCGACTCCGACTCCTGGATTTTATCAGGCTCCGACTCCGGCTCCGACTCCGACTCCTTCATAAATGGCCTATTCATAACAACAAATTTACTGTTGTAAAATATTAAACATCGTGCTTATTCAGTTTCTCACCATCATATAAGTAATCAGACCACTTAGAGCAAAAACTACATTTATTAGAATACAATTAGAATATAGCAAATAACTTTTATAACCTTTTCTAAACTGTAAGTAAATATGCAATAAACACTTTTATGCAGTTAATAAGAAGAAATCTATAAATTTGTCCTCAGAAAAAGTATTGCCTCTGTCAGATCCTCCTTCATGGATGCCCTCAAATCTGATCTAATTATTTTGAGAGCAGAGAACAACCTCTCTACACTAACTTGTGTTGGTGGCAAAGCAGTAACCACTCGGGCAGCATCTCTGACAATGTCAGGATACAGAGGAATCGCTTGTTGCACTGTTATTTTTGATGAATGGTCAAATTTCTCAATTTCTTTTAGTGCACATGAAAAATTCTGCTGAAATGTACTGGCTGTGTTCCTTGATGGGGATGACTCTTCTTCTATGCGGGAACGCTTTGCACGGTCCTTGTGATCCAAATATTTTTTTAAATTAAATTCTTCATCACGAGGGTGAAGATGTGGCAGGACGACCAAATTCTTCTTGTTCCTCCTGACTGTTCTGCAACCCTTTCATCCTTACTGCTATTTCAAACAGAGCTTCTTTTCCTTTACTTAGCTGTTGATCATCTAGAAGGATCCGATGCATTGGGTCTACATAAACAGCTGCCAAAAGAATGTTATTTTGTAATAGTAGCTCCTCTCTCCGTTTCATTGATGTAGCAATGCCACTTGCAATTAACCCTCCTCTTTGGGACAGGCGAAACATCAGGTTCTTCCACTCCTTTAAGAAAATACCTGGAGTTAAGTCCTCTGCTTGTAATTTTTTAGTCACTGTAAATGGGTGCTCTAGGAATTTTTCCAGCTCAGTCACCTGATTCCACTGACTTTCATTTAGCGTCAGTTGAGGGTTAGCCATGTCTACAAGAAAGGTTTTCAGTTCAACCAAGCGCTGAATCATTAAGTACTGCCCCATCGTGTGGCTTGATCAATAATTGCCCCTTTTCCAGCACGTCTCTTCAAAATTGAGTCAACTTTAGGGGTTCTGGCAACAGTAGCCAATTTTCTCACCTTGCCAATCAGTGCAGCAGCATGTCCTTCTTGCAGACTGTCTTATAGCCAGCTGTAGCGTATGCACAACACAGCGCATGTGATGAATGAAAGAACATATTGACACAGTTTCAACAAGATCATCTAAACTATCATGTTGCTGTTCATCTGAAGCAACTTCAGTTTGCTCCTCAGTTACAATACTGTGTTCCTCTATTTCAAACATTTCTGTGTCTGTGGACCCAGAATGTTCTTCTAGCTGCTGGTCACCATCATTACTCTCATTCATTAGCTTAATAGTACTTATCATATTTGAAGCATTGTCAGTTACGACAGAAAGAACTTGCTCTTTTTTAAGTTCATAGTCTTGCAGAACCTTTTCCACCAAGACCTGGAGAAACTCACTGGTGTGATGAGCTTTGGTGTCTTTTACTGCCAATGTCTTGGTAACTATTTCATTTTTGTCACAAACAAATCGGACATTGATGGCAAAATAGTTCACTCTGTGACGTGTGCAGGCATCCATTTTAAGAAACAGAAAGCGTCCCTTGAGAGTTTTTTTAAGTTCTTCTTTTTGTTTAAAAGCTTCTTCGATTACTAATTTTCTAATACTCTCTCTCTCCAGAGAAACACCAAGCTTGCGGGCCATTTCCCCATTCAGACACATAAAAGCTGGTCGTGAAAATAATGAAATAGGCACACTATCCTTTACAACAAGCTCTATGATCTGTTTTTTAAATGTATCTACTGTCATTGTCACAGTAACTTTGTCACTGACAAAATATCTTGCAACTGATGGCTGCAAAGTTCTCTGCTCCTTTGTTTGGCTGGAAGAGCTGGGCACTGGTTCATTGGTTTGGATGCAGTCTTTCTCATCCACTGCTTTCAGTACTTCTGGATGAAAGCGCTGTAAATGTCTCTTTAGATTAGAAGCTCTGGTAGGATCATTTTTATCTTTGCCTGAATATGCACTCATCTTGGCTTCACAGCATTTGTTTTCGTCTGGATCATTTGTCATACACTGACAGACATAATGTTTTCTATCTTGAGTGATGGTGAAATGTTCAAATACAGCTGATTTAATGTGATGCTTCTTTGACATTCTCAGGTTTTTAATTCTGCATTCACAATCCAAATGACAATTGTTTTTCCTAAAAACAATTGTACAAAATTATTGCCAGGTCGTACAACTGATATAGTGGTCAGTAATACTGTTATTATTCCTCATGTACTCACAGTTAACTGATGCAAAGTTTGTTGAAAGGATAATACTTCTTAAGGCCCTTTTACATTTAGCGATGCACCAGCGATCCAACCAGCGATCCGACCCGGTCAGGATCGCTGGTGCATCGCTAAATGATCGCTAGTGAGCTTTCATACAGAAAGATCTCACAGCGATGCAGCAGCGACGCAGCGCACGATACTTACCATTCACACACAGCGATCCTGCGTCCTCCGGCCCGCCTCCACGCGTCGCTGGACGTCACAGCAGGAAGCCCAGCAGGAAGCGCCCGACGAGAAATGGAGCCGGACATTCTCGCGCGATCAGCGATGGACAGCGGGGGAGCCGGTCACTGGTAAGTATCACACATAGCGATATCACTAGCAATATCGCTATAACGTCACAAAACCAGTGACGTTTTAGCGATATTGCTAGCGATATCGCTTAGTGTAAAACCCCCTTTAGTCTTCCTCTTCTGAGTAGCAGGCAGCTGTGAGATGCTTGGAAGACGCACACCTAGTATGATCTAGTCTAGAGGAGGAGCTTTACTACTAAGAATTTGCAACACATTTTCACTTTCAGTTTCATACATTGTAAGTAGGGGGGTTGGGGCAGCATGAGGTTAACCAAGTATAAGATTAGATAAGGGCAGTGGACAACAGTGACACACAAGAAGTAAGAAATGTCTCTATCTCCAGCAGAACTGCTTATCACTGTTGTTCATAGTTTGATAGAACATATATATTTGAGTAACATTTATAAAATTCATATGAAAGTTCAATTATGAAATATTAATACATTTTTTTTAAAGCTGGAGTCGGTACATTTCTACCGACTCCGACTCCAACCAAAACTAACTCCGACTCCACAGCCCTGGTGGGCACAGCCACATGCGGAAAGTAAGCAGAACAATGCATTCCTATGGGTGCAGGATCGCCGCGATTCCACAAAATTAATGAGCATGCTGCGTTTTTTACCGCGAAGCGATTCTGCCGCGGTAAAAACCGCAGCATTAGCACAGCATTGCGGAATCCCATAGGAATGCATGGGATGCTTATTTTTCACGGCAAAATCGCGCGGTTAAAACCGCCGCGGAAACTAGAAAAAACGCCACATGTGAACTCAGCCTTAAGAATTGCTTTCTTTTCTATGTGTACGCTGGGGTACAGAATTCTGGAGTACATATTTGGCTTTGCAGAGCTGGAGAGCCACTTTTTAAGGCCTGGATCACACTTCCGTTTTTTAAAATACGTCCAAATCCGTCGTTTTCCGTTAAACGGATCCGCCATTTTTTTGGAGGATCCGTTTTTGGTCGCATAGACTTCCATTAGCGGTTACCGCGGATCCGTAAAAAAAAAACGGATCCGTTTGCGGTAAAACGGAAACGGATCCGTTTTTTCACACAAACGGATGCAAAAGGATGGCGGATGCCAAAAAACGGATGTGTGAAACAGGCCTTAGGCGCAGACATGCTTAAATGTTTTTCATTTCAGTGTGTGAGTTCAAAGAAACATCTTTTGTGTCTGGCATTGGAGCATACGAGTTCAACACGGATGTAGTCAAAGAGCTAAGAGACCAAGATAATTTCATGGTTAATTTATTGCGTTAATCCAACAGTCCAGTTTCAATGTGTGAACAGATCTGCATCAGTTTTCAAGAATTGCATTTGCTTTAAGGGATTTTGTGATTTGTTGATGATTTAACAGTTTTACATGGAACATCCAGATAGTCAAACCTGCCTGATTCTAGTAGAGTCATCTATATTGTAACTTTCCTAGCTATATCTGACATGGGTTGCGTCTAGTGTGTGCCTTATTTCTTTTAAAAGGAAACTGTCAGCAACTTATACCAGCCTAAACCATTTATATGACCATGTAAGATTTAAAATGAGTCGATACCTTTATGTACCCAGTGAAGAGAAACTTTACTTTGAAGGTATATTTAAATATTGCTGGAAGTGCAGTAAGGCGTGACAGTGCACTTCCAGTGGCTCGGCTCCCCTCTACATTCCCTGTCTACTGCCACCATCTTCTGTTTTATTGACAAGCCATTGGTATGGATGACAATTGTGCAGTAGATCCTACTTTGCTTGTGCTTAACCGATGTTAAAGCACCGTGCAGGCTGTGCAGAACTGGAGCATGCATGGGATTTCCTGCATATAGACATAGGTCAACAACCTGTCAATGAAGAGAAGGGTGGCGCTAGTTCGGGAATAGAATGGGGAGCCAATGCATTTGTAATGTGTCCAGTTACTTTTGAGCCTGTGAAAATGAAGACTTTTGGTGCTTTTAGACTTTAGAAAATTGCAGATCAAGTGTTTGTAGGATGTCTCCTTCCTGATTAGAGTTCAGTGAATATGTTCGGAATCGGTCACTGAATCTGAATTTGCCATATTAGTTCCCTATTCGTGTCAAATTTATGTTTGATCTGTTCCGAACATATCTGTTCATTTCTACTCCCATTGACTCTAATGACATTAGGCTGTGTTCGGCGAATATTGCAAAAACAATATTCACCTCTGATCACAATAGGAACCGATTTTTGAAAAACTTGCTCAACTCTATTCCTGATCACCCAATTAACTAAGTATTCATTTGACTGGTGATCGGTCTTTTATGTCAGCAAAAGCAAAATCGTTGATCTCGTCAATGATCGTACTAGCATTGGTGGCCAGTCTGTGTACAGTGGAGTGTTGTGAGGTTGGCAGTTTGCTAATTCTAGTCAGTATCATGCTTAAATTTTGAATAGGTACGGTATCTTCTTTGATGCCTTATGAGATTTCTGCCTTTGACACTCTGAAATAACTATTGATCATCATACTGAATCTATTAGAATATAATTCTATGGTCACTAGACATTTACATTTGTTCATTATCTCTGTCACTATAAATGTATGCGTTATTCATTTAGATGATCAATTCACATGAATTTATTTCTATGCACAACACTTTAATATTTATCATTAACTAGCTGAAGAGCCCGGTGCTGCCCGGGCATAGTAACTAACTACAGTTAGTTATAACAAATTATAATGATTATATCTATATATAAAGTTGAGTGTATAGCCCCGCCCACTCCGCATAGCCACATTCACTATAATATCTCACATCATACCGTCAACCAGAGCTACCGAACTGCTACCCCTAATATCCCACATCATCCCGTCAGCTAGAGCCACCGGACTACTAATATCCCACATCGTCCCGTCAGCTAGAGCCACCAGACTACTAATATCCCACATCATCCTGTCAAAGCCACCGGACTACTACCCCTAATATGCCACATCATCCCATCAGCCAGAGCCACCGGACAACTACCACTAATATCCCACATCATCCTGTCACAGCCGCCGGACTACTACCCCTAATATCCCACATCATCCCATCAGCCAGAGCCACCGGACTACTGACCCTAATATCCCACATCATCCCGTCAGCCTGGGGTCAGAACCAGAGCGCTGAGTGAAACGCTCGTAACTTCCATACCAGGGATCCCTTTAAGAGAGGCCTGGAGTGAGAATCAAGCGCTGAGGGAATTACCCTAACTTCCATACCGGAGATCCCTTTAAGAGAGGCCTGGGGTCAGAACCAAAGCGCTGGATGGATTTGCCCTGACTTCCATACTGGATATCCCTTTAAGAAAGGCCTGGGGTCAGTACCAAAGCGCAGAGTGAATTTACCCTAACTTCCATACCATTGATCCCTTTAAGAGACCCTGGGGTCAGAACCACAGAGCTGAGTGGAATGGTCCTAACTTCCATACCGGGGATCCCTTTAAGAGAGGCCTGCGGTCAAAACCAAAGTGCTCTGTGCTCTTTTCTGTGGGGCAGACAATGGCTGGGAGCTTATGTTCCCAGGGATGCTAGATTTCTCCCACCCAGTCAGTGTCTGTTGAGGTGTTGTAAAGAGGGAAAACTTGCTCATAGCAACCAATCACAGCTCAGCTTCTTTTACCAGCTCTGGTGAAATGAGAGATGCTTAGTGATTGGTTGCAAGGAAAACTGTTGCTCATAGCAACCAATCACAGCTCAGCTTCTTTTGAACAGCTCTGGTGAAATGAAAGATGCTTCGTGATTGGTTGGTGATACACGCATACATACATTCAGAGATATATATATATATATATATATATATGTATATGTATAATATTAAATCATGGAACATCCCCCCCCCCTTTTTTATTTTATTTTTTAATCATATCCTTTGTGTTTTATGTTATTTAGTTTTATTGTTCTCATAAAGTGATTTTATACTATTATTGCCTGCCTCTTGAATACAGCATTGTAATTTTTATAGAATTTCCTTCTTATACAAGTTTTTGTTTGGCTTGTATAAGCAGATTCGTAAACAAGTGCCGAGCGACTTGTGTATAGCTGATCCCAACTCGATAATAGTGCATTGACAAAAACCATATATAAAAAACGATTAATTACCGAACAATTGTTGTGATTATGTAATTAATTTTTATTAATCTAATTGAATTTAAAGCGGTTGTCCAGAACTAGAAAAGTATGGTTGCTTTCTATAAGAATTAACACCACCCATAAGCATGGTGTCTTTGTGGTATTGCAGGTCAGCTCCATTCAATTAATTTGGGCTGAGTTACAAAATCAATCACTACCTATGGCCCTATAAACTGCCTTTCAGCGGGTCTGAGTGGCTTGTGTCCTCTACGTTGACAGAGCTCCTAATCTCCAATGTCTGTGGCACTGACGACATGATGTCAACACTGCAGGCATCAACAGACTTCGGGAGTGGGGGGGATACTTGGCATTGGACCCAGGGAGTGTTAAGGGCCTGTCACACTAAGCGATATCGCTAGCAATATCGCTATAACTTGTGACGTTATAGCGATATTGCTAGCGATATCGCTGTGTCTGATACTTACCTCCGACCGCTCCCCCGCTGATCATCGCTGATCGCGCAAGAACAGGCAGGACTGTTTCTCGTCGTCAGCTTCCTGCGGCGCTTCCTGCTGTGACGACGAGCGACGTGTGGAGCCGGGCGAGAGGACGCTGGATCGTCTGGTGTGACAGGTAAGTAGCGACCCCCGACCCCTGCAATGTCGCTGGTGAGATCTGCCTGTGTGGCAGCTCACTAGCGACCACTTAGCGATGTACCAGCGATCCTGACCGCGTCATATCGCTGGTCGGGATCGCTGGTACATCGCTAAGTGTGACAGTGTCTTTAGTAAAGATCAGTTTATTTTATTTTTTAGACTAATGGAGCTTATAGGGAAATAACTGCCAGAAAGCGACAGCCTTTTAAAGTCTAGCCTTCAGGTAAATGTTGATGGCTTTGTTGGAAATACATTGTCTATATAGACTTTAAAGCCCGGTATACCACAACAGAAGCCAGAAATAAGAACTTCCCATGTCAGTGGTAGAAAAGTATCACCAGAGACACATTTTTGGTAGGTACCAATTTTTTTTGCTGCTTAGAATTTAAATGCAGGTAAAAGTTATGACTGGACTGGGGAATCCCAAGTTAGTAGTGAAAAATAATTTCCACTGACTAAACCTTCTTGATAATTGTGTAATTGTGGAAAAATAGTTTACTAAAAAAGCAGTTTTGACTTTAATAAAGTATATTTTTCATCACTGATGAATTATTCCAGACATGAAGTGTAAGTGTTTGGACTGTATCATTTAATCATCTTCTTTGTCTTATACTATTCTAAAATGTTAGATTGTTTTGTTTATTTTGTGTAGTGTTAGCTTAGATGAGAATATTATTATTTAGTGGTATTGATCACTAGTGCTGTAATGAAGTTATGGTTTACTCTTTTTCAAGGGAATCTGTCAGCAGGTTTTTGCTACTTGCTTATCTTCTTGCTGTAGTTTCAGTACAATCAGTGTTTTATCAGCACTAGGGCAGGACTAGGTGTCACATGCAAGCCAGTCCATGTAATCTTTGTAACTCTACCCCCAGCACTGACTGTCAACTTGCTGACAGTGTACCCAGGAAGATGCCGGTCAGGGGTATGGGAGGAGTTATACACAGCTCAGCATTACGACCACTGCTACATCTACAGCAGAGAAAACAGGGATTCTATCAGAACTGCACCAAGCAGTCCAGTAAGTGATATATCCCTGGAATCAGGCTATCTGCCCCTACATCATGCTGTTCTCACATTCTATAGCAAAACCTGCTGAAAGATTCCCTTTATGACTCCGTTCGAATGTCCATCTGACCATTCCATGTGTCTGTTCAGTTTAGAACAGATGAACAGAACCAGGGATCCTGAGCATTCCTGTTTTGAAATGGAAGTAGAGGGGTCTCATTGAGTTATATGGGATCTGTTTGGTTTCCGTTTGTTTATTTTTAGAACGGACATACAACGTCTGCCTGTAGGGCTTCTTTTTCATTCTAAAAATAAGCACTAATCAGATACGAGAAGGGCACCATAAAACAGGAGTGCACAGGATACTGATTCCATTTATCTGTTCTAAATGGACAGGATAGACGGACAAGTGAGCAGGCTATAAAAGAAAAAACTGTGTCCATTCCAGGGTGTTTAGGGCTAAAATTAGTGTTAATTTCGCCATCAAATGAACGTTTTGACCCAATGAAGGTCTTTATCAAGTATGATAAGTATGATGTACTTGATAAAGACCTTCACTGGGTCGAAACGTTGTTCATTTGATGGCGGCATAAACACTAATTCTGGACCTGAACACACTAGAATTGACGCTGTTTTTTCTTTTAGATTCTCCTATACTTCCAATTGGGTTCCTTGGAGATTCTGAACCTGTGTCCCTCTCAGTAAGTGCTGCCAGCCACCTTTTTCTCTGAATGGAATTGTGAACAGGGTCTAAGCATACAGGAAGCTGTGCAGAATCTTTACTGGATCCACGTAGTAAATATTCTGTAGAGGCTAATCTTGGTATCAGCATTGCCTAGCTGCCAACTGGTAAGCAGTTTCATATCAGATTCCAATGCAGTCTGATAAGATGTGAGATTCTTAGGAGGCGGCCTTTCACCATGAATTTGCATGCCTTTGCTACTATAGCAGACTGCTATTGTTGTCCCTTCAATTGGGGACAATTGTTTTTTGTGTCATCTGTTTCTTTAGATCATTGCCAACATTGGCTGGAAAATATAATTCTAAACACTGATCTTATGTCACCAGCTCATTTTATTGCAGCCACTTATCTGATGGATTCCTTTACTTTTTTTTACTATCCGCTTAGTAAGGTAACCAATACTTAACGATACCAAATAAATGAAAGTAGTTACCAATAGCATTATTGTCAAGCTCATTTTCCTGTGTTATGCCTCCTGGAATTGTTTAAATAAATCAACCCCTTTCTCTTGTCAGAAGTGTGTGTCATAAGTCTAATAACGTCAGTGAGGTGTGCACAGCCACCTCTGCACCAAATCTTTATGAATATAGCACCAGCACATTACTTTACAGTTCAGAGGGTACATGTACAGACAAAAACAGGACATTACAGAGTACCAAACTAAAGGTACTGTCACACTTAGCGATGTACCAGCGATCCCGACCAGCGATATGACGCGGTCAGGATCGCTGGTACATCGCTAAGTGGTCGCTAGTGAGCTGCCACACAGGCAGATCTCACTAGCGACATCGCTGGGGACGGGGGTCGCTACTTACCTGTCACACTAGGCGATCCTGCGTCCTCCCGCCCGGCTCCACGCGTCGCTCGTCCTCACAGCAGGAAGCGCCGCAGGAAGCTGACGACGAGAAACAGTCCTGAACGTTCTCGCGCGATCAGCGATAACCAGCGGGGGAGCGGGTCGCTGGTAAGTATCAGACACAGAGATATCGCTAGCAATATCGCTATAACGTCACTAGTTATAGCGATATTGCTAGCGATATCTCTTAGTGTGACATGCCCTTTATTAGTACTTCTGGCAAAAGCCGTGCTTACAGTCTACGAGGAAAGGTACACATTGCTTGCTTTATGAAATGTTTTGGCCATTTTCTGTAATAAATAGGGTCGTCCACATAAAACTGCATGAGATGGTCACCTAGCTAGTACAGATTTGACTGTGTCTTGAAAGCTAAACACAAGCAAAACTACCAAACACTGGAAGATAGTGACATGAAAATACAATGTTTATCGAAAAAAGTACAAAAAAAAATATTAAAATTCCCAAAGGACAAAAGTGCGTAAATGGAGATGACCTGTGCAATAATAAAGACCAAAGAAAAGTCAATGCTCTACCAATATGAATAAATATGTTGTAAATCAGTCAAATAGTAAGATAGGTACCAAAGGAAAATGCCAAATGGTATAACTGAGATCGGTATAAACCAAAAATTTTGCAAAGGAAGAGAACGCAGGAAGTGCAGCTCTGGCTCTCTGTTTCTTTCTCCGCTGCATTTTCTAATGTGAAACAAGACATTATCAGGGATCGGAGATGAAAGCAGTGAGCGACACCAGCGCCACACCACAGCTTCTACCACCACCCTCAAATGAGGCATACACCCACGAGTACTAAGAGAACTAAGTAAAGTAATAGACAAACCATTATTTCTTATATTTAGAGACTCTATAGCGACGGGGTCTGTTCCACAGGACTGGCGCATAGCAAATGTGGTACCAATATTCAAAAAGGCTCTAAAAGTGAACCTGGAAATTATAGGCCAGTAAGTCTAACATCTATTGTTGGTAAAATATTTGAAGGGTTTCTGAGGGATGTTATTCTGGATTATCTCAATGAGAATAACTGTTTAACGCCATATCGGCATGGGTTTATGAGGAATCGCTCCTGTCAAACCAATCTAATCAGTTTTTATGAAGAGGTAAGCTATAGACTGGACCAAGGTGAGTCATTGGACATGGTATATCTTGATTTTTCCAAAGCGTTTGATACCGTGCCACACGAGGTTGGTACACAATGAGAATGCTGGGTCTGGGGGAAAATGTGTGTAAATGGGTAAGTAACTGGCTTAGTCATAGAAAGCAGAGGGTGGTTATAAATGGTCTATTCTCTAACTGGGTCGCTGTGACCAGTGGGGTACCGCAGGGGTCGGTGTTGGGACCTATTCTCTTCAACATATTTATTAACGATCTGGTAGAAGGTTTGCACAGTAAAATATCGATATTTGCAGATGATACAAAACTATGTAAAGCAGTCAGTACAAGAGAAGATAGTATTCTGCTACAGATGGATCTGGATAAGTTGAGAACTTGGGCCGAAAGGTGGCAGATGCAGTTTAATAATGATAAATGTAAGGTTATACACATGGGAAGAAAGAATAAATATCACCATTACACACTGAACGGTAAACCACTGGGTAAATCTGACATGGAGAAAGACTTGGGAATCCTAGTTAATGATAAACTTACCTGGAGCAGCCAGTGCCAGGCAGCGGCTGTCAAAGCAAACAGGATCATGGGTGCATTAAAAGAGGTCTGGATACACATGATGAGAGCATTATACTGCCTCTGTACAAATCTCTGGTTAGACCGCACATGGAGTACTGTGTACAGTTTTGGGCACCGGTGCTCAGGAAGGATATAATGGAACTAGAGCGAGTACAAAGGAGAGCAACAAAATTAACAAAGGGGATGGGGGAACTACAATACCCAGAGAGATTAGCAAAATTAGGATTATTTAGTCTAGAAAAAAGACTACTAAGGGGCGATCTAATAACCATGTATAAGTATATAAGGGGACAATACAAATATCTCTCCGAGGATCTGTTTATACCAAGGAAGATGACGGTCACAAGGGGGCATTCTCTGCGTCTGGAGGAGAAAAGGTTTTTCCACCAAGATAGAAGAGGATTCTTTACTGTTAGGCCAGTGAGAATCTGGAATTCCTTGCCTGAGGAGGTGGTGATGGCGAACTCAGTCGAGGGGTTCAAGAGAGGCCTGGATGTCTTCCTGGAGCGTAACAATATTGTATCTTAGGCCTGTTTCACGCATCAGTTTTTTGAAATCCGTCAAAATCCGCCGTTGTGCAAAAAAAAACGGATCCGCCGTTTTGCTTGGCGGATCCTTTTTTTCCCCATTGAGTTGCATTACCAGCGGATCTTGACGGATGGCCATCCGTTCGATCCTTTTTTTGCGGATCCGCCAAAATTTTGGCGTCCGCCGACATGCCTGAACGGACCATGTAACGTTTTTTTGGTGGCCGGATCCGCATTTGACTTTGCGCATGCCCGGAGGATTTGCCTTTCTGAGAAATTTAACCCTAAACTCTGTTCTGGCGGCGAAAAAACTCTCTCTCTCTCTCTCTCTCTCTCTCTCAGGCAGCGGTTCCTTTAAAATTCTTCCTTCGACGGATCCGTTAAAATAACGGTTCGGTGACAAACGTTGTCATCAGTCCAAGAACGGATCCGTTGTCCACCATTTTAAGCGGATTTTAACTGAAGCAAAAAACTGATGTGTGAAACAGGCCTTACAGTTATTGTTAGGTTCTTTAGAAGGAAGTAGATCTGGGGATTTATTCTGACAGAATTTTATAGGATGGACTGATGTCTTTTTTTTGGCCTCACTAACTATGTTACTATGTTAGGGGTGGAGATAGAAGCAGTAAGTGACACCAGCGCCACCCCTTGATGACTATTTGTGTAAGGGCGGTGCTAGAAGCTCTGGGACCGCTCTGATGTCACTCATTGTTTCTATTGCTACCCCTAAGGGTACATGCACACGCTGCGGATTGGGGTGCGGTTTGGCACGTGGATTTTGTAAAATCCGCAGGTAAATCTGCAGGTCAAAAGACCTGCGGTTTTACCTGCGGTTCTGCCCTGCGGTTTTTCATCTCCACAATTGAGGAGATGGCAAACCACAGCGGAATCCGCAGAAAGAATTGACATGTCCAATTCTTTCTGCGGTTTCAAAACTGCAGGAAAACCGCGCGGAAAAATCCACACCGTCTGCACTGCGGTTTTTTATTCACATAGGGAATAATGGTACTGTACACCGCAGAATCCGCAGCGTGTGCACACACCCTAATAACGTCTTGTTGCACAGTTAGAAGATGTAGCGGTGGAGATGGATGCAGAGTGCCGGCGCTTATCTCGCCTCTCCCACAGATTCTATCATCATGGATCAAGGACATCTTCATAGGGCGCTATGAAATTAAAAAAAAAACTTTAGTAAGTAAACTTTGGTAGTAAGGTGCACAGATCAGATGTGGCTCTATTGAATTGAACATGATACCCTCATAGGTATATATAAAACTGAAGTTTTTTTACGGAGACTCATAGCTTGTACAGTAGTCATGGTCTTTAGAAGGTCTTTGAAAAATGAACACATGGTATAGCTTGATTTATTCTGAGGTCACACTGAAGTGGAAACAAGACATTTGCTTAGAATCTGTTCTGGCTCTACGTCCTAGGCACCTATCGTCTATGGCATAATTATGAGCAACACAGGCAGCAGCAAATCTGTGCTGCCATTTAATAGTCTGATGTAGAAAAATGTGCACTGCATTATTATTGTTTTTCTCCTTAACCAGAGTTACACTTTAAATATGGTGTAACACATAACCCCCCCTCCCCCCAAAACAGCTGTAAGCTCAGACTGCTTCTGAACATATCTACATCTATTACAACAGTGCACATGATGTGCCTGCTGCAAAAAAAAATATAAAAAAATTAGTCAAAACCCAGGACGGTTACGTAATCCGAAGGTAGTCTGCAATGCTTTGTTGTTAGCCGAGTAACTAAACTTTCTGGGCCATGTTTGATACCTGTCTTTTTCATATGTTTCTGAACGTAATGTAAATGATATTGGGGTCATGATAACACTGTCTGCAAACAGTTCATAGCCAGGCCCTCCTGTGCAAGACAAGTCTGACTAGGTTTTGTTCACAGTAGATCTTCCTCAGGTTTGAATTTATGCTCTGATTTTCTCCTCTTCAGATAAGTGAAAGCTGTAAAGGAAAGGCGGCATAGATAGATATTCCAAGCACAGCTTCTTACTTTCTGGTTTTTATCTTTGTTCTTTTCCCTCCCAATTATTCAGCAACTAGCATATCTGCATTTTTAGATAGTGGTTCTCATTTAGCGGTGCACCAGCGATCCGACCCGGTCAGGATCGCTGGTGCATCGCTAAATGATCCCTAGTGAGCTGTCACAGCAGGAAGCCCCAGCAGGAAGCTGACGACGAGAAATGGAGCCGCACATTCTCGCGCGATCAGCGATGGACAGCGGGGGAGCCGGTCGGTGGTAAGTATCACACATAGCGATATCGCTATAACGTCACAAAATCGGTGACGTTATAGCGATATCGCTATGTGTAAAACCCCCTTTAGTTTAGATTTTCATTGCATTATTGTATGATAAAAGTAATCTTCATGGAAGCAACAAATAAAGTAACACTAAGGGCTCATGTAGACATGTGTGAAACTCTGTCCCAGCACAAACCACAGTGCACAAACTTTGTGAGCCTCCGACTTGAATTCAACAGCCACGTATGCCTATGAGTCTGTTAAGTTCAGGTCAGGATATGTGCATTGTGGTCTATGCTCAGGCTGAGTTTCACAGATGTTTTCATGAGCTCTTAGGGTATGTGCACACATTGTGGATTTAGCTGTGGATCCGCAGCAGTTTTCCATGCGGTGTACATTTCCATGTAAACCTATGGAAAACAAAAACCGCTGTCCACATGCTGCGGAAAATTCCATGCAGAAACGCAGCAGTTTATTTTCCGCAGCGTGTCAATTCTTTTTGTGGATCCGCAGCTGCGGTTTACATTCTGAAAAAATAAAAATCTCTCTATGCGGATTCTCTGCAGGAAAATCCGCAGGCTAATCCGCAACGTGTGCACATACCCTTAGTGTTATTTTATTAGCATTGAAAATTTGTACAACTTTCCAATATATACTAATTTCAAGTTCTTGCCGTTTTCCATATCTCTGCTAGAAACTTAGTTTCCTCTCTCGATCACATAGGTGCTTGGCTTTCTAGAATCAACAATGTCCATCACATGACCGAGAGTGATCTTTATTTTATCCACTTTTTTTTTCAAAAGGAAACTTTTTGAAGGAAAGAATTGCCAAATGACAGCATTGACGTTTACAAGACATGAAAGTCAAACAGATGGACTTTGATTGTGAAATGTTTGACATTGGGTTTCAATGTATAAAAACCTTTGTTTCTATATTGGGGTGTAATTGTGTAAAGCCCCCATCACACACAGCGATCTCGCTAGCGAGATGGCTGCTGAGTCATAAGTTTTGTGACGCAACAGCGATCTCACCAGCGAGATCGCTGTGTCTGACATCTATCAGCGACCGGCCCCCCTGCCGGGTATCTCTGATCGTTGTGGAAAGCCCTGGACATTTTTTTGATCGTTGATCTCCGAATTGCTACTAAAGGTAACATCCTCACCTGTGACCTGTTTTCTTGTAATCAATATGTGTGCATAAAAACTGAGTGAGCTTCTTTCATCCAGCCACTGACGTTTCTGGATTGTGAGTCATGGGGAAAGCAAAAGAATTGTCGACAGATCTACAGGAAAAGGTAGTTCAACAGTATTAAACAGGAAAGGGATACAAAAAAAATCCAAGGAACTGATAATGCCAGTGAGCAGCGTTCAAACTGTGATTAATAAATGGAAAATCAGGGGCTTTGTAAAAACAAAACCGCAGTCAGGTAGACCAACAAAAATTTTGTCCACAAATAACATCATCTGAAATACTGGACTCTCTCAAAATTAGCGGTGTGGCTGTTTCAAGATGCACAATAAGGAGGCGCTTTAAGAAAAATGGGCTGCATGGTCGAGTCACCAGAAGAAAGCCATTACTGGCAAATGTCACAAAGTTTCTCTCCTAAAATGTGCAAAACTTCTGGAATGGGTAATTTGGAGTGATGAGACGAAAATTGAACTTTTTGGCCACAACTATAAATATTACATTTGGAGAGAGGTCATCAAGGCCTATAGGTCCACTGTGTTTTACCAACACCAAAGTCAGCGCGGCCATCTACCAGGAAATTTTAGAGCACTTCATGCTTCCCTCTGCCAACATGTTTTTTGGAGTTGGAAATATCATTCTCCAGCAGGACTTGGAACCTGTCCACACTGCCAAAAGTATCAATACCTGGCTTAAAAACAACAGTATCCCTGTGCTTTATTAGCCAGCAAACTCGCCTGACCTTAACCCCATAGATGATCTATGGGGTATTGTCAAGAGGAAGATGAGAAACCAGACCCAACAATGCAGATAAGCTGAAGGCTGCTATCAAAGCAACCTGGGCTTCCATAACACCTCTGCAGTGCCACAGGCTGATCGCCTCCATGCCACGCTGCATTGATATAGTAATTGATGCAAAAGGAGCCCAACCAAGTATTGAGTGCATTTACTGAACATACCTTTCTGTAGGCCAACATTTCGGATTTTAAAATCATTTTTTCAAGCTGGTGTTATAAAGTATTCTAATTTACTGAGATAATGACTTTTGGGTTTTCATTGATTGTAAGCCATAATCATCAACATTAACAGAAATAAACACTTGAAATAGATCACTCTGTTTGTAATGACTCTATATAATGAGTTTCACTTTTTATATTGAAAAACTGAAATAAATTGACTCTTTGATATTCTAATTTTGTGAGATGCACCTGTACCACACAAGCTGTCATTGATGTTAGCTGGGGCAATACACGTTATTAATAATTGGGGTATGTGAACTTTTGATCAGGGTCATTTGGATGTTTTGGGTTGTTATTGTGATTTTAAAAGAGAAAACGCAGTAGTTTGAAAATAAATGGCTTCATCTAACCACTAACCCATGAGAGGAGAAAAAGTTTAGGTGTCATCATTCATATTGTCTGAAAAAAGGCCAAGCAAGCAAAAATTCTTCCGGGGTATGTAAACTTGAGCACAACTGTGTTCAATTTTTTTTTTTTTTTTTTTTTACACTGGGTGGCTAGAATAGCCCATAAGTACAGTACCGTAATGATTTCTTGGTTACTCTTCTACTTTTTCGGCAGCCTAATAGGATGCCGGTTAGTGTATACTAACAGACATAATGTACTGCAGTGTTTATGTATTCCATTATAGTATATCAGTGATACAATGGTCAAGTCCTCTCGTGGGATTGCTCCCCATTACTTCATTCTACACCTGATTGTCTATGACACTCTGGACTTCCCTGTAATTAATTTTCTTGTTGTTTCTGTTCACATTCCATGTAAAATTAAGTTTTAGATTTCAACCCACTTTTTTCTTTTATTATAGTGCATCACCATATCATTACATTGATAGAGACAGTGCCAACTCTCCCTGTTGGGTGGGCAGTGTAATTATTCTCTCTTCTGTATTCTCCAAAATAAGTTAAGACTAGAACAAAAAACACTTGGTCATTACCGTACTTATTATTAATCAATTGGACAACTGCAGTGACTGTCATGATGAAGGCACTTTGTGACCACACCTCAGTGCACATGTCAACCATTGTCTGTGATCCCACCCTAAATAATATATCAGTCAAGAGGCAAAACTGTCATTTTCATTATAACTGCATGACAGGTGCTATCTAACCATAATATTTGTGATCAAAATTTCTGATCGTACCCTGGGGAGAACTTGTGTGGTACCGGGGACCTTGAGTGAACAAAAAGACCAGTAATTCTCAGGGGATCACTATGAGATCCAACTGAGGAGAAAACATTTTGAGATAGCAAAATTGCTGAACAGTACAATGCACAGTGCTCAGCATAAATGAGTACACCCCAACAGACGTATCAGAAAGTCTTTAGTTTACATTTAGAATCAACATTTCCTATACAGTACTACAAAGTATTCCAGCAAATATGGGCCATTTTCCTAACACATTCATTCAAGACGATGTTTGCTTGCCAATAACACCTTAACAAAACCCCCTGAGTGTAACACCCATTACTACACATGTTTAAATAAAAACAAATAAAAGACAAACAGTGATTGTGAACCAAAAAAATGTTTTATTTACATTACTAAAAACAATTATTTCCACAATAAAAAATAGAAAATGAAAAATCTAGTGTCTTTTATTACTGCGCGTTCAGGACAATGGAGTGGCATTTTAGACCTGGGGGTTGTTGGGCTGGGAGGATTGGCTAGGAGTGGTTAAAGGGGAAGTGGCAGATACTTACAGGAGTGGGTCAGACACATTAAGATTAGATGAAGTATTGGGGGAAGGGGATCACAAAGTGGAAGGGATTGACACATTGGAAGGGTAAAGACAAAAAACGCTAGATGCACCAGATTGGGTAATAAAATCACTTAAATACACTGTGTTCCAAATTATTATGCAAAAAGTATTTCCTCATATTTTCTCTAAATTACCTATATGAATTGCAGTCATTGTTATTTTCCAGTCATCTAATATTCTAGTATAATTGCATTGTTTTTGAACAAACTGCCTATGAAAACAGTATATTTTTAAAAATAAGAAACACTCAAAATGCATGTTCCAAATTATTATGCACAGCAGAGTTTTCAACCTTTTTATTTTGAACAAAAAAATGGTCAATTGTGAAATTATAAACATTATCAGCTTATTACAAAATGAAATCAAACAGTTTTCAAGTCAAAACTTTATTCTAGGTGATGTTACATTTGCACATAGGACCCTTGTTCGAAAGAAGCTTCTGAACTCTCTCGTCCATTGAATTTGTCAGTTTTTGGATGGTTTGTGCTTCAATTGTTTTGCATGTGGACAGAATACCCTCCCAGAGCTGTTGCTCAGATGTGAACTGCCTCCCGCCATCATCATAGACACTCCTTTTGATGATGCTCCAGAGGTTCTCAATGGGGTTGAGGTCAGGGGAAGATGGTGGCCACACCATAAGTTTGTCCTCTTTTATGCCCATAGCAGCCAGAGATGCAGATGTGTTATTTGCATGAGACGGTGCATTATCATGCATGAAAATGATCTTGCTGCGGAAAGCACGGTTCTTCCTCTTGAACCATGGCAGGAAGTGCTGTTTTAGAAACTCCACATAGATTATGGAGTTCATCTTTACCCCTTCAGGGATCCTAAGGGGGCCGACAATCTCTCTCCCCATGATTCCAGCCCAAAACATTACTCCACCTCCTCCTTGTTGGTGCCTTAGCCGTGTTTTCCTGGGGTGTCCATCAACCAGCCATCCTCCACTCCATCCATCTGGACCATCGAGCGTTGCACGGCACTCATCGGTGAACAAAACAGTTTGGAAGTCAGTCTTCATGTATCGTTTGGCCCACTGGAGCCGTTTCTGCTTGTGTGCAGTGGATAGAGGTGGTGGACAGGATGGCTTACGCACAGCTGCAAACCTCTGAAGGACCCTGCATCTTGTTGTTCAAGGGACGTTGGAGGCACTAGCAGCTTCAAAAACTTGTCTGCTGCTATGACAAGGCATTTTTGCAGCTGCTCTTTTAACCTGACGCAATTGCTTGTTGGAAAGAGTCCTCAATTTTTCCTTATCAGCACGCACACGTGTGTGCTGGGAATCAGCTACATACTTCTTGATTGTGCGATGATCACGATGAAGTGTCTTGGCAATGTTGATTGTAGTCATGCCTTGACCTAAATACTCCACAATTTGTTGCTTCTCAGCAGCTGACACATCCTTTTTCTTTCCCATTTTGGCAAAAAATTTAGGTTGCTTAATAATGTGGAACAGCCTTCTTTAGTCTTGCCTTTATTTGGACACACCTGCCAAACTAATTTGCACAGGTATCTGCAATTGCTTTCAGTGATATAAAGAGCCCTGATACACCTCACCATCAATGAGTTTAAATGACAAACAAAAAAATTCTAACTTTATCACTCCTAAACTCTTTTTGCATAATAATTTGGAACACAGTTTAGCAAGGTGCTACTACATGTATGAAAGAAACCGCAATCAATGCAAGAAAAAAAGAGCCATAACATATGACTAGTGCACACTTGAAAGTACAAAATGTAAATAATCCTTTATTAACATCACAACACACATGAAGTTGAAAACAAGTACTTAAGGGGTACTTCACACTAAGCGAGATCGCTAACGAGATTGCTGATGTGTCACCGATTTTCTGACACATCAGCTATCTCGCCGTGTGTGGCACGTGTCTGCGACCGCCCCCCCCCGCCGAGTATCACTGATCGTGCAGGAATGTCCTGGGCCATTTTTTGATCGTTGGTCTCCCACTGGCCAGCATGCATCGCTGCGTGTGGCAGCGGGAGACCAACGATCAGTGAGCTGCCAGCGCTGTAAGCAGACGCTGGGAGCTGGTAAGCAGGGTAAATAGCGGGTAACTAAGCACGTGCATCCCTTAGTTACCCGCTATGTATCCTGGATACCAGTGTGCTCGCGCTGGGAGTTGGTATCCAAGGTAAACAGCGGGTAACTAAGCAGCCGCGTGCTTAGTTACCCGCTGTTTACCTTGGATACCAGATCGAGCACGCTGGTATCCAGGGTACACAGCGGGTAACTAAGGGACGCGCGCGCTTAGTTACCCACTATTTACCCTGATTACCAGTGTCCTCGCTGGTCCTGATCGCTGGTGAGTTTGCCTGTTTGAGAGCTCACCAACAATCATGTAGCGACGCACTAGCGATCCTGTCCAGGTCGTATCGTTGTCGGGATCGCTGGTGCGTTGTTTAGTGTAATAGGACCCTAATTTCATGTGTGTTGTGATGTTAATAAAGGATTAGTTACATTTTGTACTTTCAAGTGTGCACTAGTCATATGCTATGGCCCTTTTGTTCTTGCATTGACATTGGAAGGGACAGAAGGCGCATAAGGTGGGGACACACTTGGAAATGGAGATTCAAGGATAGGTGAGGCTTGAGGTGGTACTAGGGCTGTGGAGTCGGAGTAGTGGAGTCTGAGTTAGTTTTGGTTGGAGTCGGAGTCGGTAGAAATGTACCGACTCCAGCTTTAAAAAAAAATGTATTAATATTTCATAATTGAACTTTCATATGAATTTTATAAATGTTACTCAAATATATATGTTCTATCAAACTATGAACAACAGTGATAAGCAGTTCTGCTGGAGATAGAGACATTTCTTACTTCTTGTGTGTCACTGTTGTCCACTGCCCTTATCTAATCTTATACTTGGTTAACCTCATGCTGCCCCAACCCCCCTACTTACAATGTATGAAACTGAAAGTGAAAATGTGTTGCAAATTCTTAGTAGTAAAGCTCCTCCTCTAGACTAGATCATACTAGGTGTGCGTCTTCCAAGCATCTCACAGCTGCCTGCTACTCAGAAGAGGAAGACTAAGAAGTATTATCCTTTCAACAAACTTTGCATCAGTTAACTGTGAGTACATGAGGAATAATAACAGTATTACTGACCACTATATCAGTTGTACGACCTGGCAATAATTTTGTACAATTGTTTTTAGGAAAAACAATTGTCATTTGGATTGTGAATGCAGAATTAAAAACCTGAGAATGTCAAAGAAGCATCACATTAAATCAGCTGTATTTGAACATTTCACCATCACTCAAGATAGAAAACATTATGTCTGTCAGTGTATGACAAATGATCCAGACGAAAACAAATGCTGTGAAGCCAAGATGAGTGCATATTCAGGCAAAGATAAAAATGCTCCTACCAGAGCTTCTAATCTAAAGAGACATTTACAGCGCTTTCATCCAGAAGTACTGAAAGCAGTGGATGAGAAAGACTGCATCCAAACCAATGAACCAGTGCCCAGCTCTTCCAGCCAAACAAAGGAGCAGAGAACTTTGCAGCCATCAGTTGCAAGATATTTTGTCAGTGACAAAGTTACTGTGACAATGACAGTAGATACATTTAAAAAACAGATCATAGAGCTTGTTGTAAAGGATAGTGTGCCTATTTCATTATTTTCACGACCAGCTTTTATGTGTCTGAATGGGGAAATGGCCCGCAAGCTTGGTGTTTCTCTGGAGAGAGAGTATTAGAAAATTAGTAATCGAAGAAGCTTTTAAACAAAAGGAAGAACTTAAAAAAACTCTCAAGGGACGCTTTCTGTTTCTTAAAATGGATGCCTGCACACGTCACAGAGTGAACTATTTTGCCATCAATGTCCGATTTGTTTGTGACAAAAATGAAATAGTTACCAAGACATTGGCAGTAAAAGACACCAAAGCTCATCACACCAGTGAGTTTCTCCAGGTCTTGGTGGAAAAGGTTCTGCAAGACTATGAACTTAAAAAAGAGCAAGTTCTTTCTGTCGTAACTGACAATGCTTCAAATATGATAAGTACTATTAAGCTAATGAATGAGAGTAATGATGGTGACCAGCAGCTAGAAGAACATTCTGGGTCCACAGACACAGAAATGTTTGAAATAGAGGAACACAGTATTGTAACTGAGGAGCAAACTGAAGTTGCTTCAGATGAACAGCAACATGATAGTTTAGATGATCTTGTTGAAACTGTGTCAATATGTTCTTTCATTCATCACATGCGCTGTGTTGTGCATACGCTACAGCTGGCTATAAGACAGTCTGCAAGAAGGACATGCTGCTGCACTGATTGGCAAGGTGAGAAAATTGGCTACTGTTGCCAGAACCCCTAAAGTTGACTCAATTTTGAAGAGACGTGCTGGAAAAGGGGCAATTATTGATCAAGCCACACGATGGGGCAGTACTTAATGATTCAGCGCTTGGTTGAACTGAAAACCTTTCTTGTAGACATGGCTAACCCTCAACTGACGCTAAATGAAAGTCAGTGGAATCAGGTGACTGAGCTGGAAAAATTGCTAGAGCACCCATTTACAGTGACTAAAAAATTACAAGCAGAGGACTTAACTCCAGGTATTTTCTTAAAGGAGTGGAAGAACCTGATGTTTCGCCTGTCCCAAAGAGGAGGGTTAATTGCAAGTGGCATTGCTACATCAATGAAACGGAGAGAGGAGCTACTATTACAAAATAACATTCTTTTGGCAGCTGTTTATGTAGACCCAATGCATCGGATTCTTCTAGATGATCAACAGCTAAGTAAAGGAAAAGAAGCTCTGTTTGAAATAGCAGTAAGGATGAAAGGGTTGCAGAACAGTCAGGAGGAACAAGAAGAATTTGGTCGTCCTGCCACATCTTCACCCTCGTGATGAAGAATTTAATTTCGAAAAATATTTGGATCACAAGGACCGTGCAAAGCGTTCCCGCATAGAAGAAGAGTCATCCCCATCAAGGAACACAGCCAGTACATTTCAGCAGAATTTTTCATGTGCACTAAAAGAAATTGAGAAATTTGACCGTTCATCAAAAATAACAGTGCAACAAGCGATTCCTCTGTATCCTGACATTGTCAGAGATGTTGCCCGAGTGGTTACTGCTTTGCCACCAACACAAGTTAGTGTAGAGAGGTTGTTCTCTGCTCTCAAAATAATTAGATCAGATTTGAGGGCATCCATGAAGGAGGATCTGACAGAGGCAATACTTTTTCTGAGGACAAATTTATAGATTTCTTCTTATTAACTGCATAAGTGTTTATTGCATATTTACTTACAGTTTATAAAAGTTATTTGCTATATTCTAATTGTATTCTAATAAATGTAGTTTTTGCTCTAAGTGGTCTGATTACTTATATGATGGTGAGAAACTGAATAAGCACGATGTTTAATATTTTACAACAGTAAATTTGTTGTTATGAATTGGCCATTTATGAAGGAGCTGGAGTCGGAGCCGGAGCCTGATAAAATCCAGGAGTCGGAGTCGCAACTGTGGCTTACCGACTCCACAGCCCTGGTGTTGAGGTGTTAGGACAGGTGAGGGTTGAGGTGGTGGGTTGGATGACTTTGAAGTCTTTTCCCTGGAGGCTTTGCTGGTTCCTAGGCGTTTTCCTTAGCTCCGGTCCTGGGGTCCTGCACTTAGCTGAGATGTCGACGTTGATGCTATTTCTTCACTCCGCTGCATGTTGTCACTTGCACTCGGCTGTGTGATGAAGCTGGGTACTGTCCTAATGTCCAGCGGTGGTGGTGGTGGATACTTCACTTGCGCTGGTGGAGCCGACGGGTATCGTAGTCCTTGAGATGTGTTGAAAAGTGCTGGTGGATTCTGCCACAGCTGCTGTGCTGGGCCTTGTTGACCTGTTCCTGTATGGAAGGAAGATGGTACCTGCTGCTGAAATCGGGACAGCTGCTGTGAGGCCTCGTAAGCAAATTGGCAGGCCTGCATCACACTCAGCTGGAGATTAGGTAGTAGGTTTTCCGTCACGCACCGTTCTATAGAAGAAAAAAAATGTTGCGCCGGTCTCTGAAGGTCGGCTTCCAGGCGGTCAAGGCGTTTGATGCACACACTATTCCAGGATGTCTCCAGAGTGAAACCACTATCCAGTCTGTCAACAATCTCCTTGTTACCATTCCGGAAGATCGATCCCAAGTACTCAAACTCGGGCGACATTGACGAGCAGACCAATATAAAGCAGTGGCAGAGGGGAAAACTAGATGTGTCGGTTGCCTGATCTCCAGTCTGTGAAGCCTGCCTGGTTGCTCGATCGCAGAGAATGGTCTGGGTTCTGCAGTGCTGCTCCAGGTTCTGTTTTGGAAATAAATTATTAATTTTCATAAACCTGCAGTAAGGAAAAATGACCTGCAGGTGGCACCACAGTACCCCAAAGCACACTACCACAAAGTTGCTTACATACATCACAAACAAATCCAAACATTTGCCTTGGGGGATTTACAGCTTGCCGAACTACTTGCCCAGCCTATTTTAGCCAAAGTGGAGGATTGCACAATTCTCTGCAGGTGTGGCACATATGCAAACACATTTGTAAACATGTACTGTCTATTGAATTGCACACTTGCTCCGTTCATACTCCACCCCACAAACAAATGATACACCATTTGAAAGGCCAAATGACCTTCAGGTGGCAGCACGCTACCCCAAAGCACTCTACCACAATGCTGCTTACAGACATTACAATCAAATCCAAACATTTTCCTTGGGGTCTTTCCAGCTTGCTCAAGTGCTTGCCCAGCCTATTTCAGGCACATTAGAGGATTGCACACTTCACTGTAGGTGAGTCACATAAGCAAACACATTTCTATACATGCACTGCTTTTTCGGTGATTACTTCGTCCCACAAACACAAATGGTGAGTCACATATGCAAACACATTTGTAAACATTCACTGCTTTTTTGCTGATTACTTTGCCCCCACACACACACATGATACACCATTTGAAAGGTAAAATTGCTCCCTTCAGCAAGAAAAGAGCCATCCTCTCGTGAAATATATTTACATTTGATCAGCTTGCTTTTTCTGAAATTGGTCGTCGGCGCAGGTAATGTGCAAAAATTTCGCACAGGCCAAGCTAGTCTTCACTAAATTTAAATTGCACCTTCTGTTACAGGGAATTTTTAGAGACGTTCTTTTGGCCTCTTCTTATCTGTCAAATGTACATTAGTATAGTATAGAATACCTTAAGGCAAGATCTAAAATCGTGTAGTACACTTACTGCATCCTGCCAAGTCTAGTATATGTCACAACCTCGATTTAACACACAGATTTTCCCCAGCATACATGTTAAGTGGAGGTCAAAAAAAACATTGTAAACATGATCTAACTACGGTATGTCACCTGTTTTGGGCGCTATAAGCCCCGAAAGGCAGTGGCCACAGCTTATAGCTGAAAAATGAGTTGACAGGTTCCCTCGACTCATACAGCCTGGTCCATATTTTCTTTGAACTGCTCCAAAGATTCAGAGAAAATATAGTTTAAAGTTATGGCTGGGGACCAAAATCAGAGCCAAGACTAGTTCAATTCTGCGGAGACTACTATGGCCCTGCCCCTGGCCATTGTACCTGAAAAGTTCTAACACTGATTACACAAAAACCACAACATGGATTTCTTCACCCCAGGTATCATTTTAATCAGTTTAACACTGCCAACCTGTCAATGCCTGTAGTTTACTTAAAGCAAACCTGTCAGCAGGATTTTACTAAGTGTTGTTCACCAATGCCAGGCTGTGCTCCCGTCTTTTTATTTCTCGCTTAGCTGTAGTCTACACTAAGGGCCCCGTCACACATAGCGACTCACCAGCGATCCCGACAACGATATCAACGTGTCAGGATCGCTGGTGAGTCGCTACATGATCGCTGGTAAGCTGTCAAACAGCTTCACCAGTGATCACAGTGCGCGGCTGCGCTGTGTACTTTATTTACCAGCACGCTGGCAAAAAAGTACATGTGCACTCAGCCTTAGCTGCTGTAAGTATAACAAATCTTAACTACAGGTCTAATCCAGGAAGTAAATGCTGGCAGATGACAAATAGGAGTTTTCTGAAGAAATCATTAGCCAAGCAGAAGTACATGTGTTAACTAAATGCAAAACCTACTGTTGTCACAGGAGTTAGCCAGGTTACTTGAAAGACTTAGGGCCCCGTCACACACCGCGATCTCGCTAGAGAGATCGCTGCGGAGTCACTAGTTGCGATGCGTGATGACCAGCTACCCCCAAAAATGTCCAGGTGCGTGCGTCACTTAGAAACCCGATGTGTACCTTGGTTACCAGCTCCCTGCATCAGCGCTCTGGTAACTAAGGTACACATCGGGTTTCTAGGCACAGCGTGCCCCCTTAGAAACCCGATGTGTACCTTAGTTACCAACTCCTGGTCGCTGGTCTCCCGCCTGTCACGCAGCGATGCGTGATGACCAGCGGGAGACCAGCGACCCCCAAAAATGTCCAGGGCTTTCCATCAACGATCAGCGATACCGGCAGGGGGGCTGATCGCTGTCACACAGCGATCTCGCAGGTGAGATCGCTGTTGCGTCACAAAGCTAGTGACTCCGCAGCGATCTCTCTAGCGAGATCGCTATGTGTGACGGGGCCCTAAAGGCCCTTTTACATTTAGCGATGCACCAGCGATCCGACGAGCGATCCGACCCGGTCAGGATCCGCTGGTGCATCGCTAAATGATCGCTAGTGAGCTTTCACACAGAAAGATCTCACAGCGATGCAGCAGCGACGCAGCGCACGATACTCACCTTTCACATACAGCGATCCTGACGTCCTCCCGCCCGCCTCCACGCGTCGCTCGTCGTCACAGAAATGGAGCCGGACATTCTCGCGCAATCAGCGATGGACAGCGGGGGAGCCGGTCGTTGGTAAGTATCACACATAGCGATATCGCTAGAAATATCGCTATAACGCCACAAAACCAGTGACGTTTTAGCGATATTGCGCGATATCGCTTAGTGTAAAACCCCCTTAAGTCTTTCAAGTAACCTGGCTAACTCCTGTGACAACAGTAGGTTTTGCATTTAGTTAACACATGTACTTCTGCTTGGCTAATGATTTCTTCAGAAAACTCCTATTTGTCATCTGTCAGCATTTACTTCCTGGATTAGACCTGTAGTTAAGATTTGTTATACTTACAGCAGCTAAGGCTGAGTGCACACGTACTTTTTTGCCCTGCAGGTTTTTCCGCACAGAATTGAAGAAATCCGCAGGTCAAATGACCTGCATTTTTCCTGCGGATTTCTTCCATTTTTACTGCGGTTTTTGTGCGGTTTTCCACTGCAGTTTTCCACCTGCGGATTTGAAGACTGGGGAGGTGGAAAACCGCACAAAAGAAGTGATATGCTGCGGATTTTGTACCACAGGAAAACCGCGCAGAAAAATCTGCAGCATCTGCACAGCGTTTTTTTTTTTTTCATTGATTTAAATGCTACTGTACATCACAATGCGGATATGCAGCGTTTCTGCGCGGTAAAATCCCCTGCGGATCCGCTGGATATCTGCATCGTGTGCACACAGCCTAAATGGTTCTTTGCTAATACTGGCGTTGTTCACACTACAATGCTGCTACAACAGTGTGTATATTTTCTGCAACCAAGAATTCAATTTCCAATCGATCACTGCTGCCTATTTGATTGCTAATTCCCTACACCCTTGCTTTTGGCCATCTGTCTGCTGATTGCATACAACTGTCATTAGCCATTTGTTAGGTGTGAGTCCTGAACTGTCTAATCATCTTCAGGTCCTGTGTATTACTGATTTACTGTTGAGGGGGGAAAACCAGCTATTCTATTGTTTTTTGTGTTCACCTTGCGGTATAAATAGTGTGCTTTTATTGTATGGTTTAGCAAGATTACGAAAATACTACATACTAAACATCTAGGTATCTGTTACTACTTTTGTTCAATAATCACACATTTCATGGGAAAAAATATTTTTTATGTCTCTGCATTCCAGAAACCTAATTTTTACATATCATGTTTTTGTGATTTTAGCAGTGTTTTAAACAGGTTGACTACTAATGAGTAACTGAAGCACTAATGCCGGTCGCCCCCAGCCACGCAGCGTGGTCCCCTCTGTGCTCCCTGCCTCTAGTGTCTGTGCAGTTCCCTGCAGCGAAGTCCCTCCCCTGTTCTTAAAGGGGCAGCTCACACCTGCAAAATTGCCCTAGCCTATAGTGGGGAGGCATCTTGGATAAAAAGCACTCTCGCCAATAGGGAGGTACCTGAGCAACACCTATAGTTTCCTGAGTGGTAGTGTGTGTGTGCAACTTGCAGTTCCCAGGTTCCTTAAGTTCCCGTGTAGTCAGTACTTGTAGCCCTGTTCCTTTTGTGGCCAGGACCTGAACAGGAAACCGCATTGGCAGTACCTGAAAACTGACGCCACAGCGGCGGAACCTGAACTATGAAGTCCCATCTGCGGTACCTGAACCCCGAGAAGCTGTACCTGAACCAGTTCCCGATTCCCGCGTGTCTGAACGTGTACCTATCCTTGCATTCTGCATTGTCGGGACTGTTATACCAGTCTCTGAATCTAGCCCTGTCTGTGACTGAGTCAATATACGTCCTGTCCGAGGAGTAGTCTGAATGTAGCCAAAATCCGTGTCTGCGAACCTCATGTCTGGGGTCTGCAGCTGTAGTACCGGCACTGCCTAGTAGTGGTACGTAGCAGCTACCTGTAGCTCAAACCTGACTCCACTATCAGGAGCACCAGGTATTTGCTTAGCTAGGCAAGTCCGGCACAGTGGGTTCATGAACCATATGCGCCACCTGCGTGTGTCACCGTAATCCTTGCTTAATCCCTTTACGACCTTTAATGTATTCATGTGGTCCGGTACTTACCGACCTTGGACGTATGGATACGTCATGGTGATTTTGCACGCACTTGTGTGCGATCACCACTGGGTGTCAGCTGATTAGGACAGCTGACACCCGGCACTTCTAGCGCTTAGGGGCTCTGTATATGGAGTCTGCAAACTATTCTAGGGAAATCTGCGCTCCATGAGCCAAATAACGCTCCGTCCCTCCTGAATCTCACTCTATGGCAGTACAGCCACATATAAGGTATTTTCTACATTCAGCAGAAATTGTGGGACAAACTTTGCTGCCATTTTTACCCATTTCTACTTGTGAAAATGTAAAATCTGGGGCTAAAACTACATTTTGGTGGTAAAAATGCAATTGTTTTTTCTTCACTGCCCAATAGTATAAAATTCTGAGACACACCTGTGATGTCAATATGATCACTGCAGCCCTAGATTAATTCATTGAGAGGTTTAGCATGTAAAATGGGGTTACTTATGGGGGGTTCTGCCAATGTGACATGGCACCCTCAAACAGTCCAGAAAAATTTGAACTCCAATATGGCGCTTCTTCTCTTCTGACCTTTCCACTGTACCGCAAAAGTAGTTTTTGACGACATATGTGGTATTGGTGTACTCAGGAGAAATTGAACAATTTTTGGGGTCCATTTTTCCTTGTACACTGCTGAAAATAAAAAATTTGGGGATAAAATAACATTTTTGTGGGAAATGTTTTTTTTTTTATGTTTCTTTTCCACGGCTCATTGTTATAAACGTCTGGAAAACACCTGGGGGTTCAAGGTGCTCACCACACATCTAGATACATTCCTTGAGGGGTCTAGTTTCTAAAACTGTGTTACTTGTGGGGGCTTTTCACTATTTAGGCACATCACGGGATCTCCAAACAGTGGTTTTCCGCCATGTATGGGGTATCGGCATGCTCAGGAGAAATTGCACAGCACATTTTGCTGTCCATTTTTTCCTGTTACACTTGCAAAAATTAAAAAAATTGGAGTATAAAGTAAAATTTTTGTGAAAAAAAGTTATATGTTCATTTTTTCCTTCCACATTCAAAAAAATTACTGTGAAGTATCCGAAGAGTTAATAAACTTCCTGAATGTGTTTTTGAGCACCATGAGGGGTGCCTTTCTTAGGCAGTGTTCACACGTAGCTTTTTTTTGTGTTTTCATGGTGATTTTAAACGCGCGATTTTGCCGCGAAAACGCAGAAAAAAAAAAAAAGCATCCCATGCATTCCTATGTGATTCCGCACATGCTGTGCTAATGCTGCGGATTTTTTCGCGGCGGAATTGCATCTCGGGGAAAAATACGCAGCATCCTCATTCTTTGTTCAGAATCGTGGGAAAATCCGCTCACATAGGAATGCATTGTTCTGCTTACTTTCCGCATGTGGCTGTGCCCACCATGAGAAAAGTAAGCAGAACATTTGCAGATGGTACCCACGGTGTGGAGGAGAGGAGATTCTCCTCCAGGCTCTGGGTACCATATCCCTGTAAAATATATAATTAAAATAAAAAAATCGTCATATTCTCACCTTCCGATGTCCCTTGCAGCGTCAGCAGGCCTCAGCGATGCTCCTGGCAGGTCCTGTTCCCAGTGATGCATTGCGACAATGACCTTTGATGACGTCGCGGTCTCGCGAGACCGCAACGTCATCAAAGGTCATTGTCGCAGTGCATCACTGGGAACTGGACCTGCCGGGAGCATCGCGATGATCGGGAACGCTGTGCGGGACATCGGAAGGTGAGAAAAACACCATTTTTTTTAAATTTTTTTTATTTTTAACATTAGATCTTTTTACTACTGATGCTCCATAGGCAGCCTCAATAGTAAAAAGTTGGTCACACTCGTCAAACACTATGTTTGACGAGTGTGACCAACCTGTCAATCATTTCTCCAAGCGATGCTACAGATCGCTTGGAAAATGCTAGCATTCTGCAAGCTAATTACGCTTGCAAATCGCTAGTTTTTCCGCGGGAAATAGGCGGGAATTAAAATGTGGTTTACTCGCATATATCCCGCAAAATGGAATTCCCGCGGAAATTTCCACGGCAATTCTGCAACGTGTGCACATAGCCTTAGAAGGGGGTTACGTTTGGGTATTTTCTGTCATATAGGCCTATCAAAGTCACTTCAAATGTAATGTGGTCCCTTAAAAAAAGTGTTCTAAATTTTTTTAAAAAAAAATTAGAAATTGCTGGTCAACTTGTGACATAACTCCCTGATTTAAGGGCATAAAAATTAATTTTGAAAATTTGCAAAATTTTCACCAAATTTCCTTTTTTTTCCCCCACAAATAAATGTAAGTCATATTGAAGAAATGTTACCACTTTCATTAAGTACAACATGTCCCGAAATAACAATCTCAGAATTAGTGGAATCCGTTGAAGCGTTCCAGAGTTATTACTGCATAAAGTGACACTGGTCAGAATTGTAAAATTTGGCCGTGGTCATGAAGATGCAAACAATCTTGTGGGGGTAAAGGGGTATTCTAAAGTTCTCTCTTGCAGTAAGAAGCAATGCAGTCTCCTTACAGTCTACTTATTTTCTGGTTTGTAGCAGGGCAGCTCTCCTCCTGGAGTGACAGTCTAGTCATTACAAGTGTAGCCGAACACAAGTTCTGTTCTAACACATTGAGTTATCAGTGGTTTTTTCTGGAGTCTACAGTGTTATCACTGGATTTTCACATTTGAAGAACAAGACTTTTGAACATGCAGACAGCTATGAACAGGACTGCCAGAGCAAAGATTAGGAGACCTCATGTTAAAGCTTCTGGTTGGTGATTTTATAAATGTAACTTTTTAGAAGCTGAGAAGAAGGGAGAGGTAGGTGAGCAGCTAACTGCTGGATAGAAATTAATGGGCTGGAGAGAGCAGACTGGGATGTTAAGAGTTAAACCTGTCTCCTGAAATGTATGGTAAATAGGATGCAGGCTTGCCCAGACACTAGAGACCAGCCCCATGGAAACCAGCTATACACTATAAAAGATAAAATCTCTCTGCAGGAGAATGACGACCGACAGAAAAAGCAAGTCAATTGCAAATTTGCTTATTTTCATGCTGTCTAATTAAAGTATTATAAGGACTTCAGAGTAGAGATGAGTGAATATGTTCGTAAAACGGTCGCCAAATCTGAATGTACCATATTCGTGCTGATTTTATGTTTGATGAATGTTTCGGAACATATTCGCTCATCTGTACTCCCTTTGACTCTATTGACGTTTGGTTATGTTCTGTAAATATTGTAAATATGGCGATCGTAATCCTAACCGAATATTAAAATATTCGCTCATCTCTATTTGAGAATACACCTTTCTCTATCGCTTCATTGGTGGACATCGGAAAGCATGGGTGTATACTATGCTGCCACTAGAAGGCTGACACTATGTAGAAAAAAGTTAGCTCCTCCTCCGCAGTGTACACCCCACCGACAGGAACTAGGATATTCAGTTTAGCATAGTGTCAGTAGGAGGTGGACACTGGTCTTTCATTAGACCCTTTTCTAACTCAGTGTGCGTCGTTCCTTTTTTAGGTTCTGGAGGGATACAGTGTGAACAGTCACTGCTGTACTCCCTCGAAGAGACTTAGTACGGCCTGTACTGCCACCCCGTATCCTCGTACGTCTACTCGGCAGCCTCTAACACAGAAGCATGTTCAGGTAAACCGATCAACGGTCCTGCCTCCGTTTCCCACCCACTCACCCACCAGAGCCTGTCGGTTGGAGGAGCCGCGGATGTCCCACATCACAGCATTTCGGACGTCCAAGCTATCCCGGATGGGGAGGTACTTTTCCCTCTCTCCCCCGAAGTGCCAGCGATGGAGTACAGAAAGAAGAGAAACCAAGAAGATTGAAGGGAATAGAGGGCTTTAGGAGTCTATCCCCCTTACAGTGCTATGCAAATTAATTGGGACAAAGCATTTTTTTAAGTAAAATTGTAAGTTGGTTACCAGTCGGTGATTCAAACCAGTTTTAACTGCTTTGAACAGGCACTCACACATGTTCAAAGCAGTTAAAACTGGTTTAAATCACTGACTGGTAACCAACTTACAATTTAACTTAAAAAAAAAAAATGCTTTGTCCCAATTAATTTGCACAGCACTGTATATCATGTATACCTTTGCGGCGCATCTCCCGGCTTCACTCGGGCCTAGCAGCAGCGTTGGGCATTAGGGGGTCCTTCCCTTTAATTCCGGGGGCATTGGGGGCAACCCAATCCCTTTCCGGCGTTTAGGCCCTCCGCGCCGCTCCCTCATGCTCCGGCGGTCACCAGCCGTAATCCAGGTCCCTGCTTCACTCAGGCTTAGTTGTGACGTTGGCTCCGCCCCCTTCCTTCCCTGCACTTCGAGTGGGCTTTTTCCCGCCCGTCGCTTGAGGCTTCCGGACTGTGACTAGCCCCGCCCCCTCGGCTTCTCTGTTTGGAGCCGGCGCCATGTTTCCCCTCTGGCTCCGCCCCCCTCCGGCCGCAGAGCGGGCTCTTTCAGCGTGCACCCCTGCAGTGCATGCGGTTACCCTTTCAGTCCCTGTCATTCTCTTTGTGATGCCATTTTTCCGGCTTCTGCATCCGGATGGCGGCCATCTCTCTGCGGGACCTACACCTTCAGTGCTAATGGCCCTACAGCCTGACAGCAGAGCTTCTCCCGGCACCTGGACCAGGAAGGCTACATTTAATCCAAGTAACAGGTGGGGTGCGAAATATAAGCCAGGCACAGCAAACAGTTCAGACGGGCGACACGATCTGTGGGCTCAGTGTTTGCTAAGAGTCTCCATCATTCCATGGGACTGGTGTATTAAAGGGTATTAAGTACTCTAGATCAGGGCAGTGACTGGTGTAATAAGTGCTCTGGAGCCGTACAGTCACTGGCGTTTTAAATGCTCTAGAACAGTGCAATCTCTGCTGTAATAAGAACTCTAGAGCAGGACAGTCACAGATGTAATAAGGCTCTAGAGCCGTTTGCTCTGTAGAGTTTTCTCTTGAAGTCTTCTCTGAGTTTTTCCGTTACGTCATGCTGCTGTTGTGATTCTGCTACTACACATCTGTACCTTGATTTCAGCGGAGCATGGCACGGCCATTATTCTACACATAGGGATGCTAGTGCCCTGGCATATCATATGCTTATATACTCACTGGCACGCTCCCTGCATCTCCTCGCAACCCCTCTCCTGATGCTAGCATTACTCTACAAGCAGAGAAGTGAGATGCTTCTAACCCTTCAGGACTGCAGTGTTGGGGGACCAGCTTCCAGCTGTGTAAAAGTCTGTATTCTCCTGCATGTCTGCCGTGGCTCAGTGGACAAAGAAGCTGACCACAAATCGCAGGCCCAAATGTTTTAACCCAGGTGCACAACAGAGAGTAGAGTTTAGTCTCCCTCTGATTCCAAGCCTACAGCTCTGCCTTCTGGAGAAACGACTGTACAGGATATACCTCAACACAGACTCCATGGTGTGGCTTACTACAAATAAGGCCATTATTATGCCTAATGCCGTCAGGTATCCAAACCTAGACCGCAACACCGAATTGTCTCTCTCCAAAACCCTTCTCCAGGGTTCTCTCCACGCTAATGTAGTCGCAGGATGCTGAGAGCCAATCGCAGCAGTACTCTTTTTCTGCTATCCAGGTTTCTAAGCACCACCTACCAGGTACAGTAGAGCAGTTTAAAACTGTCGTATTTTCAGTGGATCAGACGGGTCTTGCGTGGACTGCTGCTGTGGTACTGGTATTCCGTAGTGTATCAGGTGAGTCAGAAGCATTTTTCTTCATGTCCCCCGCGTTCTATTGCAGCAGTACACTATCTGCTATCCAGGATTTACTGGTGTCATCTACCAGACACTTTAAGTCGATACCCGCTGTCTTTCCAGTGGTTTAGATGTGCCCGAGGTCAAGTGCTGCATTGGTCCTGCTCTTCTGTCCTAGCAGGGGAGTCAGGAACGCCCTCTTTCTTGTACCTCAGGGTCTTTTGCAACATCTGCCTAGGCTCTCTTCGGTTCACCTCTCAGTGAGAGGCGCCCGGTATTCATTACTTCTGGTTGGCTGCAGCAACGGTTTAAGTCCTCTTTCAGGGAGGATCACGGTATCATAAGGCAGATCTCAGCGGCAGCATGAGTGGCCAGGCCACTTTCAGGTAGGTCAGACACGCTGGTGTCAGGTACCAGATGGTCGCAGTTTTTTCTTCGGGCACGCACTGGGCCCTGTTTGCATGTTGCTCACCAGAGGCCTGTCGTCACCTGATTATTCGGGCCTAGCACTAACTATCCGTAGGTCAGTTTACAATGCTCCTCAAGCTATCTTTATTATCTAGTGCGTTACTCCTATCATAAATAACTTACCAATTGCTGTTTACATGTTGTGGCTGTCTTTACAGAGTCATCACCCATACAGTGGGGAAAAAAAGTATTTAGTCAGTCAGCAATAGTGCAAGTTCCACCACTTAAAAAGATGAGAGGCGTCTGTAATTTACATCATAGGTAGACCTCAACTATGGGAGACAAACTGAGAAAAAAAAATCCAGAAAATCACATTGTCTGTTTTTTTTTCATTTTATTTGCATATTATGGTGGAAAATAAGTATTTGGTCAGAAACAAGCAATCAAGATTTCTGGCTCTCACAGACCTGTAACTTCTTCTTTAAGAGTCTCCTCTTTCCTCCACTTATTACCTGTATTAATGGCACCTGTTTAAACTTGTTATCAGTATAAAAAGACACCTGTGCACACCCTCAAACAGTCTGACTCCAAACTCCACTATGGTGAAGACCAAAGAGCTGTCAAAGGACACCAGAAACAAAATTGTAGCCCTGCACCAGGCTGGGAAGACTGAATCTGCAATAGCCAACCAGCTTGGAGTGAAGAAATCAACTGTGGGAGCAATAATTAGAAAATGGAAGACATACAAGACCACTGATAATCTCCCTCGATCTGGTGCTCCACGCAAAATCCCACCCCGTGGGGTCAGAATGATCACAAGAACGGTGAGCAAAAATCCCAGAACCACGTGGGGGGACCTAGTGAATGAACTGCAGAGAGCTGGGACCAATGTAACAAGGCCTACCATAAGTAACACACTACGCCACCATGGACTCAGATCCTGCAGTGCCAGACGTGTCCCACTGCTTAAGCCTGTACATGTCTGGGCCCGTCTGAAGTTTGCTAGAGAGCATTTGGATGATCCAGAGGAGTTTTGGGAGAATGTCCTATGGTCTGATGAAACCAAACTGGAACTGTTTGGTAGAAACACAACTTGTCGTGTTTGGAGGAAAAAGAAGACTGAGTTGCATCCATCAAACACCATACCTACTGTAAAGCATGGTGGTGGAAACATCATGCTTTGGGGCTGTTTCTCTGCAAAGGGGCCAGGACGACTGATCCGGGTACATGAAAGAATGAATGAGGCCATGTATCGTGAGATTTTGAGTGCAAACCTCCTTCCATCAGCAAGGGCATTGAAGATGAAACGTGGCTGGGTCTTTCAACATGACAATGATCCAAAGCACACCGCCAGGGCAACGAAGGAGTGGCTTCGTAAGAAGCATTTCAAGGTTCTGGAGTGGCCTAGCCAGTCTCCAGATCTCAATCCTATAGAAAACCTTTGGAGGGAGTTGAAAGTCCGTGTTGCCAAGCGAAAAGCCAAAAACATCACTGCTCTAGAGGAGATCTGCATGGAGGAATGGGCCAACATACCAACAACAGTGTGTGGCAACCTTGTGAAGACTTACAGAAAACGTTTGACCTCTGTCATTGCCAACAAAGGATATATCACAAAGTATTGAGATGAAATTTTGTTTCTGACCAAATACTTATTTTCCACCATAATATGCAAATAAAATGGAAAAAAAACAGACAATGTGATTTTCTGGATTTTTTTTTCTCAGTTTGTCTCCCATAGTTGAGGTCTACCTATGATGTAAATTACAGACGCCTCTCATCTTTTTAAGTGGTGGAACTTGCACTATTGCTGACTGACTAAATACTTTTTTTCCCCACTGTATGTATACCATGACTCTCATGACCGTTCCCTGTTCTGTCCTAGGGGCCTTTGATCTACCTCAATACCAGAGTTCCCTATCTATTTGTCGTTACCTACCTCTTCTTTCTTACAGACACTGGATAAAGCCTCGAGCAGCTCTGGGATTCTATTTCTGAGGGTGGCAGCATCAGGTTCTCCCACCTTGGACAAGAATTGGATCTCACTCTGCGCACGCCCCAACCAGTGCTTAACGCTGCTCCAGGCCTGAATTCAGTGAAGAGTTTTGTGATAACATGTTTCTTCCTTCAGCAGGATTCATATCTTTTTCACTAGTATCTTCGGTTGTGTGATGTCTCATACGTATGTAAGTGGGTCCACACACTACAATCCTCTCCCTGCTCCAGAGGGGCCAGGACATATAGGATCGACAATGTCATCATAGGCAAGGATCTTCCTTTCGTCTGTCAAGTTGCTTCTGAGGTCTATGTGCTCTTTCCTAGAGCCTACTTTCCATGGAATTAACATACTCCATGTTTTCTTCATGGGCTTTCCTCCTTCGACTGCTCATATTTTACTGTGTCTCCCAACACCCATCTGGATCCTCGTCACTGTACGCTTGAGTTTAGCTGTCAAGGTGGCCAGTGGTCTACGTTCTACCTAGTTAGACAGGCAAGCTGTGGTCTCTACAAACAGTTCTCCTGTTCTGAACCATTTTGTTTGTCTAAATAGAGCCTACATCGCTGTAATGTGAACCAGGGACCACCCGAGGTCCTCTTCATTACGTCTTCAGCGCCTTGACATCTAGCAAGTTCACAGTTGCCTTCTCTCAAATCTTTCCTTGTCAATTCAACTTATTGGTCTTCCCTTGTTCTTTTATCAGAATACTTAGTCCAGCCGCTTCCAAAGAGGGAGCGCCTCAGTATCCTATATCTCTTTTCTCCTGAGCTCGCTGCTATCTGGACCACTTCTCAGGCTATGATCCCTCCAGTTTCCAGACTTTCCACCAATATGGTCCTTCCTCTCCCAAAGGGAGCATTCCTTAAGGATACCAACATCAGACTCAGTCATTGGCAAAGGCAGCCTTTGAAGCATCTGTTCCTGCATTGTGCCCTGCCTTTTCCTCCACCTGGGTAGCACGTTTATAGTCGCAGAGGCTAAGCTCTTCCTCAGAGCATTCTTTCTAAAGTCTGAGGAATGGGCCGCTCTCGCGGACCAAATTACCCTGGCAGGAAAATGCATAGTATCCGCCTTCCCTGGTCGCCGCTGCAGGTGCTGCTTTGGCATCCAGTAATATCGTGGCTTTCCAAAGAACCATTTGACGCATGGCAAGCGATTTTAACCTCAGAGTCCCTTACCTACTTGCCTTTCCGGGGTTCCACATTATTAAGGGGATCACCGGAGGGTCAACCTCTCTTCTTCCTCGCGGTAAGCCTCGTTCTCCTGGTGGCTTTTTTTCTAAGCATGACTCGTCAGGGATCTAAGATTGCTGAACGGAGGGGTCCATCCTTGTCCTTTCAGCATGAAATCTTTGTTCAGTAATTGCTTCCTGGGAACCGCATAAGTTTTCCCTTGTCCCATGTAAGCCTTTATCCGGCCACTGATTTCCTCAGGGCATCGGACATTCCTACTTTTTTGCGTGGAACACATCCTTTTGCATTTTTTAGCCTTCTCTTTCGGGCTCCCAACAACTCTAAGAGTCTCGCAGAGCATGTTTGCACATTCTGTGGATTACAGCTTCAGTGCTCTTCCCGTATCTCGCTGATGTTCTCCATGGCTCTGTCCTTCATTCCTCATTCTTTCCTTCACCCGGCTCCGACTCCTCCTCCTTCATAGCGCTCTTTCTTCCGGTTACCTGGCCAGGGCGACATGCATCTGCCCGGCAAAAGATGCCCTTCTCCCTTTTCAGAACACGGGCTCGGTGTATCGAGGCCCTGCTGAATCCGGTCGACCTTTGTAGGTTTACCAGGTCAGAGCAGAGCGCCTTCTTCTGGGTTAAGGCACATTCTAACCGGGCAGGGAGCGCCTCCTGGCGGTACACACAGGGATTCCGCCCTGCACCCTGGCAGAGTGATGGTCTGCCCTACACAAGTTTGTAAAATTCTTCAAAGTCCATGTATTGCTTCAGCGGATGCCATCTTAGCTAGTAAGTCCTTGCAGGTGACGGAGGTGAGTTCTCCAACCTGATTGGAGTTATCTGCTTCCCTCCCCTTGGGTACTGCTTTGGGACATCCCATGGTTTCCTGTGTCCCCAATGAAGCGGTAGAGAAAACATGATTTTTGGTTGCTTACCATAAAATGTTTCTCGGAGCCTTCATTGGGGGACACAGCACCCTCCCAAGTTGAACAGCTCTGTTTACTGTATTATATTGTTACAGTTTGAGTTTGTGTTTTTCTGTGTTTTCTGTCTCTATTATAGATTTGCTTCTTCTACTGCTTTCTCACTAACTGAATAGCCTAGTTCCTGTTGGTGGGGTGTACAATGCGGAGGAGGAGCTAACTTTGTTTCTACATAGTGTCAGCCTCCTAGTGGCAGCATAGCGTACACCCATGGTTTCCCCAATGAAGGCTCCGAGAAACAGATCTTACGGTAAACAACCAAAAATCCTGTTTTTAAATCACCTCAGTTCCCCAAATAATGTAAACAGTCTTCACTTCCCGCAGTGGCACCATTAATGCATTGTCGGCGTTGCTATTCTCAGTGCATTACTTGTCATTGTTGTGTCATCTGACCGCTGCAACCCTTCATTGGCTGCTAAAGTTCTGCAGCCTTTACTATTCAGTCAGAGCAGTCGATCTCTCAGACAGAATACTGAAGGGTTGCAGCCATGCTCAGACGCTGATTAGTTGCAACTGTCATGTAACCCACGAAAAATAGCAGTGGCAACATCACAGGAACAAGGCTGCTGTTGGAGATGAATATTGACTTGTTTTTAACCCATATGGGCCACTGAAGTGATTGAGCAGTTATGCTTTAATATTTAAAGAATAATCAGTTTAAACTTTTTTACATAATTCAATTGTGCTCTTAAGCTGTATTGTAAAGTTTCTTATTTTTATCAGAAAACTCTACTTCATTTTCCTCCTGCACTGATCATTCAATCACAAATCCGAGGTTAAATACAGATGTTTACACATAGTTTTATGGATGGGGGTGGGGAAGGGAAGAGCTAGAGGCAGACGTAGAAGTTTTTCTGAAATTACATTTATGCCCCCCATCTACATTTGACTTGACTTATATCGGCAAAACACGATGATATATGTGTCAAGTTTTGTTCTCCCAGAGATAAACCGTCAGCAGAGATGTCTTTTGGCTCATAGAGAATGCAGGAGTTCTTGGCAGAGCGAGCGCTCCTGTGTATGGGAGTCTTAGCTGAGATGGCTGTCAACCGAAAAATCGGACAACTCGTCAGTGTTTGCCAGCAGTCATGTAATGTGTATGCTGGTCTTAACACTATGCAAAATAAAAAAATAATTGCATAACGTTTAGTTTATACTTGATTTTGAGTCCTACTATGGGACATAATCCAATCTTCTCATCACATTTTATAATAGTATACTAAAGCATTATTTCCTTTCGATAACAATGTGAACTGTGTACAGCTATAGCAGGTCTAAAGGGACCTTAAGTCCCTTGCTGCCATGATAACCTATGAGTCCATTGTGGGGTGCTTTTGTCTCACCACCTAGATGGAGCAGACTCTATTGACCATGGCCTAGGACAGAGGTCTCTGATCTTATCTGTAGCTGCAGGAGCAAGGCTGTCAGGGGTCTACCAGTGATTTAAAGCAGCAAAACTTTTGAGCCCATGCAATCACCAAGTATGTGATTTTTAAAAATTTTTTTTATTATAATCCATAATTTTGATCTGTATATCTGTGGACTGACAATTCTTAACACATCCTTCAGTGCTTTAAGTTTTTATCTTTTTGTTCAAAATGTTGAGGTCTGGGGATTTTCTTTCACATGTAGACCTTTGTACTTCCTTTTGAATAAACAAATTGCAAGTGTTTTTTATGCCTTGCTTCTTTTATATTCATAGATAAGTTTCGGGCACTTTAACAAGTTTAACTATGTAATTGTCTACTTCATTGTTTACCTTTGTCTGCATTGCTGTCCAAGTGTCCCAAGGTTGAGATAATGTTGGCAGGTGGTGTTTATATAGGCACAATTACAAATCAGATACACAAACAAACCCTGCCCTAGGATTTATTTCAGGTAGTGGGGTATTTTTGTAAGGCAAGGTCTTTGCTGTGGTGGCACAAATTGTTTGTACTTGAGGGCTAGTTTTAGGTTACAACTATTGATGAAAAATACTGACCATAGTTCTCTGTGATCTTGCCAATATGTTTGTGGTAAGCTTCATGTGTATTTTCTACATTTATGCATAAGCTCTAAATATCACAGAAAAAAAAATCCAGCTCGCTACTTGGAGTTCCACACTTCTGGAGCACGGATAGCACCTGGGCAAGGTCAAGAGAGAAAGCCGAAAAATCCAGCTCACAGATGAAGTCCAAAAAAGTGCATTTTATTTTCCAAGGTACATGAAGCAAAGATTAAAATTTGTGTTCACAAAAAAGAGAATACAGACATCTTTTTGACGCGTTGCGAGGGGTAAAGGCTCTTTGCAAAGATCTTGTACCTTGGAAAATAAAGTGCACTTTTTTGGACTTTATCTGTGAGCTGGATTTTTCTGCTTTCTCTAAATTAATATATACTCACCCATTACTCAGTGTTCCAGCTCATTACCCCTGATTCCTCCCAACGGTCTTCTGTTTAGCCTAGCTGCAACTATCAGCTACCTAATGCCCCACATGACTGCTGCAGACTATCACTGGTCTCAGCAATATACTGCACAAGATAACTGAGGCCAATGATTGGCTGCAGCAGTAGTGTGCAATAGATGGATGGTAATGCTGCGTCTAAAGTGAACAGTAGGGTTCATCAAGACTTGATGCTGGAATGTGATGTTTAAGCAATTTAAGTTTAATTAAACTTAAAAAAAATAAATAAAAAAAATAATGCTAGTCTTGGTAAAAGTGCAGGTTAAAGTTTTTCTTTATCAGTTTGGAATCATTATGTGGCTGCTCTCCATCAGACAAATAACAAACATTGTCACAGTGAAAGAGTAAATTTGCTATTGATAAGACGTCTGGGTATTTTTACCATTACCATAAGAAACAAAAGGACCTTTAGACTGAGGCTATGTGCACACGGTGCAGATTCTGCTGCGGCTCTGCAGCAGATTTGGCCCTGCAGATTCGCAGCAGAACTGCATGTGATGTACAGTAGAATTATAGCCTATATAAAACAAAATCCGCAGTGCACACTTCCTTTGTGCGGTTTTCCTCCTGCTCCATTCTAGAAATCCGCAGGTGGAAAACCGCAGGGGAAAACCGCACAAAACATGTAGTAAAACCACACAAAAATGCACTAAATCCACAGGAAAAATGCAGGTCACTTGACCTGCGGATTTAGTAAAATCTGCGGGGAAAATTCCACAGCAGATTCCGCACCGTGTGCACATAGCCTGAGACTGGCTACATCACCACAACATGGGTATATATTTTTCCCTTTCCCATGACAGCACCGCAGACATGAGAGATGGTATCCGCCCCCAGGAAACCTGTAGCAGAGACATAAGAAGGGGGGGCACCTCTCTTCCTCAGTTTGGTTTCCTGTTTCCCGCAGGCGGATGCCTGGGGCAGAGTCCGTGCCTTCGGAGGGATCCCCCTCTGATGTCGTCCGGTCAGGAGGCCGAGGTCCGCGGGGAGTGAATGGCAGCGTGGCGCACGCCTGTCAGCCCAGCTCGGTGGGCGCTGTGAGCGGTGTCCTCCTCGTGAGACTCCCTGGCGGCCGCTCCAGTGGGAGGCTGGGCCGGGGGGAGGCGTGGCCACCACGACGCTGGTGCCGACTGAGTGGCGACGGCTTGCGGGGTCGCACCGGAAGTGACGTCACACGCCGGGGGAGCGGTGTACTGGGCACTTCTGGGCGGGAGCAGTCCCAGAAGCGCGAACCGCTCTTCCATAAAAAGGGAGGCAAGGCAGGTGCCACTGATCCCTGAGAGGCTGCACACAGGCTCCGGAGTTGTAGAACCAGATCAGCAGCGGAGCGCAGATGGATCCTGAAGGCGAGATGCGCGCACAGGAGGAAGAGCCACCGGATACCGGGGTACTCAGAGGGCCGGGGGAGTGCCTTTGTAAGGCAGCACAATATATTAACAACTGCCCTATGTATGTCTTCTGTAGGGAAAGGCCACATCAAAGCAAAAGAACAAGGAATGTGCACTCCGCAAAAAGGCCCTTGCTAAATCTTATGAGAAGCGACTTTGTCGCTCGTGCATTAAAAAAACAGTGGCCGAAGAATCACCATCCCTGCTCCAGAGCATTAAAACTATGATACGGGATCAAGTAAAGTCGACGGTAAAAGATGAATTAAAGGCGCAGACTACACTTGGCTCCGATATAACTCCTGCTTCGCCCCCAACTCCTCTCCCTCCCACAGAAATAACTACAGACATAGTCTGAGGAAGAACAAGGGGAGATAGGGCCCTCGGACTCGAACCTGGACTCCTCGGACGGGGAAAAGGGTCGTCCATATATCCTATCTGAGGACATTGGGAAATTACTAAAGCTTGTAAGGTCCACTATGGGACTTGAAACACCAGAAGAGCCAAAGTCAATTCAAGATGCTATGTTTAGCAATCTTGAGGGGAAAAAACGAAGGGTTTTTCCCTTCCATGATAACCTGTTAAATTTGATCAAGAGGGAATGGAAGAAACCCAACAAAAAAAAGGCCATACCGCAGGCGCTCAAGCGTAAATACCCGTTTGATGAGGAGGTATGCGATAAATGGGGAAAAAGCTCCCAGACTAGATGCCGCCATTGCTAGTACATCCAGGGGAATAGCATTGCCATTTGACGACATGGGCGCCTTAAAAGATCCCCTTGACAAGAAAGCAGACGCTTTTCTAAAATCTGCTTGGGAAGCATCGGCTTGGTCATATAAGCCCGGGGGTGGCTGCCACTTGTACAGCGCGTGCTATGGTCAAGTGGTTAGACGAATTAAGTGACCAAATTAAGAATAAATGCCCAAGGGAGACACTGCTGGAGGCAATACCTTCCCTACAGAAGGCAGCGGGATTTCTGGCTGACGCCGCACTAGATTCCGTCCGAGGTGCCGCCCGTGCATGCGCCCTTTCAAATTCAGGCCGCAGAGCACTTTGGTTAAAGAACTGGTCAGCAGACTTCCAGTCAAAGGTTAAACTCTGCGCCGTCCCGTGTGAGGGTCAATACCTGTTTGGGAAAGCATTGGACGAAATTTTAGAAAAAGCGTCAGATAAGAAAAAATGGTTTCCACCCCCCTTCCCTAGGCGTCGGACTGAAGCTCGCTCGTCCTTTCGTGGAGCAGGGAACCGAGGGCGGCCAGACGGTAGAACCACGCGGGGCAGACCCTGGAGGGGAAAGATTCCTCTTTAGTAAAACCACCCCGAGACCCGATACTAAGCAATAACGCCAGGGCGGTTGGGGGAAGGCTTCGGTTCTTTGTCCATCAATGGGTAGCATTGCCCGCCTCAAAGTGGGTAACCGACCTGTTAGCCAAGGGCCTACGACTAAGTTTTCTAAGCCTTCCACCTCAAAGAGTAAAAGTGACCCGGGTAGCCAAAAAGAATCAGGCCACGCTAGAAAAGCAGATTCAACTCCTCATGCAAAAGGAGGTACTAATAAAAGTACCGTGTCATCAAGTAGGGAAAGGATTTTACAGCACTCTGTTCCTCACGCCAAAGCCAGATGGGTCACTAAGAACAATATTCAATCTCAAAGCCCTGAACCAATATATTAGAACAGAAAAATTCAAAATGGAGACCTTGGGGTCAGCAGTAAAACTGCTCGACCCAGGTTGCTACATGGCAGTAATAGATCTTACCGATGCCTATTACCATGTCCCAATATGGGGGAACACCAACAATATCTAAGATTGGTAGTAGAGATTGCTCAAGTCCCCACACATCTACAGTACCAGTGCCTACCCTTCGGGGTATCAGTGGCCCCTCGTATATTTACAAAAATCATCGGGGAAGTAGCGTCCTTTATAAGAAGGGAAAATATCCTGTTGGTACCCAATCTAGACGACTTCCTCGTCATAGCAAACAACAAGCAAAATTGCGAAAATGCACTTACAAAGGTCCTGGAAATATTAACCAGGTTAGGCTGGATGATCAATCAAAAAAAATCCAAATTAACTCCAGTGCAGTCACAAAAATTCCTTGGAATTCAATTTGACTCATTAAAACAGCAGTGCATTCTTCCAGAAAAGAAAGTTGGGGCTATCCAACAAAAAATACAACGGATACAATCCGGTCGAGCCATATCAGTAAGAGAGGCAATGTCGCTCCTGGGCACGTTAACAGCAACAATCCCAGCGGTCCGGTGGGCACAAGCCCATACGAGAGAACTATAGTGGCAGATCCTATCCGAACAGGAGAAGGGTCCTTCCAATTTAAATCGGGAGATCATTCTCTCACCTCAAGTGCAGGAGTCATTAAAATGGTGGCTGAGCACCGAAAACTTAAACAGATCAGTGCCCTGGACTACTCAAAACTCGGTGGGACTGACCACGGACGCAAGTCCGAGTGGTTGGGGGGCACACATAGAGAATCGAACCCTACAGGGCCAGTGGGAACCCGGAATGAGGGATGCATCCTCAAATCTAAAAGAACTGGCGGCTGTGAGGCGAGCCCTTCCCCTAGTAAAGCGAGAAGTACAAGGGAGACATGTCACCATATTATCCGACAACAACACGGTCATGGCATACATAAACAGACAAGGGGGTACAAGGTCGGCAACCCTTATGGCAGAGGCCAGGGAATTATTCGCATGGGCAGAAAACAATCTTCTGTCCTTATCGGGTACACATTTAAAGGGGGCAGACAATTATCTGGCCGATTCACAGGTCAACGAAAAAAAAATTTTTTTCTGGTGTCCAAAATATTTTAATGAATTTGGGGTATTTTTGGGGTGCTGATTCTGAATATGTCATCAGTTTTGCCAGATTGGCTCAAGTTTTTGAGATTTTTGGTATCTTATTTATAGCACTTGTTGGTAAATGCGACGCATCATCTCATTAATTTCTTTGGATTAGTACTTGAACTGAGCAGTTCTCAATATAGTTTTGTGTTAATTAGTGTTCTAAAAGTTTGTTCATAGCTTGATTTTTGCACTAACTTTATGTTGTTGTCTGTTTTCCAGTGAAAAGCATGAACTCATCATGAAGAAGTTGTCTTAACGATCCAGACTCATTCTGTTACATTTGTGGTGAATATACACTGCCAAAACATAGAAGAAACATAACACACTTCGTAAAAAAAGTGTATTTTGCCTATTTTGGGGTTATGCTTGGGGACCAAGACAAGTTTTGGGCACCACACATAGTGTGCAAAGCATGTATCGAATTATTACGAAAATGGAGCAAAGGACAAAGAAAAAGCTTCAAATTTGGTGTTCCAATGGTGTGGAGAGAGCCAAAAAATCATCATGATGACTGTTATTTCTGTGCAGTGCAAGTGCAAGGATTCAATAAGCATAAGAAACGAAAATGGGAGTAACATGGAATCTGCAAGAAGGCCTGTCCCTCATTGTGAAGATGTGCCTGTACCTGTGTTTACCATAAATAACAGTCATCATGATGATTTTTTGGCTCTCTCCACACCATTGGAACACCAAATTTGAAGCTTTTTCTTTGTCCTTTGCTCCATTTTCGTAATAATTCGATACATGCTTTGCACACTATGTGTGGTGCCCAAAACTTGTCTTGGTCCCCAAGCATAACCCCAAAATAGGCAAAATACACTTTTTTTACGAAGTCTGTTATGTTTCTTCTATGTTTTGGCAGTGTGTATTCACCACAAATGTAACAGAATGAGTCTGGATCGTTAAGACAACTTCTTCTTGATGAGTTCATGCTTTTCACTGGAAAACAGACAACAACATAAAGTTAGTGCAAAAATCAAGCTATGAACAAACTTTTAGAACACTAATTAACACAAAACTATATTGAGAACTGCTCAGTTCAAGTACTAATCCAAAGAAATTAATGAGATGATGCGTCGCATTTACCAACAAGTGCTATAAATAAGATACCAAAAATCTCAAAAACTTGAGCCAATCTGGCAAAACTGATGACATATTCAGAATCAGCACCCCAAAAATACCCTAAATTCGATGAAATATCTTTGGCACCAAAAATGCTGTTGACCAGTGTTATTTAAGCCGTCATGTACTACACCAGGGAGAATGGTCCCTAAGTAAAAAAAATATTTGGGGAAATCTGCACTGCCTGGGGCACACCAGAAGTAGACCTGTTTGCTACCAGGGAAAAAGAAAAGTGGACAGGTTCTACTCCCTAAATCCAAGAGAGCAACCAGAGGGGGTGGATTTGCTACTAAACCAGTGGAAATTTCATCTGGTCTATGCGTTCCCCCCCGTTTCCATTGATTCCAGTAGTCTTGAAAAAGATCCGACAGGACAAAGCTCGAATAATCCTGGTTGCCCCCTTCTGGCCGAAAAGGGCATGGTTCACATGTCTCGGACCCATGGATCCTTCCAGATACCCCGAATCTGCTATACCAGGGACCAGTAGAACACCCCAGGGTTCACAGGCTGCACCTCACTGCGTGGAACTTGAGAGGGAAATCCTTCTAGCAAAAGGATAGTCAGTCCCGTTAGTAACCACCCTGCTCGCCAGCAGAAAGGAGGTAACTTCATGTAAATACCAAAAAATTTGGGAAAAATTCTTGCAGTTCACGGGCTGACAATGGACTGGGACAGCCCAGAAAATACCAATAAAAGAGATCCTAGAGTTCCTCCAGAAAGGACTAGAAAAACGACTGTCCAGAAGCACCCTTAAGGTGCAGGTATCGGCCCTGGGTGCGTTGTTTGATCAAAAACTGGCTGATCACCCATGGATCTATAGATTCATTCGGGCCTCCTTTACATCCAGGCCCACACAATTAACATCTAAGGTAGCTCCCTGGGATCTAAATTTAGCATTAAGGGCACTGAGCCTATTGCTTCCAGTTCCATCTCAATAAAGGCGCTAACGCTAAAAACAGTACTCCTGGTGGCCCTAACCTCAGCTCGTCGTGTCTGCGAGCTGCAGGCAATATCTGTAAATCAACCATATACCACCTTTTTGGATGATAGAGTGATCATAAAAACTGATCCAGCCTTCCTACCGAAGGTAAATTCCAAATTCCACAGGGAGCAGGAGATAATTTTGCCCTCGTTTTGTCCAAACCCCAAATCCCAGGGAGAGAAAACCTTCCATTGCTTAGATGTCAGACGTTGCCTGCTTCAATATATAGAAGCCTCAAAATCATGGCGACAATCTTCAGCCCTTTTTTTTTCTCCTTTCAGGGGACAAACGGGTAAGAAAGCTTCAAAATCAACAATTGCACGATGGCTACTTATGGGTATTGCACTGGCTTATTCTTCTTTAGATCAGACTCCCCCACTGGGTGTAACAGCTCACACTACGAGAGCCATAGCCACGTCCTGGGCTGAAAGGGCAAATGCTTCGGTTGAGCAGATCTGTAAAGCAGCAGTATGGTCCCCACCATCCACTTTCTTCCGACACTATAGAATAGAGCTAGAGCCCTCAAATCTGGCCTTTGTGAGAAAAGTGTTGTCTGCTGTTGTCCCACCCTAGGAGTCTATTCTATCTTTCCTCTCATGTCTGCGGTGCTGTCTTGGGGAAGGGAAAAAATGGTAAGTAATTATCTTTTTTATTGCTGTTCATTAATTCATTTATTTGTATATTTAATTTTTTTTTTTCACTTGACAAGGTGAAGATTGTGGAATCCACAACATTGTGGAGCAGATCTTGACAGTGCTTTTTTCTTGTAGTTTTTACTTGTACCCATTTTAGTTATTTATGATCAATTTTATTTTTATTTATCTTATTTAATTTTTATTATGTCATACCCGATAGGTACAAGGAAATATTTTATATATAGCCAGAATGTTTCAGAGAAAATCTAGAAGTTCTGGTCAGCTTCTCTTCGCTCTGCTTTAGGGGATTAACAGACCTCTTCCTATACACAAGCAAGGGAGAGACCTGTCAATTTCCTAGAGTGGTCCAGGGGCAGTGCCGTACTAGTCAAGTCTCTGGCTTAAGTTCCCGGATTGGATGGATTTTTAAACTATGCTTTCTTTGAAATTAAGTGTTTCATAGAGGACTATACCATTCTTCATGCATGCAGCCATTCTCTGATTAATGCTGCCAGTGTTTCACGAATGTACCGTGTCCTGCTGAGTCCATTGGGGTATCTGGGTTTAGAAGGTCAGAGCGATTGGCAGATCTCGGGTCGTCTTTGGAGTCATCTCCGCTATTAAAGGGAATCTGTCACCTATTTTTTCGCATATAAAATGCGGCCACCGCCATCATGGGCTTATCTACAGCATTATGAGCCCCCGATGAAACCTGAAAGAAAAAAAGAATGAGTTATATTATACTCACCGGGGGGGGGGTGTGTGTGTGTGTGTGTGGTCTGGGTCCGATGGGTGTCGCGTCCGGGTCCGGCGCCTCCCATCTTCTAGCGATGGCGTCCTCTTCCTTGTTTCCCGTCGTGGTTCCTGCGCAGGCGTACTGCTCTGCCCTGTCGAGGGCAGAGGAGAGTACTGCAGTGCGCAGGCGCCGGACCTCTCTGACCTTTCCCGACTCCTACGCACTGCAGTACTCTGCTCTGCCCTCAACAATAAACTAAATGTGAACAGGTGCTTAACCTCGAGTCACCAGCTCGTATATATTCAAACAAAAAAGGAAGCACACTGTAGCGCCATAACATGCAAACATGAAAAATGAATTTGCATTACTGCATTAGAAGTATGAAAAATTGAGAAAGTTTAGCGCATAAAATGACTAAGTTATGTTTACCTGGAAGCCACGGTAAGGCATTTCTCGTTTTCCAGAACCCAATCTAATGCCAATCCTCACTTAGGTTCCCATTCAGATGAAGACTTTAGTCTATGTAAATCCTCTCCTAAAGGGCCTGTCACACTAAGCGATATTGCTAGCAATATCGCCATAACATCATTGTTTTTTGTGAAGTTATAGCGATACTGCTAGCGATATCGCTATGTCTGATACTTACCTCCGACCGGCTCCCCGCTGGTTATCGCTGATTGCGCGAAAACGTCCTGGGCCGTTTCTCGTCGTCAGCTTCCTGTGTCGCCGACGAGCGACGCGTGGACGCGGGCGGGAGGACGTCAGGATCGCCTTGTCTGACAGGTAAGTAGCGACCCCCGACCCCTGCTATGTCGCTGGTAAGATCTGCCTGTGTGGCAGCTCACTAGCGACCACTTAGCGATGCACCAGCGATCCTGACACGCGTCATATCGCTGGTCGGGATCGCTGGTGCATCGCTAAGTGTGACACTACCTTTAGACTGAAATCTATATCTCTGTGGAGGGGTGGTGGCCCTGCTTTGATTAAAAACGCCTGTAGCTAACAGGTGGCGTGCTCAGTCAGAAGGTTAATGAATGCAGATTTAAAAAAACTGACCGTCACATCCAAACATAAACTAAATGTGCTTAACCTAGAGTCACCAACTCATATACATTCAAACGAAAAAGGAAGCACACTGTAGCGCCATAACATGCTAGCATGAAATATAAAAAGTGAATTGCATTACTGCATTAGAAGTATGAAAAATTGAGAAAGTTTAGCGCGTAAAATGGCCAATTTATGTGTACCTGGAAGCCACGGTAAGGCATTTCTCATTTTCCAGGACACTAACCTAATGCCAAAATAGATCCCGTCACATCTCTTGCAAAACAGATGCAGAGTCTGTCTCTGGAAGTGACAGATCTGCAGTCATTGGTTTTGCAATGGCAGATCTCTTGTCTGGTTATCTCTGCAGCCAGCCAGACTCAACCTGCAGCCAGCCAGACTCAACCTGCACCCAAGAAGGCCCTCCCGGACAGGTTTTCTTGGCGTTGGGATAAATTTGTGGTGGTTAAGGAAGCTTGCCAAACCCTAGTTCAAGCTATGTCTGCATTCATCTTGGAGTGAGAAACATCGGGTAGGGATTGTTGTTGTTTCTGTCAGGGCTGTGGAGTCGGTGCTCATTTTGGTGGAGTTGGAGTCGGAATCGGTATAAAATGGACTGACTCCGACTTCTAAAATATATAATAAACTGGGTACAGTAGTTCAATGCAGAATGTGCTGAATATTTTTTCATAGGAATTTGGGAAAGTTATGAAATGTCCTATAAATGGCTGTTCTATTCCTGATCTAAGGCGACATTCACACACAACGTTTTTGCTGCGTTTTTTGAGGATACGTTTTTCAGCTGCAAAAGCAGATCAGCTTTTTAAAAAACTGCATCACCCGAAAGGTTTTTGAGCTCATAGATAATGTTTTCAATAGCAAAAGTAGAGCAGATTTCTAATCTATCTATCCATCCATCCATTTACCCATATCTGTCTATCCATATCTTATCTGTACCAAAAAGAAAGAAAGCCGGGTAGCACACAGACTAACACTCCTTTTTTTTTTTTTTTTTTTTTTATATTTTTTTTTTTTTAGCACCAGTCAGGTACACCTCATAGCTGCCCAAAAGGACGCCCAGGACAGGCATTGTTCGTCTTCAGTAACACATCAACATCAATTTATAGTTGGAATAAATAGACTGCATTCACCACATCTTCTGAAGGTGCAGGCTTTATTTTCAAGTGTAGGGGTGTGCAGTATGAGGTTCTGCGGAACAGTATGAGGTAGCTCTGTTATCAGTTTCTTTGTTCCTGGAGTATGATACACAACAAACTTGCTCCCTCCCTCCTCCCCTCTTCATAGACTGTGAAGAATTTAGCGAGCTGTACCCTAAGAAAAGTTGGGTAAATACGTATTTCATGCAATAAAATGCATGTTATTTAAATCATACAATGTGATTTTCTGGATTTTTTTTAGTCTCTCACAGGTGAAGTGTACAATTGCAGACCTCTCCATTCTTTGTAGGTGGGAAAACTTGCAAAATTGTCAGTGTATCAAATTCTTATTTTCCCCACTGTACATGATTCCCTGTTCTTGCTGTCTTGCTGAAATTATAATATACATTATTTTATATTATAGGACAAAATTATTTTGAGAGTGAATTTATATGATTACAAAATGTCTATGAAGCTCCCCATGAAGTCAGCTGTATTTGAGCAGTTCACAGTGACTCAAGACGAAAAATATTTTGTGTGTCAATGTATGACAAGTGACCCAGAGGAAAACAAATGCTGTGATGCCAAAATCAGTGCATACACAGGCAGTGATAAAAATGCTCCTACAAGAGCTTCCAATCTAAAAAGACATTTACTTCCACCCAGAAGTTTTCAAAGCTGTGACTGAGGTAGATCACAGCAGCACCAAGAAACCCATGCCCAGCACTTCCTGCCAGGCAAAGGAGGAGGAAAGAGCATCTCAAACATCATTAACAAGATATTTTGTAAGTGACAAAGTTAATGTAACAATGACAGCAGATATGTTTAAAAGACAGCTCATACAGCTTGTTGTGAAGGACGGTGTACATTATCATTATTTGCATGACCAGCTTTTACAGCTCTTAATGGAGAAATGGCCCGCAAACTTGGTGTTTCCCTGGAAAGAGAAAGTATTAGAAAATTAGTTATTGAAGAAGCCCTTAACCAAAAGGAAGATCTTAGAAAGACTCTCAAAAGACGCTTCATGTTTCTTAAAATGGATGCCTGCACACGTCACAGAGTGAACTATTTTGCCATCAATGTTCGATATGTTTGTGACAACGAAGAAATTCTTACCAAGACACTGTCAGTAAAAGATACTAAAGCTCATCACAGCAGCCAGTTTCTCCAGGCTTAGTGGAAAAAGTTCTGCAAGATTACGAACTCCAAAAAGATCAGGTTCTTGCTATTGTAACAGACATTGCTTCAAACATGATAAGTACAATTAAACTGATGAATGAGAGTAATGAACAACAGCTAAAAGAAAAGTTAGGATTCAGTGTATTTGAGATGGAAGGCCACAGTGCTGTTCATGTAACTGAGGAACAAACAGATATTACAACAGAACAGCAAAATTATACTTTAGAAATAGGTTATCTTGTTGAAGCTGTTTCAAAACACTTTCATATTCATCACATGCGCTGTGTTGTGCACACGCTGCAGCTGGCAATAAGAGAGAGTCTGCAAGAGGGACATGCTGGAAATCTGATTGGAAAAGTGAGGAAATTGGTTATTGCCGCCAGAACCCCTAAAATTGATTCCGTCTTGAAGAGACGTGCTGGGAAAGGGGCAATTGTCGATCAAGCCACTCGATGGGGCAGCACTTATTTAATGATTGAGCGATTGCTTGAACTAAAACCGCTTCTTATAGATATGGCGAACCCTCAGGTAACCCTAAATAAATGTCAGTGGACACAGGTGGCTGAATTGAAGGAATTGCTTAATCACCCATTTACTGTGACTAAAAAATTACAAGCTGAGGATTTAACTCCTGGCATTTTCATAAGGGAGTGGAAGAACTTCCTATTTTGCCTGTCCCAAAGAGGAGGTTTAATCGCAGATGGCATTTCTGCTTCAATGAAACGGAGAGAGACACAGCTATTGGAAAATAAAATTTTTCTGGCAGCTGTTTATGTGGACCCAAGTCATCGTATATTGCTTGATGATCAACAGCTTACTAAAGGAAAAGAAGCTCTGACTGAGGTAGCAGTTAGGATGAGTGGCCTACAGGAGGACTGCCAGGCGCAAGAGGACTCGGGTCCTGACAGTGCTACTGCTGCCATATCTTCATCCTCATCATTTGAGGAGTTTGACTTTGACAAGTATTTGGATGACATGGAGCAAGCAGAGCGTTGCCGCAAGGAAAAAGATTTCACTCTGTCTCCTATAGCAAGCAGATTGACCGTATTTCAACAAAATGTTTTACTTGCTGTCAAAGAAATAGAAAAATTCAACCATTCATCAAAACTGACTGTGCAAGAGGCAATTCCTTTATACCCGGAAATTGTTAGAGATGTTGCCCATGTGGTTACAGCTTTGCCTCCAACCCAAGTTAGTGTAGAGAGGTTGTTCTCTGGCCTTAAAATTATCAGGTCAGATTTGAGGTCCATCTATAAAGGAGGATCTGATGGAGGCAATTCTATTTCTTAGAACAAATTCATAGACAGCACAAAAAGTTATTTAGTATGTTTTTGTTGAAAACTGTTTTTTGCCACTTATATAGTTTATTACATAGTGTCATATATATATTATTGTAGGGATTCTACTCGCTCAGGTGCAGCAGGAGACAATCATGAGGCAGGTTCTTTTAAAGATCATGAGGTTTATTTGCATCATAAACCCATAACGCAGCACGTCACAAAAGAAATAGCCTTTAGCTTAGGCAGAATAGAACACAAATATCCGTTACTTCAGGCTCAGACCTGGAGCCTCAGCACACACGGGAGGCTTAGGGTATGTGCACACGCTGCGGATTCCGCTGCGTTTCCGCAGCGTTTTTGGCCGCTGCGGACCCGCAGCAGGTTTAGCTGCAGTGTATAGTACCATTCAAATGAATGGTAAAAAAGAAACGCTGTGTAGACGTTGCGGAAAAATCCGCGCGGATTTGCTGCGGTTTTGAAACCGCAGAAAGAATTGACATGTCAATTCTTTTTGCGGAATCCGCAGCGGGTTCCTATCTCCACCATTGGAGATGGTGAATCCGCAGGACCAAACCGCAGGCAAAACCGCAGATAATCCGCAGGTCTTTTGACCTGCGGTTTATCTGCGGTTTTTGCAAAATCCGTGCGGATTAATCCGCAGCGGATTCCGCAGCGTCTGCACACACCCTTAGTCCTCCCCACATACAACTCCCTGTTTCAGGAGCAGTCTACATTATAAGGGTATATCCACACCCATGAACCCAGCAGCTGACTGGTCACGTGATTGTGACCTCACCACAGGTCCTTGCAAAACATTAGGAATATAGTGATATTAAATAGGGCTTACACTACATTACAGAGACAAGCCGTCTCTGAGACGCATACCTCCCATCAACTATACAACCCTTAGCCATGCCTATATATATATATATATATATATATATATATATATATATATATATATATATATATATATATATATATATATATATATATATATATGTGTGTGTATATATATATATATATGTGTAATCAATATTATATAGTGTATTACATATTTACAACTTATTAGTTTTTTTGTGTTCTAAAGTTGTATTCCAATAAATATATATTATGTTCTATCTAAATATCTTGACTGTTGTGTCATAAGAATGATTACATGTCTGATGTTCACATTGTACTACAATAAATTTTTCAATTAAATATAAGCAATATATGTGGGAGGTGGAGTCGGAGTCGGTGTAAGGGAAATTGAGGAGTCTGAGTCGCAGGTTTGGCTTACCGACTCCTCAGCCCTGGTTTCTGTCCTTCAAGGTGATTCCCAATTCTAGTCCCTCCGGTCAGTAGATTAATTTTTTGAGGCCCTGGGATTCATCTATGATTATGCTGACCTAGTTTCCCTTGCGGAGACAAGACTACTAAGCTTAAGCAGGGAAATTGGCCAGTGGAGGAGTTTTGATCAGAGTTCCGCAGATGGACTACTGACACCATGTGGAACAACTCTATCCTTAGAAATAATTTTTTGTCACAGTCTGTGAGAAAGGTTAAAAGATGCTCTTGTTTTGTAGTGAAACTGCTAAGTTATGAGAAAAACTCTCACGGTGCTAGCGGAGATCTCACCGAGGTCACCGCAGTTCAGCCCGGCTGGGAACGGAGCCTCAGTGACTGAAGGTAACCTCTATGACGCTGCGTTCCAAGCAGCTCATTCACCAGTAGTTCTCAGCCTAGACGGTCGCATCTTGGCACCATCCAGGTTGAAAACTGCTTATCCCCCAGACATGGATTACGGCGTGAGACAGAACGACAGACAGGTATGGTATATTGTAGTTTTTTGATTTTTGGTTTGTTACCTTAGAGCAATGGCTTTGATGGAATTAGGTGAGTATAACTGTGTTTTGTTATTTTTAAATAAAAATGTGTTTTATTTCTAATAAAAGACTTGATTATGTCTGTGTTTATTTACAATACAACTATAGGATTAGTAATGGATAGGTGTCTTATAGCCTCTCCATTACTAATCAGTAGGCTTGATTTCACCTGACAATACAAAGGTGACATCAACCCCACAAATATGAACCCCACCTGTCACTGCTACAGAGCAAGTGGGAAGATCTGTGCAAGGCATCAGAATTGGCGCATCTAATAAATGCGCCTTTTCTGGGCAGCTGCGGGCTGCTATTTTTAGGCTCGGGGGGGGGGGTGTCATCCATGGCCCCTTACCAGCCGGAGATTACCAGCCCCCAGTTACATAGTAACATAGTTTTGAAGGCTGAAGGAAGACCTTATGTCCATCTAGTTCAGTCTATTTTTAGTGCAGCTGTTCTGCATTGTTGATCCTGGGGAGAGTAGAAGCCAATTTTCTCCATAGGGAAAAAAAATTCCTTCCCCTCAGCTGGGTCAACCATCTACCTATAATATTCTGTTATTCGTAACCTTCTATACTGTTACTCACAAGAAAAGCATCCATTCCTTTCTTAAATTCATTCAGTGAGTTGGCCATCACCACTTCCTCAGGAAAAGAATTCCAGAGCCTCACTGCTCTTACCGTGAAGAACCCTCTTCTATACTGGTTCAGAAATTGTCTTTCCTCCAAACGAAGAGAATGCCCCCTTGTTCTTGTCACAGTCCTTGGTACAAACAGTTCATTGGAGAGATCTCTGTATTGCCCTCTGATATACTTGTACATATATATTAGGTCTCCCCTAAGTCTTCTCTTTTCTAGAGTAAATAGACCTAATTTTGATAACCTTTCTGGGTATTGTAGTGAACCAACTCCATTTATCATTTTAGTAGCCCGCCTTTGAACCCTTTCAAGTTCAGTAATGTCTTTCTTGAGCACCGGCGTCCAAAATTGCACACAATACTCCAAGTGTGGTCTGACGAGTGATTTGTACAGAGGGAGAATTATGTTTTCATCTCGTGTCCCCAGACCTCTTCTAATGCATCCCATGACCCTATTTGCTTTGGTGGCAGCTGCCTGACACTGGGCACTCCAATTTAGCTTCTTATTGACTAAGATGCCTAAGTCTTTTTCCATGTCTGATTTCCCCAGCAGTTTCCCATTTAGTAAGTAATTGTAGCGTCTGTTTCTCCTTCCCATGTACATAACCTTACACTTATCTGTGTTAAACCTCATTTGCCATTTTTCAGCCCAATTCTCCAATTTACTCAAATCTGTCTGTAGTTGCAAACTGTCCTCCTTTGTGTTAACTACCTTACATAGTTTTGTATCATCTGCAAATACTGATATTTTACTCTGTAAGCCATCCACTAGATCATTAATAAATATATTAAATAGTAGGGGGCCCAATACAGAACCCTGTGGTACCCCACTAGTAACCCTGGCCCAATCTGAGTATGCACCATTAATAACCACTCTTTGTTTTCTATCACTAAGCCAGCTACCTACCCATCTACACACATTTTCCCCTAGCCCAAGCTTTTCTCATCTTACTTACCAATCTTTTATGTGGGACAGTGTCAAATGCTTTAGAGAAGTCGAGATAAATGACATCCAATGATTCTCCTTGGTCCATTTGAGAGCTTACATCCTCATAGAAGCTGAACAGGTTAGTTTGACAGGAGCGATCCTTCATAAATCCATGTTGATATGGAGTTTAACATTTATTATCATTGAGATATTCCATAATGGTATCCCTTAGAAACCCTTCAAAAATTTTACCCACAACAGATGTTAAGCTTACTGGCCTATAGTTTCCAGGTTCCCTTTTACACCCCTTTTTGAATATTGGTACCACATTTGCTTGCCGCCAATCAAAAGGAACAGACCCTGTTTCTATAGAGTCTTTAAATATAAGGAATAGAGGCCTGTCTATCACATTACTTAACTCCCTTAATACCCGAGGGTGAATGCCATCAGGGCCTGGTGATTTGTCAATTTTAATCTTACTAAGGCGGTTCTGCACTTCTTCCTGGGTTAGGCAGGTAATACTTAATGGGGAGTTTACATTATCACTCTGCATTTCCCCTGGCAAATCCTTTTCCTGTGTGAACACTGTTGAGAAAAAAGTATTTAAAACATTTTCTTTTCCCACATCACTCTCTATGATTTCACCCTCATTGTTCTTTAAATGGCCGACACCATCAATTTTAATCATTTTACTGTTTATATAATTAAAGAATAGTTTGGGGTTTGTTTTCCTTTCCTTAGCAATGAGTCTCTCAGTTTCCACTTTTGCTAAATGTATTTGTTTTTTACACATTTTATTTTTTTCTCTATAACTTTTTAATGCTTCTTCATTCCCTTCTTGTTTTAGCTTCTTAAATGCCTTGTTCTTGTTATTTATTGCCCTTTTTACATCCTTGTTTAGCCACATTTGTGTTCTCCTGTTCCTAGCCCTTTTATTTCTGTACGGTATGGCTACCTCGCAGTGGGTGTGTAAAACTGATTTAAATATTTCCCATTTATTTTCTGTGCTCCTATTTTTGAGGACATTGTCCCAATCAATTCGGTGAAGGTCCTCTCTAAGCTGATCAAACTTTGCTTTCCTGAAACTCAGCGTTTTTGTAACCCCCTTCCAGGGCACCTGACTGAAGGACAAGTGGAATTGTATTATATTGTGGTCACTGTTCCCCAGGTGCCCATCGACTCGTACTTCTGTTATTCTATCTGGCCTGTTGCTTAAAATTAAGTCCAGAAGGGCTGTCCCTCTAGTTGGGCCCTGCACAAGTTGTGACAGATAATTATCCTTGGTCACTGACAGAAATTGGTTTCCTTTCTGAGATACGCAGGTTTCAGTTTCCCAGTCTATGTCGGGGTAGTTGAAGTCCCCCATAATAATCATAATAATCCCCCATTCATCCGCTCAATGCCGACTTTTATTCCCCATTGACTTGCATTGGGGTCGGGTTTCGGACGAAACTCCGACTTTTTTTTGCCCTAGTCGGACCAGTTTCATCTGAAACAAATTTTGTTTCATGAAACCCGATCCGATCAAAGTCGCTCAACTCTACTCACGTTTTTTTTTTTTAAATTCTTTATTTACAGCGCAGGAGGCGGCTAATGAATACACCCATCAGCTGCTCCTATGCTCGCTGTTTTAGTGGTAGTGTATGTCGGATGATGGGAGCTATAGTCCCATCAGCTGACATCAGTGACCGGAAGTAAACTTTATACCTCCGATCACAGCAGAGCTCTCACGCTATCTTTTGTCAGCGTGGGAACCAAGGCGCTGTGACTGGCGGGGATGATTTCTCCACCGATCAGAAGCAGTGTTTTCCGCTCTGTCATGCACATGGTAGCGTGACAAGCACCCGGTGTTCGGGCAGCCGAACCCGAACAGTAACACAGACTTTCTGGTGAAGTCCGTGTTCGGTGTCTTTGCCCGAACAGTAGGCGTTTGATACTGACGCCGAACTTTACTGTTCGGATTTGCTTATTTCTACTCTCCTGTAGTATTCTGGCTAAACCCATCCTCATATTTGCAATTGACTCTGCGCCTCTTGGTCAGGGGTGTTTTTTTACGCAAATTGTGCATAATTTTCAAACCTTCGCATAGGGGCCCTTCACAATGAGCTAATTTTTTGCTATGTTCTTGAAGGCCTTCCCACTCCCATTGTACTGGGCCTACCTTGGTTGTTTATGCACATTTCATTGTTGATTGGCAGTCCCAAGTATATAGTTAAGTGGAGTGATTTCTGTAAGAATAACTGCCTGAATACTCTTCTCTCTACCATCACCACTAAAACCTTACCCTCTTTTCTGTCCGAAAACTAGATTGTACAATCGTTCTGGCTCTGAAAGCTAGTCTATGAAGGATTATATCACCAAAAGTCTTTCAAAGGGACATATTAAGCCCCCGTCACACACAGCAATCTCGCTGCTGAGTCACAAGTTTTGTGACGCAACAGCGATCTCACCAGCGAGATCGCTGTGTGTGACACTTATCATCGACCGGGACCCACTGCCGGGTATCGCTGATCGTGCTGGAATGGCCAGGACATTTTTTTGATTGTTGGTCTCCCGCTGGCCAGCACGCATCGCTGCGTGTGGCAGGTGGGAGACCAGCGAGCGGAACGCTGGTAACCAAGGTAAACATCGGGTTTCTAAGTGCCGCGCGGCGCTTAGAAACCTGATGTGTACGTAAGATACCAGCGCGCTGGTGCAGGGAGCTGGTAACCAAGGTAAACATCGGGTTTCTAAGTGCCGCTCGGTGCTTAGAAACCCGATGTTTACCTTGGTTACCAGCTCCCTGCACCAGCGCGCTGGTATCTTAATGTACACTGCGGGTAACTAAGCGACGTGCGTTGCTTGTTACCTGCGTGTCGCTGTCCTGATCGCTGGTGAAGCTGCCTGTTTGGCAGCTCACCAGCAATCATGTAGCGACACACCAGCGATCCTGACAAGTTCATATCATTGTCGGGGTTGCTGGTTAGTCGCTATATGTGACGGGCCCCTTAGACCTTCCTCTACTCTCGTGGTAGCATGATTCTTTTTTGTCAAGAAAAAAGATGCGAGTCTGTGTCCTTGTTTAGACTTTCATGAGTTAAATCTGATTACCCTCTGAGACCTTTAGCACCTTCTGCTTATTCCTGATTCTTTAATCAGATTGGTACTAAATGGCTCTCCTTATTGAATCTCCAGGAGACCTATAATCTGTTTTATAATCAGAGATGGGGATTAGGAAAAAATGGCCTTTAATACTCCTGAAGGTCATTATAAAAATCTCGTCATGCCATTTGTTCTGACTGCTCCCGCCATTTTCCAACATTTCTTCAATTACATTTTCCGTCATTTCGTAGGCAGATTTCTGGTGACATATCTCGACATTTTGATTTATTTACCCCATTTTGAGACACCTCAGGTACACATCAGGCAGGTACTACAGATATTACGGGCTCATAAACTGTAAGCTAAACTTGAAAAATGTGTATTCGCCATACAGGAGGTTCATTTTAAAGGGAATCTGTCACCCCTTTTTTGAGATATCATTCAATTGTTTTTTTAGATCGGTTCCGATGTATGTAAACTGCCACGGTCCGGTCCAATGGGCGGGGCTTATTCAACTGCTCCCCTATCCCTGTCTTGCTCTACACAAGAAGAAATGCGTAGAGCTAGACAGGGAGGGGGGGGAGCAGGTAAATAAGCCCCGCCCAGCAGACCGGACAGCGGCAGTTTCATACATCTGAACCGATATAAAAAAGGTATTTATGCATGAAAGGTGCGGGGTCGGGGGAAGCAAAAGTACTAAGAGAATCCTTATGTGACACACAATTGAATGATATCATTTTATGATATCTCAAAAAAGGGTGACCGATTCCCTTTAAGATACCTGGTGTCGTCTTTAGGTTTCCGGATGGACTCTGATAAAGTCTAAGCAGTACTGGAATGGGATTCTCTTTCAAATCTGAAAGCCTTACAATGTTTTCTGGGGCTGGCCAATTAGTATTAAAAGTTTATCCAGGAATTTTCTTCAATTGTCAAACCTCTCACTGACATGACCAAAAATGGCACGGATTTTCGAATTGGGTCATCCTTGTTAGCCCGGCGTTTATTTCCCTGAAGAAATATTTTGCCACGGCACCTGTACTTGTACAACCCGGTGTTTCTTAACCATTTATTGTTGTGGTTGATGCGTTTTAGGCTACTTTCACATTAGCGTTTTTTAGCGCTGCGCTTCGTGCACAATAGAAACACATGCAAAAAACACATCATGCGTTTTGCATGCATTTGCTTTTTTAGGCGCATGCATTTTAACCAGTTTCTTGCCATGTTAACTCTTAAAACGCATGCGATTTTAAATGCAGGCGTGCGCATGTCCATGCACACGCCTGCGTTCCCATAGACTGTAATGTTATTTTGTCGCATTCCGTGCGCAAACGTGCACATGCATTTTTTTGACACAGGTTGGACCAACCAAAAATGCAACAGGTTGCGTTTGGCGCGCCTAGGCGCACATTGCAAAAAAAGCGTGCGCACGAAAATGCATACAAACGCGTGCAAACGCTAGACCATGCGCCCGCCATGCTAAACATAGGGGCGCATGGACGCGCACGATGCGCTGCGCTAAAACCGCTAATGTGAAACCAGCCTTGGGCGTTGGGGCCATTTGATCATAGGGTCATCTCCTGGCATCCATGCGCTTTTTGTCTTAAAAAAAAAAATAAAAAAAAAAAAAAATTGAAAAAAAGAACTGATATTGGTAATCGAGAACTTTTGGCTATTAGATTGGCTTTTGAGGAGTGGCATAATTTTCTGGAGGGGGCAGCTCACCCTGTCATGGTGACTACCGACCATCTATTGTATGTGAAATTGGCTAAATGTCTCAATCCGAAGCAAGTTAGGTGGTCTTTTTCACTAGGTTTACCGTATATACTCGTGTATAAGCCGACCCGAGTATAAGCTGACCCCCCCCTAATTTTGCCACAAAAAACTGGCAAAACTTATTGACTCGCATATAAGCCTAGGGTGAAAAATGCAGCAGCTACTGGTAAATTTAAAAAATAAAAATAGATACCAATAAAAGTAAAATTGGTTAAATATTTTTGAATATCCATATTGAATCAGGAGCCCCATATTATGCTCCATACAGTTCATGATCGCCCCATAAGATGCTCCATACAAAATACTCCCCATATAATGCTGCACAAAGGTTAATAATGGCCCAATAAGATGCTCCATCTATAATATGCCCCATATGCTGCCCCATAAAATGCTCTATAGATTATGCCCCATAAGATGCTCCATAGATTATGCCCCATAAAATACTTCATGGATTTTGCCCCATAAGATGCTCCATTGATTATGCCCCATAAGATGCTCTTTACATTATGCCCCCATAAGATGCTCTTTACATTATGCCCCATAAGATGCTCCATACATTTGCCCCCATAAGATGCTCCATACATTATGCCCCCATAAGATGCTCCATACACTATGCCCCTATAAGGCTGGTTTCACATTTGCGTTAAAACAACGCTGCGCCCTGCGTCGTTAAGCCCCGCCCCGAGCCGGCTCCCTGCCCGCCCCATCCGGGATCACCGCCTACTTTCGCATTTGCATGCATGCGATCGGCGCACCCTATCTTTAGCATAGGGTGCGCAGATCATGCGCTGCCAGTGTGAAAGTAGCGTGCTGCGCACTGTTGACGGTGCGCCGTGCGCGCCGAAATGCAACATGCTGCATTTCGGCGCGCACGGCGCACCGTCAAAAGTGCGCAGCACGCTACTTTCACACTGGCAGCGCATGATCTGCGCACCCTATGCTAAAGATAGGGTGTGCCGATCGCATGCGTGCAAATGCGAAAGTAGGCGGTGATCCCGGATGGGGCGGGCAGGGAGCCGGCTCGGGGCGGGGCTTAACGACGCAGGGCGCAGCGTTGTTTTAACGCAAATGTGAAACCAGCCTAAGAGGCTTCATACACTATGCCCCATATGCTGTCCCATAAGATGCTCCATACATTATGCCCCCATAAGATGCTCCATACATTATGCCCCCATAAGATGCTCCATACATTATGCCCCCATAAGATGCTCCATACATTATGCCCCCATAAGATGCTCCATACATTATGCCCCCATATGCTGCTCCATAAGATGCTCCATAGCATAGGCTCCATATGCTGCAAATAAAAAAAAGACATGCTCACCTCTCGTCGCTGGGGGCCAGGTGCCGGTGTCCTGAGCAGGTGGGGACACTGGCGCGCTATGGGGGACAGGTGCCGGTGTTACCGCTGGCTCAGGACCCTGGCACTGGCGATATTCACCTGTCCCCGGTCCATTGCTTCGCGCCGCTCTATCTTCTGGGTCCCCCTGTCAGTGACTGTTCAGGCAGTGGGTGCTGCGCGCACTAATTACGTCACTGCGCCCTCTGACCTGAGCATCACAGCCAGAGGACGCGGAGGACAGAGCGGCCGCAGCGGTGGACTGGAGACTGGTGAATATCGCATATACTCACCCCCTCCTGGCACGGTCTCTGCAGCCCATCTGCTTCTCCCACGTTCTCCGGCAGCTATTCCTTCCTTCAGCGGTCACGTGGTACTGCTCATTAAAGTCATGAATATGCGCATATTCATGACTTTAATGAGTGGTGCCACGTGACTGCAGAAGGAAGGAATAGCTGCCGGAGAACGTGAGAGAAGTGGGGGGGCTGCAGAGACAGCACCAGGGGGGACAGTATGATCTGACGTTCCCCCTCCCCCGCCGACCCCGTTATATAACTCGCGTATAAGCCAAGAGGGGGACTTTCAGCCCAAAAAAATGAAGTGAACATCTCGGCTTATACGTGAGTATATACGGTAATTTCTTTGTCACTTATCGTCCTGGGGTTAAGAATAGAGATGAGCGGACATCTGGATGTTCGGGTCCGGCGGGTTTGACCGAACAGTTACGAAAAGTTTGGGTTCGGGTACCAAAACAGTACCCGGATCCGAAACCGCACCCCATTCGCTTTAATGGGGGGCCCAAACATCCAGTGTTTGCCACACTGTCAAGTGCATGACAGCACGGCAAACACTGCTTCTGATCTGCAGTGAAATCATCGGCGGTCAGAGAGCCGCTTTTCCCAAAAGACAGCGTGAGCGCTCATCTGTGATCGGAAGTATAAAGTTTACCTCCGGTCACTGGTGTCAGCTGATGGGACTTCTGCTCTCATCATCCGACACCTGCAGCCTCTAATAACAGTGAGAGCAGGAACGGCAGATGAGAGTATTTATTTGCTGCTCCTGCACTGTAAATAAATAATTGAAAAAAAACCTAGCATGTGTTCCCCTGTACTTTTGCTAACCAGCCAGGCAAAACTCACAGCTGCGGGCTGCAACACTCAGCTGTCAGCTTCAGCAAAGCTAGTTAATAAGAATAGAAGGGTCCACACGCTGTTTGTTTTTTTTTAAATTATTTAAATAAATAAAATGGCATGGGGTCCCACTACTTTTGACAACCAGCCTTACTAAAGCAGACAGCTGAAAGAGAGCTGGCATTCTCAGGCTGGTAAGGGGCCATGGATATGGCCCCTCCCCAGTCTAAAAATAGCAGCCCTCAGCTGCCCAGAAATGGCACATCTATTAGATGTGCCAATTCTGATGCTTTGCCTGGCTCTTCCCAGTTGCCCTACTTAATTAAAAAATACACACCGAACACCTAATCCACTGAAGCCAATGTCTCCTGCAACAAAAATAAAATAGTAAACCACAATATTCCTCACCTGTCCACCGAGAAGATAATTCATAATGTCCCGCATTGATCCTGATAACTTTGAGATCAGTGACTGTTCTCAAGAACAGCTGGCTACACACTGACACAGGAGGTAATCGCTCCCACAGTGTATAATGCTAAGCTGCAGTGAGTTCTCATGCAGCGGTGGTGCCGTGAGATCACCGGAGCTGATCAGCTGATGAACTGCGATGAACTCTCTCACGGCAGCTTAGTAATACACTGTGGGATCGATGATGCTCCTGTCAGTGTATCGCCATTGGCCGCTTAGAGCAGTCACATTTCACGATGTGACTGCTCTACAAGTGAGATCGCCATGGAACACTCTGGATTATGTGTCAGGAGAGTATATGGGAGTTTATTATTTTACAATTTTATAGGAGACAAGGGCATCGGGGATTTGGTGTTAGGTGAGTATAATGTGTTTTTATTTGAATGTGTTTTAGCACAGGCGCCGGCTGCCGAGAGGCTACTTCCCTAATCAGCGGCTCTTGCTATCACTGTTATCAATGAAAGCAGACGTAGCCTGATGGGAGTAGTCTCTCATCAGCCGACGCTTGCTGACCTGCGGTAAGCGCTTAGTTACCCGCTGTTTACCTTGGATATCAGCTCCCAGCGCGAGCACGCTGGTATACAGGGTACACAGAGAGTAACTAAGCGACACACGCGCTTGTTACCCATGTCGTCGCTGGTCCTGATCGCTGGTGAGATCTGCCTGTTTGGCAGCTCACCAGCGATCATGTAGCGACACACCAGCGATCCTGACCAGGTCATATCGTTGTCGGGATAGCTGGTGCGTCGCTTAGTGTAACGGGGGCTTAAGGCCACTATTTGGATTTGAATTGCCATGGCAAACATCAGGACCACACAATCATGATCTCAGCATGTCCATGGTTTTAAAGAGGGAGCCCCCACACTCAGTTAACCATTATTAGGATGTAGTCTCTATTGTCAGCAGCATATAATGGGTTAAACAGATAGGGATGGTGCCAACACTGATTGTGGCTGATGCATTACGTTGTCAGCTATAGTGGACAGCCGACAACTGTTACCTGTATGGGGATGCTATTCTCTAAAGACATATCGGCCAAGACATATTGGCGTTCATTAAGAGGTTAATCAACTGGAAAAAAGAAACCTGACAACCCAGGGTTGAAGTGGTCAAAAAGTTGCATAATAAGTTTGTACAAAAAGTAGAAAATGTATCAAAATAGTAAAGTATTGTAAATGGCATATTAAGAGTATAAAGAGACAAATGAGAAAAGATTTGCAGCGCTACGTAAATGATGTTGGACTCACCATTCATATCAATTAGTGCAGGAGGATGTAATTGTGGGGATAGAGAAGGCGCTGGCTAAATACCAATAACTCCAAATGGACTGGACCTCACCAATTAGCTTACAGCATGGGAGAATTAGAAAAGGCATTTTTTGGCTATGCATGAGGATTTTGGGACTTATATGCAGATTGTTGGACTGCTATACAAGAAGTCTTAGGCCAGGTGCCCACGATCCAGAACTAACACCGCTTGTTCGCTGCGTTCAAAGAGCTGCTTTCTATTGAACGTAGGTAAATTTACCGCTTTCAATTAATTTCTATTGATGTAATTTCTGTTGCGGAGACTGGCGTCTCCACAAGAAATATAGGCATGCTTCGGTCTGTCCGTCTCTGCAGGTGTTCCATGGCCGTCTGTGCACACATAGTGGAGGACATTGGATTTCTAGAAATCCCATCCACTCTGATGTAGTAATCTTAATAATCTTTATATAGCGCTAACATATTCCGCAGCGCTTTACAGTTTGCACACATTATCATCACTGTCCCCGATGGGGCTCACAATCTAAATTCCCTATCAGTATGTCCGTAGAACTCGGAAGAAACCCATGCAAATACAGGAAGAACTCCTTGCAGATGTTGTCCTTGGTGGCAGCACTCAGCCACCGTGCTGCCCATATGTAACATCTATCGGCTGCGGGTGTGGCGCTGCATAAATACACAGCATCAAACCCGCAGCACTTCCTGATTGTGGGCACGTGCCCTTAAGACCAAGTTGACACTAGGCGTTTTTGCAGCTTTCTTTTATGCTTTTTTAATGTAAATTTTCAGCTGCGTTTCACAGTGCCGGCAGTGTTTGAGATTTCAGAAATCTTATGCAAACTGCTTGTTTTTTTTTTTGGTCTTCAGGATTTTGTACGTTGCAAGTTTTTTTTTTTTTTTTGCACAGTGGGGCATGTCACTTCTTTCAGCGTTTTTCACCCATCGAAATGATTGTGTGGTGAACAAAAACACACCAAAAAATGCAGGTATCATGTTTTGCTGCGGTTTTTGTGCCAAACTCTGATTGTATAGAATAGGTCTGTTTTTTTCAACACTAAACTTTATCAGCATGCACAAGAGACAAAACTAGCATGGCGGAACCGCAGCAAAAAAACACAGCGAAAAAACAAAGCATGTTTTTTTTTTTTTTTTCTTTTTTCTGCAGCTTCATTTCTGCCAAGAGATCAAGTTTTGCTGCTGAAAAACCGTCTAGTGTGAACTTACCCTGAGGCTGTGTGCCCACGTAAGTGTTTTTGAAGCATTTTTCGGGGTCAAACCGCTTCAAAAACGCTTAAAATAAGCATCCCATTCATTTTAATGCATTTTGGCCTTTTTGTGCCTATGTGAGCGTTTTTTTCCGCGTAGGAAACACTTAGCAGTTAAAAACGCAGCATGCTCATTAATTTTGCGGAAAAGTCCGTGTTTTTAGCTATTTCCTATGAGTCCAGAAGACGCGCGGAAATAAAACACGCGTTTTCTGGGAAGGAGTCCGTTTCTGAAGCAGAAATTTTCTGCATACGTGGGCACATAGCCTAAAGGTGGTATCTTTAGATAATATTTGGAAACTAAATATCAATCTAATCAGCTCCTCCTGCTGTATAACATGCCACCTGCAGATTGGACTGAAGTCTCAAGGTGACATGTTGCCTTTAGTTTGGCAATTACTGGTAAGATATGTCATGCAGGTTTAAGATACAGTCTATGGCTAGGTACACATTAGCGTTTCTGTGCACAGCGTATCGTCTGCATGCTGAAACGCATTTAAACGCATTCTTACGCTGCATTTTTTATCCGCATCAGCTTATGCATGACGCCCAAAAAACCGCGTGTACATGCGTTTTGGTATGCGTTTGCGTTGTTTTTGCGTATGCTTTAGAAATTTCCAAGAGAATTTCCTTGACACAAGCCACGTCCAATGGGCGTGTCTCATGGGAATTCCGCATTCAGTCTGAAGTACGCATGCGTATCAAACGCATCCATTCACATATCCATGCGTACCAATGCATTCCCATAGACAGTAATGCCTGCACATATTTGACGGATAAAAGAATGCAACATGTTGCGTTCGGCAGGGCGCAGCAAAATGACGCATGCGGATGCATCCACACCCAGTCTGTTGCAAATGCATGTCCCTGCGTACACAATGTTAAACATAGGTATGCAAGACACATGCGGATCGATGCAGATCTCTACGCAGGCATACGCTGCGTACACATACACAAACGCTAATGTGAACCTGGCCTATCTCTATGATAAAGAACATGTTTGTTCTTTGGGTCAGCCTGTGGCCAGGTCTTTCCTTTGTTTCTCTGGCTACAGTCCTGCCCCGGAGCATGTGCATATCATTAACTGAAAACTTCTAGCACAGATTACACAAGAACCACAAGACGGATTTCTTCACCCTAGGTAGCATTTAAATCAGTTTAACAGCGCCAACCTGACAATGTCTGTAGGTTACTTGGCAAAATCCTGCTGACTACTGGTTCGCTTTAAGTCTGTACTTTTCCATGCGCTATTGAGCAAATGCAAGTATTTTTCCATGTTTAAGAAATGATCTTCTCTATGTACAAGTTGATTGCCAAGCTATGAATGTAGACTTGCCTCATAGTGGTTCCTGACTTTGGCAGTAACGCCAATATTGACGTGTGCTGCTTGCTTTGGCTTGAACGTATATATTGATGTTACCATTATGACCAGTGAGCATGCTGGCTTTAATAACACGGCATTTTATAATTTATACTGCGAGACCCACAAACATTTAGTTTGAAAGTAATGCAAACCAACAATTCTTGTTTCCGAATGTTAAGGGGAAAATATAGAAATTGTCTTTCTATCTCTCTCTATTTAGGCCTTCATTTTGTTTAGTATATGGGGGCCCTACTGTCATGGTATGCCTAGGTTACTTTAGGCAAAAACCCCGGGACCCCTACGATGTCCCTCAGACTAGGGGAACCCTGTCTGTCCCTCTACCCAGGGTTTACACTGAAGGTGTGCCTGCCTGAGCCTCCACCCTGTCCCTGTCTCCTGTCCAGCCCTAAGCTGAACCCACCACCCTCCACCCAGTGAGGGGACCAGACACCAGACCCCACAAATACGTATGGACAGGGGTAAAAGAAACACCACACCGTTAATACACAAGGGAATACAATAATGTGCAAGGGCAACCAAATATATATATAACAGATTGGAGAAAGAACCACTGAGGGATATACTGCACCAGATATCAGACGCTCCAACACAACCACTGCTGACCGGTATTGCTAGCACTAGGCTAAAGCTATAGTCGGCGACGCCCATAGTCAGGACGAACTATTTAAAGACCAAGGGCGTGGCCCATCCCTCAGCCAGCATGACAACCTGGTTAACCCTATCCCGACTGGAACAGAATACCCAACAGGGTATTACCGCTGTCTGCCGGACACCCTGGTGTGAACAGTGTCCGACATGACACCTACATGTTCCTGGCATATGCACTGAATGGCCACTTAACCATCCGTCAGGAACAATGCCTTCACTAACGAGTTCATGTACAATGTGCCTGTCAGGCGCAGGCTAGAAAAATGCCTGTAATATCTAATTTTCTCTTCAGTGCTCTAAAAGTGATCAGTGCAAAGAAAAAAAAAAACATTGAGGAAGTGGAAAAAAGAAACACACAGAGGGGGATAAAGCTGCTGGTTATGTGACAGGCTCTGTGTAAAATCCTGTCTGAATAGCATGCAGATTGACCAAAAAAATGGAGGTAATCATAGTTATAGTTTATACCTCATTATGGTTATTACAGGTGCCTAGCCTGTAAGGTTTTTCTTAATTTTACTGGAATCGCCTAAGTTATGATGTATTTCCACTACCTCCAGGCATCATTTCTGAAAATTTTTTCTTTTTATTAATAGCCATTTTTTTTATATTTGACTTATAGTAGTCCTATTATACCCCATTTTCACTTTTTATTCCAACTTTTACTTCTTTCACTCAATTTTTGCTTTTATTTTAAATTTGTCTTTAGACAAATATGTCGGTACACTATTTTAATAATTTTTAAGTTATTAATAAAACATTAGTTTTTAAATGGCTCTATATTTATTACTTTCCTCAGTTTTATCTTCACATATTTCTACAACCCACACAAGTGGCTCAGGTAGTGCAGCTCATCCAGGATGGCACATCAATGCGAGCTGTTGCAAGAAGGTTTGCTGTGTCTGTCAGCGTAGTGTCTAGAGCAGGGGTGGGGAACCTCAGGCCCCAGGGCTATTTACGGCTCTTAATGACCTTTTATCCGGCCCCCCGGGCAGATTCTCATGGACTGCAGTGCTTTGCCAGGGAGTTGTATTTTGACTGCCACTAGCTCCTTAATTTCTTCTTGCTCTGTGAGCATACACACGCAGTGTTCACTACTGAACACAGATGGGTATGCAATGAAAGATTACGTCCTGACACCAATGCTAGAGTCAGGATGTACTTAGTGGGCGGAGTTTGTACGGCCCTTGAAGGATGGTATAAATATCCAAATGGTTCTTGGAAGAAAAAAAGATTCCTCACACCTGGTCTAGAGGATGGAGGCGCTACCAGGAGACGTGGAGGGGGGGAGCCATAGGAGGGCAACAACCCAGTAACAGGACCGCTACCTCCGCCTTTGTGCAAGGAAGAACAGGATGCGCACTGCCAGAGCCCTGCAAAATGACCTCCAGCAGGCCACAAATGTGCATGTGTCTGCACAAACGGTTAGAAACCGACTCCATGGGGATGGTCTGAGGGCCCTTCATCCTCATCACTCTTACCATCTTGCTCTGTTTCATAATCAGTTTCACATACTTCCGCCTCATCATGAGAATCATTCTCACTTTCTTCTCTTAAATCCTCATGCAGTGTGGGGTCTGCATCATCATCTAACTGCATCTTTACTTAATCAACATGAAAGGGTTTTGACAAATCATACATATTCCTCTCTATTTCAGCAGATAATCTGAAGCAAGAGAGAGGGAACAATGTGCCTGAGAGGCAAACTCTCATTTGTAAGAAAACTTTACTTGTTTCTATGAAATATCCACAAACTTTGCACTCTCCATTATCTAAAACCAGCTAAAAAAAAGCTAAATTAATAATTGTGATGACTAAAAACCCAAAATACCAACCTTATATAGTGTGACGTGTTCAGGAACAATGTGTGGGAGAAGCCAGCAAAGTTATTTCTGCTATTCTGAGTCTCTGCAGTACAACTGTGATTTCGGGCTTCACAAAGCATCAAGAGTCAGGAAGGTATCGGGGGGTGGGGGATTTACTGACATTATGATGAGGAGGGAGAAATGAAATTAGATTAGTTGTTCCTGACGGAGGGTTATTTTCTTTATGGTCACCCATCGTGTAGTACGTTGGACCTCCTTGGGCCTTCAGATCTGCAGGAGTTTGTTGGAACATAGATTCCACTAGAGGTTGGGCATAGGATAATAATTACCGCAATTTAGATGAAAGTGCTGACATGAACTGAACAGCCTGTTCTACTGTGGCACAGAGATGTTCTATGGGATAAAGATCTGGGTAGTGTGAAGTCATAACATTTCAATGTGCCCAAATGGAACAGCCAATTGCCCGAGGCTTGCATTCAAAAATATAATTAGTAAAAGTTGTATTTTCAAATAAAATTGTTGGAATGACTGTAGTGTGAATTTAACGCAAGCCTGTCAGCAGGATTTTGCTAAGTAACCTACAGACACTGTCAGGTTTCCGCTGTTAAACTGATAAAAATGATACTTGGGGTGAAGGAATCCGTCTTGTGGTTCTTGTATAATCCAAGTTTTCAGTTAATTATATGCCTGTGCTGCGGGCAGGACTGTATGCAGAGTCTTATCATCCTGCTTTAAGCCAGAGAAACTATTGAAATACCTGCCCACAGGCCACCCCGAAGCACAAACTGTCTCTCTGTTTCTATGATGAGGAACATGTTTGTGCTTCCGAGCAGCCTGTGGACAGATCTTTCCTTGGTTTCTCTGTCTTAGAGCAGGAATATAAGACACTGCCCACAGTCCCGCCCTGGAAGAGGAGCATATCATTAGCTGAAAAAGTTCTAACACTGATTACGCAAGAATCATAAGATGGATTTCTTCACCCCAGGTATCATTTTAATCAGTTTAACAGAAGCAACATGATAGTGTCTGTTGGTTAAGGCCCCATCAGCCACAATGATCTCGCCAGCGACATCGCTGTGTGTGACATGGATCAGCGACCATCCCCCCTGCCGGGTATCGCTGATTGCGCTGGAACGTCCTGGGCCGTTTTTTGATCGTTGGTCTGCCTCTGGCCAGCGCGCATCGCTGCGTGTGGCAGCGAGAGACCAAAGATCAGCGACGCTGGTTTCCAATGTGAGCAGCGGGTATCTAAGCCGCACGGCTCTTAGGGTACCGTTACACCTAGCGATGCACCAGCGATCCCGACTAGCGATATGACGCGGTCAGGATCGCTGGTGCATCGCTAGGTGGTCGCTAGTGAGCTGCCAAACAGGCAGATCTCACCAGCGACATCACTGGGGACGGGGATCGCTACTTACCTGTCAGACTCGGCGATCCTGCGTCCTCCCGCCCGGCTCCACGTGTCGCTCGTCGGCGCCACAGGAAGCCCAGCAGGAAGTGACCGACGAGGAATGGTCCAGGACGTTCTCGCGCGATCAGCGATAACCAGCGGAGGAGCGGTCGGAGGTAAGTATCACATGCAGCGATATCGCTAGCAATATCACTGCAACGTCACAAAATCGGTGACTTTACAGTGATATTGCTAGCGATATCGCAGTGTGTAACGGGGGCTTTAGATACCCGCTGTTTACATTGGAAACCAGCTTGCTCACTGGTCTTGATCGCTGGTGGGTCTGTCTATGTGACAGCTCACCAGCGATCACCTAACTATATCCCAGCGATCCCATCCACGTCGGATCGTTGGTGGGATCGCTGGGACATTGATACATGTAACGGGGCCCTTACTTAGCAAAATCCTGCTGACAGGTTCGTTTTAAAAAAAAAAATAAAATAAACTGCTACAATCAAGGGAAAACTTGCTCCTTTGTCCAAACCGACTTGTGAATAATCCAGTTCCTCTCTTGCAGCTTCCCACTTGTACTCTCACTAATTAGTATTGCCAATTTTATTGTTTCACTGTTCAATCTTAACTTGCATTGTCTTGTGATTTTGGTCAAAATATAGTTCAGGATGCGAATGTATTTGCGATTACTGCTTTCTGCCTTCTAAATCCTCGTGGCTCAATAGAAATCTCAGTTCATCTGATGAGCCAATGGTTTCTTACTGCTCGGTGAAATAATCTTTGCGCTTTGTTTCCCTTAGACGACAATTAACTGGTCAGCTGCTGGTATAGCTCATCCATGTTATGGGACAATAAGTTGTGTTCAGACACACGGGGTGGAGCACCACCATTCAATGTGGCTGTAATTTGCCGTACTTTTTTTTTATCATAAAGGTTTTTATTGAGTTTTCAGAAAAAATACAAACTTCTCATACAAAAACATCAAGAACAGGAGCAATGAGTAGCAAGAGGTGGAATAACCTCGAGCCATTATTAGAATATCAATCTGGGACATTAAATACCCCTTCCAACAACAACTTGAACATAGAAGCGGGGAGAGGGGGGGGGGGAGGGGGAAAGGGGAAGCAGCTCTACATGCATGGCATTCTTAGGCACAATCAATTTATTTATGGTGTAGGTGTCTGTATCTGGGGGAGGGCCGTTGCATAAAGGGAAGTGGCCCACGGATGCCATTGTTTAAGTCTCACCGTTCTCTTCTCTAGATTGGGGGTCAAGTTGGTTTCGTATAGCCAGTGTAGGTTGGTCCTCTCAATTAGTTCTGTTTTTGTAGGGGGGCTCACCGACCTCCACTTGTATGCCACACAGTACCTGCCGGCTATGAGAATGTGAGAAATGATATTTTTTAAAAGATTCGGGATCCCATCTAGGCCAATGTGTAGCACCGCTAAGGTTGGGTTTGGGGAAAGACGGAGACTAGTAACCTCATGGATTAGATTGAACACCTCCTGCCAGAAGTTAGATAACTTAGGGCAAAACCACCACATATGACACAAGGTGCCCCTGTGGTTGCATCCCCTCCAGCACAAAGGTGACATATGTGGGGAAAAAGAAGCCAGTTTAGTAGGGGAGTTGTACCACCGCAGATGAACCTTTTTTAATTGCTCTATGTGATTGAGACATGAAGAGAATTTGTGGATCCATTTTGAGGCCGCGAACCATTCTTGCGACGGAAGCTGAGAGGCTAGATCTTTTTCCCATTTGAGCATATACGGCAATTGTTTGTCCGGTTCCGGGGAGTTTAGCAGGTTATGGATGTATGAAAGGCCTTTGATTTTGCTATTTTGAAAGAATTTTTTAATTGCGGCGTGGTCGGCTGTTGTGGGAACCGGTAGGTGAGGAGCGGACTGAAGGAAGTGACGTATTTGAAAAAACTGGAATAAACTGTGTCAGGGGAGGTTAAATTTAACACACATTTCTGAGTACGGGAGTAGGACGCCTTCTCTATAGAGATCTGCTAGGGTAATTGGACCTCCACGTGTCCAGGCGGCAAGATTCAAATTCGGAATGAAGGCTTCCAGCGATCTAAGGGGAAGGCTGGGACCTAGAGCCTGTGACACTGGCTTGCTCCATAAGGACCAAGCTTTCTTTAGAGCTGCTGTGGTGGGTAGAAGATCGCCGGGAGGCGAAGGGGTTAGGAGCAGGGAGTCTATGAATTGTTTAGGGGAGTGGGCCTGTGCCCAGGTGTACTCAATCTGTAACCATCTCAAGTCTGAATCATTCTTCCACCAATCTCGAGCCGGTTCCAGGATAGCAGCTCTGTGATATGTTAGAATATTAGGAATACCCATTCCTCCACCACTGAACGGGGCATGCATACATCTCAGGGCTATTCTAGGTTTTTTCCCAGCCCATATAAATTTACTCATTAGCGAATGAATTTTGGTGAGATACCGTTGCGGAATTGTTAGGGGCAGGCACCGAAGAAAGTAGATAATTTTTGGGAGGCAGATCATTTTAAAAGTCTGCATTCTCGCCACCCAAGAGAGCGGGAGAAGAGAAAGGCGAGTAAGTTCTTTATCCAATGAGGTGTGCAGGGTCAGCAGATTTTTCGGGATCACGGAGTGTAGCGGGGCCAGTATAATACCCAGGTAGGGGATTCCCTCGTCTTCCCATTTGAAAGGGTAAAGATGAGAAAGAGTGGCTCTGGTAGAGGCTGGCAAGAAGAGCGGAAAAATTAAGGACTTGGTAATATTAAGCTTGTAATACGAGACTTGAGCGAAGGAGGACAGGATCTCCATTACGTGTTGTAGGGACACCTCTACATTAGTGCAAGATAGAATCACGTCATCTGCATATAGACTGACCACATGATTTATACTCCCCACTCGAATCCCCGAGATCCGAGGGCATTCACGGATAGTCTGCGCCAGAGGCTCTATAGCAAGGGCATAGATGATAGGGGAGAGCGGACACCCCTGGCGTGTCCCATTGGTTAATTCAAAACTCCGAGATATAAATCCGGATGCCAGAACTTTGGCGTTAGGGTTAGAGTACAGCGCCATTATGGCATTAAGTATGGGGCCTTTGAAACCAAACTTGGCCAGAACAGATTTCAGATATCCCCAGTGCACCCTGTCGAACGCCTTCTCTGCGTCCAGGGACAGGAATACACTGGGGATTTTCCTCCCCTCAGCCACCGCAATCAGATCGAGCATACGTCTCGTCCCATCTTTCGCCTGCCTCCCCGCCACAAACCCCACTTGATCCGGGGAAATCAGTGATGGAAGAACTTTATGTATTCTAGCTGAGATTATTTTGGCGTACAATTTTAAGTCGCAGTTTAGGAGGGATATTGGCCTGAAGTTTCCCGGTGAAATAGGGGGTTTTCCTGGTTTTGGCAGGGTAGTTATAATGGCCTCTAGATTATTTGGTGAAATATCTGCTGTGGCTCGCCAAGAGGAGAAAAGTCTCAGGAGGAAAGGAGACAGGGTTTCAGTGAATTGCCTATAATAGGAGTTAGTGAGGCCGTCTGGGCCTGGAGCTGAATTTCTTTTGGCTGTGGTCACCGCCTGGCGAACCTCTTCCAGAGAAAAAGGGGAATTTAGTTGCTCCAGCTGTACTGCAGATAACCGAGGAAGATTAATATTGTTTAAGAAGGAATTAATTGCCGTTTGGGTAGGCTTTGGGGCAGTGGGGTCATTTTTAAGGTTGTAGAGAGACTGGTAAAAGTCAGCGAATGCGTTGGCTATTTCCGTTGGGTTGCGTATTGTGGCATTAGAACCCGTCACGAGGTATTCAATTTTATTTTGCATTTCTCGTTTTTTATCCCTCCTGGCTAGTAAGGCACCCGCCCTGTCACCCATCACATAGTACCGCTGTTTGAGGGATCTTAAGTTTTTCTCATAGTCTGCCATCAACACCTGGCGGAGCTGTGTTCTTAGTTTCCTGAGTTCGTCAGATGTCGACAAGTTTGGGGCAGATTTATTGTGGGCTTCCAAAAGTACTATGTGGGACAGCAGAGCTTTGTAAGTTGCCTGACGCCTCCTTTTCTCCCTAGTGGCAATTTTGATGAATGACCCCCTAATATAGGCCTTGTGTGCAGACCAAAGCGTTTCCTCTGTCACCTCCTTGTTATCATTAAAGTTAAAAAACTCTGCGAGGTCGGCCTGCAACTCCTCAGAGATTTGTCTACAGGCTAGGAGGGAGTCATTCATGCGCCACCGGGCAAAAACTGGTGCGCGGTTTTGCTCCTGAACTGTCAGGTATATGGGGGCGTGGTCCGACCAAGCTATAAGTCCAATTTTTGAATCTGAGCAATCCATAATAAGTGAGCTATCAACCAGAAAGTAGTCCAATCTGCTGTAAGAGGTGAACCGAGGCGAGAAGAATGTGTAGTCCCTCTCATTTGCATGTTGGTATCTCCATATATCATGGAGATGCCTTTCTGAAATTATTGTGCTCATCTCCTTCCTCTTTACAGCAGTATTGGAGCAATCCAGAGTGCTGGACATTACCATGTTAAAATCCCCGCAGATTATTTGCTTACCCTCTTTAACGGATGAAAGCTTGGAAAGAAACCTCCGCAAAAAGCTGATCTGACCAGAGTTGGGGGCGTAAACGGTTGCAATAGTATACTTAGATCCATTTATGGAGCAATTAATAATGGCGTATCTACCGTCAGGGTCTAAATGTTGTGAATGTAGTGTGAACGCAACAGTATTTTTTACACAAATGAATACTCCAGCCTTTTTTTTTTTTTCCACAAGCCAGCAGTATGAAAGGAAATTTAGCATTATTTAACCTGTGCGAGTCCCCTTGGAGGAGATGAGACTCCTGACCACATATTACATCACATTTGGATTTAACCACTTCCCGCCAATACATGGATCTCTTGGCTGGCGAGTTCAGACCCCTAACATTTATAGACATACAGTTCAGTACCATTGTACATGAAAAAAAAGTCTCTTGCCTAGAGCTGCAGGGGGAAAAGGAAGGTTAGGCAGGAAAGAGATAACACTAACAATATTGACATCACTAACATTACTGATGTAGGGAGCATCAGTCCACAAAGAAAAAAGCCCAAAAAAGGGGTCTGCGGTATGGTGGAAATTTACCGCCATGGGGGTTCAGGGTCCTGGTTGAACAGAACCAGCGGACCTTAAAAGTAGCAACTAAGTCTCAGCCGCGACTCAAACATATCACATAACTCACACGACGGACCAATCTTCATTCACTTTATCCTGTTGGGATGATCCTGTAGCTCTTGGAGATCTGGCCGGGAGATTTGCCAAGTTCCATGAGGATAGGAGCTTTGCCAACTGCTGTGGGGAATGGCAGGCGTGGGTATTTCCTGCTCGGAAAAGCAGGATCTTTACAGGGAAACCCCATCTATAGGATATAGCTTCATCCCTGAGAACTTTGGTATAAGGAGCAAATTCCCTCCTTTTTGCCAGGGTTCCTGCAGACAGATCTGGAAAAATGGACAGGTGCCGGAATTGCTCAGACCGAGGGGGTCTCTTTCTCAGGGCTTGCAGCAGGGCTTCTTTGGTCTTGTAAAAGTGCAGGTGAGCTAAAGTGTCCCGAGGGACATCAGCACTGAGGGATTTAGGCTTAGGGACTCTGTGTATTCTGTCCACCAGGAAATCAGTTGCAGTCAGGTCTGGGAGCAGCTCCTGCAGCAAGGAGCCCAGAAAACTCTGCAGCCCCTTGTCTGGTATGGCCTCTGGAATTCCTCTGATTCTTATATTATTTCGGCGGGACCTGTCCTCTAAATCCAAGACCTTGGTATGGAGCTTTTGCACTTGTTCCTCCAGTGCTGCATTGGCATCAATGAGGCTATTGTGTGACTTTGTCAGCTCCCCCATTTTAGATTCAATATGTGCTGTACGGCTGCCTATGGCAGTGATATCTCCCCTCAGCTCAGCCACCATATCTTTCCAATCCTGCTGCAGTGATGAGCGGAGGGCACTGAGCAGTTTCTGCATTGTACCTTTGGTAAGCGGTATATCTGCAGCGTCTGTGTCCAAGTCTGGGCCTGCTGTGGATCCCCTCCTGGATGAGCGTGAGGAAGCTGTGGAGGAGGATGCTGCCGCCAATTTCCCTCGCCCCGTGCTGGAGAAGAAGTCTGTAACTTTCGCCGGGGACGGCTTCTTCTGGGATTTTCCCCTTGGCATGCTACGATCCTGGATACCTCCGCAGCACTCCCCCCCCGTGTGCAGAGAGATTGGTTGGTGCCGCTGGCGAGCCGCAATGAGCCGATTAGGAGTCGAAGTGGCTGGAGCTCAGCAGCTAAGTGACCGGTGCCATTAGCAAGCAGGCCACGCCCCTCTAATTTGCCGTACTTGACTACCAACCAACTGTTCTTCAGAATAATTTATGACATCTTACTCCAACCCCTTTTGTCAGTTATGTGTTTTCGATTCCCTTTTGCTGGCTTATTTATTCTCAGTAATGACATTCTCCATTTACTCTTGAAACCGTTGCAATAGAAAGTCTCACAAGGTGGTCAGGTTGTAATACTTGGCCTGCCTCTCACAAATTACACTGCCTCATTCAAAGTCACTCAATTTTTCCTACTGTAATGTGGATTAATACTGAAATGGAAAACTTGATTCATTGGTAATTTTGTGCAGTATATCCATTAGCAACTTTCACACATCCATGATTTATGTGACATAGAGTGGCCGCAGATCTGAACACGCCGTATGTGTTTGCCTATGTTGTGTTGCGCTCAGGTCCGGAGACCAGTACCCAGTCCATGCATCACTGTCTGTACTCGGATATTTGTAATTGGCTTTATAGTGGTGCCTTGTCTTAATACAGTACTTTACCGACATTCACCACGCATAAGCCTGACCCATACCTGGCAGATAATGGCCAGGACCTGCCGCTAACTCTTCTCACTACTGTTAACCTGATAAATGCCGCAGTCAAACTCTAAGGCTATGTGCACACGCTGCGGATTCACCTGCAGGTTTTTCCGCGCGGATCCGCAGGTAAAGTGACCTGCGGTTTTCCTGCTGATTAGCCTGCGGTTTTGCCCTGCGGTTTCACACCTCTACTATGTTAAAGGTGTGAAACCGCTGCGGAATCTGCCCAATTGACATGCTGCGGTTTGTAAAACGGTGCGGAAAAAAACGCAGCGTGAGCACAGCGGATTTGAAAGTCCATAGGGGAACATGGTACTGTACCATGTCTGCGGAACTGCTGCGTTTCCGCAGGGCCAAAACCGCTGCGGTGACGCAGCAGAATCGGCAACGTGTGCACATAGCCTAATACTGACATTAACAGCTTGCCGGCATGGGAGCACGTCATTCTGTGCGCTGCAGGTGACGCAATTTCAGAGCTCTGATGGGTTGCTATGACAGTTGGGGTCTGTTGAAGAGACTGTAGCTAGGCTTCAGGAGACTGTGATTTTTACTATATGCATCAGTCCTGAGGTGTTCTTATTAATAATAATCTTTTATTTATATATCGCCAGCATATTCCGCAGCACTTTACAGTTTAACAGTTCATACACAACAGTCATAAGTTACAACGTTAAGCATAATATAATAATTGCAGCAAAATAAGACGACCCTGCTCGTGAGAGCTTACAATCTCCAAAGTGGTATTGCTGTGTATAATACAAGCGATCAGTCAATCGCAGGTTCAAGTCCTGGAATGGGACTGCTACATTTAACATGGAGAAAGGTTGAGCTTGATGGACCAGAGTCTTTTCTCAAGGTATATAAGTATATGCAACTATTAAAAATAAAAGGAAGTTGTAAAATATATGAAAAAAACAAAACCACAAGTTCAAATCACGCTACTTTTCCTCCAATTGACCCATTCCTGACCTTGGATGCATCCCGTACATCATGCTAAAAGTGAAAGTCCCATAGAGGGACTGAGTAAAAAAGTAAAAATAACGTTAAAATAAGCTGTTATAATAATTAAGTGTATATGTATGTGTATATATAGACGGGAGATATGTTTCACTGCGCTTAATGGCGTCAGTGATGTAAAACCCAGAGATATTCCTCCAGCACACTAGGTGCTGCAAGGGGTTAACAGCTAATTTGTTTAATGGGCTGAGTTTTTGTGGACAACCATAGAGTGGGTGGAAGGTTTGACCACCTTATCGCCACCTCATGGTGCGGTCTGGGGTTTAAGTAGTTGGCCTCCAGAGGCAGTAGGTGTTCAGTGTCTGGAGAGGAACCCTCCAGAGAAGTTTGTTTTGCTAACCCTGAGCAGGCTGATCCTTACTAACACAAGGGCTGTACTTAGTGCTACCATTTTGTTTTGCTTTAGGCTATGTCCCCACGTATGCAGAAAATTCCTGACTGAAAACCGGACTCCTTCCCAGGAAACGTGTGTTTTTTATGTGTTTTTTTCCAGAGCATCCTCAGTCTCATAGAATATAGTTAGAAATGCGGATTTTTCCGCGAAATTGAGCATGCTGCGGGAAAAAAACGCATCAATATGCACACAAAGTGCAGAATTCATTAAAATGAATGTGATGCTTCTTGTAAGCGTTTTTTAGGCGTTTTTGCCGGTAAAAACGCTTAAACGCGACAAAAACGCTTACGTGTGCACACAGGCTTACTGTTTTGCCCAGAAGACCGTGTTTGCTTTGTGCTTCACCTTGGTTTATGTCACATCTCATAAACCAAGGACACTCCTAAAGCGACAGTGTTCCATGTCTACCTCTGTGTACAGCCGAGTGAGCCCATCTACCACTATATATATTATGTATTTGTGTGTGCATGTATGTGTATATATGTGTGTGTGTGTGTGTGTGTGTGTGTGTGTGTATAATATATATATATATATATACACATGTGTTTGTGTGTGAGTATGTATGTGTGTGTATATGTAAATATATACAGTGAACAAAAAAAATACTATGCTTTTTCATCATACCGCTGAACAAAAGGTGGAGTAAAACACTAAAAAAGACAAATATAAATGGTATCTCTGAAAAAGTTATATTGTCCTGCAAAAATAAGAACAACCCTCCATATTGCTCCATCAGTGGAAAAATTAAAGTTGGCGCTCTCAGGATAAAGCGATGCAAAAATATGTTTCTATCAAATGGTTTTTATTGTGTAAAAGCCCCAAAACATAAAAAGATATAAATGTGGTATTGCTGTTATCGTACTGACCTGAATTTATAAAACTGCCTTATCAATTTTGACACACGTGGAACAGCATAAAAAAAAATGAAATATTGAATTGCTGACTTTTGTTCATTTTCCTCCAAAAAAACAGAATAGAAAGTAATCAAACAAAGTTATTTGCATTAAATTGGTACCAATAAAAACGCTTGTCCCACAAAAAGCAAGCTCTCACATCAGCAGGTTTATAGGAAACTTATAACTTACAAATTATAGCAATGCAAAAACTAGCAATTAAAAGCGTCCTGTATGTGTGTGACAGCAGCCAAACATAAAAACCCAATATAAATCTGTTATCGCTGTAATTGCACTAAGCCAAAGAATAAAGTCTTCTAATCACTTATACCACACGAGGAATGGCGTAAAAATAAATAAAACCAATTCTTCACCTGCTGTTGATTTTTATCATTTATCTATTTATCCTGCGCTCTACGCTGAGCACTTACATTGGAGTTGCTGTGTAAATCTCTGAAATACAAGATTCAGATGGATCACAGGCGGAAGATTCCCTATAATGAGGCACTGTGGATGTTTCAAAAATTGTGCTGATGCAAAGTAGACAGGGTATAAGAATAAAAAGTTTGAAAATTGTGAAATTTTCACCAAATTTCCAATATTTTGACAAGTAAATGCAAGTCATATCGAACAAATTTTACCACTATCATGAAGTACAATCTGTCATGAGAAACAATCTCATAAGCGATCAAAATGTCATATATGGTATCAATAAAAAGGTTGTCTCTCCTCGCAAAAAAAGCACTCAAACAGCTGTATCAAACGAAAAATGAAAACATTATCGGTCTTGTAACATAGAAACAGAATCAAAAATATTTTACTTTCACTACTAAAATACAGTAATAACAATAAAAAACCTGAACAAGTTTGGTATCGTTGTAATTATACTGATAAGGAAATCCTACTGCTATGTCATTTTTACCACAAACTATTTTTCGTAAACACAATTTCCCAAAAAAAAGTCATAATTCCATTTTTTGTGCATATTTACTGCACTTGGAATTTTGTGGTAAAATTAATGGTGTTAAACACCACAAAAACACGTCCTCATATTTTTGTGTGGATAAAGTAGAAAAAAAGGGGAGGAAAAAATGAAAGTAGAAATTGGCCATGTCGAAAAGGGGTTAATGCACCTCAGCTCCAACCCTTCTTAGGTGACTGAAATATAATCTACAGTAACAAATTTACTGTTATAAAATGTGAAAAAAGTCTTGGATTGCGAGAACAAAACATATACAAGTGCTTCTCACTCAATTAGAATATTCATCAAAAAGTTAATTTATTTCAGTTCTTCAATACAAAAAGTGAAACTCATATTATATAGAGTCATTACACACAGAGTGATCTATTTCAAGTGTTTATTTCTGTTAATGTTGATGATTGTCTTACAGCCAATGAAAACCCAAAAGTCATTATCTCAGTAAATTAGAATACTTTATAACACCAGCTTGAAAAATGATTTTAAAATCCAAACTGTTGGCCTACGGAAATGTATGTTTAGTAAATGCACTCAGTACTTGGTCGGCGCTCCTTTGGCATCAATTACTGCATCAATGCGGCGTGGCGCCCTCGCCTACACAGTAGCAGCTCTCGGAGATCGCCGACAGCTGCTATTGCGCATGCGTGGGTGGCACCTTCTTGGTGGAGGCCTTTTTTTTTTTTTTTCCCTTCTCCAGCAAGATGGCGCCGCCTGCGCAGCAGCTACTGGATCTCTATACAAACCGATAGCTGCTTCTGCGCGGGCCCCATTTTTAAAATGACTTTTTCCCCCGTCGCTCAAGTATATATACAAAATGGATTACGTGCACAGTAACCATGTTATTATTCTGCAGCGCAGGTGCCACGGCCGGCACCTGCCTGCACAAGCGTATTTTTTATTATTTTTATTCAGTATGTGATGGTATTCATTATGTAAACTAGGCGGCCGGTCAGTGGGGGATCAGTGACAAGTCAGCAGTCTGCACTATGAATACCTAATCAGAGCACCACATACCCCAGCCCTACCTTAGTACATGGGCATATCATTAACACAAAACTGAAAATAAATATTAAGAAACAGCCACAAGATGGATTTCATTAACCAAGGTTATCAGTATAATTGCGCCAACCTGACACTGTGTGTAGGTTACTGTACATAATCCTGCTGACAGGTTCCCTTTAAGTATTCTTATTTTAAAAATTGCTAATTTTTCACAATTTTATTTTAACTTTCAAATATTCTCAGATGCTTAAATCAAAGATACATTTTCCACCAACATAGAGTAGAACATGTTAAGAAAAAATAATATTGTAATCACTGGGATCTGTAAAACCAATTTAGTATTATTACCTCATACAATGACATGTCAGAATTGAAAATGTGGCCTTGTCTGGAAGGTAAAAACTGACTGCTGTGGGTAGGTGTTGATGGTGCTATGTAAAAAACCACTATTGACGTTTTTAAGTGCAGAATTCCAGTGTGTTTGTGCCAAAAACACATCGATAAAGGGAAATAATCACAGCAAAAGTCTTGTTATTCATGAGTAAGCTTCCCAGTCCTCTGTTAATACACTGATGTGTATTCTGCGTAGGGAGCAAGCTGGCAATTAATGGCAAGAGGGTTTTTGGAGTCACAGCTCATGAACACAATGCACACATAATGGCAGCACAATGGTCAGTGGTTAGCACTGCAGTCTTGCTGCGATGGGGTCCTAGGTTCAAACCCCACTAAAGAGCGGTGCTCCCTTGTTGGCGTGGGTTTCCTCTGGGTTCTCTGATTTCCTGCCACACTCCAAAGACATACTGATAGGGAATTTAGATTGTCAGCCCCAATGAGGACAGTGATGAATGAGGTCTGTATAGCGCTGTGGAAATCAGTGGTGTGATATAAGCAAGTAAAATAAATAACGAGGAGTATTACAGCACTTGGCCTTAAAACTGCACCCGTTGCAATTACCTGTGTTATTTGTGTACGCTGAACTCTCCGAAAACCCTTGAGGTATAGAACCGTTAAATCAGAATGCTTTGATTTTGCTATACTGCTAATACTGTGCTAAATCTGCATCTCTGACCTTGCTGTAGGCTGTTTCTCCCAAAGAAACACGTTAATTTCTGATTTTGTTGTGCTTTTGCTCCTAGGTATTTGCGGAGTAATGTAATGGCTTGCCTCACAATGACTGAAATGAACATAGCCTCAGTCCCTACTGTTGAATCAAGTGGAGATACTCAGTTAAGTGCTCCAAGACCCAATGACACAACGGAATTTAAAATCTTTCTGTACCATGGTTTGGGCACTGCTGGTAAGGATTACCTTGTGTTACCCCCAGGGGAATATGTTGCAGAAGAGATATGCATCACTGCCGCTAAAGCTTGTGGTAAGTGCGTTTTCTTTCTTTGTGACCAGCCTACAGTTATTTGGGCATTTACTTCTTGCATTTGTGTTTGGGTTTATGTAAGATGAAAACTGTTCTCCTGATCATCTGCATATCTGTTTGGAGGAATTTGTTCAACATCCCCTTAGATAAAAATGTGCATCATCATTACAGAAACTTGTGTGGCACATGCTTGAAAAAGGCCAATAGTTATTCCAAAAAATGGTTGGGGGTGAGGTTGCTTTGCTTTGGGATTTGTGTTGTGTGGGAGGGTGAATGTGTCGAATGAACTGTCATGTCTCCCCCTGACCTTGAGTTGTCACAACTATGCAGTCATTAATTAATGCCAAGGCGGAATTTAGTGAGTTTTTGCCAGCTCACGTAATGGAGCAAAGTTGACTTTCTGTACATTGATGTAGCATTATAGTAAGGCATTAGACAAATATGCAAAAGTAATTTTAGCGACCTGAAAAAAATCAATAAAAATGTTTAAAGCCGTGTGATCAGTACATGCACAAAATTAAAAATATTCTACTAGTTATTTAAGACCCAGAATATTTCCAAGAGAACGAGTTAAGTGCTAATGCTTTTCAGTCTGCCTGCTGATAAATCTATTTATAATTTCTTATCTCTATACAGTATCACTGTGTTCCAAAAACACAGTTTTATGAGTTGCTTTTACTTCTGTCCTTTAGCAGTTGGTAAAGAATATTGTGAACTAAATGGGACAGAAAATTAGACTAAAATGTTAAGAACAGCCTTGTATGTCTATGAAAATTTTCCTTGTCTTACTAGCTATTCAATTTTGTTATTGTAGAGCGCAATTAAGTAAACTGTAAGTGAAAGTTCATCTCAGATAACTATAATATATATACTAGCTGAAGAGCCCGGCGTTGTCCGGGCATAGTAACCAACTGTGGTTAGTTATAACAAATTATAATGATTATATACAGTAGCACATAAAAACATTTCACATCATATATTCAACACTACAGGTTTGCAACACAAATTAACTAAACGATTACCCAAGTATTGATAGTATTTTATTTTCAACTCATTCAAAAGCCTTTTAATAAACAACATGTTTGGTTTTTACTTTCGGTGCAAAGATGAACAGATTTTTGGCTGTTCCAACTCTTGAACAGATCACATAAAGTTGACAATGAGAAAAGCATGGAGATTGCAAATCTATCCCTACTACTTAAATCGATCCCTACTACTTTCAAGGACTGTCCCTGAGCATTGTTAATGGCCATTGCAAATAGCAGTTGAACTGGAAACTGGAGGCGTTTCAAATCAAAAAACAAATCAGATGCAATGAGTGGAATTCTTGGAATGAAAATGTCCTCTCCTTTGGCACATCCTGTTTCAGAGCTGTATATCTAACCCTATCCTGTGTGATAATGTCTGCTGAGCTGTGTACCTAATCCTCTCCTGTGTGATATTTTGTGCTGAGCTGTGTATCTAATCCTATCGTGTGTTACTGACTGCTCAGCCGTGTATCTAATCCGATCCTGTGTGATACTGACTGCTGAGCCGTGTATCTAATCCTATTCTGTGTGATACTGTCTGCTGTGCCGTGTATCTAATACTATTCTGTGTGATACTGTGTGCTGAGCTGCGTATCTAATCCTATCCTGTGTGATACTGTCTGCTGAGCCGTGTATCTATTTCTGTCCTCTGTGATACCGACTGCTGAGCTGTGTATCTAATCCTATCCTGTGTTATACTGACTGCTGAGCTGTGTATCTAATCCTATCCTGTGATACTGACTGCTGAGCCATGTGTCTAATCCTCTCCTGTGTGATACTGACTGCTGAGCTGTGTATCTAATCCTATCCTGTGTGATACTGGGCTCCCCCTGCAGTCTGTGTCAGAGGGTGGTCTGTGTTGGCACTGTAATAAATTGTGTTATTTCCAGCTTTACAGAAGGACAATAACACCATAGAAATGATAAGAATAATAGGCCTCAGTTATCACAACTGTCTACAAAGAAAACTGTTAAAAAAAAAAAAATTCAGATACAAACCAGACAGGCCTAAATGCATCTGCACTAATACAAGGTGCAGCGGACCCTTGAGTAAAATGGCAGCTGCACAGGTGCAATAATACCAAATGAAACAGCCAGCCTACTATCAGGGATTGGCCGTGTGGTACACCAGTGCAGAAGAAATAATCCGCATGTGGCAGTGTTCACACAGGGAATGCAGGGCTTCTGGCTCACAACCTCTTAGTAACACCATATAGGGGGGCTGCCCAGTGCCAACTATAATGCATCCCGTGTGAAAAAAAACAGTTGCTGATAGCAACCAACCACAGATCATTTTTCATCTTTTAAACAGTTCTGGGACAGCGTGGCGACTTTTGTGTTTCGACTTTTATGTGGCGAGGTTGGTGTATGTATGGTGAAATGTGTGCTGAGGGTGGTATATGTGTTGAAGCACGTGGTAGTGTGTGACGCATTTTGTGTGTGTGTTCATATCCCCGTGTGTGGTGAGTATCCCATGTCAGGGCCCCACCTTAGCAACTGTACGGTATATACTCTTTGGTGCCATCGCTCTCATTCTTTTTAAGTCTCCCTTGTTCACATCTGGCAGCTGTCAATTTGCCTCCAACAATTTTCCCCATTATGTAGATAGGGGCAAAATTTTTTGGTGAATTGGAACGTGTGGGGTTAAAATTTCGCCTCACAACATAGCCTATGACGCTCTCGGGGTCCAGACGTGTGACTGCAAAATTTTGTGGCTGTAGCTGCGACGGTGCAGATGCCAATACATACACTTTTCCCCCATTATGTACCTAGGGGCAAAATCGTTTGGTGAATTGGAATGCGCGGGGTTAAAATTTCGCCTCACAACATAGCCTATGACGCTCTCTGGGTCCAGACGTGTGACTGCAAAATTTGGTGGCTGTAGCTGCAACGGTGCAGATGCCAATCCCGACACACACACACACACACACACACACACACACACACACACACACACACACACACACACACACACACACTGAGTTTTATAAAAAAAATTATACTGTATGTAAATGGGCTATACCTAGTGTTAATACAGTGGTATTTAAAAGTCTGGGCACCTCTGGTCATGATATCTGTTTATTGTGAACCATTAAGCAAGTTGAAGATGAAATGATCGCTAAAAGGCCTAAAGTTAAAGGGAATCTGTCACCTCATTTTTGGCGTATGAGCTGCGGCCACCGCCATTAGGGGCTTATCTATAGCATTCTGTAATGCTGTAGATAAGCTCCTGATGTAACCTGAAAAATAAGAAAAACGAGTTAGATTATAATCACCCGGGGGTCCGGTCCGATGGGTGTCTCGTTCCGGTCTGGCGCCTCCAATCTTATAGCGATGACGTCCTCCTTCTTCTGCCGCGGCTCCTGCGCAGGCGTGCTATATCTGCACTGTTGAGGGCAGAGTAAAGTACTGCAGTGCGCAAGCGCCGGACCTCTCTGACCTATCCCGGCGCCTGCGCACTGCAGTACTCTGCTTTGCCCTCAACAGGGCAGATATAGTACGCCTGCATAGAAGCCGCTGCAGAAGTAAGGAGGAGGACGTCATCACTAGAAGATGGGAGGTGCCAGACTGGACCGCAACACCCACCCCCCGGTGAATATAATCTAACTAGTTTTTCTTATCTTTTAGGTTACATCGGGGGCTTAGCTACAGCATTACAGAATGCTGTAGTTAAGCCCCTGATGGCGGTGGCCGCAGCTCATAGGGCAAAAAGGAGGCGACAGATTCCCTTTAAGGATGACACATTTCCTTTGCATTTTAGGCAAAAAATTTTATTTATATATATATATATATATATAATACACACACCGTATTTTTTGCTTTATAAGACGCACCCCAAATTTTGAGGAGAAAAATAGGAAAAAAAAGTTTTTTTTAATAAAATGGTGGTGATTCTTATAATCCAAGCATCTTATTGCTTACCGCTCTGTCCCTGGGGTGCTGTCGCCCGCTCTGTCCCCAGGGTGCTGTCGTCCACTCTTTACCGGGTGCTGCTGCCGCCGCGCTGGGTCCCCCGGTGCTTGCCGCCGCCGGGCTCTGTCCCTTGCTGCGTCGGAGGCTCTGACGTTCCTTCCATGCCTGTGCGGTGGATTGGTTCCTGGTAAGTGGCCGCCGCGCAAGCGCAGATGGAGATCTCGGCATTGAAATCTTGGGAGATGGCCACAGCGGCCATTTTCCAGGAAGCAATCCACCGCACAGGCATGGAAGGAACGTCAGAGCCCCCGACGCAGCAAGGGACAGAGCCCGGCGGTGGCAAGCACCGGGGGACCCATAGCGGCGGCGGCAGCAATTAACGGTCACCCGCAGCGGCAGCACCAAAAAAGGTATGTTTGCATTGTAAGACGCACCCCTATTTTCCCCCCAAATTTGGGGGGAAAGAAGTGCGTCTTACAAAGCGAAAAATACGGTATATATACATATACACATATATATATATATATATATATATATATATATATATATATATATATATATATATATATATATATATATATATATTTTTTTTTTTTTTTTCTTTCCATCTTTTAAATTTTAAAAATTTACCAAAAGGAAAATGGGCAATGCAAAAGCTTGTGCGCCCTGCATGGTTAGTACCTAGTAGCACCTCCTTTTGAAAGTATCCCAGCTTGTAAACACTTTTTGTAGCTAGCCAAGAGTCTTTCAATTCTTGTGTGAGGGATTTTCATCCATTTTTCTTTTTAAAATTCTTCCAGTTCTGTGAGACTCCTGGGTCGTTTTGCATGCACTGCTATTAGTTCATTTTTATGAAAGTTGGTTAAAAGGATGCTTTAAACCACTGTACACTTTGCTGTGACTGTTAATAACAAGAATCCCATATAAGAGGCTGTAATGCTCAGGGATGTGACTGGTAGGGAGTAAGGCACCTGTGACGAGGAAATGGAAACATGACTGGGATCAGTGTGATTTGGAGTATTGCTGTGACTTTTTGCTTTTATACTTTGTTGAATGAGATTTTATTGGTTATGCATAACAAAACATAACATAAAAAACAAATTTTCCATTTGGGCCATGCAGGGCCTCATTGCATACAATAACCAGAGAATTATAATAACGCTTGTCATGATCCCAGTGCAGGTTTTTGAGCTGCACACCTGGGCTTAATGTCTGGAGCTCGGTGCAGGTTTTGACCTGCACACCGGGGGGTTAATGATTGTGGCCTCTTTCTGGTTCTGGGAGAGCTTCTTAAACCCCTGGGAAGCTTCAATCCCTGCCAGTTATACTTTTGCCTTTGGCCTAGTGTGCTGACCCCTGTGTGCCTGTTTGTTGCTATAGCTTGTTTATATGGTTCTGACCCGGTTCTGTTTCCCGTTGTGAGTTTGCCTGTTGATTTTGTACTGCGTTATTATCTCTGTGTATGACTCATAGCCTGTGACCTGACTACTTCTGCAGGAGTTTCATGAATCTAGGCTGAGTGCTCATCCAGGTATCACGGCCACTAGATAGGCAGTAGCCAGGGGTTTTTGGTGGCCTTCACTAGGGTTTGATGTCAAGGAATTTGTATCTGCTTGTGGCATGTGTGCCCGTTCCAAAAGCTCGCATAACCGACCGGCTGGGGAACTCATACCTTTACCTGTTCCTGATAGGCCATGGACTCATCTTTCCATGGATTTTATTACCGGCCTTCCACCTTCCAGGGGCAATACCGTGATCTGGGTGGTGGTGGATAGGTTTTCTAAACAGGCCCATTTCATTCCCTTGGCAGCATTACCTTCAGCAGAAACATTGTCAAGGTTGTTTATGCAGCATGTGGTCCGATAGCATGGGGTACCCCTGAATGTTGTGTCTGACAGAGGTGTGCAGTTTGTGGCCAAATTTTGAAAGGCGTTCTGTATGAAATTGGGCATCTCACTCTCCTTCTCGTCGGCATATCACCCGGAGAGTAATGGTCAGACAGAACGCACCAATCAATCCCTGGAACAAATTCTCAGGTGTCTGACCTCCGCTTGTCATGATTCCAGTGCAAGTTTTTGAGCTGCACACCTGGGGTTAATGTCTGGAGCTTGGTGCAGGTTTTGACCTGCACACTGGGGGTTAATGATTGTGGCCTCTTTCTGGTTCTGGGAGAGCTTCTTAAACCCCTGGGAAGCTTCATTCGCTGCCAGTTATACTTTTGCCTTTGGCCTAGTGTGCTGACCCCTGTGTGCCTGTTTGTTGCTATAGCTTGTTTATATGGTTCTGACCCGGTTCTGTTTCCCGTTGTGAGTTTGCCTGTTGATTTTGTACTGCGTTATTATCTCTGTGTATGACTCATTGCCTGTGACCTGACTACTCTCTGCTCGCCCTTATTGTACCTTGCAGCTATCTCTGTGTGTGACTCATTGGCTACGTCCTGACTATTCTCCCTGTCTATGCCCCCTGGTAACTTTGTCTCGCAGTTACCCAGCTAGGAGTTATCTTGCAGCTCCTAGTTCTGTGGAGTTTAGGCCACGCCCCTAGCAGTCACGTGCTTCAGGTCCTGCGGCTCTGAAGTACGCATCTACTCGGCTGCTGCCCGCTCTACAGGTATCTTTGAGCACTGTTCGCTTTACTCAGGACATGCGCACTGGCTCAGTGAGCAAGTTCAGTGCGGTGTTCATGACAACGCTCTTGTATATCCAAGTTGATCACCGTGGTTTTTTTTTAACTTTTAAGGGGAGAATGACGCTACTGTAATGTACACTACATCTATGGACGCAGTCACCTTTAGGAGTGGAGAATGCAGCTGTCTGCAGATTCTGTTCCTTACTGCCCATGGATCCTGTTCTGTGTATCCTAGAGAATAAATAGCATGTCAACACCATGTTATCAGGTTTCACAGTAGTAGGAACGCTTTTGGACGAGTCTGTCGCTCTTCAGGCCAGGTAGGGACGGACAGATCACATGGTGAAATCAAACAATATAGGTAGTGGTGTGAGGCAGTGACTGAGTCATATGTGAGGGTCTCTATATGTCCCCCAGGATGCGCTCAGAAGCGTATTAGATCCGCTGGAGTGCCTTGTGGTCACAGCAGATTGCCTGTGAGTTACAAGGCAGAATAAAAGTGTGAACTTGGTCAAGTTATTTGACCAAAGAATTGTTCAGGAAAACCAGGTACGGGCTTTTATTTTTGAAACGGACTGTAGGAAGGTAGTGGGGCCGGTCCGTTTCCTTCAGCCCAGATCTTATAAGTGGCCCATGGCCACAGAGTGGAGGAAAGGAAAAAATACCTGCAGGAAGTGTTTGGGGGTGTCAGTTTTGAGCTTACGGGCACACAGAGCAGTCGGTCTGCAGAGCACTCCCTGTGTGAAGTAACACAGGGCCAAGCGTTGCCAAGACGTCTGGCACCACCAGCGTACATGACGGTACAGTTGCCCATGATAGCTGATCCTGGACTGTATTTGATTTTCCCGGCTGCGATCCGGAGGGTACAGCGTGCTGTGCATTATGTGAGCTTTCCATTTGGTCATAAACCATGTTTTGTTTTGAACTTGCTTGGACACTGCTGCTCTTACAGTAGGGGCATTAAGGTTTCCAAATCTGCTCAATGGCTTGCAAAACCGTGCATGTTTTACTTTAAATTGCTGCAGGTTTGCAATAAAAAAAAAGTTAATATTCGGTGATGTTATAGAAAAGAGTATCTCACAACTTTGCAGGCCTTACAAAATAATTTTCCTCTTTTTGAAGCACTTAGGCTGGTTTCACACTTGCGTTTTTTAGCGCTGCGCCTCGTGCGCTATTGTGCGCATGAGCATTGCTCCCCTATCTTTAACATGGTGGGCACATGGTATAGCGCTTGTACGCGTTCATGTGCGTTTTCGTGCGCAGCGGTTTTCCAGGTGTGCGCCCAGGCACGCCAGACACAACATGTTGGATTTTTCTGTGCACCCAACTGCTGCCAAAAAATGCATGCGCACGGATTGCGCAAAAATTTTTTACAGTCTATGAGATCGCACGCATGCACTAGGACATGCGCACGCATGCGTTTAAAATCGCATGTTTTTTTTTAGAGTTAACATGGCGACAAGCTGGTTAAATCGCATGCGCAAAAAAAGCAGCAAATGCATGCAAAACGCTTAATGCGTTTTTTGCATGCGTTTGGAATGTGCTCGAGGCGCAGCGCAAAAAAACGCTAGTGTGAAAGTAGCCTTAGATGGCCCTTTCGTTGCCCACATAAAGTATACCAATAAAACTGCCCCCCAAACACAGCATAATATTCACACAGTGAATTCCTTCATTACCCTTCACACGCACGATGTGATGGCCCTTCTGTACAGACTCGAAAGAGTATTGTGACCCCAACACAGTATGATGCCCCAACTGTAATCCCTACACAGCCCTCCATAAAGTATAATGGGCCCCTCATAGTCCTCTATAAAATATAATGGGCCCCACATAGTCCTCCATACAACATAATGGCCACACATAGTCCTCCTTACTGCATAATGACCCCACATAGTCCTCCTCACGGCACGACTGCTCTCCCGCACGTGGGCATAATGCTACTCAGACAATGCAGGGTGAGGGTAAAACAGTGTGGAAATACTTTATTGAACCACAAAACAGGCAAGTAACACATAGAACAGTCCCAGCACAGTACCCAAGACAGTGCACATTAATTAGAGTCTCACTCTTCCGCTGACTCGCCAAGATGATAGCAGGGCTGTGGAGTCGGTAAGCCAAACCTGCGACTCCGACTCCAACATATATTGCTTATATTTAAGTGAAAAATGTATTGTAGTACAACGTGAACATCAGACATTTAATCATTTTTATGATACAATAATCAAGACATTTAGATAGAACATAATATATTTATTGGAATACAACTTTAGAACACAAAAAACTGTAATAAATTGTAAATATGTAATGCACTATGTAATATCGATTACATATATATATACTGTAACACTATGCAATAAACCACGTAAGTGGCAAAAAACAGTTTTCAACAAAAACAAACTAAATAACATTTGTGCAGTCTATGAATTTGTTCTAAGAAATAGAATTGCCTCCATCACATCCTCCTTCATAGATGACCTAAAATCTGACCTAATAATTTTAAGGCCAGAGAACAACCTCTCTACACTAACTTGGGTTGGAGGCAAAGCCGTAACCACATGGGCAACATCTCTAACAATTTCCAAGTATAAAGGAATTGCCTCATGCACAGTCAGTTTTGATGAACGGTTGAATTTTTCTTTGAGAGCAAGTGAAACATTTTGCTGAAATATGGTCAATCTGCTTGCTATAGGAGACGGAGTGAAATCTTTTTCCTTGCCTACTCCATATCATCATACTTGTCAAAGTCAAACTCCTCATCTGATGAGGATGAAGATATGGCAGCAGTAGCACTGTCAGGACCCAAGTCCTCTTGCGCCTGCCAGTCCTCCTGTAGGCCACTCATCCTAACTGCTACCTCAGTCAGAGCTTCTTTTCCTTTAGTAAGCTGTTGATCATCAAGCAATATACGATGACTTGGGTCCACATAAACAGCTGCCAGAAAAATTTTATTTCCCAATAGCTGTGTCTCTCTCCGTTTCATTGAAGCAGAAATGCCATCTGCGATTAAATCTCCTCTTTGGGACAGGCAAAATAGCAAGTTCTTCCACTCCCTTATGAAAATGCCAGGAGTTAAATCCTCAGCTTGTAATTTTTTAGTCACGGTAAATAGGTGATTAAGCAATTCCTTCAATTCAGCCACCTGTGTCCATTGACCTTCATTTAGGGTTACCTGAGGGTTCGCCATATCTATAAGAAACGGTTTTAGCCAGGATCAAAGCTAGGGGGGGGCAGAACCTCATACTGTTCTGCAGAATCTCACACTGCACACCTCAGCTGCTGCAGAACCTTATACTGCACGCCCCTACACTTGAAAATAAAGCCTGCACCTTAAGATGTGGTGAATGCAGTCTATTTATTCCAACTATCAATTGATGTTGATGTGTTACTGAAGATGAGCAATGCCTGTCCTGGGCGTCCTTTTGGGCAGCTATGAGGTGTACCTGACTGGTGCTAAAAAAAAGAGTGTTAGTCTGTGTGCTACCCGGCTTTCATTCTTTTTGGTACAGATAAGATATGGAAATGAATAGAGCAGATTTCTAATCTGCTTTTGCTATTGAAAACATTATCTATGAGCTCAAAAACCTTTCAGGTGATGCGGTTTTTTAAAAAGCTGATCTGGTTTTGCAGCTGAAAAACGTATCCTCAAAAAATGCAGCAAAAACGCTGTGTGTGAATGTAGCCTTAGATCAGGAATAGAACAGCCATTTATAGGACATTTCATAACTTTCCCAAATTCTTATGAAAAAATATTCAGCACATTCTGCGTTGAACTACTGTACCCAATTTATTATATATTTTAGGAGTTGGAGTCGGACCATTTTATTCCGACTCCACCAAAATGAGCTCCGACTCCACAGCCCTGGATGATAGCAGCTGTTACTTCAAGTCTTCCAGGGCCGATCACCCCACCTGTGGCACACACAGAGAGGAGGTAGCGACAAGCTTAGGAAGATGACAGTCCATTGAGATGCAAGGCTAGTTGACCGGAGTCACAACCTGGCTTCTCCGAACATATCCATAGGTTCCAGGTGACCGGAAGGTCCCATCCTGGCTTTCACAAACACATCCATGGTTCAGCGATGGTCAATGCAGCAGATCTGTATTCTTCCAGCTGGGGCCGAGGATCCCCTAAGCTGGCATCCTGTAGAATGATAAATCTTGTGCCCCTCGTGATGGAGCCATGATGTTGCTGTCCTGTCTCTGGTCCTTCTGGATGTCTTGGCTCAGTCTCTGGCTCACTCACTTTCACGGAGAACATATAACCTATTTTTATGGTTAATAAGTGTCCTTCAATCATTATATACAGGTAAAAGAGAAGAATGGAGATTTATTAGCATTGTTTTTCCTCCTCTATTTTAAGTCAACAAGCTGGCCTAGACAATGCATAACTAGCATATCAGCAAACATCACTAGTCATCAAGGATAAGAGCACAATATGTTACAACAAATTGTCAACTTACAAGTGAATATTAAAGGCTTAAACAAACAAGTCTGTTTTCTTGACCTACCAGAAAGCAACACATACATTCAAAAGTCACTATATAGATAAGTCTATTCTTTCTGGCTTGCTTAAAATAGACGTCTGCTTAATTAAGATACCATGCTGTGTCCTCACATTCTCTATACGGCATAATGGCCCCACACAATCCTCTATACGGCATACTCGCCCCACATAGTCCTCCATACGACATAATGGCCCACATAGTCCTCCATATGGCATAATGGTCCCACATATTCCTTCTTGTGGCATAATGGCCCCACATAGTCCTCCATGTGGCATAATGGCTCCACACAATCTTCCATACGGCATACTTGCCCCACATAGTCCACCATATGGCATAATGGCTTCACATAGTCCTCCATACGACATAATGGCCCCACATAGTCCTCCATATGGAATAATGGTCCCACATAGTCCTCCATGTGGCATAATGGCCCCACATAGTCCTTCATGTGGCATAATGGTCCCACATAGTGCTCCATGCGGCATAATGGCCCCTGTAGTGCAGCTCTTACTGCTTGTGTTGTGGGGCACTCGCTTGGCACTGGATTAACATAGACAGGCACGGTTTTGCTCACATAAACAGTCTGAGGTTTATTTTACACAGCATAAACCACACGGTAACTCCTGTTGCACGTCACAGACCTACCACTGTCCATAATACTTTACAAGATATGGCTTAAACTTGCAGTACCTAAACACGCCAGACCTCTCTGTCCGGTGACCGTGGGCGACCTCATGCCCAACAGTTCATTATCGTTCATGGAACTTTACAAGCACCAACAGTCTGTGGAGGTACCTTACAGGAGCTCCTGCTCCAGACGCCGACTCCTTGTCAGTTGTCTCTCTCCCCGGGAAGCTGCCTTGCTGGGATCACCGTACTTGTGACCAGGACACTCCTGACAGACCAGACCCTCAGATGGTCGGTAGCACCCCCAACGCAGGGCTGTCGCAGACTCTGCACACACATGGCCTCACCAGGTGCTATTCAGGACATCCGTCCCCCCCTGGGACTGTCCAACACACAGGCCTCACTGGGTGCTATTCAGGGATCCGATCCTACGGCCAGAACCTCCCAACACACCGGCCTCACCGGGAGCTATTCAGGGATCCAATGTTACGGCCACGATCTCCCAACCCACCAGCCTCCAGGTCCAAGGCCTCATCATGTGCTCTTCAGGAAGTTTGCAACTCTCAACACACAGGCCTTCCAGGACCTTGCACTCTGACCACTCAGGTTCAAAACACTCGACCATGTGACCAGACCTCAGTCACACTATATATCCAAAACCACCCCCATATGAGGGCGGTGTATGTGTGGCTAGCCGATCCCGCCCAGCTCCCCGATTAGCCCTATAAGCCCCCTTTATAGGTAAATAAACTCATGGACTACAAGTCTCGCTGCATCACACCCCACATAGTGCTCCATGCGGCATAATGGCCCCACATAGTGCTCCATGCGGCATAATGGCCCCACATAGTGGTCCATGCAGCATAATGGCCCCACATAGTCCTCCATGCTGCATAATGGTACCACTTAGTCCTCCAAGTGGCATATTGACCCTACTTAGTCCTTCATACAGCATAATGGCCCCATTTAGTCCTCCATATGGCATAATGGCCCCACCTTGGTCCTCCATGTGGCATAATGGCCGCACTTAGTCCTCCATATGGTATAATTGCCCCAAAGGCTTTCATATAGTATAATGGCCCCATATAATGCTCCATTCAGAATAGTGATCCCACTTAGTCCTCCATACAGAATAATGGCCCCACATTAAAAAAATAAAATACTCACTACTCCCTGCTCTGGTCTCCTCAGACTAAACTTCAGACAGGCCCACAAACAAACAGCAACTGAAAACCACCGCAGTGAAGGCCTGGCAGATCATGAAAAAGGAGGAAACACAGCGTCTGGTGATGTCCATGAGTTCAAGACTTCAGGCAGTCATTGCCAACAAAGGGTTTTCAACCAAGTACTAGAAATGAACATTTTATTTACAATTATTTAATCTGTCCAATTACTTTTGGTCCCTTTAAAAACAGGGTGGCACATGTTAAGGAGCTGAAACTCCTAAACCCTTCATCCAATTTTTATGTGGATACCCTCAAATGAAAGCTGAAAGTCTGAACTTCAACTGCATCTGAATTGTTTTGTTTAAAATACATTGTGGTAATATCTAGAACCAAAATTAGAAAAATGTTGTCTCTGTCCAAATATATATGGACCTAACCGTATGTATGGCCTCCATCAGGAAAACATAACAAAAACCATAAACCATTATACTTGCCTTCCCGCGCTTCCTTGCAGCTTCCTGTTCCAATGCCATCAGCTGATTCATGCTTGTAAGCAGTGCATGGCAGTGACGTCATGCGCTGCTTACAAACCGAGCACAGCTGCAGGAAAACTCACTGATCTCCACGCCGGGACTATGTGTGGAGCACAGTTAGTATTCATTGCTTTTTAGTAGCAAGTAGTGTCAGCTACAGCCGCCGGACTAAATTGAATGATTTATCACTGCATTCCACACCTATGGGAGTGGAATGCAGTGAGAATTAATTGCCTTATGTACCGAGCACACGCTTGGCTAGCATTGTGCCTGCTAATAAAGAGAAATTAATATTCACTCCTTTCCACGCCCATGGGCGTGGAATGTAGTGAATATTCATTTCTCTTTAGCAGTGGGCACAGGAGTTGGCTGCAGCAGCCATTTTCTTCCACATTTTTTGAGGGAAAAAAAACGCATCCTATAGTCCGAAAAATACTGTGAGCGATCAGACTGCTAAAAGTGAAAGTCCCATAGAGGGACTAAGTAAAAAATAGAAAAAAGAGAAAAAATTGTACACCTATTTGGTATCGCCTCGTCCGGAATGACCTTACCTATAGAACGGTCCCATTACTTAACCTCTTTAGTGAACACGGTTAAAAAAAAAAGACGAGCCAAAAAAAAATGCTTTGTCATACTACCAAATAAAAAAGAGGAGTGTAAATAAATATGGTATGTCTGAAAATGTCATCTTGTCCCACATAAACAAGCCACCATTCATATTTTTTACACATTTTGTGTAAAAGCACCAAAAACATTAAAAAAAAACTATGTAAGTGTGATATCGCTGCAATCGTACTGATCCGAAGAATAAAGCTGCCTTATCAAATTTACCACACATGGAGCCGTGTAAAGAAAAAAAAGAAATTCCTGAATTGCTGGGTTTTGTTCATTCTGTCTCCCAAAAATTGGAAAAGAAAGCGATCAAAAAATGTCAAGTGACCAAAAACTGTACCAATAAAAACGTCAACTCGTCCTGCAAAAAACAAGCTCTCACATGACTCTGTGGGTTGAAATATGGAACAATTATAACTATCAAAATATGGCAGTGCAAAAAACTATTTTTTGCAATAAAAAGCGTCTTTTACTGTGTGACAGCAGCCAAACATAAGAAAAGATATACATCTGGTATTGCTGTAATTGCACCGTCTCGAAGAGTAAAGTCGTCTAATCACTTATACAGCCCGAGGACAAATAAAACTAATTATTCATCTGCTGTTGATTTTTTTTCATTCTGGCTCCCAAAGAACACAGTAAGGCTCAGCTCACATCTATCCTGTGCTCTTTGCTGAGCTCTTACACTGAGGTTTCCATGTAAATCTCTGAAATACGTGATTTAGCCCCCAGCAGAAGTTTTCCTAGAATAAGGCAGATGGAGGCACTGTGGCCTCTGTCCTACCTATAATCCAGCAGTGTCTTTTTAAATGTGCATAAAAGCATGGTCAGCCACAGTTTTGTCCACTTCTGAAAAGGACACCGCTGAACAGAGTCCAGCGTAATTTCGCTGCCTCATTATAGTATATGGGTTTCATTTGAATGAACCCCAAAGTAAGCGCTCAGCGTAAAGCACAGGATAAATGAGATCCCAAATGTTATGTAAAATGCTCCCAATGAAAGCTTCAACTCAATCCACAAAGAATAGCAAGTCCTCCACTCAGGTCTGTCATTTGTTAACAGTAATATAGGGGGCTTCCATGTTACCGGTAGTACAAAGGCTCTGGAAAAGTGAAATGGCTCCTCGCCTCCCAAAAAGAAATTCAGCAAATTCTGCACTTCCAAATCCAAATGCCCCCTCCCTTCTGATCTCCAGTGTGCCTAATCCACATTTAGCGTCCACATGTTTGACATTTCTGTAGCAATGAGAACCCGCCTAATTTACAGATGCTTGTCTCCAGAAGCATGAGCTGGGCAGTACTGTACAGAAACATATGATGTATTTCTACATTCAGCAGAAATTGTGGAGCAAATGTTGGTGCAATTTTTACTCACTTCCCTGTGTGAAAATGTAAAATCTTGTGCTAAATCAAAATTTTGCTGGTAAAAATGTATTTATTTTTTTTTCTTTGCCCAATGGTCTAAAATTCTATGACATACTTGTGGTGTCAATATGATCATTGCACCCCTAGATGAATTAAGAGGTGAAGTTTGTAAAATGAGGTCACTTATGGAGGGTTCTGCTGTTCTGGCACCTCAGTGACTCTGCCAATGTGACGTGGCACCCTCAAATCAGTCTAACAAAATTTGAACTCCAATATGGCACTTCTTCCCTTCTGAGCTTTGTACTGTACTTCTAAAGTAGTTTTCGACCACAGTGGGTTTACAGTGGGGATAAAAAGTGTTTAGCCAGGCACCAATTGTGCAAGTTCTCCCACTTAAAAAGATGAGAGGCCTGTAATTGACATCATAGGTAGACCTCAACTATGAGAGTCAAAATGAGAAAACAAATCCAGAAAATCACCTTGTCTGATTTGGCAAGATTTATTTTGCAAATTATTGTGGAAAATAAGTATTTGGTCATTAAAAACAGTTCATCTCAATACTTTGTTATATATCCTTTGTTGGCAATGACAGAGGTCAAACGTTTTCTGCAAGTCTTCACAAGGTTGGCACACACTGTTGGTGTGGTTGTTGTTTTCAAATGGTGTAACTTTTTGGTATTTTCTGTAATACTGACCCCTCAGTCACTTCAAATGTGAGGTGGTCGCTAAAAATAAATTAAAAAAAAAAGACTGTGAAGTCAGCTCACCACTGTGTAGACTCCTCGTTAGACAGCTGGCACTCAGCACGGTTCCATTGAAGCAAACATGTAACAGGAGGGAAGGATCCAGCGAGAAAATAGCAGTCTAAAAAATAACTTTTAATCCATTATTTAAAACATGGACGGCACAAAGTTGTCAGGCAAAAAAAAACATTGTCAGATCAACGCGTTTCGACTTTGCAGTCTTCGTCAAGATCTGTCTACTAGATGAAACATACATAATTACATACAAGAAAGTTGAACATGATTGGTCAGACAATACACATAATTTAAATATCCTATTAAAATACAATAAACGCAAGAACAAAACAATTTTTTTAAATATAAAAATTATATGATAAAAATCACACAAGAAAAAAAAAAAAAGAATATGGAGAACAGGTCCAAAACAAACAAACAAAAAATTATAATGACAAGAAAAGCATATAAGATGAACCAAATCAATTATAATAATTTAACTAAATCTTGTCTATTGTTCAAGCCCAGCGGTACCCTTGTATTCAATGTGAAAATCCAAAAAGATTCCCTGCTTAGTAACGTGCGTTTATAATTGCCACCTCGGTGTGGCTTGTGGACTTTTTGCGGACATTTCCGCAGCATTTCTGCAATGTGGACACATAGCCTTACCCTTCTAGCTTACTAACAAAAAAGAAATTCTGTTTCAAAGCTTCTGCTGGTGTAAAGTAGACATGTGGGAAATGTTATTTATTGACTATTTTGTGTGACATAACTCTCTGATTTAAGGTCATAAAAATTATAAACGTGTGAAAATTGCAAAATTTACCACATTTACATTTTTTTTTCCCCCCTCAAACACAAGTCATACCGAATATATTTTATCACCATCTTGAAGTACAGTATATCATGAGAAAACTTTCTCAGAATCGCCAGGATGCATTGAAGCGTTCCAGAGTTATTACCTCATAAAGTGACAGTGGTCAGAATTGTAAAATTCTGGTCATGAAGATGAAAACCGACTCGGGGGTGAAAGGGGTTAAAAGTAAAAAAAAAAAAAAAAAAAATGTTTTGAAAAATGTCAAAGAAATTAACAGGTAAATAACCCCCCTTTTTACCCCATTAAAAATAAAACAAAAAAATTGCACATTTGGCATTGCTGCATTTGTAAAAGTGTAATCTAGCAAAATATAAAATAAATGAATCTGATCGGTAAACAGCGTAACGAGAAAAAAAAAATAGAAACTCCAGAATTCTTTCACTTTCCTTTCTGTTTTGCACCAGATAATTCTAAACTTACTCCAGGTCTCCATGACAAGCCCCATTGCTGCTTGGATCTATGCAGATGTTGGTACATTTTGGTGCTTGCGCCTGTGTATGCTTTGAATGCATTCAGTGCTGTAACAGAATTGGATGGGGCCAGGGGAAAATAGTCACATGAACGCCACCATTTTGATGCCAATGGGTGGAAAGAGCACTTCACACAATTTAAAATCCTCTCTATAGGCAGCAGAAGAGTTTGTAGACCGTGTGTAGAGCTTCTTGCCCCAAAACACAAAGGATTATGGCATATTACAAATTTGTGTGGCCAACCCCATAAAACCCATACAGCATAGGCAACTGCTTTTATCCAACAGCTATTTCTCTCTAGTCACCTGCCCACATGCCCGTTTTCAATAGTTGTATGGGGTATAAGTTGTTTCCAGATCCCTCTCTCTGCAGCTTATCTCCTCTAGGAACAGAGTTTTGGGCAGGTTTAAATCTACCATGCCTGAAACCCTCTTCCCTAACATTTACTGTCAGAGCAGAGTCTGCACAGTCTCATACACTTTAGTTTTCTGGTCCTGATGAAATTGTCACATTCATTCTCCCTCTGTTTCACTTGAGCATTTCCAAACTTTAATTTCATTTTCCATAATTGTGTTCTTGTGTTATTTGGTTTTAGTTTAACACAAAAGTGCTTTTCTAGAGAAAAGGCAGTAATGATAGAAATGCTCTGTTCCTATGTCTGGATCTTGCTCCAGTCTTGTCCGCAATCCAAATGTAAATCCTTAAACACCAGCTAGTATGTGATGCTGGTACTTTTTAAAGGTTGTTCAAACTAATAAGCTCATTCAGTGTAATAATGAGACCACAATGCACATTATCCCACATCCCCCTATATTTATGTTTAACAGACTGGAGTTTTAAAGCCTCTTTCACACTTCGGTTTTTGACAGTCAAGATCCGCCAATTTTGAAAAAAAACGGATCCGCCATTTTTCTTAGCGGATCCGTTTTTTTCCCCATTGACTTTCATTATTGGCGGATCCTGACTGATTGCCGTCCATTGCATCCGTTTTTTTGAGGATCCGCCACAATGTTAGTGTCCGTCAACATCCTCAAAGATTTCCAAACGGAGCTTGCAACGTTGTTTTGGCCGGCGGATCCTCCAGACACTGAATTAACCCGAAAATCTGTCTGGCTGCCGGACAAAAAAAAATTCTCTCTCTCTCTCTCTCTCTCTCTCTCTCAAATGGAAAAATTGTAGCAAGTGTGGTAAAGCAAGAAACTGTGCAATTTACCACTTAATAAACACCCATTCCATTGTCCAGAATAGCGGAATTTTTAATTCTATGTGATTGACGGCTCTGCAGTCAATCATATCTGGCTTGTTTTGCAAACTTTTTGGTGCAATCGATTGCCTTAAGTCTTGCTTAGTGAAAGGAAGTCCACTTTTGTGGAATACCCCAAGATCGGACAACAGAGTAGGTGGAGGCGTTGGTCTGCTCCTATCACCCAAACATATCTTTCAAGTTATCCCTCAAGTACCCTCACTTGTCTTCCCTTCTTTTGAGGTCCATGCCATGCGACTAGCGGTGGTGTATCGTCCTCATGGCCCCTCTAATCAGATCTTGGATCACTTTACCTCCTGGCTTCCACATTTTCTCTCCTGTGACATCCCCACCCTCATCATCGGTGATTTCAGCATCCCCATTACTTTTTCCCTCTCCCCATCTGCTTCTCACCTTTTATCTCTAACCTCCTCTTTCTCTAGCAACCTTCCACGACAGCATAAGAGGTTGTCTCCACGCCCTAATGGGGGACAGGAAGTACGAGAGGTTAAATGATCCCTCCCACCTCCCTCTCACCAGTGTCTTTCCTGTCCCCCATGGGGCATGGAGAGGTTCAGTATGCTGTGTGGCTGGCTGCTGCAGCGTACCTGGTGTCTTTAAGCTGGGCAGTGGTGGTCGGTGGCGCTGCCTCCCCTCCTCCAGACTGCTCCTGTCTTCTTGGAATTCGGGACCTTTCCTGGCCCACCTGCGCTCCCCCAGGGGGAGTAAAGCGGGCCAGTGATCCCTGACCGGAGGCCTCCCGCAGCTCTCCAGTCTCTCCTCCTCCTGCCGTGCGCCATGCGGTGACCCGGAAGTGACGTCACTTCTGGGCTATGTCTGACGACTTCCTATCATGGCGGCCCCAATTCAGCTGCCGGCGCGTGGAGCTCACCAGCACCTGCTGTGCCTGCTCCCGGACCCAGGGAGGAGGAGGGGGAAAAAACTAAAAACTGCACTGAGGGCGGGGTTAACCCCTTATTAACCCGCTGGAAGATGCCGACAGGTAAGATGAAATCCCCTGTCAGCATGGACGGTTCTTCCTGCCCTGCGTCTGCAGATCCCAGCGCTGCCCCAGCCACAGTGAGTGTTACCTGGGGTGGGTCCTAGTGGTGCAGTCCTGGGAAGGAGGTCCTCAAAATGTTTCTCCCCTTTTTTATACGGAGAAAAGTCTGCCCACAAAAGCACCAATACCACCAGCAAGTCAGCCAAATGTGCCATATGCAGTACAAAACTTCCCTCAAATTGGGTGAAGAAATTATGCCAAACTTGCATGGACAGAGTGGTCAGGGCTGAGCATTGATTGACGAGATCCGCAGCCTGGTCACTCATCAGGTTCAGGCTTCTTTAGCCGCCCTGTTCCCCCCTCCGCCACCTCCTCCTCCTCCGATTGTAGGCTCACCATCCCCAAAAAAACGAAAAAAATACAATTAGAGGACTCGGAATCCGAATCAGAGAGATCATACAATTCAGGCTCCGAGAATTGGGAACTTCCAAATCAGCCGAAACTAGGAGATACCTCCTTTCCACGTAATATGTGGAAATGCTGGTCAGTGCAGTGCAGGCCACCATGGGCCTAGAGGACGAACCCGTTACTCAGTCAGCACAGGACCGCATGTTCGGAGGATTTGAGGGACCCAGACAAACAGGTTTCCCAGTTCATAAGAGCATAGTAGACATGATCTCTCAGGAATGGGAGTACCCAGAGAAGCGCTACTCAGCCCCGTCGGAGCTCAGGCATAGATTCCCCCTGGAAGGAGAGGAGTTTAAATGGGACTTCCCGAAGGTTGATGTCCAGGTGGCAAGGGTGGTGAAAAAGACAGTCCTTCCATTTGATGACATGTCCCAGCTTAGAGACCCGATGGACCGTAAGTCAGGAAGCCTCCTAAGAAAGGCTTGGGAAACTTCTGCCTTCTCCCTAAAATCAGGAATAGCATCCACATGTGTCTCTAGGTCTCTCTTCCAATGGATAGAGGAACTAGAGAATCATATTTCTCGGGGAACCTCAAGAGGTGACCTCCTTAACTCCCTTCCCATACTACAGAGAGCTACAGGCTTCTTGGCCGATGCATCAATGGAGATGATCCTCACTTCTGCCAGGGCCATGGTACAGTCCAATTCTGCAAGACGGGCCCTTTGGCTTAAAACGTGGAGCAGGGACGTGACCTCCAAGGTTAAACTCTGCTCTTTACCCTTCAAGGGTGAACATGTCTTTGGCCCGGCCTTAGATGAAATTCTTGAAAAGGCCACAGATAAGAAGGTGCTTCCTGAACAGAGGACCACAAAAAAGCGGATTTTTCGAGCCCCCCAGAATCAGCCATCCCAGCCGAGAGGCAAAGGAAAGATGGGAAGATGGAGTTACGCTAAGGGGAGAGTCAGGAACATCCTGGTCCCCCAGCAGCAGCAGCAACCACCACAAGAAAAACAATGACTCGACCCCGGTGGGGGGAAGGCTTTGGAGGTTCACTCACTCTTGGCAGATGATTTCCAAAAGCCCCCGGGTCCTCAGCGTGATCAGGGAGGGCCTACTGCTAGAACTCAAAACCTCCCCCCCGTGGGGTATAAGAGTTACCTCCCTACCACCTCGGGAAACTCCAGCACTAAAATCCGGCATCCAGCTCCTGCTACAATCAAACGCCATCTCTCAGGTTCCTGTGGAGGAACGGGGAAGGGGGCATTATTCCAGACTGTTCCTAGTGAAAACACACACAGGAGATGCAAGAATATTAATAAATCTGAAGGGCCTCAACCGACACATTGCATATCACAGATTCAAGATGGAGTCTGTGAAGCCTGCGATTCCTCTAATAGGGCCGTCTTACTTTATGGCAACCATAGACTTGAAGGATGCCTATTTTCACATCCCCATACATCCTTCTCACAGGAAGTATCTGAGGTTTGCGATCCGTCAGGGTACAGAAGTCAGGCACTGTCAATACAACGTGCTTCCCTTTGGGATATCCTCTGCCCCTCGAGTATTTTCCAAGATTATGTCAGAAGCTGTGTCCCACATCAGAGGCCAGGGCATATGCATTGTACCCTACCTGGACTACCTACTGATAATAGGAGCCTCCTACCAGATCCTGGAAAGCCAGATGGCTCAAACCCTGAGTAATCTTCAATCACTGGGGTGGATCCCAAATATAAAAAAATTGCAGATCCAACCCTCCCAGGAGATAAAATTCCTAGGAATCCTCCTAGATTCAAGAAAACAAATGACCTTCCTCCCAGAGGAACATCAGAGGTCCATAATATCAAGGATCTCGAGTTTCATGGAACAAAGGTCCCCAACCCTCAGGTCAGCCATGTCCATACTAGGGTCAATGACCTCCTGCATCCAGTCAGTGCATTGGGCGCAGGCCCACTCCAGAATACTCCACTCCCACATCTTAGGAAACGAACGGAGATCATACCTGCCTGAACAAAAGAGTCCAGACCCCAGGAAAGGTGAAAGCTTCACTAGTATTGTGGATGGACCGCAAGAATCTGTGCAAGGCAATCAACTGGTCCCAGATCCCCCTGGTCACAGTACCGTCAGGCGCCAGCAAAAAAGGCTGGGGAGCCGTAGTGTCCCGACAACCATTCCAGGGGTTATGGAGCCAGAAAGTGAGTGCAAAATCCTCAAACTTCAGGGAGCTGAAGGCCGTGGAGGAAGCTTTTCTGGCAGCAAGACACCTTGTCCAGGGCCATCATATCAGAGTCTACTCGGACAATATAACAACAGTGGCCCATCTCAGACACCAGGGTGGCACGAGATCCAGCAGCCTAGAGGGCCTTTCAGGCCGAATATTTTGCTGGGCTGAAAGACACCTCCGTTCTCTAACGGCAGTCCTCCTAAAGGGTACCTCCAATCTTCAAGCAGATTTCTTGAGCAGAAAATGCATCCAGCCTGGAGAGTGGAGCCTAAACGAAAGAATCTTTCAGAGGCTGGTCAACAGGTGGGGTCTTCCGGAGGTGGATCTACTGGCCTTAAGAGAAAATGCCCGAGTGAGAAACTACTTTTCCCTGAACCCCAGAGACAGATCCCTGGGGGTAGATGCCTTCTCCCACAAGTGGAGGTTTCGTCTGGCGTATGCCTTCCCGCCAGTTCCAATCCTTGCCGCAACCCTGAGGAAAATCCGGGAGGATCGGACCCAAACCATTCTAGTAGCCCCGTTATGGCCAAAGAGGAGCTGGTATTCTCTAATTATGGAGCTGCAGATAGACGGGCCTTTCCACCTACCCCGGAAGACGACCTTCTCTTGCAGGGTCCTCTACATCACTCAAACCTCCGGGGAATGAAGTTAGCGGCCTGGTTACTGAGACCCAGATCCTGAGGGCCAGGGGGCTATCAGAGGCAGTAATAAAAACCCTCCAGAAATCTCGGAAACCGGTCACCATTGCTATTTATAACAAAATATGGAAAAAGTTTTCCTCATGGTGTATGCCAGATTTGCCTGACCCAGAAAACCCTAACATTTCCCGTATCCTGGATTTCCTACTGAGGGGGCTTGAGCTAGGTCTAAAACCCAGCACGCTTAAAGTTCAGGTATCAGCATTAAGCTCCATGTTCGACTGTGACTTGGCCAACCACCGGTGGATAAAAAGATTCATAACATCAGCCCATCCAAAAAGGCTAGTCGCCATTCCACCATGGGACTTCAATTTGGTACTTACGGGACTCACTCAATCTCCCTTTGAGCCCCTGCCATCCTGTACTCCTCAGCTCCTCTCCTGTAAGGTGGCCTTCCTCATAGCAATAACCTCAGCAAGGCGAATAGGAGAGCTCCAAGCTCTCAATCAGGGAACCCTACCTAACAGTTAGAGATGATTCCATAGTTCTTTCCCTTGATCCATTGTTCCTACCCTTGATCCATCGTTTCTACCAAAGGTTGTGTCTGATTTCCATAGATCGCAGGAAATAATTCTTCCCTCGTTTTGTCAAAACCAAGCAAACCCTAAGGAAAGGGTGGTTCATACGCTGGACGTGAGGCGCATAATTCTCTACTACTTAGAGTGTACCAAATCCTATAGAATTGACCACAACCTATTTATCCATACCTCTGGTCCAAACAAGGGAAAAAAGGTAGCAAAAAACACCATTGCCAATTGGATTAAGAAAGCCATCTCCGAAGCATACCTGGCGCAGAACATCACTCCTCCTACGGGGATCAAAGCGCATTCAACAAGATCTGCATCTGCATCATGGCCTGAGAGGGCAGGCGCATCTTCAGAGCAGATTTGTAAGGCAGCAACCTGGTCCTCCTTAAATACTTTTTCTAAACACTACAGGTTGGACCTTGTGTCCAACAGGGATCTAGTCTTTGGCCGGAGGGTTCTTCAGGCCAAATCCCCCCCCCCTAGTGCAGTATAGGTTGTTATGCCTCCTATGCTGTCGTGGAAGGTTGCTAGAGAAAATAGAATTAGACTTACCTGTAATTCGGTTTCTAGAAACCTTCCACGACACCACTATTTCCCTCCCTGCATTCTTAGACAAATTCTGAGAATCTTAAGGTAACCGGTGCTATGGTAATCAGTTATAAGTCACTGGTGAGAGGGAGGTGGGAGGGACCTTTTAACCTTTCGTACTTCCTGTCCCCCATTAGGGCGTGGAGACAACCTCCTATGCTGTCGTGGAAGGTTTCTAGAAACTGAATTACCGGTAAGTCTAATTCTATTTTTAGCATCTCGCAGCATACGAACTCCCTCGACTTGGTCTTTTCCCGGCTTTACGCAGTGGAGGATTTCACAAACTCCACTCTCCCGCTCTCTGACCACAACCTTCTTTCATTCTCTATCAAGAACTGCCACCCCGTTCAGATCACCCTGACTTTCCACACTAATAGAAACATACAGGCCATTAACACCCAGAAACTCATGAAGAACTTGGAGTCATCATTGGCCCCTATCTCCTCCCTCTCATGTCCTGATTCTGCACTGAAGCATTACAATGAAGCACTGCAAAGTGCCCTGGATGAAATTGCACCTCCTATACATAGAATGATACGACACAGACGGCGACAACCGTGGCACACGCTGCAAACACGTTTCCTGCAGCGGTGCTCCAGATGCGCCGAACGTCTGTGGAGAAAATCTAATCTACCCAAAGATTTCATCCACTAAAAGTTTATGCTTAAAACATACAACGCTGCCCTTCACCTCTCCAAATAAATCTATTTCAACATCCTTATCACCTCACTATCCAATAACCCTAAACGTCTCTTTGACACTTTTCATTCCCTACTCAACCCAAAAGTTAAGGCTCCAACCACTGATCTCCGCGCTGACGATCTGGCCAATTATTTCAAAGAATAAATTGACCATATCCGAGAGGAAATTATCTCCCAATCCCCTCATACCATGCACTGTTCTCCCTCCCCCACTGCATCTAGCTCACTCTGATTTTGAACCAGTCACAGAAGAAGTAGTAATCGGGCTCCTTGCATCTTCTCGCCCTACCTCTTGCATCAGTGACCCCATTCCGTTACATCTCCTCCATTCCCTTTCCTCTGCTGTCACCTCTCACCTAACAAAAATATTCAACCTCTCTCAATCTTCCGGTATCTTTCCCTCATTTAAGCATGCCATCATACATCCATTACTTAAAAAACATCCCTCGACCAAAACGGTGCTACTAACTATAGACCTGTCTCTAATCTTTCCTTCATCTCTAAACTCTTGGAAAGCCTGGTCCATACCCGTCTTATCCGCTATCTCTCAGATAACTTTCTTCTCGACCATCTTCAATACGGTTTCTGCTCTTTACACTCTACTGAAACTGCCCTCACTAAAGTCTCTAATTATCTACTAACTCCTAAATCTAATGGTCACTGCTCCATGCTAATTCTCTTGGATCTCTCTGCAGCATTCAGCACTGTGGATCATCAGCTCCTCCTCACTATGCTTCACTCCATCGGCCTCAAGGACACCGTTCTATCCTGGTTCTCCTTCTATCTCTCTGACTGTTCATTCACTGTATGTTCCTCAAGGATCAGTCCTAGGCCCCCTCCTCTTCTCTATGTATACTGCCCCTATTGGACAATCATTAGCTTTGGTTTCCAGTATCATCTCTATGCTGATGACACCCAATTATACACTACTTCTCCTGATATCACGCCTGCCTTTTTAGAAAACACCAGTGATTGTCTTACTGCTGTCTCTAACATCAAGTCCTCCCTCTATCTGAAACGGAACCTGTCAAAAACTGAACTCCTCGTGTTTCCTCCCTCTACTAACCTACCTTTGCCCGACATTGCCATCTCCGTTTGTGGTTCCACCATTACTCCACAGCAACATGCCCGCTGTCTTGGGGTCATACTTGATTCCGAGCTTTCATTCACCCCCCACATCTGATCACTGGCTCGCTCTTTTTCTCTGCACCTCAAAAACATTTCTAGAATTCGACCTTTTCTTACTTTCAACTCTGCAAAATCTCTTTCTCTTATTCATTCTCGTCTGGACTATTGCAACTCTCTACTAATTGGCCTCCCTTTTGCCAAAATCTTCCCTCTCCAATCTGTCTTGAATGCTGCAGCCATATTCCACCGATGCCTCTACCTTGTGCCAGTCATTACACTGGTTACCCATCCAGTCCAGAATCCAGTACTAACTTATTACCATCACCCACAAAGCTCTCCATGGCTCAGCACCACCCTACATCTCCTCCCTTGTCTCAGCCTACCACCCTACCCATGCCCTCCGTTCTGCTAATGACCTGAGGTTAACATCCTCAATAATCTGAACCTCCCACTCCTGTCTCCAAGACTTTTTACGTGCTGCACCTATTCTTTGGAATGCACTACCCAGGTTGATACAATTAATCCTCAATCCCCACAGTTTTAAGCGTGCCCTAAAAACGCATTTGTTCAGGAATAGGCTGGACAAACTGATTAGAAGGGCCAGCTCTATCCTGGGATGCCCCCTTGATCCAGTTCAGGAAGTAGGCGACAGGAGGATACTGGCCAAGGTGAGCTACATGGTGCAGAATGATTCCCATCCCATGCATGAGATCGTGACAAAGATGTGCAGTACTGTCAGTGACCGGCTACTTCATCCTAAAGGTGAGAGGGAGCGCTATCGAAAGTCCGTCCTTCCTGCTGCAGTTAGGCTGTATAACCAGCACTGTCCAAAACGGAGAACGACCCAAACAGTGAACTGATAGATCCAAAGTTGTGATAGTCCGGTTATATCTTTTTTTTTTTTTTTCGTATATGTACCTACCTACTGTCAATGTAATGCCTTTATGTATCTGTATTTGTTCCTGCCTTGCTGCTGTAATGCTCTGAATTTCCCCATGGTGGGACGATTAAAGGATTATCTTATCTTATCAAGCTAGGCTATATTAATTGTAGGTCTAAAATTGGTATAACATATGGGTGGATAACATATTAGATTTGTTTGGGAGAATCGAGGGGGTGATACAATGCGGTGTTTATTTGTGTGGTCAGCAACAGGTGCGTTTCACAGAATTAGAATATCATCAAAAAGTTAATTTTTCAGTTCTTCAATACAAAAATTGAAACTCATATACTATATATTGTCACTACAGAGTGATCTATTTTAAGTGTTTATTTATGTTAATGTTGATGATTGTCTCACAGCCAATGAAAACCCAGAAGTTATTTTCTCATTAAGTTAGAATAATTTAAAAAAACAACAACACCTGTAAACGCTTCTGAAGTGTTTAAAAAGGTCCCTTAGTCTGTTTCAGTAGACTCCACAATCATGGGGAAGACTGCTGACTTGACAATGTCAAGAAGGCAATCACTTACACACTCCACAAGGAAAGTAAATTTTGCATTTCCTTTGGAAATCAAGGTCCCCGAGTCTGGAAGAAAAGTGGAGAGGCACAATCCAAGCTGCTTTAGGTCTTGTGTGAAGGTTCCACAATCAGTGATGGTTTGGGGAGCCATGTCATCTGCTGGTGTAGATCCACTGTTTTTTATCAAGACCAAAGACAGTGCAGCCGTCTACCAGGAAATTTTAGAGCACTTCATGCTTCCCTCTGCCGACAAGCTTTTTGGAGATGGAAATTTCATTCTCCAGCAGGACTTGGCACCTGTCCACACTGCCAAAAGTACCAATACTTGGTCTAAAAACAACAGTATCACTGTGCCGGATTGGCCAGCAAACTCGCCTGACCTTAACCCCATAGAGAATCTATAGAGGATTGTAATGAAGAAGTTGAGAGACACCAGACCCAACAATGCAGACGAGCTGAAGGCTGCTACCAAAGCAACCTGGGCTTCCATAACACCTCAGCAGTGCCACAGGTTGATTTCCTCCATGCCACAACGCATTATGCAGTAATTGATGCCAAAGGAGCCCCGACCAAGTATTGAGTGCAATTATTGAACATACATTTCTGTAGGCCAACATTTCCGTTTTTAAAATCATTTTTCAATCTGGTGTTATAAAGTATTCTAATTTTCTGAGATAATGACTTTTGGGTTTTAATTGACTGTAAGCCATAATCATCAACATTAACAGAAATAAACACATGAAATAAATCACTCTGTAATGGCTCTATATAATGAGTTTCACTTTTTATGTTGAAGAACTGAAATTAAGTTTTGATAATATTCTAATTTTATGAGAAGCACCTTTATTTTGCTGCTGTCTTGTTCTAGCCAGAGTAAGGCCTGTTTCACACTTATGTTTTTCCTGTGCGTTGGCAGCCGCTGAAATGGCGGATAACGGATCCGTGGGCGATGAAACACCAATGGGAGCCACCGGACCCTTGGTGCGCCAGGATCCGCCGATTTCGGGATTTTAAAGGAACCGCGGCTGAAAAGAAAAAATGACTACCGGCGATGTAGCGGTCAGAGGAGGCGAGATCTCGGGCGATGTCGCGATGAGGCGAGATCTCGGGCGATGAGGCGGAGAGAGAGAGAGAATTTTTTATCCAGCAGCCAGATTGGATTTAGGGTTAAACATGTAGGGTTAAGCATGTAGCAAAAGAGGAAAATACTGATCCGGACAACAAAAAAAGTTTCATTGTCCGTTCGGTGATCTCAGCGGACGCCAAAATTTTGGCGGATCCGCAGAAATACGGATGCAACGGACGATCCTCAGTCAAAATCCGCCGATAATGAAAGTCAATGGGGAAAAAAACGGATCCGCCAAGATAAATGGCGTTTCCGTTTTTTTTTGCAAATCTGCAGATTTTGACTGATGGTGACAAACGGATGTGTGAAACAGGCCTAACCATGTATTGTTGTTACATAGCTGGCCTATCTTTTTACACAGTCGTCCCTGCTGACAGTGCTGTGTTTCCATGACGACCGCAATGTGGCGTACTTAGTTTGCAATTATTGAATTGCTCGGAACTTAATCAAATACTTCCAAAGCAAATCACTTGAAATAGGAAACTGACCTTGACAGTCTGTCTCAAGCTCCTTTTAAAGTCTGCCTATTGCCTCCGTTTGGTGGCCAGTCAGAGAAGAGATAGGTTCCCTTTAAAATAAAGTTCTATCACCAGCAAAAAATGCTATTAACCAGCTGCAAGTCGCTTGGGGTATGTCTCTATCAGTTTTGTACATCGAGAGGCTGAAATTCTTGCCCATTCTTCCTGGCAAACAACTCGAGCTCTGTGAGGTTTGATGGAGATCGTTTGTGAACAGCAGTTTTCAGCTTTTTCCACAGATTCTCGATTGGATTCAGGTCTGGACTTTGACTTGGCCATTCTAACACCTGGATACGTTTATTTGTGAACCATTTCATAGTATATTTTGCTTTATGTTTGGGATCACTGTCTTGTTGGAAGACAAATCTCTGTCCCAGTCTCAGGTCTTTTGCAGACTCCAACAGGTTTTCTTTAAGAATGGTCCTGTATTTGGCTCCATCCATCTTGCCATCAGTTTTAACCATCTTCTCTGTCCCTGCTGAAGAAAAGCAGCCCCAAACCATGATGCTGCCACCACCATGTTTAACAGTGGGGATGGTGTGTTCAGGGTGATGAGCTGTGTTGCCTTTACACCAAACATATCGTTTGGCATTGTTGCCAAAAAGTTTGATTTTGGTTTCATCTGACTAGAGCACCTTCTTCCACATGTTTGGTGTGTCTCCCAGCTGGCTTGTTGCAAACTTTAAACAACACTTTTTATGGATATGTTTGAGAAATGGCTTTCTTCTTGCTACTCTTCCATAAAGGCCAGATTTGTGCAGTGTACAACTGATTGTTGTCCTATGGACAGACTGTCCCACCTCAGCTGTAGATCTCTGCAGTTCATCCAGAGTGATTGTGGGCCTCTTGGCTGCATCTCTGATCAGTCTTCTCTGTTGTGAGTATATTTTTCCCTTCACCATTGAGGTCTGATGAACTCCCTCCTCTAGTGAAGGAAGGTAGTGAGACTGATTACCAAACACCTGGGCAGCTAGATGATGACTGGGTGGCTGGAATTGAGGACTGGATATAAGGCTGCCGACGCCCTTCTTCCTGGCTGGTGATTTTCCTGCTGGATTCTTGGAGACCAGTCTGATTCCTGCATCTCAAAGCTAAGTTTTTCTGCTCTGCTTTGTACTCTTCAGTTTTGTTTTTGTTTTGCCTTGCTTTTTGGGAGTTCTGCCATCCCCAGCCGGGGGTGAGCTGAATTCCATTTTTGTCTCTGATCTGTTGATATTTTGCTCTGTCTTCAGAATATACCTGTTATGAATGAGTCACCGTAGGAGGCAAAAGCAGAACTACAAGCTAAGTCCAGAAAACCAGAGAAGTTGGCAACTATCAGATTGCAGACCCCTGAACCTATCAACACAACTAGCAGTAGCCGTGGGGGGTTCCTACGATGCCCTAGACCCCTCGATCACAGCCGGAGAAATACATAGGCCTAAAGAAAGAAAGGGGAAATCTAAACTGCCCCAGAGCAGACCCCAAAGCAATAGGCAGCCCCCAACATATAATGACGGTGAAGCAAGATGAAAATACTAACACAGACAGAAAGATAGACAGAGCAAAGACGGGGCCCCAAAACTACCTAGAAAGGAAAGGACAGGAAGGCTGCTGTCTGCAATCTGCCAAAACCCTATCAAAGACATAAGCCAACCAGCTGATATGAAAAAGGCCCTGAAGCAGCTAGGCTTCAAAAACTGAATCAGCACTCAGGTATTTTCAGAAGACAGAGCTAAATGAATTCAGCACACCCCAGCAGGGAATGGCAGAAATCCAGAAAAACAAAGCAAAAACAAGGTCAAAGCACAAAAGCAAAAGGCCGAGCAGCAAACTTAGCTTTGGAGGAGCAGGAATTCAGACTGGTCTCCAAGGATCCCACAGAGAAATCACCCGCAGGGCAGAAGGGCGTCGGCAGCATTATATCCAGTCCGTAACTTCACTCAGCCAGTCACAATCATCAGCCTCAGGTGTTTGACAATCAGGCTCACTACCTTTCTTTACCAGAAGAGGGAGTTCCTCGGGCCTCAGTAATGAAGGGGAAAATGAACTCACAACAGTACCTCCCCCTTGAGGAGGGGTCACCGAACCCTCAACTTTGCCACCAGGGCGATCAGGGTGAGCCCGATGAAAGGCACGCACCAATCTTTTGGCATGAATATCAGAGGCAGAGACCCAGGAATTGTCCTCCTGACCATAACCCTTCCACTTAACCAAATACTGGAGTCTCCGTCTAGCCAGACGGGAATCCAGTACTTTCTCTACCTCATACTCCATGTTACCTTCAACCAATATAGGGTCTGGAGGTGCCACCCCCGGAACAACAGGTTCAACAAACCTCTTCAACAAAGATTTATGGAACACATTATGGATTTTAAATGTGACAGGAAGAGCCAAACGAAAAGAGACCGGATTAATAATCTCCACAATCTTGTAAGGTCCAATAAATCTAGGCTTAAACTTAGGAGAAGCCACCTTCATAGCAATATTTTTTGATGATAACCACACCATATCACCAACCTTAAACTGGGGACCAATGGTCCTATGTCGGTTGGAAAACCGCTGGGCCTTCTCCTGGGAGAGAGATAACTTATCCACCACTTGGTCCCAGATCTGGTGCATTCTCTCCACCACAGTGTCAACACCTGGGCAGGCAGAGGGCTCCACCTGCCCTGAAGAAAATCGAGGATGAAACCCAAAGTTACAAAAAAAAAGGTGACATCAAAGTGGCAGAACTAGCTCTATTATTCAAAGCAAATTCGGCCAAGGGCAAAAATGAAACCCAATCATCCTGATCAGCAGAAATAAAACATCTCAAATATGACTCCAAGGTCTGGTTTGTTCTCTCTGTCTGCCCATTGGTCTGAGGGTGAAAAGCAGAGGAGAAGGACAACTGAATTCCCAGCCTGGAACAGAAAGTTCTCCAAAATCTAGACACAAACTGAGCTCCTCTGTCAGATACAATGTTCTCAGGAATCCCGTGCAAACGATCCACTTGTTGTAAAAACAGGGGCACCAACTCAGAGGAAGACGGCAACTTAGGGAGTGGTACAAGATGAACCATCTTAGAGAACCTATCACAAATCACCCAAATAACAGTCATCCTCTGAGAGACAGGCATATCAGAGATGAAATCCATTGAAATATGGGTCCATGGCCTCTTGGGGACAGGCAAAGGCATCAACAACCCACTAGAGCGAGAACACGATTTAGACCGGGAGCACGTCCCACAGGACTGCACAAAATTCCTGACATCACGAGACAAGGAGGGCCACCAAAAAAACCGACTCACCAGATCTCTAGTACCAAAAATACCTGGATGACCAGCCAAAGCAGAGCAATGAACTTCAGACATCACTCTCTTCTTCCACTGGTCAGGAACATACAACTTTCCACTGGGACAACGCTCAGGTTTGTCCTCCTGGAACTCTTCCAGAGCACGTCTCAAATCGGGCGAGATGGCAGAAAGAACTACCCCTTCGCCTAAGATGGTAGCAGGCTTGGTCAGCACAGGAGAATCAGCAAGGAAGCTCCTAGAGAGGGCGTCTGCCTTGACATTCTTTGTTCCAGGAAGAAAAGAAACCACAAAATCAAAACGTGTAAAAAACAAGGCCCACCTAGCCTGTCTAGGGTTCAAGCGCTTAGCCAACTCTAGGTAAATCAAATTCTTGTGGTCAGTGAGGACCACGACTTGATGCTTAGCTCCCTCCAACCAATGTCTCCACTCCTCAAATGCCCATTTCATGGCCAACAGTTCCCTATTCCCCACATCATAGTTACGTTCAGATGGAGAGAACTTTCGGGAAAAGAAAGCACAGGGATTCATTTTAGATGTTACAGGATCCTTTTGGGACAAAACAGCTCCTGCACCAATCTCAGAAGCATCCACTTCTACCTGGAATGCAAGTGAGACATCAGGTTGCCGCAAAACCGGGGCGGAGGTGAATCTTCGCTTCAACTCCTGAAAGGAAGAAACAGCCTCCGGAGACCAATTTAACACATCAGCACCCTTTTTAGTCAAATCAGTCAATGGCTTGGCAATGCTAGAAAATTTTGCTATAAATTTCCGATAAAAATTAGCAAAACCCAAAAACTTCTGGAGGGCCTTCAAAGAAGTGGGCTGAACCCAATCGTGAATGGCCTGTACCTTGGCCGGGTCCATTTCAATAGTTGACGGGGACAAAATAAATCCCAAAAAAGAAATCCTCTGTACTCCAAAAAGGCATTTAGATCCCTTGACATACAGGGAATTCTCCCTCAAGATCCGGAACACAGTCCGAATATGTTCCACATGAGAATCCCAATCCTTGGAGAAGATCAAAATATCATCCAGGTAGATAATCAAAAATTTATCGACAAAATCTCGGAAAATATCGTTCATGAAGCACTGGAAGACAGAAGGGGCATTAGTGAGCCCAAAAGGCATCACCAGGTACTCAAAATGTCCCTCCGGAGTATTAAACGCCGTCTTCCTTTCATCCCCATGCATAAAGCGAATAAGATTATACGCCCCCCCTGAGGTCAAGCTTGGTAAACCAGCAAGCACCTTTAACTCTGGAGAATAGATCAAAAATCAGGGGTAACGGATACTGATATTTAACAGTAATTTTGTTGAGGGCACGATAATCAATACAAGGTCTTAATGATCCATCCTTTTTGGCCACAAAAAAAAAAAAAAACGGCACCCAAGGGTGACGAGGATGGTCTAATATGACCCTTCTCCAATGCCTCCTTAATATAGGATCGCATAGCCTCGTGCTCGGGTACAGATAAATTGAAGAGCTGACCCTTGGGAAATTTACACCCCGGGCTCAGTTCAATTGCACAGTCATAACTCCTATGAGGAGGCAGAGACGCAGACTCATTCTCACTAAATACATCATAAAAGTCCGCCAAATAATCAGGAACATCATGCGACTGAGGAGAGGTGGAAAACACCGGAGCCTCACTAAAGGCACACCGACAACCCCAACTCACCACAGACACAGATTTCCAATCCAAAACTGGATTATGAATCTGTAACCAGGGAAACCCCAGAACAGTATCATGCAGATTATGCAACACCAGAAATCTGCAATTTTCTTGATGGTCTGGGGCGACCCGCATTACCACCTGGGTCCAAAACTGGGGTTTATTTTTAGCCAAAGGAGTAGCGTCAATTCCCCTCAAAGGGATAGGCGTCTGCAGAGGTGTCATCGGAAATCCACAACATTTAGCAAAATCCAAGTCCATTAGGTTTAGGGCTGCTCCCGAATCCACAAACGCCTTGGCGGAAAATGTGGACAGGGAGCAGATCAGAGTAATAGCCAGAAGAAACTTAGGTTGAACACCCCCAACAGAAAACGTGTGTGCAAAGCGTTTCTCTCGTTTAGGACAGACAGAAATAATATGCGAGGCATCTCCACAGAAAAAACACAACTTATTACGCCTTCTGAACTCCTGACGCTGCTCTCTGGAAAAAACTCTATCACATTGCATACGTTCAGACATTTGTTCAACAGGTGGCAACACCTCTCGTGCAGCTTTGCGTTCGCGCAAACGCTGATCAGCCTGAATGGCTAATGACATAGAATCGTCAAGACCAGAGGGAACAGGAAATCCCACCATAGTATCTTTTACGGCTTCTGACAACCCCTTCCGAAAGAGAGCAGCCAAGGCATTATCATTCCAGGTAGTAAGTACTGCCCACTTTCGGAATTTTTGACAGTACAATTCTGCAGAATCACGACCCTGGCTCAATGCCAGCAGGGTCTTTTCAGCCTGATCAATGGCATTAGGTTCGTCATACAAAAACCCCAAAGCTTGAAAGAATGCGTTCACATTATTCAGAATAGGATCATCTGGTTTCAAAGAAAACGCCCAATCCTGGGGATCGCCACGCAGCAAAGAGATGACAATTTTAACCTGCTGCGCGGAGCTCCCTGACGAGTTAGGCTTCAAGGCAAAAAATAATTTACAATTATTTTTGAAATTCAAAAATTTAGACCGATCCCCAAAAAATACATCAGGTGTAGGAATCTTTGGTTCAGCAGCATGTGAATGAGCAAGGTAGGCGGAAATTCCCCGCACTTCCTATTGAGTACCCTAGAATCTGCGGTATGGCGGGTGATTCTGTTATGAATGAGTCACCGTAGGAGGCAAAAGCAGAAATACAAGCTAAGTCCAGAAAACCTGAGAAGTTGGCAACTATCAGATTGCAGACCCCTGATCCTATCAACACAACTAGCAGTAGCCGTGGGGGGTTCCTACGATGCCCTAGACCCCTCGATCACAGCCGGAGAAATACATAGGCCTAAAGAAAGAAAGGGGAAATCTAAACTGCCCCAGAGCAGACCCCAAAGCAATAGGCAGCCCCCAACATATGACGGTGAAGCAAGATGAAAACACTAACAAAGATGGAAAGATAGGTTGAGCAAATGATGGGGCCCAAGCTAACTACATAGGACAGGATAGGAAAGCTGCTGTCTGCCATCTGCAAAAACCCTATCAAAATGAGCCAACCGACTGATAGGAAAAACAGGCCCTGAAGTCGCTAGGCTTCAAAAGACTATATCAGCACTCAGGTATATTCTGAAGACAGAGCAAAATATCAACAGATCAGAGACAAAAATGGAATTCAGCTCACCCCCGGCTGGGGATGGCAGAACTCCCAAAAAGCAAGGCAAAACAAAAACAAAACTGAAGAGTACAAAGCAGAGCAGAAAAACTTAGCTTTGAGATGCAGGAATCAGACTGGTCTCTAAGAATCCAGCAGGAAAATCACCAGCCAGGAAGAAGGGCGTCGGCAGCCTTATATCCAGTCCTCAATTCCAGCCACCCAGTCATCATCTAGCTGCCCAGGTGTTTGGTAATCAGTTTCACTACCTTCCTTCACTAGAGGAGGGAGTTCATCAGACCTCAATGGTGAAGGGAAAAATGAACTCACAACACTTCTCCTTGTTTGAGATGAAAGTTTAGAGGGACGGCCGGGTCTTGGTAGATTTTCAGTGGTATGATACTCCTTCCATTTCAATATGATCGCTTGCACAATGCTCCTTGGGATGTTTAAAGTTTTGGAAATCATTTTGTATCCAAATCCGGCTTTAAATTTCTCCACAACGGTATCATGGACCTGCCTGTTGTGTTCCTTGGTCTTCATGATGCTCTCTGTGCATCAAACAGAACGGCTAAGACTGTCACAGAGCTGGGGCATTTATACGGAGACTTGATTACACACAGGTGGATTATATTTATCATCTTTAGTCATTTCGAACAACATTGGATCATTCAGAGATCCACAATGAACTTCTGGAGTGAGTTTGCTGCACTGAAAGTAAAGGGGCCGAATAATATTGCACGCCACATTTTTCAGTTTTTGAATTTCCACAAAAATTTAAAATATCCATTAAATTTCGTTCCACTTCACAATTGTGTCCCACTTGTTGTTGATTCTAAACCAAAAATTTACATTTGGTATCTTTATGTTTGAAGCATAATATTTGGGAAAAGGTTGAAAAGTTCCAGGGGGTGAATACTTTTTGCAAGGCACAGTAAATAGCATTACTAACCTGCCCGGCGCCTGCACACAGCCGAACGCTACGGGGAAAAAATGAACTTTATTCTACCCAGCACCGTTCTGTTTCAGATGGTCATCAAGAAAAGAACGGTAGCCTAAATTTGACACAGCAGTGATGTTACCTAGCATTGTAAAGAAATACAAGAGCATTATAAGTTCTTATCCCGGTTAAAAGTTTGATGAATTAACGTTAAAACCGCTCACCTTGTAAGATTGTGTGAGAAAAATCAAGGAGCCTAAAAAACAGGTAAAGCAGCTTCTATAGAATATCAATGAAGGTAACCGGATTGGAAGTGTTTCTGTGCTCTCTGGAATTATGATACGAGTTATACCGTAGAAGATAAAACTGCAGGCTTAATGTTGATGCGTTTCAGAGTAAACTATTCTTGTATAGTTGTCCTGAGGAAGGATTCGGTGGATTCTGAAACAATCGACATAAAACCTGCAATTTTATCTACTGTAACTCATGGCATAATTCCAGAGAGCGCAGAAACTCTTCCAATCCAGTTACCTTTATTACCTAGCACTGGACATCCTCAAAAATTGATGACAAGAAAACTACTCCTGGAGGCTGCCAAGAAGCCCAGAGCATCATTAAAGGAGTTGAAGGAATATCTGCCACGTACCGGTTGAGTAATGTATGTGACAGAAATCTCCCATTTTCCCTTCACCCATGACAGCACACAGAGGGATCCGCCCCGCCAGGACAGGAACCTACTGAGACATAAGGGGCGGCACCTCTCCCCCGCTTCAGTTGGGTTCCTGTCCTGGAAGGAATCCCACTGTCAGCGGTGCCTGTCATGGGCGAAAAGAAAGAGGACCCAGGCCTGTCTCGGCGCGGGAAGAACAGGTTCCTTACCTGTAGCGCCGGCCGTCGGGTGCTGGTGTCACAGTCCCCGGGGTCCTCTGGGGCTCCGGGTTCGTGTGGGCGCAGGTGGGATCCCGGTGGCTCCTGGGAGCCCCCACCGCGCCTCCCTCCCCTCGCGCGCGCCCACATCTCGATCCCCCCGGCGTCTGACCAGGGAGAGACGTGGGCGTCTTCCGGCCGCTGACGGCGGCACAGAGGATTGTGGCTATGGCTTAAAGGCTGTCCTGGTGACCTGCAGTCTAAAGCTAAACTGTGCTCCCTCCCCTGTGATGGCCGGTTCTTATTCGGGAAGAACTTAGACGATATCCTGGAAAAGGCAAGCGATTGGAAAAAAGGCTTCCCCAGGTTCCCGACAGAACAGAGAAGACATCCCTTTTGGAGGGGTGGAAGATTCAATAGGGGGCGTCCTCCGTCCGACAGGAAAAGATGGGAGGATAAAAGGAAAATGAGTCGGGATTTATGTTTGGTGGGGGTACCTCCACCTCAAAAAAAATCGCCACAATGACGCCAGTATTCCAGTAGGGGGGAGATTGGCACTCTTTTCCCAGGCCTGGGAAAAGATCTCCTCCAATACCTGGATCCTGGGCATCTTAAGAGAAGGCCTGAGAATCCCCTTTGTTCGCCAGCCAAAAGCCGTGTTTGTTATTACCCCTATCAGAAAGGCGACCGAAGAACAGTTGGCCTTGGAAGCGGAAATCCTGAACCTGATAGACAAGCAGGTCCTTTACGAAGTCCCAGACACACAGAAGGGAAGGGGGTTCTATTCACCCCTTTTTCTGATTAAAAAAAACGGACCAATCGTTAAGGACAATTATAAATCTCAGATGGCTCAATCGGTGGATAAGGAATCAGACCTTCAAGATGGAGTCGGTGACTACGGCCATAAAGTTACTACATCAAGATTGTTTTATGGCCGTAGTCGATCTGAAGGATGCATATTATCACATCCCTATCCATCCAGATTACCAGAAATACTTGAGGGTAGCGCTTTATATCCAAGGCGTACTGAGGCATTTCCAATTTAGAGCTCTTCCGTTTGGCATATCCATAGCCCCGAGGGTTTTCACCAAGGTCATAGCGAAGGTAACGGCCTTCCTCCGGATTCACGATACGGTCATAATACCCTACCTGGATGATTTCCTTATAGCGGGCAACTCAGAGGACCACTGTATGGCACAGTTGAGCCGGGTGACCGACACCTTACAAGAATTAGGGTGGATAATAAATTTCAAAAAGTCAAAACTACAACCCCTGAAGCAACAGACCTTTCTGGGATTTATCCTGGACTCATGGCAGCAGGCGTGGCTGCTTCCGGATACCAAAATAGAGAAAGTGCAGAACGTGGCTTTGACTGCCCGAAACCAACCTCAGATGACGTTGAGGAAGGCGATGTCTCTATTAGGTACCCTGACGTCCTGTATCCCGGCGGTCAGGTGGGCTCAATTTCACACCCGTCAACTCCAGTGGGAGATACTAGCAGCACAAAGATCGCTAAGAGGGCGTTTAGAAGGAAGGCTGGAGCTTTCCGTAGAGACCAGAGACTCTCTCAACTGGTGGCTGGACAGTACAAACTTGGCCTCGGGAATACCTTGGGACAAACAGATGACAGACGTGATTCTAACAGACGCAAGCTCCTCGGGGTGGGGAGCACACCTAAGGGGTCACGTAGGTCAGGGTTCCTGGACGCCTCAAGAAATGGGGGCATCCTCCAACCTGAGAGAACTGTGGGCAGTGAAGCAACTTTATTCCCCTACTCAGGGGTCGCAATGTCCGCATCATGTTGGACAACAAAGTAACAGTGGCGTACATCAACCACCAAGGGGGGACAAGATCACACTCCCTAATGAAAGCAGCAGACGACATCCTTGGCAGAGCGGAGCAACACTTACACTCCTCAACAGCCTTACACATAAAAGGGGCAGAAAACATGGAGGCCAATTTCCTGAGCCGCAATACTCTGAGACAAGGAGAATGGACTCTAAATCGGTCCGTTTTTCAAAAGATAACGCAGCTTTGGGGAAAACCAGTGATAGACCTCTTTGCCAACAAACAAAACAGGCAGAGAGATTTTGCTCACTAAACCCGAGGGAAAATCCATGGGCAGTGGACTCTTTGCACGTTCAGTGGAACTTCAGGCTAGCCTATGCGTTTCCCCCAGTGGCTCTGATCCCAACAGTTGTCAAGAAGATTAGGAGCGATCAAGCCAGAGTGATTCTAATAACCCCATTTTGGCCAAAAAAGGACCTGGTTTACTCTACTGCGAAGAATGTCCCTCTCCGATCCATGGGTTCTGCCAGAAATCCCGGACGTACTAGCTCAAGGCCCAATTTTCCACGCTCAAGTCAAAGGATTCCATCTGACGGTGTGGAATTTGAAAGGTCGCTTTTAAGGGATAGAGGGTTCTCTCCCGGGTTGGTGGCCACCATGCTTAAGAGTAGAAAACCGGTGACTACTAATATGTACGGCAGAACATGGAATAAATTCCTACAGTTCCTAGGTAAGCCGTTAGAACAAGAACCCCCGATTAGTGCCATCTTGGAGTTTTTACAATCGGGGTTGCAGCTGGGGTTAGCGGTAAATACGCTTAAGGTTCAGGTGTCCACACTAGGGGTGCTCTATAACTGCAACTTGGCAGCAAATAGATGGATAGCCAGATTCATCAAATCCTGTCATAGGGCTAGACCGATTCCAATACCCAGAATAGCTCCCTGGTATTTAAACCTAGTTCTAGAGGCCCTTACAAAAGAACCATATGAGCCGTTACATCAGCTCCCCATAAAATTTCTGACTCTAAAAACCATCGTGTTAGTGGCCCTTACATCGGCCCGTAGAATAAGCGACCTGCAGGCTCTCTCGGTGAATCCACCCTATACACAAGTTTTTCAGGACAGGGTGGTACTAAGAACAGACCCAGCTTATCTGCCTAAGGTAGCATCAGATTTCCACCGGGGTCATGAGATTATCCTTCTGTGACAATCCAAAAAATTCAGGGTAGGAAAAATTCCATAGGTTGGACATCAAGAGAGCCCTGCTAGAATACATATCTGTCACTAGCCAGTGGAGGAGGTCCCAGTCCCTATTCGTAGCTTTTCAGGGTGCCAGGAAAGGCTATGGGGTTTCAAAAGGGACTATTGCTAGATGGATTAGGGAAGCCATTAGTGTAGCCTACTCAGCTAGTGGTGTTCCGATTCCTGACGGCATTAAGGCTCATTCCACCAGAGCCGTGGCGACCTCCTGGGCTGAAAAGGCAGAGGTATCGATTGATCAAATCTGTAAGGCCGCTAGCTGGGCCTCACCTTCAACCTTCTTTAAGCACTATAGATTAAACATATCCTCCTCTGCTGACTTAACCTTTAGTAGAAGGGTGCTGCAAGCGGTGGTCCCTCCCTAAGGTGTTTCAAAGTCTCCAAAAATCTCTCATGTGTGCTGTCATGGGTGAAGGGAAAACCACCATGGTTACTTACCGGTAGCCGGTTTTTCTGGAAGCCATGACAGCACCCGTATATTCCCCCCCTTTTTTTCACCGTATGGGTGTGCACGTTTAGTAGGGTGCTTTTGTGTGATGTGTTGGATTAACATGTACTAACCGGGAAGTCCTCTCAATGCTCTGTAACCCAACTGAAGCGGGGGAGAGGTGCCGCCCCTTATGTCTCAGTAGGTTCCTGGCGGGGCGGATCCCTCTCTCAGGTGTGCTGTCATGGGTTCTGGAAAAACCGGCTACCAGTGAGGCCTGTTTCACACATCAGTTTTTGTGTTCAGTCAAAATCCGCTAAAATGGCGGACAGCAGATCCGTTTCTGAACTGACCACAACGTTTGTCACCCGACCGTTATTTTAACGGATCCGTGAAAGGAAGAATTTTAAAGGAACCGCTGCCTGGGGAAGGGGAGAGAGAGAGAGATTTTCCAGCCACCAGAACACAGTTTAGAGTTAAATTTCAGGCTGAGTGAAGTCTTTCAGCCATGCGCAGTGAGAAGTGCGGATCCTGCCGCCCGAAAAAATGTTACATGCTCCGTTCGGACGTCAGAATTTTGGCGGATCCGCAAAAAAACGCATCCAACGGATGGCCATCCGTCAAGATACGCCGGTAATGCAACTCAATGGGGAAAAAAAAGGATTCGCCGAGCAAAATGGCGGAACCGTTTTTTTTTTTGCAAAACGGCGGATCTTGACTGATGGACAAAAACTGATGTGTGAAACAGGCCTAAGTAACCATGGTGGTATTCTTTGTCTGGCCTGTGGAGTAGGGTGGGAAGATGGAAGCCTATTCTTACAAAGAAAAACTTTCGAGCCCAGCTATGTTTTGCCAGAACTTTCATCAAGTCTGCCAATTGCATGTCGGAAACAGTGTTCTTGTTTGATGTGACGAAGATTCAACTTTTTTGTCAGAATTATAACAGGTATTTTTGGTGCAAATGTAACATTGTGCATCACTAAAAGAGGAAAATACCCCGAATGAAGCATGGTGGAGTCGGCATTATGGTTTGGGGATGTTTTCCAACAACCGCAAGTGGGACTTTAGTCAAGATGGCGCAAATTCTGAATACCTCCAATATCCGTTAATTTTGCAACAAATTCTTTAGGCTTGTGCTAAAAATATGAAGATGAAGAGGAACTTCACCTCTCAGTACAACAATGACCCTAAGTATACCTCCAAATCAACGAAAGAATGCCTTCTCCAAAAGAAGATCCGAGTTCTGCATTTGCCCAGTCAGACCTATTAAGCTATTATATCCACCTCCAGGCAGCAGCAATGTGTTTAGGGCTCTATAAGGGTACATCCATGCTGGATAAAAATCCTGCAGATATTCTGTGCAGATTGGCACATAATACAGATCTGCAGTGTATTCATATACCAACCTTGTGGATAAGATAACAATTCTCTCATCCATATGAATTTTCCCACATGAAAAATGATCTGTGGGACTTGCTCTAAGATTCATAATGTGTGTTGTGGCTTTTTGCATTAAATTTCTCTCCTTTAAGAGAGAAGCTGAAGGAGTCTGCTGGTTTCAAATTTCAGCAAAATCTATAATTTACCCATCCAGATTTTGTTGTGACTCTTTCACCCCTGTTTGATGTACCATAATTAAACTTTTACACTGATATGGTTAAGCTGCTTGTACATACAGTATCTTTGCAGGAGCTGTGTTCTTCTGGCCTTTCACAGGCATAGTTTCTGTCTCCATCTGAGGGCATTCCTCTCTACATTAGTCCTCATTCATAAGGGGGTAATATTATTTTACGTATATAAAAATGGTCTGAGTGTTTGGTCAGTGTTTTTAAGATTTTATGATCAGTGTTTCATCAGTAATTTTCAAAAATAATTTCATAAATCAACTAAATTTCAAAGATTTTAATCATGGACAGCACACACAGGCCTCACCAATGCCATCCGTATGTGGTCTGTGATTTTCATGCACCCATGAACTTGTATGGCTAATTTTGAGCCATGCCTCCTCTCAAAATTGGACTCGTCTCCCTGATTTTTTGCAAACGTAGAAATGGCTCACACTGGCAATTGGCATACGATAATTCTCTCATGCGAGAGAGTCAAATGCTATATGCAAATGACCCTCGACTCAAACTGCTGCGTGAGTGAGCCGAGTGTCATTTTATTGTCATCCACTTCTCTCGTATGCGATAATCAGATCACAGGCACAGAGAAGATGGAGAACTTTAATTTCTCCATCTTCTCCATTCTGTGCATATCGGGCTGCGCTCTGATGGCGTTGCATGCACCCGAAGACTTGTATAGGTGCACACCATCTCATTTATATGCTGCCAATCTCAGCAGGCAGTGATGTTTTTCTCATGCCAACTCGGCATAAGAAAATAACTGCTAGTCACCACTGCCCCATAGTATAACATTGGATCGAGTGCTGTCCAATTATAGCACTGTTATAATCTGGCCTCTCACCAGTCTGAGTGAGCCCATATTGTGACACTGGTGGGTGTGGACCCACTGCGCCATGGGCTGGGCTACCTCGTTTTCGCTAGAGCCTCTGGTGGTTAGGATAGGCTTGGCCACAGGTAGCCACCAGGTGTCACTCCAGGCAGTTTCTGGACATGCAGCAGCTAGCCTACGGGTCAGAGCAGGTATACGAGGTACAAGAGAGTGAGACAGAAGCAGCCCCAGATGGTCTGAGGCCAGGGCTGGCAGCACAGGGTCATGATATGTAGCCGGGGCCAGGAGCAGAGAGCTCAGACAACTCTGAAATACAAGCAGCTGAGTCGGTAATGGGAGGGTCAAATCAAACCTGCACCAGGAACCTTAGTTCAGGCAAAGGTGAGGAGGGAGGAGATGCCTAATATATAGCCCTTGTCTGACAGGGATCCGAATGAGGCCTTAAAGGGAATCTGTCAGCAGGTTTCTGCTACCTCATCTGAGATCAGCATAATGTAGGAAAAGAGACCCTGATTCCTATGATGTATCACAACTTCTGCACCTAGTAAACTATCAGAATTCTTAGATATAGCAGAACTTGAAAAGCTGACCCTGCTCCCACCACGCTCTCTATGTACATGGTTTATTGACAGGGAGTGGCTTATCAGAGGAGAGGTTAGAGACAGAAAACTTGGGAAGAGGCAGCAAGTCATAGCAATGATAATGTCCTAGTGATAAAACCTTAATTGCAAGTAAATGGCACACATCCTGATAAGTGACACATCTCTGAATTCAGTGTTCTAACCCCTACCTCATGCTGTCCTCAGGTTACATAGCATAACCCTGCTGATGGATTCCTTATAAGGTGTGTGTTAGTGCTCTACTTGCTCCCTGTCTACTCTATTTGGTTGCTCACTGACTGCTTCCCAGCATGTGAAACTTGATCCCTCCAGGTACATAAGTACAACCTGGCCTCTGATGCATGCATACAATTGTGGCCTGATAGAGGACTGGGTTAATGAATCTTTGTGGATAGGTTGAGGCCTGATTCACACATCTGTGTGCCGCAATCCGAGCGGCTGTTGGTTTCCTTCCGTGATCTAGACACTTGAGTATGCATGGCTTTAAGGCTGTTGAGTTCCGGTCAAGATACCCACAGCCGGCACAGATGTATGAATACAAGCATGTATGGCAGGAGTTTTTTCTGATATACGGTACATGCAAAATATTGACCAAAAACTTTAAGAGACATGTCTTGTGTGACCTATCAAAGTGTAAAGTGGAAGAGATAAATGTGTATTCATAGTACAGAGCGTCCCACAACCATTAGATAAACACTAGGGGTATGGCCATGGCCTGGCTTACAGAGGAATTTCACCTCCAACCACAGTAGTTTAGTAAGTGACTACTCCTATAGCATATAAACATGTACACATGAGTGATAAAGACTGGAAAAACCTCTTCCCTTTGTTTAACATGTCTCTCAGAAGGTCAGAAAATACTTTTTGGAGGACTTTTCTTTTCTTTCCTCCACATATTTCTCTTAAAGCTTGGGTTGTCAAAGTAGCTTAGTTATAGAGGAAAGCAGCCTATAATAATGGCGCTTGTCGCAATCATGGCTATGCTGGGTTTGGTTTAGACCCCCCTCTGATAGAAGGGCACCACCCGACCTGCCACATTTACACTGATTCTGTATCTAATCTAAACTGTTACAAAGAAAATCTGGACTTTAAAATACCAAAATAACATTTATGATCTCACTCTTTGTTTGTGCGTGTCCCTGTGCTAATATCTCTGCTACAAATTGTTTACTCATTTTTAAAGGGCAAACTGCTTTGTGGTTTAATTTTTTTTTTTTTCTTTTTTAAAACTTCACAAAAAGAACAAGTCACGACAGGAAGAGCCAATTGTGCGACACTCCACTTGCTGATTTCCAACTATTGATAAATAACCTTGTACCTTTTTTAGTTTTATCTATCTGCAAGGACACCGGTCGTAGGTTTCAAAACCGAACCGGTTTACTTCCATGCATCTGCCTAAAAGAGTCACAATGTTAGAGGCTTGTTCCGTGCCGTCTCCCCCTTTTTTCATACAAATGAGGAAATAAGTGACGTTATCAGAAAGAAGAACACTTGTGTCTTTATTTGTAATGTATTGTGTTGAGTAATAATTTATATGTGTGTTCAGGAATTTCTGTCAGCTATATTGTATTTTGCTTGATGATTCCGATTCATCACACTGGTGGACAATGTATAATGTATCAAGACAGAAGTTTTAGGCTGGTTTCACATTTGCGTCTGCGTTTCATCCGCAGCAGTCCGTAGGCATCGTGTGTTCCTATCTTTAACATAGTGTACGCAGGGGCATGCGTTTGCGTCAGCGTACGCATGCGTCGTTTTTTGGTGTGCAGCGGGGTCCAGCAAACGCAACATGATGCATGTTTGGAAGCGGCAAAAATCAGTCAAATATGTGCAGTCATGCGCATGCAGATGAGTGCGTAAAAAAAATGCATCACTGTATATGGGAAAGCATGCGCAAGGATATGTGTACGCATACGTTTGATACGCATGCATTCTTCAAAATGTAAATAGAAATTCCATAAGGCACGCCCATTTGTCTGATTTCATATCGAACACATGCACATAAACAATGCAAATGCAGCTTTTTTTGGCATCATTCATAAGATGATGCGGATAAAAAAAAGCTTCGTAAACATGTGTTTGCGGATGTGGATGATACGCTGCGGACTCAAACACTAATGTGAACCTAGCCTTACTCCTTTCTTTTACCTAGTATTTGCACCAAGAAATGTTGCAAACCATAAGTAAACCGTGACTCTGCTTAACCAAGCACAGGAGTTTAGAGCAGTTTTTGTAGCACGTAAATGTAACCGGTTCAGGACCCTGCCATTTTACCACATGCATTTTCTGGTTGTAAAATGTTTTCTTGTTCACATATTAAAAAGAGATATTTGCCTTTTTTTTCTGTGCCACGGAGCTGCGGAGGGATAGAATGGGACAGTGCATGGAGAGAGGGGCTGCGGAAGGAGAGAGCGGGACGTGGGTGGAGAGCTGGGCTGCTGAGGGAGAGCGCCCAGTGGAGACAGGGGCTGCGGAGGAAGAGAGCAGGCCGGCAAGTGGAAAGTGGGGCTGCGGAGGGAGAAAGCGTGATGGTGGATGGAGAGCTGGGCTGCGGAGGGAGACAGCGGGGCTGTGCAGTTAAAGCGTGGGTGCTGAGGGAGAGAGAGCGGGATGGCCAGTGGAGACAGGGGCTGCGGAGGAAGAGAGACGGTGGATGGAGAGCGGGGCTGCGGAGGGAGAAAGCGTGATGGTGGATGGAGACAGCAGGGCTGTGCAGTTAAAGCGTGGGTGCTGAGGGAGACAGAGCAGGATGGCCAGTGGAGACAGGGGCTGCGGAGGGAGAGAGCTAGACGGTGGATGGAGAGCGGGGCTGCGGAGGGAGAAAGCGTGATGGTGGATGGAGAGCTGGGCTGCGGAGGGAGACAGCGGGGCTGTGCAGTTAAAGCGTGGGTGCTGAGGGAGAGAGAGCGGGATGGCCAGTGGAGACAGGGGCTGCGGAGGAAGAGAGACGGTGGATGGAGAGCGGGGCTGCGGAGGGAGAAAGCGTGATGGTGGATGGAGACAGCAGGGCTGTGCAGTTAAAGCGTGGGTGCTGAGGGAGACAGAGCAGGATGGCCAGTGGAGACAGGGGCTGCGGAGGGAGAGAGCTAGACGGTGGATGGAGAGCGGGGCTGCGGAGGGAGAAAGCGTGATGGTGGATGGAGAGCTGGGCTGCGGAGGGAGACAGCGGGGCTGTGCAGTTAAAGCGTGGGTGCTGAGGGAGAGAGAGCAGGATGGCCAGTGGAGACAGGGGCTGCGGAGGAAGAGAGACGGTGGATGGAGAGCGGGGCTGCTGAAGGAGAATGCGGGAAGGAGGGTGGAAATCTGGGCTACGGAGGGAGAGAATGGGATGACGAGTGGAAAGCGGGGCTGCGGAGGGAGAGAGCGTGACCGTATATATCCCCTGTGGCTTATACTACTATACTATATATCCCCTGTGGCTGAGACTAAAAGGAGAAGCGAGAGGTGCAGGAGGAGGCTGTGTAAAATGCAGAAGCATGAGGTTTATTAATACTTGGGTAATCATTTAGTTAATTTGTGTTGCAAATCTGTAGTGTTTAATAAATGATGTGAAATGTTTTTATGTGCAATATAATCATAATTTGTTATAACTAACCACAGTTATTTACTATGCCCGGGCAACTCCAGGCTCTTCAGCTAGTGTATGTATATATAATATATATAATCTTTTTTTCCTGTTTCTGTAAAAATCAATTTTATTTATTAGATATTTGTTCAATGGGGGCAGAGCTAGAAACAACTATACGTACTTACGTGTATATATATATATGTGTATTATCCTCAGTTTCAGGAAAATATAAGCTTTTTGTCTGAGGAGCTGTCTGGGTTTCCTATGACCCAGCAGCTCCTATTCCCTCCCTACACCCTGTGATCACATGACTGTTGGGTCCAGAGGAGGTAGCACCCTCAGTGCTTCCTATTCTGTATACACAGAATCTGTATACACAAGTGATGGTTCAGCACTACGTATACAAAAAATAAATAAAGTACAAAAATTAAATAAGGTAAATATGGTAATAAATTCTATTTATTTTCTCTTTGTGGAGTCTGGCTGTGTCTGACAGCTGCTCCCCAGCCCACCGACTCATGCATTATACTTACACTCACTTTACATTTTAGAGCTTCAGTGCAGACCAATGTGTGGACTGCCCATACATTTAGCGTCTATGGGTGTTATATGAGCAGAATCCACAAGAGTGAGGTCTATTTTATGCCGCAGCTCTCAACTCTGCAATTTACAATGTAACCGTGTTGCATTTTGAATCATATGTGATAACACAAGTTGTTGTTCAATTGTTGTACTGCCATTTAATAAAAAGTAGATGATGTGAATATCGAAAAGATTTATTGAAAAGGCTTGTCATATTGAAGTCATTCAACTGTACTCTCCAAATATGTCACACTTAACTCTGCTTTGCTTTGGTTTCAGGGGTGACTCCTGTATATTATACCCTGTTTGCTTTGCTGAATGAGGCTGACCGAATATGGTACCCTCCCAATCATACCTTTATTGTGGATGAGACAAGCAGGCAAATAATGAAATTTCGACTAAGGTGAGGTTTTGTTATGGTTTTTGTTATTGTTTGACTTGGGTATGGATTTGTTATAAAGCAGGGCCTGAAAAATGGCTTTTGTTTTAATTTACCAAACTAAACTTGATCTGACTTTAACCCATTAAGGACCAGGGGTTTTTCCATTTTTGCGTTTCCATTTTTTGCTCTACTTCTTCCCAGAGCCATTACTTTATTGTTCTGTCAATATGGCCATGTGAGGGCTTGTTTTTTGTGGGTTGAGTTGTACTTTATAACCGTACCATTGATTTTACCATATCTTGTATTGGAAAACGAGAAAAAAATTTAAGTGCGGTGAAATTGCAAAATAAAAAAAAAGTGCAATTTCACTGTTTTTTTTTTTTTTGGGGGGGGGGGGGGGGGATTTTTCTTTTGTAATGTTCACTAAGGCTGTGTGCACACGCTGCGGATTCCGCTGCGTTTCCGCAGCGGTTTTGGCCGCTGCGGACACGCAGCAGTTTTAGCTGCGGTGTACAGTACCATTCATTTGAATGGGAAAAAAAAAAACGCTGTGCCGACGCTGCGGAAAAAACCGCGCGGATTTGCTGCGGTTTTGAATCCGCAGAAAGAATTGCATGTCAATTCTTTCTGCGGAAACCGCTGCGGGTTCCTATCTCCACCATTGTGGAGATAGAGAATCCGCAGGACCAAACCGCAGGCAAAACCGCAGGTCTTTGGACCTGCGGATTATCTGCGGTTTTTGCAAAATCCGTTCGGATTAATCCGCAGCGGATTCCGCAGCGTGTGCACGTACCCTTAATGTTTAAACTGGCCTGCCATTATGATTCTCCAGGTCATTATGAGTTTGTAGATACCAAACATGTCTAGATTCTTTTTTATTGAAGTGGTGAAAAAAAAATTCCATTCTGATCGGAATATTTCTTTTTATATATTGATCGGCGATTTTGAACGCGACGATACCAAATATGTATAATTTTTTTTAATTTTTATTTTTTTTTGTCGTTTTATTTTGAATGGGGCGGACGGGGGTGACTTTAACTCTCTATGTAGCAGAAATGCTCACTTGTAGAGTTGAGCGACTTTTGGTTTTTTAGGGTCGCGTTTCGTTTCGTGAAACCCGACTTTTCCAAAAGTCGGGTCGAGCAAGATCGTCCGATTATAGGGAAAAGTCGGGGTCGTCCCGAAACACGAAACCCAATGTAAGTCAATGGGGAATAAAAGTCGGCAGTGAGAGGAGGACAGGAAACACACCTACAGTGCCCATTTGAATGCCAAAAGCATCAATTCTTCTTACTTAAGCTTGTCAACCTTAATTAACTTCATAATACAAGTTACGCACTGAAAAATGGGGGTTATTTGGCTAAAGTTGTGGGGGGGGAGGGCTGGCTGCAGGTTTTCATGTGCCCTGGGCGAAAGAGCGCCCCTTTAACACATACCACAACTCATCATGCTCTGATACGGCAGAGAAATAGCGGTATAGTACAATGAAAAATACCTCACTTTTTACATCTCATGACGAGGCCCATCTATTTCTCCATACAGAATCATTGGTCCCATATAATGTTTGAAACAGTATATGATGAGCTCCACATAATGCTACAGTATATGTTGGTCCCCATGGATGAAGCTCCACTGTCTTATGGGCCCAAATAATGCTCCAAACATAATGGGCCCCATTTCTAATGCTCTAGTGTATAATGGGCCCTGTAAATGCTGCTCTAGTGTCTGATGTCCACCTTTGGAATGTTCCAGTGTATGGTGGGCCCCATCTATCATTCTCCAGAGTATAGTGCTCCACAAAAATTGCTGTCCCAACATTGAAAACAATCAAATAAGTCTCCTCGCTAGGGAATCCCTGTACTTGTCTGGATTCCTCGTCGTCCCCATCTTCCATCTCACTGCACAGTATTTCAACTTTGCAAGTGCTGTGATCCTGGGCAAGCAGGGGGGGCCCACTCGTTGGTGACGGCACTGGCACAGGGCCCCTGATAGTACGGTGGTGTGTCTGATGGCGGGTGGGCCGAACCTGCACTTTCATCTGCAGCTTCCTCTTTGTCACCGTGTAAGATGGAACTGTATATGGGAAGGGTAACCTGAGTTTCATCAGGGTCAGATTCAGGTCATGTAGCGTGCGAGGGGAATGTAGTGGTCTGGGTCAATGTACCAGCAGATTCATCGAGCAGTGGCTGGGCATCAGTGCACTTGTGTCGCCCCAGGAGTACGGTCACCACAGTGGCATTACCTTCTTCCTAGGGAGTGTGATGTCATGCTTGGGAGCAATGAAGGATCTCTCTAGCAGGTTAACTGATTGGGCGGCGTTATTCCCACGAGTCATGACCCTCCAAACAGCGTTCATGAAGGCAAAGTGTTTGTTTTACGTGGGCAGTATGGTTGCAAAGCTGAACCTTAAAGGAATGTCCAGAAGGGCACCACCAGGAGTGGAGCCTACGGTTAAATTCGACTCCACCTGGGAAACCTCAACCATGCCAGCTACAGAACAGATGCACACATTGCAAGCTTAATTCCGTTAACGAACGAGACTCCGTCATGCCCCGCGGTCCGAGTCCGGCTTACTAGAGGGACACGTGAGGCTCTGGCACATGAGACTGGCCAATAACTGGTGTGTCATGCCCTTACATGTCCGTGGCTGCATGTGCGCTACACTGAAAAGGCCAGCGTTTGTCGCTTACAGGTGCAGATAACCCGCTGAACAACGTTAGTGATGGGGATCACTGATTACAATTATTACCCGCGAACAATGATTTCCCAGTAAGTGCAGGTCAACCGCAGTTCCGGAATTAGGCCTAACCGTCATTCCTGAAAAAATGAAAAACTTGCGTGTGCAAACCACAGGTGCTGTAGCTTGCTTAACAGCTCGCCAGCCGTTCTCACGCCCAGTATGGATTACACGTGATTGCACAAAGGTGAGAAAGGGTACCGTATCCCCGGATAACATGTATGGATAGTGTACACATTCAAAATATATGTCTCAGTAGGCAGGCTCAGACGGTGTTAGGCCCAGTATGGATTGCACGTGATTGCACAAAGGTTAGAAAGGGTACCGTATCCCCGGATAACATGTATGGATAGCGTACACATTCAAAATATATGTCTCAGGAGGCAGGCTCAGACAGTGTTAGGCCCAGTATGGATTGCACGTGATTGCACAAAGGTTAGAAAGGGTACCGTTTCCCCGGATAACATGTATGGATAGCGTACACATTCAAAATATATGTCTCAGGAGGCAGGCTCAGACAGTGTTAGGCCCAGTATGGATTGCACGTGATTGCACAAAGGTTAGAAAGGGTACCGTTTCCCCGGATAACATGTATGGATACGCATTCAAAATATATGTCTATACATCAGGAGGCAGGCTCAGACGGTGTCAGGCACAGTATGGATTTGACGGCCCAGACTACACAGCGGAGGAGCAGGGAGAGGTAAAGATTGCAAATGCTGGGGCCCTGCCCAAGCAAGGGGGGGCCACTCGTGGGCGTCGGTACTGGCACTGGGCCCCTCATAGTACGGCGGTGTGTCTGACGGTGGGTGTGCACCACCACCGTCAGAGACACTTGATTGCACTATGAGGGACCCTGTGCCAGTGACCGCGCCCAAGAGTCGGCCTACCCACCTGTCCAGGGCAACGGCACTCGCACGGTGTCGTGCGCTAGGTGGTGACCCCGGCCATGGGGGGGGGGGAGGCAGCACAGTTAGGGAGTTTTAGAAAGTGGCATATGTTGATGTTGGACATTCAGCTGATGCAAAAGGTGAAATAGGTCAAGTCCCAGGAAGAGGTGGACCAAAACAAGCCATTTTTCTGTCACCCTATGTGTCATCAGAGGAAGGTGGGACAAAATCCTTGGAAACCCATGCATGGTTCATTTTAATGAAGGTTAGATCATCCACATTTTGGGTTGACAGACGGGTCCTTTTTTCTGTCAGGATTGATCCAGCTGCACTGAAGACTCTTTCCGATAGCACACTTGCAGCTGGGCAAGCGAGCTCCTGTAAGGCATATTGTGCCAATTCAGGCCAGGTGTCCAGTTTAGCGGCCCAATAGTCAAAGGGGAATGACCTGTGTGGGAGAACATCGATATGGGAGGAAAAGTAGTTTGTAACCATAGTTGACAACTGCTGTCTCCTGTCACTTTCCATCGATGCAGTATTACCAGTTGTGTGAGCGGTACTTGAAAAATCAGTCCACAACATTGTCATGAAACCCCTGTCTCCAACGCCACTTCTGCTGTGTGCACCACGAACACCTCTGCCAAGCTGCCCCCGGCCCGTACGGCTCGTGTGAGAACCATCACCGCTGCTGTGTGCTGGGAATGCCTCAAGCAACCGATTTACCAGAGTTGCTTGTTTATTAGCCAATATTAGGTCAAGGTTCTCCTGTGGCATGATGTTTCGTAATTTGCCTTTATAGCGTGGATCCAGGATGCTGGCCAACCAGTAGTCGTCATCGTTCATCATTTTGGCAATGCGTGGGTCGCTTTTTAGGATCTGCAAGGCATAATCTGACATGTGGGCCAATGTTCCCGGTGTCAATGATGCACTGCGAGTGCTGGTTGGAGGAGCACTTTCTGGCAAATCCACATCCCTCCAGTCACGCACAAATCCTGTACCAGACCTTGCCACGCCAACATTTTCACTTGCCCCACGAGATGCATCCTCCTCCCCTAAGTAATCATCCCCATCATCCTCCTCCTCTTCTTCCTCCACCTCGTCCAGGAGAGGTCCCTGAGCAGACAATGGCTGAATGTCATCAAGGATTCCCTCCTCCTCTTCCTCCTCATCAACATTGGCTGCAGACCCCTGCTCCTTAAGGTGCGTCAAAGTTTGCATGAGCAGACGCATAAGTGGGATGCTCATGCTTAGGATGGCGTCGTCTGCGCTTACCAGCCGTGTGCATTCCTCAAAACACTGAAGGACTTTACAGAGGTCTTTCAGCTTCGACCACTGCACACCTGTCAACTCCATGTCTGCTCTCAAAGTGCCTGGCCGTGTATCCTCCCACAAATGCATTATGGCCTGCCTCTGCTCGCACAGCCGCTCCACCATGTGCAGGGTGGAGTTCCACCTTGTTGCAATGTCGATAATGAGGCGGTGGTTGGGAAGGTGGAGCAATCGCTGCAGCTTCTGCATACGAACGGAGTGTACAGGCGACCGGCAGATGTGCGCACACAGTCTTCGCACCTTCTGGAGCAGGGCTGTTCACTCCGGATAATTTTTGAGGAAGCACTGTACCACCAGGTTCAAGGTGTGAGCCAAGCAAGGTATATGGCTGAGTTTTGAAAGGGCTATGGCTGCCACAAAATTACGGCCGTTATCACTAACTACCTTGCCTGCCTCAAGATGTACACTGCCCAGCCATGACTCAGTTTGTCGCTTCAAGTACTCGGCCAGCACCTCGGCGGTGTGTCTGTTGCCCAAACACATCATCTGCAACACAGCCTGCTGACGCTTTCCACTAGCTGCTCGATAGGGGGACACATCGTGTGCAACAGTGGCAGCTGCAGATGGAGTGCTCGTGCGACTGCGCTCTGTGGACGAGCTTTCGCTTCTGGAGGAGGAGGGTCGAACGCCTACAGCCAACTGTTTCCTATACCGTGGGCTAGGCAGCACTGTCCCACCACCGCTGTCCCCTGTTGACCCTGCATCCACCACATTAACCCAGTGCGCAGTGATGGACACGTAACGGCCCTGGCCATGCCGACTGGACCATGCATCAGTTGTGAGGTGCACCTTTCCGCTCACTGACTGCTTGAGTGCATGGACAATGCGGTCTTTCACATGATGGTGGAGGGCTGGGATGGCTTTGCGAGAGAAGAAGTGGCGACTGGGTAGGTCATAGCGTGGTACTGCATAGGCCATGAGTTCGCGGAAAGCTGTGCTTTCCACCAACCGAAAGGGCATCATCTCAAACGAGATTAGTTTGGCAATGTGGGCGTTCAAACCCAGTGTACGCGGATGAGAGACTGAGTACTTTCTTGACCTACTCATAGTGTCTGGGAGGGTGAGCTGGACTTGAGAGCTGCATATGGTGGAAGTAGCGGTGGACAGGGCGGACTGAGAGAGGGTTGATGATGGTGATGGAGTTGGTGTTCTTTCTGATGGCCTAGAATCAGTCTTTCGTTGATATAACAGTGGGATTCCCTGACTGCTGTGGCCTTGCAACGACACCTCAACATTTGCTGCTGTGCTAACCGGTGGGCTTACAGTGGGGGAAACAATGTAGCGTTGCTGACTACCTTCGTTGTGATCAGTTGCACATGTGGCACTTGAGGTTTGGTGTTGTGTCCACGCTTGCAAGTGCATGCTGGTTAAATGTCTAAGCATGCAACTGGTATTCAAATTTTTCAGATTTTTCCCTCGGCTAAAGGTCTTTGCGCACTTCTTACAGATAACCTTGGCCTGATCATGAGGATTTTGTTCAAAAAAGTGCCACACTGCACTCTTCCTACTTTGGCAGACATTTTGCGGCCTAGCACGCTGTGATCTTTTGACCCTCTGGACAAGCTGTCCAGCAACTCTTTTGATGTTTGGAACCTGTCTTTGGAGTGCTCCGGGCCTGCCAGATAATAGCTGTTGCGATGTCGATGTCTGCTGTGGATGCTCCTCATCTGAGCTATTGGAAGCAGCACCCTCTTCCCCCAATGGATGCCAATCTGGGTCAACAACTGGGTCATCCATCACCTCCTCTTCTATGTCATGTGCACCTTCCTCTGTGTCACCGTGTATGGTGGTATAGTGTGCGGGAAGGGGCACCTGAGTCTCATCAGGGTCAGAATCTGGCTCTGTACACTGCGAGGAAAATGTAGTGCTCTGAGTGAATGTACCAGCAGAATCATCCATCAGCGGCTGTGCATCAGTGCACTCCATGTCAGATTCATCTTGGCCTGGGTAATTCACCATTTCACTTGATAAGCCAGGCATGGTATGTGAAAACAGCTCCATGGAGTAATCAGTAGTATGGCCTGCGTCATCCTTCAATCTTGGTTGGGGTGAAGGACACAAGGAAAGGTGTGGTTCATGAACATGAGCCTCCAATGACGACTCAGTGCTTTTACTTTTTACAACTGAAGAAGAGGAGGCGATAGAGCTGGAGGCTGAGTCAGCAATGTAAGACAAAACTTTTTCCTGATGCTCTGGCTTTAAAAGCGGTTTGCCAACTCCTAGAAAACTAAGCGTTCGAGGCCTTATGTAGCCAGACGATGACGCAGGCTCAACACCTCCTGCATTCGGTCCTATTTTGCTCTTGCCACTACCATCAGATCCACCACCAACACCATCATTACCAGTTGCCAACCCCCGCCCAATTCCACGGCCTCTTCCACCAGCCTTCCTCATTTTTGGTAGAAATGTAGACAAAATCCAACAAACTATATAGTAATGTAAAACAAGGTACAAGGTGTCTATAGGACAGGGGAGATTTTGAATCTCTGCACACACTTTTGGACACTGGACACTTTTGGATTGTGTGAGGCCCAATGAATATCTGAGCGCTATGTGACAGGCTCGATGGCACAGCTGTGACCAAAGTGACTAGAGGATAAGGGAGATTTTGAATCTCTGCACACACTTTTGGACACTGGACACTTTTGGATTGTGTGAGGCCCAATGAATATCTGAGCGCTATGTGACAGGCTCGATGGCACAGCTGTGACCAAAGTGACTAGAGGATAAGGGAGATTTTGAATCTCTGCACACACTTTTAGACACTGGACACTTTTGGATTGTGTGAGGCCCAATGAATATCTGAGCGCTATGTGACAGGCTCGATGGCACAGCTGTGACCAAAGTGACTAGAGGATAAGGGAGATTTTGAATCTCTGCACACACTTTTGGACACTGGACACTTTTGGATTGTGTGAGGCCCACTGATATCTGAGCGCTATGTCACAGGCTCGATGGCACAGCTGTGACAAAAGTGACTAGAGGATAAAGGAGATTGGATTGCTTTTAAAAAAGCAGTTTGCAGAGCAGTGGGTAAACAGCAATGCCAGCCTGTCAGGAAGCCTTAAAAGGCAGCCCAACAACCAACACCACTGATACACCACAATATAGCCTCCCCTTGCACTGCACACACAGTGACTGGTGTGTTGTGCAGGCCAAATCGCTAGCAGCAGAAGCAGTTTTTTTGTCTTCTTCCCTGCCTAACGCTCTCCCTACAGAATCAGCAGCAACCTCTCCCTATACTGAGATCGGCAGAAGTAAGATGGCGGTCGGCGTGCACGCCCTTTTATACCCCCTGTGACGCCCACCAAAGCAAGCCAATCACTTGCATGCCCTTCTGAAAGATGGTGGTGACCCCTGCCTATGTCATCACGTTGCCCACAGTGTCCGTGGATCCTGATTGGCTGAAAAAGAGCGCAAAACAAACTTTTGAAACGCGACTTTGGCGCGTAAGTCGCCGACCTCGTGGCCGACCTCATCCTAGGGTCGGGTTTCGTTTCATGAAACCCGACTTTGCCAAAAGTCGGCGACTTTTGAAATTTTTTGACCCGTTTCGCTCAACTCTACTCACTTGCTATGATAGGCTACTGCTGGCGGCACTCTCAGCAATCCGGCAATGACAACAACGGGGGTCTCCTGCAGACCCCGGGTTGTCATGCCAACCCATCGGCAACCTGCGGTCATGTGACATGGGCGCCGATGGGCGGGATTTCTGTGAGTTTGTGTTAACTACCGCTTTCAGAGTTTAACATGTTAATTATTATTTCCTATTGGTTCATTTTGATCACTGTGACAGACCATATCACAGTGACCAAAATAAGCAAAATAGTAAATCAAACCCCCCCTTTGTGACCCCCTTAGTTGGATAAAAATTATTAAAAAATTTTTAAAATTTTTTGTTTGCAGTTAGGGTTGGGGATAGCGTTAGTGTTGGGGTTAGGGCTGTTAGGGTTGGAGTTAGTATTGGGGGTTTACACTGTTTAGGTCCATCAGGGGGTCTCCAAACACGACAGGGCGCATGCTATTGATTTCAACCAGTTTTGCGTTCAAAAAGTCAATCGGTGCTCCCTCCCTTCTGAGCTCTGCCATGCGCCCAAACAGTGGCTTTCAGTTTCCTGTACCAGAACAGTACCCTGACCCGAACGCGGACCCCATTCACTTGTATGGGGGGCCCAAACATCTAGTGTTTGCCACGCTGTCAACAAACACTGCATCTGATCGGCGGTAAAATCATTACCGCCAGTCAGACAGCCGTGGTTCCCACTCTGTCAAATGTCAGCGTGAGCCTGCAGCTGTGATCAGAGGTATAAAGATTTCCTCCGGTCACTTGCGTCAACTGATGGGACTACCACTCCCATCAGCCAACGCCTGCTGCTGATAATAAAAACTGTGAGAGCAGGTAGCAGCTGATGGGCATATTCATCAGCTGCAGCCTGTGCTATAAGTAAAAAAAAACTGCTTTGGTTCCCCTGTATTTTTGATAACCTGCCAGGCAAAACTGACAGCTGGAGGCTGCAACCCTCAGCTGTCAACTTTAGCAAGGTAGGTTATCAAGGATAGAAGGGTCTCCACTATGTTTTTTAAATTATTTACATAAATCTCTATATATATAAAAATGAATGTGTGTGTGTATCATCAACCAATCACGAAGCATCTTTCATTTCACCAGAGCTGTTCAAAAAAAGCTGAGCTGTGATTGGTTGCTATGACCAACAGTTTTCCTTGCAAAAAATCACTAAGCATCTCTCATTTCACCAGAGCTGGTTAAAAGTGGCTGAGCTGTGATTGGTTGCTATGACCAACAGTTTTTCCACTTGACAACACCTCAGCAGACACTGACATGGTGGGAGAAATCTAGCATCCCTGGGAACATAAGCTCCCAGCCATTGTCTGCCCCCCTGAAAGTAGCAGAGAGCACATGACAAAAATGAATCCCCCTTCCCGTGCCCATATATCCATCATACATCCTCCATCCCATAGGCACATCTTCCCTCTTAAAGGGATCATTGTAATGGAATTTAGGGCAAATCCACTCAGCGCTCTGGTTCTGACCCAAGTCCCCTCTTAAAGGGATCCTCGGTACGGAAGTGAGGGAAAATCCACCCTGCGCTTTGGTACTGACCCCAGGCCTCTCTTAACGGGATCTCCGTTATGGAAGTTAGGGTAAATCCCTCAGCGCTCTGATTCTCACCCCAGGCTTCTATTAAAGGGATCATTGGTATGGAAGTCAGGGCAAATCCACTCAGCGCTCTGGTTCTGACGCCAGGCCTCTCTTAAAGGGGTTTCCCAGTATGGAAGTTAGGACCATTCCACTCAGCGCTCTGGTTGTGACTCCAAGCTGACGGGATGATGTGGGATATTAGGAGTAGTAGTCCAGTGGCTCTGGCTGACTGGATGATGTGGGATATTATGGGTAGAAGTCCGGTAGCTCTGGCTGACGGGATGATGTGGGATATTAGTGGTAGTAGTCCGGTGGCTCTGGCTGATGGGGCGATGTGGGATATTATAGGTAGTAGGCCGGTAGCTCTGGCTGACGGGATGATGTGGGACATTGGTGGTAGTTGTCCGGTGGCTCTGGCTGATGGGATGATGTGGGATATTAGGGGTAGTAGTCTAGTGGCTCTGGCTGACTGCATGATGTGGGATATTATGGGCAGTAGTCCGGTAGTTCTGGCTGACGGGATGATGTGGGATATTATAGTAAATGTGGCTATGCGGAATGGGCGGGGCTCTACACTCAGCTATATATATATATATATATATATATATATATATATATATATATATAATGTCATTATTATTTGTTATAACACTAACCGTAGTTAGTTACTATGCCCGGGCAGCGCCGGGCTCTACCGCTAGTAATAATTATAAAAAAAAATAAAACTGCGAATGGTCCACCCTCATTCTTAACACAGTTTTATTAACCCCTTCACCCTCAAGGGTGGTTTGCACGTTCATGACGGGCCAATTTTTACAATTCTGACCACTGTACCTTTATGAGGTCATAACTCTGGAACGCTTCCATGGATCCCGGTGATTCTGACATTGTTTTCTCGTGACATATTGTACTTCATGTCAGTGGTAAAATTTCATTCAAATAACTTGTGTTTATTTGTGAGAAAAACGGAAATTTGGCGAAAATTTTGAAAATTTCGCAATTTTCCAACTTTGAATTTTTATGCCTTTAAATCACAGAGATACGGCACACAAAAAAACTTGATGACTAACATTTCCCACATGTTTACTTTACATCAGCACAATTTTGAAACCAAAATTTTTTTTTGTTAGGAAGTTATAAGGGTTAAAAGTTGACCAGCGATTTCTCATTTTTACAACACCATTTTATTTTTAGGACCACATCACATTTGAAGCCACTTTGAGGGGTCTACAGGGTGGATAAAAATCTTGATTTTTTTAAAAAAATCAAAAAAATCAGATTTTTTTGATTTAAATCAGATTTTTTTGATTTAAATCATTTGATTTAAATCAGATTTTTTAATCAAGTTGTACACAAGCAAAACTTTGTCTTTTTGCAAATCTAATTGTTTTACACAAATAAAAATATTAAAACAGTTGATTATGAAACCTAATAATTTTTATTTGCACTATTAAACACTCAGAATTGAACTACAGAGAGTAAGTACTTTTTAACAATAGCCTATCTCTAACGTTTGAAGTAAGCAAACATCTTCAGTGAATACATCAGTCCTTTAAGCCTACTGTTTATTTAGGACTTTTAATAGGAAAACCAGTTGTCCTGCTTTAGCAGTTCCTAAGCGGCAAACAAGTCCTTGGATATCCTTTTGACAGTATTTGCACTTTGCTCTTGCACCTTTCTTTCCAAGATCTGCTGCTGGCATCTCAACAAAATGAACCCAAATAGGGTCTCTCTTACGACCTGCTGCCATGGCAGGCTCACACAGATCACTTATGAAGTTTGATTGTTACTACAGCCTGAGCCAAGCACTGCTGATGTTACTACAGCCTGAGCCAAGTACTGCTGACTATCCAACAAGTTTGGGCATGTCAACTGAATGCAGGGAAAAAAGAAACTAAACCAAAACTGAAACCAAGCTAGAAGTGTGGAATTAAAGGGGCAGTATGAACAAAATGTGGAGGCTATTAATAGTTTATACAATTAAGACATGCTGCTTTTAAACACCTACCTATTGCCATATAGTAAAACAAAAAAGATTTTTACTTACTTTGGGGTCCCCCCCTCACCCTGGCGTTAGATCGTTGCCCCTAGTTTCGTCCGTGTAACTATGGGCGCACATGCACACTGCTCTCACTTCTCATTTTAATCGTGATTTATATTAAAAAAAAACCTTTTGATTTAAATCAGTGATTTAAATCATGATTAAAATCATGATTTAAATCGATCCGATTTAAATAGAAAAAAATCTTTTGATTTAAATCGTGATTTAAATCATGATTTAAATCGGCGTGATTTAAATCAATCCACCCTGGGGGTCTATATGATAGAAAATACCCAAAAGTGACACCATTCTAAAAACTGCACCCCTTAAGGTGCTCAAAACCACATTCAAGAAGTTTATTAACACTTTAGGTGCGTCAAGGAATTTTTTTGAATATTTAAAAAAAAATGAACATCTAACTTTTTTTCACAAAAAAAATAATTCAGGTTCAATTTTTTTTATTTTACCAAGGGTAACAGGAGAAATTGGACTGCAAAAGTTATTGTGCAATTTGTCCTGAGTACGCTGATACCTGATATGTGGGGGGAACGACTGTTTCGGTGCATGGCAGAGGTCAAAATGGAAGGAGCGCCGTTTGACTTTTTCAATGCAAAATTGGCAGGAATTCAGATCGGACGCCATGTCACGTTTGGAGAGTCACTGATGTACCTAAACAGTGGAAACCCCCTACAAGTGACCCCATTTTGGAAACTAGACCCCCCAAGGAACTTATCTAGATATGTGGTGAGAACTTTGAACCCACAAGGGCTTCACAGAAGTTTATAACATAAAGCCGTACAATTAAAAAATCATATTTTTTCCACAAAAATGATCTTTTCACCCTCAATTCTTATTTTTCCAAGGGTAACAGGACCCTAAAAGTTATTGTGCAATTTGTCCTGAGTACGCTGATACCCTACATGTGGGGGTAAACCACTATTTGGGCGCATGGCAGAGCTCGGTAGGGAAGCAGCGCCATTTGACGTTTTTGGCTGGAATTGAGATCGGACACCATGTCGCGATTGGAAAACCCCTGATGTACCTAAACAGTGGAAACCCCCCACAAATGACACCATTTTGTAAACTACACCCCCCAAGGAACTTATCTAGATGTGTGGTGAGCACTTTGAACCCCCCAGTGCTTCACAGAAGTTTATAATGCCCGGGCGTGAAAATAAAAAATTCGTATTTTTTCCACAAACATGATCTTTTAGTCACCATTTTTTTTATTTTCCCAAGGGTAACAGGAGAAATTGGACCCCAAAAGTTGTTGTCCAATTTGTCCTGAGTATGCTGATACCCCATATGTGGGAGAAAACTACTGTATGGGCACGCGTCGGGGTTCTGAAGGGAAGTAGTGATGTTTTGGAATGCAGACTTTGATGGAATGGTCTGCGGGTATCATGTTGCCTTTGGAGAGCCCCTAATGTACCTAAACAGTGGAAACCCCCCACAAATGACCCCATTTTGGAAACGAGACCCCCTAAGGAACTTATCTAGATGTGTGGTGAGCACTTTGAACCCCCAAGTGCTTCACAGAAGTTTAGAACGCTCGGACGTGAAAATAAAAATCATTTTTTTCCACAAAAATGATATTTTTGCCCCCAATTTTTTATTTTCCTAAGGGTAACAGGAGAAATTGGACCCCAAAAATTGTTTTGCAATTTGTCCTGAGTAGGCTGATACCCTACATGTGGGGGTAAAACACTGTTTGGGCGCATGGCAGAGCTTGGAAGGGAAGAAGCACCATTTGACTTTTTCAAGTCAGAATTGGCTGGAATTGAGATCAGACACCATGTTGCATTTGGAGAGCCCCTGATGTGCCCAAACAGTGGAAACCCCCAATTCTAACTCCAACCCGAACCCCAACACACCCCTAACCCTAATCTCAGCCCTAACCCTAGCCCTAACCCTAATGGAAAAATGGAAATAAATACATTTTTTTTATTTTATTGTTTTTCCCTAACTAAGGGGGTGATAACGGGGGGTTTGATTTACTATTTATGGCGATTTTTATATTTGATAGCTGTCGCACGCTAAAAGACACTTTTTATTGTAAAAATAGTTTTTGCATCACCACATATTGAGAGCTATAATTTTTCCGTATTTTGACCCACCGAGTCATGTGAGGTCTTATTTTTTGCGGGACGAGTTGACGTTTTTATTGGTACCATTTTCGGGCACGTGACATTTTTTGATCGCTTTTTATTCCGATTTTTGGGACGCAGAATGAACAAAAACCAGCGTTTATGAATTTCTTTTGGGGGGGTGCGTTTCCACCGTTCCGCGTGCAGTAAAATTGATAAAGCGGTTTTTTTCTTCGCGTCCGTACGGTTACAGCGATACCTCAATTAGGTCGTTATTTTATGTTTTGTCGGTTTTATGCATGAAAACTATTTTATATAAAAAATAATTATTTTTGCATCGCTTTATTCTGCGAGCTATAACTTTTTTATTTTTTCGCTGATAACGCTGTGTGGCGGCTCGTTTTTTGCGGGACAAGATTACGTTTTCAGCGGTACTATGGATATTTATATGCGTCTTTTTGATCGTGCGTTATTACACTTTTTGTTTGGCAGTATGATAAATCATTATTTTTTGCTTCGTTTTTTATTTTTATTTTTTAAGGGGTTCGCTAAAGGGGTTAACTAATAGGACAGTTTTATAGGGCGGGTCGTTACGGATGCGGCGATACCTAATATGTGTACATTTATTTTTTTTTTTGCTTTTTTTTTTATTTCCAAAAAATGGATTTATTTGGGGGAATATTTTTTTTTTTCCTAATTTATTTGGCGATTTTTTTAAAATTATTTTAACACTTTTTTTTATTTTTTTTTTAACTTTATTAAGTAGTCCCAGGTGGGACATCACTGTCCTGTGACAGATCGCTGATCTGTCACATCACAGATCACTGTGACAGATCAGCGATCTGTCACAGGCAGTGCAGAAGGCTTCCTCATGCCTGCGCATTGCAGGAAAGGCACTGCAGGAAAGGAGCCCCCCGCAGCAGCGCTGCACATTGCGCTGCCGTGGGGGGCTCAGGGAAGCACGGAGGGAGCCCCCTCCCTGCCGATGCTTCCCTTTAACCCCCGGTACACCGCGATCATGTTTGATCGCGGTGTGCAAGGGGTTAAGGTGTCGGGGGCGGTCCGTGACCGCCCCTGACACATTGTGCCGGGTGTCAGCTGTGATAATCAGCTGACACCCGGCCGCGATCAGCGGCGCTCACCACGTGGGCGCCGCTGATCGCGGTAGACGTACTATCCCGTCCATGGGCATAGGGGCCCGGGTCCCATGGACGGGATAGTACGTCGGATGTCAGGAAGGGGTTAAAGCAGACAGCTGGAGGCTAGTATTTTCAGGCTGGTAAGGGCCCCGTCACACATAACGATCTCGCTAGCGAGATCGCTGCTGAGTCACAAGTTTTGTGACACAACAGCGATCTCACCAGCGATATCGCTGTGTGTGACAGCGATTAGCGACCGGCCCCTCTGCCGGTATCGCTGATCACTGTAGGAAAGCCCTGCACTTTTCTTTGGTCGCTGGTCTCCCGCTAACCAGCACGCATCGCTGCGTGTGACATGCGGGAGACCAGCGATCAGCTGGTAACTAACGTACACATCGGGTATCCAAGGGACGTGCGTCCCTTAGAAACCTGATGTGCATGTTAGTTACCGGTGCGCTGATGCAGGGAGCTGGTAACTAACGTACACATCGGGTATCCAAGGGACGTAGCTGGTAACTAACATACACATCGGGTATCTAAGGGACGCACGTCCCTTGGATACCCGATGTGTACGTTATCTACCAGCTCCCTGCATCAGCGCGCTGGTAACTAACCAACACAGCGACACCGCGCGCTCGGCGTCGCTATGCTGATCGCTGGTGAAGCTGTTTGTTTGACAGATCACCAGCGATCATGTAGCGACTCACCAGTGATCCTGACACGTTGATATCGTTGTCGGGATCGCTGGTGAGTCGTTATGTGTGACGGGGCCTAAGGGACCATGGATATTGGCTATTGTCCCCCCCAAGCCTAAAAATAGCAGCCCACAGCCGCCCAGAAAATGCACATCTATTAGATGCGCCAATTCTGGCGCTTTGCCCGGCTCTTCCCACTTGCCCTGTAGCGGTGGCAAGTGGGGTAATAATATTTTTGGGGTTGATGTCACGAATGTCAAGGATCTGGTGCAAGAAAAGGATAAAGAGAAAAAAACTGAGGGAAAAAAAAGAGACTTTGCGAAAAGTGAGCACAGGTGCCGATCAGTGATGTGTGTCTGATTGGCGGCTGTAGGATGTACACACAGAAGTGGTCCAAAAGGAGGAGAGGGGGGAAATATACAGGTATAAAAAAAAGGCCTGGAAAACAGCGATTTGTGTCACTGATCAGCACTTGGCGGCAGCAGGACGCATGCACGGAGGTGGTGCAAATGGGGCAGAATAGATGGGGACATAAAAAAAAAATACTGGAACACAGCGAGCACGGACACTGATCAGTGATTTGTGTCACTGATAACTGCTCAGCGGCTACAGTACGCGCAATCAAAATAAAAAACTTCCTAAAATCGAGTGAACAAGTACTGATCAGTGCTCAGCGACGGAAGGGGGTGGGGAGGGGGTTCTGGAGAGGGGGTAAAGGTGTAAAAGGGGGGATAGAGTGATTGGGGTGTATTAAGAAAGATCAGGGACCAGGAACGCTTTTTTCTACGATAGCAGCAGCAACACCAGCAGTGATGGCACAGGCTTCAAGGTTATGGAACCACAAGATCCATCACAGTGTGACAGAACAGCAGTATGACCGCTCTGCACATGTCCAAAGCTAGATTGAGGAAGGGCAGGGCTGTCATACTGAGATCAGGCAAAATTTTTCAATTCTGAACAGTGTCCCTCATCTGGAACGCTTCAACTTATCCCACCAATTCTGAGACTGTTTTCTCGTGACTTTGACTTTTTATGCCCTTAAATCAGAGAGTTATATCACACAAAATAGTTACTAAATAACATTTCCCACATGTCTACTTTACATCAGCACAATTTTTGAAACATTTTTTTTTTGTAAGGAAGTTATAAGGGTTGAAAGTTGACCAGCGATTTCTCAATTTTCCATAAAAATTTACAAAACCATTTTTTAGGGACTTTGTGGGGCCTATGTGACTGAAAATACCCAAAAGTGACACCATTCTAAAAACTGCACCCCGTAACGTGTTCAAAACCACTTTCAAGAACTGTTTTTACCCTTCAGGTGCTTCACAGGAATTTTTGGAATGTGGAAGGAAAAATTAACATTTTATTTTTTCCAGAAATATTTTACATTAGATCCCAATTTTTTTTATTTTTACAAGGGTAACAGGAAAAAATGGACCCTGAAATGTGTTGTGCAGTTTCTTCTGAACATGCCTGTACCACATATGAGGGGGTAAACCTCTGTTTGGGCACACGGCAGAGCTTGGAAGGGAAAGAGTGCCATCTGATTTTTTTGAGTGTAAAATTTGCTGGAATAACTACTGGACGCCATGGCGCGTTTGCAGAGCCCCTGCTGTGCATAAAGAGTGGAAAGCCCACACAAATGACCCCATTTTAAAAACTAGACCCCTCAAGGAATTAGATGTGTGGTGAACACCTTCAACTCCCAGATGCTTCATAGAAGTTTATAACGTTGAGTAGTGAAAATTAAAAAAAAAAAAAAAAAAAAAAATCACATTTTCCACTCTAAAATGTTTTTAGCTCCATTTTTTTTTTTTATTTTCACAAGGGTAACAGGAGAAACTGGACCTTATAATTTGTTGTGCAATTTCTCCTGAGTACGCCAGTACCCCATATGTGGGGGAAAAGCTACTGTTTAAATGCAACTCGTGGCTCAGAATGTATGAAGTGACGTTTTGGAACTCAGATTTTGATGGAGTGTGCTGAGGGTGTAATGTAACATTTTTTTTTCACAAGGGTAACAGGAGAAAATGGACCACAAATACTGTGCAATTTCTCCTGAGTACACCAATACCCCATATGTTGTAGAAAACTACTTTTAAGGCACAATGCAAAACTCAGAAAAGAATAAGCGCCATATTGGAGTTCACATTGTGCTGGACTGGTTTGAGGGTGCCATGTCACATTGGTAGAGCTGCTGAGGTGCCAGAACAGAATAACCCATAAGTGACCCAATTTTACAAACTACACCTCTCAGTGAATTAATATAGGGGTGCAGTTATCATATTGATATCACAGGTGTGCCACAGAATCTTATACTATTGAGCAGTGAAGAAAACATAATTACATTTTTACCAACAAAATTTTGTTTTAGCCCCAGCTTTAACATTTTCACACTGGAAAATGGGTAAAATTGGAACCAAAATTTATCCCACAATTTTTGATGTAGAAATAACCAATATGTGGATGTACAGTACTGCTTAGCCACATGGGGAGACTGGAGGGATGGAGCGCTATTTTTCTCCTGGAGTTCATAGTTTGCAGTCTTCATATACAGAGCCCTTAAGTGCTAGAGAGCAGAATCCCCCCTCAAGTGACCACATTTTGGAAATTATACCCCTTAGGGAATTTATCTACAGGGGTAGTGACAATTTTGACTCCATGAGTGATCTCCAGAAACAAGCAGTAGTGGATGTTACTGAGTGAAAATTGCAAACTGCCTTTGCAGGTACCAAGTACGTTGTAGTCGCCAATACGTTGTGGTGCCCAGCTCGTGCTTCTGGAGACATGCACCTGTAAATTAGGCGGGCTGTTATCGCTGAATAAAGATGCAGAGTACACTAGCACAACAAGTGGAACACACTGATCTATATCAAATGACTATTAGGTAAAGTAACTGCATGTTTGTGACCTATTAATATTATAAGAAAAAACTCTAGAACAAGGTTCATGCTATCAATATTAAAGCAAATGGCATAACGCCATTCCTATACTGCCAATCACAATACTTAAATAGTTAAATACAAAACAGCAATACTTACAGTAGCAGTCAGAGTGTGGGGGCGAGGTGGAGTACATATAGCTATAGTTTTTGTACAGAGCCTTTGTACTACCAGTAATGTGGAAGCCCCCTATATTTCCATTGACAAATGATGGACCTGAGTGGGGCTTGCTTTTGTTGGTAATTTTTTACATAAGATTTGGGATCGCATTTATCCGGCACTCTACGCTGAGCATTTCCATTGAGATTTACATCTTATTCTCTGAGTGATGTGATTCAGATGAAACCCCCCGAGGGAGCCACTCACTGTAATGAGGCAGCAGAGCTACTCAGGACTCTGTCTGGCCTCTGTTCAGCAGTGTCCTTTTTTTTCAGAAGTGCACAAATCTGTGACGCTTTTATGCAAGCCCAAAAAGACGGTCATCGCTGGGTCACGGGTCAGACTGCATCCACAATGCCTCCATCTGCCTGATTATAAGGAATCTTCTGCCAAGTGTTCCATCTGAATCACGTATTTCAGAGATTTACATGGAACCCCTGTGTAAGCCCTCAGCATAGAGTGCATAATAAATGTGAGATGAGCCTTACTGCGATCTTTTGGGAGGCAGAACGAACAAATCAACAGCAGGTGAATAATTAGTTTTATTTATTTTTTACACTGTTCCTTGTGCTATATAAGGCCGGTTTCAAATAGCGTTAGCACAGCCCGTTCAACGCATAGCGTTAACGGGCTGCGTTAGCGCTATAGCATAACGCGATATGCGTTATGCTATACCGCTAGCGCTGATGCTTCATCAGCGCTACCGGTGACGGAGCCTCAGACGCTGTAGGCCGCGTCCGAGGCTCCGTCAGTGAATAACGGCACGTCGCGAATGTATGCCGCTTTACGGCATACGTCGCAATGCGCCACATAATGGGGGTCTATGGCGGAGTTAACGGACTTCCATAACGCAGTGTGACCCCAACCTAAGTGATTAGATGACTTTTAAGCGCTTTTTATTGCAAAAATAAGTTTTTTCATCACCATATTTTGAGAGCTATAATTTTTTAATATTTCTAGTCATGTGAGGGCTTGTTTTGTACGTTACGGGTTGACTTTTTTATTGGTGCCATTTTCAGGCACATGACGTTTTTCAATCACTTTCTATTCCAATTTTTAGGAGGCAGAATGAACAAAAAACAGCAATAAAGGAATTGTTGTGTTTTTTTTTTTGTTTGTTTTTTTTTTTTTAATGCCTTTCTGTGCGTGGTAAAATTAATAAGGCAGCTTTATTTTTTGGGTCATTCCAATACAGCGATACCAATTTATATATTTTTTTTTATCATTTAGTTCTTTCACGCAATATAAACTATTTTATAGAAAAAATAATTAGTTTTGCATCGCTTTATTTTGAGAGGTATGACTTTATTTTTCCACTGACTGAGCTCTATAATGGTTTTTTTTGTGGGACATTTGTCTTTTTGATTGAATTTTTTTTCCTGTAAGATAAAGCATTGTTTTTTGCCTAGTTTATTTTTTTAACGGTGTTCACTGAAGGGGTTAACTAGTGGGACAGTTTTATAGGTCGAGTTGCTCCGGGCGCAGCGATACCAAATATATGTACTTTTTGTTGTTTTATGTAAAAAATAAAGTATTTATTGGATTAATATTTTTTTTGTTCTATATCTTGTTTTTTGTTTTTTATTTTCTTTTATAATTTTACAATTCTTATACATATTTTTTTTTACTTCTTTATAATGTTCCAGAATGGGACATGAGCCTTACACTGATGTTAGGGCATTAGATCAACTCATGCTCTGAGCATGAGCTGACAGGCCCCCATCCTTGGTTAACCCCGAGGCTATCTTTCGACCCTGGGTCACCATGGAAACCATCGGCACATTGCAATCGCTTCTGACGATGGGAGCACATAGGAAGCGCCCTCCCTCTGTGATGCCCTGCTCTGTCGCTGTCACTATTGACAGAGGCATCAGAGGGGTTAAACACTCAGAATCGGTGCTAGCACCGATCGTAGGTGTTGCTGCAGGGAGTCAGCTCTCATAGACACTTTAGTTCCTTGGTGGCGCAACAATCAGAAGGTGTGTCCACCACTGTTACTTTTACAATTAGCCTTTTTTTAAGGCACATAATATTGCTCCTATTACTCCTCCTTTTGCTTCCTCCTGAGTCACGACAAGCCAAATTTTTGGTAAATGTTGACGCTTATTCGTATTTCCTTGTTGTGTGTTGCCTGTAGTGGCAGGGGTCTCGGAGCACTATTATACTATCTCTAGGAGAGGGAGGACTGGGAGCTTGCATCGCATCCAAATGAGAACCACTTTGGGCTGAGTTCATTAATCCACAGGTGGGTGCACGAATTCGCTGGTGAGCACAGCAGATGTCTACAAGAAGAAGAAAGTTCGTTCAGCACACCGGCATAAATGAAAACAACTGTATTAGGCTAATATGCCATATTAAACGTCAGGTGTTTTTTGCATTTTAATATGGCATATTAGCCTAATAAAGTTTTTTTAATTTATGCCGGTGTGCTGAACGAACTTTCTTCTTCTTGTATACTATCTCTACTCTGGGAAATTGATGTCACTTTAGTGGTATGTGCCAATAATTCTTTAAAATGTGGAGACTCCGAGTTGGGTCTCCATCTGGTGGGTTGTCTGTAGTGAAAGGGGTCTCAGAGCACCAGGCCTACACCTTTCACTTATCCACTTTTTACTGATCAATTTATAAGATAGAAATGCAGGGCCAGGCCCTGTCCCATCCATCCATTCATGCTACACCATTATAAATTTTTACTGTGGGTCAATTGATGCCACTTTTCCTGGTGTCTGCCCCTAATTTTTGCAAATGTTTTGACTTCAAATTGGGTCTCCTTCATGTGTGTTGCCTGAATTTGGCAGGGCTCTGAGGAACAGGCCTACACCTGTCACTCATCCACGTGTTACTCATCAATGTTTAAGCTAGAAATGCTGGTCCAAACCCTGTCCCATGCATCTGTGCGGCACATTTATACTATTTGTACTCTTGGTCAATTAATGCCACTTTTCCTGGTGTCTGCCCCTAATTTGAGCTGTTTCGGCAGCCTTTATCCCCACCACCCCGTAGGTGTTGTCTATGCGCTTGGTTTTGCCTTCCATTGTATTCAGTGGAGTTTGGATAAGTTTGGGTTGTTCTCAAGAGGCAAATATTTTTCTGTCAACAACCCTGCAGTCAATCCTCTTAACATTTTTTGTAGTTTATTTAGCCTGCATTAAAATAATTCTCTCATTTAACACCCTCTTCACTGGTCATGTGGCTTTACCAACATTGATGTAGTCTGGTTGTGATGGTGTCACCTCTATTAGGCATTCTGACAGGTGATTGACACTTGACCATGACATTGACACTTGACCATGACATTGACACACGACTATGGATACTTACTGTTTTTTTTTTTTTATTCATGTGTTCATTAGGTTGAGCAATCTAAGAATTTCATCTTGTCATGCTCTGTTGAGTGCCACATGTACGAGGTATTCTCCATATGTGTGACACAGTTTATGTAGGTTGAAAAAAAGACAGGTCCATCCAGTTCAACCTGTCTAAAGCAGTTATACATTATCTATCGCTGGATTATTTATAACCCACAATGCTATTTGTTGTTAGAAATGCATCTGTCAGGCGTGGAGGCGGTGCTTGTGATTTGTGGATCCACTGCGCCACAGACAAGACTTGCCCTGACTAAGCAGCTACCTTGGTGTTCATTGGAGTCTCTAGTGGTGAGGTCAGGCTTGTGCGGAAAGTAGCTACCAGGTACCACTCTCAGGAAGCGTCCATCACTAGCAGCTGACCGCAAGGGTCTAAGCCGTTTATCCAGACTCCTGGACAGGATAGGACATCCACTGGGACAAGTTCACATTATGCAGACTGCACAGCCTCCATGACAGTTTCAGACTGTGCAGACAAGACAACCACTGGGATAGGTTCAGGCTGTGCCGACAGGACAGCCACAGAGACAGGTTCAGACTGTGCAGTCTCCGGATAGCAGACGGAACAGCCACAGGGACAGATTCAGACTGTGCAGTCTCCGAATAGCAGATGGGACGGCCACAGGGACGGGTTCTGGCTGTGCCGACAGGATGGCCAGAGTGACAGGTTCAGAATGTGCAGTCTCCTGATGGCAGATGGGACGGCCACAGGGACAAGTTCAGACTGTGCTGACAGGATGGCCACAGAGACAGGATAGACCCACTGGTCTCGGGAAACGGTTCAGGTACCACCGATGTAATTTCAGGGTACGGACGCAGAATACAGGAACAAGTTAGACAGACGAAGACCGGGTGCCTGGCAAGATATAGTTGCGCAATCCTAACGCTAAACTATAGTGGTTGCTCGGGCAACTCCCAGTTGGAGAGGGTGCCTTTTATCCAAGATGTCTCCCAGCTATTTGCTGAGAGACACCTTGCAGGTGAACACATTGTTAAATGCCTTCCAGCTAATAGCGGGGGGGGGGGGCTTTTACCATATGCGCGTGCTTCCCCTTTAAGAACAGGGGAGCGTGCATGCCGCCTGTACATAGTGTGGTATGTACAGCAGCAGGAAGCAGGAGACACTGGTTGCCGCTCCAAGGACCGAGACGGTGAGTAAGCTGGCGTCCCTGCATGGAGGGAGAAGGGGATACAGTGCAGAGGTGCCGGCAATAGCATCACAGCATCCACCCCCCCCCCCCCTTTTTTTTTCATTAATTCTGTGATCGTGTTTACCATTACTACCTCTTCTAGTAGGGCATTCTACAGTCTGACTGCTCTAACTGTAAAGAACTCTTTCCTATTTAGCTGCTGGAATTGCCTTTCTTTCACATGTATCGAATGCCTCCTGGTCCTTTTGTAAGGAATAAGCCATGTGCCAGTCCTTTTTTCCTGAGCACACATGTATTTATTCATAGAAATAAGATCGCCTTGGAGGCGTCTTTTTCCTTAGGTAAACAAGCCCATCAGATTTTTTCTTTTTGCCATTAATATATTTATAGATAGAAGAAAAATTTGTAGTATTTATTTTAATGTTGTTGGCGGTTGGTTTCTCTGTAGTTGTCTTTGATTTTTTTAACCTTTCCTATTGAGATCTTTATTTTCCTGGAATGCTTTTTCTGACTTCTCATCCTTCAAGATTTTAAATGCCCTTTGTTTTTGTCTTTGAATGCACTGCCCTATTTAATCTTGCTAGTCAACAGTTAAATCAAAGGTTGAATTCCCACTTAAAGAGCTTCAGACTTATGCTGCCTCAGCAATTTACAGTACAGTACACATGGATTCTCCATGCTTTGTACTAGCGAAGGGTTCTCAACCAGTGGGAACCAACAGAAAGTTCAGTTACATTGGTATAAGGGTTATGTTTTTTATGTAGTTTATTTGCAGATTAGGCAAACCAAATTTAGTGTGACGTTTGAAAAGTGTTTTTATTAAAGGGTTTTTTACAATAATGGGAGAGGGAAACCAGAAGACAAGTGAGGATTTACAGTGCCTTGCGAAAGTATTCGGCCCCCTGGAACTTTTCAACCTTTTCCCACATATCATGCTTCAAACATAAAGATACCAAATGTAAATTTTTGGTGAAGAATCAACAACAAGTGGGACACAATTGTGAAATTGAACAAAATTTATTGGTTATTTTAAATTTTTGTGGAAATTCAAAAAACTGAAAAGTGGGGCGTGCAATATTATTTGGCCCCTTTACTTTCAGTGCAGCAAACTCACTCCAGAAGTTCATTGTGGTTCTCTGAATGATCCAATGTTGCCCTAAATGACTAATGATGATAAATATCATCCACCTGTGTGTAATCAAGTCTCCGTATAAATGCACCTGCTCTGTGATAGTCTCAAGGTTCTGTTTGATGCACAGAGAGCATCATGAAGACCAAGGAACACAACAGGCAGGTCTGTGATACTGTTGTGGAGAAGTTTAAAGCCGGATTTAGATAGAAAATTATTTCCAAAACTTTAGCCATCCAAAGGAGCACTGTGCAAGCAATCATATTGAAATTGAAGGAGTATCATACCACTGCAAATATATCAAGACCCGGCTGTCCCTCTAAACTTTCATCTCAAACAAGGAGAAGACTGATCAGAGATGCAGCCAAGAGGCCCATGATCATTCTGGATTAACTGCAGAGATCTACAGCTGAGGTGGGACAGTCTGTCCATAGGACAACAATCAGTTGTACACTGCACAAATCTGGCCTTTATGGAAAAGTGGCAAGAGGAAAGCCATTTCTCAAAGATATCCATAAAAAGTTTTGTTTAAAGTTTGCAACAAGCCACCTTGGAGACACACCAAACATGTGGAAGAAGGTGCTCTGGTCAGATGAAACGAAAATTGAACTTTTTGGAAACAATGCCAAACGATATGTTTGGCGTAAAGGCAACACAGCTCATCACCCTGAACACACCATCCCCACTGTCAAACATGGTGGTGGCAGTCATCATGGTTTGGGCCTGCTTTTCGTCAGCAGGGACAGGGAAGATGGACTATTCTTGAAGAAAACCTGTTGGAGTCTGCAGAGGACCTGAGACTGGGACAGAGATTTGTCTTCCAACAAGACAATGATCCCAAACATAAAGCAAAATCTACAATGAAATGGTTCACAAATAAACGTATCCAGGTGGGGAGTGTAGTTTATAAAACGAGTTCCCATATAGGGGGTTTCTGTTGTTCTGGCACTTCATGGTCTCTGCCAATATAACATGGCACCCTAAGGCTGTGTGCACACGATGCAGAATTCCTGCGGATCTGCAGCGGATTTTACAGCGCAGAAACGCTGCGGATCCACAGTGTGATTTACAGTATAATGTAAATCAATGTAAAAAAAAAAAAAAACGCTCTGCAGACGCTGCGGATTTTTCCGCGCGGTTTTCCTGCGGTACAAAATCCGCAGCATGTCACTTCTTTTGTGCGGTTTTCCACCTCCCCTGTCTCCAAATCCGCAGGGGGAAAACCGCAGATCTCGAGAGATGAGATTTCAGCGAGATCTGTCCCGAGATCACCATCAGAGCATGCGCCGCCCCCGGCGGCCGACGCCATATTGCTGGAGCCCAAAACAGAGGGAACCGAGAGGGAGCCCCGGGGCTCTGGCCTGTCGCAAAATGTCGCCAGAGCCCCGCGATTGGAACCGGAGACACGGATGGGCACCCGGAGACACCCACAGCGCCGACGGACAGCCGGACACCCCTGCGACCTACACCCAGTAATGTATATCCTCTTTGCAAGACGCACCCCCATTTTCCCCCCAAGTTTGGGGGGAAAAAAAGTGTGTCTTACAAAACGAATTGAATTTATGAATTTGTTCTAAGAAATAGAATTGCCTCCATCAGATACTCCTTCATAGATGACCTAAAATCTGACCTAATAATTTTAAGGCCAGAGAACAACCTCTCTACACTAACTTGGGTTGGAGGCAAAGCCGTAACCACATGGGCAACATCTCTAACAATTTCCAAGTATAAAGGAATTGCCTCATGCACAGTCAGTTTTGATGAACGGTTGAATTTTTCTTTGAGAGCAAGTGAAACATTTTGCTGAATTATGGTCAATCTGCTTGCTATAGGAGACGGAGTGAAATCTTTTTCCTTGCAGCAACGCTTTGCGTGCTCCATATCATCCACATACTTGTCAAAGTCAAACTCCTCATCTGATGAGGATGAAGCTATGGCAGCAGTAGCACTGTCAGGACCCAAGTCCTCTTGCGCCTGCCAGTCCTCCTGTAGGCCACTCATCCTAACTGCTACCTCAGTCAGAGCTTCTTTTCCTTTAGTAAGCTGTTGATCATCAAGCAATATGCGATGACTTGGGTCCACATAAATAGCTGCCAGAAAAATTTTATTTTCCAATAGCTGTGTCTCTCTCCGTTTCATTGAAGCAGAAATGCCATCTGCGATTAAATCTCCTCTTTGGGACAGGCAAAATAGCAAGTTCTTCCACTCCCTTATGAATATGCCAGGAGTTAAATCCTCAGCTTGTAATTTTTTAGTCACGGTAAATAGGTGATTAAGCAATTCCTTCAATTCAGCCACCTGTGTCCATTGACCTTCATTTAGGGTTACCTGAGGGTTCGCCATATCTATAATAAACGGTTTTAGAAACTACCCAAGAAAAAACAGCAGTCAAAAATCCGTAAAAACAAAATTTTATTAAATAATGTAAAATATTATCTAAGGACATACGGTGTGTGGTAGGGAAAACAGGAATATAGAGCATAATGGTCAACAAAGGAGACCAGCCACACTGCAAGCATTGCACCAGGAATACACGTATTAGAGTAAACAGAATGGCAATAGTCAGACAGGGAAAGAATGGCACATATTGTTATGGCAAGGAGTGTATTGAAACATCACCATATAGCCAAAGGATGATATCCTATTACATGGCACACTACCCTGCCCGTGAAGAACACATGACATCCATAACTGATGCTATATAAAGCATCAGGAACAAGAGCAAAAGTGAATATGGTTATACCTGGAAGCAGTGGTGGCAGTGGGGTCGGACCGGATATCATCCTTTGGCTATATGGTGATGTTTCAATACACTCCTTGCCATAACAATATGTGCCATTCTTTCCCTGTCTGACTATTGCCATTCTGTTTACTCTAATACGTGTATTCCTGGTGCAATGCTTGCAGTGTGGCTGGTCTCCTTTGTTGACCATTATGCTCTATATTCCTGTTTTCCCTACCACACACCGTATGTCCTTAGATAATATTTTACATTATTTAATAAAATTTTGTTTTTACGGATTTTTGACTGCTGTTTTTTCTTGGGTAGTTTCTATTGAATGTGCAGTGTCCTTTTATTGGATAGTCCCAATATGTGGATCATGATATACAATATATATTATTGATCACAATTTATGGCCGTTTAGTCATATACTTTCCGGCCTCCACAGTATTATGTCTTCTTCCTACTCATTTTATAATAAACGGTTTTAGCCAGGATCAAAACTAGAGGAGGGCAGAACCTCATACTGTTCCGCAGAATCTCATACTGCACACCTCAGCTGCTGCACACCCCTACACTTGAAAATAAAGCTTGCACCTTAAGATGTGGTGAATGCAGTCTATTTATTCCAACTATCAATTGATGTCGATGTGTTACTGAAGACGAGCAATGCCTGTCCTGGGCGTCCTTTTGGGCAGCTATTAGGTGTACCTGACTGGTGCTAAAAAAAAGAGTGTTAGTCTGTGTGCTACCCAGCTTTCATTCTTTTTGATACAGATAAGATATGGATAGACAGATATGATAAATGGATAGAGCAGATTTCTAATCTGCTTTTGCTATTGAAAACATTATCTATGAGCTCAAAAACCTTTGAGGTGATGCGGTTTTTTAAAAAGCTGATCTGCTTTTGCAGCTGAATTACGTATCCTCAAAAAATGCAGCAAAAGCACTGTGTGTGAATGTAGCCTTAGATCAGGAATAGAACATATAGGACATTTCATAACTTTCCCAAATTCCTATGAAAAAATATTCAGCACATTCTGCATTAAACTACTGTACCCAATTTATTATATATTTTAGGAGTCGGACCATTTTATTCCGACTCCACCAAAATGAGCTCCGACTCCACAACTCCGACCGCGACTCCGACTCCACAGCCCTGGTAGGAACATTGATATCACACTGCACAACAAATTTCAGGAAAGTTCTTGTCCCCTGAGAAAATGTTATCGTATCTTAGAGATTTTGATATGCTGAACAGAATATGTGCTCCAAAAGTCTATATCATGTAAGGTTTTTAACCTCTTCATGACTGGAGCTTTTTTTCGATTTTTCGTTTTCATTTTTTTTCTCCCCTTCTTTCCAGAGCCATAACTTTTTTTTTTCATTATTCTATCAATATGGCCATGTGAGGGCTTGTTTTTTGCAGGACGAGTTATACTTTTGAACGACACCATTGGTTTTACCATGTCGTGTAGTCGAAAGCGGGAAAAAAATTCCAAGTGCGGTGAAATTGCAAAAAAAGTGCAATCCCACACTTGTTTGGCTTATTTGCTAGGTTCACTAAATGCTAAAACTGACCTGACATTATGATTCTCTAGGTCATTACGAGTTCATAGCCACCAAACATGTCTGCGTTCTCTTTTATCTAAGTGGTGAAAATAAATTCCAAAGTTTGCTTAAAAAAAAAAAATTGCGCAATTTTCCGAGACCCGTAGCGTCTCCATTTTTCGTCATCTCGGGTAGAGTGCAGGCTTATTTTTTGCGTGCCGAGCTGATATTTTTAAGGATACCACTTTTGTGCAGATACGTTCTTTTGATTGCCCGTTATTGCATTTTAATGCAATGTTGCGGCGATCAAAAAAAGTAATTCTGACGTTTTGATTTTTTTATAGCTCCGCCATTTAGCAATCAGGTTAATTCTTTTTTTTCTTTTTTTTATTGATTGTGTGATTCTGAAAGGTGAACTTTGTTTTTTTGTATTTTTAAATACTTTTTTTTTTTTTTTTTACATTTGGCATGCTTTAATAGCCTCCATAGCCTGATCGCCTCTGCTACATAAAGGTGATGCTCAGATCACCTCTATGCAGCAGAATTGCAGGCTTGCTATGAGCGCCGCCCACAAAATCAGCAAGGGATCAAATAATTATTTCCTTCACTGTACATAACATGGGCCCTCACCATACTTCAGCTAACTATGGGTTTGAAAAATAGGGAAGGAGAAGGGAAAATAATGTAATGTATATAGGAAAAAAAGGGAGAGAGGAAAAAAAAAAGGGGAAGGGAAAATTACAAATGAACATCTGAGTCAAAGGTTGGGGTCACACCAGAGAGAAATACTGATGAGTGAGAGGCGTAAAAACCACGCATTGCTCATGGACCAATGATTCTCTATGGGGTAGCTCCCATCAGCCGTGTATTTCTCGCGTGTATTTTACGGTCCGTGCCAATCGCAGCATGCTGCAATTGTCAGCGTATTCCAGCCGAAATACGCCAATGCAAGGCTATGGGTGCGCAAAAAAAACGTATTACACATGGACCAGATGTGTGACTTGCGAGAAATACGCACTCGGTGTCCTTTAGAAAAGCCGGCAATTCAGTGCGCGATACAGTAAAATCACACTGACAGGTTTAATAAAGAAACGAAAGAATTGATATATACACATAGAATACATATACTGTGTATATGAGATAGAGATATATATATAGAGAGAGAGAGAGTTCTACATAGTAGAATAGCCGCAAAATCAATTGCTGGCTTCTGTAAAATCATTCCCAAATCTGACATGAAATGACACATGGTTTACATACAGTAAACCATTTCATTTCATGTATTTTTTTATATGTCCCTGACTAATAATTAAATTAGGGTTTGTGTGTAAAATTTGGGACGTCTAGGTGTTAAATTACGGGGTTAATTCGTTGGACAAAAATGCGTAGGCTCCCGCGGCAAAATCGCAACCAGAGAGGTAAAGCAGGTGAGTGAGGGCAGATTTTAATAGCCTTGAGAGAGCCCATTGTTTTTACCCCCCAGCTATAAAAGTCGGCCCAGAAGGTGACATTAAGCCGATTAATAATGTAGAGGTGTCAATTAGACACTTATCCATTATTAACCCTAGACTATTAAACTGTTAAAAAAACACACACAGACATTAATTAAAAATTATTTTAATGAAATAAAGACACCAAGTTTTTCACCAGATTAATTGCTCTGGTAATCCAAAAATAAACCATTGACCTGTAACAAAAATTCACCTCAGGTCAGCCAGTGACGTCAGTGAGGCTGCGCGGAGCCCCCTGGCTCACCTGAGGTGAACTGATGAGCGTGGGAAAAAATGCAGAAACTTTCCCACGCTCATTAGTTCATCTCCGGGCAGCAAGGGAGGATGCGCAGGGATGAAATAATTCATTCTTGCAATGGTTTACATGGGGCTGGCCGCATTAGCACCGGTCCCTGTGTAAACCAGTTAACCCTTTTTGATGGATTGCAGCGGGGGACCTGACTGAGCAGCGGAGAGGTAAGGATATGGTTAATTTTTTGTTTTATTTTTGTTACAGGTCGATGGTTGATTTTTGGATTACCAAAGCAATAAATCTTGTAAAAAACTAGGTGTCTTTATTTCATTGAAATAATTTTTAAATAATGTCTGTGTGTGTTTTTTAACCGTTTAAAAGTCTAGGGTTAATAATGGATAAGTGTCTGATTGACACCTCTCCATTACACAGGTCAACGAAAAAAAATTTTTTTTCTGGTGTCCAAAATATTTTAATGAATTTGGGGTATTTTTGGGGTGCTGATTCTGAATATGTCATCAGTTTTGCCAGATTGGCTCAAGTTTTTGAGATTTTTGGTATCTTATTTATAGCACTTGTTGGTAAATGCGACGCATCATCTCATTAATTTCTTTGGATTAGTACTTGAACTGAGCAGTTCTCAATATAGTTTTGTGTTAATTAGTGTTCTAAAAGTTTGTTCATAGCTTGATTTTTGCACTAACTTTATGTTGTTGTCTGTTTTCCAGTGAAAAGCATGAACTCATCATGAAGAAGTTGTCTTAACGATCCAGACTCATTCTGTTACATTTGTGGTGAATATACACTGCCAAAACATAGAAGAAACATAACAGACTTCGTAAAAAAAGTGTATTTTGCCTATTTTGGGGTTATGCTTGGGGACCAAGACAAGTTTTGGGCACCACACATAGTGTGCAAAGCATGTATCGAATTATTACGAAAATGGAGCAAAGGACAAAGAAAAAGCTTCAAATTTGGTGTTCCAATGGTGTGGAGAGAGCCAAAAAATCATCATGATGACTGTTATTTCTGTGCAGTGCAAGTGCAAGGATTCAATAAGCATAAGAAACGAAAATGGGAGTAACATGGAATCTGCAAGAAGGCCTGTCCCTCATTGTGAAGATGTGCCTGTACCTGTGTTTACCATAAATAACAGTCATCATGATGATTTTTTGGCTCTCTCCACACCATTGGAACACCAAATTTGAAGCTTTTTCTTTGTCCTTTGCTCCATTTTCGTAATAATTCGATACATGCTTTGCACACTATGTGTGGTGCCCAAAACTTGTCTTGGTCCCCAAGCATAACCCCAAAATAGGCAAAATACACTTTTTTTACGAAGTCTGTTATGTTTCTTCTATGTTTTGGCAGTGTGTATTCACCACAAATGTAACAGAATGAGTCTGGATCGTTAAGACAACTTCTTCTTGATGAGTTCATGCTTTTCACTGGAAAACAGACAACAACATAAAGTTAGTGCAAAAATCAAGCTATGAACAAACTTTTAGAACACTAATTAACACAAAACTATATTGAGAACTGCTCAGTTCAAGTACTAATCCAAAGAAATTAATGAGATGATGCGTCGCATTTACCAACAAGTGCTATAAATAAGATACCAAAAATCTCAAAAACTTGAGCCAATCTGGCAAAACTGATGACATATTCAGAATCAGCACCCCAAAAATACCCTAAATTCGATGAAATATCTTTGGCACCAAAAATGCTGTTGACCAGTGTTATTAATCGGCTTAATGTCACCTTCCAATTGCAAGATGACATTAAGCCATTAATATTAACCCATTAGCCACCGCTACAGGGCAATGGAAATAGAGAGGTTAAGTGCCAGAAAAGGCGCATCTTATAGATGCGCCTTTTCTGTGGTGTCTGGGGGCAGATTTTTGTAGCCAGGGGGGGCCAAAAACAATGGTCTCTCTCAAGGCTATTAAAATCTGCCCTCACTCACCTGCCTTACCTCTCTGCTTGCGCATTTACCGCGGGATCCCACACATTTTGTTCCAATGAATTAACCCCTTAATTTAACACCTAGGCGTCCCAAATTTTACACACAAACCCTAATTTATTAGTCAGGGACATATAAAAAATACATCAAATGTATGTAAACCATGTATCATTTCATGTCAGGTTTGGGAATGATTTTACAGAAGCCGGCAATTGAATTAGCAGCTATTCTGCTATGTAGAACTCTATGAAATGTAAATATGTGTGTGTGTATATGTATGTATGTGTATATATATATATACAGTGCCTACAAGTAGTATTCAACCCCCTGCAGATTTAGCAGGTTTACACATTCGGAATTAACTTGGCATTGTGACATTTGGACTGTAGATCAGCCTGGAAGTGTGAAATGCACTGCAGCAAAAAAGAATGTTATTTCTTTGTTTAATTTTTTTTTAAATTGTGAAAAGTTTATTCAGAGGGTCATTTATTATTCAACCCCTCAAACCACCAGAATTCTGTTTGGTTCCCCTAAAGTATTAAGAAGTATTTCAGGCACAAAGAACAATGAGCTTCACATGATTGGATTAATTATCTCTTTTTCCAGCCTTTTCTGACTATTTAAGACCCTCCCCAAACTTGTGAACAGCACTCATGCATGGTCAACATGGGAAAGACAAAGGAGCATTCCAAGGCCATCAGAGACAAGATCGTGGAGGGTCACAAGGCTGGCAAGGGGTACAAAACCCTTTCCAAGGAGTTGGGCCTACCTGTCTCCACTGTTGGAAGCATCATCCGGAAGTGGAAGGCTTATGGAACTACTGTTAGCCTTCCACGGCCTGGACAGCCTTTGAAAGTTTCCTCCCGTGCCGAGGCCAGGCTTGTCCGAAGAGTCAAGGCTAACCCAAGGACAACAAGGAAGGAGCTCCGGGAAGATCTCATGGCAGTGGGGACATTGGTTTCAGTCAATACCATAAGTAACGTACTCCACCGCAATGGTCTCCATTCCAGACGAGCCCGTAAGGTACCTTTACTTTCAAAGCGTCATGTCAAGGCTCGTCTACAGTTTGCTCATGATCACTTGGAGGACTCTGAGACAGACTGGTTCAAGGTTCTCTGGTCTGATGAGACCAAGATCGAGATCTTTGGTGCCAACCACACACGTGACGTTTGGAGACTGGATGGCACTGCATACGACCCCAAGAATACCATCCCTACAGTCAAGCATGGTGGTGGCAGCATCATGCTGTGGGGCTGTTTCTCAGCCAAGTGGCCTGGCCATCTGGTCCGCATCCATGGGAAGATGGATAGCACGGCCTACCTGGAGATTTTGGTCAAGAACCTCCGCTCCTCCATCAAGGATCTTAAGATGGGTCGTCATTTCATCTTCCAACAAGACAACGACCCAAAGCACACAGCCAACAAAACCAAGGCCTGGTTCAAGAGGCAAAAAATCAAGGTGTTGGAGTGGCCTAGTCAGTCTCCTGACCTTAACCCAATTGAAAACTTGTGGAAGGAGCTCAAGATTAAAGTCCACATGAGACACCCAAAGAACCTAGATAACTTGGAGAAGATCTGCATGGAGGAGTGGGCCAAGATAACTCCAGAGACCTGTGCCGGCCTGATCAGGTCTTATAAAAGACGATTATTAGCTGTAATTGCAAACAAGGGTTATTCCACAAAATATTAAACCTAGGGGTTGAATAATAATTGACCCACACTTTTATGTTTAAAATTTATTAAAATTTAACTGAGCAACATAACTTTTTGGTTTGTAAGATTTATGCATCTGTTAATAAATCCTGCTCTTGTGTGAAGTTTGAAGGCTCTAACTTATTTGCATCTTATCAAACCTGCTAAATCTGCAGGGGGTTGAATACTACTTGTAGGCACTGTATATACACACAGTTAGATCCATATATATTTGGACAGAGACAACATTTTTCTAATTTTGGTTCTAGACATTACCACAATGAATTTTAAACAAAACAAGTCAGATGCAGTTGAAGTTCAGACTTTCAGCTTCCATTTGAGGGTATCCACATTAAAATTGGAAGAAGGGTTTAGGAGTTTTAGCTCCTTAATATGTGTCACCTTGTTTTTAAAGGGACCAAAAGTAATTGGACAGATTAAATACGGTAATTGTAAATAAAATGTTCATTTCTAGTACTTGGTTGAAAACCCTTTAGGCTATGTGCTCACGTACCGGAACTCTCGTGGAAATTACCGCGAGAATTCCGGAATTCCATTCCGCGGGAAAATCGCATTTTAAATTCCCGCGATTTTCCTGTGGAAAAACTAGCATTTTGCAAGCGTAATTAGCTTGCAAAATGCTAGCGTTCTCCAAGCGATCTGTAGCATCGCTTGGAGAACTGATTGACAGGTTGGTCACACTCGTCAAACAGTGTTTGACAACTGTGACCAACTTTTTACTACTGAGGCCGCCTATGCGACATCAGTAGTAAAAGATAGAATGTAAAAAAAAAAATAAAAAATACTGTTATTCTTACCTTCCGACGTCCCGCGCAGCCGTTCCCAGTAATCCTTTGCGAAAATGCCCGCGATGACGTCCGTTCTCGCGGGATTGCGACGTCTCGCGGTAATTCGCGATGACGTCGCGCGAATTACCGCGAGACTTCGTGATCCCGCGAGAACGGACGCCATCTCGGGCATTTTCGCAAAGGATTACTGGGAACGGGAGCGTGGAGAGAGGCGGGAAGGCTGCGGGGGACGCCGGAAGGTAAGAATAACAATATTTTTATTTTATAATTCTATTTTTTACAAGGATATGGTACCCAAAGCCCGGAGGACAGTCTCCTCTCCTCCATACCATCCGCAAATGTTCTGCTTACTTTCCGCATGGTGTGCACAGCCACATGCGGGAAGGAAGCGGAACAATGCATTCCTATGGGTGCGGGATCGCCGCGATTCCGCAAAATAATGAGCATGCTGCGTTTTTTACCGCGAAGCGACTTTGCCGCGGTAAAAACCGCTGCATTAGCACAGCATTGCGGAATCCTATAGGAATGCATGGGATGCTTATTTTTCGCGTTTTCGCGGCAAAATCGCGCAGTTAAAACTGCCGTGGAAGCGCGAAAAAAACGCCACGTGTGAACTCAGCCTTATTGGCAATGACTGCCTGAAGTCTTGAACTCATGGACATCACCAGTCGCTGTGTTTCCTCCTTTTTGATGCTCTGCCAGGCCTTCACTGCCGTGGTTTTCAGTTGCTGTTTGTTTGTGTCTTTCTTGTCTTATTTGTTTGTGTCTTTCTGTCTGAAGTTTAGTTTTTAACAAGTGAAATGCATGCTCAATTGGGTTGAGATCAGGTGACTGACTTGGCCATTCAAGAATATTCCACTTCTTTGCTTTAATAAACTCCTGGGTTGCTTTGGCTTTATGTTTTGGGTCATTGTCCATCTGTAGTATGAAACGACGACAGTTTGGCTGCATTTGGCTGGATCTGAGCACACAGTATGGCTCTGAATACCTCAGGATTCATTTGGATTCTTCTGTCCTGTGTCACATCATCAATAAACTCTAGTGACCCAGTGCCACTGGCAGCCATGCATGCCCAAGCTATCACACTGCCTCCGCCGTGTTTTATAGATGATGTGGTATGCTTTGGATCATGAGCTATACCACGCCTTCGCCATACTTTTCTCTTTCCATCATTCTGGTAGAGGTTGATCTTGGTTTCATCTGTCCAAAGAATGTTCTTCCAGAACTGTGCTGGCTTTTTAGATGTTTTTTTTTTTTAGCAATGTCCAGTCTAGCCTTTTTATTCTTGATGCTTATGAGTGGCTTGCACCGTGTAGTGAACCCTTTGTATTTACTTTCATGCAGTCTTCTCTTTATGGTAGATTTGGATATTGATACGCCTACCTCCTGGAGAGTGTTGTTCACTTGGTTGGCTGTTGTGAAGGGGTTTTCTCTCCACCATGGAGACTATTCTGCGATCATCCACCACTGTTGTCTTCCGTGGGCGTCAGGTTTTTTTGCATTGATGAGTTCACCAGTGCTTTCTTTCTTTTTCAGGATGTACCAAACTTTAGATTTTGCCACTCCTAATGTTGTAGCAATTTCTCGGATGGGTTTTTTCTGTTTTTGCAGCTTAAGGATGGCTTGTTTCATCTGCATGGAGAGCTCCTTTGACCGCTTGTTTCCGTCACAGGAAACCTTCCAAATGCAAGCACCACACCTCAAATCAACTCCAGGCCTTTTATCTGCTTGAGAATGACATAACGAAGGGATTGCCTACACCTGTCCATGAAATAGCCTTGGATTCAACTGTCCAATTACTTTTGGTCCCTTTAAAAGCAGGGTGGCACCTGTTAAGGAGCTGAAACTCCTAAACCCTTCATCCAATTTTAATGTGGATACCCTCAAATGAAAGATGAAAGTCTGAACTTCAACTGCATCTGAATTGTTTTGTTTAAAATTCATTGTGGTAATGTCTAGAACCAAAATTAGAAAAATGTTGTCTCTGTCCAAATATATATGGACCGAACTGTGTGTATATGTATGTATGTGTGTGTGTGTATGTATATATATATATATATATATATATATATATATATTAGTGTGTGTATTCTATGTGTATATACGGTATCTATTCTTTCGATTGGGTTTTAACCTGTCATAGGGATCCATTATATGTCCATTTTGCAAGCCTGCAAGAAAATCTCGGCGTACGGATGCTTACATGAGCAAAATGCGCAACCACACTTTGATTACGGATGACATATGGATCACTATTTAGGGGACGTTTCTCCGTATTGCGCATGTAAAATACGGACCGTATTTCTCATCGGTTACTGTGACTCCAGCCAAATTCTTACAGCACTTGATTGCAAGTAGGGTAAATATACGAATGGAGTAATAGTTTGGTTACAGAATATTATTGTGAGAAGAAATTATATCCATGATATTGAAGATGGTAGGGGTTTCCGTTTAGCTTTTATTAGGTGTTTTGTAACAGAAATAATATGGAGGACAATGTGCCATAATTTCATTTGGAAGGTCCTCAGCATGGAGAAAGAGGAGAAATAAATGAGGCAATACATTAATTGAGTCTTTCTTCAGGTTATTTAGTAGGTCATTAATTTCTTTCCAAAAAGGTTCACTTTAGAGGCATGACCAGAATAGATGTATCCTATTACCTTATGGCCGCAATGCCGCAAGCATAAATCTGATAATTCTGGAAAAACTTTAGTCTAACTGGATTATAGTACCATTGGGAGAGGCTTTTAAAGTAATTCTCATGTAGAGAAGCCTTTATATTTGATTTGTAAGTGTAATCGATTACCGTATATACTCGTGTATAAGCCAAGATTTTCAGCTCATTTTTTTGGGCTGAAAGTCCCCCTCTAGGCTTATATGAGAGTCATATACCGGGGGTGGGCGGAGAGGTCAGAGACCATACTAACCTCTCCTGGCACTTCTCTGCAGCCCCTGCTGTTGTGAATTCGCTTTCTGGCCTACCTCTGGTTACTAGTGAAGGTAGTGGAGCTGTTTATATTGACAGAGGGGTCGTGAGTTCTCTTTCTAGGCTCCCTCTGGTGGTTATTGGATGTAATGGAGCTGATCTGATTAACAGAGGCTTGTCACCTGATAATGAGGAGGACGATTGGAGATCTGGAGTTTCTGACTGGATTTAAGACAGCCGACTCCCTCTATCCCTGCTGGTGATTTTTCCCTGCCTCCTGAGGTCTTAGTTTCCAGCTCAGTCCCGGCATGCTCAGCTAAGTGTTCTTTTGCTATTGTTCACTTTTGATCTGGTTTTGTCTATTTCAGTTTTGTGTAGTCAGCCAGCTTCGGTTGGGGCTGTGCTGAATCTCCATCCATAGGTTACTGCTTGTGCCAGTTTTTTTTTGTCCCTTATTAGCTTGGCCTCTTTTTTCTCTGCTTTCAGAATAATCCAGAGTGCTGATATAGCGGGCGAAGTCGTGCGACTTCAGTATTTTTCTATCAGACGTGTTGGACATTTTTTGAAGGGTTTTTTGCGTGATAGCAGACAGTGTCTTTCCTTTCCTGTCCTGTCTAGATAGTGTGGGCCTCATCATTTGCTCAGTCTATTTTCCTACCTGCGTTAGTGTTTTCATCTTGTCTCACCGACAATATATGTTTGGGGGCTATCTATTCCTTTGGGGTCTGCTCCGAGGTAGTTTAGATTTCCCCTTTCTTGCTTTAGGCTTATTTAGCTCTCCAGCTGTGTCGAGGTGTCTAGGATCATCGTAGGTACGCTCCACGGCTACTGCTAGTCGTGTGGATAGGATCAGGGGTCTGCAATCCGCTTAGTTACCAACCTCTCTGGTTTTCTGTGGCTTAGCTTGGTCTTGCTCTCCTCCTCAGTGACCCAATCATAACACCCTGCGTCTCCCTCTGCCGTCTGCTTCCTGCATTTAGCGGTCACGTGGTATCGCTCATTAAACTCATGAATATGTGCATATTCATGAGTTTAATGAGCGGTACCACGTTACCAGCTGAATGCAGGAAGCAGACAGCAGAGGGAGACGCAGGGGCTGCCGCTGCAGAGAAGACCTTGCGGCTAGGAGGGGTGAGTATGAGGGAGGGGGGGCAGAGTAATATTCACCTGTCCCCGTTCCAAGCCCTGCACCGCTGTGTCTCCGGGTCCTCCTGCTGTGACGGCAGAGGGCGCCATGACGTAGTCAGTGCGTGCCCTCTGCTGTCAATGCAGAGATCTGGGAGACACAGCGGTGCATCGAATACATGTATTGAATCGAATACAGTATTGCTAAGAACTCTAGTACTTAATTGCACTTTTGCTTTTGATTGTAGCAGGGTTTTTCTCATTTTGTCTTTTTTGTGTTTGTATGCTTTGTGGCAGATGTGAACATGCGTCGTTTATATGCTGCATGTATGCCAACTAAGGCCAAGCTCATTTTTTTTCCCATATAATTAAAGCATAAAAGTTTCAGTACTTTGAAACATTATTATTTTTGCAAATATAAAGATGCAGATTATTTTATTATGTGGGACAAATGGATTGTCGTTGGACAGGTGAGGAATATGGTGTGTTTAGTTAATTTTTACAGTGATAAATGGGAAAATAAGGTGGAGAGTGTTTATTTCAAATAAAGGACTTTATCCTTTTGTCTTTTTTACATTTGATTATGGGGTTAGTAATGAGGGCATCTTATAAAGTCCTCTCCATTACTAACCCCTGGGTTTGATGTCAGTGACCATAAAACAGCTGACATCATCCTTAACCTTATTACCCTACTTGCCACCGCAGCAGTGCAAATGGGAAGAGCGAGGCTAAGTGCCAGATTTATGGATGTGCCATTTCGGGAACGGCTGAGGGCTGATGTTCTTAGCATGGAAGGGGGGCTAATATCCCTGGCATCTTCCCAGGCTATTAATATCCACTCACAGCTGCACATTTAGCCTTTGCTGGTTAGAAATTATAGGGGAAGCCTATGCCATTTCTTTCTTTCTTTATTTTATACATGATGTACACAGCGGGTGCTGAATACAACTCCCATCATTGTCAGGGAGACCAGGTGGCAATGATGAGAGCTGCCTTCGGCACCCTGCGCCTGGGAACAGCGCACTGTTCCACTTTTTCTCAGTCGCTGGTACGTGTCACACTGATTACAGACATGTGTTATCGGTATGCATGTGTGCTGGACGTTTTGCGGCCCTTGCTGTTGTTCAAAGACGGACATGTCGGCATGTTTTGCCCACGGACACATGGTCTGTGGAAACACACTGACATGCGCAGACCCGTTCATTTGAATGGATCAGCCTGTGTAAGTGTCTCCAGTATTTGTGAAAACTGTGACCACACGTACTGGAGACAATGACGTGTGAAGGAGGCCTTATAAGGTGTGGTCCAGTTGAGGTTGCTAACAAAGTCTAGATTGTGAGTGAAAGATGCTTCATGATTCCAAACGGTTTTAGGAAAATATAAACAATTTTATTGAAATATATTAAAATTACATCAATAAACAGAGTTTCCAACTAAGCAGGCTTATATAACACGGGGTAAACCCAAAAATAAATAGTATAATAAATATCACAATTTTATACGGCTATGGAAAATTACTACCATCCTGCAAATGTCCCAATAAATTCTATTCCATTCCAATGCTGACATATGGATCACTGCAAACCAACGTACTAAGTGCTTATAGTGCTAAAGTGCTAGATAATATAAATCAGGCTCATTATTAACTACAAAAATATGTCCTGTGAGTCCATATCAGGATCCAGTGCTAGCAGTATATGCAATACTAACTGGATACTATATATATAAAAAAAACCACTGCATATAAAGTTTTTGTATTTCACTATTTGTGCATAACGAGAACCTAAACAAAATCCTATGAAAGGAGCTTGGCACCGTACTTACATCTAGCCGTATACACAAGGATTCCTCTGGCCTGCCGCCTCATCGCGCATTTCACCGCTTCTTCCTCAGGAGGCGTGGCCTTCAACAGCCCCGGTGCCAGTATTTATAGAAAATGATGTCTAATTGCACATAAGCAATCAGAAACCTGGTCACCTATAACGGCGCATGCGTAGACTCAGGACCGTCATCAATCTGGGCTTTTTCCCTTGCGCTCATGGAACACAAGCGGCCCGGTGCTGCTAGGCAACCGAAGTCGCTCACCATTCCCGTCGAGCGCTCAGAAGAAGAAAAGGCATTCAAAGAAAAGAACACGTCCCTACAGAGCAGGGCAGAGCAGTGCGCCTGCGCAGGAGCCACGACGGGCAGCAAAGAAGACGACGTCACCGTCAGAAGATGGGAGGCACCGGACCGGACCGTGACACCCATCGGACCAAAACCGGACCCGGACCGCCCCTGGGTGAGCATAATCTAACTCATTTTTCAGGTTACATCAGGGGCTTATCTACACCATTACAGAATGCTGTAGATAAGCCCCTGATATCTGTGCCGGCAGTTGATAGGCGAAAAATAGGGTGACAGATTCCCTTTAAGAATCACTCACACTGCTTTCATCTCCAAACCCAGTGAATATAGAATCATTGGGTGCAGGGAGAGGGAGCAAGAGGTTCTGGGTCCTAAGAAACCCATACATCTTTGCTTTGCAGCCAGGAAACTGACATTGCACTGAAGCGGAGACTAATATACCATCTCTAGTTACAAAGAAAATCGGCAAAAATAAATAAAATGTATTGAGATGTTAAAATTCCCCAAAAAATATCTCTTAAGGTCTTGTTGACAGTGTTCAAAAGAAATTAAAAAGAAAAATGAATATACAAAAGAATAAATAAGCTAAAAAAAACAACACTGCAAGTCTAAATTTCTGTTTCTAGCCTTGCCTCTACCGTAAAAATAATTTCTATGGAAAGGGAAAGATAATTTAAAATGTTTTAGTGGTTCTTTCTGGTCGTAAATAAAAAAGTGAAAAATAGACGTTTCCTATTTTTCTTTACGTCCACCCCACTCAGATATCTGTAAAAAATAAATAAGAGTAATATAAATCGTATTATAAAAATGAAAGAGCTTGTCCACTACTTGAGCAATGATGACCTATCATTTGGATAGGTAATCAATGTCTGATTGGTCGGGGTCCCACTTTGGTCACCTACGCCTATCAGCTGTGATGGCGCCGCCAAATCATTAGTAGGCGGATGTGACGTACCCAGCCATGGCCACTATCAGAAGACGGAGCATTACTTGCCGCTGCCGACACTGAAAACCGCTGATCTGTGGGGTGTCGGATGTCGAACTCCAACCGATCAAGTAGTGGACAAACAATTGGGCATTTCCAATTGGGCATTTCCTGCCTCTGCCGACACTGAAAACAGCTGATCTGTGGGGGTGCTGGATGTCGAACTCCAACCGATCAAGTAATGGACAACCAATTTTTAAACTTTTTAATTTTGCCCTTAAATCTGGGAGATATGTCACGCAAAATAATTAATAAATAATATCTCCTACATATCTACTTTACATCAGCACAATTTTTTATTTATTTTTTTTTCATAGGAATTTACAAGGCTTAAAAGTTGTCCAGCGATTTCTAATTTTTTACAACAAAACTTACAAAAACATTTTTTTAGTGACAACATTACATGTAAAATGAGTTTGAGGGGTCTATATGATGGAAAATACCCAAAAGGGAAACCATTCTAAAAACTGCACCCCTCAAAGTGCTCAAAACCACATTTAAGAAGGTTATTAACCCTTCAAGTGCTCCACAGGAACTTAAGCAATGTGGAAAGAAATAATGAAGATTTAGTTTTTTTTTCCAAAAAAATTTACTTTTTTTTCATTTCCACATGGGTAACAGGAGAAAATGAACCCCAAAATTTGTTGTGCAATTTCTCATGAGTTTGCCAATACCCCATATGTGGGGGAAAACCATTGTTTGGGCGGCGCACGGCAGGGTTTGGAAGGGAAGGAGCGCCATTCGACTTTTTCAATGCAAAATTGTCTGGAATCTAGAGCGGACACCATGTTGCATTTGGAGAGCCCCTGATGTGCCTAAATATTGGAAAACACCCAAAAGTGACCCATTTTGGAAGCTGGCCCCCCCAAAGAACTTATCTTGATGTGTGTTATCACCTTGAACCCCCAGATGTTTGATAGAAATTTATAAAGTCGAGCCGTGAAAATAAAAAATCACTTTTTTTTTTTCCACCAAAATTATCTTTTAGCCCCAATTTTTTTTTTTATTTTCACAGGGGTAACAGGAGAAAAGTACTTCCTGACCATGATGTCATGATGTATATACTTCAAATGTCAGGAAGGGGTTAGATGAATCCAAAGGGAGTTTGTAGCTATATTCCGCGCTGCCGCTTTAGACAAATTCCAGGAGAATGCTGTATGATTGCAGTGGTTTTATTCTACGCGTTTCAGGGGTCTCATGCCCCCTTCATCAGGAAATACCACAAATACATACAGGTATCACAGACATAAATAGGTTTGTAAGGATGCTGGATTTCAAAAAAATGAGCGCCAACAAGTCAGATGATGCAGTGTCAAAGTTCAATGACACCACATGGTTAACAGTTAACCTAAGATATATTACAAAAGAATACGTATTTTAAAAGATTTTTTGATTAAATTTTCGTTTACAAAACAGATAATAAAGTCAAATTTACGATTTAAACAAAAAAAACAAAAAAAAAAACAAAAAAAAAGGGGAAGGGGGGAGTTTATTCCTGTTTAGAGGTGGATACCTTACAAGTGGACTATCGTATGGAAACAGCAAACCGCTTTTTTTTCATTGAAAGCATTGCAATCTTAATACAAAAAGGGGAAAAAAGTAAAAACATAATTTTAATTCATTACCAATAAAAAATATATAATTTTAGTTAAATTCTAAAAAATTAAATATAAAATTATTTTTTAGTATAGAGGAAATGGGTTAAAAAATAATAAAGGATGCTAAAAGCAGCAACACACGAGAAGCTGCACAGCAGCCAGCGCTGCTCAGAATGAGAACGCAAACAGCATGGATTCATTACTTCACTAATACAAAGATCATGGGCAAATTTTAGATATAACATGAAGCACATAAAAAAGGGGGTTAATATCAGATGCAGCAACACACAGGACGCTGTGCAGGAGCCAACTACTGCTCAAAGAAAAAACGCTGGATAAAGCGGCAGAGTGAATGGGTGGCTTCATTAATAGATAAGATCGCAGGCAGCTTTAGTGTTCACCCCCTGACACATAAGTCTTTTTACTGTGAAGGAGTGGCAGTAACATTCTTGCACTGTTCACTAATCTCTATGACTAGGCAATATATGCATGGGAGCTGAGTTAAAGGAGAAATAAGATACTATTATCAGCCGGGGTCATTCTTTCATGTCAGACTAGTAGAATTAGTAGCGCTTACCCGGGCTTAATTAAAGAAGAAGAAAAAAAAAAAAAATAAAAAATAAAAAATTAAGCCCGGGTAAGCGCTACTAATTCTACTAGTCTGACATGAAAGAATGACCCCGGCTGATAATAGTATCTTATTTCTCCTTTAACTCAGCTCCCATGCATATATTGCCTAGTCATAGAGATTAGTGAACAGTGCAAGAATGTTACTGCCACTCCTTCACAGTAAAAAGACTTATGTGTCAGGGGGTGAACACTAAAGCTGCCTGCGATCTTATCTATTAATGAAGCCACCCATTCACTCTGCCGCTTTATCCAGCGTTTTTTCTTTGAGCAGTAGTTGGCTCCTGCACAGCGTCCTGTGTGTTGCTGCATCTGATATTAACCCCCTTTTTTATGTGCTTCATGTTATATCTAAAATTTGCCCATGATCTTTGTATTAGTGAAGTAATGAATCCATGCTGTTTGCGTTCTCATTCTGAGCAGCGCTGGCTGCTGTGCAGCTTCTCGTGTGTTGCTGCTTTTAGCATCCTTTATTATTTTTTAACCCATTTCCTCTATACTAAAAAATAATTTTATATTTAATTTTTTAGAATTTAACTAAAATTATATATTTTTTATTGGTAATGAATTAAAATTATGTTTTTACTTTTTTCCCCTTTTTGTATTAAGATTGCAATGCTTTCAATGAAAAAAAAGCGGTTTGCTGTTTCCATACGATAGTCCACTTGTAAGGTATCCACCTCTAAACAGGAATAAACTCCCCCCTTCCCCTTTTTTTTTTTTTTTTTTTTTTTGTTTAAATCGTAAATTTGACTTTATTATCCGTTTTGTAAACGAAAATTTAATCAAAAAATCTTTTAAAATACCTATTCTTTTGTAATATATCTTAGGTTAACTGTTAACCATGTGGTGTCATTGAACTTTGACACTGCATCATCTGACTTGTTGGCGCTCATTTTTTTGAAATCCAGCATCCTTACAAACCTATTTATGTCTGTGATACCTGTATGTATTTGTGGTATTTCCTGATGAAGGGGGCATGAGACCCCTGAAACGCGTAGAATAAAACCACTGCAATCATACAGCATTCTCCTGGAATTTGTCTAAAGCGGCAGCGCGGAATATAGCTACAAACTCCCTTTGGATTCATCATTTCTTTGGTCACTGAAGACCTGTGGATCTGCAGCAGCCGCTACCTACACACTCTTATCTCATCCTAACCAGGTGAGCATATTTCATGATATACTGTCTTTTGTAACGTGGATAAGACCCTATTGCGCTTTTTTGTCTCCCCCTTTTTTTGCAATAGGAAGGGGTTAGTACCACATATCCGATAAAAATCCAAAACTGTCTCTTGTCAGGAAGGAAGGAAGGGGGGGAGTAAATGGCTCAGTCATGTACTGGTTAAAGTATATTAAAAACCGTAGTCTGAACTGAGACTTAGCCATTTTCACAAAACTGGATTAGAATTGCAACATGCCACAGTTAGTGGGATTCAAATGGGGAAATAAAAAACAATTCTGATACAAAGCAATAAAAAGATATTGGGAATGTGTAACACTTTTTGTTTAAAAGCGCTAAAAGTGAAGTCATTTGTATGCAGAGGAGGGGGGAGAAATCCACGAACTGATGATACTTTGCAGCTCTACATTCTCAGTGACCATTTTTACAAGCTGAATTAGGGATGTAGTCATAACTGGATATCATATTTTGTATATGAATGTAAGAGCGCTCTGTTTAGAAGAAAGGAACCTTGTTCAGGCCTGTTAGTCGAGAGGTCAGCTGGATCTAGTAAATGGCACATAACAACAAGCGCTTTTCTACCAGTTCCTGTGCAAATGTGTACAAATGCAAAGTAAGGAATGCTGGCCTCTCTTCACTTCTGCGCATACTGCGTCTCTATACTCCATAATGAGGTTGTCATACACATAAATCACTGTTTTCTAGCATTTGTCTGCAATTTTGCAATTGCTTATTGCCGAGTATAAAGCATAATTGGCAGACATTCTTGATAGGATGTCTGCTCACTTTTCCTAGTTGTGTCTTGTGCAAGCACTTTGTTCTACGCTAATTCCTATGGCAACTTCCTTGATTATGTGACTTAGAAAAAAGTAAAATGTGTATTAAAAACTTCCTTCTCACCCCCCAATAGGGGTGGTCTTTTTTTTTTTTTTTTTTTGGCCTTACTCATTCTCTCCCTGGAAGTTTGAGGGTTCTGCGCAGGATCTTCGTTGTTTCCAGTTGCTGCCTTTGTGCTGTTATTCTGTTACTTGGATGGTTCTTTGGAGAACAGGGCATTTTTCTTCTTGGCCTCCCTAGTCTTGCAGGGAGTGCTGTGAGCCTTTGTTTAGCAGTCTCTAGGGCTCAGGCCTTTGTACTTGTCCAGCTTGGTTTTATTCTTGATCTTATCACCCTTCTCTATTTCTGTTAGTTGACTGACCTCCCTTCATGTCACTTTGATCTTTTTTCCAAGGGGGGCACATACTTCTGTTGTTCTTGCTGGTTGTATAGCCAAGCATTTCCATGATTGCTGAGGCAGTAGCATAGATCAGTTTATTAGTTTGAGTTATGGTGGTGGTAGGTATTGATGCAAGTGCTCTATTGGCATCTTCTAGCATACTGTCTGGTGGTGTTTCTTTGCTGAGCCTTGGCAGTCGATCTCTGGTGTATTGCTCTCTAGTTGCAGGATTGGATCAGTATTTTCAGGGGGTTGCATATGTCTTTATGTAGGGTGGATCTGCAGTGCAGTTGATCCATCTCCAGTTGTGATAATAGCTGTCTCTTTATGACATTGAAGCGTTGGGTGACTAGTTGTTTCTCAGTCAGTGGACATGCAGGTCTTGTATCCATCCAGAGTTTCCTCATATGCTTCATATATCCTCTCTCTTTTATAGTAGCATTTCATCAGATCCAGTTTCTCTTGCCTTGTCCATGTGTGATTTGTTCCAGTAGCCCATTTATCATCATCAGATTGTCCTGGTTCCTCGACATCTGACGCGGACCTTGTTAATCCGGGTGACGTCTGAGTTGGCATGACTCTGTTCGTGACACTCCTATGCTTAGAACAGAGGTACTATAATGTTAGTAGTCTGGCCCAAGGACCACTACTGGTATATTATTTCTGAGATTTGAACCCCAGTCTCCCACGTTGGTGGTTGTGCACTTTAACCACTACACTAGGCCACCTAAGGTAGGCATTATAGTGTTAGGAGCCTTGGTATCTGGAAGTTGGCGGGCTATGTAAATGCCCTGTGTCCGGTCCGATGGGCGGTGTTTCTTTTTTTCTCCACCCCAACCATGGCCCCTGTCCGCGATCTTTTCTGGAATTAGAGTTGTTCTCCTCCATAGTTTGCGCGTGTGCAAAGCATTCTTGCCTCGCGCACGTGCAGTATGCTTTGCCCAACTATGGGCAAGCCCGAAAATCATTACTGCGCATGCGCCGGTGCACTATGTCCCGGAACACAGCAAAATACTTCCGGGACATAGTGTACTGGCGCATGCAAAATGAACAGCTCACTTGTGATCTTGTGACCAGAAGCATAGCTGGGCTTCCTGCCACTGGAGCAAAAATTTCCTTTTTTATTTTTTACACCCCCCCCTTCCCATCCAAAGCTGAAAGGAGTGGTCAGAAACTAAGATTTATTTTAATTGCAAATGTCTATTTAATGTCACGATCTAATTTTTTCTAATATACTTTTGTTAAAAAAGCTCTGTCGTTCCCTCCTCCCCCTGCCAGGGAAGTTTGCACTGACTTGTTTCTTGTGCAGAGAAAATTGAGCTCCTGTTTGTACATGCAGCCATGCAGCTTAGAAGGATTAAGTTAGTTCATTATTAGTCATGTGATGTAGTAGACCTAATTGAAAAGAGAAGTATTAGCTGGGTAGAAAGGCGAAACGAGCAATTGTAAGTGCACAGTGCTGTAAACTATACTGATTGCAATATATTAAGAGGATAAACATAAGCCTGTTATATCTACATATAAGCAATGACCACAACATTTTTGTTAGATAATCAAAAACACAAGTTTTCAACTGCTTTTAAAGAGATTCAAAATGAATGTGTATAAATGAATTATTTGCTTAACCATTGCTTTGACCATGTACCTATTTTTTCATTCAGGTTTTATTTTCCACACTGGTATAGTAATGGGAGCAGCAGAGCTTTTCGTTATGGAGTTGCAAGGGGATCTGAAAGTCCAATTCTTGATGACTTTGTCATGTCGTATTTGTTTGCTCAGGTAAGAATCTTAGCTTTTTGCAGCAATTGAGCATCTGTACTAATTCTTCTTTTGTTATTTCTTGCTTTAGACCTCTTTGCCTTATTTGCAGCTGAAGCAATTTTGTTATCAGTTTTGGGCAAGCATCCTCTTTAATACACACAGCTAGACTAGTGTCATGGACTGGAAGGCGCATTGGCTAATAATAGCCCTCGGATAGGTTGACAGATGGTGTTTTCTGCTTTTAGGGATCATTGTTATCTCCTGTCCTTGTTACTTGCATGTGAAGGCTAATGAAACTGAGACCATTCTATATACAGATGTATCCACCCATTTCTTTTCATGTATATCATTTAGGACTCCAGTATCTCACAATGCAAATTCTATACATTATCATGACAAGCTATCAATTCACATCTTAGCCATTGGGTGCCAACATATAGGAACATACATTGTAAACAGAGCCCAACAAAGTTTTTTGGAATTGTGTATTTTGTTTTCAAAGCTTGTCATTTTGCCCCACTCATCTAAGCATGTGTAGAGGAAAGATGGGGAAGAACACACCTGTACATAAATAGTCTCTGGGACGGTTTTTGTGCATCTGCTCTTTCTAATATATTGTCATCTACCCGGAACAAGTTGCGTATCTCGCACTCATTACTTGCGCTACATTTACACATCAATGTGAGAGGTCTGTGTGCTGTCTGATTTCTAATGGACTGCAAACTGACCCATAGAGTTGGATGCATGTATTCACATGTCGTCAAATGTCGAATCCGATTGTCAAATATCTGTGAGCAGGTCCTATTGTGATCTGCACTTGAGGCTCAGACTCAGCCGTACAAGTTATTGGGGATCAGTGAAACATAGATGTCAATCTGAATGCTTTATATTTGCTTCCGTGTCGCACAGAACAGACAGGTCGATGCATTTGTAGTGTATTGACACCCCCCAATGCACTCTCTCGGCTAATTTGCATGTGATTTTTCAGCAATGGCACATCAGATTATTACAAAATGGGTATCAAGTTTTTATTGATTTTCTATAACCTACACAGCCACACCAATAGTTTAACTCCTTAATCCTTAGGTGTTGTCCAGTTTTAATTTACAAATCTGCAGTCACTTTATATGAGTGCAGACTTGTGAACCCTCACATCGCGCCCACTGTGCGGTGTGAGGATTCTCTGGTGTCGGCGGCAGTGGGCATGAGACGGCAAATATGTGATTTGCATACATGTATTAACGTGCCAAATAGATAGGCGCAGTTTTGCTCAATGCAAGTGTATTGATCAAGCCCAGATGCAGTCTAGTCAGAATGTGGCTGCATGCATTCACATGACCGCCACCCCTGGCACTAGAGTGTGCTCACAACGCACAATGCGTGCGATTTGAGGATTCACAAGTCTGCAGTCACATAGCATAGTGTTACTGCAGACTTGTAGCTTTAGATCGGACAACCCCTTTAACTTTACTGCATTGTTTGGCTCCCCGTGTGTGAAGAAGGCTCAAGTGCTGAGCTCTCTCCACAGTCAGTAGACACTGCCTAAATAACATAAGTGATATCTTCATCTGTCAGCAGTGACCAGAGAGAGAGAAGCTCTGCTCTCTTCTCTTCTTGTCAGTCTCTCACAGCAGCATTAAATGGAGCGGTTGTCAGTGATTGCACACACCAGCTCCCATCAGCCCACCTCACAATAATCACAAGGAACCTATGGGTTACCCTTACTACAACATTGCAGTATATAGTATAAGCACTTGGACAACCACAGGTTCAAATCCACTAAGGAGCCTAAAAAAGTTTTTTCAAAAATGTCCTTTCATCAGGATGTTAGCAGTATGAAACAACCGAACCATTGAACCATTGCTCATGTTTCCAGTTAAACTTCTGAAAAGCGTTTTACATGTATGGCAGTTTGAATTATTGGATCTCTTTTGTAAAAAGGGATTCTGTTTTGGCAAATTTTAATAGTGTATTGAAATACATTAACCCCTTAGTGATCAAGCCGATTTTGACCTTAATGACCGGGCCGATTTTTACAATTCTGACCACTGTCACTTTGAGGTTATAGCTCTGGAACGCTTCAACGGATTCCACTAATTTTGAGATTGTTTTTTTGTAACATATTGTATGTCATGTTAGTGGAAAAATGTCTTCGATATGACTTGCGTTTATTTATGAAAAAAATGGAAATAGGGCAAAAATTTGTAAAATTTTACAATTTTCAAACTTTTTTTTAAATTTTTTTTGTCTCACGTCGACTTCAGCACAATTTTGGAATCATAATTTTTTTTTTGTAAGGACGTTATAAGGGTTAAAAGTTGACCAGCGATTTCTCATTTTTCCAACAAAATTTACAAAACCATTTTTTTTGGGACCACCTCACAATTGAAATCACTTTGAGGGGTCAATATGGCAGAAAATACCCAAAAGTGACACCATTCTAAAAACTGCACCCCTCAACCACATTCAAGAAGTTTATTAACCCTTCAGGGGATTCACGAGAACTAAAGCAATGTGGAAGGAAAAAATGAATTTTGCACAAAAAATTTACTTTGGACCCAAATTTTTTTTTTATTTTCACAAGGGTATCAGGAGAAAATGGACCAGAAAATGTGTTTTTCGATTTCTCCTGAGTATGGCGATACCCCGTATGTGGGGGAAAGCCACTGTTTGGGCGCATGGCAGGGCTCGGAAGGGAGGGAGCACTGTTAGACTTTTTGAATGCAAAATTGGCTGGTATCAATGGCGGGGTGCGATGTCGCATTTAGAGACCCGCTGATGTACCTAAACAGTGGAAACCCCCCAATTCTAATTCCAACCCTAACACAGCCCTAACCCTAGTCCCAACCGTAACCCCAACCCCAACACCGTAACCCCAACAGCACAAGCCTAACCCTAGTCCCAACCCTAACCCAAAACTGCAAAGAATGGAAAAAATACATTTTTTAAAAATTATTTTTACCTAACTAAGGGAGTGACAAAGGGGGGGTTAATTTACTTTTTTGTATTTTGATCACTGTGATAGACCCCATCACAGTGATCAAAATGAACCAATAGGAAAAATCTGTTGTTGCCGGGTACCGGCTTGCAGATCTCTGCAGGCGCGCACTGCACATGTGCCTGCCATTTTCTTCTGGGAAGATGACTTGGGGGGACGGAGCCGGAGGGTCCGGGGATAGCGGAGGTACCGAAGGTGGCTCAGGGGACCCCATTTTTCTCCCCTTTTATTCTAGATCATATCATAGGAGAGAAACTAATTGAAAATCTGACCTTTTTTTTGTGCCATCGCCGTTATCTATTTATATAATTGCCTTATAATGTTTTCATTTCCTGTTCTGTCCTGTCTTGGGGGAGCGTTTGATAAGAGGGAGACCGATTAGAAGAGAGTTACAATAGTCCAGACGAGAATGAATAAGAGAAACAGTAAGAGTTTTTGTGGAGTCAAAAATAAGAAAAGGTCGAATTCTAGAAATGTTTTTGAGGTGCAGCTAACAAGAGCGAGCCAGTGATCGTATGTGGGGGGGCAAAGGAAAGCTCGGAGTCAAGTATGACCCCAAGACAGCGGGCATGTTGCTGGGGTCATACACACACACACTCACATTCACACACTCACACACACACACTCACGCAGCCTGTTGCGCGGTACCACCAGCAGAAGGCCGTTGCACTGCGCCTGCTCAAATTCCGCACAGGGGCAGTGAATCATTCGGCTGATCCTCGCGGCAGATGCGTGACGTGTCTACAGGCAGAGGAAGCCGGTCACATTAAAGGGATTTTCCCACAAACGAAAGTTCATTTTAAAAATTGTCTGTGTCTGACCGTGTACGAAGCATACCACATCTCCTGCGCAGGGGAGGAACCAAAAGACAATACTGACATTACAGCAGGAGATCACAGAGGATTAATTTTGTGAGGTAAAATATTTCACTTACTGTTTTTAAACAATATTTTACCTCACAAAATGTATCCTCTGAGATCTCCTGCTGTAATGTCAGTATTGTCTTTTGCTTCCTCCCCTGCCCAGAAGCTGTGGTATGTTCTGTCAGACACAGACAATTTTTAAAATGAACTTTAGTTTGTGGGAAACCCCCTTTAAATAGAAATTTCTCCTGACATGCTGTGCACTGACTGTTTAGTGATGGTGTGCACAAGTCAAACAAGAGATGACATGAAAGGAGAAGACAGCAGATGGGGGAGAGAGAAAGCACACAGGGGTGAGACAGAGCACAGGGGGGAGACAGCTCAAACAGGACAGCACAGGAAGGAGAGAGACTGCAGACAAGGGGGATAGCACCTGGGATAGACAGGTCAAAGAAGAGAGCACAGATGGGAGAAGTCAGCACATGGGGAAATAGAGAGTGGATAGGTGGATGAGCACATGGGGGGGAGAGATTCTCAGCGCTGCAAAGCCTGCCCCCATCGTGACATTACTGCCCTCCCGATGTGATAGCTAGTTCGGTGAATAACGGCGATCACAAGACTGGGGACGGTAATAACCGAGCTGAATCATGTTCTCTGGGGTCTCGGCTACCCCTGGTAGCCAAGACCCTCGAGATTTTCCAACGCTGGGTGGCGCTATACACTTATTTCTCAGCACTGTTGAAAAGCAGTGCTGAGGGGGCCCTTAACTGCCGCCGTTAAAAGGCGTATCAGCAGTCGTTAAGGGGTTAAACAAAAAGACTGAGCTGTCACCATACAAGCAAAATAAATTAAAAATAAATAAATAAGATGCATAGTACATGACATAAACTGTTGAAAGTTCCCCTAAAGAAGTTGTCGACTATTCGGACAACTGCTTCCCATGCCCCTCGCTAATAAAGCTTATACTCCCCTGCCGTGTCGATGGCGTTCCTGCGGTGTCGGCAGTCGCGGTCACGGGCTCCTTTGCTGTTGTTGAGACACCGACGCCCAATTGCCCAACTAGGGAAGGATAGTTGGGAATGGCCAATTGCAGTAACTCACTGGGGGAGGTTATATGAAGTTACTAAGGATGCCGTGTAGCAAATCGGGGGCCTTCCTTGAAGGAAGCTGGATCCTTTTTTTTTTTTTCTTTTTTAATTAACATTGAAGTCTGGTTAATGGATTCATTAATTAGCTATCGGTTTGTCTCACTTCTGAAAAAGGATACACTATTTGCTTACTGTATCAGTTTCAAATGAATGATTCCTTTAAAGTTCACATGTCCAGTAATAGTTAAATGTTTATTTTTCCAGCTCTAATAAGCAAAAAACAGATCCTTTTCAAATGGGAGAAAAAATGGTTGGCTACCTAACAGATCCGTTTTCCATAATGTTAAAAAAAAAAAAAAAAGAAGATCCACTGAAGTCCGTTTTTTCAGGAAAACAAGAAAGTTGTCTGATTGCTGCTGGATTCTAACGGCTGATAGCTGGGCATGTGAACCTAAACTTAGTGATAATCACATTTCTGGCCATATACATTTCTGGTCATTGGGTGGAATTCCTTTGACCCCTTCACGGCCTTGCAATTTTCTGTTTTTTGCGTTTTTCTTTGTCGCAATTTTCGAACACCCATAGCTCCTCTATTTTTCGGGATCTGGGGCTGGTTGAGGGCTTATTTTTTTGCGCCTGAGCTGACGTTTTTGTTGATACCATGTTGTGGTAGATACGATGTTTTGATCACCTGTTATTGCATTTTATTGCGATATTGCAGCGCCGGCGACAAAAAAAGTAGTTCTGGTGTTTCTTTTTTTACCGATTGGATTAATTTAGTTTATATTTTGATAGATCAGACGTTTATACCAAATATTTTTATTTTATTTATTTTGAATGGATCAAATGGAGGGGGGAGTTGAACTTTAATTTTTTAAATATTTTTTTAAAACATTTTTTTCTACTTTGTACTTGCATCAATAGTCCCTTTAAGAGACTGGAAGCTACAATCATCAGATCACTTGTGCTACACATAGCAGGGCTTCAGCTGGCCGTCTGAATGTGGCCGGCGTTCATAGGAGGTCTGCAATGACGAGCACGGACGTGTTCTGTAGTGTAGATGGAGTAGAGTAGTACAAGTAGATCGAGCACCTCGACAAGTGAGTATTTCCGGCCGCCGACACTGATAACAGCTGATCGGTCAGAGGATTGTCAGACCAAATATTGATTTGATTTGATTTCCATTTTGTTAATTTACTTTGCATTTTCTTAATTTGATCAAATAAGCTATTAGCAGGTACATTTAAGGTTTTCTTAGTTTGCATCATTTTGGCACACCTAAAATGTATGCCGAGTGCTGTGTATATATGTATAAAGTATGTAGCTTTCTCATACTTGGGAGCACATTTTGTTGTAATCTTATAATCTTATGATTATATGTATTTTAGGATAGATTTCACATGGTACAGCTGTTATAGCAGCCCTCCTCCTCTCATCAAAGTTTGTATCCTCTTGATATATTGCAATCATATTATATAGCAGTGTACTTACAATTGCTCATTTTACCTTTCTACCCAGCCAATTCTTCTCTTTTCTCTGCTCTATGTAGAAACAGGAAGTCTCTTGTCTCTGCAGAAATCATTCCCCTCTTCATGTCCTGTACCTGTAACTTTCTACCCCCCTGTCCTACACTCGGAAGCTGCTTTATTAGTATCCTAGTCTGGGAACCTCTACTGGTAGTGTAATGTTAGGAGTGAATTTGTATGTCTGTCTCCCTTCTGGGATGTTTGCCCATAGGTACTGGCAGTGTCACCTTGGAAAGATTCCTGCATCATACTAGTTAGCCATTAAAAGGTATCAACTACTGAGGACTCTCAATCCTGAATATTTTGCATCATACTAGTGTTGTAATCCAAAACAGTAAATATGTGACTTGGATACATTGTTTATATTTAGTTTGTTTGCAGGGATTGTAAGGAAGTGCATTACTGCATATATGATTTCAAAGAACATTTAGTGAATTTTATTTTTATCTGATGTGTATAATAAAGCTGATGATTCATGTACATTAAGATGAAGTAAAGTGATGGTATGGAATTACAAATTTTTCTAATTTTATTTTTTGATAGGTGATACCAAATGTTTTTTTTTTTTTTTTAATTTCTTTGTTTAGGGTAAGAATTACATTTTATGTCTTTATAATTATTTTTTCCCTTATGGGAACCTCAGTATATAGTATAAATGGTGCAGAAGTTCAACTGGCCCTCGGTTGCCATAGTAACCCATCGGTACCCCACGATCGCATCATGAACGGTCCAAGTGATTAACTGCATCGATCGGAGCTTCGCTCTCGCTGCTCCTGGCTATGATACTGATAAACGTATATTAAAAAGAAACCTATTTTAATTTTTTTAGCGTTTTTTTTTTTTTTTTTTTTGAAAAATTAGTAAAACATATAAAAGGTTTCGTATTTCTGTAATTTCACTGACATGCTGAATAAAGTGAACATCAAATTTTTGTCACAGCATGAACCGCCAAAAATTAAAAACCCCAAATTTTGTTTAGTTAGTGCACAGATTACTAAAGAATTATTTATACACTGTAATATATTGCTTTGCTGTATATAGTCGTGGCCAATAGTTTTGAGATTTCAGTTTTTATAGGGTGAATTTGCATCGACTCTAGATTGTTGTGAAGAATGATCAGATGAATTGCAAAGACATGAAAATTAAGTTGCGGTAATCACAAAACCCCATTCAGAAAGAGTGCTTCTGGTTCTGTGTAAAAAAAAAAAAAAAAAGTCTTCAGGGCACCCAAGAAAATCCAGCAAGTACCAAGACCGTATTCGCCAAGGGGTTGGTTCAACATCAGTGCAGAGCTTGCACAGGAACGGCAGCAGACAGGTGTCAGTGAATCTGCATGCACAGTGAGGCAAGGTCTTCTGGAGGCTAGCCTGGGTTCAAGAAGGGCATTCGCCTTGAAATACAAGGACAGATTGATATTCTGCAGTAAGTGCAGGGATGTTCTGCAGAGGACTGTGGTAAAGTTATTTTCTCTGATGAAGCGCCCTTCAGGCTGTTTGGGGAATCTGAAAGAATGATTGTACAAAAAAGAAAATGTGTCCACTGCCTTGACATGCAAACAGTACTGTGGCATGCTAACAGTAAAGCATCCTGAGACCATTCCTGTATGCCTAAGAACACTGCCATGAATAAAGAATGCTATCTAGACATCAATCAAGAGCACCTACCAACAATCCAGGAGTAATTTGATGACGTCAATGCATTTTCCAGCATGGTAGAGCACCGTGACGCAAGGAAAGTGATAACTAACAAAATATTGGAAGTTTGGGTCCCCGACCAGAAATACCCCAGAACTCTCAATATCATTTGAGAACTTGTGGTCAATCCTCGTAAACAAACAAAACCGGAGAAATTGTGATGAATGCTAAGGACTGTTTAGGTTAGAATGGGTTTGCATCAGTCAAGATTTGGCCCGGAAGCTGATATTCTTCATGCCTGGGCAAATTGCAGACGTCTTAAAAAATAAGGGACAAATCTGTAAATATCGAGCCTTTCTAACAGACAGCCCATTGTTTTTTTGTTTGTTTTTGGCACGTCGTATGTTCTTCATTGTCCGAAAGGCGGGGTTACAGAAAAGCAAAACATTTAGGCTGGTTTCACATGTCTGACCACTTATGGATCTCCTTACCTGAACACTATAGCCTCAACAGCATGTACAAGGTGAGAATTAGGAGTGCAGACCATGAATGTTGGACATGTGAAACTGGCCTTACTTACAGATTTCCAGACAGTATACAGCTCAGCATTGAGCAGGTGAACTTCTTGGCTCGCTCTCCCTGCTCAAACACATCGCCGCTGTGGGTTATCGTTAAATTAGTGACAAAATGTATAATTGGGGAGAAAGGATGAACCTGATGGACCTAGGGTTTTCTTTCAACATATGTAACTATGAAACCGTTACATCCAATCAGTGGCCGGAAGAGCAAGCGAGGGAGTTTAGTGGGGATTTTGTAGTGGAGTATATGTGTTTTCTTTATATTCAGGCGACTTTGTGCCCATTTTTTTGTATAATACAATAAAGTTTCCAATCTCTGATTACTTCAGTTTAGATTCCATAGAAAAATGCTATAATTCTGCTTTTTTTTTTTCCAATTATAAAGTGGCGAGATGATTTTCTGAATGGCTGGATGACAGTACCCATAACACATGAAACACAGGAGGAATGCCTCGGTATGGCTGTCCTTGACATGATGCGTATGGCCAGTGAAAAAGAGGAAAGCCCAATTGCAATATACAATGCTCACAGGTATTGCAGAAGACACATTTTATCTTGTGGTCTATAATGTAACATACATTAAAAACTAACAATCTCTGAATAGTGATAAAAGGCCAATAGCGTTATCTACTGTGGTCTGCACCTTTTACTTAGAGGAGTTCTTAAAAAGATAAAATTGCAAAGGGCTTGGAAAAACAATTTAGGTCCTATTTTTACATTTGCATTCTTCTCATTCCCTAGGTTACTAGCCATCTGCAGTCAACCAGCGGTGGCTTGTCACCTAGTCAAAGAGCTCAGTGGTTACAAGCTCTTTAATGTAGCGCTTGTAAGCGCTGCTCTGAAGCTTCAGTACTCTTGTGCTCCATGATCCACAAATGACACAGAGGCAAAGCTGCCTCTGCAAGTAAGAGTGCAAGAGCGGTCAGTTTGGGTCAGCAGCAGCAGAACACTGCTGCTTGTCTGAACTGTGAGTCATTCAGGAGCACACTGCTTCCCTTTTTACACCTGTAAAGCCAACTTGAGACAGCCCATTGAAGCATTTGTTCTTTGCACTTTTTGGTCACTTGAGTCATACCGCTATTCGTGTCAATGTAGTAGATTTATCAAACTTTGTAGATGTTTTTAATTAAATTACCATTTGATTAAAAAAAAATTGTATTTGGTTGAATGGGACTTTAAAATCACGTATTCACAAGATCTCTCCGATTCTTTATTGTAAATTAATGCTCTCTTATTTTTGTGCAGCTATAAGTCATTTCTACCGAAGTGTATTCGTGCCAAAATCCAAGACTATCATATTCTGACCCGCAAGAGAATCAGATACAGATTCCGAAGTTTCATTCAACAATTTAGCCAATGCAAAGCTACTGCCAGGGACTTAAAACTGAAATATCTCATAAACCTGGAAAACTTGCAGTCAGCGTTTTACTCCGAACAATTTGAAGTAAAGGAAGCTTGCCGAGATCCTTCAGGAGGAGAGATTTTTGCAACTATTGTGGTCACTGCAAATGAAGGTATTCGCTTTTCAAGAGGCAGATCTCGAGACAAAGATCCATTTGATGAACAGGTAATGATTAATCCATCTGATTTTGGGTGCATGTGTCTGGAACCAAAGAACGGTGGTAAGCCCAGCTAAAAGAAGGAAAAACATATCTTTAGGGCGTGTTCACACTATGGAATCACTATGTGGTTTTGGTGCAATTTTCCATAATGAAGGTAAAAATGCAAGTTTATTTTTCCCTGATAATATCGTAATATTTTTGAAACTTGTGAACATATTCTTAAATTATTATTATTTATTTTTATGGCGCCATTTATTCCATGGAGCTTTACATGGAGGAGGGGTATACATAATACATACAAGTACAGTAATCTTATATGGAATCTAATGATCAATTGATGATCAACCCTCCTCCAAACCGCTTATATTGCCCTTTGAAAGATAAGCCAATCAATACCTTTTATTTGTGTTTTAATTCATATGCAAATGAGCCTGCAATGCTCTGGACAAGATCAGAAAAATGAGTAATAATCTTGTAATTTTCACACTTGCCACTGGAGCTTGTTTAGAGCCAATACTTCCTGTTCTTCCAGGCAGAGTAGTCAGGAAGTCTCCTTATCCACAGAGACAGCATTACAATGGCATGTGATACCTCTATACACAGCTGACAACACAGGATCCACCTATTACAATCGGTGATGTCACAACGGGCCTGCTCCCCCTCTCTTCACAATGACCTGTGCACCTGCTCATTAGATTCTTCAATACAAAAGATAAGGTCTGGGTCTGACCATTCTGGCTAATGTAACTGGAAGCTAGAGTCTTTAATAAAAAAAAAAAAAAAAAGGTTCAGTAGTCTGTGTGAAAATTGCAAGAATTTTTTTTTTCTCTTTTTTAATACAGATTGTGATAACGGGGGGGTGAACATTGTCACAAAAAAAAAGTAAAGTGAACCTGACAGCTGATACATGCTGCCCAATCCACAGGCAACATGTATCAGACATTGGCTGTATGATTTCAGCCAGGTATGTTTGACTCTCAAAGGCTGTAGCGTTTCAGAGAAAAGCACAGCAGCCACCGGTGACCGAGCCGCACGGTTGACTAATGAGGCAGGCTTGTTCCCGGCGGCTTCTCCCCGCCCGCTATCCTGGATTGAGAAGTCTCTGCTTTCATGCACGAATAGGTTAACGCTCAGGTAATGCTTTTGATCTTTAGCTATGGAATTAATCTACAGATTAATATCAGTTTGAAGGTGCTCGGTCACTGCACTGAAAGTGCGGCTACCAAGAGAAAATGAATTGGACTATTCAGGGGAGACGCTGACTTTCAGTCATACTGTACAGGCGTGCTGGCGCAGCTATAGACAATGCTTACAGCACTGTGATTAGTGGCTGTTGACAACCGGCTCTGCGCTGCTTCATGTTGGTGAGCGTGCCTGGGGGGTGCTCACCGCTACTAATCACAATGCTGTGAGCGGTGACTGTTGCTGTGCCAGAACACCTGTATGACTGAAAGCTGGCGGCTCCTGAGAGAAATAAAGTTCATTTTCTCCTATGTGCCGCACTTTCAGTGCCGCAGCCGGGCACCTTCATTAGGCTATTAATTTGCAGATTAACCCTATACCTGCTGATTAATAGCGTTATTCAAGTTGACCAGTTCACTTTAACCTTAAATAATATGTTTTCTTTGTAAGTCCTTATTTCTTATTTGTTTCTTTTGTTGATTTGGTTTTTTTTAAGTATAGTCCAATGTGTTCTATCATGACAGGACCTGCAGACCTACTGTGATTTTCCAGATATAATTGATGTAAGCATTCAACAAGCCAGCAAAGATGATTCCAGTGAAAGCCGAATCGTGACTATCCACAAACAGGACAACAAGTCTCTGGTAAGTTGCTCCTTTGTCTAAACATTTTAAATTTAAAAATATACAATGAATTTTTTTTTCTGTTTTTTAGAATTCAGATATTGTTCAACAAAGGGCTCTATGAACACTCACAGCCAGCAGTCTATGGAATATATTGCACCTTGTAGCAATCTGTCATTTACATTAATCATGTATGCAATTCCTGCCCTGCATGAAACGTGTGTGTGTGTGTGTGTGTTTATGGGGTATAGGAAACTTGCATGCACATACTATACATACATTCACACACATATATAAATACACATACAATATGTAAATGAAGATTTAAATCATTATGTTGCTGTATTTTGAGTTGCACAAGTGAGAAGTTAAAGGGAAACTGTCACCAGCAAAATTGCTAATTAACCTGCAGATATGAGGTTAAAGGGAACCTGTCACCCCCTAGGGCATTTTTAAGTAAAAGAGCCACCTTCAGCAGCACTAAGGCTGCACTCTGTGAAGGTGGCTCTTATTTTTCTGACCCCTAGTAACGCCGAAATATTGACTTTTATAAATAGGTCCCCATACCTGCATTGCGTCCCAGAGGTATGTTGTGTCCCCCTGTATCAGGTGCCACCAATCTGTCCATCTTGCCCCTGTCTTGCGTCTGGGCGCCGCCTCCCATCTGTCCATCATGCCCCTGTGCTCCGCCGCCTCCTCCTGTGTTTTATGCCGGTGCCTGCGCTGTGACAACAGTTCTCGCGCACTGCGCATGCCTCAGAACTGTTACCACAGCGCAGGCGCCGGCATAAAACAGGAGGCGGCGGCGCACAGGGGCATGATGGACGGATGGGAGGCTGCGCCAAGTCGCAAGATAGGGGCATGATGGATGGCTTGGAGGCGGCGCCCAGACACAACAGGGGGATGATGGACGGCTGGGAGGCGCCTGATACAGGGGGACACAACTTACCTCTGGGACGCAATACAGGTATGGGGACCTATTTATAAAAGTCAATATTTCGACGTTACTAGGGGTCAGAAACATAAGAGCCACCTTCACAGAATGCAGCCTTAGTGCTGCTGAAGGAGGCTCTTTTACTTAAAAACGCCCTGGGGGGGTGACAGGTTCCCTTTTATAGCGTTTCTAACCTGCCCAGCGCCTGAATGTAGTCGAACACTCCAGGGGAAGATAAACTTTCTTCCCCCAGCGGCATTTGGTCTCTATCACAGGGGTGGCACCGGTGTCGGGTTCAAAAGTTCTTCTTTGGTCTCATCTGACCATAGCACCTTCTTCCAAATGTTTGCTCTGTCCTCTACATGGCTTTTTACAAACTGCAAACATGACTTTTTATGGCTTGCTTTCAACAATAGCTTTTTTCTTGCCACTGCTCCATAAAGGCCAGATTTGTGAAGTATACAACTAATAGTTGTTTTGTAGACAGATTCTCCCACCTGAGCTGTGTATCTCTGCAGCCCCTCCAGAGTGACCATGGGCCTCTTGACTACTTCTTTAATTAGTGCTCTGCTTTCTTTGCTTGTCCGTTTAGGTGGATGGCCAAGTCTGGGTAGGTTTGTAGTTTTGTCATACTCCTGCCATTTTTGGATGATGGATGGTGCTCCATGATATGTTAAGAGCTTAGGCTATTTTTGTAAAACCTAACCCTGCTTTAATCTTCACAACTTTATCCCTGACCGGTCTGGTGTGTTCTTTGGTTTTACTGATGCTGTTTGATCCCTGATGTTCTCAAACAAACCTCTGAGGGCTTCACATAACAGCTGTAGTTATACTGAGAATAAATTACACACAGGTGGACTTAATTTACTAACTTTATGACTTCTGGAAGCAACTGGTCAATCAGGATTTTATTTAGGAGTATCAGACTGCAGGGCCTGAATACAAATTTGCATCACAATTTTCATATTTATAATTTTAAAATAGAAAACCATTTCCTTTACACATTCCAATACTTGCTACTTTATGTTGGTGTTTGACATAAAAGCATACTAAAATACATCTAAGTTTGTGGGTGTAACGTGAAAAAATGTGCAAAAGTTTACAGGGTATGAATACTTTTTTAGGGCACTGTAACAGCGACTCGGCACAGATTCGCTTCCTCATTAGACCATGCAATTGTTATATTGTAAACAACCTTAGAGAAGTGCAGTGGGAAATACACATTGTGTACATGCTGGTGTTACTTCATGCCTGTGTTTTGCAACTGATTATCATGTGGTGTACTGGGTTACGGACTTCTCACAAATCTCACCACCGACAGGTTTCCTGTGTCCGCTACTGTTCTTAAGTGATCAGCGGGTTATCTTGCATTGTGAGACACACACAAACAGCAAAACACAACTTGTTTTCCTTCCTGAAAAGGGTTGTGTTTGACACTTTTGATTTCCTTCCTCATAAAATAAAATGTACATAATTTTTTTTTTATTTATCTATTTTTCTTAAAAGCTATAAACCGCATTTTTTTTTTCTTAAGTGAAAGTCTAAAACATTGCTGCAGCATTAAAGCAAACCTGTCAGCAGTTTTGGCCGATATAAGATGCGGCCGCTGCCTTTCAGGGCTTATCTACAGCATTCTATAAGGCTGTAGATAAGCCCCCGGTCCAACCTGAAAAATAAGTTTTCTTATACTCACCCTGGGGGTGTTCCAGGTCCGGGTCTGGCGCCTCCCATCTTCTTGCAACACCGTCCTCCTGCTTGCTTCCTCACTCCCCGGGATCGCGCTCCTGCACAGGCGTACTTCTCTCCCCTGCAAAGTACTGCAGTGCACAGGCGCCGGGAAAGGTCAGAGAGGCCCTGCTCCTGCGCACTGCAGTACTTTACTCTGCCCTCAACAGGGCAGATAAGTGCGCCTGCGCAGAAGCGCAATGCCAGGGAGCGATCAAGCAAGCAGGAGGACGGCGTTGCAAGAAGATGGGAGGCGCTGGATCTGCGACACCCATTGGACCGGACCACCCCCCAGGTGAGTATAATAAAACTTATTTTTCTTATCTTTCAGGTCGGATCGGGGGCTTATCTACAGCCTTATAGAATACTGTAGATAAGCCCTGAAAGGCGGTGGCCACATCTTATATTGGCCAAAACAGGATGACAGGTTCCCTTTAAAGGGGATCGCCACTGCTTAAATGTTGACGACTTCTCCATAGGTAAGGTCATCAATATTAGATTGGTGTGGGTGGCAGATGATCTGAGGGGTGTCTAGTACCAGATCTCCATTTGATCTGCTGTTTATGACCTATCCAAGGGATAAGTCATCAATATTTAACTAGTGGATAACCATTTTAGTGCTTCCTTTGTAATGGCGTGTGAGGATTTATGAAGCAGAATATTTTAAAGCATTTATCATATTACATGAATCACTTTGATGAATTTGTTATATATACTTTTATCTCCCAAGACCAGTAGTGTAATTATCTTACTGCAATTGAGATATTCAGATTGAAATTAGCAATTTGTGAAATTTTGAACATATTTTTTTTTGTTTGTTTGTTTTTTTCTAGGAGGTTGAATTTACATCACTGATGGAAGCTCTTTCCTTTGTATCGCTTATTGATGGATATTACAGATTGACCGCAGATGCACACCATTATCTTTGCAAGGAAGTAGTACCTCCCCGAGTTCTGGAAAGCATTCAGAGTTATTGCCATGGGCCTGTGTCGTAAGTACATACGACATATGCAAACTATGTATACCTTTCGTACCATATTTATTTTTTCAATTGTAAAATAATGCAATTTTACAAATAATTTTTACTACACATCTCACACGAAAATATTTGTCCCAATAGTAAGAGCCTGTAAAAGAAGCCATAGTGATCCTGCTCTCTTATTCTCCATCTTTTCTTTTTAACGCTCTAACCTACCATATTTATGGTAGCAAAAAGTAAGGGACAGGTGGAAAAAGAGTATAATAGCAGTAGCAAATACAAAGTCTGCTTTGATGTGAACACCTAGGTCTGCCTAGATAGTGTAGACCTAAAATTTTCAAATCAGTCACATCACAGGTTTCTTTAGGTGTATTGGAAAAACCGTTTATAAAGGTGGACATAGCCTTTAATATCTAATATAGAAATGTTTAAGTGGTATTTTTTTTTTTAATAAAGTATCTTTATTGAAGTTTTCTAACAATTTTTACACGAACATAATACTCTCTTTGGGTAAACACAGAAAATTAAGAACAACTGGGGAGGTGATGGGACATGGAAAGGGAAAAACTAAATTAAAAACAAAAATTCCGATTCTACAAAAAAAAACATAAAAAAAACATATAGTCATCATCACCACCATATTGTCTAGAAAGAAAACATCTCCTTTTGGAGCTTCTAGCCGTGCAATATTCATGGGATAAACATAGGTCATATCTCTCATAATCCTCTTTATTAAATCAAGCCCAATCCATAGCTCAATAATTCCCTCGACGGGAGCCCTTGTTCATCCATCCAGGCAGCCCAAAGCTGTTCAAATGTATTAATATTGCCTCTTTGTTTGTTGACACCTTTTTTCAAACTTGTAAACCAGTTTATTTTTTTCATATATTGCTTTTTTGTTGGGCTCTCAGTATCCAACCAGTGTTGTGCTATTAGTTACCTTGCTAAATACAGCATTCGTGCTATAGCAATTTTACCTGGCTCAGTTGTCTGTAGATCTTCCACATACCCCAGCACACAAACTAAGGACGAAGTTTCCTATACCATCTTAAACACTCCTCTGATTAATCCTAGTGCTTACCTCCAGTATCCCTCCAGTTTAGGACATGACCACATCATATGAAGTAGAGTAGCTGGCTCCACCCCATACCTAGGACAGAATGAATCTGTTCTGGCCCCAATCTTACACATAAACTCCAGTGTTCTATACACCTTAAGGTATTAAAGTTGAGAAAGTCTATGCGCTTCAGTAAGAGAGAGACTAGGTGTACCCTTTCCAATATCGAATCCAACAAAAGAAAGTAGATTTGGCACTGCTGCATCACCGCTACCTCTGCGTTATGCATAGAGGTACAATCACACACCTTAATTTAACGACATAAACCCTCACGAAACAGGTGCTCTATCCATGAAGCCAACAAATCCAGAATGCATTAAAAAAAGAAGTGGAGGATGGCACTCATCGTTTGGATATAGAAGACTTTATTGCAGGATAAAAATCATTGGCACGGGAGCAATGTGCTGAGTACGGACTACGGCCGTTCCGCGCTTCTGCGCTTCAACGGATCAGGAGCCGTTCCACCCCTCCAAAGCAGAGATCTCAACACCCCTTCAATAGCCCGAAAGAACCTAAAAGGCATCCATATCAGTGAATTGTGAAGAAAATACAGCAGCTGGAGCATCCATGTCATTTTAATTAAATTGGCTCTCCCCACAACTGACAAAGGAAGTTTAGACCACGCATCCCTTTTCCATGTAAACTTAGTGAGGATTGGGGCTAAATTTAGTTTTTCATAATCTAGCGGGCTAGGTGAGACCACCACTCCCAAATATTTAAATATTGATACCTGTTGCAGTCCAGAGCAATGTGTATTGACAGCCTGACCCCACCTCTCATCTAATGGCATCAGCACCGATTTAGACCAGTTAATCACCAGCCCAGAGTAGGTCCCAAAAGAACTGGATCACCACCATTACCATCGGCTGAGACTTAGGGTACCGTTACACTAGCGATGCACCAGCGATCCCGACAACGATATGGATCGCTGGTGTATCGCTAAGTGGTCGCTAGTGAGCTGCCACACAGGCAGATCTCACCAGCGACATCGCTGGGGTCGGGGGTCACTACTTACCTGTCAGACGCAGCGATCCTGATGTCCTCCCGCCCGCATCCACGCGTCGCTGCCTCAGGAGGCGCCCGATGAGAAATGAACCAGGACCTTCTCGCGCGACCAGTGATGAGCAGCGGGGGAGCCGGTCGGAGGTAAGTATCAGACATTGCGATATCGCTAGCAATATCGCTATAACGTCACAAAACCGGTGACTTTACAGCGATATTGCTAGCGATATCGCTATGTGTAACGGGGGCTTTAGACTCATTAGCTAGCAAGAGTAAAATGTCATCCGCATAAAATGCAATTTTATCCTCCACCCCCCCATACCTCTCTATCCCAGAATGTTTCCGTAGCAGAATTGCCAGGGGCTCAGCTACCAATGCGAAAAGTAAAAGGTGACGAGGGACAACCTTGTCTAGCACCTCTCCCCAATGCCAGTGCTTCTGATAAGGAACCATTCACCCTTATCCTGGTTGTAGGATTGGAATATAAGATTTTTTTTTAATTTATAAATTCCACCCCCAATCCAAATTCTTGTAAAACTGACCACAGGAATCCCCACTCCACGCTGCCAAAAGCTTTGGCCGCTTCTAAGGAGCAGATGACTCTAACCCCTGAGTTATCAACCGGCATCTGCGGATTGAAATATAGACTCTTATATTAGTTGCCATCGACCTTCCTGGCATAAACCCGGACTGATCTTGATGAACAATAGAAGAAATAACCCTGGTAAGTCTATTGGCCAGAACTTTAGCTATTATCTTTGCTTCCGTATTGAGAAGGGAAATGGGCCTATACGAATCTAGTTATAGGGGATCCTTATCTTGTTTAGGTATCACTACTATAATGGCTTCCTGCATGGAATTAAAAGTTTAGGTAACAGTATACCACCATACAGTTCAATAGGGATCCCATCCGAGCCCGGGGATTTATTATTTGCCATGTCTGCCACCGCCTCCTCCAACTTCTCCAACGTGATTTGCTTATCCAAGAACGTCCTATCCTCATCTGGGATCTTAGGGAGACCTATTCCTTGCACAAATTCCTGTGTCTGGGATTGTGTGCCAGTTGTATACAGGGATTCATAGAACATTTTAAATTGTTTTAATATTTGTGGGGTTTCATACATCATCTCCCCAGTCTCCTCCCTCAGTGCCCAAATATATGTTGCCCCCCTCTGTGTTTGCTATTAATGCTAGGATATGGCCCTCTTTTTCACCTTCATCAAAGTAAAATTGTTTTTGAAATGTTCTCTTAGGCTATGTGCCCACGTATGCAGAAAAAAAACGCACTTCTTCCCAGGAAAAAACGTGTTGGTTTTTTGCATCTTTTTCCGCGCTTTTGCGCAATTTTTGCACTTTTTTTCACATCTTTTCCCACGATTTCGCGTGCAAAATTCAAGCACTTTCCAAGCGATTTGAAGCATCGCTTGGAAAGTGATTGACAGGTTGGTCACACTCGTCAAACATAGTGTTTGACGAGTGTGACCAACTTTTTACTATTGAGGCCGCCTATGCGGCATCAGTAGTAAAAGATAGAATGTTAACCCAATTTTTTTTAAAATTATTTTTATCTTCACCTTCCGGCGTCCCGCGTAGCCTTCCCGGGCCTCAGCGATGTTTCTGTTTCCAGTAATGCCTTGCGAGACCTTTGATGACGTAAAGTCCCGCGATACTGTAGCGGTCTCGCGAGATCGTACGTCATCACAGGTCCCTTGCCACAATGCATCACTGAGAACGGGAGCATTGCTGAGGCCTGGGAAGGCTGCGCTGGACGCCGGATGGTGAATATAACCCGATTTTTTTTTTTTATTCTTTTTTTTTTTTACAGGGATATGGTACCCAGGGCCTGGAGGACAGTTTCCTCTCCTCCAGGCCCTGGGTACCATCCGCACATGAGCCGCTCACTTTGTGCATGGTGGGCATAGCCACATGCGGGGAAGTAAGCGGATCTCATGCATGCCTGTGGGTGCGGAATCGTGGCAATTCTTTTCGGAATTGTGGTGATTCTGCAAAAAGAATGAGCATGCTGCGTTTTTTTCCGCGATGCGATTCCGCCGCGGAAAAAAATCGCAGCATTAGCACAGCATGTGCAGAATGCGTGGGGTGCATTCTGTATGTGTGTTTTAAGCGTTTTCGCAGCATTTTCGTGGCGAAAATCGCGGCAAAAACGCTTAAAAATCGCAACGTGTGCACACAGCCTTAACGTTAGCTAATTCTATTGCATGTGAATTGTAAGCATCTTGAGCAATCTTCATCTCAAGAAGATAATCTCTTTCTCCACTTGAGGCAAAAAGTTGTTCCGTGTCCTGAACCCTCAATCTAAGGAATTCCCCGTATTGTCTGTTCTTTAACTTTTTTCTGCTCACTGCCTGAATAAGAGCCCCCCCAAGACTGGCCTTCATTGCATCCCACAAAGTATCCCATGACACTGTTCTGGAGTTATATAAGAAATAATCCTTGATGGACTGTTCTATCAAATGACCATCAATCATCTGCCACCAAAATGCATTAAAACGCCACAGTTTGGGCAGAGATATAATATTGGAAAATTTTGATAATTTCATCAAAAAAGACGAGTGATCTGGCCATAATCTAGGGAGGTATTCTATTGATTCCAATTGTTGGAATATTGGGTCCGTACCCACCAAAGTCAAATCTATATGAGACATTGTGTTATGTGAACTTGAGAAACAAGAAAACTACTTTATATCAGTATGTCTCAACCTCCATAAATCATTACGTGAGACATTTCACACAGTAGTTCCCAAAATTTCGAGACCGAATTATATTTCCCACCCTCCCCAGAGCATGAACCCTGACTCATTCTATCCAACCCTGGATTTATAACATTATTAAAATCTCCCAACATTAGGAATGACAGTATAAGTAAAATATTTACAGGTGACATATCCTCCCTCATTACTGAATCGTTGTATGGGGGTGGTATATACACGGCGACAAGTATATATTCCTGTCTAAAGATTCTACAGTGGAGGCAGATGTATCTCCCTTCCCCATCTATCTTGCAGCGGAGAAGATCAAACTGAGTATCTTTGTGTATAAGAATCGAAACTCCTCTTGTGTAACTAGATCCCACTGAATGAAAAGTATGACTCAGCCAGGCCCTATCAAGTATTGAGAGATTCTCTACTCTTGTGCGCCTCCTGCAGCCCCGTGGTGGAAGGCGTTGTTTCCCTGATGTATGGTTAGTATTGCTGTACGTTTAATAGGGTCTCCCAATCCCTGCACATTTTAGCTCATCAAAGATATATGCTTAACCATGTAAACCGTGCATGTTGATTACACGTTTTCATTGGCACGTCAGCAACTAGCAATGTAAAACCTCTGGACTCCTCCTGTTCAAGGTGCAAATACAATACCAGTCCTCATTTCAAAAGATTATAAATTCAAGCTCGAACAAGGAAGAAAAAATGGAAGCATAAGCAACCTTTAGTAGATAAAGCTTATTCATCAAGTCTCTTAGTGTTGCATTTTTTCAGTTGTTCATGTTGATCCAGCCAGTCCATGGCATTTTTCGGATTATCAAAAAACTGAACAGACCCCAACACTGCCACCCACAGCTTAGCTGGGTACAGCATTGAGCATTGGACTTCTGCTGCCCTTAGACGCCTCTTGACAGAGTTGAAGCCTCGTTTTTTGGACTTCCGATGAATAATCTGGATAGAAGGATATCTTCTGGCTGTCTATAGTAATAACTGGGTTATTTCTAGCTGAACGAAGAATAGCGTCTCCTGTCTCTGTAGTGTAGCAATTTTATTAGAACGGCTCTGGGATGTGCGCCCGGTTGTATAGGACAAGTTGAGCTCGTTCCACTGCATAGAGTGAGGACAATGTGTCTGACCCAAACACTTTCTTAAGCCAGGCCTCGAAGTATTCAGTGGGATTACCACTCTCTGTCTTTTCTGGAACTCCCACCAGCCTAATGTTGTTTCTCCTTGAACGATTTTCCAGGTTGTTGGTTTTTGCAAGCAAATAGGCAATCTCATTAACATGTTGTCTCATATCTTTAGTGAGGTCTGGCAGTTTGTCCTCAATATCACTGACTCTATTTTCCATTTCCACTATTCTCTCATTTACGTTTCTTAAATCTTGCCTCATCAAGGAGAATTCCTCTTTAAGTGTCCCCACTTGCAGACTGAGGGTAGAGAGAGCAGAGTTACAATTGGTGCTGGCTTTAAAGACATCACTACGCGTGGGTTTCTTGTCTACCAGAAGACTCTGTTCCTGATTAGGCCTGTTTCACACTTCCGTTTTTGTGTCCGCCAAACGGATCCGTTTCCGTTTTTTTGACGGAAACTGATGCAAACGGATCCGTTTTTTAAAAAACGGATCCGTTTTTTTGACGGATCCGCGGTAACCACTAATGGAAGTCTATGGGACAAAAAAACGGATCCTGCAAAAAAATGGCGGATCCGTTTTTTTACGGAAACCAACGGATTTTGACGGATTTGAAAAAACGGAAGTGTGAAACAGGGCTTAGGTGTCTGTTCCTGAGTCAGTCTGGGAGGTATATTACGATTTGTAGTCTCCCCTTCCTCAGAATTAATTCCTTTTTCATAGTCAGGGGAGGTCCTTGCATAGCCAGATTCTATATTTCCTGTAGATCTAGCGAAATGTGCAAGTTTTGCCACTGCACTTTGTGCTGACACTCTTCCTCCTTCTCCTGCAGAAGTGTTATGGAGGAGTTACGGTGATCTCGGTCGCCGGCACCCGCCATCACCTTCCCCTTCCTTGCCGTGCCACCAGTCATATTGCTTTACCCTGAGTAATATTCTCCTCTTCACGAATGATAGACACCAGGCAATCTAGGTGCCAAGCACAGGACCCTTTTTAGTGTCTCAGTTAATCAGCAGCCCCACAAGTTGAGGGTACCAGTCAGGTGACCCGTGGTCAGTCCAGCACCTCCAGTAACTTACAAGTGAAAGTCTCTGATGACCGCTCACAACGTCCCAGGGTAATATATCTAGGAAATTAATCACCTCTGCTTATTAAGTGGCATATTTTAGATGAACTCCACAATAGTGGTTCTGTGAAGGCATTTTATTTGTCATATTGCTCCTTAAAAGTTAATCTATCAGCAGGTTTTTGCTATGTAAACTGAGGACAGTATGAGGGGTTAAAACACTAAATTCGGTGATGTGTCACGTATCCAGCTCTATGGTGTTCTTTAAACTTTGATTATCATTGCTGTGACTAGCTGGCTGGGTGCTTGCAAGTCCGACTCTGCCCCCTTCTATGATCAGTACCTTACTGTCTATGGACTTTGTACTCTAAAGGCCCTTTTCTCACATGGCGAGATTGCTGAAGCGTCACCGATTTTGTGACGCAACAGCGATCTAGCTACATGTGACACATAGCGAATGGCCCCCCGCTGGATATCGCTGATCGTGCTCGAATGTCCTGGGCAATTTTTTTTTTTCATCGTCGGCGTCCTGCTGGCCAGCGCTTATCGCTGTGTTTAACGCCGACGAGCGACCTAGTTGGCGACGCATAACTATGGACGCAGGCGTGAGTCGTCAGAAAATCTGCTGTGTGACAAGGTACCAAGGACCGCCGAGGTTGTTATACGGATCGCCGGTCGTTGAAGAGATCTACCTGTTTGGCAGCTTACTAGCGACGCACCAGCGATCCTTACCAGGTCGTATAGTTGTCGGGATCGCTGGTGTGTCGCTATGTGAAACGGGACCCAAAGTGTCTGACGTGGGCAGGGGCAGCTTGCTCAGCTCTGCTGCACTGCTAAATCTAAAATCTGATAGTTTTCTGGGTACAGAGGTTCTAAAACAAAGTGATGCATCACTGAATTTAGGTTCTCTTTGCCTACATAATGCTGCTCTTAGATGAGATAGTAAAATCCTGCTGACAGATTACCTTTTAAAAGGGATTGATTCTATAAGACATATCCTTTTTAAAGGCAGTCTGTTACTAGGTATTTTACATTTAGGGAGTAATCATACGGCCATATAACATGCCGATTACATAGCAATGCTCAGACAGCATGACAGCATATATTTCTGTGCAGCTGTAACGCTCGGCCAGTTTGTACATTGGGATGCAAGCGTCGTCTTTGTTATAAGGCTGTCTGACTGGGCCATTAATCTGAGAGCAGCATGAGGTAGAGGCAGAGTTCCCGATTCCAGCAATGTGTCACTTACGGGGCAGCTTGTTGTAGTTCTGATAATCTCCTGCTGATAAAAGTGATATAATCATTAGTGGAAACCTGCTGTATCCCCCTTTTGATGTGGGCTCCGGTGCTGAGCATGCAACTTTTCCAGCACGTGACTGCTGATTTGATCACCTATTGTGCCCCTAACAGCCGTGCGTGGAATCGCAATCCACCTTCAGCTGTAAGCATGTTAAATGCCACTGTCTCTTACAGCAACATTTAACATGATCGCAGGGCATCGATAGGATGGCATGACAACCGGGGTCTACAGAAGACCCATGCCTTTGTTGTAGCAGATGATGATTTTTGCCACACATAGCAGGGCTCAAGCTATGCTATGTGTAATACAAGCAATCAGACAATGGCAGCTTCAGTTCTCCTAAAGAGACTATTAAAGCAAGTAAAAAGTAGGAAAAAAGTGTTTTTTTTAAACCATTAAAAATAAAAAATTAACTTCAAATCAGGCCCCTGTGCCCTCCTCCTTATGTTATCTATGCTAGGTATGCTTTTTAGAATTCCATCATATATGCTCTCTATATTTTTCTATATGTTGAATGCCTTAGCGCTTACTGTGCATACTCCACCTGTCTATGACTGCCATACCACTGTGATTTATACTTTGGGCAGTAGGTCTTGATTATCTGTATCATAATCTAATGGCTTGTTGCCAAATATAACTACTGTATTTTGTTGACCTCCAGCTTGCACAGTGCATCCCGTACTTTATACTGCACATACACACTTTATTTTTTCTCCCCTTTCAAACCAGTACCTTTTATTTAATGTTAATAAAGTGTTTACATTTTTATGTCGCTTTTGGACTGTTTGATCTTTTTTTTTTTTCTCCTTCCTTAGGGGTTAAATAGAACCAGGTGGCTATGTCTAGCTATACAATGTCGGATAACCTGCTGGGAAATTAAATTCATGACACAACTTGTAATGCATAGACTTGTAGGATTCCCCAGAACATGAGCTACTCTGATAAGAAACGTCCGTTTTGGTGCATACAAGACTCCCTGAGGCATCCCAACCTAATAGTCCAGAATTGCTGTGAATCCTGTGTTCTGAAAATCACCTGCTAACACAAACATAGGAGAGGGGTCATTTATCCCCCATTGAAACCGGATTACATACCCAGCTGCTCCCCTTATGGAATGCCAAGACCCCCCCAAATGTACTCCCTTAAAAGCAACACAAGCCATCTTACAGTTGTTTTCTCAACATAAAATCATTGCCGTGTACTGGATGCCAAGATCCTTGGTCAGTGGAAAGTGCTCAGTCTGCAATTCATTATACTTTCATTACGATGTTCTCTTACTAATTAGGACATGGCTGTTGCGGTTCTCGTTATTGTCTGATGTGTCTAATATTACCATCTGAACCGGAGGTACATGTGTGGGGGGTTTTGTTACCACAGAAGAGTTTATATTTCTACAGTTTCAGATACACGTAATACAAGTAGATGAAATCACTTACTTGGGTGGGGTTTGTTTCCTTCCCCCTTGTAGAACGTTTTGTTGCAGAACCTAAAAGTGTCTTCTAATCAGCCTGGTAAAACTATGTTCCTGTGTAACTGTAGGTTACCATGGTAAAGCGATGGTTGTACAAAGTGTTCTCGCTGCAAACCGATCACTTGTTATGTTATAGCCAAAATGTGAAGCCGCTGTTAAAAACTCTGACAAGAGATGTCTGTAATTGTTTCAATTAAGCTATATGTATTCTGCTTCAGTGTCCTCACAAAATCTGCAACCTCTTGCCATCACAGAGAGCTATTCCAAGAAATGGTCGTATGATTCTGTGATGAACATGCTGAATTATATATTTTAGGTTTCAAAATAGTTTCTACCATTTGTTCCAATACCGGTCTAGGAGACTAAATATGAATTTTATATTCATGTCCATACATAAATCAACCTATTTAATACAAAATGTGCATAAATTTGCTCCCTACAAACCTCAGTGCTACTTTTCTTGGTGTTATTAGATTAGCGTGCTGCTCAGCCCAATGATTGCCAAGGAAAATTGACCCCTGGTTAAGTCAGGCTTTACCACGCCCATGGTCTTCTCTCAACGGCCTACTGCTGTGCCTTTGTGCTGGTTGAAGCTCCCTGGACTGGCATCCCCAGCTGTCACTTTACGGTTCACCCTTGGTGCGGTCAAACAGTTTTGTGTACCGTAACAACATCTTGTTTCTCATACCCCCTGACAACACCACGGAGAGAGGGGATCCGCCCTTCAGGGACAGGAAACCTACAGATAAAGGGTGGTACCTCTCCCTTGCATCAGTTGGTTTTCTGTCCCTGACGGGGAACATTGAGTATGGCGTACCTGAAGAAAGAAGATAAGAAGAGACGTGTCCAGGCCCGGCCAGACCGGTACAGGCAGTGTGGATTCCCCTGCCACGGCTGGTGCGGTGTCTTGAAGCCGCCACCGCTGGGACCTAGGGGTATTTCTGGGTGCGTGGGGGGAACGCAGCTGCTGCACTATATTCCGGTGTCGACCTTCCGGACGTCCGGTCTGTGCATGCGCGGGATGCGCCAAAGTCACCCCCTGTTGACACAGCCGGCAGGTCACGACCAAAGGAGGAACTTCCGGTATTGGAACTGGAAGAGGCAAAGGGGACACACCGGGTGGCTTTTCATTTAAAAGGGAGCAGGGTGAGACACTCCCTGCTGCATAGGTAGTCCCCTGTAGCAATGGAGGTGCAAAACAGTGAACCGCAGCAGAAGCAGCAGCCAGGAAGAAGGAATGAGACAGCATGATTCTTCAGCCAGGTGGAGTGGATGTTCAAGAAGCCATTCTACCCAGCAGAGCAGGAGCTCCGATGGTGTGGACAAGTCTCCAGCCTCTAAAGACCCATCAGTGGGACCCTATTCCTCCTTCAAAACCGGTACCCGAGACTTCGTCTGATTGATGAGTGATCTTCGTGAAAGTTCACTTTGTAATTGGGGTCCCTTTTCTCTTTCATTATTCAGGGAGGAAGAAGCATAGCTAAAACCAAGCACAGAAGCTGCCCAATATGTAAGGAGAATTTACATGTCACCTGCAATAAAAGATTCTGCTATTCATGCATAGAACAGATGCATTGTGAGGAGACAATCTGAATTAAGATTGGTAATCAAGATGGAGGTTGAAAGCACCTGTAAATCCCTCTCACAAGGGGGTAGTATAAAGAAACAAAAGGTTAGCAGGCGCCCCAAATCTGAGTCCACTACTTTCAGGAGAAAGGCTCGGGTTCATCAGACGCTTCCTCAGAGGAAGAAAAGGGGGGGCGCCATTGTTTCCCGTTAGAGCAGATAGAAGGTCTCGTTAAAGCAGTGAGATCCACTATGGGAGTAATAGACCCTCGCCCAGAAAAGACAGTGCAGGATGTGATGTTTGGGGGACTGGGACAAAAAAAAGCGGAGGTCATTTCCCCTAAATGAAAATATACAAGCCCTAATTAAAAAGGAGTGGGATAAACCAGATAGGAAAAACTCAGCTGTACCGTCCCTCGAGGAAATCTCCCTTTCAGGATTTAGCATCGACATCCTGGGATAAAGCCCCAAAATTAGATGTAGCTGTAGCAAAGGCTTCCGAGAAATTTACTCTTCGCTTTGAGGACACGGGAGTCTTGAAAGCCACACTAGACAAAAAGGCAGATCCCTTCCTTAAAGGTGCATGGAAAACATCAAGAAGCAGTTTTAAAACCTGCTATAGTAGCAACCTGTACCTCTAGATGCCTAATGATATGGCCAGACCAATTGGAAAAACAGCTCCGGGATAGGGTATCCAGAGACAGGATGCTAGAGTCCATTCCCTTAATGCAGGGGGCTGTGGCGTTTCTGGCTGAGTCGTCTGCTGACTCTGCTCGACTGGCAACCAAGTCTGCAGCTCTCTCTAACACAGCCCATAGAGCACTTTGGCTTAAATTCTGACCTGGAGACATGTAAACAAAATCAAAATTATGTTCCATCTCCTGTGAAGGAAATTTTCCATTTGGAACAACACTAGAAGACATCCTTCAAAAAGCGGGGTTAAGAAATTTTTTCACAGTAAGCCCCTGAGAGAGCAAAATAGATGGGAAGAGGGAAAACAGAAAGGTAGAGGGTTTCTCTTTGGGAGTTCCTCTCATGATATGAAGCCCTCCTAGTGATGGTCCTTCCCAGGTGGGGGGAAGACTATGCCACTTCCTTCCGGCCTGGGAAAAGTTTTCCAGCAGTCCCTGGATACTAAGCCTAATAAAGTCAGGCCTAAGGATAGACTTTCTTTCATTTCCACTCCCAAACTTTGTAGTAACTCCTCTCCAGAGGAATAACGGGCCTTGGAACAAGAGAGGTGTTGGATCTAGTGGACAAAGCTGTCCTTGAGGAGGTCCCTCCTCGGGAAACGACGGAAGGATTGTTCTCCCTGTTGTTTCTGGTGAACAAACCAGAAAGATCTTTCCAGACCATTATAAACTTGAAAAAAACTGAACAAGTATGTCAGGACTCAGACTTTCAAGATGGAGTCAATAAAATCATCCATCAGAACATTGTTTCCCGATTGCTTTATTACAGTCATGGACCTGAGGGATGCATACTATCACATCCCCATACACAAAGACTTTCAAAAGTTCTTCAGGGTGGTGCTCTCCATAGGGGGAGAAATAGAATTCTTTCAATACAAGGCCCCTCCATTTGGCTTGTCTGTGGCCCCTCGTGTATTTACCAAGCTGGTGGCGGAAGCAATGGCGCACCTGAGGGAAGAACTATTACCAGTCAGTCACACCCTGATAGAATTCTTAGATGCCCTTCAGGGTCAACATGTGCGAGTATTTTCGGACCACCAGGTAGTGGTAGTCTATCTGAACCATCAGGGTGGACCCAGGTCACGGGCCTTGATGAACATAACCTAGATATTCCGGTTGGAGGAAAGCAATCTCCTCTCACTGGCGGCGCTCCTCATTCGGGGGGTAGAAAACCACAGGGCAGACTTTCAGCCGCACTTAGTTGAAACAGGGTGAATGGGTACTAAAAGAGTCCATTCTCAACCAGATTGTGGAAATGTGGGGTCTCCCAGTCATAGATCTCTTTGCCAACATCAGGAAGGTAGACTCATTTTGCTTTTTGCTCCATAGATCCCAGTGGGAATCCTCAGGCTCTAGATGTCTTTATGATTCCTTGGAATCAGAGCCTGGCCTATAAGGGGCCCCCCTCCCCCCCAGTCTTCCTGATCCCAGCGGTTCTAAGGAAGGTCAGAGAAGACAGAGCAAAAATATTCCTGATAGCCTCTTTCTGGCTAAGAAGAGCTTGGCTTTCCTGGCTGAGGATGATGTCCATCACCGACCCTTGGGTGCTACCAGAAGTTCCGAACCATCTCTCACAGGGACCGGTATATCATCCTCAGGTTGTGAATTTACCCTTAACAGCATGGGATTTGAAAGGGCGCTTGGTTTTCACCCTATTTCAGAGTAGGAAAATTTTCACTACCAAAGTCTACGGTAAAACTTGGAAAAAATTCCTATATACCTCGGGGGTCAGAGTCGAGGATTGGGTTCCAATTTTGACCATCCTGGAGTTTTTACGAAAGAAGTTAGAGCAGAGCCTTGCTACTAGCATCTTTAAAGGTTCAAGTGGCCGCTTTGGGGGCCCTATATAATGATATAGCGGGCAATCCTTGGATAGCAAGATTCATTAGAGCCTCTGCAAGTTTGAGACCCATTACCAACCAGAAATTGCCACCATGGGATTTAAATGTGGTGTCATCAGCACTAACGGGTCCCCCCTTTTAACCCTTAAATTCCACCTCACTCAAGATTCTATCCCTCAAAACGGTCCTACTAGTGGCTCGGACATCAGCCCATAGGGTGAGCAACATTCAGAGCTCATCTGCAGGCCCTCCCTGCACTAAAATCCTAGAGGACAGAGTTATTTTAAAACCTTATCCTGCTTACTTGGAGGTAGCATCTCGGTTCCATAGTTCAAGAGGTAGTCCTTCCTTCCTTTTGCTCCAACCCCAAAAATGCAAGAGAAGAGAATCTCCATTCATTAGACGTAAAAAGGTGTTAGGTTCAGTACCCAACATCCACGCAGGGGTATAGGAGGGATGGGTCTCTGTGTGCTTTCAGGGGCAAGGAAGGGGCTCAAGGCCTCAATATGTACCTTGGCAAGATGGATAAGAGATGCGACTTCGTTGGCCGACATATCTATTGTAGCCTCTGAGGGTCTGATAGCACATTCCAGGAGAACAGTGGCAACCTCCTTGGCGGAAAAGTCGGAGGTATCAATAGCGCAGATCTGTAAGGCTACCACTTGGTCATCCAACTTCTACCTTTTATAATCACTATCGGCTGGACGTAGCCTCTTCTTCTGATCTAACCTTTGGGAGGAGGGTTCTACAGGCTGTGGTCCGTCCCTAAGATACAATTCTCTGTAATTCTCTATCGTGCTGTCATGGGGGAAGGAGAAAGACATAGTTACTTACCGGTAGCGGTATTTCTCGGAGCCCATGACAGCACCCTTATATTCCTTCCAATCACGTGTTTAGTGAGCACGCTCTCATTTGTTTGTGTGTGATTTATGTATAGGTCACGAGATGCTGCTTACAAGTTTTATAGTTAAAAAAAACCTGGAGGTCCTCCTATGCTCTGTAAACCAACTGATGCAAGGGAGAGGTACTGCCATTTCATCTGTAGGTTTCATGTCCATGAAGGGCAGATTCCCTCTGTCCGTGGTGCTGTCATGGGCTCTGAGAAATCCTGTTACCGGTCATTAACTATGTCTTTTCTATCTCTTTCTGTTTTTCTCTGGCACCTATAAAGCTAGCGCCATCAGTCAAGGAATAAGATATCAGTGATAGATGCAGAAATAGCAGAATCCCTTTACTCCTAGCTAAAGGCCCCGTCTCACATAGCGAGATCGCTAATGCGTCACCAATTTTGTGACGCAACAGCAAACTCGCCTGTGATCTCGCTACATGTGACACATAGCGGCGACCGGCCCCCCTGCTGGATATCGCTGATCGTGCAGGAATGTCCTGGGCCATTTTTTCGTCGTCGTCCCGCTGGCCAGCATGCATCACTGTTTTTGATCGCTGGATCGTTGCTGTGTCGCTGACGAGATCTGCCTATTTGGCAGCTTACTAGCGATCATTTAGCGACGCACCAGCGATCCTGACCATGTCGTATCATTGTCTGGATCGCTGGTGCGTCGCTAAGTGAAACGGGACCCTAAGGAAGAGTCCTCAGTATTTGCTATAAATGTATAAATGCTTCATCCACTGCAACTGAATGACAGATTTCTTCTTGTCACTGTGCATCAGAGGAAGAGTGCCTACAGCTAATAAATATGACAGCAGAAAAGAATAAGGGGTTACTCTCAAAATAGTGCTTCAAGAGTGCAGTGCTCCTTGGACTCCCAACTGATTGCTTTTCAGGGAGTGGTGTGCTCCTGAGCATTGCTAGGTTTTGGATCATTAGCTGCACTCTCCGATCCTGCAAGCACTGACATCTGTGCGCTCTATAGCAGGGGTGGGGAACCTTTTTTTTCTGCCAGGAGCCTTTTGGATATTTTTACCATCTTTCAGGGCCATACAAAATCATATTGAAATTTATCCTAAGTTGATGGCTGGAGTTGTGCTTCTCTTTGGGGCAGCTTTGATGTTAGGTGGTATTGATGACGTTGCTACTCACAACTGCTTTTCCAGGTTTGCATAAGTCTGAAGAGCAGGTAACTCTTTGACAATGAATTTTGATAACAATTTGTACATATACATCACAGGACGGACTGGGGGCTTATGCATCGCAGGAGACGCTAGTGCATATACATCACAAGAGACACTGGGGTATATATATCACAGGATATACTGGGGCATATAAACAGCACAAAAGACACTGGGGACATATATAAAGCACAGGAAATGTTGGGGCATATACTCGTATACAGCACAGGAGATGTTGGAGCATATACTCGTATACAGCACAGGAGATGTTGGTGCATATACTCGTATACAGCACAGGAGATGTTGGAGCATATACTCGTATACAGCACAGGAGATGTTGGAGCATATACTCGTATACAGCACAGGAGATGTTGGAGCATATACTCGTATACAGCACAGGAGATGTTGGAGCTTACAGTGGCATGTAAAAGTTTAGACATCCCTGGTCAAAATTACTGTCATTGTGAACAGTTAAGCAAGTTGAAGATGAAATGATCTCTCAAAAGCATACAGTTAAAGATGACACATTTCCTTTTATTTTAAGGGAAAAAAATATCTAGTAATTTTTTTACATTTTAAAAATGTTTAAAAGGATAATGTTCAAATGCAAAAGTTTGGATACCCTTGGAGATTTCCTTGGAGGAAATGTTTCATCTTTAACTTAAACCCTTTTAGAGATCGTTTCATCTTCAACTTGATTAATTGTTCACAATAACAGTAATTTTGACCAGGGGTGCCAAAACTTTTACATGACACTGTATATAGAGCACAGAAGGTGCTGGGGGCATATACACAGCACAGGAGTCGTTGGGGGCATATAGAAATCACAGGTGGGGCTGGAGCATATATACATCACAGGCGACGCTGGAGGAGTTTATACATCACATGACATTCTGTAATGAACGCTTGCTCGTTGTGCAATTAAAGGGCCAGAATAATGCAGTCACTGACCTGCAGAAAAGAACGGCCCGCTGGATGGAGGTTCTCCACCCCTGCTCTATAGCTTTGGAGGAGCATAGGGCGCGAGATACTGTGTCTAGCAGGAAGAGTACGGGCGCGCAGGGTACAGGAGCGTGTAAAGCGTGTACATGGGGCACGCAGGTTACAGGAGTGTGTAAAGCATGTACACGTGGCACGCAAGGTACAGGAATGTGTAAAGCGTGTGTACGGGGAAACACAAGGTACAGGATAGTGCTGAGCTTGCACACGGGGTACACTGGGTACAGGTATGCTGTGAGCGCGCACTGGAAAGCACGTCTGGGTACAAGACAATGCAGAGCGCGTGCTAGGGAGCACGCCAGAGTACTAGATCAAGCAGAGTGCGTACTAGGAAACACGCCAAAGTACAAGACAATGCAGAGTGCGTGCTAGGGAGCACGCCAGACTACTAGACCAAGCAGAGTGCGTACTAGGAAGCACGCCAAAGTACAAGACAATGCAGAGCGCGTGCTAGGGAGCACGCCAGAGTACTAGACCAAGCAGAGTGCGTACTAGGAAACACGCCAAAGTACAAGACAATGCAGAGCGCGTGCTAGGGAGCACGCCAGAGTACTAGACCAAGCAGAGTGCGTACTAGGAAACACGCCAAAGTACAAGACAATGCAGAGCGCGTGCTAGGGAGCACGCCAGAGTACTAGACCAAGCAGAGTGCGTACTAGGAAACACGCCAAAGTACAAGACAATGCAGAGTGCGTGCTAGGGAGCACGCCAGAGTACTAGACCAAGCAGAGTGCGTACTAGGAAACACGCCAAAGTACAAGACAATGCAGAGCGCGTGCTAGGGAGCACGCCAGAGTACTAGACCAAGCAGAGTGCGTACTAGGAAACACGCTAAAGTACAAGACAATGCAGAGCGCGTGCTAGGGAGCACGTCAGAGTGCTAGACAAAGCAGAGCGCACACTAGGAAGCACGCCTAAGTACAGGGTAGAGGACCTGAGCACAGAGAGCGACCATGTAGGCACCAAAAGGCTTTGCAAGGAAGCAAAATGATAATCAGGTTAAACCTACAGGAAGAAGCTGCCTGATATAGGGAGAGCACGCCGCAGGGCTTCCGTGTCTGGGTCCTCTCAGAGCATAGAGAAGCCAAAGTGGCGCGGCCGCAGTCAGGGCTGAGCGCATGCGCGCCAGGCGTGCAGCCAGAGAGTCTAGTGTGAGAGGTGCGCGTGCGCACCCGACGGGACCCCCGGGGCGGCCATGACACCAGAAGTGAGGATGTCGGGCTCTGTGCTCCGGCTTCGGGGGAGTGCGGTGAGAGTGGCTTGACAAATATACACTAGAGACAATAAAAATGCAGCAAAACCTTCTTTTCGTCAGCAGCTTCTTAACTGCCAAGAGAGCAGGTTTTTCCTGCAAAAAAAAAAACGCCGCAAAAATTCAGCTTGTGAACATAGCCTTACTCTGACACTAGCAGTGAGACTTTGGGAAAGAGGATATACAGTATTTTCCCCATTTTAGCAAGTCCAATGAAAAACTAGGTTAAATTGAATTTGGGAATATCCACTAGACCTGATTAAACACCTTTTTGTTATCAACTGAGAACAGACATTCAAAAATGTACTATTTTTTGCTAATGAGAAATACGGCAGGCTTTTATGTGTTAACCTGTGCTTTCTTCTTTGAGATGAAGACCACCCGATCCGTAATGATTACTCTGGGCAAAAGGGGGCCAATAATTTTATATCACTGTTGACTGACCAAATTGGTATTTAATTAGCATGTAGTCTCTGATCTCTCTTGGTTTTGATATATCTGTGTTTTTCCTCATCAGAGGGCTAAAGGGAAACCCATCTGCACGTTTACATTCTGTTTGAATGTTGTCAGACATGTATTAACCAATGGACTCAAGATGGTAATGATTGTGTAATTTAAAGGGATTTTATCACAAAGTTTTTACTGTGCATCTGGGAGTAGCATGATAAATGGGCAAAGACCCTGATTCCAGTGATGTATCCCTTACGGACCTGTGTGTTGTATTATTTATTTTTTTTTTATTTTTTTTTTATAAAATCACTGTTTTACCTGCTGCAAATCTACCAGCTCTCTGAATGCTGAGCTGTATAACTTCACCCACACCAACGTTTGACAGCTTTCTGCGTACTCTGTGAATAGGCAGGAAGCTGCCATTCAGTGGTGGGTGCAGTTACAGAGTTCATGAATATGGAGGACTACATGGTGTAGGGTTTCACACTATCTCATAGGCATTAGGCCTTATATAACGTTCACACAGGCAATGCAGTCTTGGTCCATATATGTGCTGTTTTTATTGCTTTCCATAAGTTTCACAGCACCTAAACATAAATCCCTAGCCTTATCCAGACGCTAACTGAACAGAACAGAACCTGGCTAATCATTCAAGGCTGAGCTAGCCCTAGCTCGGTTGAACAAAACCACTATTCTCCATTGTAATCACTGATACTTGCTGTTCTCTGCACACAACCTGTGCAGACTCTTCTCAGAGTCAGATTCTGGCCTCTTTTCAGTTCCAAAATGCATCCAGTCTGGTGCCCATAGTCTGTGCATTCACATGCTAACAAATTTGCCTCTGCTACATCCAGCAGACTGACTCCTCATCAGTCACTCCATTCAGAGAGAGACCCCAGCATGTTTCTGTCTTAGCTACAGCTAGACTGATCAGCTTCCCTGAATCTACCTCCTTATTCTTAGAGAAACCATGCAGGTGCTTATAATCAATTACTGCAGATCTGGAATTTAACTCTGTCCTTCCCAGCTATGCTACAATGGTAACAGGTTTACTAGGCCTTTAGTGGTAATTGCCTGCTGCTAAAACACTGATTTTATGAAAACTACAGCTGGCAGCCCAGTAAGTGATACATCGCTGGATTCGGGGTCTTTGTCTCTACATCATGTTGTTCTCAGATTAGGTGGCAAAAACATGGTGACAGATTTCCATTAAAAGACTTTACTGTGTTGTCTCACCTGTGATTGTTTTAAACAAGCTAAAGGATGTGAAAATGCAGCGCTGCATTTGGTTGAGATATTGAGAAGAGTTTTTGATCTATCCGAGATATGAGTTAGTTTCTGGCCTTCAATAGTTCAGCTAATATTTGGTGGTGATGGTTTTTCTTGATTCAAGCCCTCAAATTCAGAATAATAATTGATTTTTTCTTGTTGAGTGAAAATCCCTCTCCAGACACCTTTTAACCCCTTTACCACCTTGGGTTTTTACATTTTTGCATTTGAACTTTTTGCTCCCCTTTTTTTTTTTTTTTTTTTTTTTTTTTTTTTACCATGTTCCCTAAATGCTAAAACTGACCTGCCATTATGATTCTCCAGGTCATTACGAGTTTGTTTATACCAAACACCTATAGGTTCTTTTTTATTTAAGTGGTTAAAGAAAATCCAAAGTTTGTGTTTGTGTAGCAAAAATGCTCATCTGCTAAGAGCGCTGGCCAAGGGACGGCGCTCACAGCATTTCGGCAGTGACAACCACAGGGGTGTCCTGCACACCCAGAGTTGTCATGCAAACCCACCAGCTCCCCGCGGTCGTGTAACAGGGGCGCCGATGGGCACATTCGGTTTGCGCACGTTAAATGCCGTTATCAGAGATTGACAGCAGCATTTACCATGTTAACAGCCACAGTTAGATCCCAATTCAACCCGTGGCTGTTAGGGGCACATGACAGGTGATCAGATCACAAAAGGTGCGGACGCAGCGCCGGCGTCCACACCAAATAGGGGGAGGCAACGTATGACGTTACCTATACATCATAGGTCATAAAGGGGTTAAGGGTATGTTCACATCTGCTTATATAAAGTAGCTGAGATTATCAGCCAGAAAAGTTGGAGTGTCAGGCGAGTGTCATGCCCTTTTTTTTTCCTCACCTAGAATCCATATGACATGCGTATGCAATCCGTATGACATGCATATGTAGTCCATATGCAATGAATTTTTAACATCAGCTTTTACATAGAGTAATTCTCTGTCATTTCAAGCTAATTTTCTGAATAATAAATAAATCTTATATACAGATATAAATTGATTGATAGATGTCATTGGAGAGATATAATCAGTGCATGGTGTGTGTAGCTTCTATTTAGCGAATAATTAAATAAAATGAAAAATTGGTGAGATTCCCCTTATTTTTTTTAATGGGAACCTGTAAGCAGGATTCTACATAGTAACCTGCAGACAGTGTCAGGTCGGTGCCGTTATACTGATTAAAATAATTCCTTGGTTGATGAAATCCGTCTTAGGCTGTGTGCACACGCTGCGGAATCCGCTGCGGATTAATCCGCACGGATTTTGCAAAAACCGCAGATAATCCACAGGTCCAAAGACCTGCGGATTATCTGCGGTTTTGCCTGCGGTTTGGTCCTGCGGATTCACTATCTCCACAATGGTGGAGATAGGAACCCGCAGCGGTTTCCGCAGAAAGAATTGACATGCAATTCTTTCTGCGGATTCAAAACCGCAGCAAATCCGCGCGGTTTTTTCCGCAGCGTCGGCACAGCGTTTTTATTTTCCCATTCAAATGAATGGTACTGTACACCGCAGCTAAAACTGCTGCGTGTCCGCAGCGGCCAAATCCGCAGCGTGTGCACACAGCCTTAAGGTTGTTGTTAAATCCTTATTTTCAGTTTTGAGTTAATGTTATGCTTGTACTTCGGGGTGGCTTGTGGGGGTGTCTTCATGTGGTGCTCTGATAATGTATTCATCAGTATGGCTTCTGACAGGTCACGTCCCACAGTGGCCTGTTACTAGTTTACATAATGAATATTATATATACATATTGAAAAAAAAACCAAAACCCTTCTGCAGGCAGGCACTGAAACAATAATCGCATATGTACTGTGTATAGACTTAATGTTTTGGATTAGCGTGATATTAAAAAAAAAAATCCATTTGAAAATGGCGCCAGACTATTGCGCAGGAGCAGCGGGTGCCATTTTCAAATGGATTTTTTATTTTTTTTGGAATATCAGGATAACCTGAAACATTAATTCTATACACAGTACATATGCGATTTTGTTGCAGCGCAGGTGTCACTGCCGGTGCCTGCCTGCAGAAGGATTTTTTTGTATTCTTTTTTTAATATGTTTATATAATATTCAGTATGTAAAGTTGGGGGGGGGGTAATAGATCACTGAGGGATCAGTGACATGTCAGCAGTCTTCATTATAGGGATCAGTGACATGTCAGCAGTCTTCATTATGAATAGCTAAGCAAAGCACCACATAAAGAACCCCACCCGAAGCAGTACTCAAAACTGAAAATAAAAACTAAACAACCACAAGACTGATTTAATCAACCCAGATATCATTTTAATCAGTATAACGGCACTGACCTGACAGGTTAATGTGCACAATCCCGCTAACAGGTTCCCTTTAACCAGCTGAGGGAAAGCCAACAGCTGGGGGCTGATGATTATAGTCTGGGAAGGGGGTAATAAACATAGAGCTTTCCAGGCTATTAATATCAGCTCACAGCAGTTTATTTAGCGTTTATTGGCTATTAACTGACTCCCCTCCCAAAAAATAATGTGGGGTCTCCTCTGTTATTAATAACCTGCAAAGGCTAGGCAGACAGCTGCAGGCTGATATTAATAGCTTTGGAAAGGGCCATGAATATTGGCCCCCTGCACAACTTAAAACATCAGACCTCAGCTGCCCCAGAAATGGCGCATCTATTAGATGCGCCAATTCTGGCTCTTGACCTCGGCTCTTCCCACTTGCCCTGGTGCGGTGTCAAGTGGAGTAATATTATTGGCGTTGATGTCAGCTGTTTTATGGCCACTGACATAAAGCCAAGGGATTAGGAATGGACTAACCAAATAGTCAGATGTAATAAAGGCAAACACAGAGTAAAGTCCTTTAATTGATATAAAACTGCCTGACCTTCTTCTTTTATCCATTTTATTAATATTCAAAGAAAAATTAAAAAACAAAAAACAAATCCTCAGTAGTGACCAGTGCTGTGGAGTCTGAGTCAGAGGTTCTCTTACCGAATCCACAGCCCTGTTTAACACTAAGTTACACTAAGATTTGCAACAGTAAATCTCCAGTCACCATTTGAATTATTTTTGTACGACATCATGAGGACCACCTCTCGTGGCAGCCTTGTTCCACTCATTGATCACCCTTCGTGGCAGCCTTGTTCCACTCATTGATCACCCTTCGTGGCAGCCTTGTTCCACTCATTGATCACCCTGTCAAAGTTTTTTCTAATATCTAATCTGCATCTTCTCCCTTTCAGTTTCATTCCATTGCTTCTGGTGTTTCTATGTGCAAATCAGAATAAGGATGATTCCTCTATACTGTGACATCCCTTCAAATATTTGTAGACAGCTATTAAGTCTCCTCTTAGCTTTCTGTTTTGTAAGCTAATCATTCTCAGATCCTTTTAACCTTTACCAAATTAATCAATTCTCACTGGACATGTTTACACTGAACCAGGATTGAGAACTTCTTGCTCTCTTTGTTTTGGTGGCCTCAAGGCTCTGTCCTGGGACCCCTAGTCTCCTTCATCTACGCATTTGATCTGCGACAGTTCATAGAATTCCGTATCCCTTAGTACCACATTGGTGATGGTGACAAATTTACCTTCATAACAGCTATCATAGAAAAAAATTTAAAAAAAGAAAAAACTCACACCACAAGATATGGCCTTCCCAAAACCTTGTCTGATGACATATGCACATATAGCAGGATGCAGCAGGCCCCCACTAATAAAGGCAAGGGGCAGCACAGGTGCATGCTACTGATGAAACAACCACCCCACACCTACCAGACCATGGAGGGGTTGGCTGTAGGAAAAATGCACATAGATAAGGCTTGCATAGGACGCCAGTCACACATGTAAGTGTGGTGCAAAGTGTCTGGCTTGCAACCTATTAATGACTCCCATAGTATTCTCAGGCGGGCTGCTGCAGCACCATAATATGCAGCACACAGTGACAGATGCCCCAGACCAAGCCAACAAAAAGAGGCCTGGCTGCATCCTGCAAAAAATGATAGGATAAGTGTAAAAAATTAATGCATGCAATGAGTACATTAAATGAGGTATTGGTTAATATTTTGGCCAAAATAGATAGAGCCTGCAAGCCTCATCAAGGCTCCTCATAATTTGCAGGTCCCTAACACTAATATCAAAACAGATAACATAGAAAAAATTAAAAAAAAAACTCATACCACAAGATATGGCCTTCCCAAAACCCTGTCTGATGACAAATGCACATATAGCAGGATGCAGTGGGCCCTCCACTCATAAAGGCAAGGGGCAGCTCAGGTGCATGCTACTGATGAAAGAACCACTCTACACCTACCAGACCATGGAGGGGTTGGCTGCATAGTAGGAAAAATGCACACAGATAAGGCTTGCATAGGACGCCAGTCACACATGTAAGTGTGGTGCAAAATGTTGTTGATGGGATCGTACTAGGGCCATAGAATTTTTCTTTATCAACCGTGTTTATCAATGTGTTTACATGGGACGATGTGCTGCTGCTGATTTTTATGCCAGCATAAAATTCATTGTGCCCAACGGACATGCAATTTAATCATTTGTTAGGTGGGTGCTGGCCTGTTTAGGCTGGCCGATAGTTGGAAACAAGTAACATAGTAACATAGTTATTAAGGTTGAAGGGAGACTTTAAGTCCATCTAGTTCAACCCATATCCTATCCTAACTTGCCCTAACATGTTGATCCAGAGGAAGGCAAAAAAACCCATGTGGCAACAGTAAGCTTCACATTGGGGAAAAAAATTCCTTCCTGACCCCACATACGGCAATCAGACTAGCTCCCTGGATCAACGCAATATTAAGGAAACTAGTGTATATACCCTGTAACATTATACTTTTCAAGAAAGGCATCCAGTCCCTTCTTAAATTTTAGTAGTGAATCACTCATTACAACATCATATGGCAGAGAGTTCCATAGTCTCACTGCTCTTACAGTAAAGAATCCGCGTCTGTGAGTATGCTTAAACCTTCTTTCCTCCAGACGTAGAGGATGCCCCCTTGTCCCCGTCACAGGTCTAAGAGTAAAAAGATCATTAGAATGGTCTTTGTATTATAAAGAAATGCTTATTCTGAATGGGCTATTGGTTTTCAAAGGAAGAAAACTGATTTTAGCATCTTCCTTCGCCCTCCCTTCCCAACTCGCATGTCACTCAACACCACCCCCAACATCAAAACTATTAATTGCAATTCTCAAACTTTCCCCAGTGTCACAATGTCTGCCGATTTGGGAATAGCCTTTAATTCTGCCCCTGCTTTCCAACTGCCAATCTAACCTTTTGCTCCTCCTGCTGTCTCCAACATGGAGATATTGGAGAAATTGCTCAAGCCCACCCTTTTTCTCAACCTTGAGTCCACAAATATGCTAGTGTGTGCGCTCCTCATCTCTTGCCTAGAGTACTGCAGCAATCTTCTCTATGGCCACCAATCCATCCTCGGCTCTGCTGCTCATTCCACCTCCACCAATGTCTATACTGGCTCCATAGTTTCCAATATTAATAGTGGTCTATAAGGCTATCAAACACACAACTGACATGCAAATCCCACCCCATTTCCTGGGACTTGCTAGCAGAACTAATCATTCCTCCTTCTCTTGTAGGTACTAAGCCCTAGCAGGCAGGGCCTCTCCTCCTCTGTGCTTTGTCACTAATTTCCATCATATTTCCTGTGATTTATTTTTGTCCTCAGTCATACACTTTATCAGGTGTGCAGCACCATTGAATTATTGGTTCTTTAAAACAAGAATATTAGTCTTAAATGGGGCTTCTAAGGCAATTATTTTAACAGTAGTTTATTGCAAAAAGTAGACTTGGGTGCCCCAAAGAAAATCTGCTTACATTTTAGTGGTGACGGTTTAAATGATGTGCAAAAATCTACATAACATTTAACACAGATGTCCTTATAGAAGATTGTTTTCTAATGGAGAAAAATAGTGGAGTATGTTCTATTAACACAAATAAAATGCCATTCAGCCAGTAAAGATATTATTAGTTATTTAAAATATTAAAGAGAATCTGTCATCTGATTCTTGCTGCCTGAACCACGCGCAGCTTGAATTAGAGTCGGGCTGCAATAATGAACAGTTAGTTTTTTTTGGTGAGCTCCAAAACATACAATAATACCGCTAAAAATAATCTTTTATTATACTTATTAAAAAATAAACCAACAAACACATATAATGCCTAGCCAGGCAAGAAACTAGAGTAGTGACCTACAAAATAAACACCTGCTCATATGTCAACGGAGTGTCCACGACGGGTGTGTGTAATCACCCTAGTAAACCCTAGACTAAAATTGACTAACTGCGGAGGTTGGCACCCTATCTTGAATGCAAATTGGCGGCTCACCTTCTTATAATCCCTATAAGTCCCTACTCCCCACTGAGAACTTCATTGAAAATGATTACCTCCAAGGAAGGCAAGCAAAAAACGGAAAAATAGTCCACTTTCATCAAAGAGGTTATCTCACAAAAGATAAACACACAACATATATGTCCCCAAGGGGGAGGGAGCTGTTTGATGGAACAGGGGTTAAATATAGAGGGATAAGAGTGAAAAAGTATATGATGTCAGCAAATACACCAAGTGCCAACCATCTAATTGGCATTTAGAAACGAAATAATCCAAAATTACATCTCAATAATCATTAGCATGGCATAGTCAGACAGTCAGTAATCCAAAAAAAATTAATTTTGTTGGGCATGGGGTGTGTTGGTGGTTAGAACTAGTTGTAACTCACCCTCCAAAATCCCTAGTCAAAGAGTCCCTTCCTATTTGCGGAGGTTGGCACCCTAAACTTGTACACAAATGGGCGCCCCCGCTCACCCTCACTAACCCTTTTACCTCTCCCTCCAACAATAACGCACAATAAATTGGGATTTGTATAGACATAAAGTGTGTGTGGGTGTAGGGGGTGCAAGGAATATAGGGCTTTAATGAAAAAACTCCCGATCTATTCTGTTAATGGTGCAAACTATAAATATCAAAAGATAAATGGAATCATGCAAATATTCATAAAAAAGGGTAACTATCCTGTTTTTTTTTTTTTAGCATATATACATATCAGCAGATGTATATATACTACTAAGTCGTGGTTCCAGTAATCACCATGATAGTGTCTTAGCAGTATCCACAACCTGTTTATTTCCTTAGCATGTCGAAATAAACCCTCCGAAAATCATTTTAAATAACATAACCACCTATTGCACAATGCCCGAAGTTCAATGACACGCATAATCAAAATCAATGATAACTGATAAACTTATCGGATATGTTCATATAAATGCAAAATCAGCCTCGCATCTAGTTTTTGTAAGTTATGTATGTTTTGCTCTTAAATGCTGTAGCCGGTCAGGGAAAATGTATCTTGGCTGAGAAGTCCAAGGCTGGTCTCCAGCTGCTTCTCCCGACCCTGTTCCCTATGTGTGCGCATAGGGAGAGAACTGTCAGTCAAAGGGATCAGGACACGGAGAAGCCACCAGAGATGGACCTTGGACTTTTTAGCCGAGACTTCTAGTCCCCAGCTGACTTTTTACAGTACCGTGTATTTTCACTGAAAAACTGCAGTATTTCAGTGTAAGATTTGAGTTGGGCAGCATGAATTCGATGACAGGTTCCCTTTAAGAATCGCTGATTTTTAATCTAAAATGTTGACTACAAATCACTTGAACAGTTGTTTTTTATTTTAATACTACGGTAAAGTCTCTTGATTATATTCCTTTTTCTCTACCCAATTTCTAGGATGGAATTTGCTATTGAAAAGCTGAAAAGAACAGGGAGCCAAAAAGGAACTTTCATTCTTCGCTGCAGCCCTAAAGAATTTAACAAGTACTTCCTGACATTTGCATTAGAGGTAATGCGATATAGAACGCTCATACAAGAAGTACACCTTCGTACTTGGATGGGTTTTTACGCTGTAGTAATCATTAAATCATGACATTTTTCAGGCGGGAAAATGCGCCAAGTTTTTCAAGAGGACGACGATTAAGGAAACACCAGAGTTATTTTTTACTAAAGTATATCCGTATTAATATTTTTAGTCTCCTTCTGAGTGATTTTTTTGGTTGATACCATTTTTTTCCCATTGTTTTGGAGGCTTTTTTTTTTTTTTACTGGCATTTCTGAGCAATTTTTTTTATTACATTCAACAGTGAAAAAAACGCTAGTGGTTTTTCTAGAAAAACCGCTGGCAGGACGCTCAAAAAGCCTAAGTGTTTTGCAGGTGTCTTTTGACCCTCCCTATTGACTTCTATTATAAAGTGTAGAGTGCCTTCAGAACAGAAAATTCCTGAAGAATTGTCAGCTCACTTATTTTAACTTCTTGGCGTTTGTGGAAGCCTGAAGTGCTTAAAAGACATCGAAAGGCTGAACATATTAACAGCAAGTTATTCTTACATAGAAATGTATGGTATATGTTCATTCTTTGGATTGAACCCATCTGAAAAAGATGTTGTGTGCACATACCCTCAGAAGTGCATAGCTCCTATCTGAGAATAAAGTACAAATTCAGTAGAAATCCTATTCTTTTTTTTTTTTTTTTTTAAATTCCACCCATACTGTGCGGTGTGTGCGAGCACTCAGGCAAGTGCTCTGCTCTTCTGCCTCCTAAGCTGCGTACGTCTAAGAAATCTTTTAAACATTTAGTGAGGGCCTTGCGACCCAGACACCTCCAATCTAGCCCAGAATTAAAGAGCTTAAAACATCCCAGTCATGTGCAGGTCTACAATTTTGTCCTTAGACAGCTATTTGGTTTTGGCCATAGTGAAGAGGTTGGAGTTTGATTGATTGTGTGGACAGGTGTCTTTTATACAGGTAACAAGTTAATACAGGTAATGAGTGCAGAGTAGGAGGACTTCTTAAAGTAAAACTAACAGGTCTGTGAGAGCCAGAATTCTTGCTGGTTGGTAGGTGATCAAATACTTATTTCATGCAATAAAATGCAAACTTCTTATGTAAAAATCATACCGTGTGATTTTCTGGGTTTTATTTTGAGATTCTGTCTCTCACAGTTGAAGTGTACCTATTACAGACATCTCCATTCTATTTGGGTGGGAAAACGTGCAAAATCAGCAGTGTATCAAATACCGTACTTATTTCCCCCAGTGTATTTTTACATATCTATATACACGGAGTGTGTGTACAGTGGGTACAGAAAGTATTCAGACCCCTTTAAATTTTTCACCCTGTTTCATTGCCGCCATTTGGTAAATTCAAAAAAGATCATTTTTTTCTCTCATTAATGTACACTCTGCACCCCATCTTGACTGAAAAAAAAAACAGAAATGAAGAAATTTTAGTAAATTTATTAAAAAAAGAAAAACTGAAATATCATATGGTCATAAGTATTCAGATCCTTTGTTCCGTATTGAGTAGAAGCACCCTTTTGAGCTAGTACAGCCATGAGTCTTCTTGGGAATGATGCAACAAGTTTTTGACACCTGGGTTTGGGGATCCTCCTCCATTCTTCCTTGCAGACCCTCTCTAGTTCTGTCAGGTTGGATGGTGAACATTGGTGGACAGCCATTTTCAGGTCTCTCCAGAGATGCTCAATTAGGTTTAGGTCAGGGCTCTGGCGGGGCAAGTCAAGAATGGTCACAGAGTTGTTCTGAAGCCGCTCCATTATTATTTTAGCTGTGTGATTAGGGTCATTGTCTTGTTGGAAGGTGAACCTTCGGCCAAGACAGGTACAGAGCACTCTGGAAGAGGTTTTCATCCAGGATAACTCTGTTCTTGGCCGCATTCATGATTCCTTCAATTGCAACCAGTCGTCCAGTCCCTGCAGCTGAAAAACACCTCCAAAGCATGATGTTGACACCACCATGTTTCACTGTTGGGATTGTATTGGACAGGTGATGAGCAGTGCCTGGTTTTCTCCACACATACCCCTTGGAATTATCACCAAAAAGTTCTATCTTTGTCTTATCAGACCAGAGAATATAATTTCTCATAGTCTGGGAGTCCTTCATGTGTTTCTTAGCAAACTCTATGTGGGCTTTCATATGTCTGGCACTGAGGAGAGGCTTCCATCGGGCCACTCTGCCATAAAGGCCCGACTGGTGAAGGGCTGCAGTGATAGGTGACTTTGTGGAACTTTCTCCCATCTCCCTACTGTGGCGCTCAACCACAGTGATCTTGAGGTTCTCTCGTACCTCTCTCACCCAGGCTCTTCTCCCACAATTGCTCAGTTTGGCTGGACGGCCAGGTCTAGGAAGACTTCTGGTGGTCCCAAACTTGTTCCATTTAAGGATTTTGGAGGCCACTGTGCTCTTAGAAACCTTGAGTACTGCAGAAATTCCTTTGTAACCTTGGCCAGATGTGTGCCTTGCCATTATTCTGTCTCTGAGCTCTTTGACCAGTTCCTTTGACCTCATGATTCTCATTTGGTCTGCCATGCACTGTGAGCTGTGAGCTCTTATATAGACAGGTGTGTGCCTTTACAAATCAAGTTCTATCAGTTTAATTAAACACAGCTGGACGCTAATGAAGGAGTAGAACCATCTCAAGGAGGATCACAAGGAAATGGACAGCATTTGACTTAAATATGAGTGTCTGAGCAAAGGGTCTGAATACTTATGATATTTCAGTTTTTCTTTTGTAATAAATTTGCAAAAATTTCTACATTTCTGTTTTTTCTCAGTCAAGATGGGGTGCAGAATGTACATTAATGAGAATAAAATGAACTTTTTTGAATTTACCAAATGGCTGCAATGGAACAAAGAGTGAAATATTTAAAGGGGTCTGAATAATATATATCTATATCACTTTTTACAATTATTGTGTTGATGTATGGTAAAACATTATCCTGTGTGACACACCAACACAGGCTGATGATAGGGCAAGTTCTAGTGTGGAATAACAGTAAGCTTATACAGAGAGGTTGGGGGAGAAGTAACATTCTAGATCCCTATGACAGACTGCCTATCTGTTACAAATTGAAGTTTGTGTTATTGAGGAGCACTTATTGATCAAGGCACAGTAAGGCCTTACTGTGACGATTAAAGGATTGATAGGATCTGCAGTTTATCCCTGTTCAACAGTGTAGAAAACATGGCCCTGAAAAGTAAGCTTAAGGGCCCGTTACACATAGCGATATCGCTAGCAATATCGCTGTAACGTCACTGGTTTTTTTACGTAGCAGCGATATTGCTAGCGATATCGCTACATGTGATACCTCCGACCGGCTCCCCCGCTGTCTGTCGCTGATCGCGCGAGAACGTCCTGGACCATTTCTCGTCGGGCGCTTCCTGCTGGGCTTCCTGTGGCACCGACGAGCGATGCGTGGACGCGGGCGGAGGACTTCAGGATCGCTGCGTCTGACAGGTAAGTAGCGACCCCCGACTGCTGCTATGTCGCTGGTGAGATCTGCCTGTTTGGCAGCTCACTAGTGACCACTTAGCGATGTACCAGCGATCCATGTCGGGATCACTGGTGCATCGCTTAGTGTAACGGTACCCTGAGCCCTTTAATGATCGCTGTAGAAAGCATCTTAAGAGTCATTAAGATGTTAATATTTACAGAACACTGTAACATTTTCACTGGATCACCACCACAGGTATCCATCTGCAGCATGGTACAGACCAGATTTTCCTTTATGTTCTCTCAGTGCAATCTGGCAAAGTCTGCTCACTCCATTCAGTGAATTCAAACAATACTCATAAGCTGATTACTTGCCCTTTTACCATGTTATACCTAAGTCACTGTACTTTACTTAGAAAAATTTGCAATTATTTTTTTTTTTTTTTTTACATATTTCTGTCTTCCTTCTGTACAGCATGCTGGTGTGCCGGAGTATAAACACTGTTTGATAACAAAGACTGCGAATGGAGAATACAACCTCAAAGGAGCTAAGAAAAATTTTGGCACCCTAAAAGATTTGTTAAACTGCTATCAAAAAGAAACCGTCCGGTCAGATGGCATAATATTCCAATTTACTCGATGTTGCCCTCCTAAACCGAAAGGTCTGAAATAGTGTTTTGTTTTTTTATGCCGAATAAACTTGAAATCGAACATTAGGCAGGCATATTGGAGCAGAAGTCAAAGATAGATCACTGTCATTTTTGTAGGCTATAAATAGTTTTTTTTTCAAGCACAAGGGGTCTGTCTAGTTAATACAAGATAGTGAAAAAGTGTTTTGTGTTCATAAGCCAGTAATTCATTTTGTATATTTGACAATATTAATTAGTTTTGTTTCAAAGTTAAATGCTGCAGATAAATAGAACATTACTTAAGATATGGAATGCAATAAAAGAATGTAATACTAAACATGCCACAACGCTGCCAACAGCTACCAATAGTTTTTGTTTCTGCAGTCTACAATCTTAGGCAGAATTGTCAGTTTGTAGAAAATGAGATTTAAGCTTCTTTTACATTTACCATGTTTTTGTGGGCCGTTTTTGCGGCCTCAATAGATTTCTATGGGGCCGCAAAATCGGCCTGCAAAAATTAGTGGGAGCGCCATGTGCCATTTGGCTGTGAGGGCCGTATTTGCAGCCGTGATAATAGATCAAACCTGCTCGATCTTTTTCACGGCTTACAGACACGGCCCCCATTGAAAATCAATGGGGCCGCGAAAACAAACGGAAGTTGTTTTTGCAGTGCACCGTCACTTCCGGTTTTGCGGATCGCCGTTTTTTTTTTCCATTACTTCTTCCATAGCATTGGAAACATGGAAAACGGCGAGCCGCAAGTTTTTCGCGGTCCGTTATTGCTGCAGACTGTGAAAATTGCAGCGATACGGCCCGCAATAACAGGCCTCAAAATACCCGGTAAGGGCAGAGACACACTGGCGTATTTTTCATCCGAGAATCGCATCGTAAAACTCGCACTGGCTGTCTGCTCTCCTGACCTGAGCTTGACAGCTGCATAGTAATCCAGCACGCTGTCATGCTCCGGTCAGGAGAGGTGCCGGCCAGTCCGTGCTATGCGATTATCGCATGATTAATACGGCAGTGTGACTCCAGCCTAAGTGTAAAAGAAGCCTTAAAAAGAACCTGCCTAGATACATCAATGCTTTTAAACTGCTTTTTCACACCAGTTTCTACTGCCAAAATGGAAGGAGCTGGTGCGGGACAGGGAGTTTAATTCATGTCCCTACTCCAGAAATATTACTCCAGTCCCCAACTGGGCTAAGATTTGTTGTGAGGAGCATGACACTTGTCAGATGTCCTTAATGAATCAGAAATGTCTCCCAGTACGCCCCCTTATCAAAATCGTTATGCCCACAGTTCTTGGTTGATCGAGGCTTGAGTTTTTAAGGTGGCATTTAAAAGCATGAGGGGACCTGATTCTTGTTGTCGCTGTATGCTAACTAGCTGTAAGTAGTCAACGGTGTGCAGATATAGCTTTGTAAAGTCAACCTGTGAATGCCTTATCCCCAGCTATAGCTCAGGGAACATCAACCAAGTCATAAAGGGCATAGATAATGCTCGCACTTCCCTGAAAATAAGACAGGGTCTTATATTATTTTTTTGTCCGACAAATGCGCTAGGGCTTATTTTCAGGAATGTTGTATTTTTTTTTCCTTTAACAATAATCCACATTTATTCTTTCACAAAATAACATTTATTCAAATACAATTATATCATCACAATCTCATAACTCCAAATCCTGAAATTCATTATGAATTTCTTAAGATCCTATGGTATTTCCTTTTTTCCATGTACAACATACAGTATAGTGTTCTGGCAGTTACCGCATCCATATACAGTACATGTAAAAAAGTTAAGCAGATCGACGGTATTCACAAACTAGATATAGCCATGAATAAATGATAAAGTACTCTTCTTGTTTTATCATACTTAATACAGGTAATAAAGATATATTTTTATAAATCATCAAATGATGTACATCCATGAATAAATACTCAAATTAGGGTTGTTATAGTAATTTCATGTTCATACCTTTCCCTATTTATTTGTTGTATGTGGTGCAATACAGAAAAACAGTGAGCGTATATATTGAAACTCTGCTTTTACTAGGTCACCAAAATGAAAAAGAAGGTCTGCCTAAAAAAGGGAGAAGTGGCTTCAACTAGTGTATATAACCGTTTTCAGAAGGCAGAGGCCCACAATTTGAAAATTAAAATGCTAGAGTTAAAGAAAAAAAAAGTTCAAATCGCCAAAAGCTCCCACCCCCACAAGGGCAGTCCACAACTAGCCCTAATAGAGAGGCCCTGCACTCTCCCTCTGTGCATTTTGACATGTTTCTTCCCTTGATAGTCTTTAGGGGACCTGTAGCACAAGTAGGTAATTAGTGCAGAGTAGAGTGGGTCACTCCTGTCTGTCTAATCCTGGAGGATCTTGGGCCTCCACCTTATGCCAAAGGTCATATACTCTAGTTGGAGCTCCTTTTCAGGCAGCACTTCTTTTTCATTTTAGTGACCTAGTAGAAGTGACGTTTTAATATAAACTCTCAGATTCTGCTGTATTGTACCTGACATTGTGAGATCCTATGTATTTTGAGGTGGGCATTTATTCCCACTCAATTGCTTATTCTCCGTTGTATAAGATGCTATCTATTGGCTAAATATATACAGTATTTATATTTTTACTATCTGTTTACCCCCAAAAGAAAGCAGACATCCACCAAAAGAATCGCACTTGCCAGACCCTAAACAATAGAGTTGACAAGTGAATGGGCTCTCGCATGCAAATCTCCTTCGTCCATGCATTCCAGAGCGGATGGCTCCCCCTGCTGTCCGGAAGCAGTATCACTCGAGTGGAGTTGATGAGAGCGGAGTGATACTGCTGTGTGTGGTTATACTGGGACGCGATATGTGGGTTTTTGTACTGCAGTGCAGTATAGCTGTAATAGTGAAAGGACCTGACAGCGACGCAGATGTCTGTGCGAGAGCCCATCGGCACTTGTTGCCAGCTGTAATTGTTTTTTTGTGTCTGCTTTCTTTAATTAAGGGTCCTGCTCTGTTCTTTAAGCTGCCAAGACACTTCCTCATTGAACCGCAGCTGAGGCTTATTTTTGAGTGCTTGTATTTCAAGCCTACTCCAAAAAGTGGGGGGACATTGTGTGTGAACAGCTTGACTTCGCTGCACCTCCTTCACTAGGAATACATGAACTTTAGGCTTTAATACTGCAAATAAATTTATTATGTGAAAAATATTGATTGATCAAATACCACCATAGTCATGAGAACAGGTACTCAGGCATGCACCCTGATGCTCCACTCATTGTGTTTAAAACTTAAAAAGATGGCCGAGTTCCCTACTCTATCCATCAGTGTCATAGACAATGAATGGCGTGGCATTCAAATAGGGGACACTGAACACTTGTTCTCATGAGCACTGACCTCTGCGATCAGATGCTGTTTTGCAGTTAGGCAATAGCGTTGTCACATAAACATGACTTCTTTATCCTCTTTCTGACATTGAGCGTAATAGTTTGCCGATGCCAGACTCTCTCTGGTGCGGGCTCTGACGCTGAGCCCACACCTTTCTGGGCACATGAAAGCTAATCTATACAGCTGACATGTGCCTGCAACAGCCGCAGGTGGAATCGCAATCCACCCGCAGCTGTTAACTAGTTAAATGACACTGTCAATCTTAGACAGCGGCATTTAACTTGCGCTTACCAGAAGCGCATCCCGCCCAACGGTGACCCCGTCACATGATTGCAGGTCACCAATGGGTCGGCATGACAACCAGAGGTCTCCAGCAGACCTCTATGGTTGCCATTGCCAGATTGCTATGAGCGCCACCCTGTGGTCGGCGCTCATAGCATGTGAGCATTTCTGCTACACACAGGCGATCTGAATAAGAAAGTGAATAAATATTTTTTTTATATGTATTTTAGTACAGCATACTTACCTTGTATAACTTCTGTCTTTTATAGAAAAATCAAACTTGATTATCTTCAGAAGCAACAAGGATTCAGACATGCCTTCATCTCCCTCCTTACATCGACACAATAATGTCAGTCAAATGGTCTTTCACAAGATTAGGAGCGAAGACTTGACTTATGTATGTTACTCCGAAGAGACACCGTTATATACAGTGAATACTATCCTGTTCATTGTTATATGCATTTATTTAAATAAGACTTAAAGTGGTATTCCCATCTCCAAGATCGTATCCCAATATGTAGTAGGTGTAATAATAATAGCAAATACGTGAGTATGGAAAGTATTCAGACCCCTTTAAATTTTTAATTCTTTGTTTCATTGCATCCATTCATTTTTCTCTCATTAATGTACACTCTGCACCCCATCTTGACTGAAAAAAGCAGAAATGTAGAAATTTTTGCAAATTTATTAAAAAAAGAAAAACTGAAATATCACCTGGTCATAAGTATTCAGACCCTTTGCTCAGTATTGAGTAGAAGCACACTTTTGAGCTAGTACAGCCATGAGTTTTCTTGGGAAAGATGCAACAAGTTTTTTACACCTGGATTTGGGGATCCTCTGCCATTTTTCCTTGCAGATCCTCTCCAGTTCCATCAGGTTGGACGGTGAATGTTGGTGGCCAGGTGTAGCCGAGACCCCAGAGAACATGATTCGGGTTGGTTTTTACCAACCCCACTTTTGCAATCGCCGTTATTAACCGTATAACGGCGACCGCCCAAAAAAATAGGCCGATGTGCCATTTAATTTCTCTCTCCTCTTATGTGACCGCACATCAGAGGAGAGAGAAATAAGGTCCCTGATCGCCCCCCGGTACCTCCCGGAGGACCTCGGCGCATGTGCTTCCACTCCATGGGTGCCGCTATCTTCTTGCTGGAAGAAAATGGCGGGTGCAGTGTGCCCGCCGAGATCTGCCAGCCGGTACCCAGCAACAACAAGGATATTTTTCCTATTGGTTCATTTTAGACACTGTGATAGACCCTATGACAGTGATCAAAATGAAAAAAAAAAAAAAAAAAAAGTAAATACCCCCCCCTTTATCACCCCCATAGGTAGGGAAAATAATGAAATAAAGAAAATATATTTATTTTTTATTTTTCCATTAGGGTTGGGATTAGGGTTAGGGGGTGTGTTGGGGTTAGGATTGGAGCTAGGATTGAGGGGTTCCACTGTTTAGGCACATCAGGTCAAATTGTGCTCCCTCCCTTCCGAGCCCCGACGTGTGCACAGTGGTTTACCCCAACATATGGGGCATCAGCGTACTCAGGACAAATTGCACACCAACTTTGGGGGTCTATGTTCTCCTGATACCCTTGGGAAAATAAAAAAAATTGGGGGCTAAAAAATCATTTTTGTGGAAAAAAAAAATGATTTTTATTTTCACGGCTCTGCGTTATAAACTTCTGTGAAGCACTTGGGGGTTGAAAGTGCTCCCCACACATCGAGATAAGCTCCTTGGGGGTCTAGTTTCCAAAATGGGTTCACTTGTGGTGGGTTTTTACTGTTTAGGCCCATCAAGGGCTCTGCAAACGCAACATGCCCACAGAACATTCCATCAAAATATGCATTCCAAAACGGCGCTCCTTCCCTTCCGAGCTCTCCCATGTGCCCAAACAGTGGTTCCTCCCACGTATGGGGTATCAGTGTACTCAGGAAAAATTGCACAACAACTTTTGTGGTCCAATTTCTCCTGTTAGCCTTGTGAAAATAAAAAATAGCGGGCTAAAAAATCATTTTTGAGGAATAAAAATTATTTTTTATTTTCACTGCTCTGCGATATAAACTTCTGTGAAGCACTTGGGGGTTCAAAGTGCTCACCACACATCTAGATAAGTTCCTTAAGGGGTCTAGTTGTTTCCAAAATGGTGTCACTTTTGGGGGGTTTCCACTGTTTAGGCACATCAGGGGCTCTCCAAACGCGACATGGCATCCAATCTCAATTCCAGCCAATTCTGCATTGAAAAAGTCAGTCAGCGCTCCTTCCCTTCTGAGCTTTGACCGTGTGCCCAAACAGTGGTTTACCCCCACATATGGGGTATGGGCGTACTCAGGACAAATTGCAAAACAACTTTGGGTGTCTAATGTCTCCTGTTACCCTTGGGAAAATAAGAAGTTGGGACGAAAAGGTCATTTTTTGTGGAAAAAATATGATTTTTTTATTTCACGGCTCTACGTTATAAACTTCTGTGAAGCACTTGGAGGTTCAAAGTACTCACCACACATCTATGTAAGTTCCTTAAGGGGTATAGTTTTCCAAAATGGTGTCACTTGTTGGGGGTTTCCACTGTTTATGCACATCAGAGGCTCTCCAAACACAACATGGCGTCCGATCTTAATTCCAGCCAATTCTGCATTGTAAAAGTCAAATGGCGCTCCTTCCGTTCCAAGCCCTGCCATGCACCCAAACAGTTTACCCCCACATATGGGGTATCGGTGTATTCAGGAGAAATTGCGCAACAAATTTTGTGGTTCTGTGGAAATAAAAAAAATTTGTTTCTGAAGTAAAATGTTTGTAAAAAAAAAAAAAAAGTTAAATGTTAATTTTTTTCCTTCCACATTGCTTCAGTTCGTGTGAAGCACGTAAAGGGTTAATAAACTTCTTGAATGTGGTTTTGAGCACCTTGAGGGGTGCAGTTTTTAGAATGGTGTCACTTTTGGGTATTTTCTGTAATATTGACCTCTAAAAGTGACTTCAAATGTGAGGTCGGTCCCTAAAAGAAATGGTTTTGTAAATTTTGTTGTAATAATTAGAAATCGCTGGTCAAATTTTAACCCCTATAACTTCCTAACAAAAAAAATTTTGGTTCCAAAATTGTGCTCATGTAAAGCAGACATGTGGGAAATGTTATTTATTAAGTATTTTTTGTGACATATCTCTCTGATTTAAGGGCATAAAAATTAAAAGTTTGAAAATTGCAAAATTTTTAAATTTTTTGCTGTGTTTCTGTTTTTTTTCCATAAATAAACGCAAGTCGTATGGAATAAATTTTACCACTAACATGAAGTAAAATGTCAGAGTTCCATAGTTATAACCTCATAAAGTGACAGTTGTCAGAATTGTAAAAATTGGCCTGGTCATTAAGCTGCAAATTGGCTCTGAGTTAAGCTACTGCACTGCCCATCCGCCTGTGAAACTCCCCTCAAACAATATGCCACAGGTAGTAATATAAAACGAAAACTAGAATAGGGAAAATGGTAGGGAATTTTATAATAAAGCAAGTGACAAAAATGTTTGAGGTTAAAGATAGATATTTATAAGCAAAATTATAGGTATCGAATAACCCTTTTAAGGCTGTGTGCCCACGTTGCCTTTTTTTTATGTCTTTCCGACGTGTTTTTGCCGCAGAAGAAACACTTAAACGCTAATAAAGCGCAATCCCATGGGATTCCGCAGTTGCTGTGCCCATCCTGCGGATTTTTCAGCTGCGGAATCGCGGTGATTCCGCCACCTTAGGATTGCGTTGAAACGCTCACTTTACGCATGTGGCTATGCCCACCATGCGTTCAGTGAGCGCTTCATGTGCGGATGGTACCCAGGATCTGGAAGAGAGGAGACTCTCCTCCATGCCCTGGGTACCATATTCCTGTTAAAAGTAATAAAAAATAGAGATATACTTACCCTCCATTGGCCCCCGGAATCCTGCCGCCCCTCATGGTGCTGCTGGCAACTTACGTAGCAGTCTCGCGTGATGCTATGTCATCAGAGGTCATTCGCACAATGCATCCCTGGGAACGGAAGTTGCCGGTAGCACCAATGAGGACCAGGAGGACTCCGGGGGCCGACGGAGGGTAAGTATATCTCTATTTTTTATTATTTTTATTATTTTTAACATTCTATCTTTTACTATTGATGCTGTATAGGCAGCATCAATATTAAAAAGTTGGTCACACTTGTCAAGCACTATGCTTGACAAGTGTAACCAACCTGTCAATCGCTTTTCCAAGCGTTACTTCAAATTACTTGTAAAAGCGCTAGCATTCTGCAAGCTAAAAATGCTTGCAAAACGCTTGTATTTTGCAGGAAAATGCATGTGAATTCCTCATGTGTTTTACCCGCGACAGGGAGTTGCGGAAATGCTGCGGACATTTCCGCAGCATTTCTGCAACGTGAGCACATAGCCTTAGGGTTTACCTTGTATATAGACTGTGGTTGATGATACAGAAAGTTATTGCGAACAGGGCCATCTTTCCTCTTGGTATTTGTTATGATCTATGTGATTATTGTTATGCTGTAATGTCTATTGTCTGTACAAGTCCCCTCCGAAATGTAAAGTGCTGCGGAATGTGTCAGCGCTATAGAAATAAAATGTATTATTATTATTGACTTCTGAAGAGAAGGGAGCATCAGAATATGAAGAATGCGGTTATGAGGGTTAAATGTTCGGCTGCTTATTACTTGATGGATTTTCTTAATTATTATATAAACAAAAGTTAAACAAGTTTCTAACATAAATTCTGTTTATATACTACTACTATTTTAAAGGGAGTCTGTCACCTCTAAAATACACATTAAACTACCCTTTTGGCTGTTGGCGTGACCATGAGCTCAGTGCCATGTAACGCCACCTCAATTTGATTTCTGACTGACAGCGTTCACTTACCCAAAGCAAGGGCTTCCTAAACGTAATCTGTGGGACACTGACACTTAAGGTGTCCACAAAGTGTGGGTACGGGCACGCTCCTGTCTGCAATCACTGTTCACTACACAGATACACCCAAAAGATGGATATGCCCACTGTTATAGTTCAAAGTAATTTGTATTTCTTTCTTACATGACTTTTTATTTGGTTACGTTCAGTCGTTGTCTGATTGATGATTGAGGAAATGTATTGTTACCATTTATATGCTAACAAGACCATCCCTTCCACCACAATGTGTCATTCCCCCATGTATGTTAAACACAGATGTGATGATTCTTGTCAGTGATATAAACTGTTTCATTAGCAATAATCTTCTACCTATTGTATTTTTCTTAGTTGTTGGAGGTAAATACAACAATCTTATAGTTTACTATTGGGCACAAAAAATGCATGGGAGGCTAGGCAAATCCATGCTTTTAGCTTACAATGGGATATTTCATTCATATAGTAGGAAATACTTGTATATGCCTCTGGAGTACTCTATTCGGGTATGCCCATCTGATATACTTCTAGCATATCTACGGGATGTTAAGTAAATGTATAGTAGATGTGGGTCTCACCATTGGGGCATGTACAGTTGTGGCCAAAAGTATTGACACCTCTGCAATTCTGTCAGATAATACTCAGTTTCTTCCTGAAAATGATTGCAAACACAAATTCTTTGGTATTATTATCTTCATTTAATTTGTCTTAAATGAAAAAACACAAAAGAGAATGAAGCAAAAAGCAAAACATTGATCATTCCACACAAAACTCCAAAAATGGGCCAGACAAAAGTATTGGCACCCTCAGCCTAATACTTGGTTGCACAACCTTTATCCAAAATAACTGCGACCAACCGCTTCCGGTAACCATCAATGAGTTTCTTACAATGCTCTGCTGGAATTTTAGACCATTCTTCTTTGGCAAACTGCTCCAGGTCCCTGATATTTGAAGGGTGCCTTCTCCAAACTGCCATTTTTAGATCTCTCCACAGGTGTTTTATGGGATTCAGGTCTGGACTCATTGCTGGCCACCTTAGAAGTCTCCAGTGCTTTCTCTCAAACCATTTTCTAGTGCTTTTTGAAGTGTGTTTTGGGTCATTGTCCTGCTCGAAGACCTACGACCTCTGAGGGAGACCCAGCTTTCTCACACTGGGCCCTACATTATGCGGCAAAACTTGTTGGTAGTCTTCAGACTTCATAATGTCATGTACACGGTCAAGCAGTCCAGTGCCAGAGGCAGCAAAGTAACCCCAAAACATCAGGGAACCTCCGCCATGTTTGACTGTAGGGACCGTGTTCTTTTCTTTGAATGCCTCTTTTTTTCTCCTGTAAACTCTGTGTTGATGCCTTTGCCCAAAAAGCTCTACTTTTGTCTCATCTGACCAGAGAAAATTCTTCCAAAACGTTTTAGGCTTTTTCAGGTAAGTTTTGGCAAACTCCAGCCTGGCTTTTTTTATGTCTCGGGGTAAGAAATGGGGTCTTCCTGGGTCTCCTACCATACAGTCCCTTTTCATTCAGACGCCGACGGATAGTACGGGTTGACACTGTTGTACCCTCGGACTGCAGGGCAGCTTGAACTTGTTTGGATGTTAGTCGAGGTTCTTTATCCAACATCTGCACAATCTTGCGTTGAAATCTCTTGTCAATTTTTCTTTTCCGTCCACATCTAGGGAGGTTAGCCACAGTGCCATGGGCTTAAACTTCTTGATGACACTGCGCACGGTAGACACAGGAACATTCAGGTCTTTGGAGATGGACTTGTAGCCTTGAGATTGCTCATGCTTCCTCACAATTTGGTTTCTCAAGTCCTCAGACAGTTCTTTGGTCTTCTTTCTTTTCTCCATGCTCAATGTGGTACACACAAGGACACAGGACAGAGGTTGAGTCAACTTTAATCCATGTCAACTGGCTGCAAGTGTGATTTAGTTATTGCCAACACCTGTTAGGTGCCACAGGTAAGTTACAGGTGCTGTTAATTACAGAAATTAGAGAAGCATCACATGATTTTTCGAACAGTGCCAATACTTTTTTTCACCCTCTTGTTTGTTTGGTGTGGAATTATATCCAATTTGGCTTTAGGACAATTCTTTTGTGTTTTTTCATTTAAGACAAATTAATTGACGATAATAATACCAAAGAATTTGTGTTTGCAATCATTTTCAGGAAGAAACTGAGTATTATCTGACAGAATTGCAGGGGTGTCAATACTTTTGGCCACAACTGTATTGATCTTAAAGGTGTGTCTCTTATGCCCGCTGCTGTCAGTGTGGAGGTTTTCAGAATCTCTGTTTAATTTTTTATGGGAATTCTAATTACTTCTCCGCTGATAGATCCCATTCTCGAGATAATTTGAAATTTATTGGGACCCGCATCTACTATACACTTATGTGTAGGTCATAAATGTATGAAAAGAGTAAACCTCTTTAAAGGAGATTTCCCAAGAAGAAACTTGATTTTAAAGTTTATTTCAACCCCTTAACCCCCAAGGGTGGTTTGCACATTCATGACCAGGCCAATTTTTACAATTCTGACCAATGTCCCTTTATGAGGTAATAACTCTGAAACGCTTCCAAGGATCCCACTGATTCTAACATTGTTTTCTCGTGACATCTTGTACTTGATGTTAGTGGTAAAATTTAATTCAAATAACTTGCCAAGGGTAACAGAACCCTAAAAGTTATTGTGCAATTTGTCCTGAGTACGCTGATACCCCATATGTGGGTGTAGACTACTCTTTGGGCGCATGGCAGAGCTCGGAAGGGAAGCAGCGCCATTTGACTTTTTTGGCTGGAATTGGGATTGGACGCCATGCCGCGTATGGAAAGCCCCTGATGTGCCTAAACAGTGGAAACCCCCCACAAATGACACCATTTTGGAAACTAGACCCCCCAAGGAACTTATCTAGATGTGTGGTGAGCACTTTGAACCCCCGAGGGCTTCACAGAAGTTTATAACGCCCGGGCGTGAAAATAAAAATATCATATTTTTTCCACAAACATGATCTTTTAGTCCCCAAATTTTATATTTTCCCAAGGGTAACCGGAGAAGTTGGACCCCAAAAGTTGTTTTCAAATTTGTCCTGAGTACGCTGATACCCCATATGTGGGAGAAAACTACTGTATGGGCACACATCGGGGCTCGGAAAGGAAGTAGTGATGTTTTGGAATGCAGACTTTGATGGAATGGTCTGCGGGTGTCATGTCGCGTTTTGAGAGCCTCTGATGTGCCTAAACTGTTGAAACTCCCCACAAGTGACCCCATTTTGGAAACTAGACCCCCCACGGAACTTATCTAGATGTGTGGTGAGCATTTTGAACCCCCAAGTGCTTCACAGAAGTTTATAACGCCCGGGCGTGAAAATAAAAAAAATCATATATTTTTTTCCACAAAAATGATATTTTTGCCCCCAATTTTTTATTTCCCTAATGGTAACAGAAATTGGACCCCAAAAGTTCTTTTGCAATTTGTCCTCAGTAGGCTGATACCCCATATGTGGGGGTAAAACACTGTTTGGGCGCATGGCGGGCTTGGAAGGGAAGGAGCACCGTTTGACTTTTTCAACGCAGAATTGGCTGGAATTGAGATCAGACGCCATGTTGCGTTTGGGGAGCACCTGATGTGCCCAAACAGTGGAAACCCCCCAATTCTAACTCCAACCCTAACCCCAGCACTCCCCTAACCCTAATCTCAGCTATAGCCCTAACTCTAATGGGAAAATGGAAATAAAGACTTTTTTTAATGTGATTATTTTTCCCTAACTAAGGCTAGTTTCACACTTGCTTTTTTTTGCAGCGCGTTTTTCCCGCAAAAAAACACATTGAAAAAACGCATACATAAGCATACAACTGCTGCGTTTTTTTCAAGCATTTTTATGAGCATGCATGAAAAAAACGCAGCGTTTTTATGCGTTTGTATGCGTTTTTAGCGCGTTTTTACCGCGTTTGCGGTTTTTTCCAACATTTTTAGGTGGCCCCTCACACTACCCAAACCATGACTTTACTAACCCTGACCCTAACCCTAACCCTGACCCTAACCCTTAACAAAACCATACTTAACCCTAATCATGACCCTAACCCTGACCCTAATCCTTAACAAAACCATACTTAACCCTAACCCTGACCCTAACCCTGACCCTAACCCTGACCCTAACCCTTAACAAAACCATACTTAACCCTAATCCTGACCCTAACCATGACCCTAATCCTTAACAAAACCATACTTAACCCTAACCCTAACCCTGACCCTAACCCTTAACAAAACCATACTTAACCCTAATCCTGACCCTAACCATGACCCTAATCCTTAACAAAACCATACTTAACCCTAACCCTGACCCTGACCATAACCCTAACCCTAAACCCCCTTAACTAACCCTAACTCTAACCCAAACCCCTAAATTCCATGGTTTAAAAAAAAAAACGCATATGCAAAAAAACGCATACATGAGCATGCCAGTGCGCACATATGCGCATCCATAGGCTATAATGGCCATTTTTAGCGCAAAACGTGCGCATATGTGCGCATGCGCTTTTTTGCAGGGCCAAAAAATGCAACATGCTGCGTCTGGAAAATCCCAACGCACACCCCAAAAAAACGCAGCGCATGAAAATCGCATACATGCGCTGACCAGTGCGCAGGTATGCGCACCCATGTTAAATATAGGGGAAAAAACGCATGCGCAGGTGTGCGTTTTTTTCCAGCGCTAAAAAACGCAAATGTGAAACCAGCCTAAGGGGGTGATAACGGGGGGTTTTATTTACTATTTGTGGCGGGTTTTTATGTTTGGCAGCTGTCACACGCTAAAAGACGCTTTTTATTGTAAAAATAGTTTTTGTATCTCCACATTTTGAGAGCTATAATTTTTCCATATTTTGACCCACCGAGTCATGTGAGGTCTTATTTTTTGTGGGACGAGTTGACGTTTTTATTGGTACCATTTTCGGACACATGACATTTTTTGATCGCTTTTTATTCCAATTTTTGGGACGCAGAATGAACAAAAACCAGCATTTCAAGAATTTCTTTTGGGGGATGCGTTTACAACGTTCTGCGTGCGGCAAAATTGATAAGGCTGTTTTATTCTTCAGGTCAGTACGGTTACAGCGATACCTCATTTAGGTCGTTTATTTATGTTTTGTCGGTTTTATGCAATGAAAACCATTTTATATAAAAAATAATTATTTTTGCATCGCTTTATTCTGCGAGCTATAACTTTTTTATTTTTTCACTGATGACACTGTATGGCAGCTCGTTTTTTGCGGGATAAGATGACGTTTTCAGCGGTACCATGGTTATTTATATCCGTCTTTTTGATCGCGCGTTATTGCACTATTTATTCGGCGGTATGATAATAAAGCATTATTTTTGGCTTTGTTTTTTATTTTTATTTTTTAAGGGGTTCGCTAAAGGGGTTAACTAATGTACAGTTTTATAGGGCAGGTCATTACGGACACGGTGATACTAAATGTGTACTTTTATTGTTTTGTTTTGTTATATCCAAAAAATGAATTTATTAGGGAATATAAATTATTTTTACACTTTTTTTTTTTAACTTTATTATACTGTCCCATGGGGGACATAACTGTCATATGACAGATCGCTGATTTGTCACATCACAGATCGCTGTGGCAGATCAGCGAACTGTCACAGGCAGTGCTGGAGGCTTCCTCATGCAGGGTAAGAGTATACATTACAGCTTGGGATTGCAGCTAATACTTTTTGTGAGATAAAGCATTTCTTTGCCTGTTTTTTTTTTTTTTTCTAAATTTACACCAGACAAAGAATTATATGCGATCCCGTGCTGTTCTGTTTACTTTTTTGCATCCTCCCCTGCCCAGTAAATGTGGTATGATCAGACCATGTTACTGCATGGTCAGACACAGCCATTACACAATACATAACAGGGGCACATTTACAAGATTAACTCAGCACAGGAACATTTTTTTAAATATGTCCAATTGTGGAACTTATTATTCCAAGATCTATAGATTAAATGAACTTTGTTGGTGAACAAACCGCTTTAAGTCTATGGTTAGCTTTAGGAGATGCATATTAACATGAATCACACATTTGGAGATGATGGGATAGTTTGTTGAGAATAGTGCCCAGTAGGGATCTTAAATTGACTTTGACATCTTTGTAGACATTTTAACACTTACATTTACATTTTCTTCATAATAGATAGAAAATCTTGGACAGGGTACTTTTACTAAGATTTTTCGAGGAAAGCGGGAGGAAATTGGAGACTACAATCAAATTCATGAAACAGAAGTTCTTCTCAAAGTCTTGGATAAGTCACATCGGAACTATTCTGAGGTACAAATAGCACTTAAAATACACTGCTCAAAAAAAATAAAGGGAACACCTGAACAACACAATGTAATTCCAAGTCAATCATACTTCTGTGAAATCAGCATGTCCAGTTATGAAGCAACATTGATTGTGAATAAATTTCTCCAGCTGTTTTGTAACTGGAACAGACAACAAGTAGAAATAATAGGCAAATTAGCAAGATAATAAACGCTTTAAAGGAGTGGTTCTGCAGGGGGTGATCAAAGACCATTGTCTGTTCTCATCCTTTTTGGCTATTGGTTTGGTCACTTTTGCACTTTGTCATTGCTCTCACCCGTAGAGGTACTGTACAGCAGCATGAGGCACTGACTACAACTCACAGAAGTTGCTCAGATAGTACAGCTCATCCAGGATGGCACATCAATGTGAGCTGTGACAAGAAGGGTAGCTGTGTCTGTCAGCTCAGAGTCCAGAGTATGGACAGATACAAGGAGACATAGAGGGGGGACTGTAGGAGGGCAGCAACTCATCAGCAGGACCGCTACCTCCTCCTTTGTGCAAGGAGGAACAGGAGAATCCGTGCCAGAGCCCTGAAAAATGACCTCCAGCAGGCCACTAACATCTATGTGTCTGCTCAAACTGCCAGAAACAGACTCCATGAGGGTGGTATGAGAGCCTGACGTCTACAAGTGGGCGTTGTGCTCACTGCCCAACACCGTGCAGGGCGATTGGCATTTGCCAGATAACGCCAAGATTGGCAGATTCGACATTGGCATTGTGCTTTTCACGGATGAGAGCAGGTTCACACTGAGCACATGTGACAGACATGTGTGTGCCACTTACATAGTTTATTACATATATATATCTATCAATATTACATAGTTATTACATATTTACAATTTTACAGTTTTATGTGTTCTAAAGTTGTATTCCAATATATATATATCTATTATGTTCTATCTAAATATCTTGATTATTGTATCATAAAAATGATTAAATGTCTGATCACATTGTACTACAATAAATTTTTCACTTAAATATAAGCAATATATGTGGGACTCGTGGAGTCGGTGTAAGGGAAATTGAGAAGTCGGAGTCGCAGGTTTGGCTTACCGACTCCACAGCCCTGGAAAATATTCAAGACAGTAGAAAGTCATCCCAGCAAAATGCTCAAGACCTACAGCTCAGACTCTAAAGGCCTTAATTTAAATGTACATGATAGTACACGTAGAAGAAGACTGAACAAGTATGGCTTCTTTGAAAGGGACATGGTATCATTTCTTAAGTTTGAAAAGTTGCATCTGAACTAACCACAAGGCTTCAAGTCATTGCTTTTACAATTCTACAAGCTATTGATTCAAAGAGTGTACTTAATTCTTCACACATTGCTTCTGCATTTTGGCCTAGTTTTGGGTAAATAAATAACACTTCAATTTATTTTGTGTTGTTTTTATCTGAGGTTGTATTTACCTCATTTTAGACTTTCCAGGGACCAGATGTATTTTTTTATTATGTCTTGAAAACTACGTATAGAATTCATAGGTTGAACTTTTGATTTTCTCATGACTAAATAATTATTAAATGGTATTAACTGATTTCAGTACTTAGCAATGGTCTTGTTAGCCTTACTACAATAGGTGTACTAATTTCGTTATAATTGATATTTTACTCTTTCTTTTGCATTGATTTTCAGTCTTTCTTTGAAGCAGCAAGCATGATGAGCCAGCTGTCGTACAGACATTTGATTCTGAATTATGGAGTCTGTGTATGTGGAGATGAGAGTAAGTAGAATGTTTATTTGCTTGACTGTCCTAGCGTAAATATGTAAGGATACCAATATGGCTACATGTGTGCATTGTGACACCAAGTAGCAGCAAAGAAGCGAGAACATCCCAATAATGTGGTTTTTCAATTGTGACACAAACTGCTGTTAAAATCATTGTTTTTATTGGCACCTTCCTGTATATTGCCAGAAATGTACAATTCCAGTGAATGTATTGGATAATGGCTATTTATGCAATTCTCTAATATGTGGAGATGTATTTTTTAAATATCTGGCATAGATAGCATACTAATGTATCCTTTAATTCAAATAGTACAAAGAATATACATTCTACCCTAAAGGTTTAAAGGGAACCTGTGATATAATTCATGCTGCCCAAACTATGGGTTACTTGAATAAAAGAACAGCTCCCTCATTATGGACAGGTATGTTTCATTCTGAAACCATAGAATGTTTCATAGAAAAGCAGAGTCAAAGAAAGGACTTGAACCTCTGTGACTAATCACAGATGTATGTGTGTTGGCTACATCCTACCCACTCAGAAGACAGGTTTTTCCATATAAAAATGCGTAGGGAGAGACCTGTCAATCTGCGGAAGTGGGGCAGGGAGAAGCCGGCAGGAGCGTATCTCTTTGACTAGCTATGTTTCAGAGTAAAATCTGCATGTTTGTAATGAAGGAGCTGGTCTCTTAATCATTCTGCCTGTGGTTTGGGCAGCATGAATCCTAACTACTTCCCTTTAATCCACATGTACTGTATATGATATTTCTCAGATTACATGGATTCAGGATATCCATAGCATAAAGTTTATTCCTTCAGGCTGTAACAAAGAAACATTCATTTTTATTGATGACGGCACTTACTATAAGTCTCTGTTCACACTTCCTTATTATAGTCACATACAGTGGGGCAAAAAAGTATTTAGTCAGTCAGCAATAGTGCAAGTTCCACCACTTAAAAAGATGAGAGGCGTCTGTAATTTACATCATAGGTAGACCTCAACTATGGGAGACAAACTGAGAAAAAAAAATCCAGAAAATATGGGTTGGTCTGATTTACTGCGCCTGCGCGAATTCCGCACAGGCGCAGTGAATCATTCAGCTGATCCCGGCGGCAGATGCACGACGTGTCTACAGGCAGAGGAAGCTGGTCAGATTAAAGGGGTTTTCCCACTAACAAAAGTTCATTTTAAAAATTGTCTGTGTCTGACCGTGTACAGAGCACACCACATCTCCTGGGCAGGGGAGGAAGCAAAAGACAATACTGACATTACAGCAGGGGATCACAGAGGTTTAATTTTGTGAGGTAAAATATTTCACTGACTTTTTAAACAATATTTTGCCTCACAAAATGTATTCTTTGCAATCTCCAGCTGTAATGCCAGTATTGTATTTTGCTTCCTCCCCTGCCCAGGAGCTATAGTATATTCTGTACACGGTCAGACACAGACAATTTTTATAATGAACTTTCGTTCGTGAGAAAACCCCTTTAAAAAGCAAATATCAATGCCAACATCGTTCCTCCTAAAAAGTACGCCAATGACAATGAAAGGAAAGCAGCAAAGGCACAATGTTGAAGACAACAACGGGCAATTGAGACTCTTGAAGATCAACAGCATCGTTAGGACAAAAGCCATCATGACATTACCGCCCTCCCGATGCGATAGGGCCTCCATCTAGTTAATTCTGTAAATGACAACCTACTGTAGTATTTGTACTGTTAAGATTGGGCACTGTATTATGAGGTTGAAGTTAGTCATTTGAAATGAATCATGCATTAATAAAGAAATATATATAACCTTATGTAACCTATATAATTTTTTTCTGCTAGGTATTCTTGTACAGGAATATGCAAAATTTGGCTCTTTGGACATATACTTGAAGAAAAACAAAAACTTGGTGAATATTATGTGGAAATTGGAAGTTTCAAAACAGCTCGCGTGGGCTATGCACTTTCTTGTGAGTATTTACTATTTTTTTGGTTAGAATGCATTGCTTTCTTCTGGAAGTTAATCATTGATGTATGTGCTAAAACGATGAAGGAAACTGTCACCAGGGCCATTTATATCAGATAATATTGCTGATTTTTCATTTGGGGGATTGAGCCATATTTTCTTGTAAATAAAATAAACTTTGTACATAACTTCTTCCTCAAGGAAACCATGCCATACTTCTAGATGACGTTGAGCCCAACACCATTAACCTTTTTCTAGATTGTATATTAGGTGCACAGATAAAATGTATTAACTTATCTACAAAGTATTGAAATGTAAAGTCCATGTTTCTGACACGGTCCCACTTTTAGTACCTACTGTACGAAGTGTTCAGGTTTGTCACAAACCTGTATAACTAGTATATAGCTCCTCACATCTCACATTTTTCCTGATTTTCCATTTTTTAGGAGATTACCTTGGGTTGGCTTGTAATTTATCAAGTGTGGTGTTCTATACATCAGTCTTATGCCAAATACCCACTGGGGTATTGTGCACCAAATTTATTAATATGCACACACCTGTTAATGAATTTGGCACACCTCTTGTTCCATCTCACCGTTACAGCAGTGTCAGCACTCGTGGTCCCAGGGCTGTGATGTGGTGGAATGACACGTGATGCCCAGCACCCAGGCAGCGCTGGCGTCATTGTCTCCTCCTTTGGACAAACTGAACATGAAGAGGAAGCCAGGGATCAGCTGTAGAACTGGCTTCCTCTTTATGTTCACTTTGTACGAAGGTGGGGACAGTGACGCCAGTGCTGATTGGGCGCTGAGTATCACCTGTCAAAACACTGTATCACAGCCCCGGGGCGGGCAAGTACCAATACCACTGGAACGGTGCTGGCACTGGCGGTGAGTATAGGCTTTATTATTTTATTGGGGCTAAACATTTAGTTTAAGAAGGAGTTGTCCTAACAGTGGACAACTCCTTTAATCGGTGCCAGTCACTTAATGATGTCAGCACATTTTATTAGTGGCGTGCTCCTCACCAGAAATGTTACTTCTGTGTTACTCCTGTTCATGTAAGTAATGTCCGGTTCCATTTTGGTGGAGCTGCTTGAAACTGTGTGAATATGCCAAAAGTTGCAAAATTCTGAAAGAGTGTAGTTTTCAAAGAGTGTTTTATGCCAGTTCACGGCAAAAACACTTTGATGAATAGCCCCATAGTGCAGCATCTGGACCCATGTACATTTGTATGGTGGAAATGCTGATAAAAAGTACTGTATATGTGAGAGAAACTGGTCATTTTGCTGCTCAGTGTAGCTTTCTCTTTATATATTGGTTAAATAAGTATTTGGTAGAACTTCAAAAAACAAAATCTGCATGTTTACTTACATTTACGGAAGAGGTCGACGCTTCACTTGTTTTATCAATAAGTGAGCAGATGTTTTCAAAAAGCAGACTAATAAGGCCTATCAAGGGCTCGTTTATTGACTGAAAACCCCTCCCTGCTTATGTGGCTTTATAAGGGTCCAGGTTTGGTGCCCTTACTTGACCTGGGGTGCTCCACAGAACGGTTAGCGTGTCCTCACATAACCTTGCAATCATTTCCTAAAATTTAAAGGTTACTGCTTTCTTAGTAGCTCTAAGTCTAGTGTAATTTTTTTCTATTCATTTTGTCACTTGAAAGACTTGTACTTTTGAGTGCATCTGAAGCCACACTTGAGGAAGAAATGCTTTATATCTTTTTATAAACCACTTAGGCACATTATTATTGACCAGCAGATCTGTACGTTTGTAAGGTCACTTACATGTCACCATTTCTGAAATCACTGTCACACAGCTTCTGGTGTAACAGATTGTCCATTGGACCCTCTTAGTATTTTATACGATTGAGTCACAATTGTACTGTTGTAGGAAAAAAACAGACCATTTTGGAAATTCAACTACTTTATATACAATGTTTTATGAACAAACCATTACATTTAACTGAAAGGACAATGTTGTTTTCTCTTTTCACTTGGCAAATATGGTTACCATCCAGAAGTCTAACAATTGTGCTAAATAATAGTATTTAATAGATGTTTCAAATCATTAGAGTTGAAAGTCTGCTAGACAGCTAATAATGCTTTCACAATTGTATAATGAAAGAATATATGTTTTTATGATCTCATTTCTGCTTTAATTTCTGAATTTTATAAACATTTTTGTGCTGGTAGTTAGCTAACAAGAAGTTATTTTATGAGTTCTTGATCTCATTAATCTCATTTATTATTTTTGGATCCACTGTGAACCTTTTTCCCATTTTTCATATTTTAGGAAGATCGAAATCTAGTACATGGTAATGTGTGTCTTAAGAACATTCTGCTCATCAGAGAAGAAGACCGTAAGACCGGAAATCCTGCTTTCATTAAGCTCAGTGATCCAGGAATCAGCATTGCTGTTCTACCGAGAGAAAGTAAGTGTGTCTACATGGCAGGTGTTCATTTGGTTTTGGTGAGCCATAATGTATGCTTTGTAACTCTCAGCAAAGATATTGCATTTATTTTCTTTGAAGGTGTTGTCCAGTCCAAATCGATAAGTCTGCCATCACTCAGTGTGACAGAAGACTTATGAACCCCCCCATCGCACGCACTGTGTACAGCGGGGATTCTCCAGTTTCTGACACAGGACTGGAGAGTATGTATGAGTTATACATACCTCTGGCTAGGGCCTGTCTAGTGGGCGTGGGCCTCACTCCATACAAATGTACTCTCTGTCCGGGAGTATATATATCTCATACATACACCGCTACCTGATCAGAAATCGGCTAATCCCGGCCAGGTTCAGAGCAGTATCATAGCCACAAGCAGCAAACTAAATAATAGAAGATCAGGGATAGGAAAAGAATGGCGGCAGATAGAAATGGCAAGCTTGCACTGTCTACTGTTCTTTACCTATCTGTACATATGAGCATGATCTTTTAAAGGGAACCTGTCACAGGATTGTGCTCAGTGTCAGGTCGGCGCTGTTATACAGATTAAAACGATACCTAAAGCTTATGCCTAATGGAGTGTGTCCTGTCCGCCTGGTACGGGATGCTGTACCAGGCGGACAGGACACACTCCATTAGGCATAAGCTTTCCCGGGACTTTCCCTCCTATGAACGCTACTTCAAGCTCCTTATAAGTGAGGTTTTTGAAAAAGACCATTCATGGTCGAAACGTCAAATCTCAACCTCTTCGTCCGCAAGTCTTATGTCTCACCCATTCCAATGCACCTGGTGATGCTTGTTTAAAAAGAAAAAAATAATAAAGAAATACTTATGTTTGCACCATTATCTTCCGAGTGCGGCTGATTTTCTACTATATAAAGGCGATTATAGGCAGACTTTTTTATAAGGTCTTGTGTTTTATCTAGTGCTTGTACTCTCAGCCTTACATTTTCACCATTTAGCTTGTAAAAAATTGTTTACTTTCAATATTCACAATGCGTTACTATTCCATTGGGGAGTCTCACTCTGGGCTGTGTTCAAAGATTAGAATGGAAGGTAAGTATTGAAGCTAGCACTCTGTGAAATTATATATCTCACTGTTCCTGTCACTTTTTTTCCCCATTTAGTTCTTTTGGAAAGGATTCCATGGGTTGCTCCTGAGTGCATCGACAATCCCAAAAATCTCAGCCCACTGGTAGACAAGTGGAGTTTTGGTACCACCCTATGGGAAATATGTAGTGGTGGTGATAAACCGCTCAGTGCACTGGATTCTCAAAGAGTAAGTCGGCTTATGATGAATGGAAATAATCTAGAGTCTCCTTGTAAAATATCTACTAGTAAGCTATGGTGGCATGATCTGGTGAAGATTCAGACCCCATTTAGGCACGTTCTTGTATCTACAAATGAAAACATTTAATTTTATATTTAAAAGTGATTTTATAGCCATAATATTTTTTTTTTCTAATATACTTGGTGTGAAGTCCCTTCTGGCTTTGAAGAACTCTGCTAGTAGCCATCAAATGGGGAACCTTCATTGTTGACTTCTTATGGCTAAACATTATTCCTGGTCGTGTTATGGATACACTGTTGCATAGCTCTGTGCATTGTCTTTTAACATGCTGAACACATTTCTATGATATGACCTGAAGCCACTGATTGGCTGCAGTGGTCACATGTGGTAGATAGACAGCACGCTATCGATGCAAACAAGTAAACATGGACCAGTGGGGAGGACCACAGCTACAGAGCTGGAACAGCAGTGAGAGTTAACATTATTTTAATGTACAAAAAAGAGAAAAAAGTCACTATTCATACCTCACAAGACTTGAAAGGATGGCAGCACACATCTCGCGATTACTCAGGAACTCCGGGTGCTTCACCAAATGCTAAATTTTCGTCAAACTTCAAAGAGAAAGAAAGGCAACACTCTCTGTCTCAATAAAATGTCTTTTATTGCAGAATTATTAAAAAATGGATGCAGGAGAATGCATTTTTATTTTCACATTTTACCCATGAGGAAATATTTGTCAAGAGCTCAGAAACCCCCTTTTAATTTTTCAATACACCATTTATATTCTGTATTTTCTGCATCCAAAAAAAAAAATATTGTGTGACGATAGAAAAAAAAAATATTATTTTTTGTTAGAAAGCTTTCTAACATCAGTAGTAAAATCCACCATGAATATCTGGGTGACTTGTAGATATATACGTCAGCAACATGCTCCTTACATGCTATTCCATCAGACTGAAGTCGGCATAGAAATGATTGCAGATAAAGTTCAGCAGTCGGTATGGTAAAGATTGCCTAACTGCTCAGAACACAAATATTGCTAGGCTATGTAAGGTTAGCCATCATTAAGTCCCAGCTAAGTGTTGTAAAGTAAAATGTCAGCTTCTTGGGTGTGTAGTTTCTGTTTGCCTTTCAATAAAGGGAGTTTTCCAGTTTTCGTAATGACCCGTTCCCTAGGCTGCAGTTTGTTTTATATATATATATATATATATATATATATATATATATATATATAATATTTTTTTTTTTTATTTTTTTTTAAACTGTGCTTTATTAACCCACTAGCTGAAGAGCCCGGCGTTGCCTGGGCATAGTAACTAATTGTGGTTAGCTATAACAAATTATAATGATTATATGACACATAAATTGTCGCTGTATCTCATCTCCTCCTGTATATAGTGTATACCTGTGTGTCATCTCCTCCTGTATATAGTGTATACCTGTATGTCATCTCCTCCTGTATATAGTGTATACCTGTGTGTCATCTTCTCCTGTATATAGTGTATACCTGTGTATCATCTCCTCCTGTATCTAGTATATACCTGTATGTCATCTCCCCTGTATATAGTATATACCTGTATGTCATCTTTTCCTGAATATAGTGTATACCTGTGTGTCATCTTCTGAATATAGTGTATACCTGTGTCATCTTCTCCTGAATATAGTGTATACCTGTGTGTCATCTTCTCCTGAATATAGTGTATACCTGTGTCATCTTCTGCTGAATATAGTGTATACCTGTGTGTCATCTTCTCCTGAATATAGTGTATACCTGTGTCATCTTCTCCTGAATATAGTGTATACCTGTGTCATCTTCTTCTGAATATAGTGTATACCTGTGTGTCATCTTCTCCTGAATATAGTGTATACCTTTGTGTCATCTCCTGAATATAGTGTATACCTGTGTCATCTTCTGCTGAATATAGTGTATACCTGTGTGTCATCTTCTCCTGAATATAATGTATACCTGTGTCATCTTCTCCTGAATATAGTGTATACCTGTGTCATCTTCTCATGAATATAGTGTATACCTGTGTGTCATCTCCTCCTGTTTATAGTATATACCTGTATGTCATCTCCCCTGTATATAGTATATACTTTTGTCATCTCCCCTGTATATAGTGTATACTTGTTTGTCATCTTATCCTGAATATAGTGTATACCTGTGTATCATCTCCTCCTGTATCTAGTATATACCTGTATGTCATCTCCCCTGTATATAGTATATACCTGTATGTCATCTCCCCTGTATATAGTGTATACCTGTGTGTCATCTTCTCCTGAATATAGTGTATACCTGTGTCATCTCCTGAATATAGTGTATACCTGTGTCATGTCCTCCTGTATATAGTATAGACCTATATGTCATCTCCCCCTGTATATAGTATATACCTGTATGTCATCTCCTCCTGTATATAGTATATACCTGTATGTCATCTCCCCCTGTATATACCTGTATGTCATCTCCTCCTGTATATAGTATATACCTGCATGTCATCTCCCCCTGTGTATAGTATATACCTGTATGTCATCTCCCCCTGTATATAGTATATACGTGTGTCATCTCCCCTGTATATAGTATATACCAGTATGTCACTCCCCCTGTATATAGTATATACCTGTATGTCATCTCCCCCTGTGTATAGTATATACCTATGTCATCTCCCCCTGTATATAGTATATACCTGTATGTCATCTCCTCCTGTATATAGTATATACCTGTATGTCATCTCCCCCTGTGTATAGTATATACCTGTATGTCATCTGCCCCTGTGTATAGTATATACCTGTATGTCATCTCCCCCTGTGTATAGTATATACCTGTATGTCATCTCCCCCTGTGTATAGTATATACCTGTATGTCATCTCCCCCTGTGTATAGTATATACCTGTATGTCATCTCCCCCTGTGTATAGTATATACCTGTATGTCATCTCCCCCTGTGTATAGTATATACCTGTATGTCATCTCCCCCTGTATATAGTATATACCTGTATGTCATCTCCCCCTGTATATAGTATATACCTGTATGTCATCTCCCCCTGTATATAGTATATACCTGTATGTCATCTCCCCCTGTATATAGTATATACCTGTATGTCATCTCCCCCTGTATATAGTATATACCTGTATGTCCTCTCCCCCTGTATATAGTATATACCTGTATGTCATCTCCCCCTGTATATAGTATATACCTGTATGTCATCTCCCCCTGTATATAGTATATACCTGTATGTCATCTCCCCCTGTATATAGTATATACCTGTATGTCATCTCCCCCTGTATATAGTATATACCTGTATGTCATCTCCCCCTGTATATAGTATATACCTGTATGTCCTCTCCCCCTGTATATAGTATATACCTGTATGTCATCTCCCCCTGTATATAGTATATACCTGTATGTCCTCTCCCCCTGTATATAGTATATACGTGTATGTCATCTCCCCCTGTATATAGTATATACCTGTATGTCCTCTCCCCCTGTATATAGTATATACCTGTATGTCCTCTCCCCCTGTATATAGTATATACCTGTATGTCATCTCCCCCTGTATATAGTATATACCTGTATGTCATCTCCCCCTGTATATAGTATATACCTGTATGTCATCTCCCCCTGTATATAGTATATACCTGTATGTCATCTCCCCCTGTATATAGTATATACCTGTATGTCCTCTCCCCCTGTATATAGTATATACCTGTATGTCATCTCCCCCTGTATATAGTATATACCTGTATGTCATCTCCAGGTTCCCTCCCGTCTGTACACGGTGGAGGCGCAGTGTCCCTGCAGCACAGAGCATTTCAGTGCGGCAGCTCCGCCCCCTGAGTGTAATACCATTTAGTTAGAAATTGTAAAGAACTAGTTTAGAGTGGCATTAGTTTTAGCTGTATAAATAAGTTTAAAGTGAACCAGGCTTTGTCAGGTTGGCGCTGTTACACCGATTAAAATGTTACCTGGGTTGGAGAAATCCGTCTTGTGTTTCTTTTTTTAATCTGTGTTTGAATTTTTAAGTTAATGAGATGTTTCATGGCAGACAAAGAGACGTTCCTGATTCTGTTCTCCCCCTGCAGTCTGTGTCAGAGGTGAAATGAAAGATGCCTAGTGATTGGTTGCTATGGGCAACACAGGCAGTGTACCTGGTGTAGTCAAGAAGATGTGCCTATGAAATATATATTAGATTAGATATTATACAGGGCTTTGTGTGTGGAGTGGGCGTGACTTGATAAACACACACACGTACACACAGTTTTATATATATATATATAGATTCCAGATCCATCACTAAATATCCGTCGCTGCTCTCAGAGCATGTTATTGTGTGCAGTGTCGATGTCACGTTAACAGCACTGCAGCTAATCAGTGAGCTCAGCAGCTCTGTGCTTCACATTTGGTCAGCTATTGCAGTATTGCTGAGCTCAGTCATTGGTTGCTGTGCTGTCATCTTGACGTCAGCGCTGCAGACAATAACAAGCACCAGGAGCAATGGTGGACACTTGCTGTTGGTCCTGGGTAGGGTGAGTAAAGCTCTTAGTTGGTTTTTTTTTTTTTTTTGTTTTTTAAATAAACTGCTGCTGGGAGGCATGGATTTTCAGAAACTGGAAAACCCTTTTTAGAATTTCAGAATGAATTCCAGGATTACGGTATATGTATTTTACCTGTCGTCTAGAAACTGCAATTTTATGAAGATCGGCATCAACTCCCCACACCCAAATGGATTGAGCTTGCAAATCTCATCAACGGGTGCATGGACTATGAGCCAGATTTCCGGCCATCATTTCGTGCAGTAAT